>NC_134213.1:40225000-41475000 GCF_965140235.1 Caretta caretta
AGTCACAAGTACTATTTGACCTGCCCCTCTCCACTGTTTAAAGACAGAGCTGATTAGTCTCCATAGAGAGTCTTTTGTTCTGTTAAGTGACCACTACAGCTGAAATCACTGATAATCAGATCTAAGTGCTCAGAACTGCTGAGGGACAGTGTTTCTGTGGAAGTGACGGCCCAGTCTGCACTAGCAGCGAGGTTCCCCCACTGAGAGCTCAGCTGAAATCACTGAGAGCTGGGTGGAACCTCAAGAGACCAACTCGCAGAGGTCACAGTGGCAGCAGAAGGTGACGGTGCAGGACCATTGTCAACAGAGCGATGGAGTGAACAGTGGCACAACGAACAACAGTGGCCAGAGCGAACAATGAGCAGCTGGAGGAACGAGCAAAGTGCCTTCTTGCCCCCCACCTGGGAGGTGAACTCATGTGAAAGCACCTCTGAACTCTGAGTCTCCACTGCCCAAGGACAACACGGCTGAGTGCTAATGAGGCTGTTAACAATGCTGGAGACGCAACACAGTTCATGAGAACACACATGGCCGCGGCATCCTACTGTCTATTTAAGAAGAGACACCGCACACTACAGACTGGAGGCCAGTGTTAAGTGCATTGTCACTTGTTCATCCTCGAGTTGAACACTGGTTCCAAACAAGACCAGCAAATGCTCTCACTATCTTTCTGCAAGAAACTCAGCTGACTGCCTAGATGCATGTGGTGCAACAGTGAAAGACTCAACAGTTCAAAAAGTGAAGAACTCTCACCACATTCAAAAAATGTGCATACATGGCTGATGAATGCACCGATGCAAATAGGCATCAAGTGGTAAGTCATTGTGTATGTTATCTTGATGTCAGTGGTAGGCCAGTAGATGCATTTCTAGATGTTCAAGTTATAGAAGACACATCGGCTGCATCTTTGACAACCCAAATCTTAGAAGAGTTAAATAAATGCTTATCAGTTGGACCCCAAACAGATGGCTGCTTGTGCATTCAATGGAGCTGCAAACTTCTCTGGAAGACATGGTGGAGTACAAGCTTTGCTCAAGAAAAGTGTAACCCTAATCTTTCCTATACACACTGCAGAGATCATCTACTCCAACCAGCGCTAGTACGAGCTGCAGGCTCTTCAAAAGACATTTAAAAAGCTATAAATGTAATGTCTTCATTATATTCTTTTTTCAGCAAGAGTCCAAAAAGACTGGATATCTTGGAAAATATAGAAGAGACACTGGGACTGAAGTTCAAATTAGTCCAACCTGGGAAAACCCTCTGGCTTTCTCATGAGCGATCCTTGGCTGTTGTCTTAAAATTACTCCAGCCATTATTACTGGCTTTGGAAAGTATGGGATGGATCTAAGTAGTGAGACTGGTGGATTACTTTTGCTACTATGTTCAGAGAAAACTATTGCCATTCTCTCTCTTGTAAGTCTACCGCTGAAACTAGTTGGACAATTAAACAATGCCATCCAGGCATCTGCTACAACAGTAGTAGATCTTTGTCCAGCAATAGAAGCTATATTTGGATCAATCAGAGAGCTATGCATTGAGAAAGTACTGGAAGAAGCAAAGACTTCAGTCCAGAAGTTGACTAATGAAGGCATTTATATTGAATCCTTAAGTGAAGAGGACAAGAAGAGTTTGTTAAGGCAACTGAAAAAGTACACAGACTTGATTCTTAAAAATCTACAACAGCAACTTCTAGAGTCTACTCAACCTCTGTAAGCTTTTCCAGATCCCTGTCCTATAAAACACCAACATTTGAGTGGAGAGAGGCACTACCAGCAATGGGGCTGCCATGTGCTCAGGACAGAATAGAGAATTTGAACACAGAGTGGAATATCATATGACGAATGAATGAAGATTTGACTTCAACTTCTTTTTTATCATCACTAGTGGCTTGACCCGATCTTTATGATATGTTTCCTGGGATGAAAGAAGTAGGAATTCCTGGGAAAAACACTGGGTCCAAGTGACAAGCTGGAAAAATGATCTCTGCAGGAGCATTGTGAATGGATCTAAGTGGGGGTAAAGTGGGATGTGTCCAGACCAGGCAAGAGGAGGGTGTGAGATGCTGAGAGCCTGGAGGAGAGAGCTAGCTGCGTGGATGGAAAGGAAAGGGAGCAGCAAGGTTTAAACACAGCCTGGAGGTGAGGAACTAGAGAGATGGCTGAGTTGAAGATGATGCCCAGGCTACAAGTCTGAGTGACAGGAGTAAGGTGATGCTCTCCGTGGGGACTGAGAAAGAACATTTGTTCCCATGTAGGTATTTACAGACTGTGATCAAATTCCCCCTTAACCTTCTCTTTGTTAAACTAAATAGATTGCACTATAAATAGATTGACTATCACTGAAAGGAACATTTTCTTATCCTTTAATCATTTTTGTGGCTCTTCTCTGACCCCTCTCTAATTTATCAACCTCCTTCCTGAAGGCTGGACACCAGAACTGGACACAGGATTCCAGCAATGGTCACACCAGCGCCAAATCCAGAGTTAAAACAACCTCTCTGGTCCTACTCTAGATTCTCTTGTTTATGCATCCCAGGATTGACAGCATCACAATGGCAGCTCATGTTCAGCTGATTATTCTCGATGACCCCAAAATCTTTTTCAGCCACTGCTTACCAGGATAGAGTCCCCCATCCTGTTACTATGACCTACCTTCTTTGTTCTCAGATGTATACCATTATAGTTAACTGTATTAAAGCTCATATTGGTTGCTTGCACCCATTTTACCAAGTGATCCAGCTTGCTTAGTATCAGTGACCTGTCCTCTTAATTATTTATCTCTCCCCCGATTTTTGTGTCATCTGCAAACATTATCAGGCTGCGAACTGATCCCTGAGGGACCTCACTGGAAACACACCTGTCTGATGATGATTTAGTGTTTACAGTCACGTTTTGACATTTATCAGTTAGCTGGCTTTTAATCCATTATAATGTGTTCTGTTTTAATATTATATTTTTCTAGTTTTCTATTCAAAATGGCATGCCATTCCAAGTCAAACGCCTTACAGAATTCTAAGTATATTACATCAACACTATTACCTTTATCAACCAAACTTGTAATCTCAACAAATAAAGATAGCAACTTTAGTCTGACAGGAGCTATTTCCCATAATCCCATGTTTATTGGCATATTGGCACAACACTGGCTTTGTTCCAGTCTTCTGGAACTTCCCCAGTGATCCAAGTGTAACCCTTCTGTCCGTCAGAGTTGGCAGCAACAAGGGCCGGGTTCAGTATCTAGGGGTTCCATTCCAATAACACAATGCAAAACCGGCTCGAGCCCCCACCCTGTGACCTGGGACAAATATATACCATCCCTGCTGGGCGCCTCTAAGAGGCAATACTTCCCCTCTCGCAAGCACAGAGTCTAAGGGTATGTCTACACTACGAAATTAGGTCGAATTTATAGAAGTCGGTTTTTTAGAAATCAGTTTTATATATTCGAGTGTGTGTGTCCCCACAGAAAATGCTCTAAGTGCATTAACTCGGCGGAGTGCTTCCACAGTATCGAGGCTAGAGTCGACTTCCGGAGCGTTGCACTGAAGATAGCTATCCCACAGTTCCTGCAGTCTCTGCTGCCCATTGGAATTCTGGGTTGAGATCCCAATGCCTGATGGGGCTCAAACATTGTTGCGGGTGGTTCTGGGTACATATCGTGAGGCCCCCGTTCCCTCCCTCCGTGAAAGCAAGGGCAGACAATCGTTTCGCGCCTTTTTTCCTGAGTTACCTGTGCAGACGCCATACCACGGCAAGCATGGAGCCCGCTCAGGTAACCGTCACCGTACATCTCCTGGGTGCTGGCAGACGCGGTACTGCATTGCTACACAGTAGCAGCAACCCATTGCCTTGTGACAGCAGACGATGCAATAGGACTGGTAGCCATCATTGTCATGTCCGAGGTGCTCCTGGCCACGTCGGCCAGGAGCGCCTGGGCAGACATAGGCGCAGGGACTAAATTTGGAGTGACTTGATCAATTCATTCTCTTTAGTCCTGCAGTCAGTCCTATTGAACCATCTTATGGTGAGCAGGCAGGTGATATGGATTGCTAGCAGTCGTATTGTACCATCTTCTGCCGAGCAGCCCTGAGATGTGGATGGCATGCAGTCCTTCTGCACCGTCTGCTGCCAGCCAAAGATGTAAAAGATAGATGGAGTGTATCAAAACAAGAAATAGACCAGATTTGTTTTGTACTCATTTGCTTCCCCCGCCTCCCCCGTCTAGGGGACTCATTCCTCTAGGTCACACTGCAGTCACTCACAGAGAAGGTGCAGCGAGGTAAATCTAGCCATGTATCAATCAGAGGCCAGACTAACCTCCTTGTTCCAATAAGAACAATAACTTAGGTGCACCATTTCTTATTGGAACCCTCCGTGAAGTCCTGCCTGAAATACTCCTTGATGTAAAGCCACCCCCTTTGTTGATTTTAGCTCCTTGAAGCCAACCCTGTAAGCCGTGTCGTCAGTCGCCCCTCCCTCCGTCAGAGGAACGGCAGACAATCGTTCCGTGCCTTTTTTCTGTGTGGACGCCACACCAAGGCAAGCATGGAGGCCGCTCAGCTCACTTTGGCAATTAGGAGCACATTAAACACCACACGCGTTATCCAGCAGTATATGCAGCACCGGAACCTGGCAGAGCAATACCGGGCGAGTAGGCGACGTCAGCGCGGTTGCGTGAGTGATCAGGACATGGACACAGATTTCTCTGAAAGCATGGGCCCTGGCAATGCATGCATCATGGTGCTAATGGGGCAGGTTCATGCTGTGGAACGCCGATTCTGGGCTCGGGAAACAAGCACAGACTGGTGGGACCGCATAGTGTTGCAGGTCTGGGACGATTCCCAGTGACTGCGAAACTTTCGCATGCATAAGGGCACTTTCATGGAACTTTGTGACTTGCTTTCCCCTCCCCTGAAGCGCATGAATACCAAGATGAGAGCAGCCCTCACAATTGAGAAGCGAGTGGCGATAGCCCTGTGGAAGCTTGCAACGCCAGACCGCTACCGGTCAGTTGGGAATCAATTTGGAGTGGGCAAATCTACTGTGTGGGCTGCTGTGATGCAAGTAGCCCACGCAATCAAAGATCTGCTGATATCAAGGGTAGTGACCCTGGGAAATGTGCAGGTCATAGTGGATGGCTTTGCTGCAATGGGATTCCCTAACTGTGGTGGGGCCATAGATGGAACCCATATCCCTATCTTGACACCGGAGCACCAAGCCTGCGAGTACATAAACCGCAAGGGGTATTTTTCAATAGTGCTGCAAGCTCTGGTGGATCACAAGGGATGTTTCACCAACATCAACGTGGGATGGCCGGGAAAGGTACATGACGCTTGCGTCTTCAGGAACTCTGATCTGTTTCAAAAGCTGCAGGAAGGGACTTTATTCCCAGACCAAAAAATAACTGTTGGGGATGTTGAAATGCCTATAGTTATCCTTGGGGACTCAGCCTACCCCTTAATGTCATGGCTCATGAAGCCGTACACAGGCAGCCCGGACAGTAGTCAGGAGCTGTTCAGCTACAGGCTGAGCAAGTGCAGAATGGTGGTAAAATGTGCATTTGGATGTTTAAAGGCGCGCTGGCGCAGTTTACTGACTCGCTTAGACCTCAGCGAAACCAATATTCCCACTGTTATTACTGCTTGCTGTGTGCTCCACAATATCTGTGAGAGTAAGGGGGAGACATTTATGGCGGGGTGGGAGGTTGAGGCAAATTGCCTGGCTGCTGGTTATGCGCAGCCAGACACCAGGGCGGTTAGAAGAGCACAGGAGGGCGCGGTACGCATCAGAGAAGCTTTGAAAACCAGTTTCATGACTGGCCAGGCTACGGTGTGAAAGTTCTGTTTGTTTCTCCTTGATGAAACCCCCCGCCCCTTGGTTCACTCTACTTCCCTGTAAGCTAACCACCCTCCCCTCCTCCCTTCGATAACCACTTGCAGAGGCAATAAAGTCATTGTTGCTTCACATTCATGCATTCTTTATTCATTCATCACACAAATAGGGGGATGACTACCAAGGTAGCCCAGGAGGGGTGGTGGAGGAGGGAAGGAAAATGCCACACAGCACTTTAAAAGTTTACAACTTTAAAATTTATTGAATGCCAGCCTTCTTTTTCTTGGGCAATCCTCTGTGGCGGAGTGGCTGGTTGGCTGGAGGCCCCCCCACCGCGTTCTTGGGCGTCTGGGTGTGGAGGCTATGGAACTTGGGGAGGAGGGCGGTTGGTTACACAGGGGCTGTAGTGGCAGTCTGTGCTCCAGCTGCCTTTGCTGCAGCTCAACCATACACTGGAGCATACTGGTTTGATCCTCCAGCAGCCTCAGCATTGAATCCTGCCTCCTCTCATCACACTGCCGCCACATTTGAGCTTCAGCCCTGTCTTCAGCCCACCACTTACTCTCTTCAACCCGCCACCTCTCCTCCCAGTCATTTTGTGCTTTCCTGCACTCTGACATTATTTGCCTCCACGCATTCATCTGTGCTCTGTCAGTGTGGGAGGACAGCATGAGCTCAGAGAACATTTTTTTTCCTTTCTAATCTTCACTAGCCTCTGGGAAGGACAAGATCCTGTGATCATTGAAACACACGCAGCTGGTGGAGAAAAAAAAAAAAGGGACAGCAGTATGTAAAAAGACATTTTATAAAACAGTGGCTACACTCTTTCAGGGTAAACCTTGCTGTTAATATTACATACATAGCACATGTGCTTTCGTTACAAGGTCGCATTTTGCCTCCCCCCCACCAGGTGGCTACCCCCTCAACCCTCTCCCTTCCCCATGGCTAACAGCGGGGAACATTTCTGTTCAGCCACAGGCAAACAGCCCAGCAGGAATGGGCTCCTCTGAGTGTCCCCTGAAGAAAAGCACCCTATTTCAACCAGGTGACCATGAATGATATCTTACTCTCCTGAGGATAACACAAAAAGAGTTAAAGAACGGATGTTGTTTGAATGCCAGCAAACATACACTGCAATGCTTTGTTGTACAGTGATTCCCGAGTACGTGTTACTGGCCTGGAGTGGTAAAGTGTCCTACCACGAAGGACACAATAAGGCTGCCCTCCCCAGAAACCTTTTGCAAAGGCTTTGGGAGTACATCCAGGAGAGCCATGAATGCCAGGGCAAATTAATCCTTTCACATGCTTGCTTTTAAACCATGTATAGTATTTTAAAAGGTACACTCACCGGAGGTCCCTTCTCTGCCTGCCGGGTCCAGGAGGCAGCCTTGGGTGGGTTCGGGGGGTACTGGCTCCAGGTCCAGGGTGAGAAACAGTTCCTGGCTGTCGGGAAAAGCGGTTTCTCCGCTTGCTTGCTGTGAGCTATCTACAACCTCATCATCATCTTCATCCCCAAAACCTGCTTCTGTGTTGCCTCCGTCTCCATTGAAGGAGTCAAACAACACAGCTGGGGTAGTGGTGGCTGAACCCCCTAAAATGGCATGCAGCTCATCATAGAAGCAGCATGTTTGGCCTCTGACCCGGAGCAGCCATTCGCCTCTCTGGTTTTCTGGTAGGCTTGCCTCAGCTCCTTAAGTTTCATGCAGCACTGCTTCGAGTCCCTGTTATGGCCTCTGTCCTTCATGCCCTGGGAGATTTTGACAAAGGTTTTGGCATTTCGAAAACTGGAACGGAGTTCTGATAGCACGGATTCCTCTCCCCATACAGCGATCAGATCCTGTACCTCCTGTTCAGTCCATGCTGGAGCTCTTTTGCGATTCTGGGACTCCATCATGGTCACGTGTGCTGATGAGCTCTGCATGGTCACCTGCAGCTTGCCACGCTGGCCAAACAGGAAATGAGATTCAAAAGTTCGCAGGTCTTTTCCTGTCTACCTGGTCAGTGCATCTGAGTTGAGAGTGCTGTCCAGAGCAGTCACGAGCACTCTGGGATAGCTCCCGGAGGCCAATACCATCGAATTGTGTCCACAGTACCCCAAATTCGACCCAGCAAGGCCGATTTAAGTGCTAATCCACTTGTCAGGGGTGGAGTTAGGAAATAGATTTTAAGAGCCCTTTAAGTCGAACTAAAGGGCTTCATCGAGTGGACGGGTGCAGGTTTACATCGATTTAATGCTGCTAAATTCAACCTAAAGTCCTAGTGTAGACCAGGGCTGAGTGTAGCAGAAGCCTTTTAATAACAGAGAAGCAATGTGGCATTATGTTGGGGAAACACCACCAACAGGATTCATAACACAACCCATGAGCAAAACCCATCCCAAGCAAATTGGGCCATGTCCTTTCCCTTTGGTTCTTGAGTCCAGCAACCCAAAAGTCACTCAACCCAAAGTCTCTGCCCCTGGTCAGTGCAGCCCCAGAGTTCTAAAGGTTAGCTACAGAGTTTTACCTCCCAACCTGGGTGGAAATGGGAGGGTTAAGGGGCACCTTATGTGGTCTGAAGCCAATTGCCCTGCCGCTCCACTCCACCAGCCATCCCACAACTGCTCCGCTCCACCAGCCATCCTGCAAACTGCTCCACAATATATCTTCAGGCTCCCCCACTGCTTAACACAACACTCAGTTATTTCAGCTCTTAATAATTTTAGCTCTTTTGTGATTTCAACTCTCACAAATCTTGGGAGACAGGCCAGTCCTTGCCTACAGACAGCCCCCCAACCTGAAGCAAATACTCACCAGCAACCACATACCACACAACAGAACCACTAACCCAGGAACCTATCCTTGCAACAAAGCCCATTGCCAACTGTGCCCACATATCTATTCAGGGGACACCATCACAGGGCCTAATAACATCAGCCACACTATCAGGCTCGTTCACCTGCACATCTACCAATGTGATATATGCCATCATGTGCCAGCAATGCCCCTCTGCCATGTACATTGGTCAAACTGGACAGTCTATGTAAAAGAATAAATGGACACAAATCAGATGTCAAGAATTATAACATTCATAAACCATTCGGAGAACACTTCAATCTCTCTGGTCACGCGATTACAGACATGAAAGTTGCGATATTACAACAAAAAACTTCAAATCCAGACTCCAGCGAGAGACTGCTAAATTGGAATTCATTTGCAAATTGGATACAATTAACTTAGGCTTGAATAGAGACTGGGAGTGGCTAAGTCATTATGCAAGGTAACCTATTTCCCCTTTGACAGGTTTCAGAGTAACAGCCATGTTAGTCTGTATTCGCAAAAAGAAAAGGAGTACTTGTGGCACCTTAGAGACTAACCAATTTATTTGAGCATGAGCATGAGCTTTCGTGAGCTACAGCTCACTTCATTGGATGCATACCGTGGAAACTGCAGAAGACATTATATACCCAGAGACCATGAAACAATACCTCCTCCCACCCCACTGTCCTGCTGGTAATAGCTTATCTAAAGTGATCATCAAGTTGGGGAAATGGCCCACGAAAGCTCATGCTCAAATAAATTGGTTAGTCTCTAAGGTGCTACAAGTACTCCTTTTCTTTTTGCGAATACAGACTAACACGGCTGTTACTCTGAAATAGAATCAAAGTTAGCTCTAACATTCCACAGTGAAGGGGGAAGAAGGTGCAATTGTAGGGTCCTCACCAGGAGCCCATACACCAGGTATTAATACCTGTCCCCAGCCTCTATCCATTCACTGCATTTGGAACCCATGTCCCTTGCCTAATGAGTGCTACTTAGTTGATGGCGAGTCCCTCCATCATAACAAAAGGCCAAGTATAGTTCCACTGTCCTTGATTCACATAATCAGGATAGCAACAATTTATTCTTCCTGCCCCAATAACAGAGGAACTGGGGGTCCCACAGCAGCCAAAGTGAGCATTTGGGCAGCTATGGGTTCATGCTAGGCGGGGTGGGTGTGCCAGTGCAAATGAGATCAGCCCCTGAAGTTCTTTCACAACTTGCCACAACTCACCACCAGATGTCAGGGTGGAGCTCATCCTGACTCTGCTTACACAAGACTTATTGAAAATCAACATTAACAGTCCAGGGAACTCCTCAGCCAGCTCTTTTAAAACTCTGGGATGCAAGTTAACTGGACCTGCTGATTTAAAATGTCTAACTTTAGGAGCTGCTGTTTAACATCCTCCTGAGATATTAGTGCAAGAAAAAATGTTATCAGATGATATGACTACGTCGTAAATGGAAAAGAAATATTTATCAAACACTTTTGCCTTTTCTTATTGATAGTTCCACCATTTCTATCTCACAATGAACCAATACCAATACTAGGATTCTTCACTGATGTCCTACAGGTATTTATTAACAAGCAGGAGAAACAAGAATCGGGGTAGGTTATGTGACTGTTTCATAGGCTTTTTAAAGCTTTTAACTTATTCTGGCAGTCAGGACTCACCCTTAAATTGCTACCTGATGGAATTTGTAGAAAATCTAAGGGCATCACTGAATTATAGAAATCATAGAAATGTAGGATTGGAGGGGACCTTAACAGGTCATCTAGTCCAGTCCCTTGCACTGCAGCAGGAATAAGCAGACCATCACTGATGGGTGTTTGGCTAACCAGTTCTTAAAAACCTCCAATGACAGGATTCCATGAACTGGAAAAATCATGGAGCAGGTCCTCAAAGAATCAATCCTGAAGCACTTGCATGAGAGGAAAGTGATCAGGAACAGCCAGCATGGATTCACCAAGGGAAGGTCATGCCTGACTAATCTAATCGCCTTTTATGATGAGATTACTGGTTCTGTGGATGAAGGGAAAGCAGTGGATGTATTGTTTCTTGACTTTAGCAAAGCTTTTGACACGGTCTCCCACAGTATTCTTGTCAGCAAGTTAAGGAAGTATGGGCTGGATGAATGCACTATAAGGTGGGTAGAAAGCTGGCTAGATTGTCGGGCTCAACGGGTAGTGATCAATGGCTCCATGTCTAGTTGGCAGCCGGTATCAAGTGGAGTGCCCCAAGGGTCGGTCCTGGGGCCGGTTTTGTTCAATATCTTCATAAATGATCTGGAGGATGGTGTGGATTGCACTCTCAGCAAATTTGCGGATGATACTAAACTGGGAGGAGTGGTAGATACGCTGGAGGGGAGGGATAGGATAGAGAAGGACCTAGACAAATTGGAGGATTGGGCCAAAAGAAATCTGATGAGGTTCAATAAGGATAAGTGCAGGGTCCTGCACTTAGGATGGAAGAATCCAATGCACTGCTACAGACTAGGGACCGAATGGCTAGGCAGCAGTTCTGCGGAAAAGGACCTAGGGGTGACAGTGGACGAGAAGCTGGATATGAGTCAGCAGTGTGCCCTTGTTGCCAAGAAGGCCAATGGCATTTTGAAATGTATAAGTAGGGGCATAGCGAGCAGATCGAGGGACGTGATCGTTCCCTTCTATTCGACATTGGTGAGGCCTCATCTGGAGTACTGTGTCCAGTTTTGGGCCCCACACTACAAGAAGTATGTGGATAAATTGGAGAGAGTCCAGCGAAGGGCAACAAAAATGATTAGGGGTCTGGAACACATGACTTATGAGGAGAGGCTGAGGGAGCTGGGACTGTTTAGCCTGCAGAAGAGAAGAATGAGGGGGGATTTGATAGCTGCTTTCAACTACCTGAAAGGGGGTTCCAAAGAGGATGGCTCTAGACTGTTCTCAATGGTAGCAGATGACAGAACGAGGAGTAATGGTCTCAAGTTGCAGTGGGGGAGGTTTAGATTGGATATTAGGAAAAACTTTTTCACTAAGAGGGTGGTGAAACACTGGAATGCGTTACCTATGGAGGTGGTAGAATCTCCTTCCTTAGAGGTTTTTAAGGTCAGGCTTGACAAAGCCCTGGCTGGGATGATTTAACTGGGAATTGGTCCTGCTTCGAGCAGGGGGTTGGACTAGATGACCTTCTGGGGTCCCTTCCAACCCTGATATTCTATGATTCTATGATTCTGTAGGTAATTTGTTCCATTGCTTAACTGTCCTGACAGTTTGGAAGTTTTTCCTAATGTTCAATCTAAATCTCCTGTGCAGCAATTTAAGCCCATTGCTTCTTGGCCTGTGATCAGTGATTAAGAAGAATAATTTATCACCCTACTCTTTATAACATACTTGAAGATTGTTACCATGTCCCCCCTCAGTCGTCTCTTCTCCAGACTAAACAAAGCCAATTTTTTTCAATCTTCCCTCACAGGTCATGTTTTCTGGACCTTTTATCATGTTTATTGTTCTTCTCTGGACTTTCTCCAATTTGTCCACATCTTTCCTGAAATGTGGTGCCCAGAACTGGACACCGTACTCCAGCTGAGGACTTATCAGTACTGAGCAGAGTGAAAGAATTATTTCTTGCGTCTTGCTTACAACACTCCTGCTAATACATCCCTGAATGACGTTTGCTTCTTTTCAACAGTGTTACACTGTTGACTCATATTTAGCTTGTGATCCACTATGAGCCTCAGATCCCTTTCCACAGTATTCCTTCTGAGGCAGTTATTTTCCATTTTGTATTTGTGCAACTGATTGTTCCTTCCTAAGTGGAGTATTTTGCATTTGACCTTATTAAATTTCATCCTATTTACTTCAGATCATTTCTCCAGTTTGTCCAGATCATTTTGAATTTTAATCCTTTCCTCCAAAGCAGGAATTCTCAACCTTCTTCTTTCTTTCTCCAGATAAAAGCCAGGTCCAGGATTAAGGGGTAGGAAGCAGGGCAATTACTAAGCTTCAGCTTCAGCCTTGGACATTGGGGTTCGGGGCCCTATCAAGTCTAATGCCAGCCATGCTTGGCGGACCCCCTGAGATCTGCTCATGGCCCGCAGAGGCCCCCAGACCCCTGGTTGAGAACCACGGTTCCAAAGCACTTGCAACCTTTCCCAGCTTGGTATTGTCTGCAAACTATAGAAGTGTACTCTATATGCCATTATCTAGATCACTGATGAAGATATTGAACAGAACCGGACCCAGGACAGATCCCTGCAGGATCCCACTAGATATGCCCTTCCAGCTCAATTGTGACCCACTGGTAACTACTTGGTTTTCCAAACAGTTGTGTACCACCTTATTGTAGGTTCATCTGGGCTATATTTCCCTAGTCTGTTTATGAGATCACAGAATCATAGAATATCAGGCAGGGACCTCAGGAGGTCATCTAGTCCAACCCCCTGCTCAAAGTAGGACCAATCCCCAACTAAATCATCCCAACCAGGGCTTTGTCAAGCCTGACTTTAAAAACCTCTAAGGAAGGAGATTCCATCACCTCCCTAGATAACCCATTACAGTGCTTCACCAACCGCCTAGTGAAAAAGATTTTCCTAACATCCAACCTAAACCTCCTCCACTGCAACTTGAGACCATTACTCCTTGTTCTATCATCTGGTACCACTGAGAACAGTCTAGATCCATCCTCTTTGGAACCCCCTTTCAGGTAGTTGAAGGCAGCTATCAAATCCCTCCTCATTCTTCTCTTCTGCAGACTAAATAATCCCAGTTCCCTCAGCCTCTCCTCATAAGTCATGTGCTCCAGCCCACTAATAATTTTTGATGCCCTCCACTGGACTCTTTCCAATTTTTCCACATCCTTCTTATAGTGTGGGGCCCAAAGCTGGACACAGTACTCCAGATGAGGCCTCACCAATGCCGAATAGAGGGGAATCATCACTTCCCTCAATCTACTGCCAATGCTCCTACTTATACAGCTCAAAATGCCGTTAGCCTTCTTGGCAATAAGGGCATACTGTTGACTCATATCCAGTTTCTTGTCCACCGTAACACCTAGGTCCTTTTCTGCAGAACTGCTGCCTAGCCACTCGGTCCCTAGTCTGTAGCGGTGCATGGGATTCTTCTTTCCTAAGTGCAGGACTCCGCACTTGTCCTTGTTGAACCTCAGATTTCTTTTGGCCCAATCCTCTAATTTGTCAAGGTCCCTCTGTATTCTATCCCTACCCTCCAGAGTAGCTACCACTCCTCCCAGTTTAGTATAATCTGCAAACTTGCTGAGGGTGCAATCCACGCTATCTTCCAGATCATTAATGAAGATATTGAACAAAACTGGCCCCAGGACTGACCCTTGGGGCACTCCGCTTGATACCAGCTAGACATGGAGCCATTGATCACTACCTGTTGAGCCCGACGATCTAGTCAGCTTTCTATCCACCTTATAGTCCATTCATCCAGCCCATACTTCTTTAACTTGCTGGCAACAGTACTGTGGGAGACTGTATCAAAAGCTTTGCTAAAGTCACAGAATAACACGTCCACTGCTTTCCTCTCATCCACAGAGCCAGTTATCTCCTCATAGAAGGCAATTAGGTTAGTCAGGCATGACTTGCCCTTGGTGAATCCATGCTGACTGTTCCTGATCACTTTCCTCTCCTCTAAGTGCTTCAGAATTGATTCCTTGAGGACCTGCTCCATGATTTTTCCAGGGACTGAGGTGAGGTTGACTGGCCTGTAGTTCCCCGCATCCTCCTTCTTCCCTTTTTTCAAGATGGGCACTGCATTAGCCTTTTTCCAGTCATCCAGGACCTCGCCCAATCACTAGGAGTTTTCAAAGATAATGGCCAATGACTTTGCAATAACCTCCGCCAAGTCCTTTAGCACCCTCGGATGCAGCGCATCTGGCCCCATGGACTTGTGCTCGTTCAGCCTTTCTAAATAGTCCTGAACCACTTCTTCCTCCACAGAGGACTGGTCACCTCCTCCCCATGCTGTGCTGCCCAGTGCAGTATTTTATGACCTGGTTCATGAAGACAGAGGCAAAAAAAGCATTGAGTACATTAGCTTTTTCCACATCCTCTGTCACTAGGTTGCCTCCCCCATTCAGTAAGGGGCCCACACTTTCCCTGAGCTTCTTCTTGTTGCTAACTGTGACAAAGTTCCTCCTCTGCTTTGGTGGATCCTGCGCTTTTTGGCAGATTTGCTCACCTCAGATGTTCACAGCAGCCCTCAGTTTGGCCGCTTCTGCTAGAGCCTCAAACCTGCCGTTCACTCAGCAAATCTCATCACTGGCCAGCATGGAGGAAATGGAGAACAATCTCCACAGTCTCTGTTGTCCCACGTAGTGGGTCGGGGACAGGCCAGGTCCCTTTCCAAATTAGACCTTCCCTTCTGTTGTTGCTCACAGACCAGGTCCACTCCTCCTCCAGGAGTTGGGGTAATGGGGGGAACCCGGGCCCACCCTCTACACCAGGTTCCAGCCCAGGGCCCTGTGGATAGCAGCTGTCTAGATCTCTTGTAACAGCAGCATGACAGCTACAGCTACAACTCCCTGGGCTACTTCCCCATGGCCTTCCCCCAGCACCTTCTTTATCCTCACCACAGGATCTTCCTCCTGAAGCCTGATCACACTTCTCCTCATATACTCCTCAGTCCTCCAGCAGCATGCCTTCTCGCTCCTTGCATGCACTCCACTAACTGATGGGAGGTCCTTTTTTAAACCAGGTGTCCTGATTAGTCTGCCTGCCATAATTGATTCTAGTATGTTCTTAATTGGCTCCAGGTGTCTTAATTAGCTTGCTTGTCTTAATTGGTTCTAGCAGGTTCCTGATTGCTCTAGTGCAGCCCCTGCTCTGGTCATTCAGGGAACAGAAAACTATTCATCCATTGCCCAGTATATTTGTCTTCTACCAGACTCCTGTACCCCACTGGTCTGGGTTTGTCACATAACATGCCTGTAGAAACCCTTCTTGTTACTCTTAACATCCCTTGCTAACTGCAACTCCAAGTGTGATTTGGCCTTGCTGATTTCACTCCTGCATGCCTGAGCAATATTTTTATACTCCTCCCTGGTCATTTGTCCAATCTTCCACTGCTTGTAAGCTTCTACTTTGTGAGACAGTGTCAAAAGCCTTACTAAAGCTGAGATATATGACATCTACAGCTTCCCCCTATCCACGAGGCTTGTTATCGTGTCAAAGAAGGATATTAGGTTGGTTTGACATGATCTGTTCTTGACAAACACATGTTCTTGAGAAACCTATGTTGACTGTTACTTATCACATATTTTTCTTCCAGCTGCTTACAATTTGATTGTTTGATTATTTGCTCCATTATCTTTCCAGGTACTGAAGTGAAGCTGGCTGGTCTGTAATTCCCTGGGTTGTCCTTATTCCCCTTTTTATAAATAGGTTCTATATTTTCCCTTTTCTAGTCCTCTGGGATCTCTACTGTCCTCCATGAGTTCTCAAGGATCATCACTAATGGCCCAGAGATCTCTTTAGTCAGTTCCTAAGTTATTCTAAAATGTGATTCATCAGGCCCTGCCAACTTGAAAACATCTAACTTCTCTAAGGGTAAGTCTTCACAAGTGCTTTAATGTGGTTGTGTAGTCGTGGCACCAGCGCTGGGAGAGAGCTCTCCCAGCACTGTAAAAAAACCACCCCTACGAGGGGAGTGGCTACCAGCGCTGGTGCACTGTCTACACGGGCACTTTACAGCGCTGAAACTTGCATCACTCAGGTGGGTGTTTTTTCACACCCCTGAGCAAGAAAGTTTCAGCGCTGTAAAGTGGCAGTGTAGACAAAGCCTAAATAATTCTTAACTTGCTCTTTTCCTATTTTAGCTTCAGACTCTCTGTTTACAATGATGTATATTATATTAGTCGTCCGATCACTGCTAACCTTTCTGGTAAAAACTGAAACAAAATGGTATTTAACACTTTGTCCTTTGTTGAGTTTTCTATTATTGTCTTTCCCTCCTCATTGAGTAATGGGCCTGCTGGGTCCTTAGTCTTCCTCTTGAGTCTAATGGATTTGTAAAATGTTTTCTTGTTACCCTTTGTGTCCCTAACTAATTTAATCTCGTTTTGTGCCTTGATCTTTCTAATTTTGTTCCTACAAACTTGTGTTGTTATTTTATGTTCATCCTTTGTAATGTGAGCTAGTTTCCTCTTTTTGTCTGACACTGACTCCTTTTTGAGTTTCAGGTAATTGAAGATCTCCTGGTTGAGCCAGGGTGGTCTCTTGCCATAATTCCTATTGGTGAGTGCATGCATCAATCCATCAAATGCAGGATCAAAAGAAACAACAAGCAGACAGAGCCTTCAGGTTAGAAAGGGGAGAAGAACAGGGACGCAACCTCAACCTGACCCTCCTCAGCACAGACATCAGGGACCTACCAGCCCTGCTGGAACAAGCCCCAGATGGGGACTCCAGGGCTTGATGCTCCATGGTGCTGAGCAGCCTGGGCTCCTGTTGATTGTGGGTGGTGAGGGCCCTTGTACCCCGCAGGAGTGCTCAGCACCTTGCAGGGTTGAACCCAAAGTACCTGCTGTGTGCAGTTGATCTGGTCTGTCACCCCTACCTGATGGTCTCTAGGCCTGAGCCCTAAATGTCATCCTGGAAAATACAGTCAGATAAAGCCTGCAAACACCGTGAAGTATTACAGAGACACGGGGTGAAATCTGGGTCCCTGGAGTCAGTGAGGTGTTTTCCAAGATTTCACCCTAGAGGACTGAACCCATCTGAAGTGGTGGATTTCTGGGCTTTGTAATCAACACCTCAAGAGCTTCTGCCTGGCTGTACAGACACTAAGGCCCAGACTGGGAAAGGTGGTTGGGTGTCGCTGCGCCCAGCATTGCAATGCCTAACTGAGTTAGAGCCTCAGGCTCATTTTCCAAAGAGAATTAGGCCCTTACACACCAAGATCCCATTCACTGGCACTGGGATATCGGCTCCTAAGGGCCTTAATCATGGCTGAAAATAAGACTTAGGCCTGGGCTACACTTCAAGGATCGCCCTAGTGCTCCGTCCCTCAGAGCTGTGACCAGTTGTGCCCCTGGAGCTCCATACATAGGTCCCTGGACCCCAGTGCAGATGCAGAGCTCAGTGGAAGAATTCTTCATTCACCTTGCTGCCACTTCCCAGAGAGGCAGATCAATGACAGTGATCCATTGATGTAGGAAGCGCCTGCACTGCAGTGACACAGCTACAGCACTGAGCACAACAAGGCCTAAATACCTCCCCAAATACAGCCCTTAGGCTCCGTGGGTCTCTGTGCCAAAAGCAGACAAAGCCCCGCTGCCCCTCCTGCCGGGAGTATTTGACAGTGGCATGTGGCAGCCAAGCTGGGGCTTGAACACAAGCTGTGACAAAAGCCCAGTAAAAACCTCACACCTTCACATCACGCTGCAGCCTGGGAGCCTGCAGCTGGAGCCCTCCAGCACAGAATGGCCAGATCTTGCTTGCTAATCAGCGTGGGGGGCGTCTCAGCCATGGCAGCACAGTCCCTGCCCCAAACCCAAAGCACCAGGGAGTCGAAAGCTACAGTGAGAACACATCCCACTCTGAACCCCGGCCTCAGGACTAACAGCCTGGGCACAGCTCCAAGACCGGAGCCTGGTGCTCAACACACGAGAGCCTGGGAAGATCACAGCCCAGTGCGATGGCTCTGGCTGCCTGCCCAGGTCTATCATACACTGCACCACAGCCACGTGTGCAAGCCAATGACAGACTTGCAACACATGCATCAACAGTGACCAAGGATGAGAGCTGGAGTGAGAGGAGCCCAGTGTGAGCCAGGAGCGGAGCTGTGGGGTGGGAGGATGTATGCTGGGGGCTCTGAAATACAAGGAAGTGCAAGAAACTCCCACACATCTTCAGATAAGGGAAAGTGTGCCTGAGCATGGGGGGGAGCTGGCACTGAGCTGGGGCACCCTGCCCCAAAGCAGACGCGGGAGCCACTGGCACATGGGCATAGGGATCAAACAGCATGTGGCCTGGCCTGGGTGGATTGTATCCCCTTGGAGTTGGCACAGCCCAAAGGCTCTGACTCTTTACACCGTGGCCACAAGGGTCTAGCTGGGCAGGCCAATGAAGTATTATTATAGAAACACATTGACAATGTGTGGGAGTGAGTGACTGTGAGTGTGAATACGACAGTGTCTGTGCACAGGTCTCTGGCTGTGTGTGATGATGAGTATGACTTGTGACCATCTTTGGATATGTGTGAGTGTGACCGTCTTTGAGTGAATGTGATCATGAGTGTACTCGTCTCTCCATGTCTATGTGAATATGACTCTATCTCTGGGTATGTTAGTGTGGCCCTGAGTGTGACTGTGTCTAGATGTGGCCGTGAGTGTGTGTCAGTGTAGTAGTGTCTGGGTGTGGTTGTGTGTGACTGTGAGTGTGATTGGGTGTGGCCATGTGTGTCAGTGTAGTGGTGTCTGGGTATGTCTGTGTCTGACTGTCAGTGTGTCTGGGTGTAGCCATGAGTGTGAGTGTCAAGTGTAGTGGTGTCTGAGTGTGTCTATGTCTGGGTGTAGTTGTATGACACAGTGACTGGGTGTGGCTATGCATGTGACTGGGTGTGGCTGTGAGTGTCAGTGTAGTGGTGTCTGAGTGTGTCTGTGTCTGGGTGTAGTTGACACAGTGACTGGGTGTGGCTATGCATGTGACTGTCTGGGTGTGGCTGTGAGTGTCAGTGTAGTGGTGTCTGAGTGTGTCTGTGTCTGGGTGTAGTTGTTTGACACAGTGACTGGGTGTGGCTAAGCATGTGACTGGGTGTGGCTGTGAGTGTCAAGTGTAGCGGTGTCTGAGTGTGTCTGTGTCTGGGTGCAGTTGTATGACACAGTGACTGGGTGTGGCTATGCATGTGACTGTCTGGGTGTGGCTGTGAGTGTCAGTGTAGCGGTGTCTGAGTGTGTCTGTGTCTGGGTGCAGTTGTTTGACACAGTGACTGCATGTGGCTATGCATGTGACTGTCTGGGTGTGGCTGTGAGTGTGAGTGTCAAGTGTAGTGGTGTCTGAGTGTGTCTGTGTGCAGTGGTATGACACAGTGACTGGGTGTGGCTATGCATGTGACTGTCTGGGTGTGGCTGTGAGTGTCAGTGTAGCAGTGTCTGGGTGTGTCTGTGTCTGGGTGCAGTTGTATGACACGGTGACTGGGTGTGGCTGTGAGTGACAGTGTGCAGGTGATTCCAGTGAAAAGAGGGAGCGAGTGTCCACGCAACTGTTTTTTCTCTTTCATCGACAAGTATTTGCAGCAGCCAATGTGCTGCTTCCGTCTGGAGTGCTCTGAAGCTGCTTCTACTGCATTTCTAATTCCTGCTTATTGCTGAAGCCTGTTGGGAGCCCATCTCCCACCTGCTCTGTGTCGAGCTCGGTGTTCTGCCCCTTACAGGGCATCCCTCATGCTTCACTTTGTGCTTCTTTCTTCCCTGAAAATCTGCTTACATCCCTCTCCTGCTTTTCTGGAGTGAACAGAAATGCAGCGAGGGTGAAGGACTATCCTGTGGAGACAGAAATCCGTCTGTCTGCCTCCCCTATGCCTTGCGCATCCCGCTGGGCTTGGTGGAAGCAGAACTCACCTGGCAGGCTGCAGAGTCTGTTGGCCTCTCTCTGGTCATAGGTGGCCCCATCTCAGCCCAATCTATCACACTCCTGGGAACAGAGGCAGTTAGGGGTTTTTGGGGCCCTGGGCCAGAGCAAGTGGGGGCCCCTCCCAACCCCTTTTGCCTGCAGTCCCCCCGCCCCCACCTCCAGAGCTCCTGCTGGGGAATGGGGTTGAGGCGCGGAGGCTTTCCCCACTCCCTGGCAGGAGCACTGGCTGGGCAGAGCAGGTCTGGTTGCAGGAGCACCCATTTTTCCAGGGGTCTCCAATTGGCTGGGGCCCCAATTGGCTGGGGCCCCTGGGCACGGGCACAGACCCCATTGGCCCAGTGACTAATCCGCCACTGCCTTGGAATGAGGCATGGGGCATCCAGCCCCACCATCATGCTCCAACTTCGGGATGCCTCTTAGTGCTGGTGTGAATCCCCCCACCCTGAATGTCACTGCCCAGCCCTGGCAGCTGGGGGACACGGTTGGTGTCTTGCTATTGTCACCACAGAAGGGGAGTCTCTGGCTATCCACCCCGCACCCCAGACAAAGGGTCTCAAAGGGTTGTCTCATGCCCCTCGTTCTGGGGCCCCCACTCATCAAGGACAGGCCCAGGAGGGGTCCTGGATTCCTGGGTTCAGCGTCCCAGCCCCTTCTCAGAAAGGCTCAGCCACTCATGCCTCTCTGCTGCACCGACCCCTGCCCACCTAGGGGGCAGCAGGGTCATTGGAGCAGGGCAATTAGCAGGAACTCGCCAAGAACATACACACCACATGCCACACAATTAGGGGCTTTATACCAAAGACAGGTCACCCAGTTACATGGGAAGTGCCATGGGCATTGTGCCACCTCGTGACTGGGTGAGCGCCATGGGCATTATGCCACCCAGTGACAGGATGAGTGTCATGGGCACTGTGCTACCCAGTGACTGGGTGAGTGCCATGGGCATTGTGCCACCAGGTGACTGGGTGGGTGCCATAAGCATTGTGCCACCCAGTGATGGGGTGAGTGTTGTCGTTCAGAAGAGAGACCTGCAGGGCCCAGGCCAGACTGGCCTGGGAGATGGCCTGTGGGTATAGCTGCAGTTAGTAGGAGCTATGAACTTTCCTTGCCTACTGCCCTGCATGGAGCTCTCTTCATTGCCTGGTCCTTTGTGGGTTAATGACACAGGTACAGGCGTGGCGGAGAGGACAAGGCAGAACCTGGGAAGGAAGGACATGGGGTTTGGGGTTCCTAGAGTCTGGAGGGGTGCCCAGAGATGGGGCTGTGTGGGGAGCACCCATTGGCAGGAGGAGAAGAGGCACTGCAGAGGCAAAGAGCCAGAAAAGAAAGGCAGGGAAAGAAGAGGGGCTCTCAGGAGACAGCACTGGGATGCAGAGTGTGAGCGGGCAAAGCAAACAGTATGGAGGAGACAGGAGGTGATTGCTGCCCACTGTGGGCTACCACCCTTCTGCTGGGCAGCCAGTGCCAGTAATAGGACCCTGACTGAGATGGGCCCTGCCCTGAACTGTGGCTGCCCCAAGCATGCTGGATCTGATTGGGAGGCTGCTCTTTGTGCTGCCCATGCTCGCTGACGTACAGCACCCCAGGATCCAGGTGTTCCTTGAGCCGTCCCTAGCTCAGGCCTCGCCCCAGGCGCTGGCCCATGTGTGGGCCAAGCACTGTGAAGCACCCCGCACAGCAGGGCCAGGAGGCGTCAGCAACCTCTCTGATTAGGGGGCTTAAATCAGCTGTGCAGGTGAGGGCAGCCTGACCTTGCATTTGGCTCTGGCTTGTCAAGCGTGCGTCATTTTATTCCCACCCCGGATCTTCACTCAGAGCCAAGGCAGATGCTCCGCCCCATGGGCTCTGTTCATGCACAATCGAATGGGCGCTTTCTCTGGTCAGCCCCAAGCCTGAGTGATGGGAAGAGCCAGTGTGAGCATGGTGCCCCCAGCTCCAGGCTGCCTTCAGTCGGAGAAGAGTGGTGCCTTGGGCCCTAGTAAGGTTGTCAACCCTCCAGGATTGTCCTGGAGTGTCCAGGAATTAAAGATTAATTTTTAATTAAAGATTATGTCACGTGATGAAATGCGGGTTGTCAGGCGTCCGCCGACCGAGCCACTAAAAGTCCGGTCAGTGGCACAGTGGGGGTCCGGGGCTAAGGCAGGGTCCCTGCCTCCCCTGGCTCCACGTGGCTCCTGGAAGCGGCCTCCAGGTCCCTGCAGCCCCTAGGTGCTGGGGTGGCCAAGGAGGCTCCACGTGTGGCCTCCGCCTGAATGCCAGCTCCACAGCTCCCATCCCATTCCCCTACCCCAGCCCTGAACCCGCTCCTGCAGCCGAAACCCCTCATCCTCGGTCCCACCCTCACCCCCTCCTACACCCCAACCCCCTGCACCAGCCCATAGCCCCCTCCTGCACCCCAAACCCCTCATCCCCAGCCCCACCCCAGAGCCTCACCCCCAGCCGGAGCTCTCACCCCCTCCCGCACCCCAACCCCCAGCCCAGTGAAAGGAAGGGAGGGAGGGGGGAATGGAGCAAGCGGGGGCGGGGCCACGGGGCAGGGATGTTCGGTTTTGTGCAATTAGAAATTTAGCAACCCTAGATGAAATCTCCAGGACTTCATCCAACCAAAGTTGGAAACCCTAGGCCCAAGAAGGTTCCTCCCCACACACCCTCCAAATCTTCCAGAGAAGGTTGCCGCTGAGTGGCAGAGGTGTTTGGAAAGGAAATGCCCAAAGCAGCTGTTACCACTCTGCTAGGGTAATAAACAAAGGCCTGTGTGCAGAGAGCAGAAGCACAAATCCATCCTGGGATGTGAGGGGAGGGAATATCTTGGCTGGGGGTGAGAGGACGTTTGGGAAACACACAGGAGCAAAAGGATGTGACCCCCACTCATTTCACCCATGAGCCCAAGGGACTGGGTGCCCCCCCCTCAGGAGCCATCTTCATGCGGGCGGGGAAGGGGGCAGCCCTGCGTGTGGCTGGCCTGGCTGGTCAATTTGCATTTCTGGGATCCATAAATCTTTCAGCTGGTGTTTTAACTGGGCTTCGGAGACTAGCCAGGGAACAGCTTCAGCTGAACCAGCCCAGGACTGCACAGGCCAGGTGAAATCATGGCACCAGCCCTGAAGTTCCCCAGGGCCACTCCCCAAGAACTAGGGGTCTCTCCCCTCCCCACTGTAAACCCTCCTCTCCCCCAGGACCTTCAGCACAAAAGCCAGGGCCTGTGCGACCTGAGCCAAAGCAGAAACGCCATTCGCTGGCAATGGTAGGAGGCTGTTCAGCGTGGATCAGCCACAAGAGCAGCCATGGCATACTCCCCTTGTGTGCTCTGCTGCTTAACCTCAGCCTCTGAGGCAGGATCTTGGGTGCTGAGGGAGGCTGTGATGAGTGGTGAGCCGGGGGGAGCACGCAAGCCGGGGTGTCTGCTTCCTCCCGCTGGCAGTGCGATGGGGGCAGTTACCGCTTGCCAGCCACATGGTTCCCTGCATGCTGGAATGGCCCTGTGGGCAGGCTGCAAGAGGGGCACTGGGAAGAGCTGCATCGCCCCAGCCCAACCCGCCTGGGAGTTCAGCTAGGAGCCACCTGCCTCGCCTCTGCCCTGCCCACCCTCACCCCCACCAGCTCTGCTCTCCTGGCCAGCCCGGCGCCTTCCCCTCCTCCCTCCCAGCTCTTCCTCCTCCTCCTGCACTGGGCCCTGGGAGGGCTGTACACGGAAATCCGTTTGCAGCTGCCTTGAAGCCGGAAGAGCTCGCAGTCAGTCAAAGGCAACCAGGCCTCTCCAGCTGGGTGCAGGAGCTGGTCGCTGGGACAGCAGGTCACCCAACGGGCCCAACAGTCGCTCCCCTTCGGGGGAGAGGGCCGGGCCAGAAGGCTGGGCACTCCCACCCTAGCTAGGGGAGGGTAAATAGCACTTTGCCCATCCTGTGTTGGGGACTGCCTAGAGCTGCAGGTCCAGCAGCAGCCCCCTCCCCCCCCCGCCCGCTTTCATAGTCTCACCTCTGAAAGGGGATTTTGAGCTGGTCGTGGCGAGATGAGGAGAGGCATGCGGGAGGGGGCAGGTGCAGAGGTCTGCCTTGCAGGTAGGTCGTGCAGCACAGACACACAGGGCAGGGCTCTCCCCCACCAGCACCAGTCATGCCAGTGCCACTGCATGGCACACGGGACCAGCGCCTGACCCCCCCGAGAGAGCGAGCAGAATCACAATGGCCTCAGCCCTCCACACACGCATGAACATGCACAAACACATGCATATGCAGCACACACACCCAACGTGCACATACACATACTTGCACACACATACACCCTTGCAACATAGACACATGCAC
The DNA here is from genome assembly GCF_965140235.1 of Caretta caretta. Taxonomy (NCBI): domain Eukaryota; kingdom Metazoa; phylum Chordata; order Testudines; family Cheloniidae; genus Caretta; species Caretta caretta. The sequence goes on from NC_134213.1 coordinate 40,249,508, forward strand.
ATTCAGACATGCAAACATGTGCACACATACACTCGCACACATACATACCTGCATGCACACACATTCATACACATATGCGTGCACATACCCATACCCATACCCAGGCATACACCCATATGCACACACACAAACACATACACATATACAAACATATGAACCTATGCACACACATGCACGTGCACACTTACACACACAGATGCACATACACACACATACATATCCACACACACACAAAACATACACATGCATACACAACTACACACGCTCACGCCCACACACAGGCACACACATACATGCATGTGCACACAGACAGACATACAGTCATGCGCATATACACACATACAAATGTATGCAGACATACACAAAGATATACACAGGCACACATGCACACATTCACACACATGCACACACACATATACTGAGCACGTACACACACATACATATACAGACACAGATACACACGTAGGCACATACACACAATAGACATATACACAACCACACAGATACACCCACGCACATACCCATACACACCATCTGACTCTGCTTCTCTCTCTCTGCTCTACCCTCAGCCACTGCAGGCCATGTGGCCCCTGCTGGACGGGGTGGAAGGGTGTCCCTGCTCAGTCAGGTTCTCCCCAGGGGTGACGTGCCTTCCCAGGGCTGGCTGATGGCAGGGCTAGACTGATCCCACCCTCCCACCGAGGCAGGGCCTGGGGAGCTGATTGGTGTTAGTGATCACTTACAGACCTGTGGCGGGTAGGGCTGGGGAGAGCAGGCTAGGATTAGCGCAGTTTGTTCTGGGATTACAGTATTGTTTAGCAGTAGCACAGCCGGAGTAACCCGGCTCCGCTCTCCTGATCTCCATAGGATTAATACTTTGTTCCAGAGGATTACGGCCATTATGAATGTTGTGGGGGTTGGACTGCAGGATGCAGGCTGTGCTCACAGACAGCACAGAATTAACAGGCGCACCAGCTCAACAGAACAGTACAACAATCACCACACTGCCCAGCCCAGCGGGCAGGGGCAAGGGTGCCAGGCTCCACAGCTAGGGGCAAGGGATTCGGATCCAGCCCTCAAGGGCAGCTGCCCAGCCCCAGCCCCCTCAAACCAGACCCACGCCCCCAGCGCACCAGCCCCCTTGTGACCATGTGGGGGATCCATCAGTGCACATATGGATTCTGGTTGTGTTGCAGCTCTGAAACTGTTCTCATGCAATTCCTGTATCAGTGAATACCTCTGTGTAAATGTGGAATCCATCATGACTGGCAGGGCCTGTAGCCCCCACCCCTCAGTTAAGCAGGGACAATGAGGAGCAGTTAACCTTAATGACTGTACTTGGACTGCACAATGGTTATGCTAAGGAGGCTGGCTGATTCCATGAGACCCAGCTTTCCCCACCCCTCAACAGAGAAAATTCCCAGCAGCAGAACAAAGGAACCAGGTGTTGATGGTGAGGCAGGAAACTCCAAAACCGACAGAGACAGGAGCAGCTCAAGCTTTGGGCAAGCAGGAGAGGAGAAGTGTCAGAGGAGGTCTGCTTTCAGGGTGGGAGGAGGGCTTTAGCTTCTCTGACCAACCAAGCAGTCAGAGGAAGCAAGCTGAGACTGAGGGAGAGGGCACAACCCCCTTCCTCACCCAGTCTCCCAGCAGACTTCAGCCCTGCCCCCTCACCCAGTCTCCCAGCAGAGAAACACCCCCCTCACCCAGTCCCCGCAGCAGAGCAACCACACCCTGCCCTCCCAGCAGAGCAAAACACAAAGGTAAACTGAGTACTGAAAAAGGAAATCCCAGCCTGCCTGACCCACTTTACATAATTCCACACCCTATACAACTCAGCCCACCCAACCCCAGCCTGCCCTGTCCAACCTCACACCCTGACTACCCACCCAACCCAGCAGCCTCCACCCAGCTCAGCTGGACAACAGGTGCAGAAAGAGGAAAGCAGCAATGACCTTCAGCAGTGTTTGGGATGCCCTCGGAGAGCCCCACCACAGGGTCCTCTCCTAGAGACCTCCTGATAGACATAATGCAAGGGTTCCCAGGTGCAACAGGGCTCCCCATTCCTGACGTGAGGCCCAAATAGCTGTTCTGTAATGATCCACTTGTGCCATTCCAGCATCAAGGAGGGGCCTTAGAACCAGCAGCCCTCCACTGGCATGACTCATTTTCATGGTGGGCAAACAACAAACATCTATCATCCTCTTCAGTGTTCCACAATAGTCCGTCTGGCGTCGATGGATCTTCCCTGCTGGACAGGATGTCACACCTTCTCTTGGAGACCAGCACTATATTCCAGTTATTGTCTCTCTCTTGTCTGGTGACTTATGCAGTCACAGAGGCTTACCGTACAACTGCTTAAATATTACCTTACAGTACGGGTGTAACGCCGACTCATACAAGGCGTCGGCAGCAGGGCTCAAACCTGGAACCTCTTCAGTTAAATGCATGACCGTCTTCTGACTGAGCTAAAAGACATGTCTCTGTTAACAGGGACTGTAGCAAGCTCATCAATCGCTCGCTGGCCTAGCCACCACTAGAGCGGGGACAAAGTGTCACTCTGACCAACCAGGCCAGGATGGTCACCTTCCCTCTCTCCATCTGGCAGCATCCCATGGGATGCACACTCTGCAGGAGGGATAACGTCGTCTCCCCTTTAGCTTGCACCTGACTCGGACCTACACAGGTTCCCTGTTCTCTGACACAGGCCATCTCCTCTTCAGTTTGCTTCATTCTCCATTCAGTTAGCGAGCATGAAGTGGCGCTCAGGATCAGCTCCCCACAGCGCACACAAGTTACAAGTCCCCCCTGGTAATCCAGACTGGGAATTTACTCCATTTCCCTGGGAATCAGCAGAGGTGTATTTAAGGGCTGGGTTAAAAGACAGGATCCCAGCAGTGGCTCCAATGTAGCACCTCCTCTCCACCCAGTTACCTCCTTTCTTAGAATCATAGAAGATTCGGGTTGGAAGAGACCTCAGGAGGTCAACTAGTCCAACCCCCTGCTCAAAGCAGGACCAACCCCCACTAAATTATCCCACCAAGGCTTTGTTAAGCCGGGCCTTTAAAAACCTCTAAGGATGGAGATTCCACCAGCTCCCTAGGTAACCCATTCCAGTGCTTCACCACCCTCCTAGTGAAATAGTGTTTCCTAATATCCAATCTAGACCTCCTCCACTGCAACATGAGACCATTGCTCCTTATTTTCTCATCTGCCACCACCGAGAACCCCTGAGCTCTATCATCTTTGGAACCTGCCTTCAGGAAGCTGAAGGCTGTTATCAAATCCCCCCTCACTCTTCTCTTCTTCAGACTAAATAATCCCAGTTCCCTCAGCCTCTCCTCGTAAATCATGTGCCCCAGCCCTCAATCATTTTTGTTGCCCTCTGCTGGACTCTTTCCAATTTGTCCACATCCTTCTATAGTGGGGGGGCCCAAACTAGATGGAATACTCCATATGTGGCCTCACCAGTGCTGAATAGAGGGGAGTAATCACTTCCCTTGATCTGCTGGCAGTGCTTCTACTAATTCAGCCTAGTACACCGTTAGCCTTCTTGGTAACAAGGACACACTGTTGACTTATATCCAGCTTCTCGTCCACTGTAATCCCCAGGTCCTTTTCTGCAAAACTGCCACTTAGCCAGTCGGTCCACAGCCCGTAGCAGCCTTTAGTGCCAATCTCCTTACAAGTTTGAATGGGCAGGCCTGTGTTCTTCTGGGTCCCCACACATCCAGTCCTGCCCTTTCTGTGGCTGGCTCCAGGCTATCCCCATAATGGCTTCTTCCCCATCCAGGGCTGCTGGGGAGGGCAGGTCACACCCTATTGGTCAGGCTAGCTCTTCTTCTCAGGCTTTCCCTTGTCAGTAATTTGACTCTGCCTCCTCCTCCTAGCAGGCTGCCTGCAAAATGCAATCTGTCCCCAAACCAACAAGACCCCTGCTGTATCTCTCTTCTCTCCCTATGGGTTGCTGAGCAGACTCTGAGTCTGCCCTTGGCTCCCGCTCCCTACCACAGACAGGGTATATCTCCCTGAGCTACCCACACATAGAGCCCGGGGACCTCCGGACGCCCCTGTGGGTTACAAGGGATACAGATGTTATAAGTGGGATAAATGCATGCGGAACTCACCAGAAGTCAATGAAATCTAAACACTAAACACACTCTAGTTTAACAACACTGACACACGGGTGAGCCAGACTGATCCCAGCTCTGTATTTGTCAGTGTTCAGGTGAGACCTTGGCATGAACTGGCACCTGGTCTGCCAGCATCACAAAGACAGATTAGCACCATTCAGCTCTGTGACACCTTGGAGGCCAATACCTGGATCTGGTTGAATCTCTTATCTTGGGGAGGCACCGGCCCTCCTCGTGCCTATCTCAGTGCCAAGGGCTGTCCTTCGGGGGAATCAGAGAGCTCTTCTTTGCAAGCCCATGGGCCTGAAGCATGGCGAGGGGCCGTCTGGGTCACCTCCTGAGCAGCTCTGGAGGAGGATACTCTGATAAATGTGGCATAAGCTTTCGTGAACTACAGCTCACTTCATCAGATGCATCCGATGAAGTGAGCTGTAGCTCATGAAAGCTTATGCTCAAATAAATTTGTTAGTCTCTAAGGTGCCACAAGTACTCCTTTTCTTTTTGCGAATACAGACTAACACGGCTGCTACTCTGAAATCTGATAAATATGTCACCTAAGAATAGTGCAAATGCCTTCCTCTGTTCCTCAGCCTTGCCATGACCACCACTTCCAAGAACCCCCCGAGGAGATGACAAAGGCTCTTGCCTGTGTGATAGTCCCTAATGACCATGGCCCAGATTCACAAAGGGACTTGGGCATTGTGACACTCAGCAGTGCAACACCTAACTTTTGTGTACCTAGAAAACCACAGAAACTTGCTGTGGTTCACACAGCCTAGGTCTGGGCACATGGGTTCCCAGTGTAACGCATGAGGAGAGCGAGGCACCCTCTAATGGGATCTGTGACACTGCACCCCATATTCTTCACAATGATATTATTTTGATATGATTACAACATAGTTATGATGTATTTTATGCAAGATAAGTCATGTGAGATGTCATTGATTTGCTGAATATGATTATCCTATTTGTGTGTATGTATCATTTTTGTATCTGAAGTTATGAATATTGACTATGTAGCTGTATTTCATATGTAGTTACACCTGGGTAATGCCCACTAGACAAGATGCTTTCAGTCTAGTTAGTGGGTGGGGAATGGGCCATTAGGAAAACAATAAGCCTTAGGGCATGGCTACACTGGAAACTTCAAAGCACTGTTGCAGGAGCTCTCTCAGCGCTCCTGGTAATCCATCTCCACGAGGGGATTAGCTCCGAGCGCTGGGAGCCTGTTTACACTAGCGCTTTAAAGCGCTCTGACTTGCTGTGCTCAGGGGGGTGATTTTTCACCCCCCTGAGCCAGCAAGTTAGAGCGCTATAAAATGTAAGTGTAGCCAAGCCCATAGAAGAAACTTATCTCCTACCTGGGGAGCCTTCCTGAAGATGCTACAGACAGCCTCCAAGTAATGGCTGCTGTGACTGTAAAAAAACAAGTTATCTGACCACGTCTCTAGACTCCATCTAGCGATGTGTTTTTCCACAGACCAAGCTTTGAAACAAAGGGTTCTCACCATATGCAAATGCTATATAAGGCAGTGAGTGACATCATCTGGTGTTCTTTGCTCCCCCTCAAGGAGACTCCTGGAAACACCTGAGGAACAAAGACTGAACTGGGGAAAGTGCTGGACCCCAGGCTAAAGGGATTTTTAGCCTGTGAATGGAACACATGGGGATTCCAAGCTGTAAGCAAGTGCATCTTACCTCTTAAGAATCTGCAGCCTGTTTGTATCACCTCTTAGGGTGAGACTCTGTTCTTCATATCCAATCTATTTAGTATATTAATCTTAGTTTATGTTTTTTGTTTATTTGCTGGGTAATCTGCTTTGATCTGTTTGCTGTCCCTTATAATCACTTAAAATCTATCATTTGTAGTTAATAAACTTGTTTTTACTTTATCTAAACCAGTGATTTGGAGTGAGGTGTGTGGGAATCATAACTCAGGGGCAAAAGGCTGTTGCATGTTCCTCCCCACACTAGGGAGGGGGCGAGTGTTATGAGTTTACGCTATACAGTTCCCTGTGCAGCGCAAGATGGTATAATTTTGGGGTTATACTCCAGAGGGGGTGTATGCCTGAGAAGCTGGTACTTGCCCTAGCTGTAGCCTTCCTATGCAGGGGCTCATCTAAGCACCTGCATATAACTGCAGTGGGGTGTGTCCCTACCTGTATGTATGCTGGTGAAAGTGCAGCCTAGAGGGTTTTGCAGTTTGTCACAGCAGTGCAGTGTGAGAGGGAGCCCAGGCTGGTGGGTCAGGGGCAGTGGCATTTTTTCCAGAATAAGCAGTTAGCTGTTGTTGTTGGTGCTAATGCCCGAATGGGGCTCAGTGGGGTGAAGGCACTGAGCAGAGGCTTCTAAAACCTCAGGCAGACACAGGACTAAGGGCTCCATGATTAAGGGAAAGGCAGGAACTGAAAGCTGGGAAAAGTTCAGCCAGCCTCCCCCCCACCCCAACAGGTGGACAAAGTTTTGCACATTCCTGGCACCTGCATGAGATTCGGGGAGAGAAACTCCTGCCTCGGGCCCTGCCCTGTCCCTTGGGGGTTTGGAAGAACAATGATGGCATCTTGTCCGGTGACTGACTCTGTGTCCCCCAAACACAGAGTTCTGAGTTCAAGGAAAGATTTTTAACATGAGAATTTTTACAAACTGGAGCAATGGCTCCTGACCAGTTCCCGTATCGATGTAACCTATATAACTGTGTCTATCCCAGGGCTGTCACTGGTATTGAAATGTCACCCAAATGTCACCCCCATAACCACCATCGCTATACTGGGACTGTCTATGCACACCAGGCCTTAGTCTCCAGTTCTGTCATAGATCCCAAGGCCAGATGGGACCACTGTGATCATCTAGTCTGACCCCCTGTATAACAAGATGGAGACCTACCCCCAAATCATTCCTAGAGCAGATCTCTTAGAAAACAGACCATCTTGATTGAATAATTATCAGTGATGGAGAATCCCCCATGGCCCTGGGTAAATTGTTCCAACGATTAATTACCGTCCCTGTTAAAAATGCCTTGTTTCAGTTGGAATTTGTCTAACTTCAGCTTGCAGCCACTGGATGGGGTTAGATCTTGCTCTGCTAGCCTGAGGAGCCCATTATCAAATATTTGATCCTCAAATTTCTTTAGCTGCCCAGACTCAAGCCAAGCTCACTACTCGGCCTGGCGCCAGGAGCCAGGACCAGTGACTATAGCTGTTTTGGGGGTGAGCTCCCTGCCCCTTAGTGCTGCATGGGTTTCTTTCCTTTCCTCCAATGAGTGCAACCCCCAAATATCCGGGGTTTGCATCCCTGTCATGTGCACGGCTGGCAGGGAGCTTTCCTGGATGAGTCCATCAACCTCTGCACCTTCTCTGTGTTCATTAAAGACTTGAGCCCTTCCAGGAGCGGCACCAACTTCCAAACATGCCCTGAGTGCTGTGGAGGCTGGGCTGCCTTCCCCCGCTGCAGCAAGGCTCTCAGTGCTCCCCCAGGCAGCAAGACTTCGATCTGTTCCGCTCTGCAGCTGGGAAAGCTCCCAGCACCAGTGGAGAGGGGCCAGGAACTATTCACTGGGGCTCCGTTGGTGTACAATGGAGACCCCCCCCTACGCTCCCCTCCTGTCCCACAGCCAGAGGCTCTGGGGCGAGGAACAACAGAGTGAGAACAGAGAGAGTGCACCACTTGTCCAGGACCAGGGACCTGCGGGGGGAGATTTTCAGCCCTCTAGCTGTGAGCTGACACTGAGATGGAGGCCCTAGGCCCAGTAGGAATCCCAGCATCCTTCCCTTTCTGTGCCTCTAGGCAGGACGGGAGCTGGCGCTGCACGGTGGCACACTGTATCCCTCTGGGTATCGTGTAGGTGATGGGTGGGGGAGAAGGAAGCTGGGGAGGGGACTGAGACACACTAGAAAGGAGCGCAGCCCTGGGAGCCTGGGGGAGAGGAAAGGCAATTGGAAGTGAGAGATCCTGGCCAGAAGGAGAGCAGAGGGATGGCCAGGGGAGAAGGAACTGAGGAGCTGCCCCAGGAAAGGGAGGCCCAGGGTCTAGGACAGGCCAGGGCTGGTGGATGGAGCCAGGTGGGGGGAAGGTAACAGCAAAGCCAGAGGAACCATTGTAGAGAATGCTGGGACATGGCTTCTGCCCACCCCGTGGAGTTCTCCCAAGCGGTAGCTGTTGGCCCATGGACATTGCCCCAGCTGGACTCCATCATGCTCAAACTGTTCACACCCAGGAGTGGGTTAACCAGCCTGCGTTAAATCGGGCCAATTTCGGTTAGAACCGGTCCAGAGTCTCCTGCCAGCGGATGGGAACTCAAGCAAGGCTTCTCTCGATATATATCATCTGTAGCTATGTGGCTCACTACATGTATGCGCATGCACACACAGACTCAGATTTAATTAAGGAAAATTGTTTATCACTTTGCACTGTGCACAGAACCAGCTCTCATGCCGGCACCCAGTAGCTGACGAGTGCCTCTCCTCACTGTGGGCCATTCGTGGATGGGATCTACTGCAAAGCCCACTGCAGTGAGGGACCGGAAATGAACTTTCCATTTTTCTGCCACTCCAGGCTCCATTCATGTACATTAACCACACTTGTTTCTCTCCCATTTCATGGTGTTCTCTTGCCTGCAGCTCACCTGTGGTGCTGCTCTTGTGGGGTGGGTGGTCGGAGATCAGCTGGTGGGATCGTTTGCAAGCATAGCTGGGTGAGCCAAAGGCAGATGGGAAGAACGCAGCCTCCTGAGTGTGGTGGCTTGGCCTAGCCTGGCGCGTCCGGCTGTGCTGTGGTTTGAGTTAACTGACTTCCAGTTAACTTGATGTAGCTAACAGGACAGTAACGCTAACACAGCTGTTTTACAAGGGCTGTTCCCTGGTCATATGCATTCCTGTCAGTTAACTCCATTTAACGGGTGATCAATTAACTTCAGTTCTCACAGGACCATATCCTCTAGTCTAGACAAAGCCCTGGTGGCCCTAGGAGGCAGAACCTGGTCAGGCTCTGATGAGGTGTTTGTGTGAGCCAAGCACTTTTCCTAGCCCAGACCAACTCCTTGTGGACTTGTCAGGACCTGCATGAACTGGCAATCAGCTAATTAAGCAAACAGCTCTGCGCACTAAGAGTCACACCCCTAGAGTAGCCATGCCCCATGTGGGCTGCCATGCTGGGCACAGGAGCAGAGAGGTGCAGAGAGCAGTTCCCTGTTCTCTGCACTGTTGGGATGCTCAAGGGATGCTCATATAGCAGGGGATTGCAGGGGCCTGGCACAGATGGGGCTGGCTCTTCACAAGCCCAGTATTTGTCAGTCACACCCCGCTCTGCCCACTGCTGAAGAACGGGAATGACATGAGACAAAATTTTGTTCTTCAGCTGGTTCGTGGGCTCTTGTGTTCTGGATGCTGCCTGTTCAGGCCAAGGCACTTCGTTAGGTAAAACTGGGCTGGAACACGGTGCCTCAGGGCAGGGCTGGATGAATCTTTTGGGGGCCTGCCAGAGGCACTGAGCTGAGGACTGAGCAGAGGCCAGCTGGCTCAGCTGCTGGAGGCAACATCCAGTACTCAGGGCTGGATTAATCTTTTGGGAGCCTGGTGCCAAAAATATCTGTGGGCCCCCATGGATGCAATTGGAGCATGGAGTGGGGAATTCAACCCCTGGAGTGAGGGGCTGGCCAGGGGCATGGCATGGTAGGGACAGCCCCACTCTGCCCAGCCCAGTGTGAAGGCACTATTTAAAAACTGGCGGGCCACTGTGCATTTGGCAACGGCACAGCCCTCTGCTGCTCTTTCCCTCGGGGGCGGGCCCGTGCCTCACCACAGTCATCCCGCCCAACTCACCCCTCGACTCCCTATGGCCAGAGCCCCCCTGGACCTACTATGCCCACCCCCCCCCATCCCCACCGCCCCCCTACCACAATCGCCACAAATGCACAGTGTCCTGCACAACACCACTCCTGCCCAGTGCCACCCCTGCCCACAGCCCCACCACCACTGCCCAGTACCCCACACACAACCCTGACTCCCTATTGCCCCAACACACACACGTTTTCAGTGCTGCCCAGTGCAGTAGTCTGGGAGCTGACCTTGTTCGTGAAGACAGAAACGAAAAAAGCATTGAGTACAAGTGTGATTTGGCCTTCTTGATTTCACTCTTGCATGCCTGAGCAATATTTTTATACTCCTCCCTGGCCATTTGACCAATCTTGCACTTCTTGTAAGCTTCTTTTTTCTGTTTAAGATTAGTAAGGATTTCACTGGTTTCAGAGTAGCAGCCGTGTTAGTCTGTATTCGCAAAAAGAAAAGGAGTACTTGTGGCACCTTAGATACTAACCAATTTATTTGAGCATAAGCTTTCGTGAGCTACAGCTCACTTCATCGGATGCATACCGTGGAAAATAGAATGAGGAGATTTATATACACACAGAACATGAAAAAATGGGTGTTACCATACACACTGTAAGGAGAGTGATCACTTAAGATGAGCTATTATCAGCAGGAGAGCGGGGGTGGGGGAGGGAAGAAAACCTTTTGTAGTGATAATCAAGGTAGGCCATTTTCAGCAGTTAACAGGAATGTCTGAGGAACAGTGGGGGGTGGGGGAGGGGAAATAAAACGGTGAAATAGTTTTACTTTGTGTAATGACCCATCCACTCCCAGTCTCTATTCAAGCCTAAGTTAATCGTATCCAGTTTGCAAATTAATTCCAATTCAGCAGTCTCTCGTTGGAGTCTGTTTTTGAAGTCTTTTTGTTGTAATATTGCGACTTTTAGGTCTGTAATCGAGTGACCAGAGAGATTGAAGTGTTCTCCGACTGGTTTATTAATGTTATAATTCTTGACATCTGATTTGTGTCCATTTATTCTTTTATGTAGAGACTGTCCAGTTTGACCAATGTACATGGCAGAGGGGCATTGCTGGCACATGATGGCATATATCACATTGGTAGATGTGTAGGTGAACGAGCCTCTGATATTGTGGCTGTGATTAGGCCCTATGATGGTGTCCCCTGAATAGATATGTGGACAGAGTTGGCAACGGGCTTTGTTGCAAGGATAGGTTCCTGGGTTAGTGGTTCTGTTGTGTGGTGTGTGGTTGCTGGTGAGTATTTACTTCAGGTTGGGGGGCTGTCTGTAGGCAAGGACTGGCCTGTCTCCCAAGATTTGTGAGAGTGACGGGTCATCCTTCAGGATAGGTTGTAGATCCTTGATGATGCGTTGGAGAGGCTTTAGTTGGGGGCTGAAGGTGATGGCTAGTGGTGTTCTGTTATTTTCTTTGTTGGGCCTGTCCTGTAGTAGGTGACTTCTGGGTACTCTTCTGGCTCTGTTAAGCCAAGCTGGTCACCTGCCATATTTACTATTCTTTCTACACATTGGGATGGTTTGTTCCTGCAACCTCAATAAGGATTCTTTAGAATGTAGCCAGCTTTCCTGGACTCCTTTCTCCCTCATTTCAGAGTAGCAGCCATGTTAGTCTGTATTCACAAAAAGAAAAGGAGTACTAGTGGCACCTTAGAGACTAGTACTTCTTTTCTTTCCCCCTCATGTTATTCTCCCAGGGGATCCTGTCCATCAGGTCCCTGAAGGAGTCAAAGTCTGCTTTTCTGAAGTCCAAGCACTTGAGATAACTCGCTGATCATCCTTCTTTCCCAGTACGAGGCAGCAGTCCTCCCCTCTTGTGCTCTCCAGCTCATGCTTCCTCCTGGTATCCCACTTCCTCACTTACCTCTGGGCTTTGGTCTCTTTCCCCTGGTGAAACTAGTTTAAAGCCCTCCTCACTAGGTTAGCCAGCCTGCTTGCGAAGATGCTCCTCCTTCTCTTCGTTAGCTGGAGCCCATCTCTGCCTAGCACTCCTCCTTCTTGGAAAACCATCCCATGGTGAAACAATCCAAAGCTTTCTCTTCCACACCACCTGCATAGCCTTTCGTTAACTTCCACAATTCAACAGTCTCTACCTGGACCTTTTCCTTCCACAGGGAGAATGGAAGAGACCTTGCACCTCAAACTCCTTTATCCTTCTTCCCAGAGCCACCTAGTCTGTAGTGATCCACTCAAGGTCATTCTTGGCAGTATCATTGGTGCCCACGTGGAGAAGTGGGAAGGGGTAGCGATCCGAGGGCTTGATGAGTCTCAGCAGTTTCTCCGTCACATCATGAATCCTAGCTCCTGGTAAGCAGCATACTTCTCAGTTTTCCCAGTCAGGGCGGCAGATAGATAACTACCAGTCCCCCTTAGGAGAGAGTCCCTGACGACCACCACCCACCTCCTTCTTTTTGGAGTGGCGGTCATGGAACCCCGATCCCTAGGACACTGCATCTCACGCCTTCCAATCGGTGGAGTCTCCTTCTGCTCCCTTCCCTCAGATGTATCATCTAGTCCACTCTCCGCATTAGTACCTGTGGAGAGAATATGAAAAGGAGACTATGAGAGGAGCTGGCAGGTGGGGCTAAGAGGTGGAGAGGAGCCCTCGGCCAGCAGGCAGGCCAAGAGGAGCAAGTCGTGGGCAGAGGGGAGCCAGTGGGCTGGCAGGGTCTTGGGGCATAGTGCAAACAGAGCAGGCTGGGGCCCCTTTTGAGCATGGGCCCGGCTCCAGGGTGCCACTGGCACCACTGTAAACCCAGTACTGCCTTAGGGTCACTTCCTGGAGATTTTAGAGTTGTTATTGCTAAGTGACAACTTTAATCTTTTCTCTAACAAAATACCTCTCCTATGGGCTCAGCTGGGTGCCTGGGCCTGGCTTCCCCTCAGCGTGGCTCCAATGCCCAGCAGGTACCCTGGGCCTGGCTTTCCCTCAGCATGGCTCCGATGCCCTGGCGGCACCCTGGGCCTGGCTCCTTGTTGACTAGCAACAATGTCAATGGGCTCTGTGTGTAGCCCACCTGTGCCTGGTATGAAAGGAGCCGTTGCTCAGTGTGGCCTGGGCTGGGCAGGTCTCCACACTCTGACCAGTCCTCTCCTTCCCCACATGCGGTCAGGTGCAGTGAGATAATTAACAATGTTGGCATCTAACTATCATCACTGACCATCTCCACTGGGACTGGTGGGGCTGGTCCCACCTCCAAGCCTCATTCTGGCTCTATCTGCAGACACAGGCAGAGACAGCTCATTTATGCTCCGTTCACCTTTTCAAGGTTTCCTTTGCAGCCATCACAGCTAAAGACTGAGGTTTTCCAAAGGAAAGCTAAGATTCAGGAGAACAAAGGAGAGGCCTGCGAGTGCCCCCTGGGCACTCCACTCTCTGGGAGACCCTGCGCTCTTATTGGGAGGAACAACTTCAGCTGATGTGCCCAGTGTTCCTGGCTGCTCAGTGCCTCTGCTGGTCTTGGACTGAGTGTATGTGTTGGGATTTTCCAGCAGTTGCAATACAAGTCATAGGTGTCAACTTTTACTTTTCCCTGGGGGTGCTCCGCCTGGAGGCCCCGCCCCCACTCAGCCCCTTCCTCCAAGGCCCCATCTTCTCTCCGCCTCTTCCAGCTCTCGTCCCACCCCTTTCCCGAGGTCCCACACTCATTCCGCCTCTTCCTGCCCTCGCCCCTCCCCGGAGACCCCTCTTGCTGCTTGCCACCCTCCCCCAAGCCCTTCCCTGAGCCACCAAACAGCTGTTTGGCGGTGCTCCCGAACAGCTGTGGCTGGAGGGTGTTGAGCACCCACTATTTTTTTTCCGTGGGTGCTCCAGCGTCAAAGCACCCTCAGAGTTGGCACGTATGATACAAGTATCATTAGAAATCCCTCAATGAGAGAAGCACTAGACTGAAAGGGGGGGGGGTGTGTCTCTGCCCCATATGCCATGCTACCGGCTTTCAGTTTGTTCCGGGGCAGAGTGAGCCAGCTGCAGGCCGAGTGTTTGTTCCTCATCCAGTGGGTTTTCCCCCACAAGTAATCAACAAAAGGAAGTAATATTTGGTCCCAGTCTAAGGCCAGTCCTGGTGCCTTGTAGTCGGCCTTTTCCTAAGACAGAGCACATGGCATGAATGCAGAAAGTTGCTACTGGTGATCTGGGAGAAACCTGCATTTTGTGAGCATAAAGTGCCACCTGGCCAAAACCCTTTTGAGTAAGAGCATGTCGATATTTGGCAATTTACCAAAATAGTTATGCTGGGTGCCAGAATTTTGGTCAATTTCCGCAGGTAGAGAAACCCTGAGTCTCTTGTCCTGCACACAGCCTGGTGCAGAGGGCTGAAGGCTGCATTTCCCCGCATCATGTGTGACAGCGCCATTCCAGGAGTTTTGGCACAAGGGTTTGGTGTACATTTTTAATGGCGAGGGTAGTTAACCACTGGAACAGCTTCCCAAGGGTGGTGGGACCTTGTGCAGTAAAGATCGGGTGTGTTTCTAAAACGTCTGCTGTAGTTCAAACAGGAATCAGTTTAGGGCACTTCTCCGGCATGACTAGATAGTCACAATGGTCCCTTCTGGCCTTGGAATCTGTGAATTTTCTGGCTACTTCACCTCTGGAGCCCCTGGACAGGAAGGCTAGAGTGGGGAACCATAATGGTTGGAAAAAATGTATCCAAGTGTGAGGCCTGTGAAGCTGGCTTTGCTCCAGAGTCGAGTGGCTGCCTTTCCAGCTTACTGAAGGCCTCACAGTCTCCTGGTATGCTTGTTGACACTGGACAGAAGCTTTTTGGTACCTGATGGGAGCAGGACGCTCATTCAAAGCCTTTATGCAGGTTTTCTTGATGGTGCTAGTATGAAATTTGTCAACAGTTTGCATGCACTGAGAATCTGTATCAATAGGGTGGAAATCTCTCACACATTATTGACAAGTTTCTAGTCTCTTGTGGTTTGGAATAAAGTCACAAATGTTTTGGATTTTCCCTCTGACAGTTCTCCTTGTAGTATTAGGGTTGGGTGGGCAAGTTGCTCTGGATGTAACATGCAGAGAGTTGTCTGTTTGCACAATCCTTGATCTGTGTAGGGTCTTACAACAATATATTGACTGGAGTGTGAGGGGTCACAGGGCCCGGCCCATCAGATGTTGTTCAGTTCTGTTTGCTGAGCTTCTCAAGAAGTGAAGTGATTAAGGAAGAAGTTGGGCGTACTGCCCCTTGCCCCCAGTTCTTGCACTGAGATTCTGTTTTCTCGGAGCTATGAGCTTGTAAAGAGCAACTTTGATAGCCCAGTGGGTTTGAAAGGGGCAAGCAAACCTTGGTAAGACAGACAATGTCACTGTGTTACCTCTCCTGATAAAACATCAGTTGTGGGGAGGGGTGCCACTGGGTTTAGACTGAGTCTGCAGATTCCTTCTAGTGCTGGCTGCTCATTTAGGATGTTGATTAGATCTCTGCCCTTAGTTGTGTTTGTCTGCATCTGAAAGGGGTCGGGGGGGGGGGGGGGGGACGACTCTCTAACAGGACCTGTTCCCAGTAGAACTGAATAGTGGGGCTCCCCCTTTCTTTGCAGCCCTGGGCATTCCCCACAGCCTGCCAATGGACACACTAGGGCAGGCAGGGAGATGTGGGACTATGCAGAAGTTGATCTCACCCCACCAGTGAGATTCCAGCCTGACTCCTGTGACCTGGGGAGTTTGCTGCTCTGACTTGTCTGTCAAATCTCTCAGGGTCTCACTGCTGGGTGAGCACTGAAGGATCAGAGTTGACAGGACTCTAGTGCCAGCCAGGGCAGAGTTTGTGCGGGGGGAGGGGCCATGCTGCCTGTGCCTCTTTGCAAGGCCAGGCTACAGATCAGAGTCCAGTTTTTATAGAGGTTGGGTGAACAGCCCTTAATTTATAACCTGCTGGAGCCACCTGGCACTGAGTGGGCTTGTTCCAGAGTGCGGGAAATGGGGCCATTCTGCCACCAGTAGCTGTCATCTGTCCTTCCTTTGCCACTTGCCCAAGGACGGGGGTTTGAACAACCTCCAAAGCCCGTGTGAAGTGGGCCAGCCCTGGGCAAAGTTGGAGGGATGGGTAGGAATGACTGATACTGATGCGTCATATGGTCAGAGTGCCTCTGCCAGCGGCCTGCTGGCACTGGAAAGAGTTCACCCTTTAATGGTTAATGTCCAGGCCGGCGCTTTTGGAAATACTCCCTGTGCCTCAGTTCTGCCTGCTGTAATGTGGGTGAGAACAGGTCAGACTCGGCCCCTCCATCCATACTGGGACAATTAACTAAGGTGTGCGTCTGGAGGTGCCTCATGTTACGTACCCGCCTTTAGCTTCATTGATTTCCCCAAGGGCACTGAGTGAGTCAGCGGCACGGCCAGGATTAGGGCTCCAGGAGCTTGCTGCCTTTATGCCTCTAGGCCAGTGTTCTCAGCATTCCCTCCACCATGGGACCCCAAAGCCCTGAGTCTCCCAGCCCCCAGGCTTCGGTGCTCTTTTTTCCTGAACAAGCATCTATTTGAACACCACCACCACTGGCTTGAGGGGCTGGGTGGGGGGTGCTGGTGCTGGAGGTTAGGGCTGGGCTAGTGGCAGCCTGGTATCTGGCAGTGGGATTGCCAGGACTAGGCGGGTGCCCCAGGGGTTTGCTGGGATGCTGTCATGATGAAATGGGAGCCCGGGAAGGTGAGGGAGGAAGCCAGGGCGATGGGTGGGGGGTGGGGCAGGGGTGCTGGAACAATTTGTGAAGTGGGTTGCTGAGAGCCCTTGAACCAAACTGTAAACCTTGTATATAACAGAAACCACTTCAAGCCAGAGGGTGCAGCAGCACCCCCAGCACCCCTAATTCCAGCACCTATGGGGGTGGGGGGCGGCAGTTAGTTAGCTGTTCATGTCTGTGCAGTGGCCAGAATTAATTTATAATTGTTTTCTTGGCAGGCTCCAGGGGCTGCTGTTCCCTCCCTTTTCAGTTAGCTAGATTGTTAGCAAGGTCTGTTGCAGGGTCTCCACCCTGGCTCAACTGCCATTGATTGTGGGGACTGACAGTGGGCTGGGTCTCTTATTTTCAGCCCAAAGGCCCATTGAAATTAACAAAGCAGGGTTAAGTAGCCTCTTCATCAAATCACTTAATGTCTCCTCCTGCAGCCAGGACAAAGCATCAGTTTAGGACTAAAGCTGAAATGAACAAAGGCTTCCCTTGCAGGGAAGAGAATGGAAAACAAGTGAATGCTCTAGACCTGCTGCCTTGTTGGAGTCCATGGGTGTGTGTCCACAAGGATAGATAAGGAAAAAGGTGCAGTATGACCTGGGAGCACAGATCTGAAAGGTGTTAAAGTACTTCTCTGCCATCCCTAGGCAGCATTACGAATCACTTGAGCAAATTTGATTTGAAAAAGCACCCTTTTCCTTATCAATTTCCCAGCGCCCATGGCACGGGCCCTGGATCTCCTTGCTCCCTGCAGTTAAAGAGAGAGGGAATTGCCCTGCACTCCTCTGGCACTGTTAATGACACAGCTGGGGCAGCTAGGGCTTGTCTACACAGTGAAATGACATCACTAGTCATTGCAGTATAATGCTCTTTCTGGACACTCTTATTCTGGGCTGAGGGCCTTGCTCTTATTGCTTTGAAAGTGGCTTAAGCTAAACCAGAAAAAAGGCCTTGTTATTCTGCTAGCCAAGCATCCACGCAGGGACTTATGCCACTGTAAGGAGAGCATAGGATTATGCCAGTGAATTTCACTGTGTTGACAAGCCCTTAGTAATGCTGAGAAATGGACGTGAGCAGCTATTAGGTGAGGGACCCACCTGGGATGCAGAACCAGCGCAGCAGTGGGAACAGGGTTTAGGGCCTCTGGACATTTCCCCTTCATCCCCACCCCAAAGCACGCCACACTCTAGCTCCAGGCTCTCCAGTATGTGCTTGCTATTGACTCTCTACTGCCTCCTGTTGGGCATAGTTGGGTTTCTCTCTCTCTCTTTTTTTTTTTAGTGTTTGTTTATTTAGGAAGTTTTAACAGGTTTACAGCTCCTTGCCATGTAAACATCAGAGCCAAAATAATAATCATTACATTACAAGAGTGAGCTGTTGTTTCGAACCGTTGTACAGTAATACAGCAGAGTCATCAGGTATCTCTGTGGAACAGCCTGTTTCCATACTACAAACTGAGCATCTGTAGCTATCCACCATGTGTTGCTTCTGGTAATTGTACTAAATCGAGTGACATCTCTGAATACACATTTTTAACAAACCAGGCATGTCTATCAAATGTTAATAGTAAAAAAAAAAACAGACAGGTGTGCTGGGGTTTTTGCAGGTGACTGAATGTACTTTGTCTGAGCATTGATTACATAGAAACCAAATATCTACAAATCTGTTTGTCTTCTGTCTGTTTTGCTGAGGATGTAATTGGTGTGTTCATTTTACCATAACAACCACCTCCCTTATTTTTTGACCCATTCCTCTAGAGCTGGACTAGTTTTCTTTCCCAATGACAGGCTCTCAGCCGCTGAGCAGCTACTAACAGATGAGAGATTAAGGCTTAATTTCCTTTTGTGTCATTTCCACTAGGCACCCCCAAGAGACTTGCCAAAGCAGCATTTGGTAATAAACACCCATCCATTTGTGATGTCTGGTGATGGAGCATGTCCCAATGCTCGCTAGCTGAACATGTCCACACGCTCGCTAGCTGGACATGTCCACCATGTCCACCAAAAATCTCTTCTTTCACCATAAAAAGAAAAGGCGTACTTGTGGCACCTTAGAGACTAACAAATTTATTTGAGCATAAGCTTTCGTGAGCTACAGCTCACTTCATCAGCTCGAATAAATTTGTTAGTCTTAAGGTGCCACAAGTCCTCCTTTTCTTTTTGCGGATACAGACTAACACGGCTGCTACTCTGAATTCTTTCACCATGTCTCCAACATTTATACCCATCCAGATCTCTCTGTATTTTAACCTGACTGTGGTAAGTTGCTATTGAAACAGTATCGTAGGAAATTTTTCTTGTATCATGTTACAGACTGAGATTGCTGCTCTGTTTGGCATAGTTTTTAATAACTGAAATTGTCTGTCCATTCTCCTCTCCTGCTAATCCCTCATTCTTTGTTCTCCTTTCCCCTCCACTCCTGCTCTTGCTTTTCTTCACCACCTCAGTCCAGTCTCCTCAGCTCCCTAGCCCTACCTCACTGTGTATACAACTTACCTAAGAAGAAAGAGACCATGCACCGTGCCCACTCCAGCATGTATCCAGTGCCGGGTACACTCTCGAGCCTTGTCTGGATAAAGGGCGGCTCTTCACACAGACTTGCACCGAAATACCTACATGTGAATTCAAAGCCATGTTCATAGGTGCTGGAACTAGGGATGCTGGGGGTGCTGCTGCATTCCCTGGCTTGAAGTGGTTTCCATTATATACAGGGTTTACAATTTGGGTCAATGGCACTCAGCACCCCCACTACACAAATTGTTCCAGCCCCTCAGCCATATTGTTAGTTCAGCGCAGGTTTGCATGTAGCCCAGCCCTGAGATCAAAGGTGTTCTAAATCATGTGAGCTGGCACATATGGTTACAGCTCAGTGCCAATAGGACAGGCTGGTTGAGGTGAACCCACCAGGGAGGCCAGGCTACAGCTTGGCCTGCTAATGTCTTCAAACCCACTTGCCTCATCTGCACTAGGGTTTTTACACTGTGTTAGTGAAAATGCAGTGCCAGCGGGCTGGGCCTCTGTCCATAATTCAGCCTAGGTCATGACAATAGCAACCCAAACCTTGCTTGCCTTTGGGGATTTTAGCAAGAAGCCTGACCAAATTCAGTAAAGTTACTGAGCTTTACTCTAACAGGGAGCTTCTTGGCAAGTCTAAGGAAGTGTAACCACAATCAGACAAGCCAGTCTGGGAAAGGTGGTACCTGAGCTTGGTCGTTAGGCCTGTGAAAGGTGGCCATTCGCGAGTCAGCCTCTCCTCAGCAGGCTGGCTCCGGCAGAGAATGGCCTATCTGGATCCTGTGGTGTGACACGGAGCTGGAGAAATCTGGTTTGGAAGTGGGGTTTGTTCTGCTGAAATGAGTGTGTGTGTGTGTGTGCGGGTTGCTAAGGAGATTGAGGGAGGTAAGTGACTTACCCAAGGTCCCATGTTATGGCAGAGGCAGGACTAGAATCCAGGTCTCCCAACACCCAGCCCTGGGCTTTGCTCCAGGACCATCCTCCTCTCCAAATGAGTGGCTCTTTTCTGCTCAAGCTGATGTTCAGGTGCAGCTCCTCGTAGCATGCATTGCACTGACACAGCCTGCAGGTGGCAGGCAGGAGTAACCAGGCGAGTTCCCAGGCACGGGTGAGCAAAGTGATCTTGCCCTCTGTTACTACCTGGAGAGCCAGCAGCAGCTGTGTATCCAGCAAGGCCCCCAGTTTACAGACCTGAGTCAAACCCCTCAATGGAGGGAGCCAATATCTACTCAGCCAGCTCCTTCAATTCGTCCCTTAGCCTGCCAGCAAACCTCTGCTGTCTCTGGCCCATGCTCAGGGCTGATGGCATGATCTCCTCCTGCAGAACTGAATAGGCCCTCATTTATCACCATCCCTTTGGGCCAGCCCCCCGCCGTAGGGCAGGCCCCAGATTGCCACTGAGACCACATGTTAGATTCATTGGCCTAACACTTCCTTCCCCCCACTTATGGGTGGGGGAGGTAACACAAGCCTCCCTCCAGTGCCGGCTCGAATATCTGCTCCTGGGGCAAAGCTTTGGTTGGCATTTCCAGCTCTGTGAGCATAAGGCTAGTGTCTTGGTCCCTGTGCTGGGATGGCCAAAAGCCTATTTGCTCCAGCAGCACTCGCAGGGCCAAGCACACGCTGCTGGACTTTCCCACCACAGAGCTTCCCTGCTGCCCGTTTAGAGCCGCCTACCTTCTAGGGCGTCAGGTAAGGGACTGGGCTCACTGGAGGTCCCCTCCAGCCTAGAACCTCTCATCTTCTGGTTGCTAGACTGTAGGTCCCTGGCTGACCAGGGCAGGATTGGAAGCCCATGACTGTCCCAGCAGTACAGGTTTCACCTGTCCCATTGCAGCCCCCTGGGCCTGAATGCACACTCCTGACAGACACATGTGGTCATGCTGAGTGTGCTCTAAGAGACTTCACAGCCGCTCCAGTGTCAGTGGGTCCAACAGCAGGTTCCCCCTCGTCTGCCCTTCACTTGGGTGGTTTTCTTCCCCAGGATCTCCTGTGGCCTTAGCTCCTGACCTGTGCTCTGCCCTGTAGCATCGCATGTCGAAAAAGGACCCCTGCTAACATAAGTCCTAGCACTAGCATAAGCCGGCGGCTGTTTCTCTGGCCCTGACCTCTTTACCTGCCAGGCTCTGGGAAATTGGGCTCCCCCCACCCTGAACAGCAGTGTTCTCCTGTGTGCCATGTCCTGGCAGGTGTGTCCGGCAGCATTCACTGGGGGATGGAAGTGAAGGGAGAGATTTATCTGCAGGGAGCAGGATGAGGACAGGTTCCCCAGCCTGTCACGGGCTTCCAAGCACCACGGGGTGCTAAAGCCAGCTCCACGAAGGCCAGTGCCCAAAGGGGAAGCAGCAGAGCAGGAGCCCTGGTTTCTCCGGGACAATCTGCACTAACTGTTTCAGAGTAGCAGCCGTGTTAGTCTGTATCCGCAAAAAGAAAAGGAGTACTTGTGGCACCTTAGAGACTAACAAATTTATTTGAGCATAAGCTTTCGTGAGCTACAGCTCACTTCATCGGATGTGATTTAGTTGGCGATCGGTCCTGCTTCGAGCAGGGGATTGGACTAGATGACCTCCTGAGGTCCCTTCCAACCCTGAGATTCTATGATTCTATGACTCATCCTCCAAGCAAGCCCAGCCCCACACCAAGGCTGCTGTAAGGAAGGAGGTGCCATACAGCCAGTGCCTGAGAATGCTGCCATGCAAAGCAAGCTCCAGGCACAAACAGGGTCCAGAATCCCAGCATCCCCCACCCTACCACTTGAACCTGAGCTCCCACCAGATGCCCTGAGCCAGAGGAAGATCAAGAGCCTGCTGCTTTGGAATGCAGAGAGCAGAGGAACAAAGGCCCTGTGCTGGGGAGAGCTTGCAGGAGCAGAGTGTGGCCAGCTGGCCAGGCCTCTCATGCCGCCCACATTAGCAGCCTGCCTGGGATCTGTGTATTAGCCGTGAATTAATGTCCTGCAGAGACTGGGAACCTGGATCAGGCGGGGATTAAAGAGGCATTACCCCTTTGTTAAAGCTGATGTTTTGGGGATAATCTGGAAGCTTTAGCTAATACATTATTACAGAAACTTCTTCAATCACAGTGGCAGACAGTAAGCAGATTTGGATATTACTGCCTACCGGTGTGCAGGGCCTGCTGCTCCCGGGGGAGTGGGTTTGCATCATGGCAAACACATGCCTGAGCTCCTCAGGCACTCTGGAGGAGCAGCAGAGGGGCAAATGGGGGGCAGCGGGAAACAAGGGAAACTCAGCCGCACCCAGGGAATAGGCTCCTGCCCCACTGGGAGAGGGCCCCAGGTAGGGTAACCATATGTCCAGTTTTGGCCGGGACAGTCCCTTTTTAAAGCCCTATCCCGGTCGTCCTGACTTTTTTGGCAAAAGTGAGCATTTGTCCTGTTTGCTCTCGCTGACTTGATCAGTTGGCAAGAGCAAACGGGAAAAATGCCCAGTTTTGTTAAAAAAAAGGTGGATTGTGGAAGAACTTGTGGAGGGAGAGATGAGCGTCAATGGCAGCCCCACGCAGTGGGGGAGGCAGGGTTCAGATGAGGGGCAGGCAGGGCTCAGGTAAGCAGCAATGCCAGCCCCAGCCTCACGTGGGAGCAGACAGGGCTCAGGCGAGCAGTGACACCAGCCCCAGCCCCACATGGGGTGGGGGGCCAGGAGTGCAGCTCGGCCAGCCCTGTTTGGAGGGGGCCTCAAGAGAGTGCCTTGGACCAGTCCCGGGTTGGAGGGGTGGGGGTGGGAGGTTTAGGAGAGCGGCTCGGGCCAGCCCCGCATGGAGAAGGGGGTCTCGGGTTAGCCCCACCCTCCCTTTGGGAAATATGGTCACCCTAGCCCCAGGGAGTGCCATGCAAAAAAATTGGCCTGGTCTCACTCACCAGAGGCAGCAGCAGCCAGGGAGACCTCTGAAGAGGCCACTCAGGCCCACCCCACTCCTTACCCCCACTGGAGATTGCTGGGATTGGGTCTCTAGGAGCTGCAGTGTACTCCAGTCTGGCTCACTCCAATAGCCCAGAGTTTGCCACCTTTCTAATGGCTGGTAACCAGACCCCCTAGGCCTTGCCCCCTGCTCCAGCTCTTCCATCAAAACCCTGCCCTTTCTCTGCTTCTTCCCCCAAGGCTCCACCCCTGCTCCGCCTTCTCCCCCCACTTCCGCCAGCCCCCAAATAAAAAAACCCAGACATCAGGGCATGTCAAATGGCACCAGGAAACACAAGCCAAAACCCAGACTGTCCGATGGCAACTCGAAATACCCTCCAGCTTTACTGTTCAGTTCCTGCCACAACAGATCCATGGGATCTGGCAGTTGGGAGAGGAGCCCCAGATGGGGAGATCCCCAGCTTTCCAGTCAAATGGGCGCTAGGTGCCAATGACTCTGCTGGGGGCAGTAGGGCTTGGATGAGGCAGCTCAGGGCATGGCCTCACCCATTCTAGGCTCCAACGTCTGGGGGAGGTTGCTCCCTCCTAGCCCAGGAGAGAGCAGGATCCAGATGATCAGGGCTCAGCCTTGCAATATGGAGGCAGCAGGAACCAGGGGAGGCTATTTTGTGCCTCTTCAGCCTGCCAGAGGCACTGGGCTGAGGACTGAGCAGAGTCCAGCTGGCTCAGCTGCTGGAGGCAGCATCTGGTGCTCAGGGCTGGATTAATCTTTTGGGGGCCTGGAGCCAAAAATATTTGTGGGCCCCCATGGAGGCAATTGGAGCATGTAGTGGGGAGTTCAGCCCCTGGAGTGAGGGGCTGGCCAGGGGCATGGCATGGTAGGGACAGCCCCACTCCACCCAGCCCAGTGTGAGGGCACTATTTATAAACTGGTGGGCCACTGTGCATTAGGCAACTGCCCGGCCCTGGGCTGCTAGCATACCCCTTCCTCTCGGGGGCGGGCCTGTGCCTCACCACAGTCCCCCCTGCCCAACTCACCCCCCAACTCCCTATGGTCAGAGCCCCCCTGGACCTGCTATGCCCACCGTCCCCACCCCAATCCCCACTGCCCCTCTCCCACAATTGCCACAAATGCACAGTGCCCTGCACAACATCACCCCTGCCCAGTGACACCCCTGCCCACAGCCCCCCCATCCACTGCCCAGTACCCCACACACAACCCTAACTCCCTAGTACCCCAACACACAAACATCTTCCCTGCCCCCTCACTGCTCAGCACCACCCCGCCCCCAGATCCCCCCAGAGACCCACTCCCCCATGCCTTGCCTCCCAGCCACACTCACTGGCACTGCTCGGAGGCAACTGTCTGCCAGGCTGAGCCGGGGTGGGGAATTGCTCCGGCCCCTCGGGAGTGGCACAATCAGCCAGGCCAGGGCCTGCCCCAACCAGGCTACCTCAGGACCCACTTGCCTGGAGGGACCCAGCCAAGCCCCCAACACGGTCTACCCCTGCCCCTCCCCTGCCACAACCGGCCAAGACTGGGAAGGCTACTGCACCAGTCAGAGGTGGCTCCGTGGAGACAGGCAGGGCCCCACAGGTAGAGGGAAGCAGAGACTGCACGGAGCTGGAGGTGCACTGGGGTCTGGCCAGGGGGCAGAAAGAATCATAGAATCAAAGAATCTCAGGGTTGGAAGGGACCTCAGGAGGTCATCTAGTCCAACCCCCTGCTCAAAGCAGGACCAATACCAACTAAATCATCCCAGCCAGGGCTTTCTCAAGCCTGACCTTAAAAACCTCTAAGGAAGGAGATTCCACCACCTCCCTAGGTAACCCATTCCAGTGCGTCACCACCCTCCTAGTGAAAAAGTTTTTCCTACGATCCAATCTAAACTACCCCCACTGCAACTTGAGACCATTACTCCTTGTTCTGTCATCTGCTACCACTGAGAACAGTCTAGAGCCATCCTCTTTGGAACCCCCTTTCAGGTAGTTGAAAGCAGCTATCAAATCCCCCCTCGTTCTTCTCTTCTGAAGACTAAACATCCCCAGTTCCCTCAGCCTCTCCTCATAAATCTTGTGCTCCAGCCCCCAATCATTTTTATTGCCCTCCACTGGACTCTTTCCTATTTTTCCACATCCTTCTTGTAGTGTGGGGCCCAAAACTGGACACAGTACTCCAGATGAGGCCTCACCAATGCCGAATAGAGGGGAATGATAGGGGCTGTCCCTAGATATTCTGGGGCCCTACACCGCCCCCCCCCGCGGGAGGTGTGTGGAGGGCCCCAGGCCTCCATGGGGGGGGGGCGAGGCGGGGCTGGCATGGGGGGCCAGGGAGGAACCGCCTCCCAGCACTTCCTGCCACCAGTGAGTGCAGGCCTGGCCCTGCTGCAGTTCTCAGGAGAGTGGGGATGGGGATGGGGCGGAGCAGGGGGAGGAAGACACAGGGTGGGGGCAGAGCAGGGCAGGGGCTTTGAGGATGGGGTGGAGTGGGGGCAAGGCTGGGGCGGGGCAGGGGTGGAGCAGGGATGGGGGCCATGGACCAGGGGCGGGACAGGGGCTGGAGCCACATGCAGCTACGCAGGGCATCAGGAAATTTGGTGCCAAATTTCCTGGTGCCCTACGCAGCTGCGTACATTGGGTATGAGTAGGGACGGCCCTGGGAATGATCCCGTCCCTTGATCTGCTGTCAATGCTCCTACTTATACAGCCCAAAATGCTGTTAGCCTTCTTGACAACAAGGGCACACTGTTGACTCATATCCAGCTTCTCGTCCATGGTAACCCCTAGGTCCTTTTCTGCAGAACTGCTGCCTAGCCACTCGTTCCCTAGCCTATAGCGGTGCATGGGATTCTTCCTTCCTAAGTGCAGGACTCTGCACTTGTTCTTGTTGAACCTCATCAGATTTCTTTTGCCCCAATCCTCTAATTTGTCTAGGTCCCTCTGTATCCTATCCCTACCCTCCAGCATAGCTACCACTCCTCCCAGTTTAGTGTCATCTGCAAACTTGCTGAGAGTGGAATCCAGGCCATCCTCCAGATCATTAATGAAGATATTGAACAAAACCAGCCCCAGGACCAACCCTTGGGGCACTCCGCTTGATACTGGCTGCCAACTAGACATGAAGCCATTGATCACTACCCGTTGAGCCCGACAATCTAGCCAACTTTCTATCCACCTTATAGTGCATTCATCCAGCCCATACTTCTTTAACTTGCTGGCAAGAATACTGTGGGAGACCGTGTCAAAAGCTTTGCCAAAGTCAAAGAATAACACGTCCACTGCTTTCCTCTCATCCACAGAGCCAGTTATCTCATCATAGAAGGCAACCAGATTAGTCAGGCATGACTTGCCCTTGGTGAATCCATGCTGACTGTTCCTGATCACTTTCCTCTCCTCCAAGTGCTTCAAAATTGATTCCCCGAGGACCACATCCATGACTTTTCCAGGGATTGAGGCGAGGCTGACTGGCCTGTAGTTCCCCGGATTCTCCTTCTTCCCTTTTTAAAAGATGGGCACTACATTAGCCTTTTTCCAGTTATCCGGGACTTCCCCCATTCACCATGAGTTTTCAAAGATAATGGCCAATGGCTCTGCAATCACAGCTGCCAATTCCTTTAGCACTCTCGGATACAACGCGTCCAGCCCCATGGACTTGTGCACGTCCAGCTTTTCTAAATAGTCCCTAACCACCTCTATCTCCACAGAGGGCTGGCCACCTACTCCCCATGCTGTGCTGCCCAGTGCAGTAGTCTGGGAGCTGACCTTCTTCATGAAGACAGAGGCAAAAAAAGCATTGAGTACATTAGCTTTTGCACATCCTCTGTCACTAGGTTGCCTCCCTCATTCAGTAAGGGGCCCACACTTTCCTTGACTTTCTTCTTGTTGCTAACATATCTGAAGAAACCCTTCTTGTTACTCTTAACATCTCTTGCTAGCTGCAACTCCAGGTGTGATTTGGCCTTCCTCATTTCACTCCTGCATACCTGAGCAATATTTTTATACTCCTCCCTTGTCATTTGTCCAAACTTCCACTTCTTGTAAGCTTCTTTTTTGTGTTTAAGATCAGCAAGGATTTCACTGTTAAGCCAAGCTGGTCACCTGCCATATTTACTATTCTTTCTACACGTCGGGATGGTTTGGCCCTGTAACCTCAATAAGGATTCTTTAAAATACAGCCAGCTCTCCTGGACTCCTTTCCCCCTCATGTTATTCTCCCAGGGGATCCTGCCCTTCAGTTCCCTGAGGGAGTCAAAGTCTGCTTTTCGGAAGTCCAGGGTCTGTATTCTGCTGCTCTCCTTTCTTCCCTGTGTCAGGATCCTGAACTCTACCATCTCATGGTCACTGCCTCCCAGGTTCCCATCCACTTTTGCTTCCCCTACTAATTCTTTCCTGTTTGTGAGCAGCAGGTCAAGAAGAGCTCTGCCCCTAGTTGGTTCCTCCAGCACTTGCACCAGGAAATTGTCCCCTACACTTTCCAAAAACTTCCTGGATTGTCTGTGCACTGCTGTATTGCTCTCCCAGCAGATATCAGGGTGATTGAAGTCTCCCATGAGAACCAGGGCCTGCGATCTAGTAACTTCTGTGAGTTGCCGGAAGAAAGCCTCGTCCACCTCATCCCCCCGTCCGGTGGTCTATAGCAGACTCCCACCATGACATCACCCTTGTTCCTCACACTTCTAAACTTAATCCAGAGACTCTCAGGTTTTTCTGCAGTTTCACACCAGAGGTCTGAGCAGTCATACTGCTCTCTTATATACAATGCAACTCCCCTACCTTTTCTGCCCTGCCTGTCCTTCCTGAACAGTTTATATCCATCCATGACAGTACTCCAGTCACGTGAGTTATCCCACCAAGTCTCTGTTATTCCAATCACATCATAATTCCTTGACTGTGCCAGGACTTCCAGTTCTCCCTGCTTGTTTCCTAGGCTTCTTGCATTTGTGTATAGACACTTGAGATAACTCGCTGATTGTCCCTCTTTCTCAATATGAGGCAGGAACCCTCCCCTCTCGCGCTCTCCTGCTCGTGCTTCCTCCTGGTATCCTATGTCCCCACTTACCTCAGTGTTTTGGTCTCCTTCCCCTGGCGAACCTAGTTGAAAGCCCTCCTCACTAGGTTAGCCAGCCTGCTTGCAAAGATGCTCTTCCCTCTCTTCGTTAGGTGGAGTCCGTCTCTGCCTAGCACTCCTCCTTCTTGGAACACCATCCCATGGTCAAAGAATCCAAAGCCTTCTCTCCAACACCACCTGCGTAGTCATTTGTTGACTTCCACGATTCGACGGTCTCTACCCCGGCCTTTTCCTTCTATGGGGAGGATGGACGAGAATACCACTTGCGCCTCAAAATCCTTTATCCTTCTCCCCAGAGCCACGTAGTCCGCAGTGATCCTCTCAAGGTCATTCTTGGTAATATCACTGGTGCCCACATGGAGAAGCAGGAAGGGGTAGCGATCCGAGGACTTGATGAGTCTCGGCAGTCTCTCCATCACATCGTGAGTCCTAGCTCCTGGCAAGCAGCAGACTTCTTGGTTTTCCTGGTTGGAGCGGCAGATAGATGACTCAGTCCCCCTGAGGAGAGAGTCCCCAACCACCACCACCCACCTCCTTCTCTTGGGAGTGGTGGTCGTGGAACTCCCATCCCTAGGACAGTGCATCTCATGCCTTCCAATCGGCGGAGTTTCCTTCTGTTCCCTTCCCTCAGATGTATCATCTTGTCTGCTCTCGGCATTAGTACCTGTGGAGAGAACATGAAAATGGATGCTTACCTGTATCTGTGCTGCTGGTACATGGACGCTCCCCTTTCTTCTTCTTTGTATCAGTCTTCACCATAAAAGATGCTGGGGAGGAACTGACCCCAACCTGCTCTCGTGGGTAGTACGAGATTGAAGTCAGCAACTGAGTTTTCAAAAGAGGAGGTGCTGGAACAAACATAAATAAAGAGCAACAAATTCGCCAGCCGAGACGGCACAGACAAGAGTTTAGAAGGAACTTCCGAAGTGCCAGGGCTGCCAGTGGTAATGTCTCATCAAAATCAGCTACTGTAGTGGAGGGCAGCAAACCTTGTGCCTCTATTTTTAAAGGGCCCTAGCGTGACCCAGGAATTACAGACCAATTAGCTTTGCTTCAGCACAAGGTAACTGGTTGAAACTATCACTTAGAGCCATATGATAAAACACCTAGAGGGATGTAAATATTGGGCTACTCAGGGCAGGAGTATCCCAAAGCCCTAGAGTACCAGTAGCATGCCAAGAATCCCACCATTCTCCACGTTGCAGGGGCTATAGCTGTGGTGGGTCCCAATAACCGCTCAGGCACATGGCTCAGGGAAAGGTTATTTTCCTAGGGCTGGAAGTAAAAGGCAGGGTACAGACACCCCTAGGTACAGAGGCCTAAACAGTTACATTTCGAAGTGAGCAGCAGCAGTTCCTGGTTGGATCCCTGCTGGGGCTGTCTAATCCAGAGTCAGGGGTGTCCCTCCAGTCCAGGCTCTATTCAAGCCAGCAGGAGCTTGCAGGTTTCCAGGCCAAGCTCAGGGAGTGTCTCTCACTGGCTCCCTGCCCAGCAGCTGCTGCTCCTCACACAGACCTGCCCTCAGCTTGATGTCTAGCCATCACAGCCTGTTCCACATGGGGCTCACATTTCCGGGGAAATCTTTCTGCCCTCATGAGGCTGCTGCTTCACCAGCCCTCCTCCTCGATCAGGACCCTCCCCACACCTAGCCAGGAGGTAGGGGCCGTGAGTTGCAATCCTTGGGTGACCATATTTCCCAAAGGCAAATGGGACACAGGGTGGGGCTAATCCGAACCCCCCTCGTCCACACAGAGCTAGCCCAAGCCACTCTTCTGAGCTCCCCTCCACACGGGACTGGCCGAGCTGCTCTCCCAAGCCCCACACCCCCACCCTGCACGAGGCTAGGGCCCTGCCCGAGCCCTCACTGTCTGAGCCCTGCCTGCCCCCTGACCGAGCCTGCCTCCCCCATGCGCGGGGCTGGCATTGACGCTCACCTCCCTTTACATTCCTTCACACCCCACTTTTCTTAACAAAACTGGGCATTTGTCCCGTTTGCTCTTGCCAAATGATCAAATCAGCAAGAGCAAACAGGACAAATGCTCACTTTTGCCAGAAAAGTCAGGGCATCCGGGACAGGGCTTTAAAAAGGGACTGTCCCAGCCAAAATGGGGTGTATGGTTACCATAGGAACAGCTCTGTTCTCTAGTGTGCTTAAGGCCTAACATGGTGCAGCCAGGATAGGTATCTGTGCTGAGACCTCATCCAGCCACCACGGCAGCAGGGTCAGCGCTGCTCTGGGCATGGGGTGTAAGGGGACTCTCCCTTTTGCAGATGAGGCCTCAGCACAGGTCTGCATTAGAGACACTAACCCATCCTCATCACACTGGCTGGATGCACTGCTCAGGGTGTCTGTGTCCACCAGTGCAATTGGTCTGGGCAGCCTTACAAGTGTGCTTGAACCACCTCCATTTGCCCTGCCCACTGCATATGCATCTGAGACCTCCTGCAAGAGCTGCCAGCAACAGTGCCTTCTGGGTGATTTCAAAAAGCCTCATGGGGTTCCACATGGGTGCCCTGAAGAACTGTGGTAGAGGAGGTCCAAGTCCCAGAAGCCCCTGGGAAATCCCCAAGGGACTCCCATAAAGTTCCCTTCAGCCGTGGCATTTTCAAGCAGCATTCGCAGCATGGTGGGCAAACAGCATGCTTGGATCCCATGTCTCGCCTGGAAGCTGCCAAGGTTTGTGCTGCTATCTATGCAACATTTTATGCAAACTAGTTAGCAAGGTCATTTGAACATAAGAACGGCCATACTGGGTCAGACCAAAGGTCCATCTAGCCCAGTATCCTGTCTTCTGACAGTGGCCAATGCCAGGTGCCCCAGAGGGAATGAACAGAACAGGTAACCATAGAGTGATCCATCACATCGCCCATTCCCAGCTTCTGGCAGACAGAGGCTAGGGACACCATCCCTGCCCATCCTGGCTAATAGCCACTGACTTTGCATATTTACACATAGATTCATAGATATTTAGGTCAGAAGGGACCATTATGATCATCTAGTCTGACCTCCTGCACAACGCAGGCCACAGAATTTCACCCACCACTCCTGCAAAAAACCTCACACCTATATCTGTGCTATTGAAGTCCTCAAATCATAGTTTAAAGACTTCAAGGAGCAGAGAATCCTCCAGCAAGTGACCCGTGCCCCATGCTACAGAGGAAGGCGAAAAACCTCCAGGGCCTCTTCCAATCTGCCCTGGAGGAAAATTCCTTTCCGACCCCAAATATGGCAATCAGCTAAACTCTGAGCATATGGGCAAGATTCATCAGCCAGATACTACAGAAAATTCTTTCAGGGTAACTTGGATCCCACCCCATCTAATATCCCATCACAGGCCATTGGGCCTATTTACCATGAATATTTAATTACCAAAACCATGTTATCCCATCATACCATCTCCTCCATAAACTTATCGAGTTTAATCTTAAAGCCAGATAGATCTTTTTCCCCCACTGTTCCCTTGGAAGGCTATTCCAAAACTTCGCTCTTCTGATGGTTAGAAACCTTCGTCTAATTTCTAGTCTAAATTTCCTGGTGGCCAGTTTATATCCATTTGTTCTTGTGTCCACATTGGTACTGAGCTTAAATAATTCCTCTCCCTCTCCCGTATTTATCCCTCTGATATATTTATAGAGAGCAATCATATCTCCCCTCAACCGTCTTTCAGTTAGGCTAAACAAGCCAAGCTCCTTGAGTCTCCTTTCATAAGACAAGTTTTCCATTCCTCGGATCATCCTAGTAGCCCTTATCTGTACCTGTTCCAGTTTGAATTCATCCTTCTTAAACATGGGAGACCAGAACTGCACACAGTATTCCAGGTGAGGTCTCACCAGTGCCTTGTATAACAGTACTAAAACCTCCTTATCCCTACTGGAAATACCTCTCCTGTTGCATCCCAAGACCGCATTAGCTCTTTTCACGGCCATATCACATTGGCAGCTCATAGTCATCCTATGATCAACCAATACTCCAAGGTCCTTTTCCTCCTCCGTTACTTCTAATTGATGCGTCCCTAGCTTATAACTAAAATTCTTGTTATTAATCCCTAAATGCATGACCTGACACTTTTCACTATTAAATTTCATCCTATTACTATTACTCCAGTTTACAAGGTCATCCAGATCCTCCTGTAGGATATCCCTGTCCTTCTCTAAATTGGCAATACCTCCCAGCTTTGCATACAACCCTAAACTTCATTTGCAACAAATTGTGTGGCCCATGCAGCCCTGGGGACGAGCCCTCTGATTATCCCTGGGCAGCGGCAGGGCAGCTTCCCCCACTCCCCACCATGCCAGCAGCCTCACACTGGTCTGGGAGTTGCCTCTCGGGGCCATGGGGCGGTTTGGTTGCCATGGTCCAGGCTGCTCTGCTGGGTCAACCAATCAGTGCAAAGCAGTTGACATGGGAGCTGGCACTGAGACCCCTCCAAACTCATCCCAAAAAGGGGCATCCCGAACTGCCCCAAGGATGGGAACAGCTGGTCTCTGGGGAGTTCTGATGTTACACATGGACAACGAGACCATTTTGGCTGAGAGACGTTTATTCAATGCAGTCGTGGCCTGTGTGGAGCTCTCCTAGGCAGGGTCTGCCCCTCCCTGTTCCCCAGCAGCATTTATCACATACTGCACTTCAAGGACACAAATATTAACACAACCTCCAATTTCATCCGACAGGGGGTTTGCAATGAAACCATTCCAACAAGGACAGCGCACAGACTGATGGAGGGGAGCAGGGAACCTATGTAAAAACACACACCATGGGTACAAGGCCTTGCTTAGTCAGGAGGGTTACAAAGAGAGTTGCATGCAATTATATTTATGTTTTATAATTGTTATTCTGTATTTTGGGTATTTCTTATTATTTCATTTGATCCATTTCCTCCCTGGGGGTTGGTCCTACCCCCGGGGTGAGGGGAGTTGGGAGCCCTGAGTGGGGGATCAATCCTATCCCTGGAAGATGCAGAGCCCTGCGGGAGGTGGGGGACTAAGCTTGTACCTCACTGCACATTCTTCTTGGCTATGTAATGGTGTTGGCGGCGGGGGAGCTCTCTGAAAAAGCCAGGCATCTCCCCTACAAGGCAGGCAGGCCTGACAGACAGGCCTAGCACAAGTGTGCCATGGCAAACACAGGCTAAGGGGCAGGGCCAGCTGCCGCAGCTCTCGAGAAGCCATTGCAGCTGAGGCTGGTGCAGGCAGGCAGGGGGTGCAGATGAGGGGAGACCTGATCCAGCAGCCTCCAGAGCAGGCACAGCTGGCCCTGCCCGTCAAGCACATGGCTTCATGCTCTGCTCTGCTGCTGGATAAGCTACAGCAAGTGGTGGGTGTGAGCAGGAGCCTTGCATGGTTCATCCTGGGGCCTGCAGGGAGCAGGGGTAGCTGGACACTGGCTGTGATTGCCTGGGGCCCTGCCCCAGGCAACCCAGGGTACAGGAGGCCCAAAGGCATATAGCCCCCTTTGTCTGGCTTCTACAGGCACACAGGCCAATGGCGCTGTTCCCACGGCCCGGAGATTGGGGCTCCTGAGGTGCCTGGTGACAACTCAGTAAGTGTCACCCTGGCTGGCAATTCACTGCTGGCAGAGCCCACGTGGGAAGAGGGGAGGGGGAACCATGGGATGTGCTGAGAGAGGGGGCTCATTTGGGATTGGCACTGGGTGGGGCTTCATGAGATATTGTCCAATCGGACCCGTGGGAACAAAAGGCTGTGGGAATGGAGCCAAAGGGGAGCCAACATAAGGAGTACAGTGGAGCCCAGTGCATCCCTGCCCTGATGCATCCCTGCCCCAGCACGAGAAGCCTGGCATGTCCTTGGCCTGGCCTGGGGAGCCTGGTGCATCCCTGTCCTACTTTCTGCCAGCCCCCTTATGCAGGATCACACTGTGGCCAAGGATCCAAAAAGAAAAGGGCTCAAGGTGCCAGGAAGAAGGTGAAAGAAATGGGAGAACCACCAAGCTTCAGGCACCAGAGGGGCCATCTTCAGATATGCCAACTCCCCATATCTGACCCTACATCTTTAAAAAAAGTAAGAAGGAGAACCTGGGGAACTTAGTCCCTGGAAAAATCGTGGAGCAGGTCCTCAAGGAAGCCATTCTGAAGCACTTGGAGGAGAGGAAGGTGATCAGGAACAGCCAACATGGATTCACCAAGGGCAAGTCATGCCTGACCAACTTGATTGCCTTCTATGATGAGATAACTGGCTCTGTGGATATGGGGAAAGCAGTGGACGTGGCATATCTGGACTTTAGCAAAGCTTTTGATACAGTCTTCCACAGTATTCTTGCCAGCAAGTTGAAAAAGTATGGATTGGATGAATGAATTATAAAGTGGATAGAAAGCTGGCTAGATTGTTGGGCTCAATGGGTAGTGATCAATGGCTCAATGTCTAGTTGCTGCTGGTACCCAGCAGAATGCCCCAGGGGTCGGTCCTGGGGCCAGTTTTGTCCAACATCTTTATTAATGATCTGGATGATGGGATGGATTGCACCCTCAGCAAGTTTGCAGATGACACTAAGCTGGGGGGAGAGGTAGATACGCTGGAGGGTAGGGATAGGGTCCAGAGTGACCTACACAAATTGGAGGATTGGGCCAAAAGAAATCTGATGAGGTTCAACAAGGACAAGTGCAGAATCGTGCACTTAGGATGGAAGAATCCCATGCACTGCTACAGGCTGGGGACTGACTGACTAAGCAGCAGTTCTGCAGAAAAGGACCTGGGGATTACAGTGGATGGGAAACTGGATATGAGTCAACAGTGTGCCCTTGTTGCCAAGAAGGCTAATGGCATATTGGGCTTCATTAGTAAGAGCATTGCCAGCAGATCGAGGGAGGTGATTATTCCCCTCTATTCGGCACTGGTGAGGCCACATGTGGAGTATTGCGTCCAGTTTTGGGCCCCGCACTACAGAAAGGATGTGGACAAATTGGAGAAAATCCAGCGGAGGGCAATGAAAATGATCAGGGGGCTGGGGCACATGACTTACAAGGAGAGGCTGAGGGAACTGGGCTTGTTTAGTCTGCAGAAGATATGAGTAAGGGGGGATTTGATAGCAGCCTTCAACTACCTGAAGGGGGGTTCCAAAGAGAATGGAACTAGGCTGTTCTCAGTGGTGGCAGATGACAGAGCAAGGAGTAATGGTCTCAAGTTGCAGTGCGGGAGGTCTAGGTTGGATATTAGGAAACACTATTTCACTATAAGGGTGGTGAAGCACTGGAATGGGTTACCTAGGGAGGTGGTAGAATCTCTATCCGTAGGGGTTTTTAAGGCCTCGCTTGACAAAGCCCTGGCTGAGATGATTTAGTTGGTGTTGGTCCTGCTTTGAGCAGGGGGTTGGACTAGATGACATCCTAAGGTCTCTTCCAATCCTAATCGCCTATGATTCTTCTATGATTCTACAGAGCACCCGGCTCCGTCCCTCTGTGGGCCTATGGAGTGATCTGCTCTGTCCCTCAGTGACCCTATAGAATGACCGGCTCCGCCCCTCTGTGGCCCTATGGAGTGCCTGACTCCGCCCCCCATGGCCCTATAGAGCACCCAGCTCCATCTTTCAATCACCCTATAGAGTGCCCGGCTCCATCCTTCTCTGACCGTATAGGTCATTCCCCTCTGCCCCTGTTTGTGGCTCTGGAGGTCATGCTGAGCCAGTCTCCTTATTTTGGGGAAAATGCCAGCTGAACCCCAGGGCCTGATCGTAGCCAGGAGGGTGGGCCCAGCACTGTGCGGCGGGGGCAGGGAAAGCTGGCTCGCTCATGTGCACTCCCTGAGGTTCTTGGTGATGACATAGTCAGTGTGGGTCCCCGTCTAGCTGTGTGTGCATCTCACATGCTGTCAGGGCTGCATCCCCACTCTGTCACTCCGAGTGCAGAAGGTGGGGGTCCACAAGGATTCTAAAAATTAATACTTGCCACTCCAGGCTTGTATTAAACTCCCAGATTACAGCTTTTCTCTGACCTTGGCTTAGTAAACGCTGCCACCACCCAAATGCAAAAAAAACCAACCTTGCACCCAGGAAGGAGCACTTGGGAATTCCTCCCTGTGGGGTACCCTCAAGCCCTTTCACACACACCCCAACCCCCCAGGGAAGAGCTGAGAAAGAAAACAAAGGAAATTATCTGTTGCCACCAGCTAATCAAACAGCATATGCACAAACGTCTTAGGGCACCAAAAATCCAATCCTGTTCTTAAAAAAGGTAAAAATTTTAAAAATAAAAAGGAAGAAAATGCATCTGGAACTTAGGCTTTTGCTAGATTTTAAAAGAGCAATTCCAAAAATTAAACACCTAAAATACATTTCTTGGGAGTTCAGCTTAAAGGTTACAAGCAAACAAAAGCATCTGGGGTTACACAGAGGAGTCCACAAGCCTTAAATATAAACAGAAATAAACCTAATTGCATCTTCCTAAACATTCCTAATTTACTTACATATTTGGGTTGTTAAATGTAGTTCTAGATATGATCTGATGGTTTTCATATCTGGTTCAAACTTTACACAGCATTCCTGCTTATAGCATTTTTGCTCCAACAGACAAAGGGAAAGTTTCTTTCCCAATTTTAAAAAGTTCTATCTTTCCATTGGCTCTTTTGGTCAGGTGCCCACTTCCTTTTCTTTACTTGGGGGACTTTTAACCCATTACAGGTAAAGCAAGCAGAGAACAGCTACCAAGAGGGATTTTACAACTAACTGGCTGGCCGGATGCCCATCAAAGGGAGCTACCTTCCCCCGCCACACACACACACACACACACTTCATTTATCACATGTGCAAGGTCAGAGTTTGTGACCTTATAAAATGTTCTGCAGGACGGCCCAATCAGGAGTGGATGCTGCTTGCTATCACATGTAGCCAAAGTGATGGTGACCAGAAAGGCCACCCTGACCATGAGATGCTGCAAAGAGCAAACTGAGAGCTCCAAAGGGGGCTCCATGGGATCCAGGAGGACAATGTTGAAGTCACATGCTGGAGCTGAGTCCGACAGGTGGGTAAACAGTTAACAGGCCTTTGAGGAAGCTTGAGGCCATGGGGTGTGATCAGACTGCAAATGATTGCATCAGATGACAAGCCAAGATTGCTGCAGGGTGGACCTCGATGGAGCAGAATGACAAGCCAGACTAGTCAAGGATTTTTGGTAACAGAGCCTACACTGGGCCTAGGCTATGCTGGGCTTCCCATACTGAGAACCTCTAAATTTCAATCCATGTCTCTCACAAAGATGTTTTCCTGCCCTGTATCAGGATCTCCTGAACTCACAGGAGCAGTCTCTGTTTATAGCACTCAGCAAGCCAACATTCATGCTGTCGGGTGCAGAGACTTTGACTCCAGGTGCAGTGTATACATTTAATGGGTGGCGCACCTGAGCCCACTTATCCACTGATGCTTTAAAAACTCCCACACCCCAAACTGGATCTATGCTGGTTATGTGATATGTAAGTACCTTTCATTATGACAGGTTTCAGAGTAGCAGCCGTGTTAGTCTGTATCCGCAAAAAGAAAAGGAGTACTTGTGGCACCTTAGAGACTAACAAATTTATTAGAGCATGAGCTTTCATGAGCTACAGCTCACTTCATCGGATGCATAAAGTGGAAAATATAGCGGGGAGATTTTTCTACACAGAGATCATGAAACAATGGGTGCTGTAACACTGTAACAAGGGTGATCAGGAAAGGTGAGCTATTACCAGCAGGAGAGCTGTGGGGGGGAGGGGGGGGAAGAGAAACCTTTTGTAGTGATAATCAAGGTGGGCCATTTTCAGCAGTTGACAAGAACAGTAGGTGGGGGGAAATAAACAAGGGGAAATAGTTTTACTTTGTGTAATGACACATCCACTCCCAGTCTTTATTCAAGCCTAAGTTAATTGTATCCAGTTTCCAGTATAGGGTGGTGTTTATGTGACCATCGCTTATTAGCACCGTGGTGTCCAGGAAGTGGATCTCTTGTGTGGACTGGTCTAGGCTGAGGTTGATGGTGGGATGGAAATTGTTGAAATCCTGGTGGAATTCCTCAAGGGCTTCTTTTCCATGGGTCCAGATGATGAAGATGTCATCAATGTAGCGCAAGTAGAGTAGAGGCATTAGGGGATGAGAGTTGAGGAAGCGTTGTTCTAAGTCAGCCATAAAAATGTTGGCATAATGTGGGGCCATGCAGGTACACATAGCAGTACCGCTGATTTGAAGGTATACATTGTCCCCAAATGTGAAATAGTTATGGGTGAGGACAAAGTTCCATCCCACCATCAACCTCAGCCTGGACCAGTCCACACAAGAGATCCACTTCCTGGACACTACAGAGCTAATAAGCGATGGTCACATAAACACCACTCTATACAGGAAACCTACTGACTGCTATACTTACTTACATGCCTCCAGCTTTCATCCAGGCCACACCACACGATCCATTGTCTACAGCCAAGCTCTACAATACAACTGCATTTGCTCCAACCCCTCAGACAGAGACAAACACCTACAAGATCTCTATCAAGCGTTCTTACAAATACAGTACCCACCTGCTGAAGTGAAGAAACAGATTGACGGAGCCAGAAGAGTACCCAGAAGTCACCTACTACAGGACAGGCCCAACAAAGATAATAACAGAATGCCACTAGCTATCACCTTCAGCCCCCAACTAAAACCTCTCCAACGCATCATCAAGGATCTACAACCTATCCTGAAGGATGACCCATCACTCTCACAGATCTTGGGAGATAGGCCAGTCCTTGCGTACAGACAGCCCCCAACCTGAAGCAAATACTCACCAGCAGCCACACACCACACAACAAAAACACTAACCCAGGAACCTATCCTTGCAACAAAGCCCGTTGCCAACTGTGTCCACATATCTATTTAGGGGACACCATCATAGGGCCTAATCACATCAGTCACACTATCAGAGGCTCGTTCACCTGCGCATCTACCAATGTGATATATGTCATCATGTGCCAGCAATGCCCCTCTGCCATGTACATTGGCCAAACTGGACAGTCTCTATGTAAAAGAATAAATGGACACAAATCAGATGTCAAGAATTATAACATTCAAAAACCAGTCAGAGAACACTTCAATCTCTTTGGTCACTTGATTATAGACCTAAAAGTGGCAATTCTTCAACAAAAAACTTCAAAAACAGACTCCAGTGGGAGACTGCTGAATTGGAATTAATTTGCAAACTGGATACAATTAACGTAGGCTTGAATAAAGACTGGGAGTGGAGGTGTCATTATACAAAGTAAAACTATTTCCCCTTGTTTATTTCCCCCTCTACAGTTCTTGTCAACTGCTGGAAATGGCCCACCTTGATTATCACTACAAAAGGCTCCCTCCCCCTACCCCCGCTCTCCTGCTGGTAATAGCTCACCTTTCCTGATCATTCTTGTTACAGTCTGTACGGTAACACCCATTGTTTCATGTTCTCTGTGTATATAAAATCTCCCCACTATATTTTCCACTTTATGCATCCGATTAAGTGAGCTGTAGCTTATGAAAGCTTGTGCGCTAATAAATTTGTTAGTCTCTAAGGTGCCACGAGTACTCCTTTTCTTTTTGTATGTACCTTGTAACCGATACTTGCAATCCCCCATAACCCAAGCCCGACCCCAGATGTACAGTACTTTCCCTCTTAACTTGTGTAAATTTGATTTTAAACATTAACTTCAATAAAATTTTTAAATCTGATCTGCCTGTGGTTCTGCGGGAACAGGTCTGGGCACTCTGGCCAAGCTGGATAAATGGCTGCTTGGGCATCTGCAGGAGGTGTCAGCCAGAACTATCTCAGCTAGTATGGAGCTACAAGGATGATTGTGGCTCTGTCCCCATCAGATCTTAGGTGTCACACTGGGAAACCAAAGAATCAGTGGGAAGGCCTATAGGATGCCTTGATTCCGCAGCTGAAGGAAGGCATCTAGTAGCAGTCCTGGACTCATGTCCCCCTCGAGCAAAAGTGCACATATTCCAAGGTCAGAAAGCACCATTGTGACTATCTAGTCTGACCCCAGGGATAGCACAGGCCAGAGACTTTCCTGAGAATCAGTTCCAGGGCAGAGCCAATCTCGCTTGAACAACTGCCAGTGATGGAGAATCCACCATAACCCTGGGTAAGTTGTTCTAATGGTTAATTACCCATCACAGGTTTCACTGTGGCACCTGCTCATGGCAGGATCCAGAGATCAGCTCCCATCAGGTCTAGCACCCTTTTCCGTCACTCTCTTGCCCAGGACTCAGGGTGCTTTCTTTTTGTGACTCAGCCCTCCAGCCAGATCACTACACAGTTTTCTCCTTCCAGCATAACCAAATCCCACCTGACAATCTGCCCCTATGCTGTCTCAGGCAACCTTCTGTAACTCCCAGTTTGTGCCATTTCCCCAGTGACTGGCCAGGGAACCCGGCCCAGGGATTCTATTATTAGTTGCCAAGGTCTGCACTGTTTCAGCCCTCACTGCTCTTTCCCTAGGCTTCTTCCTACTCTACCATCCACAGGCGTTCTTCCCTGTACCATCTCCGGGTAAACTTGTCTTGCAGGGCTGGGATCCCAGAGCCTTTACCCACCCCCTTCTACCCGCAGGGTTTCTTTTTATCCACCTCTCTGTGCCCAGACAGTGCCTATAACCTCTTCCCCCTCATGCTCACAACTTCCTGGCTTTATACAAGCCCACCCTGCTCCTGCCCAGCAGGGATTCATCTCCAATTAGTGCTTATTAATCAAGCCTGACTCTTCCCCAGGTGTGCCCTATAAGGTTAATTAACCATTTCAGGGCAGGTGTGGGGGGAACACCCTATCACATCCTCACTGTTAAAAATGTATGCCTAATTTCCAGCCTGAATGTGTCTAGCTTCAACTTCCAGCCATTGGATCGTGTTATCCTTTCTCTGTTCAACTGAGGAGCCCATTGTAAATATTTGTTCCCTGTGTAGGTACTTACAGACTGTGATCAAGTCTGCTTTTCACCTTCTCTTTGTTAAACTAAACAGGCTGAGCTCTTTGAGTCTATCACTATCAGGCAGATTTTCTAAACCTTTAATCATTCTCGTGGCTCTTCTCTGACACCGCTCCAATCTATCAACATCCTTCTTGAATTGTGGACACCAGAACCAGACACAGGATTCCAGCAGCAGTTGGACCACTGCCAAATCCAGAGATAAAATAACCTCTTTGCTCCTACTTGAGATTCCCCTGTTATGCATCCCAGGATCCAATTAGCTCTTTTGGCCACAGCATCAGGCTGGGAGCTGCTGTCCAGCTAATTATTAATACCCTCCTCCTTCCCCTGCCCACCAAATCTTTTCCCCTGGATAGAGTCCCTGTCTTGTAGGTAGGGCCCACATTCTTTGTTCCTAGATACACACACTTACATTTAGCTGTATTAAAACACATGTTGTTTCCTTGCACGCAGCTTATCAAGCAATCCAGATCACTCAGTATCCATGACCTGTCCTCATCATTATTTACTATGCCCCAGTTTTTGTTTCATCTGCAAATTTTATCAGTGTTGATTTTATATTTTCTCCCAGGTCATTGATAAAAAATGTTAAAGAGTGTATGGCCAAGAACTGACCCCTGTGGGAGCTCACCCATTCAGTGATGATTCCCCATTTACAAACACATTTTGAGACCAATCAGTTAGTTAGTTTTTAATCCATTTAATGTGTGTCACGTTAATTTTAGTTTTTTAGTCAAGATGCCTTACAGATGTCTAAGAATGTATATATATTATAAAAGCTCTGAGACTTGGTGTTGTTTTTGCTGGCAAGCAGGTCTATTATGGGAATTCCCCACTGGCTGAATACCAGCTCCAAGATGGACCCTGGCAGTGACTGGGGACAGACTGTCTTCTTAGGAAGTCCGCTAGAAGTTTCTGACTCTTGGTAGGTGAAGATCCATTGGGGTTATTCTGTGTCAGTGGCACCATGTCCGGATACCTTACTGGCAAAGTGGTGATGGCAAAGTGGCAAAGCTGCTTGTGTGTTTATGTAGTATATTGATGTCACAGAGTGGGAATTTTTCATAATATTTTATATGAATATTGTGTGTGCCTCAGTTTCCCCTATGTGCTGCATGGTTAACTAGGTGGGGGAAAAGATCGTTTACTCTTTGCAGAGGTCCAGGTGTGACGGATGCCTGGCTGTCTGGGGCCTGGGCTCATGCTCATGGAAAGTCCCAGAAAACAATGCCCAATTGGCCACT
Source organism: Caretta caretta (assembly GCF_965140235.1). Classification (NCBI taxonomy): domain Eukaryota; kingdom Metazoa; phylum Chordata; order Testudines; family Cheloniidae; genus Caretta; species Caretta caretta. The sequence goes on from NC_134213.1 coordinate 40,291,773, forward strand.
CCAGTTGCCCAGAAATTTGGTACCTAGCAACTAACGACCACAGTTGGCCGACCCCTCTGCAGAAAGGCAGCCAGGTGTGACCAGCTAAGTAGGAGGACAGGTGAACAATGACAAAGGACTGGGGAGAGACCAGGTGGGGGGATTAAGTGTGGGCTGCTGAAGGCAGAGAGATGCTTCTTGACTGGGACTAAGGAGGGGTCAGGAGAGCACTGGGGTCTGGAGGAACCCAGACCAGACTTTGCTGTAACTTTCCATTCTCTATGTTAACTAAGGACTCTCTACGCCGTGTTCCAAACATCTAATGAACTCTCCTGATTTTACAGTGCTCCAGAGCCAGGAAGCTGGGACTGCATGGCTCCCTTTGGGTGTGTAAGTCTCCCTCCCATGTCCAGTCCAGGTGGACTCACTGCAGGGACCTCATGGCGTGAAGTAGGACAGCGGAAGACTCTGAGGTTCCACCTCAGAAGGTGGTGAAGCCCAGGGACGTACCCAGAGAGAAAGTGTGACCCTTTGGGGGATGACACACTGAGGGGTCCTCCAAGAAACTGTTCCAGAGCCAGGCCTGTGGATCTGCAACAATTGCAGGTGTCTGTCAAGATCTGCACTGTAGAAATCCATAGAACAGGTAGGAATGCCATGCAAGCTAGTCTGATGACCCAGAGCTCCACCATGTTTATGTGATGTCCCACGTCTGCAGTGGACCAGCTCCCTGCATTTGTACATGGTCCAGGTGGGCTCCCCAGCCTGTAGGAGCCGTGTAAGATGTGTCCAGTATCAAAAGTCATTGTTGGGGAAGGGACCGAGACAAAACCTCCCTTCGCACATTTTGGAGGGCCTACCCAGTGTGACGGGATCCCTGGGGTGCAACCTGAGACTGTGGGACCACTGTGCCCCTTAACTCTCTCCAGCCTGGGCTGTCTCTCACAATGCCTTGCTAGTGACCAGCAGCAAACACCTCCAGGTGCTGTGATCACTCAGCACAACAGCATGTGGAGCCCCACACACCCAGCTAGATTGCATGAATGCTCCCAGAGCCACTCATGAATCTCACAAAGAAAGGCACCAAAGCCAAATCCCCCAGCTCCCAGTACTGTACCCCAGGAATATACCATCTTGCACTGCTCAGGACGAGCAATGCAGATGTCTTAATTGGTTCACTACTTCATCAATGTAAAATGGATATACACCAGCCTTTGCAAAACCTGAGCAGATTTGCCACACGCTTCATACAAACTCACTGGTAAAGATAAACAGTTAAACAAATTTATTGACTACAAAAGATAGATTTTTAAGTGATATTAAGTGATAGGCAAAAAGTTAGAGTTAGTTACCAAAAGAAAAGAAAATATATCCACGCAGTCTAAACTCTCAACCCTATTAGACTGGGCAACATCTAGATTAAGCAGTTTTTCTCACCCCACTGGATACTGCAGTCCTTAATATACAGGTTTGTTCCTTAAACCTGGGCCAATCTCCTGTGTTGGAGTCTTGTTTTCTTCTCAGTGTCTTAGTTGCTTGCAGAGTAGCTGGGGCAGGAGAAAAGGCCCTGCATGTGGCCACTGTGTCAGTTTTACACACTCAGTCCTATGTGCTTGGGGAGCACAAGTCCAGGCACATCTGGGGGCATTGCTGAGTCTCCAGGCAAGGTTGAGCAATTTCCCTGGTGGGCCTCATGCAGGTGAGTCATCGAATTGTAGCTCCCTTGCTGGACAATGGCTGTTGATGGGTTGTTTCACACCCCACATGGGTGTTGATTACTTTCCTTGCTGTTGCCTCTGTGGAGCTAATATCTGGCTGATTCCACAATTTACCACATGTTTTAGTGACAACCATACAACACAATTCTCGTAGTTTCATATGCCTGAATGACATACATATATGGATAGAGAAATGATTTTCAGCAGATCATGACCTTTCCCCTGATACCTTACAAGGCATTCTTTATATGTGAGATCACAATTATATAAAAATGAGGGATATGGAGGTTACAAGATGCTCCCCCAAGGTACAGTATGTCACACACACCCATTCAGCTTTGAGATGACATGAGCTGGGATGTGACTTTCTTGATCATCTGGCATCTCATTGGGGAGTAGATGGACCTGAGCCAAAGCTGAAGGGGCCAGAGGTGAAGTCTGGCAAGCGTTGGTGTGTAAGTGCCCCGGACATGCTGCCTCGCCATGTGAAGCAAAGCTGGATCATGTGGTTGGGTCTGATTATATTCCACTTAGTAACAGTAACAATGGTAGCAATCTGTCCTCCAGAAGATAATTCCTGGCTAACCTGGAAGCAACCATGGCTCCTATGAGCTCTATTGCCTGTGATGGGGTGAGGGAAGATTTTTCACAGTACACAAGGAGGCCCGCAGAGAGAGAGCATATTTGGGGTTTGCTGTCATCTCTTATGGGGCTCTGTCCCTAATCAGCCAGTCATCCAGGTCAGGGCAGATATGGCTACCTCCCCTCCTCTGCATGCAGCCTCCACCGCTAGACATTTCTCAACAACTCTCAGCGCCGTAGAGAGTCCGTAGAGAGTACCTTGTGATGGCAGTTGCTGGGCCGCAGCGCAGATCTGCGGTACTTCCTGGGTGCTTCGTGGAATTTCACATCCTACAAATTGAGTGCCGTGAGCCAGTCTGAGACTGCAGAGGCTGTGGAATGATGGAGGCTAAGGCTACCACCCAATCTCAGGCAGTGGAGCATTTGTTCAGTTGCCTCCATTCTAGGACAGGCCAACCCTTTTTTCTTCAGGTTAAAGACATATCAGGAGTAGATGCTTCTTCCCCTAGAATCCTGTGATAATTCTTCTGTGGCTCCCAGACAAAGCAACAAGGCCATTCACTTCTGTTTGCAATAGGTTCTTGTGAGAAGGATCCCTGAAGAGGGCTGGGACATGGGGACAGGGGTGGATCAGGGGGAGAGTATGGTAATAGATGAGGTGACAACATCTAGCACCCATTCACCAGCTGTAATCATAGCCCAAGCCAGTGGAAGGGGAAGGAGGGGGCTTTCAAAGATGATGGTGGGCTTTAGGTTGGTGTTAGAGACTGGGCCATGGGTGGGCAGGGCTAGTGGCCAGAGCAGAAGCTAGGAAGAGGATCCAAACCAAGGGTCAGGGCTGGAGTCAGGACCCGGAGTAATGGAGAGGAAGCTTGAACTATGAGAAAGGTGAGGTAGCGGGGACTGAGCAGGAGCAAGGCAGGGGAACAAGGCAGGAACAGAAGTAGGAATATGGCTTGAGCAAGCCAGGAGCAAGATGAGGAGCTGCAGACTCAGGGAGCATCACAGCTGCAGGTTTAAATGCATGGAGCAGCCAGAAAACTGCTGCTGCTACTGGGCTTAAAAGCCATCCAGCCGTCCTTCCTGCCCAGTCAGGTGGCGCAGTCAATCAGACAGCCTGCACAGGTCAGTGGTGCTTGTTGGGTGGCCAGGAGACAGATTCTGCCATAGGCCCTGATCCCTGACGTTTGGCTCCGGTACGGCTCCCAGCAGTCCCGTCAAGACTGCTACCTCTGCAAGGATGCTGGTGTGTGAGGGAGAAGAGCAATCACCTCCTGGAGTCAGGGCCTCCTCCTGGGAGGGTACTGCAGCTGTCCAGTCTGGAGTAGGAAGGGTATCTCTGCCTTGGTGGGGCTGGTGTTTGCATGGCTTGTGATGGGGTGTAAATCCCTGATTGCAGGCTGGCCCTCGAATCCTTCAGGCAGTGGAGCCCTTCGTCTGCTTGGCTGCTGAAATGGCAGGTCCTGCATGGTGCACTGCACCTCCCGTGGGATGCCAGACACTTGGGGCCAGGAGGCCTTTTTTGGGGTGACTGCCATGGCCATCAACCTGACAGCTGTGTCCACTGGGGCCATGGCCACTTGTCAGGCTGTGTGTGTGGCCGTTTCACCCTCATTAATGAACTCTCTGAGTTCCTGCCCATTGTCCTGTGGTGGGAATTTGTCAGGAAAGGGGCCACTTGCTCCCCTCTGAGGAAATGATAGTTCATGCTCATGGCCTGATCGGTCATGACCCAGCACTGTAATACTGCAGAGCAATAGGCCTTGTGCCCCAGGAGTCCAGTTTCTGATGTCCCTTCCCTTTTGGGTGCCACTTGTAGACCTGGATTTTTCCTGCACTGGATTAGGATGGCACAAACGTATTCAAAGCCCTTTTATTGAACCTGCTACCTCTTTCTGATCCTTTTGCACAAGGGAGGAAGAGTCACCAGGGTCTGCCAAAGTCCTTCGCTGGCTCGAGTCTGCCCTCGTTGTTGGGGAGGGCAATTTGGCTGGGGTCAAGGGGCTAAGGATGTCAAAGACCTTGTGAGACAAGGTCGGGGAGGTGATATCTTTTATTGGACCATCTGCTGTTGGTGAGAGAGACAAGCTTTCAAGCCACAACAGAGCTCTGCTTCAGGGCTGGGAAAGGTACCCCAAGCATCACCCTTGCCCAGACCTGAAGAAAAGCTCTGTGTGGATCAAAAGCTTGTCTCTCTCACCAACAGAAGTTGGTACAATAAAAGATATCCCCTCCCTCACCTAGTCTCTCTCACCTCCCGGGACTGACATGGCTACAACACCACAACAGACAAAAAGCTTGTAGGACTTTTCCTGGATTCTAGGGGTTTTGATGGCCCCGGTCTCTGCAATCTGGGACAACTTTGAAGTTGTCAGGTGCCCTTGTCAGGGCAAATTCCTCACCTCGTCTGGTGATTGTGATGACTCCTTCACAAGAGAGAGAGATGCTGCCTGTGTCTGGCTCTGACATGGAAAGCCTCATTATTGACATCACTGAGGAGCAAGGTCTTCTCCTCTTCCATGAGACCTGGGAGGGAGATCTGCTCCATCCTGCACGTGATGGTGCTCCCAGTAGTACCAAGGTGGCATGCTGCACAAGTATTGTCTAGCTTGAGAATGATCTGCACGCTGCCACTCATGCTTTTCCTGTGATGGAGTCCTGTGTGATCCCTCTGATTGTATAGGAGACAGGACCTGGCTTAGCATTGGGGAAAACGCATGGGTCAGCCAGGGCAATGATGAGTATATGTCCTTCAATGGTAGCATGTTGGACAGCGTGACCCTTGCCAGCCACAGTCTCAGTGTGGGGAGTGGCCTTAGTGGAGATAGGGATTCCTCCACCAAAATGTCTCTTGGCATCATGATGAGCTTGGGCCTCAGGGTCAGTGCCAATGTGAGCATGGACGGGTTGGAGGTTTGTCACTAGGGGACTGGTGTTTATATCTTTCCATCTGAGATGAGCCGGGATGGTGCTCAGAGCTATACTTCTACCCAGAACCTGTCCACGCCTATCTCTTGAGGCCAGTCTTTGGAGCTGGGTCCATCAGTGCCCAGGGTTGATGCCAGGGTTGCCAGTACAGAGAGTGCTGGTTCTGGGGATGCTGGTGCCAAAGCAGATGGTGGTGTGGAGGCTGCCCATGCTGGGGTTGCCAGTGCCAATGTTTTCAGCAGCTTTTTCTCATTGTTGGATTGTGGGTGCCTGCTAGAGGGGGCACTTGGCGGGGACAACTTCTTTGGCTCTGGTTTGGGTGTGGCTGTGTCCTCTGGGTCAGAAGTGGCCCTCTAGCATGCTCTAATAGACGCAGTTTCAGATGAGCATGTCTGCAATTATGGAAGAAAAGGAGCAGCAAATGGGGAGCAGCAAACAGAGCATTGGTTTGGAATGTGGCTCTCCCCAGGGCACAAGAGGCCGTGGCTGTGGCCATCTGCGAGTGAGAGGAGCCCACCCGAAGATGGGCAGATCTTAGATCCAGATGTTTTAGATTCCCCCATTAGGTGTGGCAGTCTGCACACAGAGCCAGGCCCCGCTGTATGAGGGGTGTCCAGGGCGGCTTCCAGGGGTACACGTCCAGGACTGTGCATCAGGGGGTGGGAGGAAGGAGTCATCCTTTCCTCTCCTTTTCTTGGTTGTTTTCAGTCCCATCAGGTCTGTTTGATAAGCAGGATTCTGTGGTGGGTTTTGTTTATAAATCAGGATTAGCAAGCTCCACCGAGAGCAGCAGGTCGGATGCTCATTGGGTCCCCTCTCGCTGCTCTGAGCAGTAAGAGGAAACTGAGGGAGGCCTGTGGTTGCTCCATCCTCATTCCCTCGCACAGGGACACAAGAAGGTGCAGGGCTCATGCACGGCCCTGACAGACACAGCCGTCCTCTCCATGAGGCACATGTTCATCTAAAGTAGGATCCACACTGACACATACTGAAAGCAAAGGGGGTACGCTATCATGTGCCCTCCCAGACAGGAATTTGGGTAGAGTCAGACAGAAAAGGACAAGCTGGTGCTGGCCACCTCCTCTTCCTTCCCAACAGGGTTTTTCTATTAGTGGCTAATTTATTTTTGCAGAAGTTAGTTAGGTGCCTGTATCCCCCTGGGACTCTCCCTGCAGTTCCTAGCTCCTGTATCTCCTGGGACTGGTGGGGCTCCCAGCTGCCCATATGTCCCTTGCATTAATCACTGGCTTCCCTCTCAGGGTTCAGGCCAGGCCCTGCCAGGAGCAGATGTGAGGTGTCAGTGAATGGTGCAATCCCAGCTCCACAGGAGGTGCTCAAAGCAGAGACCCCCAAGCAGGGAGGGGGAGCGTCAGGGCTTCTGACTGGGCTGGGCAGGCAAATCAGATGGAATCAGCCAGCCATTTTTTCCATGTCATTGAGCCTTAAGTATGAGTGAGACAGAGCTTGTGAGTTTGTGCCATTGGGGCCAGATCCCCCCAGATGATGTACTGCCTGGGGTCTGACCCTTCTTTCCGTGTCAGCAGTAATGGAACTGGGGGGGCTGCCGCACCCCATGGCTCGAAATGGTTTCCATGAAATACAGGGTTTACAGTTTGGTTCAATGGCTCTCAGCTCCCCCACTGTAAACATTGTTCCAACTCCCCTGTGTCCTTGCCTGCTCAGGGGCTGCCCTTTCAGCTCCTGTGTTTGAGCCAGAGAGCGTGCAAGGGCCTGGGTCAAGGACAAAGGAAGTGGAGTGTGTAAAACACTAGGAGCCTGTGAAAAAGGCTGGGGAGATCCCCTCCAGGCCAGCAGCATTGTCAGAGCCAGGAACTTTTCCAGAGAAGCTGAAGGTCAGAGCCATGCCCAAGTACAGAAAGATGGCCATTCACAGCATCTCTAGCTGCTTTCACTTGGCTTTAGGGGTCTGATTTGCCTTGGCAGGTACTGGGAGCTGTTCCCCAGAGAAGCGGAAGTGAGCACTGAGGAGGGGTAGAGGGAGGGGGCCCACTTCCAGCATTCAACCGCAGACCTTGGCTTGAGGGGTCCATCAGATGGTGGGATCACAGCCTGAGCAAAGATGGAACCTAGGCATGAAGACAGGAGATGCGTTTGTGGGGACTGAGCTAGCTGGAGGGCTGGGGCTTCCACCAGCCTGCCGCATCTCTGGGCCTCCCATCACTGCAGAAGCTGGGCCAGATCTGCATTTGCAGCGGCCGACACAAGCTGCCTCTGTTTTCCTATTTTTGTTATTTTTGAGAGGATATTTTAGTGCTGAGCACATTCCCTCCTGTTGCCATGGCAGCCGTGACAGGGGTTATATACCGTGAGAAAAATACCAAAATTAATGAGTGAGTGAAAGTGCAGCCGAGAGAAAAACAAGGTTAAAAAAAGAGTTAAAACAGTAATAAAAACAATCTCTCAATAATTCGGCAGCAGGCATCCTGCAGGCAGGAGAGAGAGAGAGAGACCATTCCAAGAGTGCATGCTTTAGCCTCCACCACAAACCCAGCACAGAGGCATATACCCCACAATCAGAGCAACGCCTTCCCAGCTACAACCCACAATCAGCACAACACCTCCCCAGCTACATCCTACAATCAGTGCAACATCTTCTTTGCTACACCCCAGACACTGATGAGTCTCCCTTGGGATCCCAGTTATGGTCTGGATCCTGGCTGGAGTCTCCAAGCCTCCCTCTGTCTCTGCACCCGTACATTATCAGGAGTGGAGGTAGGCATGAGGGGAGCAGTTCTTTCATGTTGCTCATTTCCTTGTGTTTAGTTTTGGGGATCTTTTGTTTTTAATTGGAGGAACGAACGCATTGTCAGAACATCTGGGTTATTAGCATTTGCTGCCCAAATCCAGGCTGCTGCCTCTCTCGAGGAGCCCAGAGCAGATGAGAGAGAACAGAAGAGCCTTTGAACTCCTCACAGCAGACAGCAGACAGGTTTGCTGCGTGTGTGTTGGGGAGGGGGTATTTATTCTCTTGTAAGGTTCATTTGCTTGCCTTGTTTCCCTTTCTTCTTGCTTTCCCAGAGATTTATCTGGATGCTCTTCACTTGCAGGCTTTGTTCTTCTGACAAGGCCCCAGTGGCCCTGAGGAGCAGCTGTCTCTGTGTGATGCCAGAGCAGACCAGCCTGGGGTATCCTGCCTGGGCCATACTGCAGCCTCAGCACCCTCCTGGAGGGTGAACTGGGCCAGGGGCCTGGGAGACTGATTTTCCATGGCGGTTATTGAGAGGGGTCCTTGGGGATGGAGATGGAAACCAAATGCTATGTCCTGGATTTGGGGGACTCCCTCATGATGGTGCAACTTGCCTGGCCTGGGACCAGCACTAGCACCAGGATGGGAGGAGGAAAGGGGAGTGAAGGCAAGAGGTGGGGTGGGCAAAAAGGCAGGGGCTCCCCATGGGACATGCCCAGCACCTTGCTTGGCCCCATTTTCAAATGCCAATTGGCAGTTCAGGGAAGCAGAGAGAAAAATGTCCCTGCCTCCCCTGCACTCTCGTGCTGCCAGTGCCGATGCCCTATGCTATGGAATTATCCTGACGCCTCCCCTTCTTAGAGGACATCGGGTCGTTGGTCTGACTGTCACCCAGGCTGCAGCTCATCGAGTCTGATGAGCCTCAGCTGACTGGTCAGATTCCCAGCCAGGGTGCTGCACTGGGCTACCTGGTTTAGACCCTGCCCAGGGTGGCACCTGCACTTGGCACTGCACACCCAGACAGCGGGCAGTGCAATGCACTGTACGGGTTGGCATGCAGCACAAAGGAGCACAGTGACTGGTGGAACCCATTCCAATGCAGACACCTGGAGAACGTGTCCAATATGTTGGAAGAGGTGCCCATGGTGATATGCCCACCCAGGTCTCTGTACAGGATGGCATATATGCATGTATGTCACCCCTGGCCTCGGAAGCAGCATTACATAAGAATGGCCATACTGGGTCCATCTAACCAACAGTAGGCAGTGGCAGATGCTTCAGAGGGAATGAACAGAACAGGATCAAGTGCTCCAGGCAATGACACCTCAGGGAATGGTTCCTATCAGTGCTGGGCTCCAGACTTTGGGGACAGACCAGAAAAAAATGAGTCCTGATTCCATCACATTATTTCTTCAATGCTTTTACAGTTGGGGCCATGTGTGAATAGGCACTTGCAGACACCCTCCAGGCCTGTGCAAATGCGCAGTCGAAGCAGGGATGCATTTGCAGTCTCCCTCCCTTATGTACAATTTGTACAAAATGTACAATTTTGGGAACCAGACATGCAATTTAGCCACATATTTTTTTGCTCACAATATTGAAAATCTGGGCCTCCAACTGTCACGGAGTGTGAGGGAGTCCAGGCCCTGCACCCCTCTTCCTGGGATTCACTGAGACTCTCAGCCAGCCAGTAAAACAGAAGGTTTATTGGACAACAGGAACACAGTCCAAAACAGAGCTTGTGGGTACAACCAGGACACCTCAGTCAAGTCCTTCTGGGGGAGCAGGGAGCTTAGACCCCAGCCCTGGGGTTCCCTGCGTTCCTCCACCCAGCACCAAACTGAAACTAAACCCCCGCAGCAGGTTCCCTTCTGCAGCCTGTGTTCACATTCCTGGGCAGAGGTGTTACCTCCCCCTCCCGGCTCAGGTGACAGGATCTCAGGTCTCCCATCCCCAGCGCACATTCCCAGGTCAACACTCCCCGCTCCCTGCTGCGTCCCATCGTCACACCAACATATCTCAGATGTTGGGGCTTCTGCCCTGAGTTTATATCCATGGTTCCATAGTGTCTCTTAATGGAACCCATCCTGAATCTTCAGGGCTCACCTAAGACAGTGCTTCAGACTATCGGCCTCTCTCTGCTTCTGGATCTTGGCCCCTTTCTCTGAAGCCCTATAATGAAGGCAGCTGTTTGCATTCTGTCTCTAGGCTTGTTATTCCCTCTCTTTAATAATACAGTTATGAATAATAATAAATAATCCCTGGCTCTCAGCCAGCTCTGATTTCACCAGCTCCCTTTGCAGAGGGGCATTGACCTTCAGGGGGTCTGGTCTCCTCCGATTTTGATGTCTTCTGCTGATTGGATTGCAGGTGAATTTACACGAAAGAAAAACCTGGCCCAGCTGGGCAGGAGCAGAGAAGTTTGCCATTAAAAAGATCCAGGAAAGCCTCTGAGTTCCCTGGGAGGGCAAGACCCCCACCCCAAGAGGAACCAGTTCCTGACAACTCTCTGCCTCCCTTCCCTGCCCACCAGGAAGGGAACCACGCTTCGGTGCCGCCCGCTGAAGCTCAGCCAGGAAGAGGCGGATGGATTCCTCCTCGGAGAAGGAGCCTTGAACCACGGCCAGGGCTGCCGGAGCCGGCTCCATGGAAGGAAAAAGCAGCCTCTAAAAGATGGTGCAGTGGGTCATCAAAGGCGAGGTGACAGCAAGTGTGCGAGGAGAGGGGCGGGGGGCTGTGCTGTGCATGCAACAGGTTCATGTAGCTCAGCAGGAAGTAGGGCTCCTCCGTGCCGCCCACGCCCTCAGCGGCGGGAGAGCGGAGCAGGAGCTCCATCCCTGGGCAATAAATCTAGCTGTCAATCCGCTCCTGGGCAGGGATGTGAAGAACTGCCTCCTCCCCCCCGCGCTACCGCTCCGAGCCCCCAGCCTACAGATTTCACTCGGCACCAGAGAGCACCTAGCCTGTCTGGTCAGCCACCCCGCCCTTGGCCAGGAGAGTCCCCGCGCAGCTCGGCTGAATGCTGCAGAGACTGACTCCAGGCTGCAAACGCAGGCAATTCGCTCGCACATTAACGGAACAGAGGGGCCAGGTGTCACTGGAGCGGCTGGCACAGGGAATGGACTGCCCTAGAGCACACGGGCTGTGGGGCGTAGCCCTGACAAGGACTTGTCTCCCCTGCCCCCATCAGGCTGCCATACACAAGAGGTTCCAAGAAGTGCAAACAAGGTGCCTGACCCAGCCCTGTAGTGGGGGAGGGGGGAGTTGCACTGTCAGTGGGGAACCTGCAGCTGCTCAGCTCTGCCCAACGGGGGTCTGACGCCTGTAAGAAGAGCGTACGTGACTCACCAGGGTGCTGACACCGGCTCAGTGACCTGCTCTTTTGCCACCTAGGCACCCCTGGGGCAGGGCTCCAAGCCGCAGCCAGGCAGCCTGTCCCCGCCGGCCCAGGGTCACTGACTCAGGAACGGGGCATATACTAGCTCTGCGCCTTGGCCCACAGCAGGCCCGCGGAAGCCAGAGCTGTTTGTTGGGAGGAGCTGAGCATCCCTGGGCTCCTCCCTAGCTGCATTTCTTGAAGGGGCGGCTACTGGCTGGGCTGAGAGCGGCGGGGCACAGTCACCAGGGGCCGGTGGGAGGGCCTCGACCAACCCCTCTCCTAGCTCCCCAGCGGGCTAATGAAGCCAAATTCTGGCCTGCTGTTCCATGGGCAACACCTGGCTCTGGCCCCTTCACTGAGCTGCGCTCCGGGCTCCGGCTGGCAGGGAAGCCCAGGGTGGGAAGGGGCTTGTGGGGGAGAAGGGCAGCCGCGCAAGGTCTGTTGCGGGTGAGGGACCGGTCGCGTGCGCTGCTCACAGGGCTCCTCTGCTCCAGGGGAGCGCACCGGCTCGTTGGGAGCCGAGGGCAGCATCTCGAGCAGCTCCAGGAGCGCAGCTCTGCCTTGGAGTCATGGGGCCAATTCCTCCCGCTCCCACGGGGGAAGGGCTGGGCGGGCCGGGCAGCTCCTTGGCCCCCGCAGAGGCGGGATGGGGGGGGGGCAGCCGCGGACGCGCTGGCCGTTGGGCTGCCCCGGGGCCGGAGCTCTGCGGAGTGGTGGACAACTGGGCGCTGGCTCCGCTCTCCAGCGAGGCTTTCGGGGACACATTGCTCAGTCCCCAGAGAACTGGAGGTCGCCCCGGGGCTCTGCCCTAAGCGCTAGCGCAGGGCTGGGGTCTGGCTTGGTTCCTGGGGAGATTAGCCATGCGCGCACCGATCCGCCCCCGGCCGGGCAGTGCAGGTGGCGGCCCGGGCCGGCTGCTCGCAGGGGAACAGGCGGGTAGCTCCGGCTCCGACCCACCGCAGCGCAAGCTAGAGGCTCCAACTGCCTCCCAGCCGCAGAACTCGGCGGATCCGCTGAGCCCCCGCCCCGCCGGGCTCCACCTCCCGGTGCTGGCGGCAGCAAGAGGCGGAGCAGCAAGGGGGAGGGGGCTAGGTCGGCTCGGTGCGTCCCTGGCACAGCCTCACACACGCCGAGAGCCGGACACTGCGACGGACACGGCTGCGCCAGCCCCGCTCGCCGAGCCGGGAGGGAGCCGCAGCCCCGACCGGCCGCCACGGGTCCTCCGGGATTCCGCCTATTTTGTGGGGAACCAGCCGGAGGCGCGGAGCGGAGCCGGTCCCGGCAGGGGCAGGGGATGGAGAAGCCGGAGGAGCCGCGCACACGGCGCTCCCCGCAACCAAGTAAGAGCCGCAGCCGGAAGCCTGCCCGGTGCTCGGTGCCCCAGCGCGGCTGGACCCGGGAGCCCCCAGTTGCCCCACAGCGATGCCTCTGTGTGTGTCGGAATGCGGGAGTGCGCGGGTCTTCCTGGCCGGGTCCGCGCGGGCAGGGAGCGAGGCGGGGGCCGGGTCTCGGGGACCAGGCGGCTGCGCTGGCTGCTGGGGCTGCGGGTTGCGTCCAAGTGCGGGGCAGCTGGGTGCCCGGGAAGGGGGAGTGGAGCCCAGAAGCGATGCTGAGTAGCGAGGCGGATGCTGCGCCCAGCGAGGGAGGGACGCGCCTCCCGGCAGCCGGGCGAGGGAGAAGGGGCCAGGAGCGGCTGCCCTTCCGCCGCTTGTGCGGCCACCAACTTTCTTTCCAGGCTCTGTGCTGAGCTCTGTGCTGAGCCGTGATCAGAGGCTGCCCGGGGATCGGAGCCTTATTGGGGGCGCAGCCGCCCCGTCCCCGCCATGGGCTCCCGGGCTTCACCCGTCTCGTCCCTGGAGATTCCCGTGGCTTGTTGGGCGGGGAGCTCCCCCTCTCCTCGGCACCAAGGGTGGATCGCGGAGCTGCCCTAGCCCGAGCCAGGGCCGGGAGGGGTGGAGTTGCTTGCGCCAGGGGCTTTCGCCGGCTGCTCAGAGCCGGGGCCCGGGGCTGGCGAAGCGAAAGGGCTGCCGGGCTGCGCGCTGCAGTGCCGTGGCGTCGCCTGACCGGACAGCAGCGCCGCACGCGGCTCCTGACACTTGTTGTGCTGCTGCCTCCATCCCCGGGAGAGGCTGCCCAGAGCCCGCCAGGAGACCAGCGCCTCCCCGATCGCCCACCGTGGCTGAAACGGGCTCATCTGCATCGCTCCCCACTGGCCGCCGAGCTCCCGACCTGCCCTATAGCTTCCCCAGGAAAACCAAGCCTGCTTCGGGTGCGGGCAAATGCTGCTGTAAGTGCGAGAAAGGGAGTGGGAGCGCGCGCGCGCGCGCGCGATCGCCGCTGGCACAGTGTGCGCGCGCGCGCCACTGGCATGGGGTGAGTGATGTGTTTGTGTGTGAGCGCCACTGGCATGGGGTTTGTCTATGTGCCACTAGCGCTGCTTGTGTGTGTGCCTGTGAACGAGAAGGTACCAGGGAAAGCAGGTGTCCCTTTCTAAATGGCCCAAGCGAACCCTTATCCACCGCTTTCCTTGCCTGGCCCTAGCTCCATGACGGCAGCTTTGGGATTTGGCCAGTGATTAGTTCCCCGAGAGCTTGTAGAGTGTGTGCCCCTCCCCGCGCGCGTGTGCCTTGCCCCTGGGTGCAGTGGAAGGGGGGGTCCGGACCTGGCATTTCCCCTTTAATCCCTTTCCCCCTTTTTTCTGGAGTCACTACCCAGTTGCCAGCCTCCCTCTGGGACTCAGCTCCCTCAGGGTTCTCGCCCAGGGCCAGGCTGTGCTAAGTCCTGACAGCTCCAGCCTGGCGCGGCCAAGGTTGGGAGGGCTGGTCAGTGCTGGAACTGCCCCGGCTCTGGGGCAAGTGGGCAAGGCAGGGCAGGTGCGATCTCGTGCATAGTGTAATGTGACTGTGGGTGTCAGGCTCCAGGCCGCTGGTGCCTGCTTCGCAAATCTTGCTCCCTCTGTGCCTAGGAATGGTCTGGGGGTTCCTGCTGCCTGTAGCTGCTGTGGTGGGGGTGGGCCTGAGAGCCCTGGGCAGGGACTTGCTGTGGTGGGATGCACAGGTGTGATTCTCCCTTGCCCTGTTTCAGGCTACTTGGCCAGGCAGCACTGCCTGTAGCTATGGCTGCCAGGATGAGATCTTGTTTTTAGTTGCTTGTTGGTATGATTTTACCAAACGCCAAATCTTCAGGCTGGAATTTCTCACACTCGCTGTCTGCCTTCCGGCTGGATCTTTTGGAAGGGTTCAGCTCAAAGGGCTCAGCCATTTCTGAGAAATACCATGTTTGACCATGTTAGAAACGTTCCCACTGCTGTTGGGTTGAGAAGCTCTGTCACCACCATGCTTGGGGGTTAAGGCTTGAACGGTGGTCACTCCAATGCTGGGGAGGTGCCTTTTGCTGTTCCTGGGAAAAAACACCCAAATTTGGTCAAGTGAAAAGCCTTTGAAAAATCTTAGTGTGCACATGCTCAGTAGAGAGAGGTTCAGCCTCTAAAATCTCAAAGATTCTGTCTGAACTGAGCATGCTACAGCCTAGGACTGCGGGGCCTGAGCAGGACTTTCCCTGCTGTTTCTCCCCCAAAGGCCAGAGGCTGCTGTGGAGCAGGGGAGCTGTCTGTCCTATGCCCTCAGTGCCCTCCTGCTGTGTCCAGGCAGGAGGAGGAAAAGGGTGTGGCAGGAACTCAGAAGAAGGGATGGAACAGAATGGGGGGTGGAAGATGGCAGTGGGGACAGAACAAGGTAGTGGAGGGAGGGGGCAGGAGCCATGGGGGGGGGAATAGGATCAGGGTGTGAGCATGGCAGGAGCTGGGGACAGATGCGGGGGATGGCAGCAGGGAAGGGGAAATGGGGGGAGAGTGGCAGGACCATGAACTCTGGAGGGGGAGGCTAGGAGCAGAGCTGGGAGTAAGTAGGGGCAGGAAGACAGGAGATAGCAGCAGGGAGAGGGACAAGGTGAAATGGGGCAGAGAGATCTGTAACCACTAGAGCACACTCCCCTCCAGAACCTGGGACTGAATCCAGGATTCCTTGGTTTCAACTTTACTGTTCAGCAAGTATGTGTGAAACCCACTGGTAAAGTATGTCTCCAGCCCCCTCTAGTGGTAGGTCCATATTGAGGTTGACAACCTACTACTGCTATCAGTGAATGTTAGCTTACATGGTGGAGGACTGTGCTAAGGATCCCAGACCCACTGATGACCCACGTTGGTGTCGGTACAGTTTTACACAAGGAAATTAGTGTTTTTTTCAATTGTTAAGTTTTTTAAAAGTAGGAAATAACATCTGCAAAGGAACATTAAGGTTGCAAAGTCAAGCACTCAAAATTAGGGAATGCCTGAATTAATTTTGCATGTAATCTTAATTCAGTCCTCTTGTACCTATGCATTATGATACAGCCTTTAATTATGTGTTCACGTACTTGCTTTTTGCACTGGGCCCCTGTCTCCTTCAGTGCACAGGGCGGATCTGCTCTAGGGATGAATCAGGGTTGTGTAGTGAAGGAGGCTGCTTTCTGTGGAGCCCCTGCCTCCTCTGCTGCAGAGGTTGGAGAGTGGGGAGGGAGTGAGGTGGTAGTGGGGGGAGGGGTTGCAAGAAGAGAAAGGTTGGTTTCACTGTGTCAGTTGAATACTGCCTTTAGGACTGGGGTCTCTCCCTCTCTCTGGAATAGGGTCTGTAGCCTGCATGAGGTGTAGGGTAAACTGGAATCTGCACAGGTGGCAACTTAGGTGTTTCTCATTGTGGGCCATCTGGCTTAGGACAGTTAGGCCAAAGCTGCAGAAGTGCTGAGTGCTCCCAGCTGCAGCTGAAGTCCACTGGAGCTGTGCTTTGAACATACTAGATCGGGGTCAGCAACCTTTCAGAAGTGGTGTGCCGAGGCTTCATTTATTCACTCTAAATTAAGGTTTCGCGTGCCAGTAATACATTTTAATGTTTTTAGAAGGTCTCTTTGTATAAGTCTATAATATATAACTAAACTATTGTTGTATGTAAAGTAAATAAGCTTTTTAAAATGTTTAAGAAGCTTCATTTAAAATTAAATTAAAATGCAGATCTTATCAGTTTAGTGTGATCTTTGCCCTTGCTTTTCCTTGCTGAGTTTTCCAATGTCTGGCACGTATTTGGATACTTTAAGCTGCACACAGGCTTCTGAGTGATCAGTTGTTAACCAGCTCCAAGAGGGACAGAGGACAGATTTCATGTGTGAAAATACCTGTTCACACATGTATGTGGATCCAAATGCTGAAAGCATTGCAAACGCAATTTTCTTCAAACAGTTAAATTTCACTGACGGGGACGTCCAGCAGGTCAGAACAGAGGCCCAACAATCTCTCTCGGTAACTTCAAGTACACTCCGCAGAACTCCAAACTTAGATGCCCACAATTCTGAGCTTTTTAACTGAATGAGCTGCATTTCGGAAATCTTCAACACCCATCCACTGAAATACAGACAGATGCAAGTCGCTTTTGTTGAAGTTTTCAGGTTTAATTATAAAAGAAAGCATTGGGCCAAATCACTGGAAATCTTGAAATCTGTCTGAAAATTCTGATTCCAGTTCTTGCATGTACATTCTAATCTCAACATCAAACGCAGTGTGCTGTTCCACGTGGTGTCATAGTGATGTCAGCAGCAAATCAAGACTTAAAAATATCCCAGTACAGTGGCGCTGGAACAATTTTTGTTGTTGCTGAGCCCCCTCTTGCTGAGCCCCCTCTTGCTCCTGTCTGCACCCCTCACTGCCCCAGGCTGGGGCCAGTGGGTCACAGCTGGTGGTAGCTGCAGAGCCCTGGGCTGGCGGCCGGGACCCCAGGCTGACAGCAGAGCCCCCCTGACCGGTGGCTGGGACTCGGGGCCGGCAGTCGGCTAAACGGGGCCAGCGGATGGAACCCCGGCTGGCAGGGGGCCGGCAGCCGGTATCCCAGGCCGCCTTTGGCACATGCCATAGGTTGCCTACCCCGTACTAGATGTTAGCGAATGCTAAGATTGGGCCTTCTCAGATTTGGGCATCTAAAATTTGTTCAACACCTTTGGCAGTTTTGGCCTTAAACTCTCTACTTCTCTTCCCCATGTGCAAAATAGGGACAACATCCCCTCTACCTGACAGGCATTGTGAAGACACATTCATTAATGTGTGTGAAGCACTCCGATGCTGTAGTGATGAGCAATATAGAAAAGCCCCGGAGGAAATGAATTATTCTTTATTCAGGTCATGGTTTGAGTGGTGTGCAGTAAATAAGACCTGGGGCCATGCAGTGAATGATGAGGATAAACAGAAGTATTGAACATGGAGCACTGTCCACTATGTGCCCTGAATGAGGCAGGGTCCTGTGGAAACAACAGTATGTGAGCATGTAATCCAAGACTGTCTCCTAATGCCCACGCACAAAGGGGATTAATGAAGGTCCCACAGGGAACCTTAATTCTGGCATTTCTTAACTTTTGAGTTCTGGACTTTGCAACCCTCATGTTTCTGTACACAGCGCCTTGGGTGTAATTCTGTAGAGGTTCTGATCCCACCCTCATCACAGCAGTATCTGAGCACCTTCTGATGGTGCATTGAGTGATGCCATGTGTGGTTTGCTCTGTTGCTCACCCTCTTTCTGGGGGAGAGTTGTGTGTGCAGTGGAGTGGTTTGGGTTGTAAATGGTAACTGCTCCCGGTGTTCAGCGGTGCAGGTGGGTTGTAGGAGCGTGCCTGGCTCTCTGAGCAGAAGCTGGGGAGATCTGGTACAGTCCTTAGCTCCTGGAGGAATTGGTTCCAGTGCATCCTGAACAGATGAGCTTTACCATTGGTGGACAGCTTCACTGTGCCCAAGGGGCCGCGCTGTTGGTCATGATTCTCAGGCTGGAGCTCTGCAGCATGTCATTCAGAGCCATGCAGTGAGTGGGAGTTGTTCACGCACCCTCTCTGCACCAGCAGAGGATGGTGGGGGACCAGAGGCAAAAATACAGCGCCTGCTCAGGCCAAGGTGAATTGTCCTGCGAGTGAGTGTTGGTCCGTGTTCTGCCTCTGGCTCCTGCTGCAGTGAGAGAGGTAGCAGGGTGAGTGCTGGGCTTGCCCAGCCCCACTAGTGGTCACAGTGGAAGCTGCTGGGTGCAGAGCCCTGCGAGATACCTGGCCCAGAGCCTAGGAATGGCTGACTCAGGTTGCCTGCTAGGCACAGGGACTGCCTTACCCTATGACTTTCACCTTTGCCCCAAACCTCACCCAATGGGAATGACAGTTGGAACCCATGCCTAGAATAAACAAATATGGGGAAACAACCTCTGGGAGCAGCTCCAGGCCCAGCTGCAGCTCCAAAAGGGCCTCACCAGGGAACTCAATAGATCCCGACCGACTCTTGGGGTCTGTCCAACTGGGACTCCCCCAGGCCCTGTGGTTAGATAGTATTTGTTTGTCTTGCTCCATACGCGGCCATTTTCTAAGATACTACCGAGCAATAGGGTGCCTGAGAAGGGCACGCACACTTGCGGTCCAGGCGTGTGGCACACTGTGGCTGCTGTCAGCCTTTTGCCTTCCTCTGGGAGCCATTCTCCACCAAAGCTGATTTTGCTCTGTTTCTTCTCTGTGCCTGGCAATGTGCTTCTCCTGGGTCAGGGCTGAGTCTCGGTGTTGATGTCCCTTGCCTTGTTACTGGGAGGGGCTTGTTTTGCTCTCACACTTTGCCAGGACAAATGGGCCTGCCCCACACATGGGCAGCTCCTGGGCTGGATGCTCCTGCCATCCCAGAGCCCCCTGTCTCACTCATGCTGCCAGGGAGGGGTGGATTTCTTAGTCCTGCGTGAAAGGCACTTAGCAAAGCGGGACAGCTCTTCCAAGGAGGGAGAGCCAGGCCCCACGGCTGGGAGCCTGGGAGCAGGGCTGCTAAGACTTCCCTGTGATTGTCATCTGTGCTTGTGGAAGAGGCTGTGGTCTGTGCAGGAGAGGAGGGGCTGCACAGGGTCCCCTCTGCTGGGCTGGGGTCAGGGACTTGTGATGGGCTGTGAGCTAGTGGCTCGAGGAATGCGCTAAACTGTGTGGCACCCTAGCTGCTCTTGGCACTGCCTGTTGCCCCACTCGCTTATTCAGGGGAGCACGGGCCCACCCAGGGTCAGAGCACCATGTAGCAGAGTGGGGGTGGGGAACTGAGGGATTCCCTGGGGTGGGGGGGAGGAGAGCTCACAATGAATGGGAGTGGGGTAGTACCCCATGGGATCACTTTGTGCTGTGGAGGGAGACTCAACTCGCTATGTGTGGGGGAGTGGGGCTGGCCATATGTGGGGGAAGGGTAGCATGGGGGCTGGCTCTGTGTTGGGGGGCAGCTTACTGAGTGTGTGGGTGGAAAGAGAAGGGCTGGGGGAGTTTGCCGTGTGGGGGATGGTCTGGAGCTTACATGGGAGAGGGGTCTTCTGGGCTGGAGGGATCCTTTTGCTTGGGGTTCCCATTGCTCAGGTGTTGCCTCCCACAGGCTTGAAGCTGCAGCATCTCTCTAGGGGCTGTGCTTGTTGCCAGGCAGCTGTAACCCTCCCCAATGCCCCCCATCCTATGGGCACTCGGAGACGCTCCCTGCTGGATAGGGTGAGGTTTGGGAAGGGCACTGCCAAGGGTCCTGTGCTCTGACCCACTGGGGCCTGGCACTGCTCGTGGGGTTGATTTTCAGGGAAGGCAGTGAGGCCAGGCATGCTTGGAGGGGCTGGGCCAGGTGGGCATCTCTCTTGCCATTATCTCAGCTGCAGCCCCAAAGGGTGTGCCTGGGCCTGAGGGAAGGGGAGGTGGAACTCTGTAGAGGAGTGGGTGTTGTTCTCATGGGCATCTCCTGCTGTTTTCTCGGCCCTCCCCTTGCAGAGCCTGCCTGTTCAGAGAAGAGCTCGGAGCTTAGAGCTGAAGGTAGCAGCCAGGATGGGGGGCTGAATGTCATGGGGGAGGAGTGAGGGGTTCAAGCCTTGTGCCCGGGGGAGATGCTGGCTCTTAGTGCAGTAACTGAACCAGGAAGAACTGGAGAGGAGGGAATTGTGTGTTTCGGGGTTGAGGTGGGAGGTGTGTGTATGGTGGAGGTTTGGGGTTGTGTGGGGTGCGTAGTGGATAGTGTTGAGGGGCTGGGGGCTGCAGTGTGGGGAGGGAGGAGTATGGCATTGCATGTCTGTTCATCACAGGAGGTGTTTCTGTGGAGGCGTGAGGCTGGGGCATGGGCAGGGTGATGGGTTGCGGGGAGCAGTGCTGTATGTGGGTCCCTGGGAAATAGGGGGTGTGGGGCCATGATTCTGGTTCTGGACAGTCATGCTAGAGGTTGGCAAGTTTGTATAGTGCTTGCGTTCAGGTGCTTGGCTGGGATTGTGTTGTTTCTAGGGAGGAAGTTGATGCGTGTATGTGTCAGGTACATGGCTTCCACTGTGGGCTGCTTATTGGATCTGTATTGGTAGTCAAGCCCTCTGTCTCTTGGGGCGCTCCGGTGTGTTGGCGGGGGTCAGACAGTGTGTGAGTGTCGGGGGGAGGTTCCTCTGTGTGTGTGTGTGTGTGTGCATGGAGGGTGTCAGACAATGTGTGTGTGTGCGCATTTGGTGGGGGGTCAGACAGTGTGTGTGTGTGTGTAGGGGGGGAGGTTATTTTGTGTATGTATATGTGCAGAGGGAGTCAGTGTGTGCGTGTTGGGGGGAGGTTACTGTGTGTGTGTGTGCGTGGCGGAGGTCAGACAGTGTGTGTGTGTTGGGGTGATGTTACTATGTGTGTTGGAGGGGTCAGACAGTGTGTGTTTGGGGGAGGCTACTGTGTGTGTGCTGGTGGTGGTCAGACTGCGTGTCTTAGGGGATCAGACAGTGTGTGTAGTCGGTAGGTTAC
This sequence comes from Caretta caretta, assembly GCF_965140235.1. Taxonomy (NCBI): domain Eukaryota; kingdom Metazoa; phylum Chordata; order Testudines; family Cheloniidae; genus Caretta; species Caretta caretta. The sequence goes on from NC_134213.1 coordinate 40,312,873, forward strand.
TGTGTGTGTTGGCACGGGTCAGACTGTGTGTGTGTGTTGGAGAGAGTTTACTGTGTGTGTGTGTTGGAGGCAGTCAGACTGTGTATGTTGGGGGAGGTTACTCTGTGTGTGTGTATGTGTGTTGGTGGGGGTCAGACACTGTATGTGTTGGAGGTCAGACTGTGTGTTGGAGGAGGTTACTGTGTGTGTTGGTGGGGGTCAGACTGTGTGTTTGTTGGCAAGGTGTGTGTGTGTTGGAGGTGGTCAGACTGTCTCTATGTGTTGGGGGGAGGTTACTGTGCTTGTGTATCTTGCGGGGCCGGGATAATGAGGAGGGGAGGGGTCTCACCTTGCCTCTCTGCCCCCCACCTGGTGTATGCCCACAGCTCGTACCAGTGTGAGCAGGGGTGGGGCCCCAGCCTGCCCTGTGTAGCCAGGGAGCCCAGCTCGGGGCCAGCACAGCAGTGCTGTGGGGGTTCCACTCCACGTGGGGAAGTGCTGAGGTTAGGAGCTGCTTTATGGGGTGGCCCCAGTGCCCTGAGAGTCTCTTCTCCTGTCTGCTGTACTGCAGCCCCCTGGGGCCAGGAGTCAGGACTGGGTCTGTGTGTGTGTGGGCGCAGTTTATGTCACTGCAGCATGGGGGGTAAGCGTGCGCTTGTAGCATGTGTCTGTGCCGCACTGGGGGGGGGGGTGCACTTGTAGCGTGTGTCGCTGCAGCGCTGGGGGGGCACCGTGTCACTGTAGTGCCGGGGTGTGGGTGGGAAGCTCATAGCATGAGTCACCATAGCACAGGGTGTGTGTGCGGTCGTAGCATGTGTCACTGCAGCACTGGGGGGGCGTTGCACACTTGTAGTGTGTCGCTGCAATGTCCGGGTGGAGGCACTTGCTCACAGCATGTCGCTGCAGCGCTGGCGGGGGGTGGGGGGGCAGGGTCTCTGGTCTGCGCCGCGAAGCTGTCTCTCTGGCTAGAGCACGTGATGCAGTGTGTCACTGCAGTGCCAGGGGGAGGGGGTGCATGCTCATACCATGTGTCACTGCAGTGCCGGGGGGGGGGGGGGGAGGGGGGGGAGGCGCTTGCTCACAGCGTGTCACTGCAGTGCCGGGATGGGGACACTCATAGCGTGAGTCACTGTAGGGTGGGGGTGGGGATGGGGTGCGCTCGTAGCATGTGTCACTGCAGCACTGGGGGGGTTGCACACTTGTAGCGTGTCACTGGAGTGCCAGGGTGGAGGCACTCGCTCGCTTACAGCATGTTGCTGGAGTGCTGTGGGGGATGCAGGGTCTCTGGTCTGCGCCGCGAGGCTGTCTCTCTGGCTAGAGCATGCTGTGCACTGCAGGCGGAAGCCCTCTGCAGCATGCCCTGCGTGCATCTACCTGGGCACAGTGTCCTTTCGCACTGTGACTAGCTGGTGGGCAGGGACAGGCGTGGGGCTGGGTTTCAGTGCCCGTGTCCTTACGCAGGCAGGGCTTGCAGGAGCCTTTCCCCTGGGCACCGATGTTGGGGGGTTGCAGACGGCTGCTGGAAATCAGCTCCTGTGACTAGCTCAGCAGGGAGGTGAGTGTGTGGAGCAGGGAAGTGCTCAGCTGCTTCATGGCTGTCAAGAGGACTGGGGTTTCTCATTCCTAGCCAGGTTGGACATGGAGTGGCAGCGAATGGGGCCTGTGGGGAGCGAGGAGGCCCAAGGGATGGAGCATGCTGTCCCTAATCTGTGGTGTCTTTGCTTCCTTGCAGCCCCTGTCCAGCACAGGATGACGTGGCTGGCAGCCTGCCTGGGCCTGTGGCTCTTCCTGCAGCTCCCCATCTTGGGCGCTGGGACACGCGTGGTCTACCAAGTACAGGAGGAACAGCCGCCCAACACACTCATTGGGAGCTTGGCTGCCGACTACGGCTTTCCTGACGTGGGGCACCTCTACAAGTTGGAAGTGGGGGCCCCCTACCTGCGTGTGGATGGCAAGACTGGGGACATTTACACCACGGAGACCTCCATCGACCGAGAGAGCCTGCGGGAGTGCCAGAGCCAGTTCCCAGGGGACCGCTGCTTCTTGGAGTTCGAGGTGTCCATCACGGACCTGAAGATGAACAGCAGCCCACGCCTGCTGGAGGGGCAGATCGAGGTGCTGGACATCAACGACAACACGCCCAACTTTGCCTCACCCGTCATCACGCTGGCCATTCCTGAGAACACCAACATTGGGGCACTCTTCCCCATCCCCCTGGCCATGGACCGTGATGCAGGAGCCAATGGGGTCGCCTCCTACGAGCTCCTGGCTGGGCCTGAGGCGCAGGAGCTCTTTGGCCTACAGGTGGCTGAGGATCAGGATGAGAAGCAGCCACAGCTGATTGTCATGGGGAACCTGGACCGAGAGCAGTGGGACTCCTATGACCTGACCATCAAGGTGCAGGATGGAGGCAGCCCACCACGGGCAAGCAGCGCCCTGCTGCGCATAACCATCCTGGACATGAACGACAACACCCCCAAGTTTGAGAAGGCCCTGTACGAGGCGGAGCTCTCGGAGAACAGCCCCGTGGGGCACTCCGTCCTTCAGGTGAGCATGCAGCGGGGCACCAAGCATCGCGCACAAGCTGCACCACCCAGGCCAGCTTCCCACTTTCTTCATCAGTGTTCAAAGGAGGGGTGTGGAGCAGCTGGAGTGTCTCTATATTACTTACTATGATTATTATTTATTAGGTGTATTATGGGAACACTAAGGAGGCCCAGTCACGGACCAGGCCCACATTGCAGTAGGCACTGTACATTATTAGGAGTATTACAGTATCTCTCATCGGCCCCAGTCATGGCTCAGCCCCCTGTGGCCCCAGATGCTGTACAAACACAGAACAAAAAGAACAGTCTTTGTCCCAAAGGCCTCACAGTCTGTCTGTCTGGAAATGTGCTGAGGCACCACCGGGGACCTGGTTTCAGGCATGGCATGATCACAAGTGGCAGGGGTTTTGTAAGTTGATAAGATTAGGAATGGAAAAGAAGTGGGGGAAGGCCAGGGCTGGGCTAGCAGGGGCTGCAGGTCAGGATAGAGGGGCACTGGCAGCGCTGTGCTTGGGAAGCCTGCCCACTGCCTAGCTGTGCTAAATGCTGGCTACAGACAGGAAATTAGTCTCCCTTTCAGCAGCATTAGATGCCTCTGAGAGTAAAGCAGGCTCCTTTGGCTTGGCAGCCCCTGGGAAGTGCCTGCTCCCCGGGGAGATGTGGGATGGTGCAGCCTCTCTTGTACATGCACAAACAAAACGTGGCATGGCTGTCTCTGAAGCCCCGGGGCAGCCAAAGGCCGCTTGCATGCCACAGACTCCACAGAGAGAATTTTGAGCCCAAGCGTGGCATCCTAATGCCCATCTTGATTGGCTGGGGGCCCTGAGGGGTGGGTCTCTGTGGATTTGGTGGAAGGGGCACTGAGCTGATGGGAGCTGACATCTGTTTATCTGCAGCTGCCATCTTAATAAGCGGAGCGCGGCCAGCGCTCGGCTGCTCGGCTCGCTAATTTTGATGTGAATTTTAAGAATTCATTTTTCACTGTTCAGAGAGCGAAAGTTGGAGGCAGATAAGGCAGAAGCGACAGGAGAATGGGCTGCAGCTCTGCTGCTGCCATTGCTCAGCTTTTATCTTTCAGGAAGAAAATGACTCCTCAGCTCAGGGAGTGGAGGTAAAAGGTGGAATTTACATTTAACAACTTTTGTTCTCCATCCAAATCTGCTGAGCGAGATAACGGCAGAGCCGCAAATGGGGCAGAGAGGAGCCCGCTTGGAGAGCTGATTAGGAAAGCAAATGTTAGACAAACCTCTGATTCTTTAGAAAGCAAATAATAAATGTGGAAACAGGCTTATGTGAATGCAGAACTCCTGACCGGGAGAAGCCAGGAGCCGGGTGTGTGGGTGTGTGTGTGGGTGTGTGTGGGGAATAGAGCCATGCAGCGTATGGGCAGCTCTCCTCTGTCCCTCCACTCAGCCAACATCTCTCAGCCCCAATCTGGAGCTGTTCCAGCCCTGGGACCCACCTCCCCCACTTCTGCTGCTGCCCCTCAATCCCAGCCTCTCCCCCCTACATGCTATTTCTGTCCTCGGTTCCCCCACTCCCCAGCTAGGCTGGTCCCCATAGTCCTGACCCACAACTCCCTGCCACCCCCCCATGCTATCCCAGCCCTGAGCTCCTCCCCAGCTCTGCCATTGCCCCACAGTACGGAACCTCAGCCCGCCTCCCATTGTTCCAGTCCTGGGCTCCCCCAACACCCAATTCAGCTCGAGCTCCTCAATCCCAATCTGCAGCCTCCTGCTGTCCCAGCCCTGAGAATCACTAGCTGTCTGCACTGAACTGCAGCAGCCTCTGGACTGGCTTTGGGTCAGGACGGCCCAGGAGCAGGCACTGGGCTGGCTGCGTGGCTTCAGAGCAGCAGCCCAGAATGGGAAGCAGTGGGTTCTAACCCAGCCTTCCCGGGTGGTGTCTTTGGCTGCATGTAACTAGCTTCACTGCAGTGCGGCGGTGAATCAGGGTTCATCTTAGCAAAGAGGTGTGCAAGGGCCCAGCAGGGTGTGGCCGACTCACTTGGACGGGCTGCATTCTAGTTCCTGGCTGTTCCTTCCTGTTGCTGGGTGTCAGACCTGCTGGCTGGCTGGTTCCCATGGAGAATTCCTTGCATGCCAGAGCAGGACAGCAGGGAGTGGGGCTGAGGCAGCCTAACCGGTCAGGCCAGTTTCACTGGAGCAACATGGACAGGGTTGCTTCTGTTCACCTTGTCCTCCTCTTCCTCCTCCCACAGGTGAAAGCCAACGACTCAGATCAGGGCGCCAATGCCGAGATTGACTACTCCTTCCACCAGGCCACGGACATGGTGCGCCGCCTGCTGCGCCTGGACAGGGCCACGGGTCTCATCACTGTGCAGGGGCCCATTGACCGGGAGGACATCAATATCCTCAAGTTCTCTGTCCTGGCTAAGGACAAGGGGGCCAATCCCAAGAGTGCCCGCACCCAGGTGGTGGTGACCGTCAAGGACATGAATGACAACGCCCCCTCCATTGAAATCCGGGGCATTGGCCTTGTCACCCATCAGGACGGCATGGCCAACATCTCTGAAGACGTGCCTGTGGAGACGGCCGTGGCTCTGGTACAGGTGTCTGACCGGGATGAGGGTGAGAACGCTGTGGTCACCTGTGTGGTTGCTGGCGATGTCCCGTTCCAGCTGAGACAGGCCAGTGAGACGGGCAGTGACAGCAAGAAGAAGTACTTCCTGCAGACCACCACGCCGCTGGACTACGAGGCGGTGAAGGAGTACACCATCGAGATCGTGGCTGTGGACTCGGGGAACCCGCCCCTCTCCAGCACCAACTCTCTCAAGGTGCAGGTGGTGGATGTGAATGACAACGCCCCAGTCTTCAGCCAAAGCCTCACCGAGGTGGCCTTCCCCGAGAACAATGCACCTGATGACCTGGTGGTGGAGGTGAGCGCCAGCGACGCTGACAGCGGCTCCAATGCCAAGCTGGTTTACTCCCTGGTCATGGACCCCTCCTCCAAGGGCGTCTTCTCCATCGACCCTGACTCAGGCGAGATCCGAGTGAAGACGGTGCTGGACCGGGAGCAGAGGGAGCGCTACGAGTTCCTGGTGGTGGCAGCTGACAAGGGCAGTCCCAGTCTCAAGGGCACTGCATCTGTGGCCATCAATGTCGTGGACAGGAACGACAACGACCCCAAGTTTATGCTGAGCAGCTACAACTTCTCAGTGATGGAGAACATGCCTCCCCTGAGTCCGGTGGGCATGGTGACAGTGATTGACGCTGACAAGGGCAACAACGCCCGAATCCAGCTGTCAGTGGAGCAGGACAACGGGGACTTTGTCATCCAGAATGGCACTGGCACGATCCTCTCCAGCATCTCTTTTGACCGGGAGCAGCAGAGCACGTACACCTTTCGGCTCAAAGCTGTGGATGGCGGGGACCCTCCCAGATCCGCCTACGTGGGGGTGACCATCAACGTGCTGGACGAGAATGACAATGCCCCTTTCATCACCTCCCCTTCCAATGCCTCTTACAAGCACATCCTGCCCCACACCAGCCCTGGGCAGCAGGTCAGCAAGGTCAAGGCCGAGGACATTGACTCGGGGGTCAATGCAGAGCTGACTTACAGCATCACGGGGGGTAACCCCTTCGAGCTGTTCCAGATCTCGTCGCAGAGCGGGGACATCACGCTGGAGAAGGAGATCCTGCGCAAGCACCACGGCCTGCACCGCCTGGTGGTGCGGGTCAATGACAGGGGCAAGCCCTCACGCCACGGCACCGCACTGGTGCACTTCTACATCAATGAGACCCTGGCCAACCGCACGCTGCTGGAGACCCTGCTGGGACACAGCCTGGACACGCCGCTGGACATCGACATTGCCGGCGACCCCGAGTACGAGCGCGGCAAGCAGCGCAGCAACATCCTCTTCGGCGTCATTGCCGGCATCGTGGCCGTCACCCTGGTCATAGTACTGGTGGTGCTGGTGCGCTACTGCCGGCAGAGGGAGGCCAAGAGCGGCTACCAGGCGGGCAAGAAGGAGACCAAGGACTTGTACGCCCCCAAGCAGGGCAACAAGAGCAGCAAGAGCAAGGGCAAAGTGAAGAAGAGCAAGTCCCCCAAACCGCCCAAACCGTCCGAGGATGAGGAGGAGACAGGGCTGCAGAAGTCCCTCAAGTTCAACCTCATGAACGACTCTGTCAGTGATAGCCCCCGCATCCACCTGCCTCTCAACTACCCGCCCGGGAGCCCGGACCTGGGGCGCCACTACCGCTCCAACTCCCCACTGCCCTCCATCCAGCTGCAGCCCCAGTCACCCTCCGCCTCTAAGAAGCACCAGGTGGTGCAGGACCTGCCTGCCACTAACACCTTTGTGGGCACTGGGGACAACAACTCAACGGGCTCCGAACAGTACTCTGACTACAGCTACCGCACCAACCCCCAGAAATACACCAACAAGCAGGTAGGAGAGCTCGTTCTGAGCCCGCCGGACGCACCCCCTCTGCATCGGGGCGCCATCTGGACGGAGGTGTGGGAATGAGCATGGACCCACCCCCGGCCGCACGGGAATGGCCTGGGGGGCTGGCAGAGGACTAATGGAGCACCTAGCCATGGCTCCTTCCTGGGGCAGGAAAGGGCAGGGGCTGAAGCACTGTGACCTGTGGGCAGCCGCCTGTGGCTGATGGGGGTGGTAGCTGCTGAGCTACATTGCTGGGGGTTCCCCTGACGGGAAGGAACCCTGCATGTGCTGGGTGAGGGGTGTGGATGGACTGGATCCGCAGCCCCTGGGCCCCAGTAGCAGCCAAGCACTGGGCTAGAGACCAGGCCTGCCAGCACCAGCAGATGGCAGTGCCCACCCCGCCCATCCCGTGAGTCGCGCTTGCTTCAGCTGCGCTGGGCTGCCTGGGGCCTGCCCGTTGCTGGTCCCACAAAGAGCTGACTTCCTGCCCTGCCTGGGTCAGGGGTGCTGTGCCCAGTCCCAGCCCATTATTGCTAGCAGCAGCCTCTGAAGTGCCAGCTCTGGGCTTCTGGGGGAGGGGCAAAGCAAATCTGTAAGAGAAGCTTCTTCGGCTCCTGGGGTGGGGAGCCTGGCCTGTGTCCCAGGGCCAACCCTCGCTGCCTGGGGTGCTTGGCCCTTTGCTCCAGCTTGAGCATCAGGCTTGTCTCTGGAGCTGCAGGAGCTGATGCTGCAGCCTCTACTAAGCCCACTGCAGAGAAGATCAGAGCACAGCTTGTTACCATAAATGAGGGGGCTGGGCTGCACCAGGGCTGTCTGTGTGTCGGGAATGGGGAGCCAGGGCTCGCGGAGTTGGGGTCTCTGCTGGGGAGCAGGAGATGGCTGTGCCAGTCAGGGCTGGGGAGGGTCTCTGCTGGGGAGCAGGTGGTGGCTGTGCCGAGTGTCGGGGCTGGGGAGCCGGGACTGTGGTGGTGGGGTGTCTCTGCTGGGGAGCAGGAGGTGGCTGTGCTGAGGGGAGCCGGGACTTAGGGGGGTGTCTCTGCTGGGGAGCAGGAGGTGGCTGTGCTGAGGTTCAGGGCAGGGTCACTGCTGAGAGTTGGGGCTAGGTGTGTCTTGCTGCATGAGGGGACAGAGCAAAGGTCCTGGCTGCATCTTGAGGGACCTGGGGGGGCTGGGGGGGAGAATGCAAATCTGGGAGCCAGGCTGTGGAGGTGATGGGTGAGGTGGAGGGTTCAAGGCCTTGAGGACATCCTGCCTGGCTGCCTCATCTTGCTGGGCTCCTGCTCTGTGGGCCCTGTTGCGATCTGCCCATGGGGGGGGGGGGGGGGGGCGCTTCCCACCTGCAGCATTGGCATTATATCCTGTGTGTCCTGGGGCTGGGCTCCCCTCCCCCTCCATTGCATTGTAGGCTGTGTGTCCCATGGGACTTGGCTCCCCCTGTTGCATTGTAGCCTGTGTGTCCCATGGGGATGGGATCTGCCATGGGCCTGGACTGCCCCCATTGAATTTGCCCTCAATAAAGTTTTATATTTTTGAATGCTGTGTCTTGTTTTCCATAAGGCCCAGAGGCGCGGGGAGGGGGAGTGAACAAAAGGGGGCTCTGCCTCCCCCGCCCCCGCTCCCCCCCGCAGTCCATCCCCCCATAGTACAGCTGGGGGCAGTGGCACATTATCCACCACCCCATCCACATCCACATTATCCACCACCCCAACCTCTCTCCATGTGAGGACGTAGCAGGTGAGCCTAGAAATGGCATTACAAGGCCCGGTCCTGTGCAGTCAAGGGGCAGCAATAGTTTGAGGTGCCTCCCCCACACCGTGGAGCCTAAGTTGCACCTGGGGAAAATTTCCAGGGCTGCTCCCCACAGCAACCCCCGTCCCTGGGTCAGGCTCCGCTCCTCCCATCCCTGGGGTTTGTGCCTGTGCCTTGGGGCTAGTTCCTCTCCTGTGCCCTGGCTTCCTTGTGCCTGAGTCCTGTTTTCCTGCCTGTGGGATAGGCCAGGGCAGGGTGGCTTGGGAGGGAACATGGCATGTCCCTGGCGGGCTGTGCCGTGCTGGTGAATGATGGGGGCTGTCGCAGACATCCGGCCCCTCCCTGTGCTGGAATCAAGCTTTGCCACTAGGGTTGCCAACCCGGCAATATTTAAAAACTGGACACTCCAGCAGGGGTGGAACCTCCCCTGCCCTGCCTCTTCCCCCTGAGGCTCCACCCTGCTCTGCCTCTTCCCCCCAAAGCCCCACCCTTGCCCATCTCTTCCCCTGAGGCCCCGCCCCCATCCATTCCCCTTCTTCCCTCCCACCCCATTGCTTGCTTCCGTCTCCGCCTGCCTGGGTCGGGGTTGGGAGCTGCAGCCGCACAACGAAGGTAGGAGGTGGCCCTGATTGAGTAAAGGCTGGAGTGGGTGATGATCTGGCAGCTCCCTGTCTCCCCTGCTCACAGTAACTGGATTTTGGGTGTCCAGTCAATAGATCCGACCGGACGCTGTCAGGTCCCCCTTTCAATCAGATTTTCTGGTCGAAAACTGGGCACCTGGCCACACTACTTGCCACGAGGGAGCTCCAGCGTGCCAGCACACGCCTGGAACTGCTCCATGCACCCTACTGGGTGCAGCGGGATCAGCAACGGTCAGTGCTCGCACCCAGCAGGGCAGCGTGGTGCGTGCATGCATCGGGGCTGCCTCTGGGAGCACTTACTGACCAGGTCTCCATACTGCAGTGGGGTCTGCGTGGGAGAGGGAGCGAGGAGCCATGCTCCAGCAGGAGAGGGAGCTATCCCTCTGCTTTGACCTCACACTCAGTCCCTGACCACGGCCCTGTGGGATCCATTCTCTCCCTTGCCCCTTATCCCAGGGTGGTTCCTGCACTCTTGTGCCCACTGCAGGCAGGTGCCTATGGAGGTGTGCAGGACACTTGAGTGTCCCGTTCCTTGTGGCATAAGAACGGCCATACTGGGTCAGTATCCTGTCTCTGACAGTGGCCAGTGCTAGATGCTTCAGGGGGTATGTACAGAAGAGGGCAATTGGAGGGTGATCCACCCCATCTTCTCTCCCAGCTTCTGGCAGTCAGAGGTTTAGGGTCACCCAGCGCATGGGGTTGTGCCCCTGATCATCTAGGCTAATAGCCATTGATAGCCTATCCTCCATGAACTTATCTAATTCTTTTGTGAACCCAGCTATACTTTTGGCCTTCACAACATCCCATGGCAGTGAGTTCCCAGGTTGACTGTGTTGTGTGAAAAAGTATTTCCTTATTTATTAAACCTGCAGCCTATTAGTTTCCTCGGATGACCCCTGGTTTTTGTATTGTGGGAAAGGGTAACTAACACTTTTCTAATAATTTTCTCTGCACCATTCATGATTTTATGGACTTCTGTCATATCCCCCCCATGTCTTCTCTTTTTTAAGATGAACAGCCAAAATCTCTCCTTGTAGTGAAGCTGTTCCACACCCTTGATAATTTTTGTTGCCTTTCTCTGAACCTTTCCCAGTTCTACTATAACCTTGTTGAGATGGGGTGACCAGAACTGCACGTCATGCTCAAGGTATGGGCGCAGCATAGATTTATATAGTTGCTTTATCTTATTTTCTGTCTTATTTTCTATCACTGTTCTAATGGTTCCTAACATTCTGTTAGCCTTTTTGACCACTGCTAAATTGATGTTTTCAGAGAATTATCCACAATGACTCTGAGATCTTTGTTTCGTGGGTGGCAACAGCTAATTTAGACCCTATCATTGTATATGTATAGTCGGAATCATTTTTTTCAATGTTCATGACTTTGCATATCAACACTTAATTTCATCTGCCATTTTGTTGCCCACTCACCCAGTTTTGTGAGATCCCTTTGGAACTCTTTGCAGTCAGCTTTAGAATTAACTGTATTGAATAATTGTGTATCATTTGCAAACTTTGTGATTTCCATTTTCCAGATCATTAATATGTTGAACAGCACTGGTGCCAGTGCAGACCCTTGGGGGATCCTGCTGTTTACCTCTCTCCATTCTGAGAACTGACCATTTATTCCTGCCCTTTGTTTCCTGTTTTTTAACCAGTTACTGATCTATGAGAGGACCTTCCCTCTTATCCCATGACAGCTTACTTTGCTTAAAAGCCTTTGTGGTGGGACTTTGCCGAAGGCTTTCTGAAAGTCCAAGTACACTATATCCACTGACTAACCCTGGTCCACATGCTTGTTGCCACTTCAAAGAATTCTAATAGATCCATGAGGCACAATTTCCCTTTACAAAAGTTGTGTTGACTCTTCCTCAACTAATCGTGTTTATCTATGTGTCTGATAATTCTGTTGTTTAATATAGTATCAGCCAATTCGTCTATCCTGAAGTTTGCCCTGTAATTGCCAGGATTGCCTCTAGAGCCCTTTTTAAAAATCGGCATTACATTAGTTACTTTCCAGTCATCTGGTCCAGAGGCTTGTTTTAGTGATAGGTTACATATACCACAGTTAGTACTTCTGCAATTTCATATTTGAGTTCCTTCAGAACTCTCAGGTTCTGAAGGTCTGGGCCTGGTGATTTATTACTGTTTAGTTTATTAATCTGTTCAATTTGTACTGCGACATCAATGTGAGGCAACACTTTAGATTTGTTACCCACATCAGAGCTAGCCTTTTGGGTATCCTTTTTTGAAAACCGATGCAAAGAATTCATTTAGCTTCTCTGCAATGGTCTTGTCTTTCTTGAGTGCTCCTTTAGCACTTCGATCGTCCAGTGGCCCCACTGATTATTTGTCAGGCTTCCTGCTTCTGATATATTTTAAAAAATTGTTACTGTTTATTTTTGCGTCTTCTTGTGAATGCTTTCTTGGCCTACCCATACTCTGGGCAGGAGGCTCTGCTGGGGCCATGCGCGGCCTGTACCCTGGGCAGGAGGCTCCACGGGGGCCGTGCCCAGCCTGTACTCCAGGCAGGAGGTGCTGCGGGGGCCGTGACTAGCCTGTACCCCGGATGGGAGGCAGTGTGGAGTTCTTGCCCGGCCTGTACTCTGGAGTGTGGGGGGTGATGCTGAGTCTCTGTGTAATTCTCTGGGAATGGGGCCCATCAGGATTTGTGAGATCCTTGCAGCCGTGCTATTAGTGGGACAGGTTACCCCTGATGTCTGTGCTGCCTGGGGACTGGCTTTGCCCCAGAGATCCTAGCCATGCTACAGGCAGTTCCAGCTGCCCAGAGCATGTTGTCCCAGGCTGGCTGGAGCCTTCGTAGAATCATAGAATATCAGGGTTGGAAGGGACCTCAGGAGGTCATCCAGTCCAACCCCCTGCTCAAAGCAGGACCGATCCCCAATTAAATCATCCCAGTCAGGGCTTTCTCAAGCCTGACCTGAAAAACTTCTAAGGAAGGAGATTCCACCACCTCCCTAGGTAACGCATTCCAGTGTTTCACCACCCTCCTAGTGAAAAAGTTTTTCCTAATATCCAACCTAAATCTCCCCCACTGCAACTTGAGACCATTACTCCTTGTTCTGTCATCTGCTACCATTGAGAACAGTCTAGAGCCATCCTCTTTGGAACCCCCTTTCAGGTAGTTGAAAGCAGCTATCAAATCCCCCCTTATTCTTCTCTTCCGTAGACTAAACATCCCCAGTTCCCTCAGCCTCTCCTCATAAGTCATGTGCCCCAGCCCCCTGGTCATTTTCAGGGCCTGGGATGAGCGGAGCAGAGCTGGACCCATCTGCAATGCAGCTTCCCAATCAGCAGCATGCGGCAGGGTGGGGCCCTGGGCAAAAAGCCGGCAGGGCACAGATGTCACTCAGGCTCTGGCTCAACATGGCCTAAAGCAGTGGTTCTCAAACTTTTGTACTGGTGACCCCTTTCAAATAGCAAGCCTCTGAGTGTGACCCCCCTTATAAATTGAAAACACTTTTTAATATATTTAAAACCATTATAAATGCTGGATGCAAAGCGGGGCTTGGGGTGGAGGCTGACAGCTCGTGACTGCCCATGTAATAACCTTGCGACCCCTGAGGGGTCCCGATCCCCAGTTTGAGAACCCCTGTCCTAAAGGCTGATCCTGGGCTCAGCCCGTGGAAGGAGCCTGTGCCCCCGGTGTGTGTGTGTGTCAGATCTGTGTGCATCGACTCCATGCAGTGTGCCACGCTCACAGCGCCCCTATGCTGTTGCCATGCCATGCTTCTGGATGCACCTTCAGCTAGCACCACACACTGCTGAGAGAAAGAGCTGCCTGGGAGTGCCCCGCCGTCAGGCCCTCCCTCATGCTTTGTGTGGGGGAGTCTCTGCTCTACGCCCCCGGCAGGGTCCCCATTTGCCTGTTGCTGTGCCTCTGCAGCATAGCATGGAGCTCCGCATTGGCCTGGCCCTGACTCGGCCAGGGGGTTGCGTGGGGATTTTGTTAATTACCGAAGCCCTGGCTGTTTGTGCGCCCTGCTGGGGATCCAAGTGGCTCTGATTGATATTCCCAGCACTGCCTCTCCCCGGCTCCATTGCAGAGCTGCTCCTTGGTATTCACAGTCCTTCTGGAACCAGGCCAGAAGCTGAGTCTGGCAAATTATTCACCCAATTACTGGGGCAAAAATGGATTCAGCTGCCCTCTGCTTGGGTGTGTTCATAGGCCTTTCTGTCACTAGCCAGGCTCCTGTGGAAGGGTGGGTATCAGTGCCTAAGGCGCCATGGGGCAGGCAGGGGTGGAGGGCAGGGTGCTTAGTGCAGGAAGGGTGGAGGGCAGGATGCTGTGGGGTAGCGGAGGTGGAGGGTGCTATGGGGCAGGGGATAGAGGGCAGGGTGCTGTGGAGCAGGCGGGGGTGGAGGGCAGAGTGTTGTGGGGCAGGAGGAGGTGGAAGGCAGGGTGCTGTGGGGCAGGAGGAGGTGGAAGACGGTACTGTGGAGCAGGTGGGGAGGGTGCTATGGGGCAGGAGGGGGTCGAGGGCAGGGTGCTCAGGGCAGGGTGCTGTGGGGCAGGAGGGAGTGGAGGGCAAGTTGTTCTGGGGTGGGGCTGTGCTTGGGACGCGGGCCAGCTGTTTCCCTGTGGGCAGCTGTGTCGTGTCAGAGTGGGGCTGGCCAGTGCCTGGGTTTTCCCCGTGGGTAGTAGGCGGAATGTACTGAGAGGCGTGTGCTGGTCTCGTGTCAGTTCCAGCTGGGGCTGGTGTCTGGCAGTAGGGGCATGTGGACTGTGGGTTACTTGCTCCTATAGTGGGGGGGATGGAGTTGAGGCAGCCCTGCCCCTCGAGAACCATGGGGTGAGTGCCAAGTCTCCTTGCGTGGCAGGAGTATGTGGGGTGTGACTGCAACTCAGGTGAGGCCCCCGGGGAGCTTGTTGCTGGGATTACACCCAGTGATGCCAGGGGATGAGTGTTTCCTGGGGCCACAAAGAATGGGAGCTCCTGGCTGTGCCGTGGGGTCAGTCTGCCAGGGAGGGCAGTGCTGGGCAGCTGGGAGGGAGGTGGGCATTTGTGCAGCAAATTCTGTCTGCGGATCCCACTCGTGGTACGTGCGCCTCATGTACGAGGTTGAGATCTCTTGACCTGCAGTGTCTATTGGGGCCATGCATGTCCTTGAGCCCTCCCACACATGAGGGCATATAGGGTAGGGCAGCCCTGCCAACCTGTAATAGTGAGTTGTCTTTCTGCTGCCCTGTAACACCCCTCCATCCCGTCCGCTAGTGTGTATTTGACTGGCTAGGGGAACTGAGTAGCACGTTTCTGCCCTGTTGGCATCTCTGTTGATTGTTTTCTTTCTTTAAAATCTCTGTCATTCCCATAACTACACTTAGCGCTGAGGCACCTTCCTGCCCAATCACCCAGCCTAAATCCTTGGTCTTCAAGCCATGTACAGTGTGTGATGGACTTATCTTATTAACCAATGGACATGGTTAGTGTCTCTTCGCTTTGGGCGAAAGACGCATTCCAGACTGTGTCTGTGTGCACTGGTCACGGTTTCAGAGATATCCAGCTAAAACTCGGCCTACTGGAGCGATCCATGAGAGGAGCATCAGACTGGGGAGATGTTCCTCTGACTCCACAAAAGGACTTTTCTCCCAAAGATCCCACTCCTTCAGGGCCCCTGTAAGTAGCGATTCTTCCCTGAAGGCTTCCGATGCGAGTACCGAGAACCGGCCTGCATCCCCTTCAGGTAGTCATTCTCAGTTCTCCAATCTGAGTCCCATACTGGCTGGGAGCTCAATGCTAAAGCACAATACCACCTCCACCTCATTAGTGCAGGGCAGATCTGAGCACTGCTCTATGTTCGACTCATGGCACCTATCCTCTTTCCCCAAAGAAACTGAAAGTGATGGGTCTTCTGACTCTTCTAAACCCAAGCCTTGAGGCCAGCTCACCCTGGTGGTGACTCTTTGCCTCACCTGGTTCCGAGTTGGACCAAGTCCATTCTGTCGCTGACACCCTTGGTACTGACCTCGGTGGTAGTACCTGTCACGGAGTCCCCGGGCGATGCTCTGGAACTGGGGGAGCCTCCTCTCTGTGAGCAAACTGTCTTCAGGGCAAAAAGCTCACACGGCCTCCACCTTCCTGGGTCTGACCTCTGAGCATTCAGCATCTTCTGTCCCTCTGTGCGCTTCCCACAGCGAGTCCGCCCAGGCGGGGTCCTGGGGAAGCCAGAGGGTCCTGCACCCCAACTTCGCAGTCAGACGTGACTTTTAGCCAGCCAGTAAAACAGAGGTTTATTAGATGACAGGAACACGGTCTAAAACAGATCTTGTAGGTACAGAGAACAGGACCCCTCAGCCGGGTCCATTTTGGAGGGCAGTGAGCCAGACAACCAAGGCTGCACTTTGCTCCTCCTTCCCAGCTAGCACAAACTGACTCACTCTCCACCCTTCCTCCTCTGGGCTTTGTCCCTTTCCCAGGCCAGGAGGTCACCTGATTCCTTTGTTCTCCTTGCAGGGGGGAAGGGCCCAGGCCATCAGTTTCCAGGAGACAGAGTGTCAGCCATTTATGTACACTGGCCCTTTGCTCTGCAACAATTACACCCCCTTATCCCACCACCTAAAGACTTAAGAAATGCATATGGGAAACTGAGGCACCCCTATAGTATTCAGAGGAAACATTAAGAACAGTCTCACTTCATCACAGTACCGAAAGACCTTTACCATCTCGTGACGTTGAGTCCCCAGCACTGACCTCGGTACCAATGCCTCTGACACCAATCAGAATTAAACCCTTGCTACTGGTAGTCTCCTATCCTAGCACTGAGAGGACAGGCTTACTCCTCCTCCTCCTCTGGCCACTCTTCCTCTCCAGAATCAAGCTGAGCCCGTTCTCTAGACGTCCATTCCCCTCCACTTCCTAGGGAGCCTCTGAATACAGCAACTCCCAGATCACTGCCAGCAGACTTTAGGGGTCCCAGAGTTCCTAAATATCCCTTAGCAGATGTCTCCTCAGGCCTCAGCATATTCTTCGCCCTGTCCCTTTAGCTTCCCATCTTAACCATATTGGCATTCAGGGTCCCTGGTCTAGACCCTCTAGAAGCTGCTCTCCCTCTCACATTACCCACAAATTACTATATTCCCGTCACCAGTTAGGTGCCGACTAGCCCACTAGAAAGAGAGAGAGAACAATATTAGGAGGCAGAGGCTCAAGAGGAAGCATCATAAGATTATGGTTCTCTCCTACAAATCTGTCTTCCTCTTTGCAGGATGAGGTGGTGATGTACACTCCAGTACCACGCCCTGCAACTTCAGTCCTTCCAGGAGTTACTGGGTAGGATGCAGACACTTAATCAAGCTCAGTTTTGATACAGGTTAGTTTCCCGCACCCCTACCCTGCTGCTCCCCTTGGAAAGCTGTTCCAGAACTTCACTGTCTTTGATTGGTAAAAGCCTTCATCTAAACTTGTTGTTGACTAGTTTATAGCCAATTGTTCTTGTGTCCACATTGATACTTAACTTAAATAACTCCTTTCTCACCTGGGGTGTTTATCCCTCTGATGTACTTACAGAAAGCAGACATATCTCCCCTGAGCCTTAGTTTGGTTAGGCTAAACAAGCCAAGCTCCTTCAGTCTCCTCTCATAAGGTATGTTTTCCATTCCTCTGCAGCCCTTCTCTGCACCTGTTCCAGTTTGAATTTATCTTTCTTAAATATGAGAAACCAGAATTGCACAGTGTTCCAGATGAGGTATCACCAGTGCCTTGTATAATGGTACTGTATATTTCTCTGTTGGAAATGCCTCGCTTGGTGCATACTAGTATTGCATTAGACTTTTTCCTGGCCACAGCACATTGGTGGCTTATATTCATCCCCCTGTGATCAACCAATACACCCAGGTCTTTCTTCTCCTCTGTAGCTTCCAGCTGAAGCATCCCCAGCTTGCAGCAGAAATTCTTGTTGTTAGTCCCTAAGTGCAAGATCTTACAGTTTGCACTATTAAATTTCATCCCATTTCTATTTTTCCAGTTTTCAAGGTCATCCAGATCTTCTTGTATGATATTCTGGTGGTCCTCCGTATTGGCAATATCTCCCAACTTCGTATCATTCACAACTTGTATTGCGCACTCCCACTTTTTATGCCAAGGTCATTAATGAAAATATTAAATAAGATTAGTCCCAAGACTGATCCCTGAAGAACTCCACTAGTAACC
Organism: Caretta caretta; assembly: GCF_965140235.1. Lineage (NCBI taxonomy): Eukaryota > Metazoa > Chordata > Testudines > Cheloniidae > Caretta > Caretta caretta. The sequence continues at coordinate 40,330,369 of NC_134213.1, forward strand.
TCCCTCCAGCCTGATAGCATGACCCGTTGTAGTCTCCCTTTTAACCATCTCCTTACCCATCTTTCAATTCTTGGATTAATCCCCATCTTCTCCAATTCCACTAATAATTTCCCATGTGGAACTATATGAAATGCCTTACTGTAATCCAGGTAGATTAGATCTACTGCATTTCCTTTGTCTAGAAAATAGGTTATCTTCTCAAAACAAACAAACAAAAAACCAAAAACCATCAGGCTGGTCTGGCACAAGGTATCTTCTGTAAAACATGTTGTATTTTGTCTCAATTACTGTTTACCTTAGCTATTTTTCTTTCAGAATTTGTTCCAAAACCATGTATACAACTGAGGCCAAACTAATGGGCCTGTAGTTTCCTGGATCACTTTTTTTCTTTCTTAAAAATAGGTACTGTATTAGCAATTCTCCAGTCATAGGGTATGACCCCTGAGTTTATGGATTCATTACAAATCTTTGCTATTTTGGTCTTGCAATTTCATGTGCCAGTTCTTTTAATAATCTTGGATGGAGATTAGCTGGGCCCCCCAGTTTGGTCTCATTAAACTGTTTGAATTTGACTTCCACCTCGGTTGTGGTAATTTCTACTTCCTTGTCATCATTCCCATTAGCCATGCTGCCACTACCCCATAGATCCTCATTACCATTATTAAAAACTGGGAAAAAATGTTCATTTAGGTGTAGGGCCATGCCTAGATTATCTTTAATCTGCACCCCTTCCCGGTGTTTAGCCATCCCACTTCTTCTTTCCTTGTTTTCTTTTTATTTATATGGTAAAAGAACCTTTTACTGTTGGTTTTAATTTCCTTTGCAAGGTCCAACTCTGCTTGGCAGTTCTCACTTTTACCCTACACTTTCTGATCTCCAAGAGGTCGCTTTCATTGCTGATCCAGCCCATCTTCCATTACTTGATTTAAATCACTAGTCAGGAAGACTCGATTTAATCATGGTTTTCTACATAAAAGTGCATTCTTGTTGGTTGTTATAACCTTAATACATATTCTTCACAACTGAGAGTTAGATGTAGGTTTCATTTTTAGGAGGTATGCACTATACATTTTAAAGCAGTGATCTATTTTGAAAACTTTTAAGATTAGTTTTACAGCTATATCAGAAAATGAATGATTTGGTAAATGAAATAACCAAGGTAATTGAAGCAGATATTTATGAAGTCATTGGGAGGTGAACTATCTCCAATTCAACAGGTTAATCATTAATATTTGGAGGATTTTCTTGCCATGCTGTATTAGGAGGAGAACATCACCAGACAGACATTTAAATTGTTTTATTTAACTAAAACAACGTTAAGTATTCTGGATTTTTTTCTTCAACAGCAAACATATAATATTTTAACAAAACAAGCATATGTTCCTCACTTCGCACATTTATCTCCAGACTTCTTCTCCTTGTCCAGGTCTATTCCGCCCCCAACAATCTTATATTCATTGAACTTTTTGAAACTTTGCACTTTTAGAGAGAGGTAAGAGATTGACTCTGTGTACACATATTTGCAGAGGGACAATAGAGTTGAGGTCTGTTATTTCTCACCTATGCATATTATTTATTTATTTAAAACATTTTTGCTGTTAACAAGCCAGTTACCTCTGGAGACACAAATCCACAGTTTGAGAACTGCAAAACTAAGCATCTCTGATGGTATCTTCTAGACTGAGCACTGAGTCCCATTGGGTAAATTGAAAGATTAACCTAAATAATCCATACAGAAGCCTGTGGAACCCATAAGATTGGGTCCCTAAATAAGATTGAGTCCCATGAACTATTGGACCTCATTTACAAAACTTTTCTTAAACATTACATGAATATATTGTCTCATCCTATAGAGTTAGAATTTATAATCCCTATTCCTTGATGAGATATCTTTGAGCTATAATGTATCTTAATTAAAACTATCTTTAGTTTTTTTTCCTCAGAAAGCATTTTATCAAAAAAATCCAATTTTAAATTTAAAAAAAAAAATCATTTATTTTTATCCACTCTGCCTTGTAGAAGTTCTGTTTTCTCTCAATCACCTGTTTGAAATGCTTGCTTATCAAGCTTGGTTTGCAACCCGTCCCTACCAATGTTTTCCCCTTGCTTGGAATACAGGCTTCAAATAGCTTCTGCAACTTTGGCTTAATGTAATTCCAAGCCTCCCCCACATTAAGATCCTTGAGTTCTTCAGTTCAGACCATTTGCCTAACTTATTCCCTTAATGTTTTAAAGTCTGCCTTTTGAAATCAAGGACCTTTGTGGCAGATCTATTTTTGTTTGTTTTGTTTAAACTGAATTAACTCATGATCACTCAAACCAAGGCTGTCCTCTACAACCAGTTCTTCTATGAGCTCCTCGCTATTTAGCAATACTAAATCTAAAATGGCATCACCTCTTGTTGGCTCAGTGACTCTTTAGAGAAGAAATCTGCCAGCTATCACATCCAGGAATATCTGGGCCCTACCATTATTTGTAGCACTTGTCCTCTAATCTATATCTGGGAAATTAAAGTGTCCCATAATCACACAATTCCCACTTGTATTTATTTCATTAAAAATATTAAAGAGGTCTCTACCCATATCCAAATTGGATCCTGGGGGTCTGTAGCATACTCCAAATGCTATCCCAGTGGAGCTTCTGTTAAGTTTCTTCCTCAAAGTGATTTTGATCCTAACAGATTCTGTTTTATCCATTCCATCACTTCTAATTTTTTTACAGTCTACCTCATTATTATTATACAATGCTACTCCACCACCTTTGCCTTTATTTCTGTCTTTGCTGAACAGCACATACTCTTCAATCCCTGTATTCTAGACATGACTGCTATTCCAACATGTTTCTGTTATCCCTATGATATCTGATTTCACTTCTTGCACCAGTAGTTCTAGTTCCTCCATTTTGTAACCCAGGCTCCTTGCACTGGAATATAGACACCTTAATATAGTTGTTGCTTGGCTTAGCCCAGATTCCTCACTTGATTAGGTACAGTCATTCTACTGCCAGTATCACTGACCTGCCTGTTAGTGCCGAAACCAATGACACTGTATTTCCTCTTGATGTCCATTCTCCTGCCCTCTATTATTCCTTTCCCTGTTCCTGTGTCCTCTCTTACTTGATTTTCCTCCTGCTCAATATTACAATCAGGTGTGGAGATTACATGAGCATCTCCCAATGGTCTCCCCTGAGTTCCTAGTTTAAAACTCTTTTAATCAGTTGTGCCAACCTCCATCCCAGAAGTCTGTTTCCCTCTTTACTCAGGTTTAGTCCATCTCATGAGAACAGTCCTCTGTCCATGAATGCCTTCCAGTAGTCTAACATCCCAAAGCCCTCCTTATCGTACTACTGCTTGAGCCATCTGTTGATCATCATAGGTAGAATCCCACTGAAGATCACCTGAGCCTCTATTTCTTTAAGCATCTTCCCAAGCATGGCACAGTCTCCCTGGATGTGTTACCATGGTAATCTAGCAGTATCGTTTGCTGCCACATGAAAGTGGGTTCTTTCCTGCTCCCATTAGGATCCTCTTCAGCCTCAGGTCCACATTCTGTATTTTAGCTCCTGGCAGGCAGCACACTCTTCTGTTCTCCAGCTCAGCTCAACCAGCCTTCCTCCTGTTCTTTCTGGATGCAAGTCCTCTTGTCTTCTGTTCTCACTTACAACCTTCTGTGAGTCATCCTCTATCCTGCTGTGAACTCTGGCGCTCTCCATTGACTCTTTCCCTTTTCTTGTAGGACTAGCTTCTCTTCTCTTTTTCCTTGCCCTCCCACCTTCTGTTACTGCCTGCTGTGCCCCTTCATTTTCCAGATGAGCAAACCTGTTCTTCAGCTTTATTTATCCTTCACTAGCCGGTCTTTTCCTCTTCTTGTTCTTATAGTCACATGCTTTCACTGGCCACTTTCCTCATTTAGCAGTCTACCATCACAGTTCTCCAGTCCAGCTTGCATGAGCAAGTCTTGAGTTTTCCATTCAGCCTCCTTTCACCTTCCCTCCATCATCTGGTCAAATCCACCTCAAAACTCAGCCGTAGTTTCTACCTGCATCTCCAAACCTCAGATCGTGTTTTCCATCAGATCTATCAGGCAGCACTTTATAAAAACCTTTCAGATACCCTGTCCAGGATAATGTACATCCTGCAGCTTCCACATCCCGTCATCTTCACTGTCTTTTCCATTCCTAGGGTCAATACCAGTGCTGCCTTTGTAGCTTTCGTACCCTTCACTCCTAAGCTCCTGTCAAGAAAAAACAAAAACAATAAACAAAACCCCACACACTCCTTCCATAAACTCTCTTGTTTTCAACTCTGTTTCCTGGCTCCTGTGGTGCTGTCCAACTGACACCAAGGCCTGGTAGAGACTTATCCACTGCAGGAATCAGTGCACCTCACCAGCATTGACAATGACACTCACCCAGCGCTGTCAACACAATTGGGCTTATTAGTCAACTGGACACAGCACATGAAGTCTTTAAGGTTAGCAAGAGAAAGGAAAGTTAAAGCATAGCCCAAGTTCCTCTTGGCCAGCACAGAGCCCAGCCATGCTATGGTGAACCCCATGGCTCAAGCTCTGTCTGTCTCCGACTGACCTCCTTAGTCGGATCCCAGGTGAGAGTCCCGACTCCTTCCTGCAGCCACCTCTGATCCCCCTCCTCATCCCTTCCCAGTCCCTTGTTCTGGAGCTGGGGTCTGTGCTCAGCTGTCCTGCTGAGAGGTGGGGAAATCCATCTCCCCCTGGGTCTCTGGTTGCTAGGTGTCCATGACCTAGTGACTTTGCTGTTGTCTTCTCGGATTCTGAGCCAGTCCTTTCCCAATGACCCATTCAAACTCAGACAGCTAGTGACATTCATACCTATGTCTCATAGCCTGCCCTGAGAGCAAAGAGTCCTTTGCCACCCACTAGGTAACAATGAAGCATGTAGGGAAAACTGAGGCATACATAGGGATCATAAAAATAGTGCTGAAAATCCCCATTTCATCACAGCTATCACTTACCTGGCATCATCTTCCAAACAGCAGGCACCATAGGCTATTGGAGATTATTATCAAAGTCACTCCATATAGTTCCAGTGTTTTCTCCTCTCTCACTCCCTCTTCAAGGACCCATTTAATGAGAAACAACTGAGGGAAGAAGGTGGATTCCTTACTTTATCTAGGAGTAAGTAAGAAGGACCGTAGGAGTGTAGAGGGAGGGGTGTCTATTCCTGTTACGGTACGCCTCCTGCCCTGGGCCTGAGACAACTAAACACATTCACACACCCAGTTCAATTCAGAATGGTGACACTAGCCTTCAGCATCTCTGCCGTAGAAGCTTAGGATTGGCTTGCAGCTCTCAACACTTTGTCCTGGAGGCTTAGTTTCATGTAGTGAGGATTCTGGTGCACAGTAGGACATGGCCATGACAGTACAGCTCCATGAATGTTCACAAAATTCCTGCCAGTAGTGGTGGCCCATCTGAGCTGGCAAGGAATACACATCTACCTGTACTTGGATGACTGGCTTCTGAGAGGGAGAGTCCCCTCCAAAAATATCTGGCACCCTCAACATCCCATGCTCCCAGCCCGTCCACAGAATTTATAGAGGCCCTTTCAGATTCCAAGTCAGCAGAGCTGTACCTCTCTCTAGACAGGTTTCAGATCATCACATGCATGACTTCCATTACAGCAAGAGCCTATCTCAAACTCTTAGGTCACATGGCGCTATGCTTATGTGATGCCTCCTGCTAGACTCCACCTCCAAGACTGGCCGATCTGTTTACCTACCCTCCTAACATCTTATAGATCATCTCTTCAAAGTCCTGACTTCTCCTTGCACTGGTGGGCAAAACCACACATGGTCCCCAGAGGGGTCCCATTCTGCACTTCTCCTCCACAATAGGTTGGTGAGGGCCATCTAACCCACCTACAGATTCAAGAGTCCTCGTTGTCAATATGCTGGAACTCCAAGTAATTAGAGCAGCCCACAGAGCCTTTCTGGTGCTCCTGCAGGGGACCACAATACAGATCCTTACAGACCAGAACTCCACAATGTAGTATCTCAACAGTCAGGGTTGCCTGCTCATCCCCTCTGTGGCAGGAAGTGATCTAGCCTGGACATGGTGACATTCTCATATGATAACTCTCCTATGGTCCTTCATCTATCAGGAACAAACAGCAATTGGGCAGGTCACCTCAGCACACAGGTCTCAGCCAAATACAAGCGGTTGCTGAAGGATTCTGTTCTTGAGGCTGTATTCTGCAGATGGGGCTGTCCTGTCATAAACCTGTTTGTCAGCAACAGAAATAACAAGTGCCCTTCTGCCACAGCAGGTACCAACCCACTGTACCTCCAGGATGCATTCATCCTTCATCCATGCAGTAGCTAAAGTCTGAAAGTCTCCTTTATGCCTTCTCCCCCATCCCACAGATTGCTCTTCCAGGATCAAGGACAAATTCTCCACCCAGACCCCACATCTCTACTCTTGGCAGTTTGGAAGTTGACTGTCTGAGTACAATAGACAAGGACTGTTCCAGAGAGACCCCAGAGATCCTCATACAGAACAGGAAGCCTTTTACCCCTCTCCAATATCAGTCTACAGATCCAAGTGGAAAAGATTTTCCATTTGGGCTTCACAATGAGGTCTCGACCCATTGCAAGCTCCTGTTCCCAAGAGTCTGGATTACATCCTTCAGTTCAGGTTGAGGGGTCTCAGCGCTATCATGGTCTAACTAGCAGCTGTTTCAGCATGCTACACACCCGTTCAAACTTACACTAGTGTTCTCTCACCCCTGTTTCAGAATTCCTAAAAGGACTGGTCTGTGCCAATCCCCTGAGTCAGGAGCCTCCCCTGTCCTGGGACCTTAATGTTCTTATGGGCCTTACGGACACCCCCCCTCCCGCTCCCCCTCCCCTTTCCCAAGTGCTCTCTGCACTATCTCACTCTCAAGCCGCCTTCTGGTGTTGGTCACCTCAGCCAGAGCTCCACCCTATGTTGCCTTCTACAGGGATGAGGCAGTGCTGAGACCTTCACCCTAAATTCCTTACCAATGGGGTGTCTGATTTTTTCACTGAAACCAAATAATTCACTGCCCCATTTTCTTCTTCAAACCTCATTCAAACCTGGGAGGAACCAAGCTCCACCCTCTAGCTGTCCAGAGCCATCCTCTATTATTCAGACAGGGCAAAGCCCTTCAGGAAATCACTCTGTTTATTTGTGGTGCTGGGGGAGACTGCAGAAGGTCAAGCCATCTTTTCCTAGAGATTATCCAAGCTGATCACCCAGTATCACAGTCTGTTATCCACTGCAGATGTGCTCCTTCGTTCAGGTATCAGAGCCCACTCAACTAGAGCTCTGGCAACCTCATCAGCATGCGTAATAAATACTTCTGTATCAAAGAGCTGTGGGGCAGCCACTTGGAGTTCAGCACATACCTTTACCAAGCATAATGCCTTGGGTTTGGCAACTAGCTCAGAGGCCAGACTCAGGAGAACAGTTCTGCAATCCTTTATCTATCTGTAACTATGTCCCTCCTGTTAATTTGGGAACTGCTAACTAGCCACCATGAGTGGGATCAAGATGGACAAAGACTCTTTAAAGAAAGAACAACTGCTGACCTAACAGTAACTGTAGTTCTTCAAGATGTTTTGTCCATGTGGATCCCAAACCCCACCTTCCATCCCTGCTCCTTTGCTGTCTGGCTCTTCTGGGATTCTGAATTTGCAATGGAAGTGAGAAGCAGTTAGGACCACTCTATCCTATGTACCCGTTGGTGCGGGGCATGAGGACATAGAGGACACAGGTGCAGTCCCCCCAGATACTGCTGGTTGAGAGATTCTGATCTTGCGCTCGTGAGGTGCTCGCACACCAGGAGTGGGATCCAATGGACAAAGCTAATGCTGAGGCGGGGAGGATGTGTTCTGGGTATGACGGGGAGGAGAGGAAGGGAATTGCCAATCATGCTGGAAGGAGTGGGGGTGTTAAAAAGGCTGAGTAGGGATCACTGCTAGCAGTAGTGTGGGTCACGTGTGAGTGTTCTGCAGGCACACAATGGCCAATGCCCGGGCGTGTACTCATGGGCCAACTGCATCTAGTGTGTTCTCACCGGCATGTGTTTTCCTAGGGTTAGTGACAGGGGTGTCTGGAAGCAGGGACTGTGGAGTGATTGCCAGTCCCACAGAGGGCATGAGTGTGTACCTAGGGCATTGGGGACCGCCTGCCCAATGTTATGGGAGTTGCCTCTTCTGCTGGCTGGGGCTGCAGCACACCACAGTACTGCTACATCTTGCCCTGGGACTGGGGATCTGGATCACACCCCAGGTTTTCCCTAATGATCTTTTTTCCACTTTGCCCTTCTCAGCAGCTCCCTCTTGGGCCACTCTATGTTTCCTTTGGTGAGCTGTCCAGTCCCTTTGTCTCCAAGCTGCCACCTCATGCCCTTTCCCTGTTCTGCCTGCTGCATCCCTGCTCTCTCAGACGAATGGTCTGGACTCTGCCCTGCCAGGTGGCAGAATCAATATGTGATACAGCCAAAGGGAGAGTCGGAGTCCAAGGCCATGGAACAGGGCCACTGACCCATGTGATCTCAAACACCCTGGAGCCCCCAGCGCGAGCTTCTTCACCTGGCTGAGGACACCAGCAAAGGGGGAGGCAGCATGGCATGTGCCCCCAGGCTAAATGAGTGCTCATATGGGCTTCTTACCTACTGTGCCAGCTGAGAACAAGTGCACTTCCTTGCTGTCCACTGATGTGGGAGGGGCTGCCCCAGGTTATTCCCCAGGGAGCAGGGGGCATCCTGCCACTGTAATTTCCCTGGGAGGAATAAGTCGGGGGAGGGGTCAGCCTTAGTAATACCCCCTTTCCCCACAATGTGAGACCCACCCCAAATAAAACACAATAATGACATCACTTCCCCTCAACAGACACTCAAGGCTAGTGCAAGCCCGCTATGATCCCCCCAGGGTGGCAGGGTGAGAAGGGGCTCTTCCATTAGAGGAGTACAGGTGGGCAGGTGGATGTGGATTTCCCCTCTGGAGGAAGTGCAGGGTGCGGTGTCTGCAGTAAGGTGCAAAGCTCCAGTTTGGAGGCTACCCTTGTACCTCCCACCAATGCCCCTAGAGCTCAAACATCTGCCCCTGTGTCCCACCCCTCCACAAAAGCCTTCCAAAGCGCCGAACCCTCTCGCCTGGGGACCCGTCATCCTCAGACCAGGCAGAACAAAGCAGTAACAGTTTCTCCCTCAGCAGATTCATGATGCTGTTTGTGAATCATCCCTGCCAATCCAATCTGTCCCCTGCCTTCTGACATGTCCCTGCCCGAATAATTCCTTAGGTACCCTCTGACCCTCCCCTGCCCTCTGACACGTTCCTGCCTGAACGATTCCTTCCCTACCTTCTGACGCATCCCTGACCTCTGACCCCCCCCCAACCAATTTATTCATTGCCCTCTGACCCATCCCCGCCCAACCAATCCATCCCCTGCCCTCTGACATGTCCCTGGCCAACCAATCCATCCCCGGCTCTCTGACCCCTCCCTGCCCAATCGATTCATCCTCTGTCCTCTGACTGCTCCCTTTTCAATCAATCCATCCCCTTCCCTCTGATCCATCCATGCCCAACCGATTCATCCATAGAATCATAGAAGATTAGGGTTGGAAGAGACCTCAGAAGGTCATCTAGTCCAACCCCCTGCTCAAAGCAGGACTAACACGAACTAAATCATCCCAGCCAGGGCTTTGTCAAGCTGGGCCTTAAATACCTCTAAGGATGGGGATTCTACCACCTCCCTAGGTATCCTATTCAAGTGCTTCATCACCCTTCTAGTGAAATAGTGTTTCCTAATATCCAACCTAGACCTTCCCCACTGCAACTTGGGACCATTGCTTCTTGTTCTGGCATCTGCCACCACTGAGAACAGATGAGCTCCATCCTCTTTGGAACCCCCCTTTCTGGTAGTTGAAGGCTACTATCAAATCCCCCCTCACTCTTCTCTTCTGCAGACTAAATAAGCCCAGTTTCCTCAGCCTCTCCTCAGAAGTCATGTGCTCTAGCCCCCTAATAATTTTCGTTGCCCTCTGCTGGACTCTCTCCAATTTGTCCACATCCTTTGTGTAGTGGGGGGCCCAAAACTGGACACAGTACTCCAGATGTGGCTTCACCAGCGCCGAATAGAGGGGAATAATCACTTCTCTCAATCTGCTGGCAATGCTCCTACTAATTCAGCCCAATATGACGTTAGCCTTCTTGGCAACAAGGGAACACTGTTGACTCATATCCAGCTTCTTGTCCACTGTAATCCCCAGGTCCTTTTCTGCAGAACTGCCGCTTAGCCAGTCAGTCCCCAGCCTGTAGCAGTGCATGGGATTCTTCAGTCCTAAGTTCAGGACTCTGCACTTGTCCTTGTTGAATCTCATCAGATTTCTTTTGGCCCAATCCTCCAATTTGTGTAGGTCACTCTGGACCCCATCCCTACCCTCCAGCGTATCTACCTCTCCCCCCAGCTTAGTGTCATCTGCAAACTTGCTGAGGGTGCAATCCATCCCATCATCCAGATCATTAATGAAGATGTTGAACAAAACCACTCCCAGGACCGACCCCTGGGGCACTCCGCTTGATGCCTGCTACCAACTAGATATTGAGCCATTGATCACTACCTTTGAGCCAGACACTCTAGCCAGCTTTCTATCCACCTTATAGTCCATTCGTCCAATCCATACTTCTTTAACTTGCTGGCAAGAATACTGTGGGAGACTATCAAAAGCTTTGCTAAAGTCAAGGTATTTCACATCCATTGCTTTCCCCATATCCACAGTGCCAGTTATCTCATCATAAAAGGCAATCAGGTTGGTCAGGCATGACTTGCCCTTGGTGAATCCATGTTGACTGTTCCTGATCACTTTCCTTTCCTCCAAGTCCTTTAAAATGGATTCCTTGAGGACCTGCTCATGATTTTGCTGGGAACTGAAGTGAGGCTGACTGGTCTGTAGTTCCCCGGTTTCTCTTTTTTCCCTTTTTTAAAGATGGGCACTATATTTGCCTTTTTCCAATTGTCTGGGACCTCCCCCGATCACCACGAGTTTTCAAAGATAATGGCCATTGGCCCCTGCCTTCTGACGTGTCCATGCCCAATCATCCATCCCCTGCCCTCTGACATGTCCCTGCCCAACTGATTCATCTCCTTCCCTCTGATCCATCTGTACCCAACGGCTTCATCCTCTGCCCAATGACCCATCTGTACCCACCTCATTTATCCCCTGTCCTCTGACCCAGCCCTGCCCAGCAGATTCCTTATACAGAGTTCCAGAATAATGAACTATGCTGACTATTTGGAATGTACAGCTGTGTCTTGGCTGGAATAACCATGATGAGATACATGTCCTGCAGATTGACTGGGTCTTTGAACTGTAGCTGAGCCCAGTGTTATACACAGGCCACTGGGAATGATAAGCAATGGGAATGCCAGGGATGCTGCAATTTCACACTGACCAGGGGGAGCAACTATCTTGAGGAATGTCTGGGGAGATCACTATGAAACTCAGGCCATGTAAAACAATGGACACAGGAAAAGCTGGGGAGGTCACAATCATCCGTAGGCTTCAGGAAACTGTGGGTTCAGGGAATGGTAGGAAAGCCATAATTATAGCAAGGTTGCAGTAAAGAGTTCACACAGTTACCAGGGAGAGAGGTTATAGTTACATGGAGGCCACATGGGGTGATAGGCTCAGTGGATTCCGGGGGGGCCAATATTACGCACAGGCCACGGGAGCAATGGGTTCAGGGAATGGTTTGGGAGGGGCACAATTACACACAGGCCAAGGGGAGCAATGGGCCCAGGGAATGGGGGGAGATGATACTATTCTTCTTCTATGACACTTATGTATTCCCACTTGTGGGGTTCGGCTCCTCTGTCATTGTGATGTAGAATTGTCTTCCAAATGCATGTCTATTTGGGTGCACAAGCAGAGAGGGACTGGTACTCAGCACCTTTGTTTTGCTAGAGCCGTCGCTAATTTTTTCTGTGTATATTTGTAAATATAATGTTATTATAGCATTATATGTAGATATAGGATAGTCATCTTTCCTTTCTGTTGATCCTGGGTCCTCGGCTGGTCCTGTTTTTGTCCTTGAGCTCAGTATCTCTTGTCCCTCAGTCATCCTGGAGACTGCTGCTCACATCCAGTGACTCATGTGCCTGTGAGGATCTCATTCAATTACTCAGTGTGTGGCCTACCATGCCTTTACAGCCCAGACAAAAAGGGAAAGGTACCTCAGATTCCTGGCCCATCTGACCTCTCTGTTCCTGCATCCCATATCTCGACCAGCATCAGTGCCAAGGTCCTGTATGACAGTCCCCTCAACCTCACAGACTGGACTGGGTCACTCACTTCAGCACTTTGGCTATAAAATAGAATCCATTGTTGGTCAAAGCCTACTTGAATCTATAGAATGCATACAAGGAGCGTGGGCAGCTGCAAGAAGCTATTGAGCATTATAGGCATGCGGTACTCCTCAGAGAAGATTTCATTGATAGGTATACTAATCTGGCTTCTGCACTGGTAGCTGCAGACTATACAGAAGGGGCAGTATAGGCCTATGTCTCTGCCCTTCCTGTAAGTAACACTCTACTCCAAGAACTCTCTGTCCTACCTGACCATCAAACACACTGCTGCATCAGTACAGATAGAGAAGTTTTTGTCTTTAAAAAGTTTGTTTGGAGAATTAAGACTGGAGCCCTAGCCACAAATTTAGAGTTTCTGGTGGTCAGGTTTTTTACAATTAATATTCTATTTACAGTTTTTAAAGGGCATTACATTCTTTGTTTGAGTTGTCTCTGCAAAAATCTTCATCGGGGCATGTTATGCAACTGCTGGTATATGCTTATTGAATAACTGGGATAATAAAGGAAATTTCCCAATCAGTGACTTTGGAAAAGATTTGAGGGTCATAATAGATAATCAGTGAAACATGAGTTTCCAGTACAATGATGGGGCCAAAAGGGCTAATTGATCTTTAAATACATAAACAGGGAAATCTCGAGTAGGAGTGGAGAGGTTATTTCACCTCTGTATTTGGCACTGGTGTGACTGCTGCGGGATATTGTGTCCAGTTCTGGTGTCCACAATTCAAGAAGGATGTTGATAAATTGAAGAGGGTTCAAAGAAGAGCTACAAGAATGATTAAAAGATTAGAAAATATGCCTTACAGTGGAATTCCCCTCCCTATAATCAACATCATCAAAAGCTTCTATTCCAACTTTACCTGCAGTATTGATCACAGTGAGGTCAATTTTGAAGTCAAAACAGGAGTACGTCAGGTGTGTGTCATGTCTGCAGTCCTCTTCAACATTGCCATCGACTGGGTAATGTGGCATACAACAGAAGACATACCAAGAGGCATTAGATGAACACTCTTCTCATGCCTTGAAGACCTGGACTTCACAAATGATCTTGCTCTCCTATCACATACCCAACACCGTATACAAGAAAAAACAACCTGACTCAACACATTCAGCCAGCAAATTGGACTGAAGATCAACCGCAATAAGACAGATATCATGACCCTTAATATTACCTCACCATCACCAGTATGGATAAAGGATCACCAATGTAGAAACATTCACATACTTGGACTGTATCATCAGCCAAGATGGTGGAACAAGCCAGGACATCCGGAACAGAATCAGTAAAGTCAGAAACACCTTCAGGAGCTTAAATACAGTCTGGAAATCATCAATATACATCACGAAAACCAAACTCAAGATTTATCAGAACTGTGTACTTTCAACACTACTTTATAGTGTAGAATGCTTGGGAATGACAAAGTATGACATGTCCAAACTGTCTTTATTCCATACAACCTGTCTCAGAAAAATCCTCTGTATCTTTTGGCCCAGAACAATCTCAAACCAAGATCTATTGACACAATGCAGGCAAGAGGATATGAGCAACATCATTGCCAGGAGGCGTTGGATATGGATCGGTCATGTGCTTCAGATAGAAACTGATTCCATCACCAGAGTAGCAATAAGATGGTCACCTGAAGGCAAGCAAAAATGAGGCCGCTCGAAAACAACATGGCGAAGAGCTGTGGAAGCTGAGCTTAAAAACCTGGGGCACAGCTGGGGAACCATTGAAAGACTTGCCAGAAACAGACAGGAGTGGAGGTGCTTTGTCACTGCCTTAAATGCCAGAGGAGTAATGGGTACTAACTAACTAACTTACAGTGATAGTCTCAAAGAGCGCAATCTATTTAACTTAACAAAGAGAAGGTGAAGCAGGGACTTGATTACAGTCTATAAGTACCTATATGGGAAACAAATATTTAATAATCATAGAATATCAGTGTTGAAAGGGACCTCAGGAGGTCATCTAGTCCAACCCCCTGCTCAAAGCAGGACCAATCCCCAGTTTTTGCCCCAGATCCCTAAATGGTTCCCTCAAGGATTGAACTCACAACCCTGGGTTTAGGAGGCTAATGCTCAAACCACTGAGCTATCCCTCCCCCAATAATGGGTTCTTTAGTCGAGCAGAGAAAGGTCTAACACAATCCTATGGTTGGAATTGAAGCTAGACAAATTCAGACAGGAAATAAGGTGTAAATTTTTGCCAGTGAGAGTAATTGACCATTGGAGCAATTTACCTTGGGTCATGGTGGATTCTCCATCACTGACAATTTTTCAATTAAGATTGGATGTTTTTCTAAAAGATCTGCCCAAGGAATTATTTTGGGGACGTTCTCTGGCATGTGTTGTACAGGAGGTCAGACTAGGTTGTCACAATGATCTCTTCTGGCCTTGGAATCTATGACCTCATCTGAAAATTGACCCTACTCCTAGACACCAACCATCAGCCATTGGCATCTACTAAGGCTAAGATAACAGTCAAGCTTAAGCTGGCATTGATGGCATGGGCCACTCTCTTGGCTCCAACTAGTGCCCCAGCACTGAGCACAATTTCTGCACTCTGCATTGATGGGAATCCTCCAGGGCCAAATGGTCCCTTTAAGAAAAAGAAGAGGAAACATGTCCTTTTGGAGAATATTCATAAAAAGAAACAGAGGAAGCATCAACATTCTGTGTCTTACTCATTTACTCAGAACTGCCTTCAGACTCTCTTCTCAGTGCCATTGACACCATCACATCCCACTTTCCCAATGTGGATCATTCTGGCTTGAACTTACCTGGATACCTTGCCACTGAGTATTCTGAGGACTCAATCTCCATGCTGGAGTGTGATAATACTGGGGTGGATTCTGGTCACCTTCCCTCAGCACTTTGTGTCATCCAGCTTTCACTTATCTAGCCATCCTCTTTTGTCCCAGAACTGACAGAGAATCTGTTATGCTATTGGGGATTCCCATACAGGCCTTAGGTCTCAAATTCTTTGTTTCAACCATCAGCCTCATCTCATACAAGGAACTGTCCCACTATTGATGCTGTCTTACATACAAGACTTAGACACTTCCGGGCAAATGTCATCTGCACTGATGTAACCTTTGGCTCTTCAAGCCCTTCTTTCTTGCCACGCATTAGGAATCATGCAGGCGCCAGTGCTCTTGGCACCAAAATTTTTCCAAGACACGTCTCAGACAATGTTATCACTGGCACTGGGTCACCCAACATTGATCCCAGTGCCCCTTCCTAGCTCTCATAAAGATCAGCCTGGTGAGGATGACTAGGAAGAGAACAGGCCCTTGAAAAATTGTACAAGTATCCCTTGAAGGACATCATGGGAGCCGCCTCCCCTGAAAACCAGATTGGAGCTGCTTCTGCGTTTCCAGCTGATGAACAGACAGTTTCAAGAGCTCCTGGGGAGGATGGCACAGACTGTTCAACTACAGACAGAGGCATGACACTGGAGACTCCCAATCCCTTCCTTGAGATCCTGCAGTCACATCGGAAGGAGAAACTATCTTTCTTACTCAGTTCCAACCTCTTGAACCCAGCCAGGGACATTTGGTTTTCTCCCTTCTCATCATCCCCTTGTTTCCTAATGTGCAAACAGGATGCAGGCAGTACCATCTGAATCATAGAATATCAGGGTTGGAAGGGACCTCAGGAGGTCGTCTAGTCCAACCCCCTGCTCAAAGCAGGACCAATCCCCAATTAAATCATCCCAGCCAGGGCTTTGTCAAGCCTGACCTTAAAAACTTCTAAGGAAGGAGATTCTACCACCTCCCTAGGTAACGCATTCCAGTGTTTCACCACCCTCCTAGTGAAAAAGTTTTTCCTAATATCCAACCTAAACCTCCCCCACTGCAACTTGAGACCATTACTCCTTGTCCTGTCCTTTTCTACCACTGAGAATAGTCTAGAACCATCCTCTCTGGAACCACCTCTCAGGTAGTTGAAAGCAGCTATCAAATCCCCCCTCATTCTTCTCTTCCACAGACTAAACAATACCAGTTCCCTCAGCCTCTCCTCATAACTCATGTGTTCCAGATCCCTAATCATTTTTGTTGCCCTTCGCTGGACTCTCTCCAATTTATCCACATCCTTCTTGTAGTGTGGGGCCCAAAACTGTACACAGTACTTCAGATGAGGCCTCACCAATGTTGAATAGAGGGGGACGATCACGTCCCTTGATCTGCTCGCTATGCCCCTACTTATACATTTCAAAATGCCATTGGCCTTCTTGGCAACAAGGGCACACTGCTGACTCATATCCAGCTTCTCGTCCACTGTCACCCCTAGGTCCTTTTCCGCAGAACTGCTGCCTAGCCATTCGGTCCCTAGTCTGTAGCTGTGCATTGGGTTCTTCCGTCCTAAGTGCAGGACCCTGCACTTATCCTTATTGAACCTCATCAGATTTCTTTTGGCCCAATCCTCCAATTTGTCTAGGTCCCTCTGTATCCTATCCCTGCCCTCCAGCGTATCTACCACTCCTCCCAGTTTAGTATCATCCGCAAATTTGCTGAGAGTGCAATCCACACCATCCTCCAGATCATTTCTGAAGATATTGAACAAAACCGGCCCCAGGACCGACCCCTGGGGCACTCCACTTGACACCGGTTGCCAACTAGACATGGAGCCATTGATCACTACCCGTTGAGCCCGACAATCTAGCCAACTTTCTACCCACCTTATAGTGCATTCATCCAGCCCATACTTCTTTAACTTGCTGACAAGAATACTGTGGGAGACCGTGTCAAAAGCTTTGCTAAAGTCAAGAAACAATACATCCACTGCATTCCCTTCATCCACAGAACCAGTAATCTCATCATAAAAGGCAATTAGATTAGTCAGGCATGACCTTCCCTTGGTGAATCCATGCTGACTGTTCCTGATCACTTTCCTCTCATGTAAGTGCTTCAGGATTAATTCCATGATTTTTCCGGGGACTGAGGTGAGGCTGACTGGCCTGTAGTTCCCAGGATCCTCCTTCTTCCCTTTTTTAAAGATTGGCACTACATTAGCCTTTTTCCAGTCATCCGGGACTTCCCCCGTTCGCCACGAGTTTTCAAAGATAATGGCCAATGGCTCTGCAATCACAGCCGCCAATTCCTTTAGCACTCTCGGATGCAACTCGTCTGGCCCCATGGACTTGTGCATGTCCAGCTTTTCTAAATAGTCCCTAACCACCTCTTTTTCCACAGAGGGCTGGCCATCTATTCCCCATGTTGTGATGCCCAGTGTAGCAGTCTGGGAGCTGACCTTGTTCGTGAAGACAGAGGCAAAAAAAGCATTGAGTACATTAGCTTTTTCCACATCCTCTGTCACTAGGTTGCCTCCCTCATTCAGTAAGGGGCCCACACTTTCCTTGGCTTTCTTCTTGTTGCCAGCATACCTGAAGAAACCCTTCTTGTTACTCTTGACATCTCTCGCTAGCTGCAGCTCCAGGTGCGATTTGGCCCTCCTGATTTCATTCCTACATGCCCGAGCAATATTTTTATACTCTTCCCTGGTCGTATGTCTAACCTTCCACTTCTTTTAAGCTTCTTTTTTATGTTTAAGATCCGCTAGGATTTCACCGTTAAGCCAAGCTGGTCGCCTGCCATATTTACTATTCTTTCGACTCATCGGGATGGTTTGTCCCTGTAACCTCAACAGGGATTCCTTGAAATACAGCCAGCTCTCCTGGACTCCTTTCCCCTTCATGTTAGTCCCCCAGGGGATCCTACCCATCCGTTCCCTGAGGGAGTCAAAGTCTGCTTTTCTGAAGTCCAAGGTCTGTATCCTGCTGCTTACCTTTCTTCCCTGTGTCAGGATCCTGAACTCAACCAACTCATGGTCACTGCCTCCCAGATTCCCATCCACTTTTGCTTCCCCCACTAATTCTTCCCGGTTTGTGAGCAGCAGGTCAAGAAAATCTCCCCCCCAGTTGGCTCCTCTAGCACTTGCACCAGGAAATTGTCCCCTACGCTTTCCAAAAACTTCCTGGATTGTCTATGCACCGCTGTATTGCTCTCCCAGCAGATATCAGGAAAATTAAAGTCACCCATGAGAACCAGGGCGTGCAATCTAGTAGCTTCTGCGAGCTGCCGGAAGAAAGCCTCATCCACCTCATCCCCGTGATCCGGTGGTCTATAGCAGACTCCCACCACTACATCACTCTTGTTGCTCACACTTAAACTTAATCCAGAGACACTCAGGTTTTTCTGCAGTTTCGTACCAGAGCTCAGCAGTCATACTGCTCCCTTACATACAGTGCTACTCCCCCACCTTTTCTGCCCTGCCTGTCCTTCCTGAACAGTTTGTAACCATCCATGACAGTACTCCAGTCATGTGAGTTATCCCACCAAGTCTCTGTTATTCCAATCACGTCATAATTCCTTGACATCACCAGGACCTCCAGTTCTCCCTGCTTGTTTCCAAGGCTTTGTGCATTTGTATATAAGCACTTGAGATAACCTGTTGATCGCCCCTCATTCCCAGTATGAGGCAGGAGCCCTCCCCTCACAGACATTCCTGCCTGTGCTTCCTCCCGGTATCCCGCTTTCCCACTTACCTCAGGGCTTTGGTCTCCTTCCCCCGGTGAACCTAGTTTAAAGCCCTCCTCACTAGGTTAGCCAGCCTGCTCGCAAAGATGCTTTTCCCTCTCTTCGTAAGGTGGAGCCCGTCTCTGCCCAGCACTCCTCCTTCATGGAACACCATCCCATGGTCAAAGAATCCAAAGCCTTCTCTCCGAGACCACCTGCGTAGCCATTCGTTGAGTTCCACGATTCGACGGTCCCTACCCAGGCCTTTTCCTTCCATGGGGAGGATGGACGAGAACACCACTTGCACCTCAAACTCCTTTATCCTTCTTCCCAGAGCCACGTAGTCCGCAGTGATCCGCTCAAGGTCATTCTTGGCAGTATCAAGGTCACCAGTTTTTCACCAACAGCCACCAGCCAACTCTATACTGGTGTCTGCAGCACAAGGAAGATCAGGGGGAACTAGAGCCTCATGTTTTGCCCTTTTGGACAGGCGTACATATTGGTCATGTTTGGCAGGAGAGTATATTCATCTGGCTCTTTTGGCCTAAGAGTAGCCAATTACATCACCATCATACCCCAGTATGATTTTGCCCTTTGGGCTGCCATGATTCTTATCCTGCATTTCCTTCCAGAGGAGCAAAAGGAAGCAGTAAAGAACCTAGGAATGAAGAGTCACATCCTGGCCAGGCTTTCTTTAAGAGCTGCCTGTGAGTCCTCTGACTCACGTACCAGAACTATGGTCACTGGGGTGGTGTAATGAAGATATTCCTGCCTAAAATTCTCTGGTCTTATGCTGGAAATACAGGACAGGATTAAAGATCTTCCCTATGAGGGCAGCAGCTTCTTTCATGAAAAGACTGATGAGGTCTTGGAGACAATTAAAAACATCCAGTTCTGTCCCAGGCCTCCTCACCTTCCTCTCCCTTTTCCTTCCCTCTTCACAAACCCATCTCATGAGAGTTCTACTGGAAGAGGTGGAGTCCCTTTTCAGGAAGAGACTCCTAGAGGAGATCCTGCAGGAACACCAAAAGAAGTGATTTTATTCCTGCTATTCCCTGACTCCCAAGAAGAGCAACCTCAAAACTCAACAGGAACATAAGAACATTTACATTCAAGATGCTCACTTTTTGGTAAATTATCCTTTTCTTATTCCAGGGAGATTGGTATGTATCTGAGCCTGGGGTAACTACTAGATGCGTTGCTCTGATAGTGGAGGCTGGTTGTATGCCTTTCCAGGAATTCCCTGATTCCCAGGGTGATTTCCAAGATCAAAAAAGACAAAGCCATGATCATCCTGGTAACTCCATACTGGCTGAGATTTGAATTGACTCAACAAGTTCATCCGCCTTTCAAATTCAAGACAGTAACAGCCTCTATAATCCCATCCTTAGGTTCCTGGGCCTGGTTTGTGGCTCTTGTCTTACAAGATGCCTACTTTGACATATCAATTCACCTGGTTCACAAACTGAGATTCCAAGTGGGAGGTTCCCATTACAGAGTTCTTCTCTTTCAAGAGCACCAAAGGATATTCAAAGAGTGCTTGGCAGTGGCTCACCTAAGATGACAAGAGAGCCAAATATACCTGTACCTTGAAGATTGGATCATTCGAGGGAGATCACCACAGCAGGTGATCGACTCTTCACCTAATCCTACATGTTTTCACTATACTGCATCTCAGGATCAACAAAGAGAAGGCATCACTGTTGCTGACCCAGAAAATAGAGTTCATGGGGCAGTGGTGGATTCCACATCGACAAGAGAGAGATTCAGGACTGTGGTAGACCTCATCAATCAGGGGCAGACTTAGCCACAAATGTCTGTAAGGGTATACCTCAGATACCCTGGGTTACATAGTCTCCTGAACTTATGTCACACAGCATGCCAGACCTCAACTCATGCTCCATGCAGGGGCAGTTGAAATCTGTGTATCTACCCAGCACATGACACATGGATATGAGAGTGCAGGTCCCCTGAGAAGTCCTCTCATTGTTCGATTGGTGGAAGAACCCTCTCCACGTATGCAAAGGAGTACTCTTTTCTCCATCTCTACCTACCAAGGTGACGATAATGGATACCTTCACACTTGGATGGGGAGCACACCTGTAGACCACCATCAGACCCAAGACCTCTGGACTCCCAAAGAGACTCACCTCCGCATAAATGTTCTAGAACTCAGAACTATTCATCTAACATGCACAACATTTCTTCCTATGCTTTGCAGACTAACAGTCTAAGTAATGTATGCAGTGTTGTTGTAGCTATGTTGGTCCCAAGATATTGGAGGGAGAAAGTGGGTGAGGTAATATCTATAACTGGACCAACTTCTGTTGCTGAGAGAGACAAGCTCTGAGCCATAGAGAGCCTCTTCTTCAGGTCTGGAAAACTAACTATGAGCTTTTTTGGTTTTGTAACTGATAAACTATAATTAGCGTAAAATAGCTAAACAAAAGGTCATTTCAGACTGAAAAATACCTGATGAATTCATCAAAACTGACCTTTTCCTGTAAACAATTTCAGTTTTGACAAATCAGCATTTTCTGACAAAAAAAGTTTCATCTAAAAATGATTGACGAGCTGTACTTAAAAGCCCCGCTTCCTACTATCCAGGATGCTTAGGTACCCCGAAAGCAGGGATTGGCAACCTTTGGCATGCGGCCCTCCAGGGTAAGCCCCCGCCAGGCCAGGCTGGTCTGGTCTGTTTACCTGCTGCGTCTGCAGGTTTGGCTGATCGCAGCTCCCACTGGCCGCATTTCGCTGCTCCAGGCCAATGGGGGCTGCGGGAAGCAGCACGTACTGAGGGATGTGCTGGCCACCGCTTCCCGCAGCCCCTGTTGGCCTGGAGCAGCGAAATGCATCCAGTGGGAGCTGCGATCAGCTGAACCTGAGGATGCGGCAGGTAAACAAACCGGCCTAGCCCGCCAGTGGGCTTACCCTGGTGGGCCGTGGGCCAAAGGTTGCCTATCCCTGCCCTAAAGCACTCAGGACTATCCATCAGCTCTATCAGGGACATTTAATAGCAACATCAGCTCATCATCCTCCTGTCTAGGATCACACCATGTTTTCCCATCCTATAGTTGCTAGATTCCTCAGGGGCCTTATTCATGTGTTTTCCCCAGTTCAGGAGCCCTCTCCTTCTTGGGATCATTAGAAAATCTTAGAAGATTTAAGGGATCTCCTTTTGAGCTCTCTGTCCCATCTGTCTATGAAAACAGCCTTTTTAGAAGCTAAAATATCAGCTTGAAGGGTAGGGGACGGGACATTCAGGCCCTCGCAGCTGGTCCAGCTTACACCTTATGGTGTTCCATCAAAAAAAAACTCAACCTAAGTTTTTACCAAGGTTGTTTCAGATCTTCATCTGACTCGGATGATTTCACTTGCCAACGTTCTTTCCCAAGCCTCATTCCAACCAGTAGGGAGCCAAATTGCACACCCTTTTACTTGTTACAGTTCATTTATATTACCTTGATAAAACAAGACCCTTTAGAAGCTCCCCCAGGCTGTTTGTAGCCTTTGCTGTTGGGGTGATATATCAGGCAATATCCACTCAGAGACTGCCCACAAGGGATTCTAATTGTATTATATCATTCTCTGAGTTAACAAGATTAGATTCACTTGTGCAGGTTACAGCCCGCTCCATCAGGGCTCAGGCAGTTTCTGCAGCTTGTCTAAAAAGCATACCATTTTCAGAAATTTGCAGGGCAGCTACATGGGGATCAGTTTATGCTTTCACCCAGAACTGTTCCTTAGTTGAGGGCTCAAGATCTGATGCCTGCTTTGGTAGAGATGTCTTATAATTATTATTTAAATAGGACGTAAGCACCTATCTCATTGCTTGCTAGTCTCCAGAAGTAAAATCCATCTGGACAATCACACAAAGAAGAAAGAATAGTTACCTGCCCTACAGTAATTGTGGGGTTTTTTAGATGTTTTGTCCATATGGATCGCACAACACACCGTCTTGCCTCCCTACTACAACCTCCTATACCACCTGGAGTATTTATGTTGGGCCCACTCCACCCTTTATGCTCTTTGGAGTGGACATGAGAGCATCTAGAGCACAAGCACAGATTTAACTGTCACTGGTGGCCAGAGATTCCGATCTTGTGCACATGGGGCTCATGAGGACCAGAAGTAGAATCCAACAGTGAACAACACAACTTGAAATACCACAGTTACTGTAATGAGGATGATGCAGGAATCAATGGGTGAGGTTCTCTGGCTGGTGCTATGCAAGAGGTCAGATTAGATTATCATAATGGTACCATCTGGCCTTAAAAGCTATGAATCTTTCCTAGAGTTATCACAATTAGTTGAGTTACCATAATTTCTGACACACACTTTGTGGAAGGGATATTAAACCTCAGGCTTCAGGGTTTAAGCCAGTCTCTAATGATTAGAGATCGGGATGAGGTCTAATTTGGGGGAGCAGGGAGAGGTTGCCCCACATCTGCCTACGGCTCTGAAGCAGTTGGTGCTGCCCACTGTTGGCGGCAGGACACTGGACTGGGTGGAGCTGGGTCTGACCGAGTCTGGCCGTTCCTATATTTCTAAGGCCACGTCTACACTATCCACCGGATCATCGGGTAGTGATCGATTTATCGGGGATCGATTTATAGCATCTAGTGTAGACGTGATAAATCGATCCCCGATCACTCTGCTGTCAACTCCGGAACTCCACCAGGGAGAGAGGCGGAAGCGGAGCCAACGGGGGAGCGGCAGCCGTCGATCCCGCGCCACGAGGACGCGAAGTAAGTGATTCTAATTTGATCTAAGATGTGTCGACTTCAGCTACGCTATTCTCGTA
This sequence comes from Caretta caretta, assembly GCF_965140235.1. Lineage (NCBI taxonomy): Eukaryota > Metazoa > Chordata > Testudines > Cheloniidae > Caretta > Caretta caretta. The sequence continues at coordinate 40,354,059 of NC_134213.1, forward strand.
GCTGAAGTTGCGTATCTTAGATCGATTGCCGCCCCCTCCTCCCCCCCAGTGTAGACCAGGCCTATGAATCACTGAACTTGCTGGGGTAGTTCTGGATCCCCCATGCATTGAAATAGTTGTAGCCCAGTGGATCCTGTTAATCCTGCTGCTCCTTGTTCTGCCTCAATTCTCCCCCCGACCCCGACCCTTAGATAGTATTTAACAGTATCAGGACAGCTGATTGAGGAACTGCAGCTCTGGGTTGGTCTTGTATTCACACTGGGCTATTGCAGTAACCTTGTATCTCTGAAGATCTGGGACCCGAGGTGTTCAGGGGACAATGGGGACATGCGTGAGTGCTGTGGGAAGAGGCCTGATCTCCAGGTCACAATCAAGGAAGAAAAAATATCTGGGGATAGGTCACTGGAAGTGTCCAAAGTCACTAGGAGTACATATGCCCTTTGTCCGTCATTTTCAAATACACCTTCTATAACAAATGTGCTCTTTGTGCTGTGAACTGTCTACATCTCAGATGATGGTCCCAATATGCCAGCATGATGCAAGGGATATTGTGCTACAGGGAGTGGTGTGAGTGACTCAGTAGGGAGTACTTTTCTCTCTGAGTCAGTGCTGACTGATGCCCCAGTATTGTGCTAGGGGTCATTGTGCTGCAGGGAGTGGGTAATTTGATAGGGGAGTGCTGTCTGCTCTGAGTCAGTGCTAACCCCAAAGTACTAAGACAGGGGTAGTCAATTATTTTTTGTCAAGGTCCAAATTTCTTGGTCAAGATATAGTCAAGGTCCAGACTCCAGAGAAACATTTTTCACATCACAATAACAATAATAATAAAAAGTAAATAAAAAGATTTTGCGATTTGTTCAAAAGTGTCTGGTTGTCCAGATTTGGCCCGCGGTCCTCCTATTGACTACCCCTGTACTAAGGGATGCTGTGCTGCAGGGAATACTGGCATTCAAATGAGGGTAAAACCAAAAGGCTGATCACTTATGGCCATTGATGATCTAAGGTCTGGCTTTCTAAGAGCATAAGTTCTTTACCCTGGACAATTTGAAACTAGGTAATTCAAATTCTGCTTCCATAAATCCCTGCAAGTGGTTTCCATCATATACGAGATTTCCCTTCATTTCTAGTCCTTAGATACTGTATTGCACTTCTGTATGCCTGTGTTCTCCCCCAGATGCAGCTGCTTTTCAGTGAAAAATGAAGAAGTCTCCACGTGACGCACAGTCAGCCTGTGGAACTCTTTGCCAGAAGATGTTGTGAAGGCCAAGACTATAACAGGGTTCCAAAAACAAGTAGATAAGTTCATGACGGATAGGTCCATTAATGGCTATTATCCAGGATGGGCAGGGATGCTGTCCCTAGCGTCTGTTTGCTAGAAGCAGGGAATGGGCGACAGGGGATGGATCACTTGATGATACCTGTTCTGTTCATTCCCTCTTGGGCACCTGGCATGATGGACCATTGTTCTAACCCAGTATGGCCATTCTTATGTTCACAAACAGTAAGGACCCTATGTATAGTGAAGTAAGCTGGACCTGTAGTTCTGTGGCAAGACTGCCTGGTTGGCACAGCAGACTAGAAATCTTGCAGTAGCTCTGGATCAATTTAAAAAGTATTTAATTAATTAATCTGAAATTGACTCTCTCATTCACCACCGTGGCCCCCATATCAGGGCTGTTTTGATATTCTGTACATTTGGCTTGGCTTTTAGAGTTTCAGTACTGTAAGGTACTGCATTGTAGTAGCTGGTGGAGAAGCTGGAGATTTTGGCAACTGACTAGGGGGTAGTTGGGACTTTTGGCATCTGGGGAGGCATCAGAATTAATTGGCAGTTGTCAAACAAGCACATTAGCGATGTTTCTGCTATAATAATTGACATTTGAAGTATCACAATTAGGTTTCAGAGTTAACCCTGCTTTGGATTAATGGGGCAGTTCACACTTGCCTGAACTGTTGTTCCAGGCTGCTTCTCTTCACCAGTTGGGGAAGAAACCAACACCCGCACCTAGGCCAGAGGTACCTGACCAGCAGTTGGCATGATCCCTTCCTCTCTGCTTCTCAGAACCAAGAAGACTCTGGAGATTTCACCAGCAGGGCTGAAGGTGTGAGAACCTTACTCCAGCCACACACTTGAGCCAAACCCAGCCTCGGCACACAACTCACAGGATCCATTGGCTCCATGAGGGGAGACAGCTACACAGCCCAGGGCTCTGGTGACTTTGAGTAGGGGCTGTCAGGTCAGAGATCATGTCACTCGGTGTGGTAAGTACCCTCTGAAGTGAGATTGTGTCGTTCAGTGGTAGGGCTAGGTGTTTCTGAGGTGAGAAATGGTGTCAGTCCTGAGGGCTGTGAAAAGAGATGGTTTCAGTATGCAGGAGATCCCTGAGGGGAGAGTTGGTATCAGTGGAAAGGAATCTGAGGTGTGAGATTGCTTCAGCTGGGGAGTTAGGAATTGGGCAAGCATGGTGACCCTTGTTGGTGGCGCCCTACTAGGGAGGGCTCTGGCTGAGAGATGGCATCAGTTGTGGAGGGGGCAGCTCTGAGCGGCGTGGTAATGTCAGTCAAGGGGGTTCTGAGCTAAGATATGGAGTCAACTTGGGGAGACACCTGAGGTGAGGAGGTGTTGTGAGTTTGTGTTAAGGCTGTGAGGTGAGAGATTGTGTCAGTCAGGGATCAGGTATACTAGGGACTCTTCTTCACTGTGCTCTGCCAGGGAGGACTCTGATGTGAAGGATTGCACAGTGGGCACATCATGTCAGTTATTCATTGGTGCCAGAGGGAGGGCTCTGAGTTGAGAGATAGTGTGTCATTTGGGAATTGTTCTGAGGTGAGAGTTGGTATCAATGGGGGGTTGTTTTGAGGTGAGAGTTGGTGACAATCGAAGGGTTGTTCTGAGGTGAGAGCTGGTATAAATCAGGGTGCGCTCTCAGGTGAGAGTTGCTATTGATCAGAGGGGTGTGCTGAGGTGAGAGTTGGTATCATTAGGATGATTGCTCTGAGCTGAAATTTAGGGTGTGTCTACACCAGTGGTTCTCAACCAGGGGTCTGGGGTCTGCTGGGGGGCCGTGAGCAGGTTTCAGGGGGTCTTCCAAGCAGGGCCAGCATTAGACTTACTTGGGCCCAAGGCAGAAAGCCAAAGCCTCACTGCATGGGGCTGAAGCCGGGGCCCTGAGCCCCAACATCTGGGGCTGAAGCCAAAGCCTGAGCAATTGCAGGGCCCCTGTGGCATGGGGCCCCAGGCAATTGCCCTGCTTGCTACTTCCTTACATCAGCGCTAGCTTTTATACGCAGAAACCAGTTATTGTGGCACAGGTGGGCCTTGGAGATTTTATAGCATGTTGGGTGGGCCTCTGAAGGAAAAAGGTTGAGAACCCTTAGGTTATACTACAGCATAATCATCTGGACCCATGGCAAAGAAGCCCTTGAGGAATACCACCATGATTTCAACAATTTCCATCCCACCGTCAACCTCAGCCTGGACTGGTCCACACAAGAGATCCACTTCCTGGACACTACAGTGTTAATGAGCGATGGTCACATAAACACCACTCTATACTGGAAACCTACTGACCGCTATAATTACTTACATGCCTCCAGCTTTCATCCAGGCCACACCACACGATCCATTGTCTACAGCCAAGCTCTAAAATACAACCACATTTGCTCCAACCCCTCAGACAGAGACAAACACCTACAAGATCTCTACAAGAGCGTTCTTACAACTACAATACCCACCTGCTGAAGTGAAGAAACAGACTGACAGAGCCAGAAGAGTACCCAGAAGTCACCTACTACAGGACAGGCCCAACAAAGAAAGTAACAGAACGCCACTAGCCGTCAACTTCAGCCCCCAACTAAAACCTCTCCAGCGCATCATCAAGGATCTACAACCTATCCTGAAGGACAATCCACCACTCTCACAGATCTTGGGAGACAGGCCAGTCTTTGCTTACAGACAGCCCCCCAACCTGAAACAAATACTCACCAGCAACCACACACCACACAACAAAAACACTAACCCAGGAACCTATCCTTGCAACAAAGCCTGTTGCCAACTCTGTCCGCATATCTGTTCAGGGGACACCATCATAGGACCTAGTCACATCAGCCACACTATCAGAGGCTCGTTCACCTGCACATCTACCAATGTGATATATGCCATCATGTGCCAGCAATGCCCCTCTGCCATGTACATTGGTCAAACTGGACAGTCTCTACGTAAAAGAATAAATGGACACAAATCAGACGTCAAGAATTATAACATTCAAAAACCAGTCGGAGAACACTTCAGTCTCCCTGGTCACTCTATTACAGACCTAAAAGTGGCAATACTACAACAAAAAACCTTCAGAAACAGACTCCAATGAGAGACTGTTGAATTGGAATTAATTTGCAAACTGGACACCATTAACTTAGGCTTGAATAAAGACTGGGAGTGGAGGGGTTATTACACTAAATAAAACTATTTCCCCATGCTTATTTTCCCCCCTACTGTTACCCACACCTTCTTGTCAGCTGTTGGAAATGGGCCATCCTGATTATCAATGCAAGAGGTTTTCCCCCCCCCCCCCCCTCTCCTGCTGGTAATAGCTCACATTAACTGCTCACTCTCGTTATAGTGGGTATGGCACCCATTTTTTCATGCTCTCTGTGTACATATATATCTTCCTACTGTATTTTCCATTGCATGCATCTGATGAAGTGGGTTTTAGCCCACGAAAGCTTATGCTGAAATAAATTTGTTAGTCTCTAAGGTGCCACAAGTACTCGTCGTTCTTACTACAGCATAAGTTGACATAAGTCATGTAGCTCAGGGGTGAGACTGAGCCACTCCCTGAGTGACATAACTTATATTGACTTAAGCGCCAGTGTGCAGATTCTCCTGCTGACATAGTGACTGCCTCTTGTGAGGCTGGAGTAGTTAAGTTGACGGGAGAGCTCTCTCCTGTCGTCTTAGAGTGGCTACACTAGAGAGCTTACAGTTGCATTGGTGCAGCTGTGTCGCTGTAAGCTCTCTAGTGTAGTCATAGCCTTAGTGTCAGTCGGGGGTTGCTCTGAGGTAAGAATTGGTGTCAATCAGAGGGTTGTTCTGAGGTGAGAGTTGAGATCAATTGTGGGCTTGCAGTGAGGTCAGAGTTGGTGTAAATTGGGGGGCTGCTGTAAGGTGAGACTTGGTATCAATTAGGTGAGGTTGCTCTCAGGTGAGAGTTATCAGTGTTCCTTCTAATTTTTTACGTCCGTGTGCGGAATGAATTTTGTTATGTGTACCAATATGGAGGTGATGTGTGAAACATCACCTCCATATTGGTACACATAACAAAATTCATGTGAGGGGGGTGGGGCCGATCGAACCTATCGGCCCCACCCCCCTCACATGAATTTTGTTATGTGTACCAATATGGAGGTGATGTTTCACACATCACCTCCATATTGGTACACATAACAAAATTCATGTGAGGGGGGTGGGGCCGATAGGTTCGAAGTGTGGGAGGGGGCTCAGGTCTGGGGCAGAGGGTTGGGGTGTGTGTGGGTGAGGGCTCTGGCTGGGGGCTCTGGGATGTGGCTAGGGATGAGGGGTTCAGCAGAGGACTCAGGGTTGGGTGCAGGGGTTGAGGGTTCTGGCTAGGGGTGAAGGCTCTGAGGTGGGGCAGATGAGGGGTGTGGTGGGGTGCTGGCTGTGGGGTGGGGCCGGGGATGAGGGCTTTGGGGTGGAGGCTGCCCTGGGACTGTGGTGGGGAAAGAGGACTCACCCCAGCCCTTGCAGCAGCAGCTCGGGGCCGTGGGAGAGGTGCTTCTCCCTGGCTGTGGCAGCTCCGGTGGGGCTGGGCTGGGCTGAGGGAGGGGCTCCTCTCCCCAGCAGTTCGGGTGGGCCTGGGCCGGGCTGGGCTGAGGGAGGGGCTCCTCTCCCCCGGCCACAGCAAGTCCGGGTCAGGTCCGTGTTGGGGCCGTCAGGGAAGTATTAATGGGAGGTTCCTCCGACGTGGGAGTTAGTGTCAGTGGGCAGGGGTTGCTCTGAGGTGAGAGTTGGTATCAGTTGAGAGGTTGCTCTGAGATAAGAGGTGGTATAAGAACATAAGAATTGCCATACTGGGTCAGATCAATGGTCCATCTAGTCCAATATTCTGTCTTCTGTCAGTGGCCAGTGCCAGATGCTTCAAAGGCGATGAACTGATCAGGGCAAGTATCAAGTGATTCATCCCATCAACCATTCCCAGCATCTGGCAGTGAGATGCTTGGGGACACAGAGCATGGGATTGCACCCCAGACCATCTTCGCTAATAGCCATTGATAGGCTTATCCTCCATGAACTTACCTAATTCTTTTGTGAACCCAGTTATAGTTTTGGGCTTCACAATGTCTCCTGGCAATGAGTTCCACAGGTTGACTGTGCCTTGTGTGAAGAAATACTTCCTTTTTTTTGTTTTAAACCTGCTACCTATTAATTTCATTGCGTGACCTCTGGTTCTTCTGTTACGCGAAGGGGTAAAATAATGGTTTCTTATTCACTCTCTCCCCACCACTCATGATTTTATAGACCTCTGTCATATCCCCCCTTAGTTGTCTCTTTTCCAAGCTGAACAGTCCCAGTCTTTTTAATCTTTCCTCATATGGCAGCCGTTCCAAATCCTTAATAATTTTTGTTGCCCTTCTCTGCACCTTTCCATTTCTAATCTATCTTTTTTGAGATGAGGCAACCAGAACTGCATTCAGTATTCAAGGTGTGGGCATACCATGGATTGATATTGTGGCATTATTTTTACTGCCCTATTATCTGTCCCTTTCCTAATAGTTCTTAACATTCTGTTAGGTATTTTTTGTCTGCCACTGAACACTCAGCAGATGTTTTCAGAGAACTATACACAATGACTTCAAGGTCTCATTCTTGAGTGGTAACAGCTAGTTTAATGCCCCCATCATTTTGTATGTATAGTATGTTTTCCAATGTGCATTACTTTGCATTTGTCAACATTGAATTTTTTCTGCCATTTTGTCACCCAGTCTTGTGAGATTCCCTTTGTGACAATTTGAAGTCGCTTTGCACTTAACTATCTTGAATAATTTTATATCATGTGCAAGGTTTCCCACTTCACTGTTTACCACTTTCTCCAGATCATTTATGAAGATGTTGAACAGCACTGGTCTCACTACAGATTCCTGGGGTCACCACTATTTACCTTTTTCCATTCTAAAAACTGACCACTTATTCCTATCTTTTGTTTCCTGTCTTTTAGGTTCATAAGAGGACCTTCCCTCTTATCCCATGACCCCTTACTTTGCTTAAGAGCCTCTGGGGAGGGACTTTGTCAAAGGTTTTCTGAAAGTCCAAGTACACTATATCCACTGGTCCACATGCTTGTTGCCGTCTCAAAGAATTCTAATAGATCGATGAGTCATGATTTCCCTTTACAAAAGCTGTATTGGCTCTTCCCCGACTAATTGTGTTTATCTATGTCTCTGATAATTCTGTTCTTTACTATAGTTTCAAAGAATTTGACTGCTACTGAAGTTAGGCTTACCAGCCTGTAATTGCCAGGATTGCCTCTGGAACTTTTCTAAAAAATTGGTGTCACATTAGCTATCCGCTAGACATCTGATACAGAAGCTGATTTAAGTGTAATTTACCTACCACAGTTAGTAGTTCTGCAGTGTCATATTTGAGTTTCTTCAGAAATCTTGGGTGATACCATCTGGTCCTGGTAAGTGCTTCTTGAGCACCTTGGTCATCAAATTGCCCCACTAATGGTTTGGCAGACTTCCAGCTTCTGATGCACTAAAAATGTTTTTGCTGGTTTTTTTGAGTCTTTTGCTAGTTGCTTGTCAAATTCTTTTTTGGCCTGCCTAATTTTACACTTGACTTGCCAGAGTTTATGCTCTTTTCTATTTTCCGCAGTAGGATTTGACTTCCAATTTTAAAGGATGCCCTTTTGCCTCTAATTGCCTCTTTTACTCTGTTGCTAAGCGACGGTGGCATTTTTTGGTCCTCTTACTGTGTTTTTTATAAAAACATAAGAATGGCCCTACTCGGTCAGACCAAAGGTCCATCTAGCCCAGTATCCTGTCTTCCGACAGTTGCCAGTGCCAGGTGCCCCAGAGGGAATGAACAGAACAAGTAATCATCAAGTGTTGCTCATTCCCTGCTTCTGGCAAACAGAAGCTAAGGGCACCATTCCTGCCCATCCTGGCTAATAGCCATTGATGGACCTAAGCTCCATGAATTTATCTAGTTCTTTTTTGAACCTTGTTATGGTCTTGGCCTTCACAACATCTTCTGGCAAAGAGTTCCACAGGTTGACTGTGCGTTGTGTGAAGAAATACTTCCTTTTATTTGTTTAAATCCTGCTGCCTATTAATTTCATTTGGTGACAACTAGTTCTTGTGTTATGAGAAGTAGTAAACACTTCCTTATCTACTTTCTCTACACCAGTCATGGTTTTATAGACCTCAATCATATCTCTCTTTAGCCGTCTCTTTTCCAAGCTGAAAAGTCCCAGTCTTATTAATCTCTCCTCATACAGAAGACGTTCCATACCCCTAATAATTTCTCTTGCCCTTTTCTGAACCTTTTCCAATTCCAATATATCTTTTTTGAGATGGGGCGACCACATCTGTACACAGTATTCAAGATGTGGGAGTACCATGGATTTATATAGAGGCAACATGATATTTTCTGTCCTATTATCTATCCCTTTCTTAATTATTCCCAGCATTCTGTTCTTTTTTTGACAGCCACTGCACACTGAGTGGATGTTTTCAGGGAACTATCCACAATGACTCCAAGATCTCTTTCTTGAGTAGTAACAGCTAATTTAGACCCATCATTATGTGGGGTATGCATTTAATATGAGCCTCTATTATGGCCTTTTAAAAAAGTTTCCATACAGCTTGTAGGCATTTCATTGTTGTGACTTGTTCCTTTTAATTCCCATTTAAGAGGGGTGGGTTGGCTTTGTGGTGAGAGTTAGTTTTGGGGAGGAGGGGGAATTGTGCTGAGGTGAGACTTAGTGTCAATCAGAGGCAGTGGTTCCGAGGTGAGAGTTAGGCCATGTCTACACTACCAATTTGTGTCGACAAAAGTGATGTGACACCCAAAAGTCAACATAATAAAAATCACAATTTCATGTTCATACTTTCTCCCTCTGTTGGCAGATTGCGTCCACAGTGGGGGGGACCATCATCAGTGTGAGCAATGCACTGTGGGTACCTATCCCACAATCCTTCTGTCGCTAGATGTTGTGGGACGATGGAGCAGATCGCGGCGCATGTTGGGACAGTGCTAAATGTCCCGTGATGCATTGCTTTCTGTTCCAGCACTCCATGGGCTTCTGGCTTTCTTTTGCAGCATTTTTTCAACAGCTCTTTGCTCTGCACCCCAGCATCTTTGTGAGAAGGGATGGATCCTGCACTACTCTATGTCTGTTAACTGTCATGAAGACTGTGACAAGTTCAGACACAGAGAACCCCTTGGGACTGTCACCTGGCGTATTGGAATTATCTCTGAGCCTGTTTTCCACTGCCAGCTTGGGACACCAGAACCCTGCCTTGTTGAGCCAGACACACTAGTCTGCTGCAACAGAGACCCAGGTCTGGTCCACGCCCCCAAAGCTGCAGACATTAATCAAAAACTGCTCAGTAAGTCACTTATCTCCAGCACCCAGACACCCAGTTCCCAATGGGATCCAAACCCCAAATAAATCTGTTTTACTCTGTATAAAACATATACAAGGTAAAATCATAAATTGTCTGCCCTCTATAAGACTGATATATATGCACAGCTGTTTGCTCCCCCAGGTATTAATCACTTACTCTGGGTTAATTAATAAACAAAAGTGATTTTATTAAGTATAAAAAGTAGGATATAAGTGGTTTTAAGTAATAACAGATAGAACAAAGTAAGTTACCAAGCAAAATAAAACAAAACATGCAAATCTAAGCCTAATACATTTAAGAAACTGAATACAGGTAAATCTCACCCTCAGAGACGTTCCAATAAGCTTCTTTCACAGACTAGACTCCTTAGTCTGGGCCCAATCCTTTCCCCTGCTACAGTTCTTGTTAGTTCCAGCTCAGGTGGTAACTAGGGGATTTCTCATGACTGGCAGCCCCCTTTGTTCTGTTCCACCCCCTTTTGTGTCTTTGGCACAAGGCGGGAATCCTTTTAATCTCTCTGGGTTCCCACCCTTCCTTCTAAATGGAAAAGCACCAGGTTTAAGATGGATTCCAGCATCATGTGACATGTTCACATGCTCTGAGAGACTTCATTACTCACTGGCTGGCACCAACGGACACAGGAAGGCTTACAAATAAACAGCCATTTACAACCAATTGTCCTAATTAATAGGAGCCATCAACATTCCAAGCCTCCATTTATGGTCCACACTTTGCATAGTTACAATATGACTTCAGACTAATAGTTCATATTTCTAGCTTCAGATACAAGAATGATACATTTCAGAGTAGCAGCCGTGTTAGTCTGTATCTGCAAAAAGAACAGGAGCCTTGACAAATTGGAGGATTTTGCCAAAAGAAATCTGATGAGGTTCAACAAGGACAAGTGCAGAGTCCTGCACTTAGGATGGAAGAATCCAATGCACCGCTACAGACTAGGGACCGAATGCCTTGGCAGCAGTTCTGCAGAAAAGGACCTAGGGGTTACAGTGGATCAGAAGTTGGATATGAGTAAACAGTGTGCCCTTGTTGCCAAGGCGGCCAATGGCATTTTGGGGTGTATAAATAGGGGCATTGCCAGCAGACCAAGGGACGTGATTGTTCCCCTCTATTCAACATTGGTGAGGCCTCATCTGGAGTACTGTGTCCAGTTTTGGGCCCCATACTACAAGAAGGATGTGGAAAAATTGGAAAGAGTCCAGCAGAGGGCAACAAAAATGATTAGGGGACTAGAACACATGACTTATGAGGAGAAGCTGAGGGAACTGGGGATGTTTAGTCTGCAGAAGAGAAGAATGAGGGGGGATTCAACTACCTGAAAGGGGGTTCCAAAGAGGATGGCTCTAGACTGTTGTCAGTGGTAGGAGATGACAGAACAAGGAGTAATGGTCTCAAGTTGCAGTGGGTGAGATTTAGGTTGGATATTAGGAAAAACTTTTTCACTGGGAGGGTGGTGAAACACTGGAATGCGTTACCTAGGGAGGTGGTGGAATTTCCTTCGTTAGAGGTTTTTCAGGTCAGGCTTGACAAAGCCCTTGCTGGGATGATTTAGTCGGGGATTGGTCCTGCTTTGAGCAGGGGGTTGGACTAAATGACCTCCTGAGGTCCCTTCCAACCCCGATATTCTATGAAGGGGTTGGAATGGGGGCGGGACAGGGTGGGAAGAAGCAGGGCAGGTGTGGGGCCTCATGGAAGAGGTGGAGGGGGGGCGGGGCCGGGGGCAAGGGGGGGTGTGTCAGTGAGGGCCAAAGCACTAGTCCTCATGTGGCCCTCGTGGTCATTTGAGTTTGAGACCCCTGGACTAGACGATCATAATGGTCCCTTCTGACCTTAAAGTCTATGATGGGGGGGGAGGGATAGCTCAGTGGTTTGAACATTGGCCTGCTAAACCCAGGGTTGTGAGTTCAATCCTTGAGGGGGCCGTTTAGGGATCTGGGGCAACTATGGGGGATTGGTCCTGCTTTGAGCAGGGGTTAGATTAGATGACCTCCTGAGGTCCCTTCCAACCCTGATATTCTATGAGTCTAGTTGAAAGCAGCTATCAAATTGCCCCTCATTCTTCTCTTCTGCAGACTAAATAATCCCAGTTCCCTCAGCCTCTCCTCATAAGTCATGTGCTCCAGCTCCCTAATCATTTTTGTTACCCTCCACTGGACTCTTTCCAATTTTTCCACATTCTTCTTGTAGTGTGGGGCCCAAAACTGGACACAGTACTCCAGATGAGGCCTCACCAATGCCAAATAGAGGGGAATGATCACTTCCAATCCTCTAATTTGTCTAGGTCCCTCTGTATCCTATCCCTACCCTCCAGCATAGCTACCACTTCTCCCAGTTTAGTGTCATCTGCAAACTTGCTGAGGGTGCAATCCAGGCCATCCTCCAGATCATTAATGAAGATATTGAACAAAACCGGCCCCAGGACCGACCCTTGGGGCATTCTGCTTGATACCGGCTGCCAACTAGACATGGAGCCATTGATCACTACCCGTTGAGCCCAATGATCTAGCCAGCTTTCTATCCAGCTTATGGTCCATTCATCTAGCCCATACTTCTTTAACTTGCTGGCAAGAATACTGTGGAAGACCGTATCAAAAGCTTTACTAAAGTCAAGTAATAACACGTCCACTGCTGTCCCCTCATCCACAGAGCCAGTTATCTCATCATAGAAGGCAATTAGATCAGTCAGGCATGACTTGCCCTTGGTGAATCCATGCTGACTGTTCCTGATCACTTTCCTCTCCTCTAAGTGCTTCAAACTGATTCCTTGAGCACCTGCTCCATGATTTTTCCAGGGACTGAGGCAAGGCTGACTGGCCTGTAGTTCCCCACATCCTCCTTCTTCTCCTCTTTTTAAAAGATGGGCACTACATCAGCCTTTTTCCAGTCATGCAGCTCCTCCCCTGATTGCCATGAGTTTTCAAAGATAATGGCCAATGGCTCTGCAATCACATTTTCCAACTCCCTTAGCACCCTCAGATGCAGTGCATTTGGCCCCATGGACTTGTGCTCATCCAGTTTTTCTAAATAGTCCTGAACCACTTCTTTCTCCAGAGGACTGGTCACCTCTCCCCCATACTGTGCTGCCCAGTGCAGTAATCTGGGAGCTGACCTTGTTCATGAAGACAGAGGCAAAAAAAGTATTGAGTATATTAGCTTCTTCCACATCCTCTGTCACTAGGTTGCCTCCCCCATTCAGTAAGGGGCCCACATTTTCCCTGACCTTCTTGTTTCTAACATACCTGAAGAAATCCTTCTTGTTACTCTTAACATCTCTTGCTAGCTGCAACTCCAAGTGTGATTTGGCCTTCCTGCATGCCTGAGCAATATTTTTATACTTCTTATAACACCTGTCACCTAAGCACTACTGAGGGTGTTGCGCTTAGGTGACAGGTGTTATCAATCGGGAGGAGCACTCTGAAGTAAGAATTGGTATCAGTGGCTGAGGTTACACTGAGATCAGAGTTGGTATCAATGGGGACGAGATTGTGCTGAGGTGAGAGTTGGTGACAATCGGGGGGTTGCTCTGAGGTAAGAGTTGGTATAAATTGTGGGGGGTTTCTCTGAATTGTGAATTGGTATCATTCAGGAGGTTGCTCTGTGGTAAGAGCTGATATTGATTGGGGGCTGTGATGAGGGGAAAGTTGGCATCGATCAAGTTGGTTGTACTGATGTGAGAGGTGGTATCAATTGGGGCAGGGGGGTTCTCTGCTGTGAGATTTTTTGTATCTGTGGGGGGTTGTGCTGAGGTGATAGTTTTAATGATCCGGGGGTTGCTCTGAGCTGAGAGTTGATGTCAGTTGGGGTTAATCTGAGGTGAGAGTTGGTACCAACTGGGGTTGTGTGTTACTCTGCTGTGATAGTTGATGTCAGCTGGGTGTGTGTTCTCTGAGGTGATAGTTGGTATCAATTATAGGGGTTGCTCAGTGTTCAGAGTTCCTGTCAATCGGGGTGGGGGGAGAACTGGTATCAGTCAAGGGGGTTGCAATGAGGCGAGAATTTAAATCATTTTGGGGTTGTGCTGGGATGAGAGTTAATATCAATTGGAAGGTTGCTCTGAAATGAAAGTTTGAGTCAATCAGGGGCCTGCTGTAAGGTGAGAGGTGGTGTAAATCAGAAGGGTTGCTCTGAGGTCAGAGTTAGTATCAAGTGGGGGGGGGGGCAGTTCTCCTAAGATGAGAATTAGTGTGAAATGTGGGGTTGCCCTGAGAGGGGGTGGCATAAATGAGGGCGGTTTCTCTGAGTTGAGAGTTGGTATTAATTGGGGAGTTGCTCCAAGGTCAGAGTTGGTATAAATCCTGGGGATTTCTCTCATGTGACTGTTGCTGTCAATCAGGGGGTAGTGCTCAGGTTAGAGTTGGTATCGATTGGGATGGAGGGGAATTGCACTGATGTGATAGTTTGAATCAATCAAGGTGATTGTGTTGAGGTGAGAGGTGGTATCAGTTGGTGCCCTCTGATGTGAATGTTGGTATAAATTGGGGGGTTACTCTGAGGTGTGAGTTGGTGTCAGCTGGGGGTTGCATTGAGGTGAGAGTTGGAATCGATCAAGGGTATTGTACTGAGGTGAGAAGTGGTGTCAATCCGGGGTGCCCTCTGATTTGAATGTTGGTATCAGGGGAGGATTGCACTGAGGTGAGGGTTGGTATCAATCGCAAGGTTGCTCTGAGGAGAGAGTTGGTAGCAGTCAGGAAGGGTTGCTCTACGGTAAGAGATGGTATCAATAGTAAGGTTTGCACTGAAGTAAGAGTTGGTATCACTTGGGGGACTCTGAGATGGGTGTTGGTGTCAGTGCGGGTTGAGGTAAGAGATCAGTAAATATTTCCAACAGCTGGAATTGGGACACTGGGGAGGGCTCTGAGTATAAAGAATTCTTTCCCAGGTGTCTGGCTGGTGGGTTGCATTCACAGGCTCAGAGTCTAACTGATCCCCATATTTGAGGTCAGGAAGGAGTGTTTCCCTAGGTTAGATTGGCAGAGACCCTGGGGTTTTTTTGCCTTCCTTTGTATCATAGGGCACTCTTAATTTGCTGGTTTGAAGTAGAGTAAATGATGGATTGTCTGTCACTTGCAGTCTTTAAATCAAGATTTGAGGACTTCCAGCATTCATCCAGAGATTATGGTCCTATCACAGGAGTGGGTGAGTGAGTTTCTGTGGCCTCTGAAGTGAAGGAGGTCAGACTATATGATCATGATGGTCCTTTCTGGCCTTAAAGTCTATGAGTTTATGTCAATCAGGGTCTCTGAGATGAGAGATGGTTTTAGTTGAGGGAAGACCCCTGAGGTTAGAGGTGGTGTCAGGTGTGAATGGGACTTTGAGGTGTGAGATTGTGTCAGCTGGGTAGTCAAAGATCAGGCAGTTCTGGCACCCTGTTCTGTGGAACTCTGCTGGGGTTCCTCTGAGTTGGAGATTGTGTCTGTTGTGGAAGGAGTTGGCTCTGAGATAAGAGTTGGTGTAATGTAATTCCTGTGTGGGACTGTGAGATGAGAGATGATGTTAGCTGGAGGACTGCTAGTCAGGGACGGTTCTGAGGTAAGAGATTATGTCAATTGGGGGTTCTCTGAGGTGATATGGTAGTAAGGGAGGTGAGGGGGTGATTCCATGGAGCTCTGAAATAGGAGATGATGTCTGTTGGGTGGTGGGGTGTTTCTGAGATGGTGTAAATTGGAGGGTGGACTCTGAGGTGAGAGATCATGTCTGTTGGGGGGCAGATTTCTTTGGTGAAAACCGGAAAGACCCCTGAGGTGAGTGATGGTGTCAGTCAAGGAGAGACACCTGAGATGAGGGGAGGTGACACTTTTTTTTGGGAGGGGAGTGGGGATACTCTGAGGTTGGAGATGTTGTCCATTGGGGGGCTCATGAAATGAAAGATTTTTTTCAGTTGGCAGGGCTTAGGGTCAAGAGAAAGCTGTGGTTCTTTGTCCTCAGTGCTTTGCTGGGGAGGTCAGGTTTCATAACCAGTCCTGATCACTCCCTGTGGGTGGCTGGTATCCCCTCTTATCTCTTCTTTTCTGCTTTGCAGTTACCTCATCGCCGAGTGACATTCTCTGCAGCTAATCAGGCACAGGACTTGCAGGACCCCTCTCAACATAGTTACTATGACAGCGGGCTAGAAGAGTCAGAGACGCCCAGCAGCAAGTCCTCATCAGGGCCCCGGATTGGGCCACTAGCTCTTCCTGAGGATCATTATGAGCGCACCACACCCGACGGTAGTATTGGGGAGATGGAGCACCCTGAGAACGGTAAGAGAGCCTGCTGCATGCATGTCAGCCTCCTTCCTGCAGATTGTCTTGGTGCAGGCACTTCAAAGCCTTGCAAATCTGCATCCCATGGAGGAGGGATAGGTGGGAGGGTTAGTAGCCATGTTGGGACAGCCTTGGACAGCGTGAGGCAGGGAGGCCAGAGAAAGTCACAGTTCTGAAGGCAAGAGACCACCAAGGATGAGAAGGGGCTCAGAAAGGTGGTCACTGGAGAGGAAGAAAGGAGAAAACAGGACTTTAGAGGTAGGAGTAAAGGAGTTAAAGGGATGCCTGGGGCTGATATGGCACAGGAAGAAGGGGAACCAGAAGGCTTTGATTTGAGTTGTCAGTAGAACATCATGGAGGATAGTTGGAGGGGAGATCTTGGGGGTTAGACTACATGACCTCCTGAGGTCCCTTCCAACCCTGATATTCTATGATTCTATGATACAGTTTGTGACTGAGCCCATGGGCAAATCACAACTCTTTGTGTCTTGGAACAAAGGCCAGGGGAGTGTCTAGACTAGCATGTACAGTTATATGTTATATGTTAAAACTGGGTCCCAGACTCTTGTTTAAACAGACTCAGAGGAGCAGTTGGGGTAGAAACAAGATGGAGTGGAGAGGGCCTATGGGATTCCTTGGTGTAGAGGTGGATATTGAAGCCATGGGAGCCTTTATAGTGGCAGAGAGGGAGAATACAAAAGGACCAACCTTGGGATAACAATAGACCTTGGAAGAAGAGGGGACATGGTGCAGTATGATTGTGGCAAACCCAAAGGCATCAGGGCTTTCCATTGAGTTTGTTCGCCATAACAGCCTAACTCTTTTTTTATGGTCCCATCAAAAATGTTTCTTCGCTCCCACCGCAGATCATCTGCCTCTTCTCCATCTCAGGCATGGCATGGGCACTGTCTTTGGCCCTCCGAGTGCCAGGGGTCTGTCTGTCTCCAACTAACCACTTCCCCAGGCTATCTTCTGTCAGGCTAAGTTGCCTCCTCCTGCCCAGGCTCTGGCCATGTGCCCAATACCTTCCTTACTCTGCCGTCTGCATTCTGACATACAGGAGTTTTCCTCTGAAATGAGGCCTCTCATTAAGCTGCAGAGAAACCTTTGGGAAAGAGCAGGGCAGGAAAATTGTCGTTGTGAATTTTCCTAGTGCTGGGAGAGATGGAAATAAACAGGGGTTCTCTTACTTGGGACAGGGTAGATAAAGGGCATCTGCGCGAGCACATTGCTGGGCACTTGCTGTGGCCAAAGCCTGTGGGGGGGGGGGGCCCACAGGCAGCCTAGGGGGTTGGAAAGCCACTAGATCTCTCCACTGGGAATACCCTTGGTGTGATGGGGATTGCATGGTGGCAAAGGCCTGGTGGAATGTGCCTCAAATCCCTCCTTATCAGTTTCTGGGACAGGGGTCTGAGAGGATATGGCTGGAGTGCACTATGCTCCAGCTATTCTGGGCTGCTCAATGAACCCAGCAGGAGCAGCCAGACCAAGTTAGAGCAATCTCTAGGACTGAAGTGGCCCCTGAATCCAGGATGTGCTAAAATGGCATAAAGCTCCCCCTCTATCTGTGGGAATTTCATACAGACCACTTCCTCCCAAAGAGGAAAAACATTCAGCCTGGAAAAAAGGGAGAAAGGGGAGGTCTGGGGCCTGGCTGATGGGGTTCTTGGGATCTCTTGCGTATGCTGTGTAATAACCCTCAGGTAACAGCTGGGTGAGTGGAAGGGACTGTTGAGGGACCTGTGAGGAGAATTCTGATATGACACCGTGTCAGTTGGGTGAGCAATGACTGAGTGTCATCAATAATGACAGTGTTCTGGATAGGATGAAGGCCGTGTGAAAACAGAGGAGGGAATAGGAAAGGAGGAGAGACTGGAGCTGGACAGAGGAGGAGATGAAGGAAGGAGAGAGAGAACAAGGGACAGATGGGGACTCACAGAAGGCTGAAACAAGCAGCAGAGTAGAGTTCCCACTGACAGCATATGGCATCTGCCAGGGAAGATTTTGGTGGGGAAACTGAGGCTCAGCAAGAGGAGGTGACATGGTCAGGCTGCAGTGTCAGCAACAGAATCTTGGCCCTGTGCTTTAGCCACACAGTCCTTCCTCTGGCTAGTTAGACCTGCAACTGCCTTTAGCCTCTGGGATTCTGACTATTCTGGACTCTTTTTCCCTTCTTGATGATTAATCCTGTTCAGGTCAGTTTCAGCTCCAGCAAAGCTGTCAGCATGCTATTGGAGAGACCCCTTGACTAGCCAGCAGAGGGAGATAATTTAGACCCCACTATGTTGTTGATCTCTGAGATATTCAGTTCTCAGCAGGGGATCAGAGTGCAAGGAGTGAGCTAGACCAGTGGTTTTCAGACTGCGGGTTGTGACCCAGTACTGGGTCACGGAATGTAAGGCACTGGGTTGCAGCCAGCTCCTAGGTTGGGGGGCCACAAGGCTCTGCACATGCCCCTGCACCGCATGCTGCCCCTGCCTCAAGCACCAGCTTCCACTGGTTCCCAGCCAATGGGAGCTGGGGGGTGGGGAGGTGGTGCCTGCACGTGAGAGCCGCTTGCATGCCTCCGCCTAGGAGTTGGAGCTGCTGCTGGCCACTTCTGGGCCGCAGTGTGGTCCGTGGTGCCAGAAGAGGCAGGAAGACCCCACTGCAACGCTGACTGGGAGCTGCCTGAAGTAAGTCCACTCCCCAACCCCATGCCCCAATCCCCTGCTCCAATCCTGAGCCCCCCCCAACCCAAAGCCACTTACTGCACCCAAAACCCCTCATCCCCTGCCCCACCCCAGAGCCCTGACCCCCTACTGCACCCCAATCCCCTGCCCCAGCCCTGAGCCCCCCCAAACCTGGAGCCCCCTCCTGCACCCCAAACCCCTCATCCCCAGCCCAGAGTCTCCACCCCAAGCCCAGAGCCCTGACCCCCTCCCACACCCCAACCCCCTGCCCCAGGCCAGAGCCCCTTCCACACCCTGAACCCCTCATTCCCGACTCCATCCCTCAGCCCTCACCCCCATACCTCAACCCTCTGCTCGAGCCCTGAACCCCTCCCACATCCCAAACCCCTCATCTCCAGCTCCACTGGGGCACAGGAATCAACAATTTTCTTCAACTAGGTTGCCAGAAAAAAGTTTGAAAACCCTGAGCTAGACCATAGACAGGACAGGGGACACTCGTCCCGGGTAGTGCCCTGCACAAAGGAGGCACATCCTCTGACTGAAGTACCTGAACATGACTCCCCTGAAAGCTGAAAATATCAGTCTCTGCTCATAAACTTTTCCTCTCCCTCCTATAGTAAGGTGCCTTCACTAACATGCTCACTGCCATGGACAGCAGCCAGGTGTGCACACACACACACATGCACACCACACATACGTGCTTGCCAACACACACATGCATGCACACGCCATGTTCACATACACAACAGGGCTGAAGAGATACAGAACTGTATTTTGTGGCCATCATCACCTGGCCTGGGTCAAGCTCCCCTCACATGTTAGTCAGGCTCCCCTGTTTCCTGCAGCTGCTGGTACACACACAAACTTGATGCAGTGCAGAAAGAGTGAGAGGCCAGGGCTCCACTGATTCTTCTGACATTAACTCTAGCCTGTCTCTATGTTCTTCAGATTGTCTCACAAAGATAATTATATCAACAGAGAATATGAGAATAGGGTCAAAAATTCTGATCCACCTAGGCGATACACTGGGTGACTGTGGAACCAGGCAAAGGGATCTGTAGCTTGAAAGGTACCTAGTTACACTGCTACCTTACTTCATGATAATTAGCTAGAGATTCCTCTGGTGAGGCTAGCATATTAAGATCTGATCCATTAGGAATTTCATAGCTCAGACTAGTAGTGTGACCCAAATTAAGGAGTCCTATGGAGCAGATATCATCATGACTTTGAATCGGCTCATTCAGTTTCTCCAGCTAGTCCTCTAACAGTGCCAACTCAACAAGGGCCATACAGGGAAATCTAGTTTTGTTTCTGAGATCTTGGAAGCATAGGCCATTCTTGCCCACAGAATGAGAAGTTAATGCTGGAGAAACACTATTATTAGATCCCACACAGCTTATCATCTGTGGCAGGTGCAGGACTGCACCCTATTGTACATTTTCTAGAGTTTTATCTAGTCTAGTAGTAAATGTTCAAAATGATGGGTCTTCACCATTTTCCCCAGGAGACTGTTCAAAGCCTAAGAGATCTGATGGGTGGATGATCATCTTTTGATATCTCTTCTGCTGGAAGGCAAACTGCATGGTAGTTGTGTCTTTTCTTCTGTAAGTCATCCCTTATTTGGTTATCACAGACACTTTTGGATCCTTCCTTATTGGACACCTCCTACCGTGTAAGCTGCAGTGAAGTTCTGAGTTGCAAAGGCTGCATGAGCCTTTCCAAAAAGATTTAGTAGGCTGTTGAGGGAGAGCTCTACAGTATTTTGGCATTGACATATGCCATCTTCCCTGGTAACACAATTGGTTGGTACCTTTAGTACCTGACTAGGATGTCCCCCACTTCCTATCCAGCACTCTGCAGTGCTGTCATCTGGTAGAGTGTGAAATACTGAGCTGGGGACCCCTGCATTACTTACCTGTAAGGCTGCCAGCTCCCTTGCTCACTCTGAAGACATCTGTTCCCATAATATTGAAACTTGCTCTGGTAAGGAAAGGCTGGGAATTGTTTAAGAACACTTTACTAGATGCCCAAAAAGCCACAATCCCACAATTTAGGAAGAATGCCAAATTGGTTAAAAAACTACCCGGGGATTAGTGGAGAAGAAAAGGCAGCAATAAAAAAAGGAAATATTTCAAACAAATGGAAGAAAGGGGATGTTGATAGTAACGAATATAAATCAGAAGTTAGGAATTGCAGAAAATTGATAAGGGAAGCAAATGGACACAAAGAGAAATCTGTGGCTAGCAGAATTAAGGATAATAAAAAGAAGCTTATTAGGAACAAAAAGATGACCTCCTGAGGCCCCTTCCAACCCTGAGATATTCTATGATCAGTCCTTTGTGTAGAGCTTCCGTTTGTAGCAAAGTCCCTCCAGAGGTAAGAAGCAGGGTTGAAGACAAGATGGAGAAGCTGCAGCAGCTTTTTATAGTCTCTTGCCATGTGGTCTTTCTTTCTTTGTCCCAAGGACAAGCTGTCCATCACATGGCCTGGAAAAACCTCAGAGTTCTGTCCATAGGCATGTCCCTGCATACCTTGCTCAGTCACAAGGCATGTCTGCCTTCTCTCAGTGGGTCAATCGTATAGCTGATGGTCCTTGGTGTCAGGCTAGGCAGAGCTGACACCAATTTGTCTGGGGTGTCACCCAGAAGCATTGCATAAGTTTGAAATACAGACAGTATAGAGACAATATGCATAACTTCAACTACAAAAATGATACACATATACAGATTGCATAATCATAGCAAGAAAACCATAACCTTGTCTTAGACACCTTATTTGACCCCCTTTTTACAAGATTTGGAGCCGCTACAGGACTTTGGTTGCAACAACGATCTATACAGTTACAGATTCTGTCAATAACGTCACACAAGGTCTATGTGGTTGCTCAGACAACTTCCTGGGCCAACACCTGGGGTTAAGTAGGGGCACTTGGCCAATCAGAGGACTGCAGGGTACTGTCACTCTGGGTCTCGTGGGTGGTAGTTCCTGCAACGCCTATTCACACCGCTTCCTGGCTGTGCCTCTGCAGGGCCTTCTGCTGGTATGGTGGGAATATCAGCCACCCCAGGCTCTGCGTACCTAGGTTTTATTCCCTGCATCCTTACAAAACTGAGGCAATTGAAATGTTTAATTTCAATCTCACTCAAAATGTTTTGATTTACTGAAAATTCAGAACATTTTGGTTTTAAGTTCGATCCAAAACAAAACTTTTTTTGGGGGGGGAGGGGGGCGTAGAATTGCCTGTGAATTAAAAAAGCCACTATTTTCCCAGCTCTCTTTCTTAGGCTGGGCAGAGTATAGGCACTGTCAATCTGGCTATGGGCCTCCAGGAACACATTCCAGGTGCCAACCCGATACACCAATTGCCTGGGCCCTGAAACCAGTGCTGGCTTTCCTTAGATCCCCAAGAGCTCGTGCATGCTCTCAGAGGACAACTGAAGCTGCCAGTCTTCCAGTGTACTGCTTTCCCCTTTGGGGACTACATGAAAGTGTAAGCAAATAACACACAAACACAGCTAAGGCATTTCTAAATACATACACACTTAACGCTTAGGTAGCACAAGAGATATACAGATATCCTGTACCCAAATCCCTGTCTTAGTTTCCTCACTCCAAAAGGCCTTTGGGATTTGGCCTGTGTGTTTCCAGGTGGTTCAGGATTCTTCCTCTTCTTTTTCTCATGGGTATTAATAACCCTGCCCAGGGCAGCATGTGGCTATGTGTTGTGCTTTATGGGTGTTAGCAGTCCTGCTTGGGGTGGTATGTGGCTACATGTTGTTGATATGGAATTACTGGGCCTGCCAAAAGAGAGAACATTGGACGCTGTCCCTCTCCTGACGGGACTTGTGCTCCTGGTGGGGGGTGGGGAGCTGCAAGGAGCTGAGAGCCCAGGCTCTTAGCCCCCCCAACACTGCCCCTCTTAAGTCAGTAGAAGTGCTCCTGGTGAAGATGTGCATCACCAACAGAAGGATGTGGATGTGAACCGCTGCAGTAATTACTGCAGTGGCTATAAGTCAACCTAAAATAGGTCAATATAAACTTGTAGTGTAGACATGCCCTTAGATTTCACCAACCAATTATCAAGTGAAAACTCCTCAAGCACTTTAACAGCCTTAACATGGAGTCACAGACAGTCCAATCTGGTACTTTGGTCTATCTTGCCACCCAGGTAAGCTTTCCTTTGTGATAGATGGTCCCTTACATCAAGGATCAGAGCAATATTCAGGTTAATCCCAGTCACACACCCCAAGTTAATTGCATCTTTAGATCTCAAACCAAGATAAAGTTTGTAGCTAATCCTATAATAAACTGTCTAAAGATTTATTAAGTAGTTGCCAAAGGAAATAAGAGAGTTATTTACAAGGTTAAAGCTGGTAAACATATATACACACAAATGAGTTCCAGTCTTAAGTTTCAAAAAGTAATAGAAGCTACTATAATAAGCAAGTTCTATATGTCCTTTAGAGCTAATTTAGTCCAAGCATGGGGATCATTTGCTTATGCTTATCAGTCCTTGCCCCTGAGAGTCCAAGCAGTATAAAAGCTTTGGACAGCTTTGCTTAACTATCTTGAGTAATTTTGTATCGTCTGCAAATTTTGCCACCTCACTGTTTACTGCTTTTATGAACATGTTGAAAAGCAATGTCTCAGTACAGACACCTTGCTTCATTCTGAAAACTGACCAATTGTTCCTACCCTTTGTTTCCTGTCTTTTAACCAGTTACTGATCCATGAGAGGACCTTCCCTCTTATCCCATGACAGCTTACTTTGCTTATGAGCCTTTGGAAACGGACCTTGTCAAAGGCCTTCTGAAAGTCCAGCTATACTGTATCCATTAGATCACACTTGTCCATATGTTTTTTTGACCCCCCCCGCAAGGAATTCTAATAGATCAGTGAGGCATGATTTCCCTATACAAAAGCTGTGTTTACTCTTCCCCAACAAATCGTTTTTATCTGTGTCAGATAATTCTCTTCTTTACTATAGTTTCAACCAATTTGCCTGCTCCTGAAGTTAGGGTTACCAGCCTTTTTATTGCCAGGATTGCCTCTGGGACCTTTTTAAAAATTGGCATCACATTAGCTATCTCTCAGGGCCGACTGATTCTGCCTAAAAGTGTGGGTACTCCGAGTCCCCACCCCCTCCATGGCCTCACCCCTGCCGCTCCTCTTCCTCCTAAGGCGCCACCCCTGGCCAAGCTGGAAGCTGAAGCCAGGCCACGGAACCCAGTCCCATCAACCTGCCTGGGGTGGGGTGAGGGCCTGAGAGAAGCCCTTAGCCCATGTCCCTGCCCCCTGAATCCCCACCCCAGGCAGATGGAGGGTCAGGGGCTCCCCCCTGCTGCCTGGGCTCTGCAGGCTGCTCTTACCCAGATGGGGTCCAGCTTCTAGCCTGACCAGGGGGTGGGGTCTCAGGGGGAAGAGAAGGGGCAAAGGGCCAAGCCCGTGTCAAAAGGTAGATGGGCCAGGTCTGTCTACTTTGAAAAAGTGGGCGGGCCATGGCCCCTAGGCCCCCTCTATGCCAGTGCCCCTGCCTCCAGTCATCTGGTACAGAAGCTGATTAAAATGATTGGTTACATACCACAGTTAGTAGTTCTGTAATTTCATATTTGAGTTCCTTGAGTGGGTGAATACTGTCTGGTCCGGTGACTTATTACTGTTTAATTTATTGATTTGTTCCAAAACCTCCTCTATTGACACCTCAATCTGGGACAGTTCCTCAGATTTGTTACCTAGATAAGAACGGCCATGCTGAGTCAGACCAAAGGTCCATCTAGCCCAGTATCCTGTCTTCCGACAGTGGCCAATGCAGGTGCTTCAGAGGGAATGAACAGAACAGGCAATCATCAAGTGATCCATCCCCTCTCACCCATTCCCAGCTTCTGGCAGACAGAGGCTAGGGACACCATCCTTGTCCATCCTAGCTAATAGCCATTGATGGACCTATCCTCCATGAACTTATCTAGTTCTTTTTTTAACCATGTTATGGTCTTGGCCTTCACAACATCTTCTACTAAAGAGTTCCACAGGTTGACTGTGCGTTGTGCGAAGAAATACTTCCTATTGTTTGTTTTAAACCTGCTGCCTATTAATTTCATTGGGTGTCCCCCTAGTTCTTGTGTTATGAGAAGGAGTAAATAACACTTCCTTATTTATTTTCTCCACCCAGTCATGATTTTATAGACCTCTATCATATCCACCCTTAGTCATCTCTTTTCCAAGCTGAAAAGTCCAGTCTTATTCATCTCTCCTCATATGGAAGCTGTTCCACACCCCTTTTAATTTTTGTTTCTTTTCCAATTCCAATATATCTTTTTTGAGATGGGGTGACCAGATCTGCATGCAGTATTCAAGGTGTGGGTGTACCATGAATTTATACAGAGGCAATATGATATTTTATGTTTTATTATCTATCCCTTTCCTAATGATTCCCAGCATTCTGTTAGCAATTCCTTAAAGGAATGGCTTAGGTGTGGGAACCTCCCTCACATCCTCTGCAGTGAAGACAGATGCAAAGAATTCTTTTAGCTTCTCTGCAGAAAAGGACCTGGGGATTACAGTAGATGAGAAGCTGGATATGAGTCAGCAGTGTGCCCTTGTTGCCAAGAAGGCTAACGGCATACTGGGCTTCACTAGTAGGAGCATTTTCAGCAGATCGAGGGAAGTGATTATTCCCCTCTATTCTGCACTGGTGAGGCCACATCTGGAGTATTGCATCCAGTTTTGGCCCCCCCACTACAGAAAGGATGTGGACAAATTGGAGAGGCTGAGGGAACTGGGCTTGTTTAGTCTGCAGAAGAGAAGAGTGAGAGGGGTTTGATAGCAGCCTTCAACCTGAGAGGGGGTTCCAAAGAGGATGGAGTTCAGCTGTTCTCAGTGGTGGCAGATGACAGAACAAGGAACAATGGTCTCAAGTTGCAGTGAGGGAGGTCTAGGCTGGATATTAGGAAACACTATTTCACTAGGAGGGTGATGAAGCACTGGAATGGGTTACCTAGGGAGGTGGTGGAACCTCCATCCTTAGAGGTTTTTAAGGCCTGGCTTGACAAAGCCCTGGCTGGCATGATTTGGTTGGTGTTGGTCCTGCTTTGAGCAGAGGGTTGGACTAGATGACCTCCTGAGGTCTCTTCCAACCCCAATCTTCTATGATTCTATGCAATGGCCTTATCTTCCTTGAAAGCTCCTTTAAGTCTTCGGCTAATTACTCTTCAAAGTCGTCTTTGGCCTGCCTAATTATACACGACTTGCAGAGTTTATGCTCCTTTCTATTTTCCTCAGTAGGATTTAACTTCCAAATGTTAAGGGATGCCTTTTTGCTTCTAACCACTTCTTTTACTTTGTTTAGCCATAGTGGCACTTTTTTGATTCTCTTAGTGTGATTTTTAATTTGGGGTATACATTTAATTTGACCCTGTATATGGTGCAGATCTGCAGTGACTTTAATCCTTTCATAAAATAGGATCCTGAAGTCAGGCTACATTTTTTACTTATTGAGGTAGGCTTGAGACCTCTGTCAGAGCCAGGTCAGTCAGTATATTGTGTCAGTTAGGAGTGTGCCTCCTACTTTGCCTGAGTTCCAAAACGGCTCACCCTCCCGATTGCCGAGGAAGAGTCATAAGACCTCCAAGCAGCCCACCAAAAGAAGATCTCTGGCATCGAAGTCTGCTAGGCATGGGGTTAAGAGGATAGTGCAGCTGAAGTCCAAGCACTCCTCTTCTCCAGCACCCAAGAAACCAGCAGCAATGACTCCAGCATCGAGGCAGGTACTGTTGAGTCCAGGCCCTGAGGGAGCACCTTCCGCACCTGTGGAACTGCACAAGTAATTTCTGGCAGCCTCAAATGCCTAAAGCATGCTCAGTACCAATGATCTCTTGTCACTTTCAGTGCCGGTATCACCAACAGTACAGGAGTCGGCACTCTTGGTACCACCGGACACAGGGGCTCCAACAACATTGCTGTAGTGCTCGTTACTGTGTCAGCCCCATTTGCCTCAGATGGCTTGTCCTTTGGTACCACTGAGGGGGGAAGCCCGCAATGCTTGCTATGCTGCGATTTGCGATTTGGCCTCAGTCACTGGTACCATCAGTAGCAGCACCTCCATGGCTACCGGAAGGAGAGCTGTCCTCCTATTAATCAGAGGTTGGGTCCTACATTTCCCAACCTTGGAGCCACTTTCTCTAGTCCCCGTCGAAGCACTACTACCCTGCAAGGGATCCTTCTGCAGGAGTACCATCAAGTGGGTGGTCAGGAGGTCACTTGGGGCCTACACCTGTCCAGTTGCCTTTTTGGAATCTGTGGGATTTCCCTATGTTTTCTAGATTATATTTTAGGCATTCTTATTCAGTCACCTTGGAGAGGTGTGCAGTATCTGCCCACCAGGTACCTCCTGTTCTTGAACCTGTTCCTGAGCCCAGTACCAGGTGCCAAGAGCTGGATGAGGAGGTCTCCACTGGACAAGTGATGGAAGAAGAGCAGCCTGAGCCTATGCTGGCCCCCTCTTCATCCTCTCCTGATGACACAGGCTCATCAGGGGGCATTTCACCTCCCCCAGATGACTATAAGGCCCACCAAGAATTGTTAAAGAGGGTGGCCTTAAGCCTGGGCATCCAGGTGGAGGAAGTGAAAGAATCCTTGCACCTCCTGATAGATATTTTGGCCTCAGCAGATCCTTCCAGAGTGACCTTGCCTCTCAGTGAGGCAAATATGGATCCCGTTAAGGCACTCTGGCAGACCCCTTCATCCCAATAGGGTGTATTAAACTTCCAAGGTTACAGTTTCTCTCTAACCTTGGATGGGTAGATGCTGCCACCACCCAAATGCAAAAAAACCCCTCCCTTTTTTGAGAACCCAGAAAGGTGCAGTTGGGAATTCCTTCCTGTGGGGTACCCTCAAGCCCTTTCACTCCCTGCTTCAGGGAAGAACTGAGAATGAAAAACAAAGGAAATCAGCTGTTGTCCCCAGCTAATTAAACAACATGTGCACAAACCTCTTAGGACACAAAAACCCCAATCCTGTTCTTAAAAAAGGTAAATTTTATTAAAAACAAAAAAAGAAAATACATCTGGAACTTAGGCTTTTTGCTAGATCTTAAAAGAAACAATTACAAAAATTAAACATCAAGATAGCTCTCTTGAGGTTCAGCTTGAAGGTTACAAGCAGAACAAAAGCATCTGGGGATAGCACAGAGGAGTCCACTAGCCATAAGAAATAAACAGAAATAAACCGAATTGCATCTTCTAAACATTCCTGATTTACTTACACATTTGGGGGTTCCAAATAAGTGTTTCTAGGTATGATCTATGATCATACCTGGCTTAAAGCTTCTCATAGCATAACTGCTCTCTGTTCCCCTCTTTCCCAGAGAACAACAACGGACACAAAGGGGAAATTTTTTCCCCATTTAAAAAAGTTCTAGCCTTCTCATTGGCTCTTTTGGTCAGGTGCCCAGTCCCTTTCCTTTACCTGGGGGACTTTGTTAACCCTTTACAGGTAAAGCAAGCGGAGAACAGCCACCAAGAGAGACTTTATAGCTAACTGGCTGGCTAGGTATCCATAAAACAGAGCTTAACCCCCATCCCCCTTCATTTATCACAGAATGTTAGACAATCACCAGTCAGAAGGGTCTAGATAATACTTAGTCCTGCCTTGAGTGCAGGGGACTGGACTAGACGACCTCTCCAGGTCCCTTCCAGTCCTATGATGTCATCTTCTATAAGATGCAATCCCTGAATCAAAAGATGCAAAAATTTAGATCTGTTTGTCAGGAAAGTTTATTCTACTCGGGGAGGAGAAGGCTGCAATTTAGGATTGCCAACCAGCAGGTGCTCTTCAGCCAATATAATTTTAATGTCTGTGATACCATGCTCAAGTTTAGAGACATGCTGCCAGAAGATACTAGGCAGGAGTTCTTGTAAGTGGATGAGGGGAAATCTGTGGCAAGAGCTTCATTGCAAGCTGCACTGGTTTCAGTGGACTCAGCAGCCAGGTCCATGGCTTCTGCAGTGGAGGCCATACCAGTTCCCAGGATGTTAGACCCCATTTTTGTTTATTTGCAAACTGCCTTTCCCACTTTCTCAGTGCTTGGTCCTGCATTACTAAGGACCATTGGGTGTTAAGCCATGTGGAAGTGAGATATACCCTCCAGTTCAGTTCTACCACACTCTCCCTCCCCTTCAGTCTTCAGGGACTACTCTCATGGCAAACTCTTAATTCAGGAGGTTTAGTCTCTCCTTCAGCTGTAGAGGAGGTTCCGCAGAGTCTCAGAGGAAAGGGGTTCTACTCCTATTTCCTAATCCCCAAGCCAAAGGGCAGTCTCAGACCTATTTTGGACCTGTGTCAGCTCAACAAAAAGATAAAGTTCCACACAATCACCCGGGCTTCTATTATTGCCTCCCTAGATCCTGGGGACTGCCTACAATTTAAGAGATGCCTACTTTCATGTGGCAATTGTGAAGTTCCCCTCTGGTGTTATCCGGACCGGTGATCTGCTAGGTGACTCCAATCCTTGACTCTGGGAGCCAGCCTTACCATGCTCTGCTGTGAGAACCCCCCACTCCTGGGCTGTTCACGCACAGCCTCTGGCATGTAAGCTGCTCCTTGGATTGTGCAACCGAATGACACTAGCCAATACCTCCAGTCCCAGACACAACCCTAGGAACCTCCATCTTGCAGTGTCCAGTTATGTCCTCTGGACACTGCAAGCTTATATGAGTTTGTCAATTTAACAAAGAAATTGATATGTATCAGGCTTGTTTCCCAAGGGAGGCCTCTGACACACTTCAAACAAAACACACTGCTTCAGGTAGAATAAACAAACAAATGTATTAACTATAAAGATAGATGTTAAGTGACTATAAGTCAAAGGATAATTTGGTGAAATGAAATAAAAGCAAAATGCATTCTAAACTGATCTTAACACTTTCAATGCCTTACAAACTTAGATGCTTCTCACCACAGGCTGGATGGTTGCTCTTCAGCCAGGCTCTCCCCTTTGATCAGCGTTTCAGTCACTTGATGTGGTGTTTGTAGATGGAGGTGGAAGAGAGAGAGAGCATGGCAAACGTCTCTCCCTTTTATCATGTTCTTTCTTCCCTCTTGGCTTTCCCCCAACCCCCCTTCAGAGTCAGGTGAGCATTACCTCATCACGGTCCCATACTGACTAAAGGAAGAGGGGGGACGACTCACTTGAACAGATCCTTTTGTTGCAGCCTAGGCCAGCGTTCTTTGTTCCTCTGAGGCTGGGCTGGGTTTGTCTGATACCTGCCCTGATGAGGTGTGAACTGCCTCTCTGCTCTTGGAGAGTTTTTGCCTGGGCTTATTTTAAGCCATGAGGATACATTTTCAGCCTCATAACTATAACCTATAACATTACTGTAACAATTACTATAACAACAGTGCTCAGTGCTTCATGAGCCTTCTGAAGACACCCAACATAAGAAACTTTGCATTGGGTACCACCCAATCATTTTACAAGGATGAACATTGGGGTGCTGGGTGTTTCCCTGAGGTACAGAGCATCACAGCAATATATCAAGGTCACGAATGGTGTCTCAGGTTTGCATTTTCCAACATATAGACCTGTTTCCAAACAAGGCCAATAGAAAATGTCATCAATTTGCTTGCTGCAAAGCTACAATTAGTTGAAACAATAGTAAAGAATAAAATTGTCAGGCTGTATCATAGTTGCTTTTCTGCTACCCTAGCTGTTTTATCCTTTTCCCCCAATCACAGTCCTTCCCAGAGTGCTACTGAAGATCAAGTGGAACCAGGCCCGAGTTATTAATAGCCCCAACGTGTCTCGCCAGCACTGGTTCTCCTCTCTACTGGACCTGTCAGAGGCAACTCCAGTTTCACTCTCATTACACTCGGACTTGATCTCCCAAGATCAATATCAGTTGCTCCACCCAAACCTGCAGGCCCTTCGTTTAACTGCCTGGAAGCTCCATTGCTAAATCTCATGTAGCAGTCTTGTTTGGAGTAATTTCACCATGTCTTATTAAATAGTAGAAAGCCCTCTATCAGAGCTGCTTACCTGTCAAAATGGAGGCATTTCTTTACCTGGATTTGTCAAACTGGAATCTCACTGATGCAGTCCTCTATCCAACATATACTGAACTATCTATTGCACCTAAAAAAGGCAAGAGTTAGCAATCATAACATTCTTTTGATATATTTTTGAAGTAATTGGGAAGCCAGTTCAGTACAGTCAATACAGTTTTTTCAGGTACACAGGCCAAAATATGACTAAAGGAAGGATGGCCCAGTGGATCAGAAGCTTGGGAGAAATGGGCTCAATTCCTTACTCAGCCACTGATTCCCTCTGTGTCCTTGGGCAAGTCACTAATTTCTCTGTGCCTCAGCTTCCCATTGGTAAATGGGTATAACAATATTATTTCCATAAGGATTGTGAGGAACTCAGGCACTAAAATCATGGGAACCATGTAAGTATTTTAGACAGATAGCTAATATATGTTTTAAGTATTTGTATGCAAGTCATTTATAATGACCTGGAAAGCAAAGTGACAGGAGATTGCCCAGAGCCCTGGCCTGTCACACCCTCAACACTGCATCGTGTGTGTGTGTGTGTGTGTCCCAGCAGCTGCTGGAAAAAGTGGAGCCTGACTGACATGTGATGGGACCTTCTTCCAGGTAAAGTCATGGAAGCCAGGAAATAGAGTTCAGGATCTCCTCAGCCCTGTTGTGAACATGCATACGTCGTGGGCACTTGCAGCTGGGTTCATTTGGGGCCAGCAAGCCAAGGCTCAACAGTCTCTCAGAGTCTCGGGGTGGCCTTGCCAGGCAATCTGAAGGTCTAGTGACCAAGTTACAGTCCACCATCTACTGGACTCCATGGGTTCCCCTGGTCTGGTGAAGGAAGAGGAAAAAGTGTAGGGGGACCCACGCCCTTCCTCTTCACTAGCTCCTGGCGCAAGGCCCAAGGGGGAAGGGATGAGTTGATATTCAGTCAGCTCTAGCTTTTACAACAGACCAGTCTCCCTTAGGTCACTTCCTACCTCCCCCTATTCTATCTTCAGTTTGGAACGTGGTTGTGGCACTCAGCTTCTCCCTCTGCAGAGGGTTTCTTCCTTTCGGGGGGAGGGATAGCTCAGTGGTTTGAGCATTGGCCTGCTAAATCCAGGGTTGTGAGTTCAACCCTTGAGGGGGGCATTTAGGGATCTGGGCCAAAAATTGGGGGTTGGTCCTGCTTTGAGCAAGGGGTTGGACTAAATGACCTCCTGAGGTCCCTTCCAACCCTGAGATTCTATGATTCACAGTCTCAATAGTTCAAACACTCATTTGGGTCTTCCCAGTGTCCACCTACCCCTTTTGTAGGTGACAAATCTGAGGAATTGTCACAGATGGAAGTGACACTAGAGGAGGTTTTGGAATTAATTGATAAACTTAACAGTAACAAGTCACCAGGACCAGATGGCATTCATCCAAGAGTTCTGAATCATAGAATATCAGCATTGGAAGGGACCTCAGGAGGTCATCTAGTCCAACCCCCTGCTCAAAGCAGGACCAATCCCCAACTAAATCCTCCCAGTCAGGGCTTTGTCAAGCTTCACCTTAAAAACTTCTAAGGAAGGCGATTCCACCACCTCCCTAGGTAACGCATTCCAGTGCTTCACCACCCTCCTCGAGAAAAAGTTTTTCCTAATATCCAACCTAAATCTCACCCACTGCAACTTGAGACCATTACTCCTCATTCTGTCATCTGCTACCACTGAGAAGAGTCTAGATCCATCCTCTTTGGAACCCTCTTTCAGGTAGTTGAAAGCAGCTATCGAATCCCCCCTCATTCTTCTCTTCCGCAGACTAAACAATCCCAGTTCCCTCAGCCTCTCTTCATAAGTCATATGTTCCAGTCCCCATATCATTTTCATTGCCCTCTGCTGGATGTTTTCCAATTTTTTCACATCCTTCTTGTAGTGTTGGGCCCAAAACTGGACACAGTACTCCAGATGAGGCCTCACCAATGTTGAATAGAGGGAAACGATCACGTCCCTCGATCTGCTGGCAATGCCCCTACTTATACAGCCCAAAATGCCATTGGCCTTCTTGGCAACAAGGGCACACTGTTGACTCATATCCAGCTGCTCGTCCACTGTCATCCCTAGGTCCTTTTCTGCAGAACTGCTGCCTAGCCATTTGGTCCCTAGTCTGTAGCGGTGCATGGGATTCTTCCTTCCTAAGTGCAGGACTCTGCACTTGTTCTTGTTGAACCTCATCAGATTTCTTTTGGCCCAATCCTCTAATTTGTCTAGGTCCCTCTGTATCCTATCCCTACCCTCCAGCGTATCTACCTCTCCTCCGAGTTTAATATCCTCTGCAAACTTGCTGAGGGTGCAATTCACGCCATCCTCCAGATCATTAATGAAGATATTGAACAAAACCGGCCCGAGGACCGACCCTTGGGGCACTCCACTTGATACCGGCTGCCAACTAGACATGGAGCCATTGATCACTACCCGTTGAGCCCGACAATCTCGCCAGCTTTCTATCCACCTTATAGTCCATTCATCCAGCCCATTCTTCTTTAACTTGCTGGCAAGAATACTGTGGGAGACTGTATCAAAAGCTTTGCTAAAGTCAAGGAACAACACGTCTACTGCTTTCCCCTCATCCACAGAGCCAGTTATCTCATCATAGAAGGCATTTAGATTAGTCAGGCATGACTTGCCCTTGGTGAATCCATGCTGACTGTTCCTGATCACTTTCTTCTCCTCTAAGTGCTTCAGAATTGATTCCTTGAGGGCCTGCTCCATGATTTTTCCAGGGACCGAGTTGAGACTGACTGGCCTGTAGTTCTCCGGATACTTCTTCTTCCCTTTTTTCAAGATGGGCACTACATTAGCCTTTTTCCAGTCGTCCGGGACTTCCCCTGTTCGCCATGAGTTTTCAAAGATAATGGCCAATGGCTCTGCAATCACATCCGCCAACTCCTTTAGCACTCTCGGATGCAGCGCATCGGGCCCCATGGACTTGTGCTCGTCCAGCTTTTCTAAATAGTCCCGAACCACTTCTTTCTCCACAGAGGGCTGGTCACCTCCTCCCCATGCTGTGTTGCCCAGTGCAGTAGTCTGGGAGCTGACCTTCTTCGTGAAGACAGAGGCAAAAAAAGCATTGAGTACATTAGCTTTTTCCACATCCTCTGTCACTAGGTTGCCTCCCTCATTCAGTAAGGGGCCCACACTTTTCTTGACTTTCTTCTTGTTGCTAACATGCCTGAAGAAACCCTTCTTGTTACTCTTAACATCTCTTGCTAGCTGCAACTCTAGGTGTGATTTGGCCTTCCTGATTTCACTCCTGCATGCCTGAGCAATATTTTTATACTCTTCCCTGAAAGAATAGTTCCGCAATTTCACATTTCAGTTAACTATGGTTTGTAACCTGTCCTTTAAATCAGCTTCTGTTCCCAGTGACTGGAAGATAGCTAATGTAACGCCAATATTTAAAAAGAGCTCTAGAGGTGATTCCGGCAATTACAGACCGGTAAGTCTAATGTCATCACCGGGCAAATTAGTTGAAACAACAGTGAAGAATAAAATTATCAGACACATAGAAGAATATAAATTGTTGGGCAAAAGTCAGCATGGTTTCTGTAAAGGGAAATCATGTCTTACTAATCTATTAGTCCAAGGAGTACTTGTGGCATCTTAGAGACTCACAAATTTATTTGAGTATAAACTTTTGTGGGCTAAAGCCCACTTCATCAGATGCATGCAGTGGAAAATACAGTAGGAAGATATATATATATATAAACATGAAAAAATGGGGGTTGGCATACCAACTCTAACAAGAGTAATTGATTAAGGTGGGCTATTATCAGCAGCAGAAAAAAGCTTTTGTGGTCATAATCAGGATGGCCCATTTCAAACAGTTGACAAGAAGGTGTGAGCAACAGTAGGGGGAAAAATAAACACAGGGAAATAGTTTTTAGTTTGTGTAATGACTCATCCACTCCCAGTCTTTAGTCAAGCCTAATTTAATGGTGTCCAGTTTGCAAATTAATTCCAGTTCTGCAGTTTCTTGTTGGAGTCTGTTTTTGAAGTTTTTTTGTACAGACTAACTCGGCTACCACTCTGTAATCTATTAGAGTTCTTTGAGGGGGTCAACAAACATGTGGACAAGGGGGATCCAGTGGACATAGTGTACTTAGATTTCCAGAAAGCCTTTGACAAGGTCCCACATCAAAGGCTCTTACATAAATTGAGTTGTCATGGGATAAGAGGGAAGATCCTTTCATGGATTGAGAACTGGTTAAAAGACAGGGAACAAAGGGTAGGAATATATGGTACATTTTCAGAATGGAGAGGGGTAACTAGTGGTGTTCCCCAAGCCATTGCACAGTCAACCTGTGGAACTCCTTGCCTGAGGAGGTTGTGAACACTAGGACTATAACAGGGTTTAGAAGAGAACTAGATAAATTCATGGAGGTTAATTCCATTAATGGCTATTAGCCAGGAAGAGTAAGGAATGGTGTCCCTAGCCTCTGTTTGTCAGAGGGTGGAGATGGATGGCAGGAGAGAGATCACTTGATCATTACCTGTTAGGTTCACTCCCTCTGGGGCACCTGGCATTGGCCACTATCGGTACACAGAATACTGGGCTGGATGGAACTTTGGTCTGACCCAGTGTGGCCATTCCTATGAGAAGCGGGGAAAAAGGGGGTCAGACACTTGGCCTCCCAGTTGGGTCTTACCCACAGTCCAGACTCTTTCCCTGCACATCCCTCTGTTCCAGAAGCTACAGCCTGGCTTCCTGCATGCAGGTAGTCTCTCCTTCATTCTCCTCCTGCTTACCTGTCAGAATTTCTTTTTAAGCAGACCTTCCTTTTGGAGCATGCTCTGCAGCTGCTGAGGGGAGGGGCCCTCGTGGTCCAATACTGTTCCATTACTCCTTTAACCCTATGGAAGAGTCTGTAAACCCCATCACTCACCCTCCCCCTCAGGCTGGACATCGCAGGGACAGTCTGTGCAAACAAGTTCCCTGTCCCTTGAGAAGAAGTCTGCATTCCTATGGTCTTTTTCTGCTCAGTGTAGTACCTTGAACCTGTATGGCTGCAGTGAGAGGTAGCTTCACATGATCCGAGGTTATAATCTTTCATGGCATGCAGTCACTGATGGGGTGAATGATCCACTACCAGATGGAATGGCTGGGCCCATACATAATAGCGGAGCACTTTGATAGCCCATTTCACTGCCACAGTCACCTTCCAGATTACCGAGTAAGAAACTTCTTGGGAGAACAATTTTTGGCTGAGGTAAAGAATTGTGTGTTCTTCTCCCTCAATTTTCTGTGAAAGCATGGCCCCATGGCAAACATCAGAGGTGTCCATCTGCAAAATGAAGTGTTTGGAAAAATCAAGGTGGAACAGGACAGGTTCCTCAGTCAGTGGATCCTTTAATTTTCTGAAGGCTATGGTGCAGTTGTGGGACCACTGGACCTTCTTGTTAGCTGCATCCTTCACCAGGTCCATCAGTAGGGCCACAACTGTGGTGAAATCCAGAATAAGCCATCTATAATATCCTGCTTATCCCAGGAAACATCAGACCTGCCTCTTTGTGGCAGGCATTCTGCTAGGGCTTGGACTTTCCCTACCAATGGGCATAGATGCCCCTCCCCACCATATACTCTAGGTACGTCTCCTCCCAGTTAGCTAGGCAATACTTGGATGGGTTAGTTATAAGTACAGCAGTTTTGAAGGCATGCAAGATTACCACTACCTGCTTTAGAACAGTGTTTCTCAACCAGGGGTTGAGACCCCCAGAGGTCTTCCAGGGGTTATATCAACTCATCTAGATACTTGCCTAGTTTTACGACAGGCTACATAAAACCACTAGCAAAGTCAGTGCAAACTGAAATTTCATATAGATAATGTCTTGTTTATACTTCTCTATATACTATACACTGAAATATAAGTACACTATTTATATTCCGATTGATTTATTTTATAATTACATGGTAAAAAAGAGAAAGTAAGCAATTTTTCAGTAATAGTGTGCTGTCACACTTTTATATTTTTATGTGTGATTTTGTAAGCAAGTAGTCTTCAAGAGAGGTGTAACTTGGGGGTACTCAAGACAAATTAAACTCCTGAAAGGGGTACTGTAGTCCAGAAAGGTTGAGAACCACTGCTTTAGATGTTTCCTTCAGGATGTGCTATAGATGATAATTTCATCAATGTATGCAACTGCACATTGGAAGGTAGCTGCTGCGCCATGTAGGCCAAAGGGCATAGTCTTAAATTGTTATATGCTGAATGGCATGTAGAAGGCTGTCTTTTCTCAGGATTCTGGAGTCAAAGGGATCTGCCGGTAACCTCTGGGTGGGTTGATGGTGGTGATATAACTGGCAGCCCCTAACCTCTCTAATAACTCGTTTACCCTTGGCATCAGCTAGGCATTGAATTTTGACACTGTTGACCTTTCGGCAATCTATGCAGAATCTGGAAGACATGTCCTGTTTAGTTGCCTATGCTATGGGGCTTTGCCACTTGCTCTGTGACTCCTCAACTACCCCGAGGTCTAACATAGCCTGTAGCTCTTCTGTACTATTTCCCACTTGTATCAGCAACTGTAGAAAATTCTCTCACCTCTTTTTCTGGCTCAGTCTCTGTGTGGTGAAACACCAGGTGAGTCTGTCCAGGTACTTCAGAAAAGACCAAAGCTAAGGACTGAGCCAGTTTTCGGATCTGCTATTTTTGTTCCATCTGCAGGTTCTTTCCCACTGGAACTTGTTTAGAACTGAGGGTTACAGGGGCCTGTGGCTCTAGTTCAGGTTCTGGGCGAAATGGTGCTATCAGGAGCCCCTCCCAATTTTTCCAGGCCTTTAACAGGTTGACGTGGTATACCTTAGTGTCCTGCCTCTTGCCTGGCATGGTTTACTGCTCCAATCCATCTAATCACTTCGGAAGGACCTTGCCATCTGGCCAACGGTTTGGATTCTGAGGTGAGGAGCAGAAGTAATACTTGGTCTCCCAGTTGGAACTCCCAGACACAGGTTCCCTTGTGGTAGGCTTCTGCTTACCCTAGATTTTCCCTTGCAAATTCGCTTATGGTCTTTAATTTCTCCCTCAGCCATAACACATACTGTATCGAGTTAGTGGCTTTGGAATCTTGTTCCTCCGATGCCTCACAAAGGAGATCTAGTATTCCTCTCAGCTATCTCCCATACAGTAATTTGAATGAGAAGCCCATCAATGCCTGTAGGACCTCGCAGACAACGAACAGGAAGGGCGGAAGCAGTTGGTCCCAGTGGCAAGGTTCCAGGGCTTCGAATTTTTGCAGCATACTTTTTAGTCTTACTGAATCTCTCCACTAATCTGTCAGATGGGGGATGATACACGGACGTTCTTAAGGATTTTATTCTCAGCAGGCTGCACAACTCTCTCATAAATTGAGACACAAAGTTGGTTCCCTGATCAGTAATTATTTCCAGAGCGATCCCCACCTGGGCAAATACTTTCATGAGCCAAGGGCAAGGGAGTAGAGTGGAGTGGAATCACCTTGGGGTATCTCATGCCATAGTTTTGTATGATTGATATGTATTAGAAACCTGCTGCACTCTTCTCTAAGAGACCCACCAGGTCCATGCCAATTTCACTATGGGGTGGGATATCAGGGAGGCCTGGGGTACCATCTTCTGACTTGTCCACTAGCATTCTGGGCAGAAGGGGTAGTACTCTCACACCTCCTGTTGGACACCTGGCCACTAAAACCACAGTGTCACTCGTTTTTGTGTTTTCTCCAGAGCCAGATGTCCCCCATAGGATATGGTGTGGGCCAATTCTAATATTTCCTTGTAGTACTTCTTTGGGATGAGAAGTTGCATTTTAACCTCTCCAGTCTGCTGGTCTTTCTTCGCTCTACACACTTTTTCTCCCTGTAATTGTAATTTGTCTCCCTCTCATTGCTTCAGGAATCAGGACTCCACAATCTCCCCATTAACTCAGGCATGGTGTTTGTAGGCTAGCCTTAATGTTGCGTCCTTCCTCTGTTCCTCCACAGAATGAACCTTGTCCAACAGTAGGTCGGTCTCCATAGGCTCATTTAGGACCTTCTGTTGTTCGTCCCCCATAAGAGAAGTCAGGTCTGCCCCAGTCGTCTGTGGGGACTCATGTTCCTTTCCTTGGGTCCTCCTTCTCCTTGCCTGCTAAGATTTGAGGCCCCGCAATCCCCACATCACTAGTATCACTGCCTGTCCCTTCCAGGGCTCCCCATTCTCAGACTTTATTAAGTCTCTAAAAACCTCCAATCCTGTCTGATTATCAGAGAATATATGAAGTTTGGGGCTACCCCTACACAGATTTCCTCGTTGTGATTCTGCACCATCATCAGCACTTTCTTTGTCAGGTAAGGGCACACATCCCCACGGATGCACTGCAAATAGATGGTGTCCATGGGAACTGTTTCCAGTCCCGCCAGACTCACCCTCACCAGAGTCTGGCAGCAACACCAGTCCATCAAGCCTTGCACCTCCACTCTGTTCACTTGCATGGGCTCTAGTAGTATCCGCGGCCCCTTATTACAAGCCCTGGAGTCAGCCACCCATACTTGGTTGTAAAGACAATCGATGTACAGGCAGTCTCAACGGAAGTGCCTGACTCCTCCTGGTCTCCCGCACTCCTTGTCAGTTTCAGAGAAGGGCTGTTGCCTGAACCCACCACACTTCCTAAGCTGGGGGCCTGGCAGAGGCGTGTTCCCAACCACCACTCTTGATCTGTGGCTGTCGCCTTGCTGGGATCAGGTTACCATGTCCTCAGTCCTCACCTCCCCCTTCCTTGCTCTCCCTTCCACCACCTTTGTCAGCTAAGGTGAGGGACAGACCACCCTAGGGGGTCTCCACCATAGGCCCCATGGTGACATGATAATTCTTTGCTTAAGTTAAGCCTTGGACAGGGTTGCAGGCTGTTGTCGCACCCTTCAGTAAACTGCACTAGGACAATTCTTTTGGCTACCTGAGCTCCCATTTTTGCATTGCATTGGAGCCATCACCCACCACCAATATTCTCTGAAACACAGGGCCACTGCCATGGTCATGCCCCAGGTGGGAACCTTTCCCATCAGAATCACTGGTGATGAGTCTCTGTCAAAATATCAAAGGCATCTAAGATGGCTGCCTTAAATTGAGAGTGGACTTGTGCAGCAGTCACATCTGGTACACAGACTGAGCTGTATCTGTTAGGTAGGGGGCTAGCATGTGGTCAGGTTCTCCACAGGCCAGCGGGTTGCCATGGCAACCCTTTCACGAGGAAAGCCATTGAATGTCATCCAGCCCCACTTTTTTAGCTTTAGTGGTGTAGTAGGAAGAGAGCCTAAGACATAAGCCCTTTTATTAGAGGCCTCGTATGAGGCCTGAGGTCTAGGCTAAAGTAGCTGTCAAAACTTTGATAAAAATAAAGCAAAATCTGGCTTTGAGCTAGAGGCAGGCCCTGCCCACAGAGTCTGGTAAGAACAGGGCTGATATTTTTCAGAGTAGCAGCCGTGTTAGTCTGTATCCGCAAAAAGAAAAGGAGTACTTGTGGCACGTTAGAAACTAACAAATTTATTTGAGCATAAGCATATGCAGTGCATGCATCTGATGAAGTGAGCTGTAGCTCACGAAAACTTATACTCAAATAAATTTGTTAGTCTCTAAGGTGCCACAAGTCCTCCTTTTTTAGGGCTGATATTGCAAAAACACACATTCCTAAGAGGTGCTAGGTACAGAGCACTCATGCAAACACATTCCAGAAGGGTTGTACCAAAATACCTTGATACCAACACATTCCCTAAAGATAACAGGAATACACTGACCCATCCTAAAGATAATGTCAGGATGACAGTGTGATGGATAGAGATGTACAAGGTAATGGGTGGTAACTGGTCAAAGGGTGTCAACTAACTACGTCAAAGGGGCAGTATGTAACTTGTTTGTATTGATGTATAAAATAGAGCCTCACAGGAAGTTTCTCTGTCTAGCCTAGGGAGGAACGGAGTGTCCCACAGTTTACTGAGTTGTTCCATTGTTACGGTCATACATGTATTAGTGGTCCAGTAGAGTCAGTGGAATACTAGTATTCATTAACAATAAACCTGGCCTGGTGCCTTCGTCCATTAATGGATCTTGTCTTCTCAGTTATAGTTCCAGTCAGAGCCAGATTTACGCCTTACACGTCCTGAGGCATAGTATCTTCAGCACCCTCCCTGCTTACAGCAGACCTTCATATTTTCTGTAAAATATAAAAGGAAAAGAAATATAAACAATAATTTAAATACAGTAGAACCTCAAAGATACGAACACCAGAGTTATGGACTTACTGATCAACCGGACACCCTGTGGAACCGGAAGCCCTCAATGAGGCAGCAGTGGCTCAGTTATTCAGCCATGGGAAGGTTGGAGCTTCAGTGTCAGGGCTCCAGACTTCTGACCCTAGGGAGCACTGGGTCTCAGGTCTTTAGACAGGAGGGAGCGCTGGGGCTTGGGGCTTTGGCACCATGGCTCTGCTCCTGGTTTCAGCCCCAGCACTCCCCCCATAGCTAAAGCTCTGAGCTGTGGCCCCCACAAGGCTGAAACCAGGAGCGGAGCCATGGGACTGAAACCCCAACCCCAGCACTCCCCCCAGGTCTAAAGTGCTGAGCTCCAGGGCTCCCACGGGACAGAAGCCCTGAGTCCCCTGCCCAGAGCCCTGACAGTCAGAAACCCCGACTCCACTGCTTCCCCAGCCCAGAGCCCTGACACCCCCATCTTCATTCCCCCGCAGCTGCAGCCCCAACCCTCCATGTGGCTGAAGTCCGTAACCTCTTCTTCAGAGTTATGGAACATTTCAGAGTTACAGCCAACCTCCATTCCCTTTTAAACTTTTAACCCACTTTTAACTTTTAGGAGCCCCTAGAATGCTTGCACCGCTAGGCGTGTGCCTAGTGTGCCTAATTGGAAATCCAGCCGTGGTGCCAGTTCCCCTCTTGAAAACCATTTCCAGCTAAGAGACAAAGACTCAGTGTGGAAGGATGTTCCCTGCTGGTTTTTTTTCACCTGTTTGAGCTTCCTTTGTTTCCCTTCCTGCTTGATGACTCTGTTTACTGCTTACATGCAAATTAAGACAAGTATATATTCCATTGTGTAGAACAAACCTATCTGCCAACTTCTGTTTAGGCAGGGCTGCTGGTTTGGGTTTGGAACATGTGTTCATAACATCATAGAATTT
Source organism: Caretta caretta (assembly GCF_965140235.1). NCBI lineage: Eukaryota > Metazoa > Chordata > Testudines > Cheloniidae > Caretta > Caretta caretta. The sequence continues at coordinate 40,395,830 of NC_134213.1, forward strand.
CAGGGTTGGAAGGGACCTCAGGAGGTCATCTAGTCCAACCCCCTGCTCAAAGCAGGACCAATCCCCAATTTTTGCCCCAGATCCCTAAATGGCCCCCTCAAGGATTAAACTCACAACCCTGGGGTTAGCAAGCCAATGCTCAAACCACTGAATTATCCCTCCCCACCATGCTCTCAACAACATCATATTGGGAATTCTTATAACTTCACATACAATGTTGCCACACATATTTTATCAGGGCAGCACTGACCAGCAAATTATGAGCTTTCAAATGATATCATACAAGGCATACCTTGTACAAAGACTATTACTATAGTGTGTAGGTTCTGAATAGAGGGGTGTATTTAGTCACAACAGTAGTGCGGGCTAGGAACGTGAGTACCTACCGAGGGTATTCCCACAGTATTCTTGCCAGCAAGATAAAGAAGTATGGGCTGGATAAATGGACTATAAGGTGGATAGAAAGCTGGCTAGATTGTCGGGCTCAACGGGTGGTGATCAATGTCTCCATGTCTAGTTGGCAGCCGGTATCAAGTGGAGTGCCCCAGGGGTCGGTTCTGGGGCCGGTTTTGTTCAATATCTTCATAAATGATCTGGAGGATGGTGTGGATTGCACCCTCAGCAAGTTTGCAGATGACACTAAACCGGGAGGAGTGGTAGATATGTGGGAGGGTAGGGATAGGATACAGAGGAACCTAGACAAATTGGAGGATTGGGCCAAAAGAAATCTGATGAGGTTCAACAAGGACAAGTGCAGAGTCCTGCACTTAGGATGGAAGAATCCCATGCACAGCTACAGACTAGGGACCGAATGGCTAGGCAGCAGTTCTGCAGAAAAGGACCTAGGATTTACAGTGGACGAGAAGTTGGATATGAGTCAAAAGTGTGCCCTTGTTGCCAAGAAGGCCAATGGCATTTTGGGCTGTATAAGTAGGGGCATTGCCAGCAGATCGAGGGACACGATCTTTCCCCTCTATTCGACATTGGTGAGGCCTCATCTGGAGTACTGTGTCCAGTTTTGGGCCCCACACTACAAGAAGGTTGTGGAAAAATTGGAAAGAGTCCAGCAGAGGGCAACAAAAATGATTAGGGGACTGGAACACATGACTTATGAGGAGAAGCTGAGGGAACTGGGGATGTTTAGTCTTCAGAAGAGAAGAATGAGGGGGGATTTGATAGCTGCTTTCAACTACCTGAAAGGGGGTTCCAAAGAGTATGGCTCTTGACTGTTCTCAGTGGTAGCAGATGACAGAACAAGGAGTAATGGTCTCAAGTTGCAGTGAGTGAGTTTTAGGTTAGATATTAGGAAAAACTTTTTCACTATGAGGGTGGTGAAACACTGGAATGCGTTACCTAGGGAGGTGGTGGAATTTCCTTCGTTAGAGGTTTTTCAGGTCAGGCTTGACAAAGCCCTGGCTGGGATGATTTACTTGGGGATCGGTCCTGCTTTGAGCAGGGGGTTGGACTAGATGACCTCCTGAGGTCCCTTCCAACTCTGATATTCTATGATTCTATGAGGGTTCCAGTCGTGTTTCTACAGCCCTTGCTGCAGCCCACATCTTCACTGCTCTTTGTTCTCACACTTCCTACAATTTAAGCTGCAGTCACACTTCTGACTGCAGTGTAGACATACCCTGGGTGGGACCTACAAAATCCCAGGCATTGTGCTTCCTCTGCTGGCTAGGCAAGTGGTCTGTTGAGAGCTGTGTTTTTTAATTTGGGGTATACATGTAAGTTGAGCCTCTATTATGGTGTCTTTGAAAAGTGTCCATGCAGCTTGCAGGGATTTCACTCTAGTCACTGTACCTTTTAATTTCTGTTTACCTAACCTCCTCGTTTTTGCATAGTTCCCCTTTCTGAAAGTAAATGCCACAGTGTTGGGCTGTTAAGGTATTCTTCCCACCACAGGAATGTTAAATGTTATTATATTATGGACACTATTTCCAAGCAGTCGTGTTATAGTTACCTCTTGGACCAGATCCTGCGCTCCACTCAGGAATAGATTGAGAGTAGCCTCTCCTCTTGTGAGTTCCTGTAACAGCTGCTCCAAGAAGCAGTCATTTAAAGTATCGAGAAATTTTGTCTCTGCATTTCGTTCTGAGGTGACATGTACCCATTCAATAGGGGGATAATTGAAATCCCCCACTATTATTGAGTTTTTTATTTTGATAGTCTCTCTAATCTCCCTTAGCATTTCATCATCACTATCACTGTCCTGGTCAGGTGGTCAATAATAGATCCCTACTGTTATATTCTTATTACAGTATGGAACTACTATCCATAGAGATTCTGTGGAACATGTGGATTCATTTAAGATTTTTATTTCATTTGATTCTACATTTTATTTCACGTATAGTGCCAATCCCTGCCCCCGTACGACTTGTTCTGTCCTTCCAATATATTTTGTACCCCAGAAGGATTGTGTCCCATTGATTGTCCTCACTCCACCAGGTTTCTGTGATGCCTATTATATCAATATCCTCCTTTAACACGGGGCACTCTAGTTCACCCATCTTATTATTTAGACTTCTAGGATTTGTATACAAGCACTTTAAAAACCTGTCACTGTTTATTTGTCTGCATCTTTTATGATGTGTCAGATTCATTATGTGAATGTTTCTCATCTGATCTGGCCCATACTTTATCCTCTTCCATCCCCTCCTCCTGACTAAAACCTGGATAATCTTTATCAATACACTCTCCTCTAAGAGAAGTCTCTGTCTGATCCATATGCGCCTCTGCAGCAATCGGCTTTCCCCCATCTCTTAGTTTAAAAACTGCTCTGCAACCTTTTTAATGTTAAGTGCCAGGAGTCTGGATCCACTTTGGTTTAGGTGGATCCCATCCTTCCTGTATAGGCTCCCCCTATCCCAAAAGTTTCCCCAGTTCCTAATAAATCTAAACCCCTCCTCTCTACACCATCGTCTCATCCATGCATTGAGACTCTGAAGCTCTGCCTGCCTACCTGGCCCTGCGGATTTCTGAGAATGCCACCATAGAGGTCCTGGATTTCAGTCTTTCCTAGCAGCCTAATTTGGCCTCCGGGATGTCTCTCCTACCCTTCCCTACATCATTGGTACCTACATGTACCAAGACCACTGGCTCCTCTCCAGCACTACACATAAGTCTATCTAGATGCCTCACCAGGCAGGTAAGTCACCATATGGTTCTCCCAGTCATCACAAAACCAGCTATCTATGTTTCTAATGATCTGTCTCCCTCGTGATCCCCGCAAGAGCTTGGTGTTTGCAGATCCTCCTTGGACTAGCACAAATCTGAAGTTTCCATGGGTCTGTGGTGGCCAAAGCAGCAACGCAAAAGCTCTTCCCCACACCGGGCAAGCTGCCCTCAACGTGCCTCAGAGCCACCGTGGCTTAACAACCATGTAAAAGAAGCAGTGAGAGATAAAAAGGTATTGTTTAAAAAGTGAAAGTCAAATCCTCGTGAGGTAAATAGAAAGGAGCATAAACACTGCCAAATTAAATGTAAAAATGTAATAAGAAAAGCCAAAAAGGAGTTTGAAGAACAGCTAGCCAAAAACTCAAAAGGTAATAACAAAATGTTTTTTAAGTACTTCAGAAGCAGGAAGCCTACTAAACAACCAGTGGGGCCCCTGGACGATCAAGATACAAAAGGAACGCTTAAAGACAATAAAGTCATTGCAGTGAAACTAAACCATAGAATATCAGGGTTGGAAGGGACCTCAAGAGGTCATCTAGTCCAACCCCCTGCTCAAAGCAGGACCAAGCCCCAATTTTTGCCCCAGATCCCTAAATGGCCCCCTCAAGGATTGAACTCACAACCCTGGGTTTAGCAGACCAAAGCTCAAACTCCTGAGCTATCCCTCCCCATCCCAATTCTTTGCTTCAGTCTTCATGGCTGAGAATGTTAGGGAGATTCCCAAACCTGAGCCGTCTTTTGTAGGTGACAAATCTGAGGAATTGTCACAGATTGAAGTGACACTAGAGGAGGTTTTGGAATTAATTGAGAAACTTAACAGTAACAAGTCACCAGGACCAGATGGCATTCACCCAAGAGTTCTGAAAGAACTCAAATGTGAAATTGCAGAACTATTAACTATGGTTTGTAACCTGTCCCTTAAATCAGCTACTGTACCCAATGACTGGAAGACAGCTAATGTAACGCCAATATTTAAGAAGGGCTCTAGAGGTGATCCTGGCAATTACAGCCCGGTAAGTCTAACGTCAGTACTGGGCAAATTAGTTGAAACAATAGTAAAGAATAAAATTGTCAGACACATAGAAGAACATAAATTGTTGCGCAAAAGTCAACATGTTTCTGTAAAGGGAGATCATGTCTTGCTAAACTATAAGAGTTCTTTGAGGGGGTCAACAAACATGTGGACAAGGGGGATCCAGTGGACATAGTGTACTTAGATTTCCAGAAAGCCTTTGACAAGGTCCCTCACCAAAGGCTCTTACGTAAATTGAGTTGTCATGGGATAAGAGGGAAGATCCTTTCATGGATTGAGAACTGGTTAAAAGACAGGGAACAAAGGGTAGGAATAAATGGTACATTTTCAGAATGGAGAGGGGTAACTAGTGGTGTTCCTCAAGGGTCAGTCCTAGGACCAACCCTATTCAACCTATTCATAAAATGATCTGGAGAAAGGGGTAAACAGTGAGGTGGCAAAGTTTGTGGATGATACTAAACTGCTCAAGATAGTTAAGACCAAAGCAGACTGTGAAGAACTTCAAAAAGATCTCACAAAACTAAGGGCAACAAAATGGCAAATGAAATTTAATGTGGATAAAAGTAAAGTAATGCACATTGGAAAAAATAACCCCAACTATACATACAATATGATGGGGGCTAATTTAGCTACAACTAATCAGGAGAAAGATCTTGGAGTCATTGTGGCTAGTTCTCTGAAGACGTCCATGCAGTGTGCAGCGGCAGTCAAAAAAGCAAAAGGGATGTTAGGAATCATTAAAAAAGGGATAGCGAATAAGACAGAGAATATATTATTGCCCTTATATAAATCCATGGTACGCCCACATCTTGAATACTGCTTACAGCTGTGGTCCCCTCATCTCAAAAAAGATATACTGGCATTAGAAAAGGTTCAGAAAAGGGCAACTAAAATGATTAGGGGTTTGGAACAGGTCCCATATGAGGAGAGATTAAAGAGGCGAGGACTTTTCAGCTTGGAAAAGAGGAGACTAAGGGGGGATATGATAGAGGTATATAAAATCATGAGTGGTGTGGAGAAAGTGAATAAGGAAAAGTTATTTACTTGTTTCCATAATATAAGAACTAGGGGCCACCAAATGAAATTAATGGGTAGCAGGTTTAAAACAAATAAAAGGAAGTTCTTCTTCACTCAGTGCACAGTCAGCCTGTGGAACTTCTTGCCTGAGGAGGTTGTGAAGGCTAGGACTATAACAGGGTTTAAAAGAGAACTGGATAAATTCATGGAGGTTAAGTTCATTAATGGCTATTAGCCAGGATGAGTAAGGAATGGTGTCCCTAGCCTCTGTTTGTCAGCGGGTGGAGATGGATGGCAGGAGAGAGATCACTTGATCATTACCTGTTAGGTTCACTCCCTCTGGGGCACCTGGCATTGGCCACTGTCGGTATACAGGATACTGGGCTGGATGGACCTTTGGTCTGACCCAGTGTGGCCATTCTTATGTTTTTACAGGCAGGAGTACTGCCTGAGGCAGTGCTATTGAAGCCAAAGGCCAATGCTAGCACAAGAACAAATGGGGATAAACTGGCCTTGAACACGCTCAGGCTGAAAATGAGAAGAGGGCTTCCAACCATCAGAGGAAGGAAGTTCTGGAGCAGCCTCCCAATAGGGGTTGTGGGGGCAAACACCCAAACTGATTTAAGATGGTGCATGATAAGTTTATAAATGAGATTATATGACAGGGCTGCCTGCAATAGCAGGAGATGGAACTTGGTGATCCAGCAGGTCCCTTCCAGTCCTGTATTCCTATAGTGGGTAGGAGCTCTGGATAAGGCACATTCCTGCATCTCACAGGATCACCTGGAAAGAGCAGCACAGCAGAGGGCCTGGTGCCAGAGCTATGCACCAACCAGCCCCTACTAGCAGACTCTGTGGAGAAGTTGGGAGCAGTGCCAGGGTCAGCACACACAGGGCTCCTGGGAGGGGCTAATTGATGGCTCCATTTTTTCTCTTGTTACTCAGTACACAGGTCTGGCACTCCCAACCTACTCCTAATAGAACAAGCCCAATTCCCAGCCTGGCCCAACCCCTTCATCATATGGGCTCAAGCACTCCCAGTCCACCCACCTTGGCAGAGGTGTCCCAGGCTATCACTGGCTCTGTCAAGTCATAAAGCAGATGGCAGAGAGACAGGGGGCTTGTGTGAGGTGTTGGCACAGGTGACTTCCTTCTCTGGATCAGAGGAGCTGAAGTACTCAGCAATAGAAATAGCAGGATGAGCAGCTAGGCAGGTCAGATTCACCACTTGGAATCCTGCAGGAGTATGGAGAATCCTGTTCATAGGGGTTGCTGCACAAGAGAGATGTCTGTGAAAAGGGTCAAGAAGGGACGCATGCAAGAGACAGTGGTTTATGCGTGTGACAAATAGGATATTACCTATAAGGGGGTGTATGAGTTGAAGCCTTGTGTGAGTGGCATGTGTGTGTTTCCATACGTATTTGCACAGACATTTATGCCAATGCAGGGGAGGGCTGAATGCACAGAGGCCAGAAAGCCATTCTGCTGGGCAATCCCATCTCCACATTTCAGAGGGAGAAGAGCAGGAGCTGCTGTGCTATGGTGTGTCATTCCTTTCCTGACACTTGCCCAGGTACCAGATGGGCTCACAGATTCACTTTAACAGATTCACAGATTGCAAGGCGAGAAGGGCCCACTGTAATCATCTAGTCTGTCCCCCTGTATAACACAGGCCAGAGACCTGCCCTCAAATAATTCCTAGACCAGATCTCTTAGAAAAACATCCAATCTTAATTACAGAATTGTCAGTGATGGAAAATTGACTGTGACCCATGGTAAATTATTCCAGTGGTTAATTACCCTCATTGTTAAAAATTTACACCTTATTTCCAGTCTGAATTTGTCTAGCTTCAACTTCCACCCACTGGATCGTGTAATACTTTCTCTGCTAGACTGAAGAGCCCATTATTAAATATATGCTCCCCATATAGGTATTTACAGACTATAATCACGTGCCCCCTTAACCTTCTCTTTGTTAAGCTAAATAGATTGAGCTCCTTCAGTCTATCACTATAAGGCAGGTTTTCTAATGTGTTAACCATTCTTGTGGCTCTGCTGTGAACCCACTCCAATTTATCAACACTGTTCTTGAACTGTGAGCACCAGAACTGGACACAGTATTCCAGGAGTAGTTGAAGCAATGCCAAACACAGAGGTATAATAACCTCTCTGCTCCTACTTGAGAGTCCCGTGTATCCAAGAATCACATTATCCCTTTTGTCACAGTGTCACACTGGGGCCTTATGACCCACAAACCTTTTTCAGAGTCACTGCTTCCCAGCATAGCCCCCCATCCTGTATCTATGGCCTACATTCTTTGTTCCTAGATGTATATAGTTATATTTAGCCATATTAAAATGCATATTGTTTGCTGAACATAAGAACAGCCATACTGGATGAGACCAATGGTTCATTTAGTCCAGTATCCTGTCTTCCAATAGTGGCCAATGCCAGGTACATCAGAGGGAATGAACAGAATAGGTGAGTGATCATCAAGTGATCCATCCCCTGTCGTCCACTCCCAGTTTCTTGCAATCAGAGGCTAGGGACACCCAGATCATGGGGTTGCATTCCTAACCATCTTGGCTAATAACCATTGTGCCCACCTTACCAAGCAATCCAAACTGCTCTGTAACAGTGATCTATCCTTTTCATTATTTACAACTCCCCCAATTTTTGTGCCGTCTTCCAACTTTATCAGGGATGATTTTATGTTTTCTTTCAGGTTATTAATAAAAATGTTAAATAGTGTAGGGCCAAGAACCTATCTCTGGAGGATCCGACTAGAGGAACACACCTGTTCGATGATTTCCTGTTTACAGTTACATTTTGAGACCTATCGGTTAGCCGTCTTTTAATCTATTTAATGTATGCCATCTTCAATGTACATCTTTGTAGTTTTTAAATCCAAGTATCATGCCATACCAAGTCAAATGGTAGAAGAAGTCTAAGCATGTTACATCAACTCTGTCACCTTTATCAATCAAATTTATAATCGCATCAAAAAAAGATATCAAGTTAGTATGACAGGATCTATTTTCTATAAACTGGTGTTAAATGGCATTAATAATACTACCCTCCTTTCATTCTTTATTAATCAAATCCCATATCAGCCACTCCATTATCTTGCCTGGGCTGGATGTCAGAATGACAGACCTATAATTACTTGGGCCATCCCATTTACCCTTTCTAAATGTTGGCACAACTTTATCTTTCTTCCAGTCTTCTGAAACTTCCCTGGTGTTCCAGTCTAACTGAAAAACAACATTAACAGTCCAGTTAACAGTCCTGACTGACTGCTCAGTCAGATCTTTGAAAACTCTTGGATGCAAGTTATCTGGACCTACTGATTTAAGAATGTCTAATATTAGTAGCAGCTATTTAACAAGGAAAGAGTGTTATCATCTTATGGAAAGCAGTCTCATCATATATTTTTTTCTTAAATACAGAACAGAAATATTAATTGGACACTTTTGCCTTTTCTGCATTATTACTGATAATTCTACTATTTCCATCCAGTAATGGACCAATACCACTGTCCGGTTTCTTTTTGTTCCTAATATACTTTTAAAATTCCCTCTTATTTTCCTTTGATAGCCATAGATTTATCCTTGTGTTCCTTTGGCTCCCATGTCAATTTTCTACAATTGCAAGCTTCTTATTTATATTCATTACTATTACTATTAACTTCTATTTGTTATATATTATTATTTTTATTTTTTATAGTTGCCTTCATTTCTCCTCTAAACGAGGTCATTTTTTAACCAATATGGCCTTCTTCCTCAATTGTGACTTTTTGGGTGGGTATCTAGTACCATGTTCTTAAACAATTCTCAATTATCATTCATATTTTTCTGGTTAAATTCTTCCTCCTAGCTCATGTGGCTCATAATTGTTTTCAGCTTTATTCATTGGCTATAGCACCAAGAATAAATATCATGGTCTGGACTTTATTCTTTTTCACATTATAATGCAGAAAATGCAAAAGTGTTCAATTAATATTTCTGTTCTGTGTCTGAGAAAAAACGTATGATGAGACTGCTTTCCATAAGATGTTAACACTTTTTCCTTTCCACTAGTATCTCGGTCTGCAAAGCATTCTGTGTGTTTTTTTGCTGAGGTCTTTGGTCAGTTCAAGGAGCTGCCTATTGCTAAGGCTGTTAGTCAATCTGGACAACTTCCAGACTGGATATTGCAAAGCCATTGGTTGATCCAGGAATATATCTGTTCTGGTATGGCAAGAGTCCTTAGTCAGTCTGGGGAGCTGCTTGTCAAGGTGTTGCAAGGACTGTTATTTGGACTATGGTTAATCTGCAGAGCTGTCTATGTTGGTGTCACAGGGCTCAGTTGGGACCAGCTGTCTATCTGGATAGTGTAGGTTTCAGGATGTAATTTTAAATAAATTATTAGTATAGTATAGGCACTGCAGGTAGCAAACCCTGTGTTAAGATAGCCTAACACTTTCTATTGTAGGACCCCATTTTCAGATGCTTATAACTTTGTCAAACTTTTAACTGTTAAGGCTTAAATATTCCCTGATCAGCATCTACCTTGGGCTGAATATTTTGGGAAAGTTTCAGCAAAACCAGTTCAGTCATTTCAGAGAATGAAGCTAGGGGAAATATGTTGTTTTGCCCATGATAAAAATGCATTCTGCCATTTAATTGAGAAACGCTAGCACTTCTATGCTTTCGAGTAGGAACTTCTTGCAATCCCCTGCCTCACTTGCTACACACCTTATAGCTTCTGCACCAAATGTGGTGGGACTCCTACAGACTACAGAGCATCGTCCATCTAGTGCACTGAATGAGGCAGGGGTTCTGTGAAAAAAATGGTATGGGATTATGTAATTAAAGACTGCATCATAATACATGCAAGGGAGATGAATTAGGCTTGCATGGACAACCCTAATTCTGACATTTCCTAACTTTTGAGTGCTTGACTTTGTAACCTTCATAATATTCTTTAACATAATTTTTAAAATGTAATTATTGTTGTGTTTATTATGATGGTGCATAAAGATCCTGATCAGGAATGGAAGCCCATTATTCTAGGCTCTGTATAAACACAAAGGAAGAAATGCCTCCAGTACCAAAACCTTAAAATCTAATGTGTCTGTTGTAGAGGCTTGAATATGGTCTTGAATAACTATCCATCTGGGTGTTGTTGGGACCAGTGTGGAGTCTGGGAGCTGTCTGGGGTTTGAAAAGGTTATTGTTTGTCAATAACAATAGTCTTGTGTCTGGGTGCTGTGAAGGCTTTGGCAGAGTCTGAGGAGTCAGCTGTTTGAGTGCTGTGAGGATTGGTGCTGCTCTCTGGAACTTGTCTATCTAGGTATGATAGGAGCCAATGTTTGGTCTGGGACAGCCCCCTGTCTTGGTGGTGGCGTGTTTAGATGGGGTTTGGGAAAATAGTTGCCTTGGTTTTGTAGGAGTTATTCTGGTATGTTCTAGGGCCATTGTTTGGTTTCTGGCGCCCACTGTCCGGATTTAGTAGAAGTGGTTAATTCCAGAGAGAGTTGTCCATATGTGTGATTTAGGTGGCATTGTTTAGTGCCGGGGGAGCCATCTGTCCAGGTGTTGTAGGGATGAGTGTTGGTCCTGGGGAGCTGTGTGTATGTTGCTGGGACTTGTGAGACATCTGTCTTTTTGTTGTGGTGGTAAGCAGTAGTTCTGAGGATCCTTCTGTGAAGGTGTCGTAGGGATGGTGTTAGGTTTTTGGAACTGTCCGTCTGGGTGTTGTAGGAGGTCAATGTTGGGTCCAGGGAGCCATTTCTGTGTATGGACAATGTTGGGTTTAGGGAGCCATCTGTATGAGTGTTTAGGAACAGGTATTGGGTCTTGTGTGCCAGCTGTCCGATTTTGTAAATATCATGTTGGGACCCAGGAGCCACCTTTGTTGGAGTCACAGGGTCAGTATTGGATCCCTGTAGCTGTCTACCTGGGTTTTGCTGTGATGATGCTGGGGCTCAGAAGCTGTCTGGGTGTTGGAGGGATGGTGTTGGTGCTCAGGAGAAACTGTCTGGGTGTTGGGGGTATACTGTTGGGGCTCGGAAACTGTCTATTGGAATGTTGGAGGGATGGGGTAGGATCCCAGAAGCTGTCAGTCTGAGTGCCATAGGGACTGATGTGGGGCCCAGGGAACTCTCTGTGTGTATGTGTTTTCATCCCTTACTCTGCAGATCCTCGATCTCTAGGATCTCTCTCCACAGTGATCTGCTCCAATTCATTGCTTCCTCTTGTGGAAGTAAGCACCATTCCAGCAGCCTGCCTCAAAGGATGGAAAGTGAAATTGATGCTATGCTGTGCGGGAGGCAAAGCTCTCTGGCCTGTGTCCATGTGCAGTGATAGGAAGGCAGAGATCTTAACAAAGCTGGTATGGGGAGCTCAGGGAGGCTGCATTGCTGGCCGCTCCTTCCCTAAGCCAGGAACCTCTGTGTGCCCTTTGGCAGTGTAAGGCAGATGCTGTGCCCAAGGCTGTCTGCTGGGTGAGGTTGTGGGTTGGGAGAACAGGCTGCTGTCTGGATGGTCTAATATCCAGATCTGGGTGGACGGGGTCGGGGGGGTACATGAGTGGGAACCCACAGCATGGCCAATCCTTCAAAAAAGTCAGTTCAAAGGGCAGTTTGGGTGAGAGCTATTAAGCTTCTGCCAAGCCAAGCGCCTGCTGAGCCTTGCTTTTGAGGAGGTCTGGCATGCTGAACTGGGAGGGCCAGGCTGCTCAGCACTCTCGCCCTGGGAATTCAAAGGAGGGTACTTAGGACTATTGGGATCTGTACGTGGCCCACTCACAACTGCCTCCAGAGAGAAGGGGTGTGGTGTTGTTGTCAGTACCCAGGAACAGTACCCAGAGGGATCCAATACAGAGCAGCCACATCCCATGTGAGATGCAATATGAGGGAAGGGTGCCCAGGGGGAATACTGCGGATGCATGCCGATGAAGTGGGCTGTACCCATGAAAGCTTATGCTCAAATAAATGTATTAGTCTCTAAGGTGCCACAAGTACTCCTGTTCTTTTTGTGGATACAGACTAACATGGCTGCTACTCTGAAACCTGTTAGGGGGAAGTAGCACTGTAGCAGAGAGGTGCCCAGGGGAGCAGAGCTGTAGGGAAGTGATGATACGAAGGTTCATAGCCATAGAGGTGCAATGCCCGGGGTAGCAGGGCGACAGGGAAGTGATGCTGCAAAGGTTCGTTGTCATTGGGATATGGTGCACAGGGAAGCAGGGCATTGGGGAAATGATGCTGCCAGGGTTCGTAGCCATAGGGATACAGTGCACAGGGGAGCAGGTCAGTAGGGAAGTGATGCCGCGAAGGTTCATTGACATAGGGGTGCAGTGCCCAGTGCAGCAGGGAGATAGGGAAGTGATGCCGCGAAGGTTCATTGCCATAGGGGTGCAGTGCCCAGTGCAGCAGGGCAGTTGGGAAGTGATGCCGCGAAGGTTTATTGCCATAGGGGTGCAGTGTTCAGGGAAGCAGGGCAGTAGGGAAGCGATACTGCTAAGGTTCATTGCGTATGGTTGCGGTGCACAGTGGAACAGAGCGGTAGGGACATGATATTGTGGTTCTTTGCCATAGAGGTGTGGTGTCCAGGGAAGCAGGGTAGTAGGGAAATGATGCCACGAAGATTCATTTCCATAGTGGTGCAGTGCCCAGGAAAGCAGAACTGCAGGGAAGTGATGCCGTGGTTCATTGCCATAGTGGTCCTGTGCCCAGTGGAGCAGCGTGGTAGGGAAGTGATACCATGAAAGTTCATTGCCTTAGCGGTGTTTTGCCCAGATGAGCCAGGCTGTAAGGAAGTAATGCCGCCAAGGTTCTTTGCCATAGAGGTGCCGTGCCCAGGGCAGTAGGGAAGAGATACCGCAATGGTTCATTGCTATAGGGGTGTGGTACGCAGTGGAACAGGGCTGTAAGGACATGATGCCATGGTCCATTGCCATAGGGGTCGGTGCCCAGGGCTGCAGGGCAGTAGGGAAGTGTTTTTGTGAATGTTCATTGCCATAGGGGTGCGCTGTCCAGGGGAACAGGATGGTGTGGAAGTGATACCATGAAGATTCATTGCCATACGTTTCCGGTGCAGATTGAAACAGGGTGGTAGGGACTTGATGCCGCGGTTTATTACCATAGGGCAGTAGTTCTCAAACTTTTGTAATGGTGACCCCTTTCACATAGCAAGTCTCTGAATGCGACCCCCCCCTTATAAATTAAAAACACATTTTTATATATTTAACACCATTATAAATGCTGGAGAAAAAGTGGGGTTTGGGGTGGAGGCTGACAGCTTGCGACCCCCCCCAATGTAATAACCTCGCGACCCCCCTGAGGGGTCCCAACCCCAATTTGAGAACCTCTGCCATAGGGGTATGGCACCCAATGATGCAGGGCAGTAGGAAAGTGATGCTGTTGTTCATTGCCATGGGGTAAGGTGCCCAGGGCAGTAGGGAATTGATTCTGCAAATGTTCATTGCCACAGGAGTGTGATGCTCAGGGGAGCAGGGCTGCATGGAAGTGATGCCGTGGTTCATTGCCATATGGGTGCCTTCCCAGTGGAGCAGAGCTGCAGGGAAATGATGCCATCGAATTTCATTGCCATTGGGGTACGGTGACCAGTGGAGCAGAGTGGTGGGGACACGATGCTGCAAAAGTTCATTGCCTTAGCGGTGTTTTGCCCAGGGGAGCCAGGCTGTAGGGAGGTGATGCTGCAAAGGTTCTTTGCCTTAGGGGTGAGGTGCCGAGGGCAGCAGCATGGTAGATCAGTAAGGATTTCTCCAAGAGTCGGTCCTCGGGCCGGTTTTGTTCAATATCTTCATTAATGATCTGGAGGATGGCGTGGATTGCACCCTCAGCAAGTTTGCAGATGACATTAAACTCGGAGGAGAGGTAGATACGCTGGAGGGTAGGGATAGGATACAGAGGGACCTAGACAAATTAGAGGATTGGGCCAAAAGAAATCTGATGAGGTTCAACAAGAACAAGTGCAGAGTCCTGCACTTAGGAAGGAAGAATCCCATGCACCGCTACAGACTAGGGACCGAATGGCTAGGCAGCAGTTCTGCAGAAAAGGACCTAAGGGTTACAGTGGACGAGAAGCTGGATATGAGTCAACAGTGTGCCCTTGTTGCCAAGAAGGCCAATGGCATTTTGGGCTGTATAAGTAGGGGCATTGCCAGCAGATTGAGGGACGTGATTGTTCCCCTCTATTCAACATTGGTGAGGCCTCATCTGGAGTAGTGTGTCCAGGTTTGGGCCCCACACTACAAGAAGGATATGAAAAAATTGGACAAAGTCCAGCAGAGGGCAACAAAAATGATATGGGGACTGGAACACATGACTTATGAGGAGAGGCTGAGGGAACTGAGATTGTTTAGTCTGCGGAAGAGAAGAATGAGGGGGGATTTGATAGCTGCTTTCAACTACCTGAAAGGGGGTTCCAAAGAGGATGGAGCTAGACTGTTCTCAGTGGTAGCAGATGACAGAATGAGGAGTAATGGTCTCAAGTTGCAGTGGGGGAGGTTTAGGTTGGATATTAGGAAAAACTTTTTCACTAGGAGGGTGGGGAAGCATTGGAATGCATTACCTAGGGAGGTGGTGGAATCTCCTTCCTTTGAAGTTTTTAAGGTCAGGCTTGACAAAGCCCTGACTGGGATGATTTAGTTGGGGATTGGTCCTGCTTTGAGCAGGGGGTTGGACTAGATGACTTCCTGAGGTCCTTTCCAACCCTGATATTCTATGATACAATGATTCTATGAAGGGAAGTGATACCCCCAAAGTTCATTTCCATAGTGGTGCGGTGCCCAGGGGAGCTGGGACATAGGGAATTGATGTCGTGGTTCATTGCCATAGCTATGCTGTGCCTACTGAAGCAGGGCAGTAGGGAAGTATTCCTGTGAAGGTTCATTTCCATAGGGGTGCGGTGCCCAGGAGAGCAGGGTGTTAGGTTAAGTGATACCGCAAAGGTTCATTTCCTAGGGGTGCAGTGCCCATGGCAGTACAGCAGTAGAGAAGTGTTCCCCCGAAGATTCATTGCCATAGGTGTGCGGTGCGCAGGGGAGCAGGGTGCTAAGGAAGTGACGCTGCAAAGTTTCTTTGTCCTCGGGGTGCAGGGGAGCAGGACAGTATAGAAGTGATACCGCAAAGTTTCATTGCCACAGTATGCAGGGGAGCAGTATGTTTAGCAGATTCTAAAGTGATGCCACCAAGGTTTATTGCCACAGGGGTTTGTTGCCAAAGGGATCAGGGCGCTAGGGAAGTGACGGTTCATTGCCATAGGTGCTGTAACCAGGGGTGCAGGACCTTATGGAAGTGGTACAGCAAAAATTTATTTCCATAGGGTTGCGGTTCCCAGGGGAGCAGGCCAGTGGGGAAGTGATACCGCAACGGTTCATTGCGCAGTGCCCAGTCTAGCAGAGTGGTAGGGAATTGATGCCATGAAAGTTCATTGCCATTGGGGTGTGTTTCCCAGGGGTGCAGTGCTGCAGGGAAGTGATACCGCAAATACTCATTGCCATAGGGGTGCAGTGCGCAGGGGAGCAGGGCAGTATAGAAGTTACACCACAAAGGTTTATTGCCATAGGGGTGTGTTGCCCAGGGGAGCAGGGCTGTAGGGAAGTGATACCTCGAAGGTTCATTGCTGTTGAGGTGCGGTTCCCAGGGAAGCAGGAACCTGAGTGTTCATCATTTTCGTAAGAGCCCTTTCTGAGGGAATCAACACCAAGGCACATTTTTGAAGTGTAGTGCAGTGTTTGGGTGGCTGTTCCGGGAATCACTGTACTGTTCTCTGCCCTAAGGGGAGGCATGTTAGAAATAGTCCCAGCTGTGCTTTCACACAGCAAGGGCTGGAGAAGATGCTGGAGTGAGACGCTGATGGAGCTTAATCTGTGCGCTTCAAAAAGAAGACTTACAGGCTATGATTTCACTGTGTAAGTGCTTTCATGGGATGAAAATATTTCTAGCAGAGAAAGAGTGCAAGAGCCAATGGCTGGAAACTGAAGCAAGACTTTCACATTAGAAATAAGGCATATCATCTTAGCTATGAAGGTGATTAACCCTGAGAACAAACTGCCAAGGGAACTGGTGTATTCTCTAGCTCTTGATGTCTTCATATCCAGCTGACTGCCTCTCTGGAAGATGCTTTAGTCAAACACAAGTTACTGCGCCCAGTACAGGAATGAATGGTTGAAGTTCTCTGGCTTGGGCTACACAGCAGGTCAGACTGGATGATCTGTTGGTCCCTCCTGCTCTTAAAATATGTGAATCCCACATCTCATTGTGTTCCCCCAATGCTGCCTCCACTGCTGTGCTTCCCTGCCCCTTCCCACCCTGCCATACCCCCCCATTTCCCTCTCTGCACACTCCCAGCCCACCACACTGCCATTCCTCTTTGCTCTCCCACACTCTTCTGTGCTCACCCACTCCACCGCGGTCCATTGTCCCTCCCACGCCACAGTTATCGTCCCTTGCTGCTGCACCATGTTCTCCCATACTCCCACCTCATTTCCCCCATCCCTCCTTACCCTACTCTTCAATCCCTTCCCTCCTTGCCATGCTCCCTGCCCCACTGCCCTACCCCGTCCCTTCTGCACATGCATAGCACCTTGCCATGCTCACCCGTGCACCCCTTCGCAACAGTCTCTTGACTCTCCCCAATGTACTCCCCTGCTGTGCTTCACCACCGCTACCCACCCCACTTCTTGTCCCTCTCCATAATGTTGCCATGCCAGCTCTCTCAGCCTGCCTCCCTCTGCCAGCTGCCTGCCTTTCACTACCTATCCCCAGGCACTTTCCTATTGTCCCACTCATCTCTCCCTGCACCCTCCGTCAGTGGCTCAGCTTCCTCTTCCCTCCATCCTACCCCCTGATTTTCTTGGCCCTACTTGCTTCCCTCCCCCTTATCGTTGCTTACTGCTCCCTTATGCCCCCCCACTGCAGTCCCCCTCAGCTTGCCTGACCCCCCAGCTTACACAATGCTGAAAGCACTACTTGTCCATTTCTCTGGGCATTTATAGGGATTTCTAAAAGGTTTTGCACAAACACATGTAGCCCTCACTGAGTCCCAAATTTTTACTCCCTTCCATGCACAGACACACTCAGATGCACAGCCCCTGGAAATAGCATGGCCCATACCAACACTGACTCCCCTCCCTCCTAAGTGCAGTTGAGCTCCTCGGGCCTGCATGGGCAAATCAGATGTTTTCATATGGGCATGTGCAAGCCTTTTGTCATTAGCACCTGTCATGGGTGAGCACCTGATTTTGCAGCTGAGCAAATGGACATCGCTGTGATGTGTCCATTTATTTGTGCCCGTCTGTGTGTGTGAGTGTTCACATCCAGGTGTGTGAGAGCACGTTTGCCCATGCATGTATGTATGCATGTCTGTGTGAGTATATATGAGTGTGAGCGTGTGACTGTGCATGTCCCTTTGTGTGAATGTGCATGTTTGTGTGATTGTGCACATCTGTGAGTGTGTGACTGGGCACGTCCATGAGTGTGAGTGGGCATGTCCATGTCTGATGTGGGAGTGCCTGTGTCTTTGTGCATGAAGGGCTTTGTGCTCTACTAGTCAGGTGTCCCCTGCCCTAATCTAACTCCAGTGCCAAGCTCTGGGGCAGGGAGTTGCTTGGTGATGGAGTTGGATATGGATAGGGCCCTACTAAATTCGTGGCCATGAAACATGAGTCACAGCCCGTGAAATCTGGTCTTGTGAGTGCTTTTACCCTATACTATACAGATTTCATGGGAGAAGCCAGCCTTTCTCAAGTTGGGGGTCCTGACCCAAAAGGGAGTTGCAGGGGGGTCATAAAGAATTTTACAGGGGACTTGGTATTGCCACCATTACCTCTGCGTTGCTTTCAGAGCTGGATGGCCAGAGAGTGGCGGCTGCTGACTGAGGGCCCAACTCTGCAGACAGCAGCGCAGAAGTAAGGGTGGCAATACCATACCGTGCCACCCTTACTTCTGTGCTGCTGCTGGCAGTGGCTCTGCCTTCAAGGCTGGGCTCTCTGCCAGCAGCCGCCGCTCTCCAGCTGCCCAGCTCTGATGACAACGCCACCGTCAGCAGGAGTGCAGAAGTAAGGGTGGTAGTACTGCAACCCCCCCCTACAATAATCTTGCAACCCCCCCCCCCCCCACACACACACAACTTTTTTTGTGTCAGGACCCCTATGATTACAACACCATGAAATTTTAGATGTAAATAGCTGAAATCATGAAATTTACAAATTTTAAAATCCTATGACTGAAATTGACTAAAATGGACCATAAATTTGGTAGGGCTCTGTATATGGAGGGTGGCAGAAAGAAAGCAGAGTTGTGGAGAGTGAAGAAAAACTGGTGGGAAAGGAGAGAGATCCAGAGGCTGGGAGCTGGCATGGTCAGTGGTGGGGAAGGGCTGGCAAAGACAGGGGACTAGTGAAGGATGGAGGTGGGTGGTACTGGCTGGGGTTCTGCAGAGGCTGAGCCGGGGCCAGTGGAGGTCTGGGGGAACTGGAGCAGGTTAGGAGGAGTAGGTTAGAGGAAGACCTCATTGGGCAGTGTTGGCCAGATAGTCTGGTGGAGCCTAGGGTGGGGCCAGTGACTCCCAAGTCACTGGTAAAGACAGCAGATATCAGAGGAAGCCTGGGGGAAAGAGGTGCAAGGCAGAGATGCAGGGGCGGGCTGATGCAGGCTGGAGGGGCTGGCAGGGTCCTGTGGGGAGTGTGTAGACTGGGGGCTGTATAATGATGTGACCCTGTCGTCCTTTTTCTGCTCCTCATTAGAGTCCCCTGAGCGGAACAGGCTGTGAATGGGGCTCTGAACCGAGGTATGTCCGCACGGCTTCCACCAGGGTGTTGCAGCTAATGTGCCCCAGGGGATGGGCCATGGGAGGACCCTCCCTGCCCATGGGAGGGACTCACAGGGGGTGACATAACCGATACAGGAGCTGGAGGAGGGAGAACCTGTGGGCATGATATAGCCGCTGCAGTAGCCAGTGGTGTGGGGGGCACTATGGGGACCTCACAGGTGATGCCGGAGCAGCGGGTGGGAAGCAATGGGGATGAGGCAGTCACTGCAGGAGCTGCCGGAAACCAGTGGGGGTGACACAGTTATTTCAGGAGCTGCAGGTGTGGAGTGTGGTGGCTGATGGGTTATTTTTGAAAAACAACAATTTCAAGAACATCAGTTGATCATTAACTCTGACTCCCAGTGCCAACCCCTTCTGTCTGACCTGCAGCTCCTAGCCCCATAGCTCTCACCTCTGACTCAAGCATCCAATCTGTGTGGCTTGACCTCTGATCCCCAGCACCTGATCCGTGGCGCCAATCCCCTGACTCACTGAGCTCAGATTTTGAGCCCTGGCTCTGCAGGGACCTGGCTTAGTGAACTTATGTATTTACTTGTAGGAAGTCTGCCTTGTGTGAAACCAGTGCCAAAGGAGACTCAAGAGTCACTGTGCCCAAGAGCTCAGAGCTGTGGGAAGGGGAGCAGGCAATGGAAGGGAACTATTGGAGAGGGGCATTGGGGCACAGTAGAACTGGGAAGGATTTTCAGTGGGTGTCAGGGTTCCCCCCACACACTCTGAACTCTGGGGTACAGATGTGGGGTCCCACATGAAAGACCCCCTAAGCTTATATTCTACCAGCTTAAGTTAAAACTTCTCCAAGGCACAAATTCCTTTCCTTGTCTTTGGATGGTATATTGCTGCCACCAACAAGTGATTTACACAAAAATTCAGGGAAGGGTCACTTGGAATCTCTATCCTCCCAATATATCCCCCCAAGCCCCTTTACTCCCTTTTCTGGGGAGGCTTGAGACTAAAATACCAACCAGTTGCCTTAGCAATGTGAGCTCAACCAGACCCTTTGTCTTTAGGACACAGAAATCAGTCAGGTTCTTAAAAGAAGAACTTTTATTATAAAGAAAAAAGTAAAAGAATAACACCTGCAAAATCAGGATGGAAGATAACTTTACAGGGTAATAAAAGATTTAAAACACAGAGGATTCCCCTCTGGGCTCAGCTTCACAGTTACAAAAACAGGAATGAAACTACCTCTGTAGCATAGGGAAATTCACAAGCCAAAACAAGAGATAACATAACGCATTTCCTTGCCCTACTCACGGTTTCTGTGGTTTTAGATGGATTATTCCAGGTATATGTTTTAGGAGATATTGTGTCTGCTTGGCTTCTCCCTCCGGAGAGGGAACAACACACAGAATAACAAAACAATCCTTCCCCCGCCCAGATTTGAAAGTATCTTCTTTCCTCTTTGGTCCTTCTGGTCAGGTGCCAAGTAGGTTATTTGAACTGCTTAACCCTTTACAGGAAAGGCAATCCAGTACAGCTGCCAATCATACACAAAGGTTACTACCCTTCCCCCTATATTCATGACAGTGGGAGTGACATGGGGACCCTCTGTGGGTAGCAGCAATGTCTGATGCTGTGTCACACTCCAGGCTCTGGGCTGGCGATGTGGCAGCTGGGTGGTCTTTCTCCCCCAAATTGTGGTATTGTATGCCTGTTTCTGTGGGGGAGTAGTGTGTGTGTGTGTGTGTGAGAGAGAGAGAGAGAGAGAGAGAGAGAGAGAAGAGAGAGAGAGAGAGATGGTGTTTCCAGGGTGGAGAAGCACTGTGCACATGTTTGTACAGTACAGTGTTTTCCTTGGGAACCAGAGTATTGGGGGAGGGTGATGCGGGGGGGATACTGTTATCTGTGCGATGAAGTATTTCTGTGGCGGGGGGGTATAAGGTGTCTGTGGAGGAGATGGGGAGAGCATTGTGTATATGTGTGGATATTGTGTCTGAGTATTTGATGTGTATATCCAGCATTGTGTCATGTATTTACGTGTTGGAAAAATTGTGTATGTGTGATGAGTTTGTGTGTGGTGGCAGTATTGTAGATATATTGTGTCTCTCTGGAACAGTATTGTGTGTCTGCAATGTAGCATATTGAGGGGAATCCCACATGTTTTGAGGTGTATTGTGTGTGGTGTTGAGTATGTGGAGTGTATTTGTGGTATACTGTGTGTGGGTGTATTCTCAATAGCACAGTGTATGTGAGAGATGTATAGTGTGGGGGTGTATTATGTGTGTTATAATGTGTGGAGGATGTAATGTGTGTGTGTGAGAAAGGAATGTTGTGTGCATAGGAATATAGTGTGTGTGGTATTGTGTGCAAAGGAGTAGTATATGTGGCATAGTGTGTGTGTGAGAGAGAGAGAGAGAGAGAGAGAGAGAGAGAGAGGGAGGTGTAATGTGTGTGGTATAATGTGTTCTGGGTGGGGGTGACACAGAGGCAGAAGGGAGAAGTGTACATGGCATTGTGTGCATGTGTTTATGTGTGTGAGAGAGAGGGGTGTTGTGTGCGTGGTATACTGTGTGGGGATGAGGGTGACAGATAGGCATAAGGGAGTAGTGTGTGTGGCATTGTGTGTGTGTGAGAGACAGAGGGGTGTTGCGTGTGTGGTATAGTGTGTGTGGGTGAGGATGACAAAGAGGCAGAAGGGACTAGTGCGTGGCATTGTGTATATGTGTGTGTGTGTGTGAGAGAGAGAGAGAGGGGTGTTGAATGTGTGCTATAGTGTGTGGGGGTGAGGGCGACATAGGCAGAAGGGTGTAGTGTGTGAGGCATTGTGTGTGTGTGTGTGTGTGAGGTGGGGGTGTTGAATGCATGATTTTGTGTTTATGGGTGATGATGACAGGGGGCAGAAGGGAGTAGTGTGTTTGGCATTGTGTTTATGTGTGTGTACGTGAGAGAGAGAGGGGTGTTCTATGTGTGGTATAGTGTGTGGTGGGGAGGGTGACAGAGGCAGAAGAGAATAGTGTGTGTGGCATTGTGTGTAGGTGTGTGCATGGGGGGGTGTTGTGTGTGTGGTATAGTGTGTGGGGGTGAGGGTGACAAGCAGAAGGGAGTAGTGTGTGTGCCATTGTGTGTATGTGTGCGTGTGAGAGAGAGAGGGGGGTGTTTTGTATGCGGTATAGTGTGTGGTTGTGAGGGTGACAGAGGCAGAAGAGAACAGTGTATCTGGCATTGTGTTGTATGTATGTGTGTGAGAGAGAGAGGGGTGTTGCATTCATGGTATAGTGTGTGTGGGTGAGGATGACAGATGCAGAAGAGTAGTGTGTGTGGTATTGTGTGTTTGTGTATATGTGAGAGAGAGGGTGTGTTGTGTGTGTGGCATAGTGTGTGGTGGTTTGGTGTATGTGGTATTGTGTGTATGTGTGTGAAAGAGGGGTGCTGCGGGTATGGTGTGTGTGAAAAAGGGGTGGTGTGGTATTGTCTGTGACAGAGGCAGAAGGGAGTAGTGTGTGTGGCATTGTGTGTGTGTGTGTTTGTGTGAGAGAGAGGGGGGTGTTGCATGCATGGTATACTGTGTGTGGCTGAGGGTGACAGAGAGGCAGAAGGGAGTAGTGTGTGTGACACTGTGTATGTGTGTGGGGGGGGGCTTGCATTTGTGGTATAATGTGTTGGCGGTGAGGGTGACAGAGAGGCAGAAGGGAGTAGTGTGTATGGCATTACGTGTGTGTGTGAGAGAGAGAGGGGGGTGTTGTGAGTGTGGTATAGTGTGGGGGGTGAGTGACAGAGAGGCAGACAGGAGTAGTGTGTAGCACTGTGTGTGTGTGAGAGAGGGTGGGGTGTTGTGTATGTGGTATAGTGTGTGTGGATGAGGGTGACAGAGAGGCAGAAGAGAGTATTGTGTGTGTGAGAGAGACAGGGTGTTGCATGCGTGGTATGGTGTGTGTAGGTGAGGGTGAAAGAGAGGCAGAAGGGAGTAGTGTGTATGGCATTGTGTGTATGTGTGTGTGTGAGAGTGAGGGTGTTGCGTGTGTGGTATATTATGTGTGTGGGTGTGACTGACAGAGAGGCAGAAAGTAGTAGTGTGTCACTGTGTGTGTGTGAGAGAGAGACAGAGAGAGAGAGACAGGGGTGTTGCGTGCGAGATATAGTGTGTGTGTGGCTGAGGGTGACAGAGAGGCAGAAAGGAGTAGTGTGTGTGGCACTGTGTGGATGTGTGTGTGTGAGAGAGAGAGGATGTTGCGTATGTGGTATTGTGGGTGAGGGTGACAGAGAGGCAGAAGGGAGTAGTGTGGGGGGCATTGTGTGTATCTGTGTGTGTGGGAGAGAGAGTTGGTGTTCTCTGTGTGGTATAGTGTGTGGCGGGGAGGGTGACAGAGGCAGAAGAGAATAGTGTTTGTGGCAGTGTGTGTGTGTGAGAGAGAGAGAGCCGGGTATCACGTGTGTGGTATAGTGTCTGTGGGTGAGAGTGACAGAGAGGTAGAAGGTAGTAGTGTGTGTAGTATTGTGTGATCCCTGCAGCACAAAAATAAAAGAGGCCGAAGCAGCCTCCCTTGGGTCCCAGCACCTGGCTGGATCTCTCAAGGTGGGTGCTCTGGAGGGGAGTGTTCTGTGTGTAGAGCAAGGAGGCCCTGGTATGTGTGTGTCCATTTGGGAGAGTGGTGAGCGGGGTGGGGGGATTTTTGTGACTGGTACTCCAATTACTTGGCTGTCCCAAGGGCAGAAGAGCAGTTGGTACTTGGTACAGCCTGCTTGTGCCTGGTGCAGAGGAATGACTGGTGCCCAACGATGCCTGGCTGTGCCTGAAATAGGGGAGTGACCTGTGCCCAGGGGTGGCTGGCTGTGTCTCAGTAGAGAAAGTGGATGGTTCCCAGAGATGCCTAGTTGTGCCCAATATGAGGGAGTGCCTGGTGCCCAGAGATCGTAGAATCATAGAATATCAGGGTTGGAAGAGACCTCAGAAGGTCATCTAGTCCAACCCCCTGCTCAAAGCAGGACCAACACCAGCTAAATCATCCCAGCCAAGGCTTTGTCAAGCCTGACCTTAAAAATATCTAAGGAAGGAGATTCCACCACCTCCCTAGGTAACACATTCCAGTGTTTCACCACCCTCCTAGTGAAAAAGTTTTTCCTAATATCCAACCTAAACCTCCCCCACTGCAACTTGAGACCATTACTCCTTGTTCTATCATCAGCTACTACTGAGAACAGTCTAGATCCATCCTCTTTGGAACCCCCTTTCCGGTAGTTGAAAGCAGCTATCAAATCCCCTCTCATTCTTCTCTTCCGCAGACTAAACAATCCCAGTTCCCTCAGCCTCCCCTCATAAGTCATGTGTTCCAGTCCCCTAATCATTTCTGTTGCCCTCCGCTGGACTCTTTCCAATTTTTCCACATCCTTCTTGTAGTGTGGGGCCCAAACCTGGACACACTACTCCAGATGAGGCCTCACTAATGTCAAATAGAGGGGAACGATCACATCCATCAATCTGCTGGCAATGCCCCTACATATATATCCCAAAATGCCATTGGCTTTCTTGGCAACAAGGGCACACTGTTGACTCATATCCAGCTTCTCATCCACTGTAACCCCTAGGTCCTTTTCTGCAGAACTGCTGCCTAGCCATTCGGTCCCTGGTCTGTAGCGGTGCATGGGATTCTTCCATCCTAAGTGCACTTGTTCTTGTTGAACCTCATCAGATTTCTTTTGGCGCAATCCTCCAATTTGTCTAGGTTACTCTAGAGTCTAGACCCTATCCCTATCCTCCAGCGTATCTACCTCTCCTCCCAGTTTAGTGTCATCTGCAAACTTGCTGAGGGTGCAATCCACGCCATCCTCCAGATCATTAATGAAGATATTGAACAAAACCGGCCCGAGGACCGACTTTTGGGGCACTCCACTTGATACCAGCTGCCAACTAGACATGGAGCCATTGAACACTGCCCACTGAACCCGACAATCTAGCCAACTTTCTATCCACCTTATAGTCCATTCATCCAGCCCATACTTCTTTAACTTGCTGGCAAGAATACTGTGGGAGACCGTGTCAAAAGCTTTGCTAGAGTCAAGGAACAACACATCCACCGCTTTCCCCTCATCCACAGAGCCAGTTATCTCGTCATAAAAAAAAATAAAAAATTTTCCAGTCGTCCGGGACTTCCCCCGATCGCCATGAGTTTTCAAAGATAATGGCCAATGGCTCTGCAATCACATCCACCAACTCCTTTAGCACTCTCAGATGCAGCGCATCCGGCCCCATGGACTTGTGCTCATCCAGCTTTTCTAAATAGTCCCGAACCACTTCTTTCTCCACAGAGGGCTGGTCACCTCCTCCCCATGCTGTGCTGCTCACTGCCATAGTCTGGGAGCTGACCTTGTATGTGAAGACAGAGGCAAAAAAGGCATTGAGTACATTAGCTTTTTCCACATCCTCTGTCACTAGGTTGCCTCACGCATTCAGTAAGGGGCCCACACTTTCCTTGACTTTCTTCTTGTTGCTAACATACCTGAAGAAACCCTTCTTGTTACTCTTAACATCTCTTGCTAGCTGCATCTCCAGGTGTGATTTGGCCTTCCTGATTTCACTCCTGCATGCCCGAGCAATATTTTTATACTCTTCCCTGGTCATTTGTCCAATCTTCCACTTCTTGTAAGCTTCTTTTTTGTGTTTAAGATCAGCAAGGATTTCACTGTTAAGCCAAGCTGGTCGCCTGCCATATTTACTATTCTTTCGACACATCGGGATGGTTTGTCCCTGTAACCTCAATAAAGATTCTTTAAAATACAGCCAGCACTCCTGGACTCCTTTTCCCCCTCATGTTATTCTCCCAGGGGATCCTGCCCATCAGTTCCCTGAGGGAGTCAAAGTCTGCTTTTCTGAAGTCCAGGGTCTGTATTCTGCTGCTCTCCTTTCTTCCCTGTGTCAGGATCCTGAACTCGACCATGTCATGGTCACTGCCTCCGAGGTTCCCATCCACTTTAGCTTCCTCTGCTTATTCTTCCTGGTTTGTGAGCAGCAGGTCAAGAAGAGCTCTGCCCTAGTTGGTTCCTCCAGCACTTGCACCAGGAAATTGTCCCCTACACTTTCCAAAAACTTCCTGGATTGTCTGTGCACCGCTGTATTGCTCTCCCAGCAGATATCAGGGTGATTGAAGTCTCCCATGAGAACCAGGGCCTGCAATCTAGTAACTTCTGTGAGTTGCCGGAAGAAAGCCTCGTACACCTCGTCCCCCTAGTCCGGTGGTCTATAGCAGACTCCCACCACGACATCACCCTTTTTGCTCAGGCTTCTAAACTTAATCCAGAGACACTCAGGTTTTTCTGCAGTTTCATACTTAAGCTCTGAGCAGTCATACTGCTCCCTTACATACATTGCAACTCCCCTACCTTTTCTGCCCTGCCTGTCCTTCCTGAACAGTTTATATCTATCCATGACAGTACTCCAGTCATGTGAGTTATCCCATCAAGTCTCTGTTATTCCAATCACATCATAATTCCTTGACTGTGCCAGGACTTCCAGTTCTCCCTGCTTGTTTCCCAGGCTTCTCGCATTTGTGTATAGGCACTTGAGATAACTCGCTGATCGTCCCTCTTTCTCAGTATGAGGCAGGACCCCTGCCCTCTCGCGCGCTCCTGCTCGTGCTTCCTCCCGGTATTCCACGTCCCCACTTACCTCAGGGCTTTGGTCTCCTTCCCCCGGTGAACCTAGTTTAAAGCCCTCCTCACTAGGTTAGCCAGCCTGCTTGCGAAGATGCTCTTCCCACTCTTCGTTAGATGGAGCCCGTCTCTGCCTAGCACTCCTCCTTCTTGGAACACCATACCATGGTCAAAGAATCCAAAGCCTTCTCTCCGACACCACCTGCGTAGCCATTCGTTGACTTCCACGATTCGACGGTCTCTACCCAGACCTTTTCCTTCCACGGAGAGGATGGACGAGAAGACCACTTGCGCCTCAAAATCCTTTATCCTTCTTCCCAGAGCCACATAGTCTGCAGTGATCCGCTCAAGGTAATTCTTGGCAGTATCATTGGTGCCCACGTGGAGAAGCAAGGAGGGGTAGCGATCCGAGGGCTTGATGAGTCTCGGCAGTCTCTCCATCACATCGTGAGTCCTAGCTCCTGGCAAGCAGCAGACTTCTTGGTTTTCCCGGTCGGGGCGGCAGATAGATGACTCAGTCCCCCTGAGGAGAGAGTCCCCGACCACCACCACCCGCCTCCTTCTCTTGGTAGTGGTAGTTGTGGAACCCCCATCCCTAGGACAGTGTATCTCATGCCTTCCAGTCGGCAGAGTCTCCTTCTGTTCCCTTCCCTCAGATGTATCATCTAGTCCACGCTCCGCATTAGTACCTGTGGAGAGAACATGAAAACATGTCTGACTTTGCCTCAGAGTGGGGCAGGGGGTGGCCCGAGGGATGTCTGTCTTTGTTGCGGGTGTGTTGGTACTCAGGTATACCAGGCTTTGCCTTGATATCCAGGTACGCCTGGATGTGCCCAGGGTGGGGAGTGGCTGGTGCCCAGTGATTCCTGGCTGGTGCCTGTGTCATGGGAGTGGCTGGTCCCCACGGATGCCTGACTGTGCCCGGGGAGGAATGGCTGGTACCCAACAATGCCTGGCTGTGCCTGGAGTTGGGTGGTAGCTGGTGACCTAGTTTTTCTCTCCTTTGGTGTGCTATTTTCATCTCCCTCCTGGCATTCTGCGATATCATCACTGTCGATTGGGGAATTCCCTGTAGCAGCATGGGGGCAGGTGAATGCCAGATGCGCTGGGTCAATGGCTGTGTCAGCCTGGGTGTAAGGGCCACACTTGCAACAGGGCCTGTGCTGAGCCTGAAAGGGCCCCGGCCCCAGGGCTGCTGCAGCAGTGAGTTTGAAGATGGGGGCTGGAATCACGAGTCCCGGGTTTTAGGCCCAGCTCTGCCATGCCTTTTTATGGCCTTGGGCCAGGCTGTGCCATAGGGTTCCTCTGCCTCCCAGGAACAGGGCAATTTGTGACCCGTGGCCCATGCCAGACTCCGGGTGCTCGTGCTAACTGTGATTGTTCAGCCTTCCCCAGGGCCTCATGGCAGTGAGCTTCCAGAAGTACTGGAGTCCTCTCTGGCCTGGGACGGGATGACAGAGATGGGACATTACCTTCTAGAGTCCCTTTTGCCCCTGCCACCAGTGGAGAGGCCACGACAGGAAGCCTGTCAGCGAAATGTCCCCCAAAGTGCCATGTGCTTAGCGCTGGGGGGGGGGGGGGGGGTCAGGCCTGAGCGGTGCCCTAGGATCCAGATCCAGCAGTGGCTCCCATGTTGTGGGGCTTGTGCACATAGGGTTAACGCCGCTCTTACTTCCCTTCTCCACAGATCTCCGGCCTCTGCCTGATGTTGCCATGACTGGGACCTGCACCCGGGAATGCACGGAGTTCGGCCACTCTGACACCTGCTGGATGCCTGGCCAGTCCTCCCCGAACCACAGGCCCAAGAATGCCCTGAAACTCTCCACTTTTGTGCCTTACCAAGAACGGGGGAGTCAAGAGCAAGTTGGGAATGGCAGCCCCAGACTCTCGGAAGAGCGCAGCACCAAAATGGCCAACCTCCGCCTGCTCCCCACATACAGTGCCTTCTCCAACTGTAGCCATGAGCCCTGCAAGGACTCCCCTATGGAGGAAATTCCTCTCACCCAGACCTCGGACTTCCAGCCAGCCACCACCCCCTCGTCTCAAACCGCTAAGAGGGAGATCTACCTGTGAGGCTGGGCCCAAGGGGTGGGGAGCAGACACTTGAGGCCAGTTTCCAGAGGAACATTTGAAACTTTAATGCTTTATCGCTCCTGCAGCCGGTTCTCCAGGTCGTTCCCAGTTTCCACCCCCCTTCGGGTGAGATGCCCCAACTGGCCTCTGAGGACACAGGGCAGGGCAAGGGACAGGAGGGCCTTTTTAACTCATTGTCTTCGGGCAGGGGGTGTGTGTGTGAAACCTAAGGAATTTCCAAGCACTTGAGGGTGCGTCTCTGAACTGCTGTGTCAGGGAGGGCTGGGCAGGCTCCGAGTGCAGAGGACACGGCTGGGGTGAAGGGCTTAGGTACCAAAGGTCCATGCAGAGCTGGTGGAGTTCCTGGGGCACAGGATAGAGGGTGTCTCCATGCACAGGGAGCAAGCTGCCTGTTGCTTTACTGTAGACTCCTGTAAATATGAATCTTAGGAATGACATTCAAATCCTGCCTGATTGAAACTTTTATTGTCCTTGAAACAAAAGACATTTCAACAAAACAAACCACAGGGAGCAAGTTCCAGCGTTGAATGGTTTGGTGCATGGAAGAGCACAGGGGAGCACAGCTTCCAGTCCACACTCCTGTTCCATATTGTAAATAGAGATGTGATTGGTTCCTCAAACAGCTGGGAATGGGAGGAGAGGGGCAGGGGCCTGTCAGTGCGGCTGGAGGCTTTCTGGTTTTACATCCTGGCCTGCTTGCCAAATGCTGTCACTGTGCCCATGGGCTGCAGGGTGTCCAGGGACTGCTCAGTACCAGAGATGAGGGCCTATGCTGAGGGGTCCCTTTCGGCTGTGTGCCAGTGGATGGCAAAGCTGAAAGAGCCAGGAGTAGGCCTGGGGAGCACCGGTTTGATAACTATATCTCTGGCTGTAGATGTCCTTGGCTCTAGCTCTGCTGGAGGGAAGGGAGGCACAGGTCATTGGGCCTCACCCCTCCCCTTGCACCTGCTGTAGTGCAGGGAACTCCCATGGGGCCATCTGTGCCATGAACTTGACCTTTGACCTGTCCGCCTGTAAGCCACCATTTGCCTTTGTGAGGAGGAGCTTTGTCTCAGGGTCACACCAGGGGCCACTGGCCCCTGCAAGCTGGAGTCCCGCTGCCCTTAGGCCACAGAGCCACTCTCAAGGGCTCCAGCATCCTCTTCCAGTGTCAAAGGTCATCCAGTCTCCCTGGGGTGGCACCCTAATGCCGTGCCAGGTGCCAGCAGCATCTGAGCTCCCCTTCACAGGGTACCAAATCCAGGGAGACACTGTGCAGGGTAGAGAGGAAGGATGGCTGCCGTCAGCTTGAACAGGTGCTCATAGGAATGGCCCGTGGCTTGGCCAGCCCGAGCAGGGCGTGGCTCAAAGGGGTGGCCCTGGTGGGACACAGGAGCTTCTGCTGGCTCTGCTTGAACTCTCTTGCTCTCTTGGAGGCCTTGGAGCTGTTTTGGTGACTTGGTTTCTGTCCCATTCTCAATTGTTCCAGCTCTGGCCTGACCCCCTGCTCCAGACACTTGGGCTGTCCCGCCTGGAGCAAGGTGAGGGTGAGTCATGCCTCATTCTCTCTAGGATACCTCCTTTCCTCTCCTCATCCAGTAGGGGTGCTAGAAGGGGGGTGAGATGCCCCATTGTTCTTCCCTTCCTATCTCCTCAGCACTCTTCATCACTCAGCTCTTCCTTGGGCAGTGAGGCCAATGGCAGCTTCAGGATAACATCCCCTTTCCTATCTTTGGTCCATGCTTGGCCTTTGAACATAGGGGGAGGGGGTGGGAACATTTTGTGTCTCCTGGCAGGGCAGCCTTTCCTCTCTCGTGCCTGTGGGTGGCTAGGCAGGACTTGTTCAACACTGGGTGCTTCCTGCAGGGAGAGGGATTTGCAGCCCCATCCCATCAGGCCCAGAGGCCTGCAATTCCTGCAGTGAGTCTCGGGAGGTTCGGGGCAATGGAACTTGCCCTCCCTTGCCTCCTGGTGTTCAGTCCCTTGCTGAGTAGCTCCCGACCCTTTGCTCTGGCAGTGGTGATGGGATATGGCCAACTTCATGGCGTAGCTTCCTCAGGGCTGTGTGGCCTGATAGACACAAGCTGAACCAGGTCTGCCCAAGGAGCTCAAGGCCGAAAAGGCATAGAACTGACAAGGCCTGTGGAAGGGCCGCAGAGACTGAGGCTCCTAGCTGCCCTGCCCTGCCCGCTCCCCCAGCTCCCTGTTCTTGTGTCACCCTCTCCCAGGTGATGTGATGGGGGACTGTGCCACCACAGTTCATACATCTAGAGGTGTCGCTTAAGGGAGTCAGGACCCCCCCTTCCCACCTCTCCTGTCACAGCTCCCCTGCTTGGAGGGCACTGGTCCAGTGGGTCTCTGTGGTGGACATCACCTCCAGGTGGGTGTCCGTCCAGGCATACCTGTTCTGCTCTGCTGGCAGTGCTGTGGGGCCCGTGTTCCCCCTGGCCTGGCTGCCTGAGCACGTCACTTTCCTGAATATGTTTTTATTGTAGTTCTAGTTTCAGGGCCTAACTGGGCAGAACGTGCAATTTGGCCATCTAGGCCAGGATCCTTGATTCCTCTGCCAGCTCAGATGCTCGCTCCCACACCCAGGCTCGGGTCTGGGGCAGCATCCCTCTGGGGCAGGCTCCCCAGGAGAGCTATATGACCGACACAGGTGAGGGGCACTGCTTCCAAGAGGGAAAGAGTGGGCCCTGGCTCTCCCCATGGCCTGGTCTGCAGGATGGCTCCCCTACTCGCTGCTTGGGTCACTCAGGGAACCCTGAGGCTCACAGCCCTTTGGTTTGGTTCAGGAGCTGCCTAAGGCAGCACAGCAGCTCACTCAGCCTGCATACACGGCCATTTGTGCTTCTCAGACCCTTTGGTTTGGGACTGAGGGGGGAATCTGCCTCAGCAGGGAGGGCAGAGGTGGTGCTGGGATCAGCCCACATGTGAGGGATGAGGTGGTGCTGGGATTGGCCCAGGGTGAGTGTGTAGGTGGTGCTGGGGATTGGCCCAGGGGTAGGGGTGGAGGTGGTGCTGGGATCACCCAAGGGTGGGAGCGGTTCTGGGATCAGTCCCAGGGTGAGGGTGGAGGTGGTGCTAGGGATCAGCCAAGGGGGGAGGGGTTCTGGGATCAGCCCCAGGATGAGGGTGGAGACGGTGCTGGGATTGGCCATGGGGGGAGGGGTTCTGGGGTCAGCCCCAGCATGAGGGTGGAGGTGGTGCGGGGGATTTGCCATGGGGAGAGGGTGCTGGTGCTGGCAGGGAGAAGCTCATTTGCACAAAGATAAGCCAGAAGGATAAAGCCTCTGCACATGGGGGAGGGAAGGCTCCCCACAGGCTCCGGTCTAGACAAGCACAGTGAAGGGGGGTGGGGGGTTACAGATGCCCCTCAGGGAGGGAGGGGGGTTCACTGTATTTAACACTGCACTAGGACAAGCCAGGGGGTAAAACCAAAGGTGGGAGCCAGGGAGCAGTCGGGCTGTGTGGGAAGGATCCAAGCGACCCCATTGTAGCTCTTCAGTGTTGGTTCTATTTATACGAGATTTCATTTCCTTGCTTGTGATGCCTTGTTTTTTGTACAGTTTTATGTACATGCAGGTGTAGCTTTTCTAAAGGAGAAATCCTATGTCAGAGGAAAGTACCCAGCTATTTTTCAGATGGTGACCTATGTCTAAGGCAGCGCCTATTGCTAAGGTTGTATTGCTCTCAACGTGTGATGCATTTCCCTGTGCGGGGAAGGCTTTGGGCCTTGGGTTTGGTTTTTCCCAGGCACTGTGAGCACAATTGATTCCCTTGTAATTCTTTCTGTTCGGAGCAGTGAGCATGACACCTTGTGAGCCCCTTTCTGTTCTCTCCCCTTCTGTTTGTTTGCTGAGCTGTCAGATGACAAACTCCATTGTAATTAGCCCTTCCCAAAGCTTTACAATAAAAGTGTGAAAACCCGGGTGCTGTGCCTGCTGGATTCTTCCCCATGGGTTGTGTCCGCAGGGTCCTCGGAATCAGGGAGAGGACTATGTGCATGAGGGGCTTTGCATAGGCTCACTGCCTCCCTGCTTCCTCTCCTCGGCCCCACAGCACTCCCTCGCTGTGGGGGAAAAACCCCTGGCCACCCACCGAGGCTGAGAGCTTGGCTCATCCATTCACCATTACCCCATTTCCAGAGTAGGGTGTTTCCAGATGGGGCCTGGATCAAGCACAAGGAGCAAATTAGCCAACCTTGCCAGGCCCTGGCCTGCAGTGCCCTGGTGCTAGCCATGATTAGCTCAGCAGGCCTGACTCAGGATCAGCACCCGACTCTGGCTCAGTGCCTATATGTCTATTCTCTTGGGATGCCTGCCTCCCCCGAATACTTACCATGTCCTGGCTCTGCAAAAGGCCCAACTGCTTCACGCGCCTTCATGAGAGCTTGTCTGTGCCAGCCTGTCCTCTGAGAGCTGACACCTGCCTGCTCTCCAGAGAGGGGATTTTAACTGTTCAGAGCCCTCTGATCAGTTAGTTCTCAGCCTGGCAAAGCAGCCATGTCACTTCTGCCTGGGGCTGGGAATATGCCATTGGCCTGTAATTGTTCAGCCAATGTTTGCCAGGAGGGTGCTTAGCTAGAGCCATTGATTTTTTCCCTGCTTGTTTTTCCAGCAGACCCGTTTAGCTAGAACAACACACTCAGACCAGGAAGTGTAATACACACTCACACCTCAGCAACCAAAGGTCACACACACTGGTCATTAGCTTATCACAGCTCAGGGCTAGTCTACACTAGAAGCGCTACAGGGTAGCGGCACCGCTGTAGCACATCTTGTGAAGACACTCTATGCCGACAGGCATAACTCCACCCCCGTGAGAAGCAATAGCTATGTTGTGGAAGCTCTCCTTCCAACAGTGCTATGCTCATCGGTGCTTAGGTCAGTGTAACTTACATCGCTGGGGGAGGGGGTATTCACACCCCTGAGTGACATCAGTTATACTGCAGGAAATGGTAGTGTACACCTGGCCTCAGTGTTGTGAGATTGTTACACAGCATCACCATGTCGGTCATACACCCCAACCACTCACCATGGAGCTCAGCTCTAGGACTGGAGAGGGGCATGCCATGCCATGCGGCTTAGTAATGAGAACTTCCACCCCCACCCAGCTACTCCTCAGGGCACAATGCATTGGGAATGGGGGGTGCCCGTAGATTCAGTGCCAATGGAAGTGTGATGTGTGCGCTTGGCAGCCTTGTGCCACACTCATTGCTCACATCCATACCCTGCAGTGACTCCTGCCCCAAGGCACACTGACACAGGCTGTCTATCAGCCCCCATGGGTGCCCCAATACCAGGGGAAGCACAGCAGCTGGTAGGGATGGGATAAGAGCGGCCTCTGTCAGGAAAGGAATAGACAATAAAACAGAAAATATCATAATGCCACTCTATAAATCTCTGGTACCCCCACACCTTAAATACTGCATGCAGATCTGGATGCCCCATCTCAAAAAAGATGTACTAGAACTGAAAAAGGTACAGAAAAGGGCAACAGAAATGATTAGGGGTATGGAACAGCTTCTGTATGACGAGAGATTAGAAAGACTTGGACTTCTCAGATGGAAAAGAGACAACTAAGGGGGAATATGACAGAGGTCTATAAAATCATCAATGGTGTGGAGAAAATGAACAAGGAAGTGTTATTGACCCCTTCTCATAACACAAGAAGCAAGGGTCACCCAATGAAATTAATAGGCAGCAGGTTTAAAACGAACAAAAGGAAGTACTTCTTCACACAACGCACAGTCAACCTGTGGAACTTGTTGCTAGGGGATGTTGTGAAGGCCGAAAGTATAACTGGGTTCAAAAAAGAATTAGATAAGTTCATGGAGGATAGGTCCATCACAGTGGCGTAGTGGTTAGCCAGAGTGATCAGGGATGCGGTCCCATGCTCTGGGTGTCCCTAAACCTTTGACTACCAGAAGCTGGGAGTGGTCAACAGGGGATGGATCACTGTTAATTGACTGTTCTGTTCATTCCCTCTGAAGCACCTGGCATTGCCCACTGTCGGCAGACAGGATACTGGGCTTGATGGACCATTGGTCTGACTGATTATGGCCATTATTAGGTTATTATGGTCTCTGTGACAGCCCAGGATTGGCGTGCTGGACAGCTGGTCGGGGATACAGCCCTGCCTTGGGCTTCAGTGACAGGCATCAAAGGGACATCCTAGAGATCAGCCTAATGGACAAGAGGGGGGGAGGGTCCAGAGACTCACCACCACGATCAGCCTCCCCAACAGACGCCATGGGAACCTCACCCCCATATCAGTCCCACCAACAGATGCCTCAAGGACCTCCTCCCACAGATCAGCCCCATCAATAGGTCAGGAATGGGCAGGGTCAGTGTCTAGGGATGGGTCTGGTGAATGTCTCTAGGGAGTGGGAGGATGATGGGTTGGCATCTAGGGCAAGGGATGAGTCAGCTCAGTGTCTAGAGTATGGGATGGATCAGGTCTGTGTCTCGGGGGGGTGGGTGGGCGGGGAGCATCATTATCTCCCTCCCTGTCCCAGAAGCAGTGGGTGAGACTTTGCTCTGAGGCTGGTGCCCACCTTGCTTTGGGCACTTAGCCTTGCTCTCTCTGACCTGGTGCTGCAGCTCCTGCCGCACAACACTTCAGCTCTTGTTCTCTGTCCAGCCCCCAGCTGGGGGCTCTGCACGCATCTCTAGGGTGCTCCCCTGGAGGGAGTGCTTCTCTACCCTGCAGCTGGGCTGGGGCGGGTGGGGGGTGGCACTACTGCCCCTGTAGCTCCTGCCCCTCAGCAGCTTCCATTCCTGCGATTTGGTCTGCCCCACACTCTTTGCTCCCTGTCCCCTAGGCTCAGGCCCCTCCCTCCCCTGCTCTCTACTCCAAGCTGCCAGTTTGTACAGCTTCATGGGTGTGATGTATGAAAATGATTTCATGAGGAAGTTTTCATACATACTCATAATTTGCATAGCATAACTTTCTGGTCAGCACATCCTGCCCCAAGCAGTGGTGGAGCCGGCCTTGGCAGCTTGAAGTTGGGGGAGACAGGTGGGGTGGTGGGTGTTGGGTCAGAGGGCTTGTCAAGGTTCCTCCCCCACTCTGAACTCTAGGGAACAGATGTGGGGACCTGCATTAAAACCTCCTAAGCTTACTTTTAGCAGCTTAGGTTAAAACTTCCCCAAGGTACAAATTAATTTTACCCTTTGCCCTTGGAATTTCCACTGCCACCACCAAACTTTAACTGGGTTTACTGGGAAATGTAGTTTGGACACGTCTTTCCCCCCAAAAATCCTCCCAACCCTTGCACCCCACTTCCTGGGGAAGGTTTGGTAAAAATCCTCACCAATTTGCATAGGTGACTACAGACCCAAACCCTTGGATCTTAGAACAATGAAAAAGCATTCAGTCTTCTTACAAGAAGACTTTTAATAGATGTAAAGGAATCACCTCTGTAACATCAGGATGGTAGATACCTTACAGGGTAATTTGATTCAAAACATAGAGAATCCCTCTAGGCAAAACCTTAAGTTACAAAAAAGACACACAGGCAGGGATAGTCATTCTATTCAGCACAGTTCTTTTCTCAGCCATTTAAAGAAATCATAATCTAACACATACCTAGCTAGATTACTTACTAAAAGTTCTAAGACGCTATTCCTGTTCTGTCCCCGGCAAAAGCAGCATACAGACAGCCCCAGACCCTTTGTTTTTTCTCCCTCCTCCCAGCTTTTGAAAGTATCTTGTCTCCTCATTGGTCATTTTGGTCAGGTGCCAACGAGGTTATCTTTAGGTTCTTAATCCTTTACAGGTGAGAGGATTTTTCCTCTGGCCAGGAGGGATTTTAAAGGGGTTTACCCTTCCCTTTATATTTATGACATGCCCCCCAAATCTCAGCTAGGGTGAAACGCTGGCTGGGATTTCTTCCTGGAGCTCTAGGAAAAACAGAGTTAATAAGACACACGCACCTCTAAATATACTACCAAGTACATAAAGACTAACAATATTTTCCACATCAAGGACGATTTTAACCAGTTGATTCTGGGAAACTTTCACAGGAGAGTGCATCAGCCACTTTGTTAGAAGCTCCTGAGATGTGTTGGATGTCGAAATCAAAATCTTGGAGAGCTAAACTCCACCGAATAAGTTTTTTGTTATTTCCCATGGCGGTATGAAGCCACTGTAGCGCAGCATGGTCGGTTTGCAGGTGGAAACGCCGTCCCCAAACATATGGGCATAGCTTTTCCAGGGCGTAGACAATGACGTAACATTCTTTTTCACTGACTGACCAGTTGCTTTCCCTCTCAGACAGTTTTTTGCTGAGAAACACTACAGGGTGGAATTCTTGATCAGGTCCTTTCTGCATTAAAACTGCTCCCACACCACGCTCGGACACATCTGTGGTTACTAGGAACGGTTTGTCAAAGTCTGGGGCCCTTAGTACAGGGTCAGACATGAGTGTCGCTTTAAGCTGGTTAAAGGCCTTCTGACACCCTTCGGTCCACTGAACGGCATTTGGCTGTTTCTTTTTGGTTAGGTCTGTCAGTGGGGCGGCGATTTGGCTGTATTGCGGTGCAAATCGTGTGTAATAACTGGCCAAACCTAAGAAGGATTAAACCTGTTTCTTTGACTTTGGGACAGGCCACTTTTGGATAGCATCCACTTTGGCCTGTAGGGGGCTGATAGTTCCTTGACCCACCTGGTGTCCAAGGTAAGTCGCTCTGCTTAGGCCTATTTGACACTTCTTAGCC
This sequence comes from Caretta caretta, assembly GCF_965140235.1. Lineage (NCBI taxonomy): Eukaryota > Metazoa > Chordata > Testudines > Cheloniidae > Caretta > Caretta caretta. Next base: position 40,433,281 of record NC_134213.1, read on the forward strand.
TTAACAGTTAGTCCTGCCTCCCTTATGCACTCAAGGACTTTTTGTAGATGTTCCAGGTGTTCTGCCCAGGAATCCGAAAATATGGCCACATCGTCAAGGTAGGCGACTGCATATTCTCCTAATCCCTCTAGGAGACCATCTACAAGTCTTTGGAAGGTGGCAGGTGCATTTCGCAGCCCGAAAGCGAGTACATTAAATTCATACAGCCTGAGATATGTGGTGAAGGCTGACCTTTCCTTGGCGGATTCATCTAGCGGTACTTGCCAGTACCCCTTGGTTAAGTCCAAGGTAGAGATGAACTGGGCCCGTCCCAGTTTCTCTAATAGTTCATCAGTGCGTGGCATTGGATAGTTGTCTGGGCGAGTTACAGCATTTAGCTTACGGTAGTCCATGCAAAAACGTATCTCCCCATCTGGTTTGGGAACTAGAACCACTGGAGATGCCCATGCACTTCCAGAGGGGCGGATTACACCCATCTATAACAGATCCTGGATCTCCCGTTCTATAGCAGTTTTAGCTTGAGGAGACACCCGGTAAGTTTGGACTTTAATTGGGTGAGCATTACCTGTGTCAATGGAGTGGTATGCCCGTTCAGTCAGTCCTGGGGTGGCTGAGAACGTTGGTGCGGAGCTAGTGCATAGCTCCTTGATCTGCTGTCGCTGCATACACCCAAGGGTCATGGAGAGGTTCACCTCTTCCACACCACCAGTACTTTTGCCTTCGTAGTAGACACCTTCAGGCCACTCAGCGTCATCTCGTCCCTAGGCTATAAACTGACAAACCTTTAATTCTCTGGAATAAAAGGGCTTTAGAGAATTAATATAGTACACCTTAGGCTTTCGTTTGGAGGTGGGAATGCTATGAGATAATTAACAGCTCCCAGGCGCTCCTGGACCGTGAATGGCCCTTCCCACGATGCTTATATTTTATGGGCCTGGGGCGCCTTTAAGACCATGACCTGGTCCCCTACTTTGAAGGAACGCTGTCTGGCATGTTTATCATACCAGGCTTTTTGCTCTTTTTGAGCATCCTGTAAGTTTTCTTTAGCAAGGGCTAAAGAGGTTCGGAGGGTGTTTTGTAGGTTGGTTACAAAGTCCAGAATGTTAGTTCCTGGAGAAGGTGTAAATCCCTCCCATTGCTGCTTCACCAACTGTAATGGCCCCTTAACCTCACAGCCATATACAAGTTCAAATGGGGAAAACCCTAAACTGGGATGTGGTACAGCTCTGTAGGCAAAGAGCAACTGCTGCAACACTAGGTCCCAATCATTGGAGTGCTCATTTACGAATTTATGTATCATGGCCCCCAAAGTTCCATTAAAATTCTCCACCATGCCATTTGTTTGATGGTGGTAAGGAGTGGCAACCAAGTGATTTACCCCATGAGCTTCCCAAAGGTTTTCCATAGTTCCTGCCAGGAAATTAGTCCCTGCATCTGTGAGGATGTCGGAAGGCCAACCTATCCTGGCAAAAATGTCTGCTAGTGCCTGGCACACACTTTTAGCCCTGGTGTTGCTTAGAGCTACTGCTTCCGGCCATCGGGTGGCAAAATCCATGGAAGTCAGTATGTACTGCTTTCCTCTGGGTGTCTTTTTCGGAAAAGGACCCAGAATATCCACAGCTACTTGCTGAAATGGAACTTCAATGATGGGGAGTGGCTGGAGAGGGGCTTTGACCTGGTCTTGGGGTTTTCCCACTCTTTGGCATACTTCACAAGACCAGACATAGGTAGAAACATCCTTGCCCATTCCCTCCCAGTGGAATGACCCCCCCAAACGGTCTTTGATCCTGTTCACCCCAGCTTGGCCACTACGGTGATCGTGGGCTGAGCTCAAGAGCTTGGCCCGGTATTTAGTAGGAAGTACCAACTGTCTCTGAGGATGCCAGTCTTCCTGGTGTCCACCAGAAAGAGTTTCCTTGTATAAAAGTCCTCTTTCTACAACAAACCTGGATCGATTAGAAGAGCTGAGAGACAGTGGGTTGCTCCGTACCACCGTCCAAGCTCTCTGGAGGCTTTCATCTGCTTCCTGTTCGGTCTGGAACTGTTCCCTTGATGCTGGAGACATCAGTTCCTCATTGGATTGTGGACCTATGCTTGGTCCCTCTGGAAGCGATGTAGGGAATGGGGCTGTTTCCATTGACTGTGAACCACTCTCCGCTGGGACACTATGTTGGGGTTCAGGCTCCAGCTGAGCCTCTTGTGTAGGGTTATGGGCTGCTGCCGGTTCAGGTTCGGTGGGGGCCTCTGGTGTTGAGGTTGCAAGTACTGGATTCAGTGCCAGCAATGGATCTGGTGCTGGTTGTTCCTCTGGTTCCGGGACTGGTTCCGTCTGGGTCTCTGGGACTGGATCCACTACTGCTGTTGCAGACATTGGCCTGGGGTCCGGGTCCACCACCTCTGACCGGGTCCTGATAGAAGTTTCTGGAACAGAGCTAGGCCTCACGGCTTGTTTAACCTGGCTGCGGGTGACCATTCCCACCCTCTTGGCCCGCTTCACATGATTGGCCAAGTCTTCCCCCAACAGCATGGGGATGGGATAATCATCACAGACTGCAAAAGTCCACATTCCTGACCAGCCCTGGTACTGGACAGGCAACTTGGCTGTAGGCAAATTGAAAGAGTTGGACTTGAAGGGTTGAATCGTCACTTGGATCTCTGGGTTGATTAAATTGGGGTCCACTAAGGAAGCATGGATAGCTGACACTTGTGCTCCGGTGTCCCTCCACACGGTGACCTTCTTCCCGCCCACACTTACAGTGGGCCGCTCCAAAGGTATCTGGGAGGTATCTGGGCCTGCGGACCTCTGGTGTGATTCCGGTGCAATGAACTGTAATCTGTTGGGGTTCTTGGGGCAGTTGGCCTTTACATGCCCCAGCTAGTTACATTTAAAACATCGTCCAGCTGACGGGTCACTGGGGCGAGGTGGGTTGCTGGAGAACGGGGTGGTGGGACGATAAGGTGTCTGGAGGGTTCTTTGGGAGGTAGGTGGGGCCTTGGGCGGCCCCCGGTAATAGGGTGTGGTCTGGGGTTGTCCCTTCTGGTCTCCGCTCCAACTGCGAACAGTTTTCTTCTTCTCTGCCAGCTCCACCCATCTGGCTCCAATCTCTCCTGCCTCAATTACAGTTTTGAGCTTCCCATCTAGGATGTATCTTTCTATTTCCTCAGGAACACCCTCTAAGAATTGTTCCATTTGCATTAGGAAAGGCAAATTTACTGGAGATTCAACACTTGCTCCTGATATCCAGGCATCCCAATGTTTCACAATGTGGTAGGCATGTCGGGTAAACGACACGTCTGGTTTCCACCTTAGGGCTCTGAACCGCCGACGAGACTGCTCGGGTGTTATCCCCATTCTGACTCTCGCCTTGGATTTAAACAGTTCATACTTGTTCATGTGTTCTTTAAGCATTTCAGCCGCCACCTCAGCTAAGGGTCCACTGAGCTGCGGCCTCAGCTCTACGATGTATTGGTCGGTAGAGATGCTGTACATAAGGCAGGCCCTTTCAAAGTTTTCTAAGAAGGCCTCCGTATCATCGCCTGCCTTGTAGATGGGGAACTTTCTGGGATGGGAAGTGGTACCTGGAGAAGGATTGCTAGGATTTGTTGGTATATTCTGCTGAGCCTTTATCTTTTCCTTCTCCTCCAGTTCTTTGGCCCTTGCCTCCATTTCCCTCCTGTGGGCAGCCTCCTGTACCTCCTTCTCCAGCCGCATGAGTTTTATCTGTCTTTCATGTTCCTTTTGTTTTTCCTCAGCCTGAAATCTGGCTAATTCCAGCTTTTGTTGAGCCGTGGATTCTGTCATCCTAACCTCTCTGTTTTTAACTAACTTTACACCCGAGGTTTAGAAATAAACAAGCAAAACTTGGCTGTAAAATTTTGCTGTGCTGGAATAGGATACCTATTCTCTGATAGTGATTGTCAGCCTACAGAAAAAGACAATTCCCTATGTCTCTGCTCTGGCCCCAAATCAAAGCAAAAAACCTCCAACTACTTGGAAACCTGCTTACCAGCAGCCCAAAGGAAAAAAAAATTCCTCAAGCCTGTGCTCCTTGTAAAAAAAAAAAAAAATCAAAATCCTAAAATAAAAAAACCCTGCCACTTTTGTCTCCAGGCAAGTGGGTAGAACACCCCCCCTATTTACTTTTAGGGAAAAAAAAAAACCTCTGGTTTGCAAAGACTGTGAATTTCCCTGCAGGAGTTAATTACTCCGCCTCCATGCAAAGAAAACCTGCAATTCACAAAGATAATCCCCTTTTGTCTCTGCTCTGGCCCCAAAGCAGAGAAAAAACTAGCTGCTTTCATTTGGACCTCCTTTCCAGCAGCCCCAAAGGAAAAAACAATATTTCCTTTTTAAAATCTGTCTTTCTGGTTCAAAAAATCTCAAATTGATCTCAAAAGGATTTCAAGTTAATCCCACCACGCTGCCACCATGTCAAGGTTCCTCCCCCACTCTGAACCCAGATGTGGGGGACCTTCATGAAAACCTCCTAAGCTTACTTTTACTAGCTTAGGTTAAAACTTCCCCAGGGTACAAATTAATTTTACCCTTTGCCCTTGGAATTTCCACTGCCACCACCAAACTTTAACTGGGTTTACTGGGAAACGTAGTTTGGACACGTCTTTCCCCCCAAAATCCTCCCAACCCTTGCACCCCACTTCCTGGGGAAGGTTTGGTAAAAATCCTCACCAATTTGCATAGGTGACCAGAGACCCAAACCCTTGGATCTTAGAACAACGAAAAAGCATTCAGTTTTCTTACAAGAAGACTTTTAATAGACGTAAAGGAATCACCTCTGTAAAATCAGGATGGTAGATACCTTACAGGAAAATTAGATTCAAAACATAGAGAATCCCTCTAGGCAAAACCTTAAGTTACAAAAAAGACACACAGACAGCGATAGTCATTCTATTCAGCACAGTTCTTTTCTCAGCCGTTTAAAGAAATCATAATCTAACACATACCTAGCTAGATTACTTACTAAAAGTTCTAAGACACCATTCCTGTTCTGTCCCTGGTAAAAACAGCATACAGACAGCCCCAGACCCTTTGTTTTTTCTCCCTCCTCCCAGCTTTTGAAAGTATCTTGTCTCCTCATTGGTCATTTTGGTCAGGTGCCAACGAGGTTATCTTTAGGTTCTTAATCCTTTACAGGTGAGAGGATTTTTCCTCTGGCCAGGAGGGATTTTAAAGGGGTTTACCCTTCCCTTTATATTTATGACAGGGCTGGATAGCAGGTTTCTGGGGCAGTGGGTGCTGGAGAGTAATGGGGGGCCAGGCTTTCTGGGTGCTGTCTGGGGCTGATGCTGGAGGCTAGGGTGACTAGGTACTGTTGGGGTTGGGTGGGGTGTTGGGACATCTGTGGGTGCTGGGGCAGGTAGGTTTGTGCTGGAGTCAGTTTGGGGGCCTTGTAGATGGAGACAGGGGTCCAGCTGAAGGTCAGGGATGGGAGTTTGGCTGGGCTGCAGCGAGGAGCCAGGTCTCCGCTTCAGCTCCCCCCCTAGGGTTCCAACGCTCCCCCTTCTCTGCTCACTGCCACCCCGCTGGCCCTGCCCCTCTCTCAGGAGCACAATAGGGAGTGGGAGGAGCTCAGCACTCTGTTGTCTGGGCCTGAGCAGCTCAGTCACCCCAGTGGTAGCCATGGAAGGAGGAGGATGGCACCAGGGGACTTCCAGTGAAATTCAGGGGGAGACAGACAGGCTCATGGCAAGACAAAGGGCCAGGGGAAGGGGGACAGGCCAGGCAAGGCAAGGAGAGCAACACCAGTGATGGGTGAAGGTCTGGGATAGTGATGGGGAACAGGAGAGGGAAAGGGACCAAGGGAACGCTGCAGGGCCAAAAGGGGCAGCATGGGCTGGGGACTTAATGCCGAGGCCAGGGATCCACGATGCTGGGATCCAGTTGCAATCCTACCACTGACTCGCTGGGTGCCCAGGTCACCACACCATACCTCAGTTTCCTACTCTGCAAAATGGGGATAACAACATTGTCCCCTCCCACCCCCGGTGTGTCAGCACCGCCAGACCTGAGCTGGGAAGGTCAGTGCAAACATGAGTGGGAGACGGGTTGAGTCAGGGAAGCTGCGCACTGCCTGGCCCCTGCAGCAGCTGCTTGGCAGCGGTGTGTGGCGATGGTGTAGGGCAGTGTTTTTCAAAGTACAGGCCCTGCACAGCGGGTCCTGCTGAAGGTCAGTACTGGGTCATGGAATGTCAGGCACTGGGTCACCTTGCTGATTCAAACGCCAACGATTGTTGCCATGCAGCAGCTCTAAAGGGGGACCTGGAGAGGAGAGAGGTAGGGGGTGGGCGGGAACCGGGGAGAGGAGCAAGTTGGGCCTCTCCCAGGCCCCAGAGCTCACTGCTGTCAGCAGGGAGAGAGATTTCAGAGGAACAGCCGTGTTAGTCTGCATTCGCAAAAAGAAAAGGAGTACTTGTGGCACCTTAGAGACTAACCAATTTATTTGAGCATGAGCTTTCATGCTCAAATAAATTGGTTAGTCTCTAAGGTGCCACAAGTACTCCTTTTCTTTTTTCAGGGAGAGAGAGAAGCCTTTCCCCCGGAGCTCCGTATTCCCTGCCACCTGCCTGCAGTGGGAGAGCGGGTCCCCTTCCCCCAGAGCTCTGTGCTGCCAGCGGGAAGAGGGCTGGGGGGGCGTCCTCTGGCCCCAGCCCTGGGGCAGCCTGCCTGCACCCCAATTTCTTCATCCCTGGCCCCACCCCAGAGCCTGCACCCCCAGCCAGAGCCCTCACCCCCCTGTTTCCCAACCTTCTGCCCCAGTCCTGAGCCCCCTCCTGCATCCTGACTCCCTCATCCCCAGCTCCACCCTAGAGCCCTCACCCCCAGACAGAGCCCTCACCCCTGCACTCCACCCTCTGCCCTACCCTGGGCCACCTCCCACGCTCCTTACCATAAGCTTACTAATGCTAGTGTCTAGTGTTAGTTATGTAAAGTGGGTTAAGCTGGAAGGTATTGCAATATTATGATTTTATGAAAACTCTAGTCAAAAGATATAATTATGTTGGGTCATGGGCATCAACAATTTTCTTCAGCTGGGCCATGAGGAAAAAGTTGAAAACCACTGGTATAGGGGAGCAGCCCATTAACGTTGCCTGACACTTCCCATCATACAGTAGTGATCAATGGCTCCATGTCTAGTTGGCAGCCGGTATCAAGTGGAGTGCCCCAGGGGTCGGTCCTGGGGCCAGTTTTGTTCAATATCTTCATAAATGATCTGGAGGATGGTGTGGATTGCACTCTCAGCAAATTTGCGGATGATACTAAACTAGGAGGAGTGGTAGCTATGCTGGAGGGTAGGGATAGGATACAGAGGGACCTAGACAAATTGGAGGATTGGGCCAAAAGAAATCTGATGAGGTTCAATAAGGATAAGTGCAGGGTCCTGCACTTAGGACGGAAGAACCCAATGCATAGCTACAGACTAGAGACCGAATGGCTAGGCAGCAGTTCTGCGGAAAAGGACCTGGGGTGACAGTGGAAGAGAAGCTGGATATGAGTCAGCAGTGTGCCCTTGTTGCCAAGAAGGCCAATGGCATTTTGGGATGTATAAGTAGGGGCATAGCGAGCAGATCGAGGGACGTGATCGTTCCCCTCTATTCGACGTTGGTGAGGCCTCATCTGGAGTACTGTGTCCAGGTTTGGGCCCCACACTACAAGAAGGATGTGGATAAATTGGAGAGAGTCCAGCGAAGGGCAACAAAAATGATTAGGGGTCTGGAACACATGACTTATGAGGAGAGCCTGAGGGAACTGGGATTGTTTAGTCTGCAGAAGAGAAGAATGAGAGGGGATTTGATAGCTGCTTTCAACTACCTGAGAGGTGGTTCCAGAGAGGATGGTTCTAGACTATTCTCAGTGGTAGAAGAGGACAGGACAAGGAGTAATGGTCTCAAGTTGCAGTGAGGGAGGTTTAGGTTGGATATTAGGAAAAACTTCTTCACTAGGAGGGTGGTGAAACACTGGAATGCATTAGGGAGGTGGTAGAATCTCCTTCCTTAGAAGTTTTTAAGGTCAGGCTTGACAAAGCCCTGGCTGGGATGATTTAATTGGGGATTGGTCCTGCTTTGAGCAGGGGGTTGGACTAGATGACTTCCTGAGGTCCCTTCCAACCCTGATATTCTATGATTCTATGATACACATGCATCCAACCGTTTAGTTTAAGAGCTCTCCCTCCTTCCTGGCTTGCAGCAGGAGGAGCCTGATATTTGAATGCAGATTGCATTTGCTGGCAACCTTAATTTGGGCATTTCTTTACAGTTGAGTGCCTGACTTAAAAATGGAGAGTCAAGCACACAGCACTGGCCTAGTCATTGTGAAAGGCAGAATGGCTCAGTGGACGAGAGATGGGTTTTGTTCCTAACTCTGTCACAAATGACCTAGTACAAATTCTCAGTTGCCCTATCTGTGCAATGTGGGGCTGGTACAGGCCAGCCTCCTAGAGCAGGAGTATGAGTTCTTGCTCAGTAAGGAAGTCTGTGAAGATTAAAGACTTAATAACAACACTCAGAGGAAGAAATTAGATTGGGACTCATGGTCCCCTTGTTCCCAGCCCAGAGCACCCTCCCTTAGGCTAACAGGAATTTTCACAAGCAGGCGGGCTGGGCAGCACCTCACTTTGGCCTGGGAAAATGCACAGCACCGTTGTAACATTCAGAGAAGTATGGGGTCAGCATATAGCAAGGGTCAAGTTTCTATGGCTTATCTTAGCCCAGCTAAAATGGATTTTTATAGGCACCTCCCTGACCCAAGCGAGACCCCTGCCAAATTTCAAGCCCTAGCTCCAAAGCCTGGAGGCCTAGAGCTGTTCAGTTTTAGGTTGGCAAAACAGCCTCCTCAGCAAAGCTGCCTTCACTGAAATGTTCAGAAAGAAAATCATGCGGCGGCTGAGCGTGAGGGCGGGAGTTCCAGCACTGGCGGCTGCAAGCTGGCAGAGCTGTAGGCAGCCAAAAGCAGCGTCTGTACTACAGACTTTGGCCGGCACGGCTGTGTCGCTCGGGGCGAGCTCTGACTGGCAGAAGTCCTTACCGTAAATGCAGCTAGATGGCAAAGGCACTTTTACCAAGTCAGCTTATTTTGTTCAGGGGGAGGGATAACCTATAGCTGCACCAGCCCCGTGGTGCCGGTAAAGCTGCGCCTGCACTAGGCACAGTGCTTTGGGCTAGCTCTCCTGGTGACGAGCTCCTGGTGTCCCCTGGCCTAGGGAGTGGCAGTGTCAGGCAGCCTGACCTATCTGCATCACTACATGCTCAGTCTGAGCAGTGCCTCCTGGGGGGCCAAGCCTCAGTGTCTGTCACATCAGCGACTGCTTTCCTGGGTGGCACCCAGGCACCACAGTGAGGGGTACAGTCCTAGCCTGCCCGCAAGGGATGGAACCCAGGCCCGTTGCTGGGCAGACTCAGGAAGCAGCAATAGTGCTTGGCCTTGCCTTGGGGAAGCCACAAGTCATTTCTGCCAGGCTGGCTTTCGTTTGTGGGAGGTCGTGCCCTCTGCAGTTATCCCCTGTCTGCGTATTGCTGGTACTCACTGGATGAGTGGGGCATGTCTGCTCCACGCCTTGCCAAGGGAAATGGCCTCACACCTGGCCCAATGGACATGGGGTGGAGGGTGGCGGGATTTCTTGGAGTAGGAGGGTAGCCCCCGTAATCGCTCACAGGATGGCTTGGACAGAGGCAGGGGGAAACCCAGCCCAGCCTTTGCTCCTATCTCTCCAGTTGTCTGGCAGTGTTGATGACAGGGATTAGGAAATTTAGAACATCCTTCCCCCAACCCTTGAATTGAAGCCCCAGCAGAGTTTGCAATTCAGTCTATTCCCAGAGGCAGGTTAAGGCAGAGGAGTTGCAAACAGCAGCTAATCTGAGAAGCCACAATATTCCTTCTGCATTTGCAGGGCGAACTGGGATCTTCCAAACCAATGGTATCTACTCAGCTACCTCAACTGCCAACCACTGCCAGCCACTTCTGACCCCACACCTCAGACGAGCCTGCACCTCACCTTGCTATTTAACAAGTCCTGACTAATTTTGTTCACCCCAAAGCTCTGTCAAGGCACCTTAGCCCTGAACACTCCATCCCCACCATTCCAGTTCTGGGCCCTTCCACAGCTGTGTAAATGCATCTCAATCCTGACTGAACACCCCCTCACCTCCCACTGCTACTTTGCCAGTCCTGGGCACCCCCATCACAGCTCTGCTGATGCTCCTCAGTCTTGAGCTACAGCCCCTGGAATGGTTGGTTTGTATTGTGTTTTAATCACACCAGCACCAAGGAAGTCACTCAGTTCGAAAGGGAGTGGTTAGGACTGAGTGCAAATATGAGTGTAATTAGTGACAATGAGTCATACAGTCTGTTACAGCTGCCACCACAAAATGGGAGAAGCCTTCTTATACAGTATACAATTATAGTATCTAATCTAATCATCATCATCTATCTATCTATCTATCTTTCCAGAGTGCCAATCACCATATTATCTCAGCTCCAATACTGTAAAGATCAGCCAGAGTGACTGGGACAAAAGACAAAGAGACACAAACTATCATTTCAGGCTTTTCCAATGAAGCAATAGGTGTGAGATTTATTGGTGGTTTAGGTGTTAATCCCCCTCCCCCTGTTCTCAGCATGGACAGCTGGCTGCCATCATAAAGCCCCCTTTTGGCCCCACTGTATCTTTGGCTTGGGAAATAGGGTTGGCCTGAAAATTGCCAGATTTACCCCTGCAGCAAAGGGGAATATTCCACAAAGTTTGAAGGCAAGGCTTTGAAATGTCCCCTGTCTCCATAAGGGCTTGTTGCTGCCCCTCCAAGCTTTCCATAGGGCATGTCTTTACCACTGTGAGCAGCCCAGGTGATCGGCACCAGGTCAGCCTAGCCCAGGTGTGAGCAGCCCCGGTGCAAAGCCCTGCTGGGGTTATTGCATCCTCGCTGGTGCTGAGCTCCCTAAGTGTGTCCCACTCCCTGCTGCATCCACGTCAGGGCCGGCCCACAACATTTTGGCACCTGAGGCGGGGAGCTCAAATGGCGGCCCCATACCCCCTCGCTTGGGCCAAAACTTTGAAACTCTGGGTCCTAGTGGCGCCCCCCCCCAGCAGCTGCCTCAGTTCGCCTCATGGTAAGGCGAGCCCTGGTCCACATCCTGTGGCTCTTTGTACGGCACTGAGCTGAGCTGCTCTGCCATTCTCTCCCAGTGAATTGTGGGAGAACTTGCTTGTCCCGGGCCCAGGGGAGAATTGGGAGGAATTGGCAGACTGGCAGCCCTAGTTTTTGTTATTATTAATAATTGTCGTAGTGCCTGGGAATCCCAGGCACTGGCCACAACCCCCATATTGTGTCAGGCGCTTTAAGAACATAGAACAACAAGACAGTCCCTGCCCCACAGAGCTGACTGATTCAGGTGCCTTGGCCTGCATTCCCACTGCAATGCAGGTGGGTGACCCGCCCGAGGCAAAGCCTAAACCCCAGGATGAGCCAGCTACCATGGAGTAAAGCCGCAGGGCATGGAGTGATAGGGTTTTGTGTGCGACTGGGAGGCAGGTTAGTTAGCACCCCAGCAACAGCCCAGCTTAACACTGCAACCAAGACAAGCGCAGAAACACCTAGACAGCTTGGTGCTGGCTTAATTGGAGGAGGCAGGTTTTAATTAAGCCAAGTTGTTAACAACGTGCAGCTGACCCTTTCAGCCCAGCCATGCTCCCATTGATTTCAAGAGGAGTTCTTTGCCATTGGCTTTGGGGAGAGCAGGGCAGGGCCCCAGCTGCATGAGAACGCTGCCCTCTATTGGCTGTTTGCAGCTTAGAAAGGGCAGGGAACCATTTTGGTGGCAGCTGCTCATAGCCCTTCTGCTCAAGCAGGAGAGGCCTGTTCTCCATGGCGTGCTGGTCCCAGGTGTATTCCACCCTTGGGTGCCCATATGCCACGTGCCTGGATTCAGAAGTTTTTTCCAAGCAGCATTAATTGGCCTGCACATGCGCAGCATCTCCCCTCGTACTCCCTATTCAGGGTACAAGGGGCAGTGAAGGTCGATGCCCCTCCAGTTCCTTCTGCCTGCTGCCTGGCCTGAGTTGGATCCCTGTCCCCCTTCCCTCTTCTAAGCTCTGGAAGGGTTTTTGTACGTCTTTGCTACCAATAGTTATTCTCTAGTTTAGAAATCTTAATTGTACATAGTATAGTCTAGTATAGCATAAGAAACGTCCTTCCCCAAGTTGGGGGAAACCCTCTTTATTGGGGTCCCGGGTTTCCAGAACTGTGTCTCCTGCCCTTGCTCCTTTCCCAGCAGCAATAAGCATCAACGGTGCTACTACGGTCTGGGCGAGGTGAACATCTCTGCGAAGTGCCGCATCTGTAAGTCCTTTCTGCCCAGAACCAGAAAGGCCTGAGCACTCAGGCTGAGGAAGCACCTGATGGGAGAGGCTATGAGGCCCCAATCTGACCCTGGCCCAGGAGACCCCCTATACGTTGGCCTCAGCCAACCAGTGGTGCCTCTCTGAGCATGAGAGTGGAGCGGAGCCGTCGGCACCGAAGCCCAAGTACTGAGAACACAGGGCTGCCCATGAGAGTAAGAAACACTGTCATGGGCATGAGGGCAGATCACCGCAGTGAACTGCCCACAAGAAGTGTGTTCCCTCCCTGAGCCATGCCAAGTCAGGTGAGACGTCATGTACAGATCCATGGAACCAGCACCGAAGGGTCCCTGCTTGATGGGTAGGGTGAAGAAGAGGGATCCAGTGGTACTGACAGTGACCAGGTACAAGGGCATGCAGCTAGGCCAATCCCATCCACCAACACCTGTCCAGATGTACCATCGATACTGCCTCAGCAATATGGAGACTGGCCAGTGTCGGTGGTCAAACCAGGTCCCTCTGGTGTCTCGATGGGAACCCCACAGACTCTGAGCTATACAGAGACTTTTCTGACACTGGAAGAGGTCTTCCTCCCCTATCCACAGTCCTCACTTTTGTTGGACCTGATGGTTCTCAGGGAGGCTCCTACTCTGCCGCAGGAGAGACCCTTCATTATCAATTGGACAGGGGCCTCCTGGTACCAACAGTACCAACCTTTCCCATGGCACTATCATCAGACTCAGAGGAAATAGTCCCACTGATGTCTCCGACATGGTGCAGAAGCCCAGATACACAGCTGCAGCTACCCTACCCACCCGGGTATGACTGCCCCGCCCCCCCACCCAGGGACGCCTGGTATCACTTTGCGTGGGGCCCACCACAATCCATAGCCCCCTCCTTTTGGCTGTATAGCAGACTCCCGGACCTGTCACAGGAATCCTATTGCTCTTCCCCCTCTTGTTAGACCATTCTTTCAGTGTACCAGGAGGAAGATGCCGAGCTGGTACTGCCGGATCCTCCTAATCACCCTCTCTGCCAGATGACCACCGGCAATATCAAGATCTGCTCCAAAGGGTGGCTACTGCCTTGAAAATCCTGCTGGAGGAGATCCAGGACCCCCAACATGGTCTCCTGGACATTTTACAGCCACAGGGACCATCCAGAGTGGCCCTCCCCATAAATGAGGCCATACTGGAACCTGCTGGAAAGGTCTGGCACACACCAGCATTGGGTGTCCCCACCCCAAAGGGAGCCACGAGACTCTATTTTGTGCCAGCCAAAGGGGCTGATTTCCTCTTGACACACCCTGCCCCTAATTCACTGGGAATGCAAGCAGCCACAGAAAGGGCTTAGCAGCACTCCCAGAAATCCACCCTGCCAGATAAAGGATCAAAGAGGCTGAATCTCCTCAGCAGGAACATCTTCTGCTCTCTAGGCCTTCAGTTTCATATTGCCATCTACAGGCGTTGTTGGCTAAATATGACTAAGACTTACACCAGGCTGGTGGGGTTCAAAGACAAACTCCCTGCTGAAGATCTGGCCCAGTCCTTGGTGGATGAGCGAGGCTGGTGGCAAATGGACACAGCTGATACTGCATCCTGATCCTTAACCACAGGGCTGGTTATGCATAAAGACTCTTGGTCCAATCATTGGTCCAAAATACTATTCAGGACATCCCTTTTGATGAGGCCAATCAGCTAAAAGATGAGTGGATGTCCGCAATCCCTGAAGAACGTGAGATCCACCCTAACGTCCCTGGGGATCTACACTTCAGCCCCCAGGAAAAACATCAAAACAGCCCTTCAGATCATGGCCACCCTCTTCCTATTTCTCCTACTACCAATGGCAAGCTGAACCTCCCTGAAAGCATCTGAGATCCCAGACAGCCTGTTTTCTGGCTCCTCCCACTACCACATTGTCCATGTCCTCCCAACCTCAGGGCAAAGGCCACTTTTGACATCCAGGTTGAGACCCATGCACCACCACTGATGCCGCCTATTTCGCCACCCATCATCTTTGGAGGCCACGTCACCTTCTTCGCCCACAGTTGGAGCAAGATCAGCATGGACAATTGGATTCTGGAGATCATCCATCATAGCTACTCCATAGACTTCCTTTCCTTCCCACCTCACAAACCACCCACCTGGCTTCCCCTCGGGGCTCCCTCCTGCCAACTGATTCTTCAACAAGAGGCAGATTCCCTACTTCACTGGCAGAGATTGTTCTGCCTCAGTACCAGGGAAGATATTTCCAATATTTCCTCATCCCCAAGAAGGGTGACCCATCCTGGAACCTTGACAGCTCAATATTTTCATCAGGAAGCTGAAATTCAAGATGATTACACTGGCATCAATAATCCCCCCCTCCAGAAAGGAAGTGTGGTTTGTGGCTCTTGACATGAAGGACACATATTTCCATGTGGACATTCACCTATTATACAGGAAATTCTGAGTATTCAGCACTGGACAGCCACACTACCAGATTTGCGTCCTTTCCTTTGGTCTTGCAATGGCACCAAAGGTCTTAACGAAAATGTTTACGGTAGTAGCGGCCCAGATGTGATGCCAGGGTCATACGACTTACCTGGACAACTGGCTTCTGGTGGGACATTCCCAAAAAGAAATTGTCTTCTCAAAAGAGTCTCTTAGAGGCTGCATAAACAAAGACAAGTCCGTTTTGTCACCCACACAGACAATATATTTCATAAGATCATGTCTGGACTCGGTCTTGGCACTAGCTTTCCTTCTAGCCAACAGATTTCAGATGATGAGCAGCCTGATTGCTCGCATCATCCCAAGCCCCACATGACGGTGTGTCAGTCCCTTTCCCTCTTGGGCCATAAGGCTGCCAGCACCTACGTGCCATCTTTTGCCAGGGTCCACTTGCGGTGCCACTCGACCTACCATCCAACCAGGGATTGCATCAATTCCAGAGTCACTGCTCCCTCAGGAGTTCTTGCCTCTTTGGCTTGGTGGTCCAGCCCAACCAAGGTCATGGAACAATTCCCTTCAGCCCTCCCATACTGAGGCCACCATTGTGACAGGCACTTCCCTTATGGGATGGGGCGCTCACCTGGATTGCCACACAACCCAAGATGCATGGATGCCAGGGGAAGCCCGGCTGCACAGAAATCTGTTGGAGCTCAGAGTAGCCCACCTTGCCTGCAAGGCCTTCCTTCCCCTCATATGCTACCTCCACAAGCAAATACTATTGGATAGTATCACCAGCGTGGTATGTATCAACAAACAGGGAGGAACGAGGTCTCATCCCCTCCGCCTGGGACAGTCAGATTGTGGAACTGGTGAGTCAGAAACCAGGTTACCATAGAGGCCGTATACCTCCTGGGTGCTCAGAACTATTGTTGGACAGTCTAAGCAAAATTTTCTACATTGACTATGACCATAGGAAATACACAACACAATTCTGACGAACATCTTTGCATGCTGGGGCACTCCCTTATGGGACCACTTTGCATCCCAGAAGAACAAGAAGCTTCCAATGTATTGCTCCAGGGGGGCCAAAGGCAGCGACTCACAGGGTGATACTCTCCTGCTGCCCTGGATGGGTAACCTCTAATACATCTTTCTTCCTATGCCCCTCATACCACTATTTCTCTGGAAGATTCACCAAGACACAGCCACCATCCTCATCCTAGCATCCTATTGGCCCAGACAGTTCTGGTTCACTGATCTCCTAAGGCTATCCACATGCCCATTCCCAGAGCTCCTGACACAAGACAATGGGAGGCTCAGGCACCCGCAACGGAGCTCACCCCACCTCACAGTTTGGTGTATGGATGAGCGTCAGACAGAGGACTCTCATGCTTTGCCTAGGTCCTTAACCAAGCAGGAGAGAACTGACCAGAACATGTTACTGTGTGCCACTTCTCGACTGAGTGCACTGCTACAACCATCCTCTTGCTAATGGTGAGCATTCCAATTATCCTCAGCTATCTCTTAGCCCTGAAAATACCTCGCAGCGATTAGCGCCTTCCTTCCCTGGTGGAGGACGCTCCATTTTCACGCATTCAATGACAGTACATTTTATGAAAGACTTGATCAGAAACTTCCCACCAGGCATCAAACCCATGCCCCAGTGGGACCTTAACCTTGATCTGTCAACTCTCACAGGGCTGCCCTTGGAACGTCTGGCAATCTGTGCCATGACCCACCTCTCCGTGAAAGTTGCATTCACCATCACTTTGGCCAGAAGGCTCAGTGAGCTAGCAGCCATGATGGCAGACCCTCCCTTCACAGTATTCCACAAGGAGGTCACCCTCCAGTTATACCCCATGCTCCTCCCCAAGATTGTGTCCAAATTCTGTACCATTCACTTAGCTGTATTTGTTCCAAAACTCATGCCTCCCCTGATGACAAGACACTTCCTCGATGACAGACATGCCCTAGTGTTATATCTGCAGAGAACCAAACCTATTAGAAAGTCTCAGAAATTCTCTGTGAGGATATGGCTTGGCCCATTGATATTTCTGCTATGGCAACAAAGAGTCTCAAAGTGTGTCTCAGGATGCATCCTAGAATGCTATAACATAGCAAACCTCCCAGGGGTGTTACAGCTCATTCCATGTGGATGCAAGCTGCCTCCACGGCATCATTATCAGATATCCTATTGCAGGACATTTGCAAAGCCACATTTCTGGCACACTACACCCTGACACTCATCAGCTGTGGATGCAGCAACAGGCAGGGTCATATTGCAAAAGGCTCTGCCATCAGCCTCCTCGCACCCACCTCCACACTGCTCACTGCTCACACGTCACCGACGTGTGGAATACACGTAGGGCCCAGCACTCAGAGAAGAAGAAGAGGTTACTTACCATAACTGGAGGCTCTTTGAGATGTGTGGTCCCTATCTGTATTCCACTACCCACCTTCCTTCACCTCTGCTTCAGACTTGATTACACTGTGGTAAGAGGAGGCACTAGAGAGGCATTGACCCACACCTCCCCTTATGTCCTCGATCGGGAGCACGAGGGGAGACACTGCACATGTGTGGATCAATGGACACTGCTTGGAAAACTTCTGGACTTGAGTGAATGGCACACATGCGCACCCACATGGAATACTGTTAGGGCCCACGCATCTCAAAGACCCTCCAGTTGCAGTTAGTAACCTCCACATTCTGAAGCAGAAGGGCTAGTGCTTCTGGCTCTGCAGGGCCAGTGCATGTTGTTACTCAGGTGACAGCATGGAGAATAGCTAAGGTGGCACCTACAGTCCTATCAGAGAGCTGATGTGGATCCCATTATGACTCCAAAACCGATAGGAAGGGAGGGAACGCCTCCTGCTTTCTAACATTTCATGGCAGGTTTCCCTGACACATTCTCAGCTTCAGAAAATCCTAGACTTCCCAAGAATCAAAGACTCACTGTAAAGGGCTCCCTCCCCCTGGCCTGAATTCCCCCCTCTCCACCCTGTGAGAGAGAATCACACCTCAGCATCTGACCCTGTGCAGAATGTGACCCTGACTCATGCAGTAGGCAGTTCTCAGTGGCAGGAATAATGCAAACAGCAAAAAAATGATGCCTTTAAGAAACAGCTCTTTGAAAACCAGACAGGAGTCTCTGTCAATAGTTGATGGAGAAACAATGGCAGGGGAGAACACATTTATTGTCAAACAGGAGAAACACCAAGCTTCTCCATTGCTTCCCATGCCCCTCACCATAACACCCCTTGGCCTGGGGGGAGCGTGCTCAGGTCCATTTTGTAGACAGGGCAATGAAGCATAAAAGACGTCACACTGTTTTGGGGACTTAGGTGTATTGGAAGACTGCCCTGAATAGGGTATAACCCCCAAACTGGTTGTAAGCACTATATCTAGATTTCACCAATCAACAACAATTGCAAACCCCTTAGGCACTATAAGCGAACTCAAGAGGTCACAGACAATCCCCGTAGGCACTCTGATCCACTTTGCTACCCAGGCAAACAAGACTCTGTGATAGAGGGTTGCTTTACTCCAAAAATCAATCACAAAATTCAGGTTACACCCAGTCCCAAGAGACCAGCCCCTCACCTAGGTCTATTTGCATCCTAGATTTCACATCAAAGACAACGCGGGTAGTCAGTTCTATAGTAAACTAACTAAAGGTTTATTAGCAAAGAACTGAGAGTTAATGAGAGGTTACAGCAGATAAAATATACATATACTGATGAGTCATGGTTTATAACTTCAAAAGGCAGCAGAGATGTAATCTGCCAATTTCCCAAAAGTCTTTCCGGGCTACTCAAAGTAACTCTGGGGATTTCTGCCTTCTCCTTCAATTATTCTGGCCTGTTAGAATCCAAAGAGTCCAGAGATGAAACATTTTTTTCTTGTGTCCATATGTATAGCTTTTTCTTACAGAAACCAAGCTGACAAAACAGCATCCATGTGGGTCCTTTCTTTCATGATTGAGAGGGAGAGAAATGCGCTTAGAGACTGATCTTTGATCTCTCACACACAATGACCATTTGTGTTCCGTGTGCAGAAATTAGTACTTTCCAGTTAGAGTTCTTAATTTGCATTGCACAGACTTCTTTCTCCTTTGATGAGTTACAGGGGTATATACTATGCAAATGCTTAATATAACTTTATACCATGGGCTGTAGAGCTTATAGGTGAGAGCAATACATGCAGCATCCTACAAGCATTTTCTAATGTCTAAACATTAAACACATTCTTATCAACTTACCATTTAATATCTAGTATGATTATGGTAAAACACAGGGAAGCAAGACTGGTTTTCAGCTATGCATTTCCAAGTGTTCATTGAGCCCTGAGGCCTTCGCATGAGCTGGCACCAGATCTGCCAGTGTCACAAGAGACCTAAAAGAAATTTCCAAAACTTGCATAAAAAGTTTATGGCAGATCTAGGAACAGTCCCCTTATTAGCTGAAGATGAGCTCGTAGTGCTGTGCTGTGGCCCAAAGAGCTAATACGATCCTCGGATTCATAACAGCGAAATCTCAAGTACGAGCAGAGAGGTTATTTTACCTATGGATTTGGCCCTGGTGCGACCACTGCTGGAATCCTGTGTCCAGCCACAAGAATGAAGGATTAGAAAACCTGGCTTGTAGTGATTGAGAGACAAGATGGGGGAAGGAATAACTGTTATTGGCCCAATATCTGTTCGTGAGAGAGACAAGTTTTTGAGCTCACAAAGGGCTCTTCCCTTTCTTCCCTTGAAGAAGATCTCTGTGTAGCCCGAAGGCTCAAAGGCATTTGCAGTGACATTCAGACAGCATTGTCAAATCAGTTGGATTTATTCATTAACGGGCACATAGCACAGGAAGTCCTTAGGTTAGCACAGAGATATAAAGGTTAAAGCCTTGTCTATTCTGGTCATAGCCCAGCCAAGCTGTAGTGAACCCCTCGGTTCAAGATCTGTCTGTCTGTCTGACCTCCTTGGTCCCAATCCCAGGTCAGAGCCCCCCAACTGCCTCCAGCAGCCAACTCTTAACCCCCGACCTCAAACCACTGTAATTCTTTGTTCCCGAGCTAGGGAAATGCTGCTCAGCTTCCCCAGTAGATCAGTGAGGCCTGATTTCCCTTACAAAAACCATGTTCTTCCCCAACAAATTATATTGACCTGTGTGTCTGATAATTCTGTTCTTTACTATAGTTTCAACCAGAATTCTTTGAGGGGGTCAAAAAGCATGTGGACAAGGGTGATCCAGTAGATGTAGTGTACTTAGATTTTCAGAAAGCCTTTGACAAGGTCCCTCACCAAAGCTTTTAAGCAACGTTAGCTGTCATGGGATAAGAGGGAAGGTCCTCTCATGGTTCAATAACTGGTTAAAGGATAGAAAACAAAGGATAGGAATAAATGGTCTGTTTTCAGAATGGAGAGAGGTAAATAGTAGTGTTCACCAGGGATCTGTACTGGGACCAGTCCTATTCAACATATTCATAAATGATCTGGAAAAAGGGGCAGACAGTGAGGTGACAAAATTTGTAGATGATACAAAACTATTCAAGATAGTTAAGTCCAAAGCAGACTGCAAGGAGTTACAAAGAGATATCACAAAACTGGGTGACTGGGCAACAAAATGGCAGATGAAATTCAATATTGATAAATGCAAAGTAATGCACATTGTAAAATATAACCCAACTATACATATAAAATGATGGGGTCTAAATTAGCTGTTATCACTCAACAAAGAGCTCTTGGAGTTATTGTAGACGGTTCTCTGAAAACATCCACTCAGTATGCAGTGGCAGTCAAAAAAGAGAACAGAATGTTGGGAATCATTAAGAAAGGGAAAGATAATAAGATGGAAAATATAATAATGTCACTTTATAAATCCATGGTACCCCCACACCGTGAATACAGCAAGCAGATCTGCTCACCCGACCTAAAAAAAAATTTTGAATTGAAAAAGGTTAAGAAAAGGGCAACAAAACTGGTCAGGGGTATGAAACAGCCTCCATAAAAGGAGAGACTAAAAGAGACTGGACTTTTCAGCTTGGAAAAGGGATGACTAAAGGGGGGCAGGTCTGATAGAGGTCTGTAAAATCATGACTGGTGTCGAGAAAGTAAATAAGGAAGTGTTATTGATCCCGTCACATAACACAAGAACATCACCCAATGAAATTAATAGGCAGCAGGTTTAAAACAAATAAAAGGAAGTATTTTTTCACACAATGCACAGTCAACCTGTGGAACTCCTTGCCAGAAGATGTTGCGAAGGCCAAGACTATAACAGGGTTCACAAAAGAACTAGATAAATTCATGGAGGATAGGTCCATCAATGGCTATTAGCCAGGATGGGCAGGGATGGTGTCCCTAGCCTCTGTTTGCCAGGCTGCTTCTGGTCCCAGGATTTCCCCTCACCACAAAGGGGTGCAGGGCTCAAGGTGCAGATTACACAACTGCACTAAACTCCAAGCTGTAGTCTCCTACCTCAGCGTCCAGACACACTCACAGCAGGCAGCAGCCCTGGACTAGCAGCCAGAGCAGAGCTGACCATGTGGTGACTGGTCTCACCTAGGGAGCTGGAGGACTAACTCAGCCTGGCTGGGGAAGTTTCCCAGCAAAACTCTACAAACTGGGAGTCATCAGTGGAGAGGGGAAAGCCCAGCTGAGGGATCTTGCTTTCAAGTCCCTAGAGGCCAATTCTCAGTGGAAACCCTGCATGCAGGCCTGGGACTTACCAGCTCCCCACACAGCCAGTCCTGCCCTTGCCCTGGCTGGCTCCAGACTGACTCAATAATGGCTTCTCCCCTTTCCCAAGCTCCCTATTGGTTGCCGGGCAGACTCTGAATCTGCCTTGGCTCCCCTTCCCTACCAGGGGCAGTGTGCCTCTCCCTGAGCTGCCACCAGGAATCTAGGTAATCTCCTTGGGAGTTACACTGCCATCCCCCTCCTGCCTTCCCCAAACCCCCCATCCCCCACCTTCCCCAAATCCTCCCACCCTCTCCTGCCTTTCCCGAAGCCCCCATCTCCTCATGCCTTCCCCCAATCTCCCATCCCCCTCCTGCTTTCTCTGAGTTACCAGCAGACTTCCCCTGTCTCACCAGGTTTAACTTTGTCCCTCATCCTTCCACAGGATGCTCAAGGTTCAAACGAACCTTGGCTAGGACAGATCAGACTCCTGAAAGGGGGACAGCGCTCTGGAAAAGTTGAGAGCTAGGAGATTATAAATGCCTGTTTCCTTTCACAAGATCCATTTCCAGTCCAGTGTGATATTGGCACGAGCTCCAGCATTACTCGTTGAAGGAAAAGTTCAGTGTGACAAAGCCCACATGGGGGAATAATTTGGACTCTCACACACATTGCCGGGCTCTAAATTAACTGGAGCTGCTTAGAAAGAGACCTAAGCATCCCGGTGGGCAGCTCAGTGCAGCCCTTGCCTACATGTGCGCCTGTGGGCAGAAAAGCAAACAAGCATGCAGGAGCATAAGGAAGGAGATGGCAAACAGTACTGAGCCAGTGATAACGCCATTAGCTGGCTTGACGGGACACTGGGTCAGTGCTGGTCAGCCTGTCCCCAAATGACAGAGCAGCAAAGGGGTTCAGAGTCAGGGAAGAAGAATGATCAGCGGCCTGGGGACCCTTCGTATCTGGAGGAATCGAAAGGGTTGAGGCTGATTAGTGTAGAGAGGACACTGTGAAGAGGGGACAGGCTGCAGATGGAGCAAGCGATGGAGGATGCAGAGAAGAGAGGCCAGGCTTCCAGCGACCAATCCTTAGAGCACAAGGACAAGGACATACTCAATGCAAGGAAAGGCCAGCAATGTACAACTGAACGAAGGAGTTCAGTTCTCACACCAGCTCCATCAAGTTGTGGACATTGCCACGAGGCACTCCACTGGTGTTTCCAACCACTGCACTGGTGCTGGTCCTTTTTTTTACTCCATCTGGGACAAGCACAGACAGACCCTGGCACCAAAGGGCTCCGTGCTGGGAGACATGGCACAGAGCTGAAAAGCTGGTGGTCACTGCCTGTATGGGCAGCCGTGGCATTTTTCCCAACAAGGTCAGTGTATGGAAGGTCACTGAAGCCAAAAGCTGAGGGGAGCTGAAAGGGGATGAGACATTGATCTGGATCCAGTTACATTCAATAGGATAAAAAATACCTTTATAATGGATCTAACCCCTCCTGCTTCTGAGTGCAACCCAGATTCTCCCACAAGTGTGTGTGTGCGCGCGGTGGGGTTGTTTCCTAGATCTATAGGTTCCAAGGCCGGAAGGGCCCATTGGGATCATCTAGCCTGACCTCCTGCATGGTCAGGGACCTGTCCCCAAACAATTCCTGTGTGGACTAGAGGAGATCTTTAAAAATAAATTAATACATCCAATTTTGATTTAAAAGTTGCCTGTGATGGAGAATCTCCTATGATCCTTGGTAAACTGTGAGGGAGGGAGTTCCCATAGGGAGGCATATCCCATAATTGTCCCTTAAGGTTTTTCTTATAAAATCATAGAACTGTGGGGCTGGAGGGGACCCTGAGAAGTCATCAAGCCCAGCCCCCTGCTCTGAGGCAGGACCAAGGAAACCTAGACCATCCCTGATGGGTTTGTCCACCCTGTTCTTAAAAACCTCCAGTGGCGAGGATTCCACAACCTCCCTTGGAGCCTGGTCCAACTCCCCTGAGAGTTACAAAGTTTTCCCTAGTATCTAACCTAAATCTTGCTGCAGATTAAGCCCATTGCTTCTTGTCCTACCTTCAGTGGGCATGGAGATCAATTGATCACCGTTCTCTTTGTAACTGCCCTGAACATAATTGAAGACTGTTATCAGGTCCCCCCTCAGTCTTCTTTTCTCCATACTAAACATGCCCACTTTTTTAACCTTTCCCCACAGATCAGGTTTTCTAAACCTTTTATCATTTTTGTTGCTCTCCTCTGGATTCTCTACAATTTGTCCACATCTTTCCTAATCTGTGGCTCCCAGAATTGGACATGGTACTTCAGCTGAGGCCTCATCAGTGCTGAGTAGAGCAGGACAATTACCTCCCATGTCTAACATATGACACTCCCATTAATTAATAAACTCCAGAATTATATCAGCCTTTTTCACAACTGCATCACACTGCTGACTCATATTCATTTGGTGATACACTATAATCCCCAGATCCTTTTTAGCAGTACTACCGCCTAACCCAGTTATTGCCCATTTTGTAGTTGTGCATTTGATTTTTTTCTGCCTAAGTGATGTACTTAGCACTTGTCTTTATTGAATTTCATCTTGGTCATTTCAGACCAATTCTCTAATTTGTCCAGGTCTTTTTGAATTTTATTCCTGTCCTCCAAAGCGCTTGCAACCTCTCCCAGCTTGGTGTCAGCTGCACATTTTATAAGCATACTCTCCACTCCATTATCCAAGTCATTAATAACAATATGGAATAGCACCAGACCCAGGACTGAGCCTGCAGGACCCCACTAGATACACCGTCCCAGTTTCACAGCAAACCATTGATAGCCGCTCTTTGAATATGGTCTTTCAACCAGTTGTATACCCACAGTGCCCAGGGACCCCATGGTGCCAAGTAGAGGGGGTACATGGGTGTGCAGGGATACAGAGATCCCCTGAGTCTGGTATCTAATCATAGTTCACCGGAAGGTGTCTTGTCAGGTCTCTATACAAAGCCTGTGTCACACTGGTTATCAGTCAGTGCCAAATGTACGTATGGATGATATGTAAGAAGCTATGTATCTTTTCTAAAAATTATGATCTTAAGATCTGTGAGTTGGGGCTGCTCACCAAAAGGTGATAAACAAGTTTATTTCAGGTAGGAGACACTTCTCTACTTGGCTGGCTAGATGTGAACTAAGTATTGTATACTTTACAGTGGCTGCCTATTTACAGTCTGAACAAAATGCCAACCAAGGGAGCCAAATGTTAATCAAGAGATTACAAAGTCTCCAGGAGAGATTCTCTGCAGGAAAGCACAAGCAGTAGGGGTTGGGAGTTACCCTGTTTAAAAGTGAAGACAAAGGATGGATGGAACTATATCTTCGGGGGGAGGGGACAGAGATACACCCAGTTATCCTTCACCTAGGGGACAAGCTGTCAGCTGTCTCATCTTATGAATGGAGGATCGCAGCTGGTCTGGCTGTTTAATGTGGGAGAGAAACTTTGGGTGAGCCAACCTATATGGGACAGGTGACTGACCTATATGGGACAGAGGACTGGCTTGTTTGGTAAATTTAGTCTCTAGAGGATGCATGAAGGGGGAGAGATAGCTCAGTGGTTTGAGCATTGGCCTGCTAAACCCAGGGTTGAGAGCTCAATCCTTGAGGGGGCCATTTAGGGATCTGGCGCAAAAACTGGGGATTGGTCCTGCTTTGAGAAGGGGGTTGGACTAGATGGCCTCCTGAGGTCCCTTCCAACCCTGATATTCTATGATTTTATTTTCTAGGTGATCCTTTGTTTCCATTAATTCTACTCGTTTCACGAGGCTCGGTTCTCTGTTAAATACATTACCTGTTTTCATTATAAACATGTCTAAGTGCTATATGTGAGAGGCACGATGACTCTGCGATGGAACTGATAAGTGGGTGTGCACTGGTCCGGTGGGAGTAGTGGCTCTGTGCATTCTGTGAGTGCCCAGCAGAGCAGGGGCTGGATATGCCAGGTGGAACTTGGAGGTCTCAGGAATGGGAATGTGTCTATTGCTTTGAGCAGTGGGACAGTGGATTCTGTGTGGACTGAGAGGGAAGTGCTTTTGCTACCAGAGGCTGGTGGTGTCAAGGAGCTGGGCCCTGGCAGGCACAGACAAGTCTCCCTCCCACTAAAGTGGATGATAGCGAGGAGCCACACAGCCCAGGTACCCCAGGAAGCGTTGCCCCCACCTTATAGCAATTTAATCCAGCCTGCATTTCCCTAGTTAGAGTATGAGAATGTCATGTGGGACTGTGTCAAAAACCAGCCTAAAACCAAGGTATATCACCTCTACTGCTTCCCCTATCCACTGGCCGAGACCCTGTCAGAAAAGGAAATGAGGCTGGTTTGGCATGATTTGTTCTTGACAAATCCATGCTGGCTATTCCGTATAACCCTGTTACACGCTGGTGTTTAATCATTTCTTCCGAATATCTTTCCAGGGATTGAAGTTAGGCTGGCTGCTCTGTGATTCTGGGGGGTGGGGGTGGGGGGCTCTTTGCTCCTGTTTTTAAAAAAGGTTCTGTGTGTGCCCTTCTCCAGTTCTCTGGGCCTCACCCGTCCTCCAGGCGTTCTCAAAGGTCATCGCTAACAGTTCTGAGATTGTTTCAGCTAGTTCCTTGAGTACCCTAGGGTAAATTTCATCAGGCCCTGCCCACTTGAATTCACCCAACTTATCTAAATATTCTTTACCTGGCCTTGCCCTATTTTGGCTTGTGTTCCTTTCTCCTTGTTAATATTAATTATGTTGAGTATCTGGTCATCATTAACCTTTTTAAGGAAGACTAAAGTGAAATAGGCATTAAACATGTCAGTTTTCTTGACATCATCTGTTATTAGGTCTTCTTCCCTGCTAAGGAGAGAACCTTCACTTTCCTTCATCTTTCTCTTGCTAAAGAACCTCTTCTTACTGCCTTTGTGCCCCTTCCTCTGGAGCATCTGGTGCTGGACACTGTCAGAGGGACTATTGTGATCACCTAGTCTGACCTCCTGCACATTGCAGGCCACTGAAACTCAGTATCCCTCCAGTGCAGATTCATCCCCTACTGATCTCTGGGTTCTTTGCCAGCAGATCTACCATCCGTGGGCCACTGCAAAGTGTTCAGTTCAGGTGCCATTGGGTGTGAAGCTGCTGCTGCTGCTTCTCTTTGCCCTGTCTCCCTGGACTTTGGCAATGGGTGTTTGCCAGAACTTGCATCTCTTTTCTCTGCTGCATTTTATCACTTTGTGTTCCAGCAGCCATTGCTTTCAGCTGGGTTTTTTAGGGCCTCCAGTCTAGCTGCAGCTGTGGCTATTTCCCAGGACAGCATGGCTCCTCCCTGAGCATTTCTCTCAGGCCTCGTTTACACACAAAAGTAATATTGCTCCGACTCTACCGGAATAGTTTACCCCCATCCTGTGGGGACACAGTTATACTGGTATAACAGTATAGCTATTCCCATATGGGAAGGAGGACAAGCTATACCGGCAGAAGGCCCCTTTACACCAGTGCAATGACATCTACACTAGGGCTTGTACTGGTATCACCTCATTGGTACAAAGTAACTTCCCAGATGGCATAGTTGCGCGGGTACAACTGACTCTGTAGAACAGGTCTTGGGCCTTGTGCACACACACACATTGCATGGGTTTAATTAAATCAGTTTAATACCCTTGGACTTAAACTGGTGTAAATCCTTGTGCTGTCTCCTATATTGGTTCAAAATTGGTTCTGTGGGTTTAGCTTGTGCTTGTAATTTACTGACAAAAGCTAACCTGAAATATGCCCAGTAGGATACAGTGTAAGGGTGTCCACATAGCCAACAGCTTAACTCATTTGCTTTAAAGTCACAACTTTCGTTAAACTGGTGCAATTTTGTGTGTAGCTCAGGACTTGGAGTTGGAGCTGAAACTCTGTCCATGTCCTCTCTGTGTATCCAATCTGAGGGCTTGAGTCTCCTTTACCTTACCCGTGGGCAGAGCAAGGGCAGCGTCTGACATCCACCTTGCGCTGGTGCAGCTGACTCCAAAGGCGCAAGGCAGTGGAGAATTAGGCCTCAGAGTCTGTGCCAAACAGGCTTCACTATGTACAAACTGTGAGAGGCACAGGCTAATTAGAAGAAGCAAACCAGGCTTTGAGGGCTGGACTCTGCCCAGGTCCTCAGGGGGTCTGAACCCACATTGCTGATTGAGAGAAATGTAACTGCATCTTTTTATAAATTGAATTAAAGCTACTAAACAAACAAAACCAAACTCAGGAGGTGAGCCAAAATGACCTTAAAGTTATGACTCTATAGGCACATTCGCAAAGCAAAGCTACAGTTAGTAACGCTAAACTAAGCTAAACCTAAAGCAATTCAACTATCATGCCAGGATCAGATCAACAAGCTGGTATCAATATTGGATTGGAAACAAATAATCAAATTAGTCCAATCGTCAGGTTCATTCAACACATAATCAATCATTATAAATCCTAAGAAGTGATCTAAAGAGGTGGCTTCCATTTGGTTAGAAATCCCAGTTACAGATCATCACCAAAGGAAGGTCCGGATCGGAGCTGGTTAGATATTGAAACCAAATGATTGTTTAATGTCCTAACTACAACCCCAAAGCTAAAAAGTCCCTCCCCACCCAGGTATCACAAAACAGGCTCAGTGGAATGCTCCAAGAAAAGGAAGTTGGACAACTCCTGCTTAATGTTTTACAGTTGACAGCTGTATGTTTCTTGCATTCTCAAGAGCACAGAATGCAGAATGCTTGACCAAGAACCTTGGGGGCAGCTAGGACTGTTCAGACCTGGGGAACTTTGTGGCACTTGCAGCATGTGGGCATCCACTGGTGCTCACACACACATGCTTCTGCACACGGTCACACTTCCATTCCCTAAAAGCAAAGACTAAAAGCCTGGGACATCTCCCAGTTAATAAAAGGTAAATAAGAAAAAGAAAAAATAAGATGCTGAAGCTACCAGGGGACTCGCCAACTCTTCAGGTTTCTCGGTCTTCGGAGCTCTTTCAGCATTGGAAGTGGACAAGGAGCCAGACAAAGGTGCTACGGGCACAGCACTTCTTGCTAACAGGACCTTTTTGATACCAGGGGGCTGGTCAAAGGCTGGTGTAGCCTGTTTGTTGATATTTGGACTTCTTCTCCCTAAGCAGGCCCACCTCAGCTTCCAGAAATGTCAGGCTTCCTGCAGGGCACTTGTTGACCTGAAGGGGGATGCGTCTTGGCCATACCTTTCATTCTAAGAGTTTGCATCTTTGCTGACTCTACCATGCAGCGCCTCCCTCCAAGGTCTTCAGACAAAGTTGCTGTGAGGCAGATCTTGGAGCCCTGCAGCTTGGTCCAGCTCTGTGTGAGTTGCACTTTCAGTGGGCATCAAACCTGGGAAAAGGCCTTCTTAAGTCAGCAATTTAAAATAAATATTTGATGTTTGCATCCCACAGAGGCTGCATGTCCATGACCTCCCCCCCTAAAATAATGTTATGCTGGGATGGGTGGACAATCAGACTCCCTCTTGAAGATGTTGGGTGGGATACTGCTTTCCATTCAGGCTAAATGAGGGAACAATTAAATGCCTCATTGCTGAGTGATAGCTGAAGCAATGGAAAAACACTGCCCAAGGACTTAGCCTCAAGCAAGCCTGGGCAGTGGCAGGGCCATGAAGTCCAAGAGGTTTCCTAGGGATCTGATATGTAGGGGCTGGGGATTGATTTGACTGTAGCTGTGTGAGTGAGAGAGAAGCAGGAGAAACACTAGAGGAGCAGGCAGAGAAGGCATCAAGGAGGCTCCAGACAAAGCCAGAAAAACACTTGTAGTGTGACTCTGAGAGAAAAGCAAGAACTTCTGGGGGTGAGTGGTGCCTGGAAAGAGGCTTGGGATTGTCAGCAAAGAAACTATCTCCGTCTCTTTTCTCCTTGCTGTGTTCAGGGAAACAGGACTTTGAACATTCCTTGTAAATAAATAAGACTGCACCAAAGAAATACCTGACTCATATAATCAATTTCTCCTCTTAACGGAAACAGCCAAGCAAGACCCTGAATATTAGCTAACCACCCAGGCCAAAAGGGGTAACAATATCAAGAATACTAAACAGAGACCAGGTTTGAGGAAGCACCCCATGCTGAATATGCATTAGACACAGTGGTGTCAGTGTAACGTGTTATAAAAGCTGTATCCCAGCCTGTGGGCAGGAGAGGCAGAGATTTGGCTGTGGGAGGTGCCAGGATGATGAGGTGATGATGAGGAAGGTGATGGGGATGGGGATGAGGAAGGTGATGGCTGACATTTCAGGTTGTTCTGAGAGGGGTGGTGTGAGTAACTGGATGTGCAGATGGACATTCTGTGTTATCTCTGAACACCATGCTGGGTTAGAGTGTTTGTGACTTTGCTAAATGTACTATATGAACTATTATCAACAGTTCCTGAAGTGAGAGCGTTGCAGTTGTGAACATCAGGGTTCCCAGCTGAACAGTGATTTTGATAATACTGGGCCTGAAAGTTTGACAAGAACCTGTCAAACCTTGGAGTGATAAGTGGGAATTCTTAAGTAATCAATATGATTAATACAGAATCTATAAATCAGGCTACAATTACTGATTGAAAAAGACCCTTAGCAACAACCACCATTCAACATTCATCCATTAGCAAAATTAAAAATAAAATAGAACATCTTATGTCCAGATATCACCATTCACTCCTTTAAATGAGTCAGCTTTATGGTAATCTTTACATTTAAGAAGTAGGTGACAGTTGCCATCTTGATGGAGAAAAATTACTTTAAAGCTCATCAGGCTGGAATCCCTTTACAATACAATAATTAAAATGCTATTAGGTCTGTATTCCCATTGCACCATTTCCCTCACGAAAGAATCCTGCCCTCATGACTCCTTGCTATTTCTCATGGAGTCTGTATGTAGCAAAAACTGGGTTTCCTATTTATCAAACTAGCTTTCCCTTCCCATAATCCTCTGCCCCAGAGTCCTGCATGCTAAGATGTCTTGGTCATGCTAATGTGTTAATTGCATGCCACAACGGGCCCAGCTGAATAAGGTGCAAGTTCCTGCCAGCACCTCAGTGCCCAACACCTCCATTCCCTCCACCGCAGTCTCCTCCCTCCCTCACTTTCTCCCTGTGCTTCCCCACAGCCTCCTGCCCTGGCCTGTCCCCTGCACTCACATGTCCCCACATTTTCCCTCCCTTTCTCTTTACAGTATCCAATGTGGCCAACCCCAGCATTGAGTCACAGCCCCCAAAAGTGTGAGATTGGCTTCAGATCAGGAGATATTTTTAAAATACTAAGGCTGGGTTCTTTGCTTTGCTTGCCAATCCCTGAACCTGCAGGATGCCCTTGGCAAACTGCCAAGGTCTTCCCTTTGCAATGAAAGCTGAGATTCTCCTGTGGCCTCTTGATTCCAGGAGCTGGGGCTTTAAGAAAAGCACCAAATATCGTCAGATCATGCTCAGTTGTGAAATATCTTACTCCACATTTTCCCGCTGCCACCTCCTGTTCTCTGCACCCCTCAGCCTCCTCCTGCCCCTCTTTAGTCTCTATCCTGTGCCCCAACTCTCAGTCTCCCACTGCATCCCACATTTCCTTGCACCCCTCCATCTTCTTGGCACCCCAATTCCCTTAAACTCCCAGAAGTCTCCATCCCTGCATCCGCATTCCTCTCTCCGCACCCTCATTCCCCTGGGCCCTCAGTCACACCCCTGTCCCCCCGCCCCCCAGCCTCTAGGATCTTCAAAGTTTCTCTCCAGCCCCTTCTGTAATGGCCATCCTCCCTGAGCAGCCTGATCTATACAGTCATAGGTTTTACCCCTAGTCTGACCACCTGCCTCACACAGGCCATAGAACCACCCTGAATTCATCCCTCTTTGAAGCAGAGCAGAGCTTTTCACCTGGCATCAGTCCCACGGGAAGCAATGGGAGTTGGTGACCACCTTGACTAGAGCCAGCCTCTCTTCCACATGCAAAGCCTTCAGGGGAATGGTGCCTTCCTGGCCTGTGGGCAGTGTGACGGCATATGCAGATATTTGGCATGAGGGGAAATTAATAAATTTAATACCAGCAATTGTGAAATCCTGGGAAGCTTTTAAAACCGCAACTACTGGAGAAGGGTGTGAGCCCGGAACTTTGCTCACTTTCACTTGGCTGGTGTGTAACACCAGTGACTGTCCCACAACAAGTCTTGCTCTTGGGCCTCTCCCAAATCCTGCTCCCGGGGGGTCCTGACACAACCTACTGGGCCCTGGCCTCCCTGGAGCTGCTGCTCTTTGGGGCTGCCTGCCTGCTATGATAGCCTCCCACTCTCTCCATAAAGGGGTTAGCAAGCCCCTACACACCAGCTCCTGGGCATCAGAGCCAGGCTGGGCCACCAGGGCTCTCAGCTTTGGAGCTAGCGGCAGTTAATCAAGTGCAGCCTCGTCTGCAGGAGTTTAGTGGGGCCAGGGACCAGAGTTGATGGCCAGGGATCGATGTAGGTGAGACACTGCTCCACAATCAATCCACTGCTCACCCTGATGTCTCTTGTTTGACCAAGCAGCCCACAGGGCTCATTGGGGATAGGCTGGAGCAGGTGAGGACTGGGGCATTTAACTACCAGACACACTAAGTAGGGAGAAAAACAAGAGAGATGCACACCTCTGCAGGGACACTGTTGTGATCCTGCTGACACCATGTGTGATGTTTCCCTCTGGTGTTATCTGGACTGGCAATCTGCTAGGTCATTCCAATCCTCGACTCTGGGAGCCAGCCTTACCCTGCTCTGCTGTGAGACCCCCACTCCTGGGCTGTTCACACACAGCCTCTAGCATGTAAGCTGCTCCCAGCTATGTGAGTGATCACTTTGTCCAGCTGCTGCTGGGATTGTGCAACCGAATTACACTAGCCAATATCTCCGGTCCCAGACACGACCCTAGGACCCTAGGAACCAGTTATGCCCACTGGACACAGTAAGCTTATATAAGTTCGTCAATTTAATAAAGAAATGGATATGTACCAGGCTTGTTATCCCAAGAGGAGTCTCTGACACACTTCAAATCAAATGCACTGCTTCAGGCAGAATAAACAAACAAATTTATTAACTACAAAAGATAGATTTTAAGTGATTATAAGTCAAAGCATAACAAGTCAGATTTGGTGAAATGAAATAAAAGCAAAATGCATTCTAAGCTGATCTTAACACTTTCAGCGCCCTTACAAACTTAGATGCTTCTCACCACAGGCTGGCTGGTTGCCCTTCAGCCAGGCTATCCCCTCTGATCAGCGCTTCAGTTGCTTGATGGTGGTATCTGTAGATGGAGGTGGAAGAGATCTTTTACCATGTTCTTTCTTCCCTCTTAGCTTTGCACCCCCCTTCAGAGTCAAGTGAGCATTACCTCATCATAGTCCCAAACTGACCAAGGGAAGGGGGGTGACTCATTTGAGAGTCCAACAGATCCTTTGTTGCTGCCTAGGCCAGTGTCCTTTGTTCCTGTGAGGCTGGGCTAGGTTTGTCCCATACATGCCCTGATGAGGTATGAACTGCCCCTTTGGTCTTGGAGAATTTTGCCTGGGCTTGTTTTAAGCCATGAGGACACATTTTCAGCCTCATAACTATATACATGAAATTACAACCTATAACATTACTATAGCAACAATGCTCAGGGCATCATGAGCCTTGCAAAGACACCCGACATGACAAACTTTGTATTGGATACTCCACAATCATATTATAAGGATGAACATCGGGGTGCAGGGTGCTCCCCTGAGGCACAGAGCATCACACCATGCTCCTTCCCTCCTCCCCCGGGGAAGGACATTATGCCCCTGCCCTCCTTCATCAGCGGCACCATTCCCTGCCCTCCATCACAAGGGGAAAAGAATCTGTGCAATGGCCATGGTCCATTACTAGATGGAAATGATAAAATTATCAATAATAATGCAGAAAACACAGATGTGTTCAATGAATATTTCTGTTCTGTATTTGGGGAAAAATAGAAGATGTAGTCATAGCATATGATAACACTCTTCCCATTGCACTAGTATCTCTGGAGGATGTTAAACAGCAGCTACTAAAGTTAGACATTTTAAATCAGCAGGTCCAACAATTTGCAGCCAAGAGTTTTAAAAGAACTGGCTAAAGAGCTCTCTTGACCTTTAATGCTGATTTTCAATCAGTCTTGGAACATGAGGAAGTTTCAGAAGACTGGAAGAAAGCTAATGTTGTGCCTGTATTTAATAAAGGCAAACAGGATGACCCAAGTAATTATAGGCCCGTCAGCCTGACATTGATCCCAGGCAAGATAATGCAGTGGCTGATATGGGACTCAATCAATAAAGAACTAAAAGAGTGTGTGATGGGGTGTTCACCTCACACTGCCCCTGAAGGGGTTAAGGCAGGTGAGAAAGGGCTAATTAAGATGGCAGGCCATACCTGGGAGAGAGGTAGGCTTGATTAATAAGCACTGATTGAAGAGGGAGCCCATCTTGGCAGGTCCTGTGTACAGCCAGGATGGGAGAGCAGAAGGTACTGCTGTGTAGAATTCTGCAGTCACTCTCTGGGCTCAGAGAGGAAAGGAGGAGGGCTCCTGACTCTGAGGGAAGGACATACCCAGAGGTGTGGTGGAGAAGAATAGGAGGGAGCCCAGGTAACAGGAAAAAAAAAAAAGTCTGCAATACTGCAGAACTTGGCTGCTCATTGTAAGGTCACTGGGCAGGTCTAGGTTCCCCTGCCATCCATGGGAAAAGTGGCACAGTATTGATTTGGAAGATTGCCTGGAATGGCACCCAGACAGCTGGTCTGCTGAGCCTTTGTTACCCCAGAAGGAGAAAACTGTCTGGTGAGCTGGCTGGAGGGCTAAGTCATGAAGAGGAGGGGCTAAGCCACGAAAAGAAAGCACTACGACTCCCAGAAAGCAAGTGGGCCCCTGGCATGAGTGATTGACAGAAGGGGGCATGAGCCTGGGCAGAGCTAATTCTCCGACGCAGCCACAAGGAGGTGCCCCAGTGGTGACAGAGGGTAATATAATTACTGCCAATCAACATGGCTTTATAGAAAATAGATCCTGTCAAACTAACTGAATATCTGTTTTTGATGAGAAAAGGAGTACTTGTGGCACCTTAGAGACTAACCAATTTATTTGAGCATGAGCTTTCGTGAGCTACAGCTCACTTCATCAGATGCATACCGTGGAAACTGCAGCAGACTTTATATACACACAGAGAATATGAAACAATACCTCCTCCCACCCCACTGTCCTGCTGGTAATAGCTTATCTAAAGTGATCATCAGGTTGGGCCATTTCCAGCACAAATCCAGGTTTTCTCACCCTCCACCCCCCCACACAAATTCACTCTCCTGCTGGTGATA
This sequence comes from Caretta caretta, assembly GCF_965140235.1. Lineage (NCBI taxonomy): Eukaryota > Metazoa > Chordata > Testudines > Cheloniidae > Caretta > Caretta caretta. The sequence goes on from NC_134213.1 coordinate 40,468,066, forward strand.
GCCCATCCAAAGTGACAACTCTTTACACAATGTGCATGATAATCAAGTTGGGCCATTTCCTGCACAAATCCAGGTTCTCTCACCCCCTCACCCCCCTCCCAAAAACCACACACACAAACTCACTATCCTGCTGGTAATAGCTATCACCAGCAGGAGAGTGAATTTGTGTGTGGGGGGTGGAGGGTGAGAAAACCTGGATTTGTGCTGGAAATGGCCCAACCTGATGATCACTTTAGATAAGCTATTACCAGCAGGACAGTGGGGTGGGAGGAGGTATTGTTTCATATTCTCTGTGTGTATATAAAGTCTGCTGCAGTTTCCACGGTATGCACCCGATGAAGTGAGCTGTAGCTCACGAAAGCTCATGCTCAAATAAATTGGTTAGTCTCTAAGGTGCCACAAGTACTCCTTTTCTTTTTGCGAATACAGACTAACACGGCTGTTACTCTGAAACCTGTTTTTGATGAGATTACAGGTTTGGCTCATAAAGGTTGATATAATATACTTAGACTTCTCTAAGGCATTTGACTTGGTACCAGATGATATTTTGATTAAAAAACCAGAATGATATAAAATATACAGGGCACACATTAATTGGATTAAAAACTGGCTAACTGATAGGTTTCAAAATATGATTGTAAATGAGGAATCATCATCAAACAGGTGTCTTTCTAGTGCAGAGGTGGGCAAACTACGGCCCGTGGGCCACATCCGGCCCGCAGGACCGTCCTGCCCGACTCCTGAGCTCCTGGCCAGGGATGCTAGCTCCCAGGCCCTCTCCCCTGCAGTCATGCTGCCGCGCAGGCAGCGCAGCTTGTGCCCACCCACCTCCCAGGCTTTCCAATAAGCCTGTCCTGCCGCTCTCAGTGGCATGGTAAGGTGGCCAGGGGCGGGGGGAATTGGATAAGGGGCAGGAGGTCCCGGGCAACAGTCAAGGGACAGGGGGCAGTTGGATGCGGCAGAGGTTCAGGGTGCAGCAGTCAGGAGACAGTGAGCGGGGGGGTCGGATAGGGGTTGGGGGGTCAGGGGTTCCTGGGGGGGGAGACAGGGAGCAGGGGGGGTTGGTTAGGAGGTGGGGTCCTGGGGAGGCAGTTAGGGATGGGGGTCCCAGGAGGGGGCAGTCAGGGGACAAGAAGTGGAGTGGGGATTGGATGGGTCGCGGGTCCCGGGGGGCCTGTCAGGGGGCGGGGGTGTGAATAGGGGTTAGGGCAGTCAGGAGACAGGGAGCAGGCGGGGGTCGGGGGTCCCGGGGGGGGACAGGGAGCAGGGTAGGGGTTGGGTAGGGGGTGGAGTCCTGGGGGGCAGTTAGGGAAGGAGGGTCCCGGGAGGGGACGAGGGTCCCGGGGGTGGGGGGCGGTTAGGGGCGGGAGGTCCCGGGAGGGGACGGTCAGGGGACAAGGAGAAGGGAGGGTTGGATGGGTCGGGAGTTCTGAGGGGGGCGGTCAGGGGGAGGGATTTGGGAGGGGGTAGATAGGGGGCGGGGTCAGGCTGTTTGCGGAGGCACAGACTTCCCTAACCGGCCCTCCATACCTTTTCGCAATCCCGATATGGCCCTTGGGCCAAAAAGTTTGCCCACCCCTGTTCTAGTGGGTCCTGCAGGGATCGTTTCTTGGACCTATGGTATTCAACATTTTTTCAATGACCCAGAAGAAAACATAAAATTATCAACAATAAATTTCCCAGGTGACACAAAAATTGCGGGAGTGGCAAATAAACAAGAGGACAGGTCATTGATTCAGAGCGAACTGTATTGCTTGGTGAGCTGAGCACAAGCAAACAATATGCATTTTAATATGGCTAAATGTAACTGTTGACATATACAAACAAATCATGCAGGTCATATTTACAGGATGGGGGACTCTATCCTGGGACTCTGAAATAGATTTTGGAGTTGGGGGACAGGGGTATGGATAATCAGCTGAACAGGAGCTCCAAGTGTGACATTGTGGGCAAAAGGACAAATGAGATCCTGTGATGCATAAACACGAGACTCTTGAATAGGAGCAGAGAGGTGATTACTAGAATACTGTGTTCAATTCTGGTGCCCACAACTGAAGAAGAATGTTGCTAAATTGGAGCTGGTTCAGAGAAGAACCGCAAAAATGGTTAAAGGATTAGAAACCCTGCCCTACAGTGATAGACTCAAGGAGCTCACCTCAGTCTCTGGAAAAATCATGGAGCAGGTCCTAAAGAAAACCATTTTGAAGCACTTGGAGGAGAGAAAGGTGATCAGGAACAGTCAACATGGATTCACCAAGGGCAAGTCATGCTTGATCAACCTGATTGCCTTCTATGATGAGATAACTGGCTATGATGAGATAACTGGGATATGGGGAAAGCAATGGATGTGATATGTCTTGACTTTAGCAATGCTTTTGATATGGTCTCCCAGAGTATCCTTACCAGCAAATTAAAGAAGTATGGATTGGATGAATGGATTATAAGGTAGATAGAAAGATGACTAGATTGTCTGGCTCAATGGGTAGTGATCAACGGCTCGATGTCTAGTTGGCAGCTGGTATCAAGTGGAGTGTCCCAGAGGTTGGTCCTGGGGCTGGTTTTGTTCAACATCTTTATTAATGATCTGGATGAAGGGATGGATTGCATCCTCAGCAAGTTTGCAGATGACACTAAGCTGGGGGGAGAGGTAGATATGCTGAAGGGTAGGGATAGGGTCCTTAGTGACCTAGACAAATTGGAGGATTAGGCCAAAAGAAATCTGATGAGGTTCAACAAGGACAAGTGCAGAGTCCTGCACTTAGGAAGGACGAATCCCATGCACTGCTACAGGCTAGGGACCGACTGGCGATACTACAAGAAGGATGTGGAAAAATTGGAAAGAGTCCAGTGGAGGACAACAAAAATGATTAGGGGCTGGAGCACATGACTTATGAGGAGAGGCTGAGGGAACTGCAGAAGAGAAGAATGAGGGGGGATTTGATAGCTGCTTTCAACTACCTGAAAGGGGGTTCCAAAGAGGATGGATCTAGACTGTTCTCAGTGGTAGCAGATGACAGAACAAGGAGTAATGGTCTTAAGTTGCAGTGGGGGAGGTTTAGGTTGGATATTAGGAAAAACTTTTCCACTAGGAGGGTGGTGAAGCACTGGAATGGGTTACCTAGGGAGGTGGTGGAATCTCCATCCGTAGAGGTTTTAAAGGTCAGGCTTGACAAAGCCCTGGCTGGGATGATTTAGTTGGAGATTGGTCCTGCTTTGAGCAGGGGGTTGGACTAGATGACCTTCTGAGGTCTCTTCCAACCCTAATCTTAGAATAATAGAATCATAGAATATCAGGGTCGGAAGGGACCTCAGGAAGTCATCTAGTCCAACCCCCTGCTCAAAGCAGGACCAATCCCCAACTAAATCATCTTCTATGATTCTATGAATGTTTGCTCTGCCAGGAAGATACATGGGCTTATTTGCCTGCAGTCTTGTGTGCATATATGTGAAATGTATGTACATGGTGTGGGTGTGCACAGTGTATGTGCATATGCTGTACGTACACATGTGTGTGTACTGTATGTATGTGTGTGTGTGCATGCTGTATGTACATGGGGTGTGTGTGTGTGTGTGTGTACTGTATGTACACGTGTGTTTGTACTGGGGGGATGCTGGTGGTTGTTGGGTGTGTACTGGAGGGGATTACTGCTGGTGCATAGGGGTACACAGTGCACATGTCCATGACCAGGTGTTCGGGCTCTGCAGTTGGCCTGAGGCATTTATTATTCTTTATTAGTTTTCCTGTCTCTCTGACATATTCTTCATCACTCTGTCTCCATTGCTCACTCTCTCTCCTCTCTCTCAGTCATCCGCGATTAGTTCTTCTGTCTGTCTCTCTTTTCTATATTCTTTATCATACTCTCTCTCTATGTGTCTTTCTCTCTCTGTCTCTTTCTCTCTCTCGCTCTCTCTCTACTGCTGTGGAAGCACAGTGCATTTGGTAATTGAAGATCAGTTGTGGCTCTTTTCCAGGCAGCTCATGGCTGCTCAGCTGCTGCCCCTCTAAGCAATCTCAGTCCATTCCCTGTCACTCTCCATGAACTGCTGCACAAATTCTAGACTGCAGGTGAAATTGGATTTCAGTAACTTGCAGGGAAAGACCACGCCTCCCCCCCACCTTTTGGGGTCGGAAGCTGAAGAGGGTGGACACTTGTGCAGCCCCATGGCCCTGCCTCGGGGTACCTTGGAGCCAACACTCCCATGCATAGATGCCTAGATCCTGCCTTGGGGTCACCTGGTTAGACCCTACTTGTGGGTTGGCTGGCCCTTAGGACTCGCAGGGAATTACCTTAGAGGACTTGTCAGGTGCAGCCCACTTCCTGCAGGCCGCAGCTCAGAGACACGATCAGACGCCCAGAAGCAGCCACACATCAGGGAATATGGAGCAGGGACAGTAATGCAAGGAGGGGCCAGTGATTATTGCAATGAAATAATCAAAAGGGCTGGATGCGGCGCCCGGGTCATAGTTTGCCCGCCTCTGGGCTAGGTGCAGGGAGCCAAAGTCCTAGATGTGCTCATTGGCAGGGCACGTGCTCAGAGCCCCAGGCCCATCCTCTCTCCTTTGCCAGCTGTCAAGGGTCAGGGTTGCTGTGTGGATGAGAACTCTGTTCTGTGACACTGATTGGCACTGGCCGGCTGCGTTCCCGGCGGGGTATTGATCTACCCTCCTGACTGATGGCCAGCATTGCTTGTTTACTCTAAAATAATAACTCTATTAAGAACTAACAGATACTAGCTCCCTGTGGGGCTGGCTGACGTGGAAGCCAGGCAGGCATGGGGCATAAGGGCCAGCTGGCTGACACCCAGTCGTGGGGTTGTAGAGGACCTGGTTGGTTCAGACAGCCTGTGATGGGGCAGTAGCTCATCCCCTCCCTTCGGTGCAGCATGTGCCAGTGGTTAAAGCAGGAGGAGGAGCTGTGGGGTAGCAGTGGGAGAGTAGGGGAATGCCCCTCTGCTCGTATGTACCAGCTGCACCCTTGGGACGCCCAGTGTCTTGGAGCAGCATGACCAGGTTTGCCGTGTGATATCTGGGGGTCCAATCCCCAGCCTGTGGGCATTGTGCGCACAGGCGCCACGTCCATGAGATGCCAGCTGCCATATCCAGGCACTAGAGCGTAGCACAAACGAGTGTGACCCCTCCACCCCCCAAGCATTCGCCCAGGGCCGGCAGAGCAGCGTGCTGCCATGCTGTACTCAGAAAGCTAGTGGAGGAGAGAGGAAATGATGGCGGTGGTGGTGGTGGTGGGGTCCATAGGAGATGAGCGGATGGCTGTTGCGTTGTTCTCTTTATTAAGGCATGGATTTTATTTACCACATACACACTTTTGTTTTCACATCACTCTACCACAGCAACCGGGGCCTGCTACTCCCTGTAGCCCAGACTCTACCTTCCAAACCAGAGGATGCCTTTGGTTGGCAGTCACAGCCACATCCTTCCACACAACGGCAGCCCCTGAGGGCACACAGCCTTGTGAGGGACTGAGCTCTGCTCGGCCAGTCAGGAAAGTTCCAGGCATTCTGTGAGTGGGAACAGTCCAGATGCGGGAGAGGGGTGTCTGTCTGTCCCCCCATTGCCCATCCTTCCCCCAGTGCTGGAGCTCTGGCTGGCTGTGACAGGCTATTTCCTGAAGGGCCAGAGGGGCTGTCTCTGGCTCCAGTGGTGAGGATTCAGCTGCTGGTGTGACAGGGTGGGGAGCTGCTGGACTGGGCATCTAGCTGGGAGAACTGAGCAAGTCACGGGGGTGTCTCTAGCACTTGGCAGAGTCCAGGACATCCAGGTGGGTTGCAGTAATTGGCTGAAGATCCCCTCCTAGCTGAGGTGAACACTGGGGGAGCAGAGGACCAGTTTTACATTCCATCCAGTGACAACTTTGATGTATGTGACACCCACAAAAGGGGTTGCCAGTCCGCGGAAGTTGCTAGGAAACAGCCTCCTCCCCTCTGGGTCACTGATCAGCCAATGACAGTTTGTTCTGGTGATGTAATGCTTCTCTAGGGTGTTTCATTGCTTGTGTGTGTTGTCTCTCGATGCCAAAGCTGGGTGAAAAACGCAAGAAACCTTTGCAAATATTCATTGAGCCCTTCCAGGAATTTGCTTTGCCTGTGTTCCCCCTGGGTTCCTGCCCCTGAGGCAGCAAGCCTCTTTCCTGGCACTCAGCTCTGCAGAAAGCAAATTTTAATATTGGCACCAGAAGAGCTTGCATTCTCAGCCAACCTGGGAACAAAAACAACACCACGTGATGTGTCTAGCCAACCACAGAGCAACCCAGTTCAAATGTAGCATGTCTGCAATCAATGCACTGAGCAACAGCAATCTGAAAAGATTTTTGAATTAATTCAGGGGAGGAATAAATGGAAGGGAGCTGGGCTGATGCTATTCCAGCAGGAGAGAGACTTGGTGAATAAATCCATTGCTGCATATGATTCCCTCTGCCCTGGTCAGTGTCCCACCTGCCCGCCGGGGGAGCATTGGCAGGTGAATTTGCTACTGAACTGGTCCCAACTGGAACTAGCTCTTCGGCCTGCTGGTGTCAGTTCAGTTAGTGCTTAAGAAAAGCAGCTTGTTATTCTCTAGGTCATGCCAGACCCTTACCCTTCTGGCTCCGTGCCATTGTTGTCTGCCTTCAAGGGCAGGGCTTGGGAAGCTCTTGGGAACCCTGGTAGCAACTTGCCCTTTGTATGGGTCTAACTTGCCCTTTGTATGGGTCGCCCGCCCTAGAGCTGGTCCTGATTCCTACCATTATGCACTAGGCAATCTAGACTAGGATTCCCCCAACCCACTCTCCCCTTTTGTGCTCACTCTATCCACTTCCTTGATCCCTGTCTCTGTCTCCTCCCCTCCCTGTCACCGGGTTCACTGGGGCTGTGAGATCTGCGCTATTTGCATCTCCTCTCTGGCCAGTTCCAAGCTTTCAACCTGTGGCTAGGGACCCTGCCTCCTGCTCTCACAGCCCCCAGGTGCATGGCTTCATCATCCCTGAGGCAAGTAACAGTGCAAGGAGGTTGCCATGGGGCAGGTGATCTCTCTCAGGCCAATGCATGGAAAGCTTCAAAGACTGACACAAAGACACTGGATCTGAGCCTGCATTCGGCAGGGAGCCAGTGAGGTGGGTGGTCCCAGAGGCTGATGGTACCTGGAGACTGCGGCCTGCTGGCCCAGCTGCTCTGTGAGGTCCGCATGCTCACTGCTAGTGAGAGCATGTGGGAGCTGTGCAGCCGGCCTGTCACTGTGGCAGGCCCACATTCCAGGAGATGGAGTGCTGTCTCCTGGCTAGGTGCAGACAGAAGAAGGCATCAGGGTGCGTGGTGGTCACTGTCAGATGTCTAGCAGCAGTGAGGATGCAGGGGGCTAATCCCAGAATGCTGGACTGGCAGTAATGAGCCTGAGACATGGCTGTCGCAGAGATGCCTGACTTAGAATCATAGAATCATAGAATCATAGAATATCAGGGTTGGAAGGGACCCCTGAAGGTCATCTAGTCCAACCCCCTGCTCGAAGCAGGACCAATTCCCAGTTAAATCATCCCAGCCAGGGCTTTGTCAAGCCTGACCTTAAAAACCTCTAAGGAAGGAGATTCTACCACCTCCCTAGGTAATGCATTCCAGTGTTTCACCACCCTCTTAGTGAAAAAGTTTTTCCTAATATCCAATCTAAACCTCCCCCACTGCAACTTAAGACCATTACTCCTCGTTCTGTCATCTGCTACCATTGAGAACAGTCTAGAGCCATCCTCTTTGGAACCCCCTTTCAGGTAGTTGAAAGCAGCTATCAAATCCCCCCTCATTCTTCTCTTCTGCAGGCTAAACAATCCCAGCTCCCTCAGCCTCTCCTCATAAGTCATGTGTTCTAGACCCCTAATCATTTTTGTTGCCCTTCACTGGACCCTCTCCAATTTATCCACATCCTTCTTGTAGTGTGGGGCCCAAAACTGGACACGTTACTCCAGATGAGGCCTCACCAATGTCGAATAGAGGGGAACGATCACGTCCCTCGATCTGCTCGCTATGCCCCTACTTATACATCCCAAAATGCCATTGGCCTTCTTGGCAACAAGGGCACACTGCTGACTCATATCCAGCTTCTCGTCCACTGTCACCCCTAGGTCCTTTTCCGCAGAACTGCTGCCTAGCCATTCGGTCCCTAGTCTGTAGCAGTGCATTGGATTCTTCCATCCTAAGTGCAGGACCCTGCACTTATCCTTATTGAACCTCATCAGATTTCTTTTGGCCCAATCCTCCAATTTGTCTAGGTCCTTCTGTATCCTATCCCTCCCCTGCAGCGTATCTACCACTCCTCCCAGTTTAGTATCATCCGCAAATTTGCTGAGAGTGCAATCCACACCATCCTCCAGATCATTTATGAAGATATTGAACAAAACCGGCCCCAGGACCGACCCTTGGGGCACTCCACTTGATACCGGCTGCCAACTAGACATGGAGCCCTTGATCACAACCCATTGAGCCCGACAATCTAGCCAATTTTCTATCCACCTTATAGTCCATTCATCCAGCCCATACTTCTTTAACTTGCTGGCAAGAATACTGTGGGAGACCGTGTCAAAAGCTTTGCTAAAGTCAAGGAACAACACATCCACCACTTTCCCCTCATCCACAGAGCCAGTTATCTCATCATAGAAGGCGATTAGATTAGTCAGGCATGACCTTCCCTTGGTGAATCCATGCTGGCTGTTCCTGATCACTTTCCTCTCATGCAAGTGCTTCAGGATTGATTCTTTGAGGACCTGCTCCATGATTTTTCCAGGGACTGAGGTGAGGCTGACTGGCCTGTAGTTCCCTGGATCCTCCTTCTTCCCTTTTTTAAAGATTGGCACTACATTAGCCTTTTTCCAGTCATCCGGGACTTCCCCCGTTCGCCACGAGTTTTCAAAGATAATGGCCAATGGCTCTGCAATCACAGCCGCCAATTCCTTTAGCACTCTCGGATGCAACTCGTCCGGCCCCATTGACTTGAGCCCATCTCCATAGCCCCCCATGCTGCCAGAGGCTGGGGTCATTCTTGACACAGCTGATATATACCCCTGTGTCTGCAAACTGCCAGGGACCTTTCAGAAATGCAGGTTTCAGAGGAACAGCCGTGTTAGTCTGTATTTGCAAAAAGAAAATGAGTACTTGTGGCACCTTAGAGACTAACCAATTTATTTGAGCATGAGCTTTCGTGAGCTACAGCTCACTTCATCAGATGCATACCGTGGAAACTGCAGCAGACTTTATATATACACAGAGAATATGAAACAATACCTCCTCCCACCCCACTGTCCTGCTGGTAATAGCTTATCTAAAGTGATCAACAGGTGGGCCATTTCCAGCACAAATCCAGGTTTTCTCACCCTCCACCCCCCCACACAAATTCACTTTCTTGCTGGTGCTAGCCCATCCAAAGTGACAACTCTTTACATAATCAAGTCGGGCTATTTCCTGCATAAATAAACCTGGATTTATGCAGGAAATAGCCCGACTTGATTATGTAAAGAGTTGTCACTTTGAATGGGCTAGCACCAGCAGGAGAGTGAATTTGTGTGGGGGGGTGGAGGGTGAGAAAACCTGGATTTGTGCTGGAAATGGCCCAACCTGATGATCACTTTAGATAAGCTATTACCAGCAGGACAGTGGGGTGGGAGGAGGTATTGTTTCATATTCTCTGTGTGTATATAAAGTCTGCTGCAGTTTCCACGGTATGCACCCGATGAAGTGAGCTGTAGCTCACGAAAGCTCATGCTCAAATAAATTGGTTAGTCTCTAAGGTGCCACAAGTACTCATTTTCTTTTTTCAGAAATGCAGTTTCCATATTTTCAGCAGCCCCCTGGTCTGCGGAGACTCAGACATCTCCCTGCTGCGTGCTCCTTCCCAGTGAGACGGGCTTGCAGGCAGGGGTGGCATGAACATGGATGCAGAGAATCATTCCGGGTGCCTGGAAGGAAGAAACAAACCCTGCCCCAAAATACATCTACCATGTCACCCTGGTGCCAGCCAATGCCATGTTGGCCCCGCCTTATCCCACCTGTGCAGCGCCCATCAGCCTGGGGACCACCCTGCCTGTCACAGCCAGTGCATTGGCAGCTTGCAGGGGAGGGACTGACTTTTCTGCCTGTCTGGTCTTGCTGCAGACTTGGCATCACACACTGGGAAGTGGCAGGTCTGGGTCCATGGCGGTGCACCCCAGATGATCCAGAACTCCTGTTTGCCAGATTCACGTATAACATCAAGTATCCATTTCTGTCCTTCATGAGGGAAGAAGAGCCTGGAATGTGACTCAGCAACAGCCTCTCTAGAGTCAAGGGGACCAGTTCTCCCCAACCCTAGGGCCCCTATGTCGCACCAGTGCCAGAACACGGCTATAAAGGCCAGGTAGTCCTCCAACCATGTGCCCCTCAGGGTCAGGGGGCTCCCAGCTGGGGTGGAGCTGGCAGAACAGCCCCCTTCACATTCATGGCAGAGGGGTGTGCCAGGCCGGGGGTGTGCTCAGTTGTGCCTGGAGGAGTGAGCAGCTTAGGGACCTATGCTCAGACTGTGCATATGTTAGAGCAGCCTGGTGTGCGCTCTAATTTACAACAAGGACCACACAGATCCCCTGCCATGTCCAACATCCTGAGAAACACCAAGGTGGCCGGAAAGTACCATTGTTCTCTCCCTCCGTTCCTGTGTTGCAAGTATCTGAGCCGTGCTGAGAATCAGGTTCCACATCTCTGGTGAGCTCTGCCTGGCAATTGGCAGATGTGAGGTGCCCACACTGCTGCTAGATATTTCAGCAACCTTCGGTGCAGGGGCTCACTAGTTGCCACTGGCTCCTTTGGAGCATCCAGTGAGGTGAACAAGATTTTGCTTTGCTGTGTCTTCCTTCCTTTCCAGGAGGCTCATGGAGAGAACTGCTGTAATTATGACCAATCACTGGAAAGCACTATCTCAGCAGCTGTTCTTCCTCTCGCCCCTCCCTCCATGCCCCCAGCTACCTATCCACACCCCGCAGGGTTGCCAGGCATCCAGTTTTCAACTGGAATGTCCAGTCGAAAAGGGACCCTGGCGGCAGGCTGCTAAAAGTGTGGTTGGCTGCAGCAGTTGGCTCCGCAAAGCTCCTGGAAGTGGCCACCATGTCCCTCCAGCTCCTAGGCACAAGGGCAGCCAGGGGGGCTCTGCACGCTGCCTCTGCCCATGGTACAAGTGCTGCCCCGAGTGCCAGCTCTGCAGCTCCCATTGCCCGGGAACCATGGCCAATGGGAGCTGTGGGGGCAGCGCCTATGGACGGGAGCAGTGCGTGGAGCTCCCTGGCCACCCTTATGCCTAGGAGCTGGACAAGCTGGCCACTTCCTGGGAGCTGCCTGAGGTCAGTGCCACCCAACACGGGGCCCGCTTCTCTCACCCTCTCCCACATCCCAACCCCCTGCCCCAATCCGGTGAAAATGAGCAAGTGAGTGTAACCCTTCTGCCCGTCAGAGTTGGCAGCAACAAGGGCCGGGTTCAATATCTAGGGGTTCCATTCCAATAACACAATGCAAACCGGCTCGAGCCCCCACCCAGTGACCTGGGACAAATATATACCACCCCCGCTGGGCGCCTCCAAGAGGCAATACTTCCCCTCTCGCAAGCACATAGTCTGAGTGTAGCAAAAGCCTTTTAATAACAGAGAGAAACAATGTGGCATTATGTTGGGGAAACACCACCAACAGGATTCATAACACAACCCATGAGCAAAAAAAGAACCCACCCCAGGCAAATTGGGGCATGCCCTTTTCCCTTTGGTTCTTGAGTCCAGCAACCCCAAATCACCCAAAGTCCCAAAAGTCCAATGCCCCAAAAGTCTCTGTCCCTGGTCAGGGCAGCCCCAGAGTTCGAAAGTTTATCTGCGGAGCTTTACCTCCCAACCTGGGTGGAAATGGGACGGGGGTAAGAGGAACCTTACGTGATCTGAAGCTGACCGCCCCATAGCTCCATAGCGGCACTCTGCTCCGCCAGCCGCCCCACAAACTCCTTCGCTCAGCTGCACTCCGCTCCGCCAGCCGCCCCACGAACTCCTTCGCTCCGCTCCGCCAGCCGCCCCACGAACTCCTTCGCTCAGCTGCACTCCGCTCCGCCAGCCGCCCCACGAACTCCTTCGCTCCGCTCCGCCAGCCGTCCCACGAACTCCTTCACTCAGCTGCGCTCTGCTCTGCCAGCCACCCCACGAACTCCTTCGCTCAGCTCCACGGCCCACAAGCCGCTCCTGCCATCCACACACTGCTCCGCGTCGAACTGCTTCACCAGCCGTCCCGCAAACTGCTCCACAATATATCTTCAGGCTCCCCCACTACTTAACACAACACTCAGTGATTTCAGCTCTTAGGTGAATTCAGCTTGTAGTAGGGGAGCCCCAGTGCTGGTGCACTGTCAGCCCAAAGTGAGCTCAGCAGCCTATAACTAGACTTCTAATGAAATCAAAATTAGCTCTGATATTCCACAGTGGAGAGAGGAGGAAGTGCAATTAGCATGTAAGGCCCTCACCAAGGGGCCCATGCCACCAAGTATTAATACTTGTCCCCAGCCTCTCTCCATTCACACAGTTTTGGAACCCATGACCCTTGCCTAGCGAGTGCTACTTAGTTGATGGTGAATCCCTCCATCATAACAAAAGGCCACGTACAGTTCCAAGCACAGTTCCCATAATCAGGGTAATAACAATTTATTCTTCCTGCCCCAATAACAGAGACACTGGGGATCCCACAGCAGCCAAAGTGACCATTTGGGCAGCTATGGTCTCATTCTAGGCGGGGTGGGTGTGCCTATGCAAATGAGATCGGCCCCTGAAGTTCTTTTCCACAATTTGCCACACCTCACCACCAGATGTCAGGGTGGAGCTCATCCTGACACTGCTTACATGAGAAAGGGTCGGGGAGACCGAGTGACTATGGGGTGTGTGGAGTGAGTGGGGTCATGGCCTAAGAGAAGGGGCAGGGTGGGGCCTCAGGGAAGCTGCAGGGGAAGGGTGTTCTGTTTTTCTGTAATCAGAAGTTGGCAACCCTAACACCCCCTCCCATACCATCTGCTCCACACGCACTTCTTACCCTGCCCACCACACACTCACCACTTTCCCCCAAACGCATTTTCTTCCTGTCCACACCCCACTTATGTCGATCTCAGAGACTCTCAGAAACTACCCACAGGCCAGGCCAGGCCCCTGCTGTCTCTCCTGCAGGGAGAGCTCAGACAGCCCAAGAGATGGGGGTGCCAATTAGAGGTGATCCCACAGCCCGGCAGGTCTCAAGGGGCCCCGCTCTGAAGCCTTTCCCAATGGCAAACTGTCACTAACTGCAGGAAAGGCTGAGGTAGGCACGTGGGCTTCACCCCACTGTCAGGATCTGGCTCCTGTTATTCAGCCTAATTTTTGTTCCAATCCCCGCTTTCTATTCTGATGCCCCCTAAGCAATTCCACTCTTTTCGTGGAGCTCCCCACCCTTGAAGTACTAGGACAGCTCTCTTGCCCCAGCCCAGCGGCTGTTTGGCCAGTCTAGACAGATTTAGTTCATTTAATCTGCCTCCGAAATCCCTCCTTCAGCCCCTAGCATTAATTTCTCTAAACGCTCCCTGTTTTGTCTCTGTCTCTTTGGTGCTGAAGTGCCAGGAAATGAGTGCAGCCTCCAGACATGCTGTGGCCAGTGCTGCATGGAGAGGGGCTGCCAGGACCTGCTTTATGACATGCAGCCTCTGTGCACAGAGCTGCTGTAGCCCACCCACAGGTCACTGGCCTGAAGGCAGGAGGCCCTGGGTAATGCTCTCTGCAGGACAAATTGGGTGATCTGGCTTTAGCATCTCTGAGTCCATGCATGCACCCCTAAATCACATCCTACTGCAAGCTCATCCACTGCCTACTCTCCCACTGGGACTCATGCATGCTTGATTCCCTGGTTCCTCCCACTCTCCTGTGGTTCTGGCCATTCCACCCAGAGGCAGTAGGGTTTTTTTAGTCCAGATTAAACTCATTCAGAGCTTCCAATCCAAGGCTGAGGCCTCCAGTGATGGTTGGTGCCCAGTGTGGCACAATCCAAGGGCCCAGATTCTCACAGATAGGGCACTCAGCACTTTCTGACCATTGGGCCCTTTATGGTGACTGACACTGGGCACCCAAAATCTCTAGTTAAGTTGGAAAACCCTGTCCTGTATTTGTCCCCTTTTGAGGCCCTTTCATTGCATCTCTGCCCTGGCTGGCATCACTCCTCCCCCTTCAGTTATGTACTACGAGACACTGGATCAAAAGCTCCAGTGTCACCCAGGGCCAGGCCTCATTCCCTGTTGCACTCCACCCCCTTTGTGTGACTTGGGTGGCAGATTCTGCCCACAAATGGCCAAGACAGGATTCCCACTGCAAAGCCAGTAGAATGGGCTGCCAGCTGCCACCCCCAACCCAGCATAAGGGGCATGCAGGGCTGGGGTGTGACAGTGATCTGCTCCATTCTGCAGGGACAAACACCAGGGTTGGGTAGCATAGCATCCCTCCCCCTCAGCCCGGGGCACAGGGCAGAACCCAGTCCACTGAACAGAGGGCCTAGCTCCTCCCTCTCAGTTTGTAATCCCACAGGGGAAGGCTGGTGAGCACGTCTGACCTGCTTTGCAGCTGCAGAATTCTCTCCCCACTGAGGAACTGGACTCCACAATTGCAGGTCCCAATTAAAACAATGATGTAGAGAAAACCTCATAAATGTGACTGGGTATAACTGATATGGTGACGCCCACCAGAGTTTGCAAAGACCCTGAAATGACAACTTGGAGAGGGGAGGTATGCCCCATTCCTCTTATTCAGAGCTTGTGGGCTTTGTGATTATTGCCCTGATGCCCCAGAATTCAGTGTTCCTGCCCCACAATGCTGCCTCAGATGCCAACATTGTGGTTTCTGTCTCCCTGCCTGGCTGGAACCTGCCTGCAGCTGCCTCTTGGTCCTCAGTTTTCCCACAAGGTAGTTAATTGGATCCCCATGCATGCCCCCGGCACTACCCTGTTAGGGGGCTTATTCCTTCACCCAATTACTTCCCTGATCCTTCTCGCATGAACAGAGAGCAACAATACCCGAAGTCCAAAGGTGAAAACAATTCAATGTTTATTGGGGTGAACTTCCAGCAAGCATGATTCCAGTTTCCTTCCTTAGTGTCCCCCTTCCCAGCTCTGACACCACAGAGCCTTACACCTGTGTCCCTGTTCCCATTCCTGCCCTTAGCAAAACATGATTCCAAATTTCCCCACCCCCATTCCCTGTTCCCATTCCCCCCGCACACACACACACTCACTCACTTCCTGATTGACTGCAGACTATATAGTAAAACTTGAGTTCTGCTTAGCTATACCTTAACCAATAATTTTCCTGAAATTTAACTAACCAATCCTAACATGATTATTTAACCAATTATATCCCAAATATAACCAAGTATATTAATTTACACCCAGCAAAATTAATTATACAGCAGACAGAAACAATCACAAAACCAGACAGAGATTATACAGACAAACAATAGAGAAATGAGGACAACACAGAAATGAGGATTTCACATCCCAGCTATTAATAAGTGAGTTCTTGCCAGACAGGATGCTATCAAACTAAGTTTCCTTTTACATCTTCTAGGCACTTCCCTTTCTCTGGAGGCGATAGGCATTATCAGGACAGGATTGTATTCCTAACAGCCCAATAGCACCTTATTTCAATGTGACTAGTTTGGAATGTGAGGATGTGACCCTTCGCTTCCCAGTTTATGGCTGCCTCTGTTGCTTAGCCAAAGGCCTTAGCCTAAGAACAGGGCCTCAGACTGTCACAGTAAGAGAAGGTTCTTACACCGGCAGACAGTGACTTTGATTCTTTCTTTTATACCTCTATAACTAGCTAAGTGATAAGAATACACCTAAATTCATAGAGTATAGGCCTTTACAGACAGGCCTGAATATCTATATCATAACATGCCCCATGGAACCAGTCAGCAGGTGACCAGGGTCCAGCCTGCAGCCATGAGGCAGGGAAGCCAGAAACCCAGCTGGCAATAAGCCCAGGTGTAGACTAGCCCAGAAGCTGAGGAAATGGGTGGTGGTGAGGAGTTAAGCCACTGAAGCTATCAGCTCCCCACTTCCTGGCAGGTGTGGGGGAAGGGTTTCTGAGCTGGGCTTCTAGACAATGTCCTGGGAGCTGAGGGCCACAGAGGAGAACTGGTTGCATGGAGAACATAGTGGAAAACCCATTTCTCAAATAATCCTGGATTAGTTTTACATCAGTGAAAATGTTGGGCTCTGAACCACAGTGGGGTGTGTTTGTGTGGGCTGGGGGATGGATTGTAACAGGGTCCTTGGTGGGTTCTCCCTCGGCAGGTGAGGGAACCTGACCATACCCTGTTAGCTACTGTCACAGAATGTTCCCCTGTGTCCACACCCTACACTCAACTGTGACAATTTTTGTACAAGATATGCCTTGTGAGTTTGTCATGGACTCACAGATCGTGCCCACTCTTGGCCCCGTGCGGTTCATAGGGGGGCTGCCCCTTTCAGTGAGACAGCCCTTCTCCCAGGGGTCCACTCTCTCTCGGGGTTAAGCCCCTCCACCTCCTGGAGCCGCACCTCTCTGAGCCTTAGCACACCGGTTTCTCGCCGTGGGCCCCCTCAGGGAGTCCACTCGCTCTGGACCCTCAGGGCCTCCACCACCCGAAGGGGATGATGCAACCCTGTTCTCTAGACCGGAGTGACTCTCAGCCAGCGCAAAACAGGAGGACTTATTGAGCGTTGAACACAGCACAGGAAACTCTCAGGGCCTCAGGCCTGGCCTCCCTCAGCACCGTACAGCTAAGTCTCTCCTGCATCCAGGTGGGCTCTGCCTGCTCCCTCTCTCCAGCCCAGAGCCCTCCCTGATATCACCGGCCCCAAGCCCCGCCTCTGTCCATTGTCTTCTCTTCAGGTAAATAGGGTCGTAAACAGGGTCACCCGGGCCTCCTCGCCTCTCTTCGCAGCCCATTGTCCTCCCACTGGCCAGAACTGGCTGTGACTCCTGAGCTGGGCCTCCGGATCACTAGGTCACCAGTTGCTGGGGTCTCCATTCTCCACACCAGTGGTTGGGGTCCCAAGTTCCCTCACCGGTCCTCTGTAACAACAAACTCCCTCTCCCATCATCTTGTTAAACCCGTAGCATCTAGGGAAACTGAATCCCACCTCCTTTGCATGCAAACCATAGGAAAACGAAGAAAATCCCCCATAGGAAACAAGTAAAAACAAGAAACTCCCCCACTTCATCACAGAGGTGCCATGTGAAACTCATCATTTGCTGGTCAATGTTCTTCTGATAAAATATGTGTGGCAACACTTTTTGTGAAGTTATAAGATTTCCCTGTATAATGCTATTAACGCATGTTCCAAACAACAGCAGAAGCTGGCAAACAGCTCTGTCTCAAACAAAACAATGTATGCTCTGCTTAATCTGCTTTTAAGCAGTAAACAGAGTCATCAGGCAGGAAGGATAGACAAAGAAATCTCAAACAGGTGAGGGAACATCCTTCTCCATAGACTTTTTGTCTCCAGAATCTCAGCTGGAAATGTTTTCCAAGAGGGGGACTGATATTATAAAAAGGAGGGATAAACACCTCTCCCCCCCCCACACACACACTCTATTAATTCACTGCACAAGAAGGGACAAAGGAAGCAAACATTGAACTGGAGAAGGGGTCTTAGCCTCAGAACTTTGGTCAAGAAGTTTGGTCAGTAATACTGCTGAGAGCATGTGGTGAGAAAAACTTTGCTTTGAATTTAACATAGTTTGTTACGTTAGGCACCAGTTGAATTTTATCTTTATTTTTCTTGTAACCATCTCTCACTTTTATGCTTCATTACTTGTTCTTACTTAAAATATCTCTTTGTATTTAATAAACTTGTTTTATTGTTTTATCTAATCCAGTGTGTTTAAATTGAAATGTCTGTGGAACTCCATTTGAGGTAACAAGGTATGTGCATATTATTTCTATTAAAGAAATACAGACTTTATCTGAATTTTTATTATCTAGGAGAGGGCTCAGGAATACAAGCCATACATATCTAGGGGGGAAGCTAACACTGGGAGTGTTCTGGGGTCACCCTGCAGCATAACCAAGGCTGGTAGGAGCCAAGGGTTGGCTGGCTGCAGCACACACAGACATGGCTGGGAGTGATTTGCAGGCTGGAGGCTGTTTGTGAGCAATCCAGGTTGGTGGATCAGGGTTACAGAGCAGGGGTGCCAGCTACTCATTGGTCTGGATTGTACCCTAGTATGGCACAGCTACACTGGGTGGTCACAACACAGGCCTCATTTCCCCCACTATTTGCAGTGGGGGTAAGGGCTTTGCCTTTTGTGACCTTCCTTAAATCTCTCTGGCTGGGGGATCAGAATGAAAGTCACAGACCTCTCCTGCATTCAGGGATACTCCCTGCCTGTCCCAGCAAAGGAATGTGTGGCAAGTCTATAATACTGCCAGCGATCCAGCCCCAGCACAATGAGTTTGGGGAAACAGCTCTGACTGGGTCTCTGGGATAGTCTCAACCTGTTTGTCATACCGTGGGAGCCTGCTGTGCTCTCCTCTTGGTTGAGTGAAGGTCTCATGCACTCCTGCTGCTCAGAGGGAGCCTGCACCTGCTGACTGCAGCTTCATCTCTTTTAAAGGCTTCCTGCCTATCATGCATTATTGACAGGACTGGAGGGGTGGGGCTAACCCTGCCACCAGGGCCTCTCTGGCCCCTTCCTCCTCTGCATAGGGCCTATACTCCCTGAGTCACTTAAGGTTGCCAACTTTCTAATTGCAGAAAATGGAACACCCTTGCCCCGCCCCCTGCCCTGGCCCTGCTCACTCCATCCCCCTCCCTCTGTCGCTCGCTCTCCCCCACCCTCACTCACTTGCTCATTTTCACCAGGCTGGGGCAGAGTGCAAGGCTGCGGGAAGGGGTGAGGGCTCCAGCTGGGGGTGCAGGCTCTGGGGTGGGGCCAGAAATGAGGGGTTCACGGTGCTGGAGGGGGGTCCAGGCTGGGGAAGAGGGTTAGGGTGTGGGTGGGGGGTCAGGGCTCCATCTGGGGGTGTGGGCTCTGGGGTGGGGCAGGGGATGAGGGCTTTGGGGTGCAAGAGGGAACTCAGGGCTGGGACAGGGGGTTGGGGTGCGGGAGGGGATGAGGGGTGCGGGCTCCCGATGGCTTACCTCAGGCAGCTCCCAGGGAGGCTAGCATGTCCCTCCAGCTCCATGCACTGTCTCGCTCCCACCCACAGGTGCTGCCCCCACAGCTCCCATTGGCTGCAGTTCCCAGCCAATGGGAGGTACGGAGCTGGTGTTTGGGGTGAGGGGAGCACACGGAGCCCCCTGTCTGCTGCTACGCCTAGGAGCCGAAGGGACATGTCGCCACTTCTGGGAGTTGCATAGAGCCAGGTAGGGGGCCTACCTGCACCGCCAACCAGACATATTATGCCCTGGCCAACGGTGCTGACCAGCGCTGCCAGGGTCCATTTTCAACCAGGGGGTTCCGGTCAAAAACTGGACACCTGGCAAGCTTAGCCCCAGTATTTAATGGAGATAAAAATTTAACGTTCCTGAAGAATGCCGAGGCGGCTGCTAAAGGAATCTGGCTCATAGTTCTTTTCCCTTCCAGATGTTCCCTCTTACTAGCTGGTCCATTATCTCATTACAGGCTGGATCATTCTTTCCTTCCTTCCTTATACCACATTTACTCTTCTCCAGTACTCTGGCTTCTCCCTCGTTCTCTGTGACTTTCACACAAATATATTTTCTGTGGTTTCTTTATTTCCTCCTATAAACTCTCTGGGATGCACATCCCCCAGACTAGCTGAGCTGCAGAGGTTCACGCTGCCTCTTATCAATAGCTGTATTGACAAGGTTTTCTTTACTGATGATACATATTCTCTCTCGCTCTTTTTGATTAAAGGCTTGTTTTAGAACCTTGTGCAGTAGCTCAGCCATTTGAGAACCATTATTAATTTAATTGTCCTCCTTATTTATTAATGGGCCTACCTTCTCTCTAGTATTTCTGTTTTGATTTCTAGTATTTGTAAGAGAAATTCTTAACCTCCTTGCCTGGCTTAATTCATTTTGCTTCTTCCTCCCCTTCTCCCATTTTGCTGCCCTTATCTGCTCTTTACCAGCTTTAGCTGACTTGGTCAGTTCTCTGCCACCTTCTGCATCTCCAGAATAGTTACGTCTCAGATCATTAGTCTTGGAGGGGGCCCCCTGGCTGTTCCTTTCATGTTGCTCCTTGTGTAGAGGACATGCTGTAAGTTGGCTCTTGAGGATGGGGTGTGTGAGGATCCCCTTGTACTCCTCTGTGTGGATGAAGTGAGCTGTAGCTCACGAAAGCTTATGCTCAGATAAATTGGTTAGTCTCTAAGGTGTCACAAGTACTCCTTTTCTTTTTGTGAATACAGACTAACACGGCTGCTACTCTGAATCCCTCCTCATGTTGCTCTGTAACATGCAG
Source organism: Caretta caretta (assembly GCF_965140235.1). NCBI lineage: Eukaryota > Metazoa > Chordata > Testudines > Cheloniidae > Caretta > Caretta caretta. Next base: position 40,488,519 of record NC_134213.1, read on the forward strand.
GAGTAACTGCAGACATGATTCTACCCCGAACACATACCCGTGATGAGTCTCCTGATGTATTAGTCACCGAACACTGAAGCTGCATCACATAGTGAACTGGCAATGCAGCTCTAAACTGGGAAAGGAAATCTCTAATGAACTTCACAATCCTGACAAGACACAAGTGCCCTCAGCACATGCCAGCTCCATGTAATAAGTAAAGTAAACAGATAAGTAAACATCACCGCAAGAGCAGCATGGAAGCACAGACTGGCACATGAGGGTAAATATATTAGGACAAATCATCCCACGAATTGCTGTTCTGCCCCAGGGAGCAGCCAAGCCCCCGCTGCCTCTGAAGCACCCACAGACAGCGCCAATGGGGGGGCACTTGTAGCTTTGTGGGCACCTTTCCCGAACTTGGCAATAGCCAGTGAATGGGAACAAACCTTCAGGAGCTGGGGCATTGTGGGGGGTTGTGCAGAGGCAGACATGATCTCAGCAAGCAGGTGCCCACGCCCCATTGAAATCTATTGGGATTTGGTGGCAGTTTAAAGACTAACAGATTTATTTGGGCATAAGCTTTTGTGGTGCCACTGGACTCCTTGTTGTTTTTATGGATACAGACTAACACGGCTACCCCCTGATATTGGAATTTAGCCACTGTTGAACATCCCACCACTAGAGTCTGAACAACAGATGGGCAAATGGCCCCATGCTTGTTTCTCCACTGCAAGGGATTCATTCAGTCAGCAGCTTTCCCACTCGCAAAGGTGCAGCTCCACTGCATGCTGCTCAGCGGGATTGCACCCTGCTGTGTGCTTAGCACCCAGATTGGGCTGGCCTTGCATGGCTACTCAGGAGAAGAGAGCAGAGGGTTCGCTGCCCTCCCTTCCTGCTGGGCAGGAACCAACCACAGCCCCACGCTGTGCAGGGGTAACCCATGCCTGCTTGGTGTGGCACTCTGTCCCCTGCTAGTGGCAGCTAGACCAGCTAGAGATTGATGCGCCTGCTACAGCTAAGAGACATGCCTTTGAGCTCATGCAGTAGAGGCTTCATTAAACTCCAGATGTCCCAGGTTTGATCCCAGCCATGTCGGTGTTACCCAGGGATCAGGCAAGTCTAGCACCAGGGCAGCTCTCGATCCCTCCTCACAGGAGGTGACGCCATGGCGGCACACTCTCAGCCAGTGGAATAGGCCAGCATAAGAGCAAACACCCGACCCACTGAGGGATGGGGAATCCTTGTCTGCCCTGACAGAGACATCCAGGCCTGGATGCAGGCCTGACTGGATGCAACTGATGACTTAGCCCCTACAGTGACAATGCACAGACAAGTCTGCTCCCTCTGTGTTCATAGTTTCCTCAGCTTTCCACTGCTGCAGCAACAGAGATCTTGCCCTGGATGGGATTCACTCCAACAGACAAATAGATACTGAGGCCTGGTCTACACTGAAGAATTAGTTTAACCTAGCTATGTCTCTCAGGGCTGTGAAAATGTTTGTGCCTGGAAGGCTCCACATGTCACCACCATGCATACAGGAGCCTTCTGTCTTTAGGAGAATCAGTTGTAGCTCCAGTTTTTTGTATCTGTTGACCAAACATCTTTGACTTTTGCATCAGTCATGTTTGGGACCCAGATGGTTTCATTTTTTGAGAAAAATATTTTTACCCAAAGCTTAATTTTCCCCCTTCTTTTTTAACCAAATTGTCAGATTTTTTTTCCACCAGAATTGTTAGCAATTACATAATGTGGACATTGCCCAACCAACACTGGGTACCTGCCATCCCGAAAAAGTCCCTGCCCGAAGGGCCAGCAGTGCAGTGACTGCTGGGTTAAGTGAAAAGTAATGCATGTTGGAAAAAATAAGCCCAATTACATATATACAATTGTGACATTCTGTACCTTGGGTGTCTTCAGAAGGCTCATGATGCACTGAGCATTGTTATACAATGTTATAGGTTGTAATTTCATGTATATAGTTATGAGGCTGAAAATTGTGTCCTCATGGCTTAAAACAAGCCCAGGCAAAACTCTCCAAGGCAGTTCACACCTCATCAGGGCATGTATGGGACAAACCCAAACCAGCCTCACAGAAACAAAGGACACTGGCCTAGGCAGCAACAAAGGATCTGTTGGACTCTTGAGTGAGTCACTCCCCTTTCTTTGGTCAGTCAGGGACTACGATGAGGTAATCCGCACCTGACCCTGAAGTGTATGTGTGTGGGGGGCAAAGCCAGGAGGGAAGAGAGAACATGATAAAAGCGAGAGACGTTTGCCATGCTCATCCTCTCTCTCTTCCACCTCCATCTACAGATATCACCACCAAGCGACTGAAGTGCTGATCAAAGAGGAGAGCCTGGCTGAAGGGCAACCATCCAGCCTGTGGTGAGAAGCATCTAAGCTTGTAAGGGCATTGAAAGTGTTAAGATCAGCTTAGAGTGCATTTTGCTTTTATTTCATTTTACCAAATCTAGCTTATTGTGCTTTGATTTATTATCACTTAAAAATCTATCTTTAAACAAACAAATTTATTAACTATATTCTACCTGAAGCAGTGCATTTGGTTTGAAGCATGTCAGAGACTCCCCTGGCGATAACAAGCCTGGTGCATATCAATTTCTTTGTTAAACTGACAAACTCATATAAGCTTGCAGTGTCCAGCGGCCATAACTGGACACTGCAAGACAGAGGTTCTTAGGGTTGTGGCTGGGACCGGAGATATTGGCTAGTGTCATTCAGTTGCATAATCCAAGCAGCTTACGTGCCAGAGGCTGTGCATGAACAACCCAGGAGTGGGGGTTCTCACAGCAGAGCAGGGTAAGACTGACTCCCAGAGTCAAGGATTGGGGTGACCTGGCAGCTCACCGGTCCAGGTAACACCAGGGGAACATCACAACAGTTATGTCTAAATTAGTTGTGACCAGCTGTCATAAAAATAAAGGGAAGGGTAACCATCTTTCTGTATACAGTACTATAAAATCCCTCCTGGCCAGAGGAAGCCACCTCCTTCCTCCTTACCAGCACTGTTCATTGAAGGTAACTGAGTCACGCTTGTCCACGTTCAGTCTGGACCCTACCAGAACTAGCGTCTCAGTGTATTCATTCATTTTCAGATCAAAAAAGCAGAAATGGACTATACTTGGACAAGAGCACCCTGGGCCAGCCTGACAGCACCAGCCAGCCATAATCCAACCCTACAGTCAGGACAGTCAGTCAGAGCAAACACACAGACCAGCCGCAGCACATGATGACACAGTCATATCACATGGTGATGATAACACTCTTTCCATGCCACTAGTTTATCAGGATGATGCTAAACTGCAGCTACTAAAGTTAGACATTTTAAAATCAGCAGATCTAGATAAATTGCATCCAAAGTTTTAAAAGAGCTGGCTGGGGAGCTTGCTGGACCCTTAATGTTCGCTTTAAATACACCTTGGAATTCTGGAGAGGTTCCAGAAGCAAGCTAATGATGTGCCAGTATTTTAAAAGGGTAAACAGGATAACCCAAATAGTTATAGGTTGGTCAGTCTGACATCGATCCCTGGCAAGAGAATAGCTAGAACCATATAAAATTAACATGCACACATTAAATGGATTAAAAGCTGGCTGATAGGTCTCATAACATGATTGTAAATTGGGAATCATCATTGAATGGGTATGTTTTTAGAGGTGTCCCACAGGGATCTGTTCTTGGCCCTACACTGTTTCATATTTTGATCAATGACCTGGAAGAAAACATAAAATCATCCCTGATAAAGTTTGCAGATGACACAAAAATTATGGGAGTGGTAAATAATGAAGAGGACAGGTCACGGATACAGAGTGATCTTGGTTGCTTGATAAGCTGGGTGCAAACAATATGCATTTTAATACTGCTAAATGTAACTATATACATATGTAGAAGACAGAATGAAGGTCACACTTACAGGATGGGGGACTCTATCCTGGGAAGCAGTGACTCTGAAAAAGATTTGGTTCTCGGGGGGGATAATCATCAGACATGAGCACCCAATGTGATGCTGTGGCCAAAAGAATAATAGAATCATAGAATATCAGGGTTGGAAGGGACCTCAGGAGGTCATCTAGTTCAACCCCCTGCTCAAAGCAGGACCGATCCCCAACTAAATCATCCCACCAAGGGCTTTGTCAAGTCTGACCTGAAAAACCTCTAACGAAGGAAATTCCACCACCTCCCTAGTAACCCATTCCAGTGCTTCACCACCCCCCTAGTGAAAAAGTTTTTCCTAATATCAAACTTAAACCTCCCCCACTGCAACTTCAGATCATTACTCCTTGTTTTGTCATCTGCTACCACTGATAACAGTCTAGATCCATCTTCTTTGGAACCCCCTTTCAGGTAGTTGAAAGCAGCTATCAAATCCCCCCTCATTCTTCTCTTCTGCAGACTAAACAATCCCAGTTCCCTCAGCCTCTCCTCATAAGTCATGTGTTCCAGTCCCCTAATCATTATTGTTGCCCTCCGCTGGACTCTTTCCAATTTTTCCACATCCTTCTTATAGTGTGGAGCCCAAAACTGGACACAGTACTCCAGATGAGGCCTCATCAATGTCGAATAAAAGGGAACGATCACGTCCCTCGATCTGCTGGCAATGCCCCTACATATACATCCCAAAATGCCATTGGCCTTCTTGGCAACAACGGCACACTGTTGATTCATATCCAGCTTCTTGTCCACTGTAACCCCTAGGTCCTTTTCTGCAGAATTGCTGCCGAGTCATTCAGTCCCTAGTCTGTAGCAGTGCATGGGATTCTTCCATCCTAAGTGCAGGACTCTGCACTTGTCCTTGTTGAACATCATCAGATTTCTTTGGGCCCAATCCTCCAATTTGTCTAGGTCCCTCTGTATCCTATCCCTACCCTCCAGCGTATCTACCTCTCCTCCCAGTTTAGTGTCATCTGCAAATTTGCTGAGGGTGCAATACACATCATCCTCCAGATAATTTATGAAGATATTGAACAAAAACAGTCCCAGGACCGACCCTTGGGGCACTCCACTTGATACCAGCTGCCAACTAGACATGGAGCCCTTGATCACAACCCATTGAGCCCGACAATCTAGCCAATTTTCTATCCAGCTTATAGTCCATTCATCCAGCCCATACTTCTTTAACTTGCTGGCAAGAATACTGTGGGAGACCGTGTCAAAAGCTTTGCTAAAGTCAAGGAACAACACATCCACCACTTTCCCCTCATCCACAGAGCCAGTTATCTCATCATAGAAGGCAATTAGATTAGTCAGGCATGACTTGCCTTTGGTGAATCCATGCTGACCGTTCCTGATCACTTTCCTCTCCTGTAAGTGCTTCAGGATTGATTCCTTGAGGGCCTGCTCCATGATTTTTCCGGGGACTGAGGTGAGGCTGACTGGCCTGTAGTTCCCAGGATCCTCCTTCTTCCCTTTTTTACAGATGGGCATTACATTATCCTTTTCCCAGTCATCCGGGACTTCACCCGATCGCCATGAGTTTTCAGAAATAATGGCCAATGGCTCTGCAATCACATCCACCAACTCCTTTAGCACTCTCGGATGCAGCGCATCGGACCCCATGGACTTGTGCTCATCCAGCTTTTCTAAATAGTCCCGAACCACTTCTTTCTCCACAGAGGGCTGGTCACCTCCTCCCCATGCTGTGCTGCCCAGTGTAGCAGTCTGGGAGCTGACCTTGTTCGTGAAGACAGAGGCAAAAAAAGCATTGAGTACATTAGCTTTTTCCACATCCTCTGTCACTAGGTTGCCTCCCTCATTCAGTAAGGGGCCCACATTTTCCTTCACTTTCTTCTTGTTGCTAACATACCTGAAGAAACCCTTCTTGTTACTCTTAACATCTCTTGCTAGCTTCAACTCCAGGTGTGATTTGGCCTTCCTGATTTCACTCCTGCATGCCCGAGCAATATTTTTATACTCTTCCCTGGTCATGTGTCCAGCCTTCCACTTCTTGTAAGCTTCTTTTTTGTGTTGAAGATCCACAAGGATTTCACTGTTAAGTCAAGCTGGTCACCTGCCATATTTACTATTCTTTCTACACATCGGGATGGTTTGTCCCTGTAACCTCAATAAGGATTCTTTAAAATACAGGCAGCTCTCCTGGACTCCTTTCCCCTCATGTTATTCTCCCAGGGGATCCTGCCCATCAGTTCCCTGAGGGAGTCAAAGTCTGCTTTTCTGAAGTCCAGAGTCCGTATTCTGCTGCTCTCCTTTCTTCCCTGTGTCAGGATCCTGAACTCGACCATGTCATGGTCACTGCCTCCCAGGTTCCCATCCACTTTTGCTTCCCCTACTAATTCTTCCCTGTTTGTGAGCAGCAGGTCAAGAAGAGCTCTGCCCCTAGTTGGTTCCTCCAGCACTTGCACCAGGAAATTGTCCCCTACGCTTTCCAAAAACTTCCTGGATTGTCTGTGCACTACTGTATTGCTCTCCCAGCAGTAGCAGAGTGATTGAAGTCTCCCATGAGAACCAGGGCCTGCGATCTAGTAACTTCTGTTAGTTGCCAGAAGAAAGCCTCGTCCACCTCATCCCCCTGGTCCGTGGTCTATAGCAGACTCCCACCATGACATCACCCTTGTTGCTCACACTTCTAAATTTAATCCAGAGACTCTCAGGTTTTTCTGCAGTTTCATACCGGAGCTCTGAGCAGTCATACTACTCTCTTACATACAATGCAACTCCCATACCTTTTCTGCCCTGCCTGTCCTTCCTGAACAGTTTATATCTACCCATGACAGTACTCCAGTCATGTGAGTTATCCCATCAACTCTCTGTTATTCCAATCACATGGTAATTCCTTGACTGTGCCAGGACTTCCAGTTCTCCCTGCTTGTTTCCCAGGCTTCTTGCATTTGTGTATAGGCACTTGAGATAACTTGCTGTTTGTCCTGCTTTCTTAGTATGAGGCAGGAGCCCTCCCCTTTTGCGTTCTCCTGCTCGTGCTTCCTCCCGTATCCCACGTCCCCACTTACCTCAGGGCTTTGTTCTCCTTCCCCCGGTGAACCTAGTTGAAAGCCCTCCTCACTAGGTTAACCAGCCTGCTTGCGAAGATGCTCTTCCCTCTCTTCTTTAGGTGGAGCCCGTCTCTGCCTAGCACTCCTCCTTCTTGGAGCACCATCCCATGGTCGAAGAATCCAAAGCCTTCTCTCCGACACCACCTGCATAGCCATTCTTGACTTCTATGATTTGACAGTCTCTACCCAGGCCTTTTCCTTCCACGGGGAGGATGGACGAGAACACCACTTGCGCCTCAAACTCCTTTATCCTTCTTCCCAGAGCCACGTAGTCTGCAGTGATCCGCTCAAGGTAATTCTTGGCAGTATCATTGGTGCCCACGTGGAGAAGCAGGAAGGGGTAGCAATCTGAGGGCTTGGTGAGTCTCGGCAGTCTCTCCATCGCATTGTGAGTCCTAGCTCCTGGCAAGCAGCAGACTTCTCGGTTTTCCCGGTCGGGGCGGCAGACAGATGACTCAGTCCCCCTGAGGAGAGAGTCCCCGACCACCACTACCCGCCTCCTTCTCTTGGGAGTGGTGGTCGTGGAACCCCCATCCCTATCCGATGAAGTGAGCTGTAGTTCACGAAAGCTTATGCTCAAATAAATTGGTTAGTCTATAAGGTGCCACAAGTACTCCTTTTCTTTTTGCGAATACAGACTAACATGGCTGTTACTCTGGATCCCTAGGACAGTACATCTCATGCCTTCCAATCAGCGGAGTCTCCTTCTGTTCCCTTCCCTCAGATGTATCATCTAGTCCACTCTCCACATTAGTACCTGTGTAGAGAACATGAAAACGGTTACTTACCTGTATCTGCGTTGCTGGTACATGGACACTCCCCTTTCTTCTGTCTGATTCCAGGGAAGTGGCCCAGTCTGATTCCCGCACCCTGAACTCCTAATTTCTGGCCCCACCCCAGAGCTCACACCAGTAACCAGAACCCTCACCCCTTCCCACACCCCAACCCCAATTTTGTGAGCATTCATGGCCCACCGTACAATTTCTATTCCCAGATGTGGCCCTCAGGCCAAAAAGTTTGCCTACCCCTGATCTAAGGTATGCTTGAATCATAGAATATCAAGGTTGGAAGGGACCTCAAGAGGTCATTTAGTCCAACCCCCTGCTCAAAGCAGGACCAATCCCCAACTAAATCATCCAGCGCTCTCCTGCTGGTACCATCCCAGATATTCTGCTGAGAGCAATAGCTTGGAGTCAGCTGTGTTGAAATCATCTTTTCTTCCAGTACCTGTTGACATGTTCACCTCGGGTGTGCTGGCATTTCAGTCTTGCGAGTAACTGGGCTCTCTACACAGGTGGGCTGGTGGTGCTACAGTACTGGCAGAAGAGCCTGTCATTGAGAGACTAAATAAGATACCACCCCAGAGCCACAGCCAGCAGTCTCCATGGCAAAGCATGGGCAGCACAGCCAGGGCAGGCAGATTCTCATCCATCGCAGCTGGCCCACAACACTGCTTGATCTACCTACACAGAGGCGGCATTTGAGGAGACAGACCAGCCTGGGTGGCCTCAGGGCTGGCCTTAGACTCACTGGGGCCCAGGGCAGAAACTAAGAAGTGAGCCCCAACCCCACTTCCCTTACCTTCTCACACATTGGATTTCTGCAACATTTCTGAAGCCGAGGCCAGAGCCCTGCTGTGTGGGGCTCTGGGCAACTGCCCTTCTAGCTACCCCCTAACACTGGCCCGGGAAGAGCTGCAACAAGGCTTGTGCATCAGTTGGCAGTTCATTACTTGGGCAAGGTCCAGCAGCTACAGCAACAATCAGTGAGACCTCCAGACCTCCTACCCCTTAGGGAGAGGCACCAGGCAGGGCAGCCCAGTCTCCTCCTAGCCCTTTGTCTGGGCCTTGCTGCGCAGAGCATGGGTGGGGTGGGGTCTTCAGAAGCACCCAGCACTAAAGTGCTTCAACAGAAACCATGGCCATGGAGGATGGTAATTTAGCAGCGTTGGTAATGAAGGTCTTTGAGCCCACAGTTAGGAGGTCTGTCCTGGGACCTTTTACCTACTTTTCACACAGCTCTGGTGCTAAAGCCTGTGGGAGCTGACAGGCAGGCTAGGGAAGGAAGGGCTTTCCTGTGTAACAGGTGTAAGTGGGGGAATAGTCCCGCTATTGTGGGGAACTTTCCTGGCTTCTACACTACCCCGGTGAAGTGGGCTAGTGAAAGGATCTGAGTCCTCGCTCCCACTTCCTTTACGCAGTGGCCTCCCTGCCCTTGAGGACTCCCCTTCCACTCTCCTGTCTGGCAGAGTCCTCGTAACCCCAACAAGGCTGGGCCCAGGATTCCTGGGGGGCTCGACCCCCAACCCTACTGTGCTCACCTAGGACGGGGCCTAGGATGTCCCCACTCTGGGGTACTCTCTCTGCACTGGCCACTTCTCTGACCCACTGACCATTACATACAAGTTAAAGCAAATGAAAGTTATTTAATCAACAATTAATTTTAAAAAGAATAAGGAATAATGGGAAAGGTTAAAGGAAACACATCAATCCGCTCTGTGGCAGGGAACATCACAAACAGTGTCTCTGGAATGTCAGGGCAGTTCACAGTCTGTTCCTTGTAAGTCCCAGGCCTCCTGCTCAGGCCCTGGCTGTGCTGCAGGGATGCTGTGGGTTGGACACTTGCTCTGGTGGTGGCCACATGCTCTCAGGCTCTAAGTAGTAGGACCCTCTTCCCAGTGTTGCCCCTGCCCTGTTGGGGTTACAATCCAAGCCTGGCCTGCAGAGCCTCTTGGCTGAGTTGTCTCCCTGTGCAGGGCCCGCTGCCCAGGGTCCCCCTTGCTCTCCCCAGCTGCTCACCACACCCAGCTCTGGACTCTCCAGCCCCAGCTCCACTACTCTGTCTCTGCACTGCTGCTGCTGCTCTGCCTCCAGCTACCTGGGCTGCTTCTTTGGCTTCTCTGGCTCTGGTTGCTGCAGCTCTGCTCCCAGGACTGGTCTGCTCTGCAGGCTGCTTCTGTGACTCTGCTCCCAGCACTGACCTGCTTCCTGGGCTGCTTTTCTGGCCCCTCTGGCTTTGGTTGCTGCACCTGTCCTCCCAGGGCAAGTCTGCTCTCTCTGGGCTCTGCCTCTGGCTTTGGGGCTGCAGCTCTGCTCTCAGGACAGGGTCTGCTCTCTCTGGGCTGCTTTTCTAGTCCCTCTGGATCTGGCACAGCTCTGCTCCCCAGCTTAGCTTGGGCCCCTGCTTTCTCCTTAGCTTGACCCCACTCTGTCTGACCCAGGCAATTCCAGCTCACACGGAGGACAGGACCTCCCTGGCCTCCTGACTCCCTGATTAGCCTGACCGACCTGTCATTCAGGCTGACCTGGAGCACTGGCCTCTCCCCATTGTTCCTGGGGGCTGTCAGTCTCAGGATCCTAATTCCCCATCGACCCTTCCCCATTTTTAGTACTGGGAGCTAGCAACTAAACACCCACATTGAATGTTAGTAAGGGGGCAACAGTCCCCTTACACAGGGAATTGACATTAGAACAGCCAGCTTGTTTGGGTGAGCAAGGGAGAACGTGTGTGTGTTTGTGTATGAGTATGTATATGTGTGTGTATATAGGAGTCTGAATATGTGTGTTTTTGTGTATGAGTACGTATATGTATATGTGTGTGCATGTGTATATGTATATATATGTGTGTATATGAATTTGTGTGTGTATGTGTATGTGTGCGTGCAAGGCTAAGCTGATCAGTTTTAAAGATTCAGATACCAGATCAGTATTTTGACCAGGGAAGAGTTTATTACTGGCATTAAAATGGTTTCTTGGCATACAGCCTGGAACAAGCCCATTAGCGACGTTGGTGGCTGGGAAGATGCGGCCAGCTGTGGGTGCCTGGGACCACATGTGTAGAATAGGCCCCCAACTGGTGAAACACTCAGCACCACTGACAGCATCTGCTAAAGGGCTGTGTCAAATGAATCCAGGCAGGAGCCTGGGCCGATTTGCCAAAGGCCCCTGCAGGAGGCACCATGGGATAGCACCTCTGCGAACGACTGGCAAAGATGAGAATGTTGCTTGTGAGCCAAACCTCTGAGAGGAGAGACAGAGTTCCAGAGCCCAGAGTCAGCTGCTGGGGGGCAGGGACCTAGCAACCCCTGCAGACAGCAACAAACACCCAACATTGTCTGTTGGCTAGAGCCTGCTGTGGAGAAGCTCAGCCTGCTCACCATCACGAGCTGCTTCTCCAGAGGCCACACCAGCCTTGCTGAGGAGCTGAGACTGTGGGAGATGAGGGTTCATGATCAGCTACCTGCTGGTGAGCAGCACAACTTGCCCCTGTGAATTTGTTTGATCAGCTATGGCGATAGCCTGTCTGATCACAGCAATACAGAGTGGGGAGGGGTGGGAGCAGAACAACTGCACTTGTTAGAACCGCTTCCAGTTGCATGAATGGGATGCTCTTTGAAGAGGTTTCACACAGATATGTTTGCTGATAGGACAGAAATTGGGTGTTTAAATCCTGAGAAGCTGTTTAATGAGCTGTCACCCAAGATTGCTAATTGTGAAGGGACCTCCTAAGCTGGGTTTCAGGCATTGGGCTCTGGCCCGAGTCTGAATGTCTACACCGCTATGTTTAGCCCTGGAGCGTGAGCCCTTGTCTCTGAGACCCACTGCCATGGAGGTTTTCTTTGCAGTATAGATGTATGCATCGCTTCCAAGGCCAAAAGGCACAGGCACCAACTCCATAGGGGAAAAAAAAAAGTGGGTGCTCAGCACCTACTGGCAGCCCTGCCCATCAGCTGCTCCCCCTCCCACCCAGCTCCCCCTCCCCCACCAGTGAACAGCTGTTCAGCGGTGTGCAGGAAGCACTTGGAGGGGGTGGGGGGGGGAAGGACCGGGGGCAGGAAGAGGCAGGGCAGGGGCAGAGTGGGGGCAGGAAAAGGCAGAGTGGCTGTGGGGACTTGGGGGAAGGGGTGGAGAGGGGCAGGGCCTGGGGCAGAGTGAGGGTCGAGCACCCCCCAGGAACTCAGGAAATTGGCGCCTCTGCCAGAAGGGATTATTGTGATCATCTAGTCTGACCGTCCTGGATAACCTCAGGCCATACGCATTCCCGGAATTAATTGCTGTTTGAAGTCAAGCAGATCTTTTAGAAAAACAATCCACCACAAGCCTTGGTAAATAGTGTCAAGGGTTAATTACCCTCACTGTTAAGACGTGCGCCTTACAGCTAGTCTGAATTTGTCTACATAGGCCCAGCAGAGCTGACTGCAAATCTTCTGACAATAGTTTTTCATCGGCCAAGGTCAATTTGTCCAAACTGAAACAATTCATGAGAAAGGGTTGGTTTAGACCAGCAGTTCTCAACCTGTGGCCTGCATGCGGCTCAGTTAGCATACAGTTGCAGCTCAGCTCAGCTGTGTGCTAAAGGCCAGCCCGCGAGGCGTGGTCCAGGTTCCTGGCTGCTTGACGTGGTGGGGTCGGGGGCTGCCAGCCTGCCCTGTGCAGCAGGGTCCAGGGTCAAGGCTGCCGGCCGGCCCGGCAGGGTTAGGGGTCTGGGGTCCGGGGCTCCCGGCCGGCGCCACGGGGTCAGGGATCCAGGGCTGCTGCCTAGCCCTGCAAGCTTTGGGGCAGCTGCCTGGCCACGTGTGGTGGGGGTCCAGCGTTCAGGGCAGGCAGCCTCTGGCCTGTGCGGCAGGGGTCCGGGGCAGGTGTGCGTTCGGGGAGGCAGCCCACTGGCCTCGCATGGTGGAGGTCCAGGCTCTGGGTCCAGGCTGCCACTGCCCTGCTACCTGGCTCCTGCACCCCAGGTAAGACATTGTGGCCCGCATATGCGGCCCACAATAATAAATAAGTTGAGAACCACTGGTTTAGACGAATCACCTGATTCAAACAAATTCTGGGGAAAAAAGTTTCCAAAGAGTAAAAATGTTCTGTTTCTTGATCAAAATGACTTTTTGTTTCAAATATTTAGTTTACTTATTCTAAAAAAAGGTTAAAATATTTTTTTAAAAGATCTAAATTCAAACAAAACATTTTGAAATTATTGAAATGAAACATTTTGACTGACCCAATCTGAATTTCTTTTTTTTTATTATTGGGGCATGAACATTTTTGAGATATTGACTTTTTGTCCTATTTTGGGACAGGAAGAAATTTTGAAGTCTCAAAAACTGTCATGGGACAGGAAACTGTTCCTGGCTAGCTCTACTGCTAAGTGCCCTGGAGGTCAGCAAACTTGGTGGACCAAGAGGGGAAGCTAGTTTCAGAGCCCAGGCCAACACATCAGACTAAGAGCGAGTCTATACTACAAAATTAAGTCCACCTAAGATACGTCAACGTACAACCACTGCAGTAATTACATCGCTTTTGAATGTCCACACTATGCTCATGCTCATGCTCAAATAAATTGGTTAGTCTCTAAGGTGCCACAAGTGCTCCTTTTCTTTTTGCGAATACAGACTAACACGGCTGTTACTCTGAAAACTATGCTCCTTGTGTCGGAGGTGTGCATCCTCACCAGGAACGCTTGCACCGATTTAATTGTCAGTGTGGGGCATTGTGGGATGGCTTCTGAAAGGCAGCGACAGTGGATGTACCAGCTCAGTGGCTGCACTGACACTACCTAGAGTTAACTGTGTTGACCCTAAGCACTATGCCTCTCATGGAAGTGGAGTTATTAAGTTGTTGAGGTGGGCGAGTTGCATTGGTGGGAGCTACATTTTAATGTAGATGCTCACAGAGTTATGTCGACCTAACCTATGTTCTGTAGTGTAGACAGGCCTCAGGGCTGGTCTACAGTGAACAGTTACATTGGCATAGCTACGTCTCTCCCGGGGGGGGAGAGGGGGTGGAGTGGGGGGCTGAAAAAACCACATACCTGAGAACGTAGTTAAGCCGATGTACCCCTCAGAATAAACTGTGCTAGGCCGTCGATGGAAAAAGTCTTCCACCTCTCGTGGCGGGGTGAGGAGTGGATTACCTGCAGTGACAGAAGAAACCCTCCCTTTGCTGTGGTACATGTCTATACTGCAGAGCTGCAGCTGTGCCACTGTAGCATTTTAAAGGGAAACCTAGCCCCATATGAATGGTCAGCATACATCTCCTAGGTGATCTCAACTGTCAGGATCAGAAACAGGCTGGGAGGCAGATCTCCAAAGCACCAGGATCCAAACCCCAGAGGTCATGATCAGCTAAAGCAATTCTTTTAATAACCCCTGCCTGAAAGTTGAGAGCTCCAAGAGCCCTGGGCCACAAGTAGGCAGCATTAGCCCCGGGGGGATTGCTGGAGCCTGAAAAGCGAAGCTCATGCTGCATACTAATCCCAGACAGCATGCAAAATTTGTAACTATGAACCCAGGCTCTCAAGCAGGGCGGGGCAGCAAACCATTAGGAGGCTCTGGCCTGTAGTAGAACTGTGCTTAATCTGCCCCAAATGAAGGGATCATCCTAGCTGAAAGGACCTCGTTAAAACAGGGGCTCGAATGCCAGACCCCTCTGAAAATAAGAGGGATGGGGACAGGTGTCCCTGCCAGGAAGTATAGACTCTCCCCAAGTGCACCCCGATCTGGGTTAACCTGTTTCTCCCCAATGTTCAATGAAAGAGTTAAATAGGCTTTATTAGGACCCTCTGTTATTTTAAAATGCTCCATCAGAGCTGCAACCAGTTGTGGGGGGACTGTGTTTCTACCCAGCCTGTTAAGAGCTAAAAACCACGGAGAGCTGAAATCACTTGAAATGGGGCAGTGTTTGTGCCCAGCCTGCAAGGAGCTGAAAATTACTAAGAGACTGATGTTTAGAGATCACAGCAGAGGGGCAGGTTACAGCAAAATGTGACTGACAGTCAGCTGGCGAACGAGTGGCTGGTGAAGTGGTAAGCAGAACGAGCTGCTGGCGGTGTGGCCAAAGGAGAGGACCGCAGCTGGCGGGGTGGCCAGTGGAGAGGAGCAGTGGCTGGCTGGGCGGCCGGCCAGAGCAAGTGCTCACATGGCGGAGTAAGCAAGGTGACTTCTTTCCCGGGTGGGAGGTGAACTCACACAGATACACCTCGGGTCCTCACTGACCAAGGACAATCACTATGAGTGGGGTATGGTGAGGGAGCAGAGAGGGACACAGTAAAGGAATTTTGGTTGTAGAACTCAAGAACACGAGGTAGAAGACACTGCCCCACGCATGCTGGGGTGGGTGTCCTGCTCACAGTTTTGATCATGAATCCTGTCTGTGGCATTTTCCCTAATTAATGCCAGGTGACTTCCCTCCCTTTATTAGAAGTGTCTTTTCTACACTTGGACTCTGTGCTTTCGAGTGGGGAAGTATTGCCTCTCAGAGGTGATCAGGGGTGGTGTGTACTTTTCCCAGGTTACTTGGTCAGGGATCAAGCTGGTTCTGTGTTGTATTATTGAAAAGGAACCCCTAGATATTGAACCCGGCCCTGGATGGTGCTGGCTCCACCTGGCAGAAGGTGTTGTAGTAGCCAGGCAAGGTACTAACAAACTTCAATAGGACTTTATTTTTTAAAGTGGAAACCTCTTTTCCAAGCTGCTGCTGCACCCCCAGTAGCTGTCCCTCAGCCTCTTCAACTCCTCCTCCCTCCCTGTTTCCTGTCCTTTCAGACTCCCAACAGCCAGTGTTCCCAATTCTAATAATTACAAGCAACATCTAAACCCCACAGAAGGGTTGCACTGCCACCTCCTGTCCCACCCTTCAGCTTCTGGCAGGGTGGGTGTGGCCTTCCTGGTTCTGTAATCCAAGGGGCAAGTTGTGGTCTCTCTTTGTCAATCTTTGAGGGAGGCCACACCTCCATGTCATAGGCTCAAACATGTGTCAGAGCCCAGGTACTCTATGCAGCCTAGACAGACCCTGAGTATGGTTCGGCTTGCCCCAGAGAAGGTGGGACACTTCCTCCCCTATCAGTTATGCTATACACCCCACTTCCAGATCCAGAATTGTAACAAGCCCCACAGAGAGAAACGTGTTTTGCACTTTTATAAAAGCACTTTCCAGATCACAGAACTTTGTGTGTTTATGAAGTTGAGGCAGCGACTCTGGTGCTAGTGCTGTAATTCACAGCACTCAGCTCATGCGGGAGGGTGCTGCAGAGATGGAAAGTGCCGCCTAAGTGCAGAGCATTATTAATTCTAACAACTCCTATTCCCTTGGCAATAGGAGTTTGGATTTCAAACCCCTCCTCCTAACTCTCAGAAACTGTTCTTTCACTCTCAAACATCGGTTGGCTTACCCACACAGTCTTCTCTCTTCCCTACGCTCCCAATCACAGCCTCACTCAGACCTGCTGCTCTGGTGGACAGGAATGCGGGGCAGGACTTGCCTTCCCTATCATTACCCAGAACTGCTTTCAGTGACTTTTGGAGCTGGTAGAGTCATCCTGCGGAGGCACAGCTGAGCAGCAAAGAAACAGTTACTGACTGTAACTGTGGTTCTTCGAGACGGGATGCAGACATATATTCCACACACGGGTATGTGTACTCAGCACACTGGAGCCAGAGAATTTGCCTAGCAGTACCCAGAGGGGTTGGGGCTGTTGCCTTGTGGCCATCGCCTCTCTCCTGGCTATATGAGGCAGTGTTGCCCCGACCCCCCTCAGTTCCTTCGCACCAGACATCAAGAGTACAGACTCCACTGCAGAGAGGCTAGAGGATGGGTCATGGAACACGTCTGCATCACAGCTCAAGAGCCACAGTTACAGCAACTATTTGTTCTTCTTTGAATAGATGCAGCCATGTATTCCACACACCCTGGAGTTGGGGCTCCGAGTCTACTTGAACAAGGACTGCAGGACCACACTACCAAAGTTTGCATCTGCTTTGGATGCCATGGCAATGGCATAATAGCTGGTAAACATACGCATAGACAACCAAGTGGCAGCCCTGCAAATGTCCAAAATTAAAATTTCACTTAAAAACACCATCAACATAGCCTCTGCCCTCGTAGAGTAAGCTTGCACCCTTGGAAGGGGAATCTTTCACGCTATTTTGTACCCAGTCTTGATGCAGGAAGTTATTCACCTAGAGATCATCTGTGAAGAGACTGCTCATCCTTTCATCCAGTCTGTATACAACACAAACAGATGAGGCAAAGCACAGAAGAGTTTAGTCCTGTCCAAGTAAAAGGCGAAGCAGCATCCAGTGAAAGAAGACGCTGCTCCTCCAGTGTTGAATGTGGCTTAGGACAGAACACAGGGAGATGCACTGCCTGGTTCAAGTGAAATTGAGACCTCAATTTAAATAAAAACGTAGGGTGCCACCCCAGATGTGCTCCCCAGCTTATCAAGGAGACATCAGTGACAATGGTCCTGGTCGGTGGGGACCAAGGAGGGGAATGCCCTGGCATACATTGCCCTGAACTGTCCACCACCATAAGAAGTCTAGGATCGGTGGAGGGAGCCGGACCAATCCATCCAAGGAGTGATGGGTTGGACAATAAACTGTCCTAAGCCACATTTGGAGAGGGCAAAGAAACAACTTGGCAAGCAGCCACGTGACCCAGCAGCCTTAGGCACACTCTATCTGTAGTTGAAGGCTGAGAGTGCAGCTCCAGACACACATGACGAGTCGCCTGAAAATGGTCCATTGGCAGAAGCACTCTCAAACTTGTATAATCTATTAAGGCCTCAATGAACTCGATTCTTTGAGTGGGGACCAACGTTGACTTGCCTTTGCTGAAACTGAGACCCAGGTGATCGAGTAAGCATAGCATAAAGTGTATGTGAGAAAGAACTTCACCCATGGACTTGCCCTTCAGTAACCAGGTGAGGTACAGGTACAGGAAGATCTGAATTCCCCTCTTCCTGAGGTTCGCTGTTACTACAACCATTTGGTAAAAACCCAGGGAGCAGAGGCCAGACCAAAGGGGAGTATGGTGTACTGATATCATCGGTGCGCCATGATAAACCAGAGAAACTGTCTGTGGTGCAGGAGAATCACCACATGAAAATAAGCACCCTGAAGGTCCACAGCAGCAAGCCAGTTGTTCTGATTTAACACAGGGAGGATATTTGACAGGGGTACTATATGGTACCTCACATACCTGATGTGTGTGTGTGTATGTAGTATTGAGGTTGCAGAGAGAGAGAATCGGTCTCACCTCTCCTTTGGACTTGGGAACCAGAAAGTACCAGGACTAAAACCTTTGGCCCCAGTGCTGCAGAGGAACTTCCTCCACAGCTCCCAACGGTAGTAGAGATTGAAGGTGCTTAAGGAAGAGTGTCTGCAAGAGGGGTCCCTGAAGAGGGACAGGGTGGGAGGGTGGATGGAAAGGAACTGGATTGCATAACCTGATCTTATGGTGCACAGGACCCAGCTGTCAGTTGTAGTGGAGCCCCAAATATTGTGAAAAGTCAAAATGGACACTTGGTAGATGCAGTGGGGAGGATGAGTTGACAGACCAAACCCAGAACCCAAAGGCTTCCACCTCTGGGATCTATGACCCTTTCTGAAGCAGTCTTGCTGCCTGAATTTTGCAACCAAGATGCCCTTCTCATGGTTACCGCCGAGGCCGTAACTGTGGCCCATGTATCTGCCCTGTCCAAAAGCTGATTGCAAGGATGTCTTGGCCACCAAAAAGTCCTCAGCAACAAGCACTTGAAATTCCTCCCTGCAGGCTTCAGGTAACTGCTCTACAAAAGTTTAGACAATGCTGTCCAATTAGCAAAATCATACTTGGACAGCAAAGCCTTCTGGTTCGCAATACCTCACATTGTATGGAAAAGGAGTTACAGATTTTTCTACCTGTTAAGTCCATCCTCTTGGACTCTCTGTCCTTGGGCATAGACTTAAACGTACCCTATCATTCACTGCAGTTACAATTAGGGACCAGGTGGGAACAGAAGCCTTCAAAACCCTCCATAGGTCTGATAGCATTTCTCTGAATGCTTTGTCAGAGGCGGCACTGAGGCTGGAGTACTCCAAGGAACCATAGCAGACTCCAGGAGTGCATCACTAACGGTAAGGGCTATCCTCCCCAGGGCAGATGGCTGGAGAACACCCAGTCATTTGTAAGTATTCTCCTGCAGGAACTTTGTCTGGATGCCCAGATTCAGCTATGTGCTGCAAAAGGTCCTGGTAGGCCTTGAAGTGCTCAGGCACTGAGGGGTAGGAGAAGCCTGGCATTGTCGAAGCACCAGGGAATGACACCAAAGCAGACAGTTGCACTAGGGACGAGACCTGCTCTTGAACTGTCGGACCTGGATGGGAGAACTGCAGAGGCCCTGAGAGGGGAAGCTCAGCCAATGTCTAAGTTTGTGGTGGATCAACGACCAGAGCCACCAATGTGCCCGGGGATCTCCCTCTGAGCCCAAGTGGACAGACTTGGCTTTGCGAGACTTGTACTAGGTCACAAAAAATTACTGGGTTGACATTGCAGTTTGGACCAGAGCTCAAGCTCTGCAGCTGGCGGGAGGGGGGTTCAGAGCCAGAGCCTGAGCCCCAGCCCAAACTGTCACTTAAAAGCACCATCTACACAGTGATATTTAGTGGCATAGTGCGAGCCCCATGAGCCCAGGTCTGTCGACCTGGGGTTGGCAGCTTGCTGCCAAAAAGGCTAACCTCTGTAACTGTTCAGCCATGCGGCATAGGCAGCAAGCTGCTCCAGTACCTTCCCCCTGTACCACAGTCTCTCTGAAATCAAGCTTTTCTCTAGTACATTATCTGTAACCCTTCTGCCAGGTGGAGCTGACAGCAACTAGGCTGGGTTCAATATCTAGGAGTGCCTTTTCAACAATACAACACTGGGTGAGGCTCGAGCCCTCACCCAGTAACCTGGGAAAATTACACACCACGCCTGGGTGCCTCTGCGAGGCAATATGTCCCCACTCACAAGCACAGAGTCTGAGTGTAGAAAGAGTTTTCTTTAATAAAAGTAACCTAGCATTAATCAGGGAAAACAGCACAAGCAGGATTCATGAACATAAAAGCAAGGAGAAAAACACCCACCCCATCTTTTGCCATAATTTCTTGAATCCAACACCAAAGTTCTTGTAGTGTGCCCCACTTAACACCCCACTCACAGTTGTTGTCTGCAAAAGAAAGCTAAGGAAATTCATTCCAGTTCATTGTTTCACCAGAGTTAAGCTGGAACATTGTGGTTTGAAAGACCTACATATATCAGAGTTGAGGGGGTCTAAGGTTCTACAAACAACTTCACCTCTGCCCCTGAGCCTCAGTTCTGGCCACCCTATGTCTGCATCACTGAGGGCTGGTCTACACTTAAAATTTAGGTCAGCCTAGCTATATCGCTCAAAAATTCACACCACGGGGCGATTCTTCCGTCAACCTTGCTATTGCTTCTTGATGAGGTGGATTTGCTACATCAGTGGAAGAACCCCTTCATCACTGGAGTCTCTACACTACTGTGCCACAATAGCATTTCTAGCGTAGACATACCCTGAGACATCCTCACAGCCCATACATGGTACCTCTTCTATATTTATTTGATCACATATCTAAGGTTTTGATCACCTATCTAGGGTTTGTTGGGACAGTCCCAGGTTTTCATATGATCTCCGTGTCCTAGGAACTTCTTACCTGCAATGTCCTGAGGTTTCATCAATCCAAATATTTCCTTTTTTGTTCTATAACTACAAAATGTTCCAAAACTACAGATGTACGACTACCCCAAGCAGAACAGGCTCTGTGTTTACCAGAAGTGAACTGTCCTGTGTCATGAGAAGTTTCTCTGATTTTCACCAAAATTAACAGGATTTTTCCCTTAGATACCTCAAACATTCCCTGAGATCTTGGAATTGATTGGATGGGGTTTTCAAAAGTTATTTTGTTACAGTTAGAAAAATAGACAGTAGGGCCTTGCTGCTCTCAGCCAATTAATGCCAATCATGATTTTATGGGAAATACATCTTGTCAAACAAATTTTATATTGTTTTTGGATGAGATTACACATTTGTTTCATAAAGGTAACTGTATTGACAGAATGTACATGGACTGTCAGGCATTTGACTTAGGTCCACATAGACAGATAGGATTAAGGCCAGAAGGGACCATCACGATCGTCTAGTCTGACCTGAACATTGCAGACCACAGAACCTCACCCACCCCCTCCTGTAACAGACCCCTTACCTCTGCCTGAGTTACTGAAGTCCTCAAGTCATGATTTAAAGACTTCAAGTTATTGCAACTCCACCATTTACTCTAATTCAAACCAGCAAGTAACCTGGCCCCATGCTGCAGAGGAAGGCGAAACCCCCCAGGGTCTCTGCCAGTCTGACCCAGGGGCAAATTCCTTCCTCATGCCAAATATGTTGATCAGTTAGAGCCTGGCCACGTGGTACACCTGGAAAAGAATTCTCTATAGTAACTCAGAGCCCTCCCCCTCTAGTGTCCCATCTCTGGTCACTGGAGATGTTTGCTAATAGCTGTTGCGGATGGGCCAGATTCCATTGTAGGCAACCTCATCATATCATCCCCTCCATACACAGGTGCCAGCTTCCTCCGGGCCCCGGAGGTGCTCAATGCCCCTGCTCCGCATCATAAATTTCCTAGAGTTCAAGGCCAGAAGGGACCATTAGATCAACTAGTCTGACCTCCTGTAAATCACAGACTATTACATTTTCCCAAAATACCCCTATATTGAGCCCAGTGACTTTAGTTGGACCAATGCATTACAGACCTCTGGAGAGTGCATTGTTGTGTGCCACAGGCAGAGAACAGGAAAGACTGAGGGGCACCAATGACTGAGATCCATGCAATGGCAAGGAATCAATTAGGTGAGATGTGACCAGAGGATTCCAGCAGGCTACCCACACCCCATGCACTGGAGAAGGTCCTGTCAGGGACAGGGAGCTCAGCTCTGCATTGAAAAAGGTAAACAGCACAAAACACCAAGAGTTGAGGCAGGGCTGGAAACCTTCCTGGTGCAGGATCTGACGGGTAGGGCTCTGGGGTCACTTCCCCTTGGGAAGAGTATCCCATTTCTGCTGAGGCAGGGTTCTTGCACATTCCACTAATACAGCTGGTCCTGGCCACTCTCAGAGTCAGGACATTGGAGCACATGGAGCTGGGTCTGGCATGTCCTCTTAGACATCATGTAGACATGGAAAATACATGTCACCAGCCAGGGATACAATCAGACAAGCAAGTAGTAGGAGGCTGTTAGACAAAGTGACTCCCTTCCCCCACACCTATTGGAGGGGAGAAGAGTAACTGACACTGGGTCAAATGTGATTGTCCTAACTGGGTGGAAATAGGAAAGGGTTGTTCTGCCCCAGCCCAGCAGTTCTACATGCAACATGAGCAGCAGAAAGGAAAATCTGTACAAACTCCCTTTCAAATACAGACTCAGCCCAGGAAAACATCATCTGAAAGTGCTTTAGAGAGTAAAGAAACAGATGCTCTAATAATTCTCTGTAGGAGCCATGAACTAAGTGCTGAATGCTTCAGTCTGGCTCTTATCATTACTGGGGTTTCCACAGAGGCTGACAGTGACTCAGGGAGGAGGCAGCAGAGACATACACATGCTTCATAAAAGGGGAAAGTGAGTGACAAACTAGCGCTGGCGTGGCAACGCATGGCTCTCCAGAAACAATAAAGGAACTCTTTTGAATCAGCAATGCCGGAGCCCTGAGACACAGGCACAGTAGGGGATTCCCAGGGCACGTTCTGAATATGTAATTCACTCACCAAACAGAAAAGGGAAGGTCACATAATTAACTGCTACTGAAGACAGAAGCAGCCTGAGCTGGGGAGTACTGGAGTTGGACAGCTGGAATGGAGGTGCCTGGGCAGTTAGCAATTGTAGTAAAACCTGGAAAATTCCTTTTGAACAAACTCGTTAGAAAGATTCCCATTCTCTGCCCAAAGCCAATCAGAATGGCAGCAAAAAGGCTACTGAGGCTGATCAGACTTGGCTCCTCCTGAAAAGTGGAGTGAGGTCTCATTAAGCCAACATCCAGAAGTGTAGCTCCCTGGGCTACGCTAGTCCTGGAGAATTAGGACTGGAGAATTTCTGCAAGGGGAGATCGTCTTCAGTAGCAGAATGACAGAACTGTATGGTGGGCTCCTAGGCCAAAGGGACTGGACTTTCCTTGGACACAGAGTAATTGTACATTGAAGCCCAGGGGGATTCAGAGCTAGAACTGCCATGTTGGGCTGCACGGCTGTCTGCTTAGCAGACAAGGAGAAGTATTCACCTATCTTCTTGGCTATCCACAGGTGTTCGGCTGTATTTGGCACCAACTTGTTTTACTAAAAAATCTGCAATTGGTAACAGGTGGAATGGCCAAGTCTGTATCAGAGGGAACACACACACACCCAAACCCAAACAGCAGGAGCCAGAGCACAAGGTGGCTGCTCCCTTGGCCAGAGGCTCTTTATGTCTATGGGTATGTCTAGGTTCCAGTTACTGTGACTGTAGTTAGCTGCAGCGCAGTCAGCACAAGGTAGTGCACAGGGTGTTCCCACGAGGGTTCACTGTCCACCCACAGGCACAGGCGCATTGCACTCAGGCGAGTTGGCAGCAATGTTTTCTGGGCAGGCATCCCAGCAGAATTCCCAGCATTGCTCCCAGCTGCAGGGCACAGAGCATAGTTGAATCCAACCCCTGGGACAACTTGTGAGCACCCAGGGGGATTGTGGAAGGAGAGGTCACTGTGACCATTTTCCCCAAATAAAGGGATTTGGGTATCTGGGTGCTGGAGACAGGAGTACATACTAAGTGGTTTTCAGTTAAAGCCTGCAGCTTTAAGGGATGTGGTTCAGACCTGGGTCTGTGTTTGCAGCAGGCTAGCATGTCTGGCTCAACAAGACAGGGTTCTGAAGTTCCAGGCTGGCAGGGAAAATGAGACTACCTCTGAGCCCATTTTCCCTGCCAGCTTGGGACTTCAGAACCCTGTCTTGTTGAGCCAGACATGCTAGCCTGCTGTAAACACAGACCCAGGTCTGAACCACATCCCTTAAAGCTGCAGGCTTTAACTGAAAACCACTTAGCAGGTACTCCTGTCTCCAGCACCCAGATACCCAAGTCCCAGTGGGGTCCAAACCCCAAATAAATCCATTTTACGCTGTATAAAACGTATACAGGGTAAACTCATAAATTGTCCGCCCTCTATAACACTGATAGAGAGATATGCACAGCTGTTTGCTCCCCCAGGTATTAATTAGTTACTCTGGGTTAATTACTAATCAAAAGTGATTTTATTAAGTATAAAAATTAGGATTTAAGTGGTTCCAAGTAATAACAGACAAAACAAAGTAAGTTACCAAGCAAAATAAAACAAAACACGCAAGTCTAAACCTAATACATTAAGAAACTGATTACAGGTAAAATCTCACCCTCAGAGATGTTCCAATAAGCTTCTTTCACAGACTGGACTCCTTCCTAGTCTGGGCCCAGTCCTTCCCCCTAGTACAGTCCTTGTTAGCACCAGCTCAGGTGGTAACTAGGGGATTTCTCATGATTGGAACCTCCTTTGTTCTGTTCCACTCCCTTATATAGCTTTGGCACAACACGTGAATCCTTTGTCTCTCTAGGTCCCCACCCCTCCTTCTAAATGGAAAAGCACCAGGTTTAAGATGGATTCCAGTACCAGGTGACATGGTCACATGTTCTGTGAGACCCCAACCCTTCATTCTTCCTGGCCTGACTCAGAGGAAGGCTTGCAAGCAAACAGAGCCATTTACAACCAATTGTCCTAGTTGATGGGAGCCATCAAGATTCCAAACCACCATTAATGGCCCACACTTTGCATAATTACAATAGGACCTCAGAGTTATATTTCATATTTTTAGTTTCAGATACAAGAATGATACATTTATACAAATAGGATGACCACACTCAGTAGATTATAAGCTTTGTAATGATACCTTACAAGAGACCTTTTGCATGAAGCATATTCCAGTTACATTATATTCACACGCATTAGCATATTTTCATAAAATCATATGGAGTGCAACATCACAGTCACATTCTCCAAACTCCCATAATCCCCCTAGAAATCCTAACATTCCTTCATGGTCTGGAACCTTCACTTATGAGCTGGGTCCATGGCAACCAACTTATTTTGGCAAATGCTTTCTGGACCCTGCTGTGGTGTGGACTCTTCCCAGAGCCCTGGGCTGTCCCTGGAAGAGGGACAATCATGTGCTGTGAGGCCTCAGCGGTGGCAGGTGTTCCCAGTGAGAGCTCAGCAGGATGGATTCAGAGGGTGGCTGCATGGTCTCCTGGGAGGTGAAGCACTCTGGGCCAGTCAGTGGCCTGGCCCAGAGGATCAGAGTGGCCAGACCACAGAGTTGTGGAGACTGGGGATGGCCAACAGCGGCTGCACAACTTCCTGATGAGGAGGCCACTTTTCTGAAAGTCTGTGAGGAGCTCGCACCAGGCCTGGAGAACCTGGCCCCGAGGTTGGGAGACCAGGTACCCATCTGTGAGCCAGTAGCATCTCCCTGTGGATGCTGGTTGTCTCTGATTGTTGCAGGTCTTCTGGGAAGCCCTTCATGCTGGGTAGTTCCCTGGTGGGTGCTGTGGAGAAGTGTGAGGCCATAAGTGCTGAGCTGTAGCCTTGTGTGGAGAAGGTAGCCAGTGTCCCTGAAATTACTGAGCGGTGTTGGCAGCTGGGATTCCTCACTGGTGCTGGAACCAGGGGTGATACGAGATGCCGCTCAGCGTGCACAGGAAAGTTCACTACTCCCTGGTGAAGCAGCTCTGGCTGTCAGGGAGCCTCATGCACAGACATGCTGGTAAAGTCTATGATGTGAGGGCATTCAGAAACTTGGACTCTCTGGCATTGGCCAAGCAGGAACACTACTGTCATTCAGGGAGACCCAAGTACCCACCCCTGCCCTGGCTAATGAAGCTGCACCCTGATGGGAGGCTGCCAGTCAGAAGCTGGTTTCACTACCCCCATTCCATGACCCCATACACAAGGTGGCTGCAGGATGCTAGAGTGGACTGAACCCTTGGCCGGCTGAAAGCCCAGAGGAGATGCCTCCTCACTTGCAACGACTACTCAGCATGCAAGCTCATCCCCGTCATGACCCCGGCTGCACCCACTGCAGTGTGTGTGAAATCAAAGGGGAGCTTTTAGGCCTAAATTCAGGAGGCCATGCCATGAGCCTGTCTTCAGACAGCTTGAAAGTAAAGCACTTGGAACCCGGTTGAGAATGCAGCTGCCAACAGCATACGAGCTGCCCTGTGCTCTCCTGGTGGATTTATGTAAGGAATTCACTGCTGAAGTATACTGGTTTTACTTCCCTGATGAGCACAGCCATGACATTTTACTTTGGGTACTATTCAAATGCCGTTTAAGCCACAGTGGCAGTGTTATACCTGTCAGGGTGGGGATGCAGGGAGGAGATGCAGCGAGAGCTTCTAGGCTGGAAGTGCATGTAATGCAGTCATATTTGCTTCAGTACAAAACTTTATTGCCAGGAGAGATTGCAGAACAGCTGCTGTCGCTTGACAACAGATGAAGCAGCACAACCCCACGCTAACAAGGCAAAGGTGGTAGCATTCTCTGCATTGCTTCCAGTTCCATGCGCAGGGCCAGTTAGACAGGCAGAACTGCAGGGTCTCAATGCGTGGATGAGCCAAGAGGATTGGGAGGAGGGATTTAGGTTTATTAGAAACTGGGGAACCTTTTGGGAAAGGAGGAGCCTGTACAGGAAGGATGGGCTCCACCTAAACCAAAACGGAACCAGGTTGCGGGCATGTAAAATTAAAAAGGGCATAACGGAGTTTTTAATCTAAGAGCTGGGGAAAGCGGACAGGTGTGCAGGAGCACAGGGTTCAGATGGATGCATACCTTAGGAGAGGATTTATTAAAAGGGGACACTCTGTATCCTAATAAAGGGCAGAAGAGAGAAGCTGATAAAGTACAGGTAGGAACAGAAGAGAAAGAGTCAAAGGAAAGAGAGTCCCATTCAATTACATCGCATGAGGGCAAACAACTTAACACTGCCACATTTCATAAGTGCTTGTATACAAATGCTAGAAGTCTAAATATTAAGATGTGTGAACTAAAATGCTTGGCACTAAATGATTATAGTGATATAATAGGCATCACAGAAGCTTGGTGGAACAATAATACTGGGATACAAAATATATAGGAAGGACCTTGCTGGTGGGGGAGTGGCACTAAATGGGAGAAATAGCATAAAGTCAAATAAAGGAACAAAATCTTAAATGAATCAAACTGTATCATAGATTCTCTAACAGAAATGCCATGTTTGAGCATAAAAGTATAGCACAAGGAATACAATTTATTATTAAAGCTAATGTTAAAAAATTATATAATGCACGGGTGAAGCAAAGAGCATCTGTACATCTGTGCTTAGTGCTTAGATTAGATTATCCAAAGTAATGATCTGGAAAAAGGGGTAAACAGTGTGGTCACAAAATTTGCAGATGATACCAAATTGTTTAAAATAGTTAAGTCCCAAGCAGACTGCGAAGAGCTACAAAGGGATCTCATAAAACTGGGTGACTGGGTGCAAAATGGCAGATGAAATTTGATGTTGATAAATGCAAAGTAATGCACATTGGAAAACATAATCCCAACTAGACATACAAAGTAATGGGATCTAAATTAGCTATTACAACTCAAGAAAGAGATCTTGGAGTCATTGTGGACAGTTCTCTGAAAACATCAATTCAGTAGCAATAAAAAAAAACTATCAGAAAGTTAGAAACCATTAGAAAAGTGATAGATAATAACACAGAAAATATAATAATGTCACTATATAAATCCATGGTACTCCCACACCTTGAATACAGCATGCAGATCTGGTCACCCCATCTCAAAAAAAAAGAAAAAAGAATTGGAAAAGGTACAGAGAGGAGCAACAAAATTGATTAGGGGGATGGAACAGCTTCCATATGAGGAGAGATTAAAAAGACTGGACTACTCAGCTTAGAAAACAGACAAATAGGGGAGTATGATAGAGATCTATAAAATCATGAAAAAGTATTATTTACCTCTTCACATAACACAAGAGCCAGGGCTCACCAAAGGGAATCAATAGCAGCAAGTTTAAAACAGTTCTTATGAAGGGGCTCAGTGTACAGCAGCCTGCGCAGAGGATGCACTTTCACAAAGAGTGACAGGCAGAGCCACTCACTGGGACCTGCCCCACCTGCCCCTTTGGAGTGGCTCGCTCTAGCAGGGGACTAGGAAGCAGCAGTTCCAGGGGTCTATATGCACCCCAGCTCCTGCCTGCTCCACAGCATGATATTGGCTACAGACGGACTGATCGGATTAGAAAAGGGGTTGTGCACATGGGCACTAGAATGAGATACAGAAGCCTGGAGCAATTCAGGGAGAAACCTGGCAACAGCCTCTCTTGCTGGGTGAGAGATGGCCCCTGCTCTTGAGAACAAACAGTGACCTGGGAGTCACTGCCTCAGGCAGGAGTGGCGGAAGCTTCCTAAAAGTGTGTGTGTGTGGGAGGGGGGGGGGGCGGGCTGCCAGTGCCCAAACCATGGCCCCGCTCTCTGGCCTCTCCTTCCCCTGAGGCCCTGCCCTTGTGCCTCCCCTTCCCCTGAGGCCCCTGAGGCCTTCTTCCCCCCAAGACTCCTCCCACCTTGTCACTCACCCTTGTGGCTGGTAAAAAGTGGTGGGGCCATGACCCCCCCCTTGTTCCAGCACTCCTGGCCAGAGGCCATCCTAGCCCAGCAGCGACTCCTGCAGGAGTCACGAGACAGCCCAGCTCCCATTGAGCCAAATGAAACCTTTCCAGTGGCTCCACCTTCACGGGGCCAGCCAGCCTTCCGTGGTAGTCTATTGACAGCCTTAGGGTTCTGAACCAACAACAGGAGCCAGACCAAAGCGTTACTGATCCTATGGCACCCCATATCACCCCCATATCAGCCACTCAGCAATGCCCCTTCTGAACACCAGAGGGTATGTCTGCACTGCATAGAGCATCCAGCACGTTAACGTCAGAAGGACACATTGTGATCATCCAGCCTGACCCCCGGTACACCACAGGCTGGAGAGCCTCCCCCAGCCATCCCTATTCCCTGCCTCCAGCCCAGAACTTCTGGTACAGAGAGAGGCAATCTTACAGAAAAGGTGGGCAGGAGAAGCTAGCCATCCAAGTACATACCGCGGGTCTGTGACAGGATCATACCCAGAGCGGTTAGACTCTCCCTCTGCTTGGGCTGCTGCTGCTATCCTTTTATTTTTAGCAGGAGCACTACGAACTGCAGGATTGTGCTGAGCACACTGCACAGACACCTTCCTTAGAGAGGCTCCAGACACAGCGCTCTGGAAACCCAGGGCAACATGCACCACAGATAGGCGGTGACAGATAACCCACACAAAGGCTCATACCTGACGGGCCTAGTCCTGCTGTGATAAATGAAGGGTGGGTGGTAGCTCCCTTTTTTGGACACCCAGCCAGCCAGTAGCTATAAAATCCCTCTTAGTAGCTGTTCTCTAATCGCTCTACCTGTAAAGGGTTAAGACGTCTCACTGCAATGCATAGGTAAAAGGAAGTGAGTGGGAACCTGGCCAAAAGAGCCAATAGGAAGGCTAAAACTTTTTAAAATTTAAACAAGACTCTCTTTTTTTCTGTCTGTGGTTGTTCTCCCTGGGAGAGGCGAACAGGGCAAAGTTATGGTGTGAGAAGCTTGGGCCAGGTATGAAAAATCATCAGTATCAAACCTAGAAACTTCTCATTAAAACCCCCAGATATGTAAGTAGATCAGGAAATGTCTAGGAAGATGTGATTAGGTTTATCCCTTTTGTTTCTTTATGGCTTGTGACTCCTCTGTGCTAACCCCAGGTGGTTTTGTTTTGTTTGTAACCTTTAAGCTGGACCTCAAGAAAGCTATTCTTGATGCTTAATCCTTGAAGTTTTCTTTCTTTTTTTTTTAATTCTAGCAATAGCTTGAGTTCCCAGATGTATTTTCCTTCCTTTTTTTAAAATAAAATGTACCTTTTTTAAGAACAGAATTGGATTTTTGTGTCTTAAAGGTTTTGTGCGCATGTTGTTTAATTAGCTGGTGGCAACAGCTGATTTCCTTTTTCTTTCTCAGCTCCTCCCCACAGTGTGTGAAAGGGCTTGAGGGTACCCCACAGGAAGGAATTCCCAAGTGCGCCTTTCTGGGCTCTCAAAGGGATTCTGCACTTGGGTGGTGGAAGCATCTACCAATCCAAGGTCAGAGAAAAGCTGTAACCTTTGGGGTTTAATATAAACTTGGAGTGGCCAATATTAATTTTTAGAATCCTTGCGGGCACCCACTTCTGCACTCCAAGTGCCAGAGTGGGGAATTAGCCTTGACATGGTGGCATTGGTTGGATCATTTTTTACCAGAGACACAGTCCTCAGGATTTTAAAAGGACACATTTTTCCTTTTGGCAGCCTGCAAGGCCAGGGAGATTCTTTTCTTTTCTTTTCTTTGCTGCCTGAGGGGGAACAGGCATGCAAAGGGTTCAGACTGCAAAGCCAGAGAGTCCAACAAGCAGTTTATTTTTTTTGTAGCTTAGTGGCAACAAAATAGCTAGGGTAGAGTAGGGCAGCTCTGTGCACGAGGTTGCAGTCGGGCACCGAATCCTTAGAGCAACCAGTCGTCCCAAAGTGGCATGCCATGGAGAAGACAGACCCTGATCAAGCCCAGACATCCAGTTCACTGATATAAATGCAAGGAGGAGAAGCGGGAATGGAAATTTCCCCGGAAGGAAGGGTTAGCCCTCCCCAACCTGAGATCCACATGCCAAGATGGAGGGATGCCCTTAATCCAGACCGAGTTCTAACTGTGGAAGACAGGAATTTCTTCCCACAGATAAAGCACTTGGAGGCGGAAGCAGAGGTGAAGTGCTTGGAGGTGAAAATGGAACTGAAGCACGTAGAGCTGGAAAGGGCTAAGCTGGCTCAACCAGGTAGTCCTAACACCCCTCCTCCAAGTACCACTCCCCATTCCAATAAATTCCCCACATACAAGGCGGGCAATGATACAAAGGCCTTCTTAGAAAATTTTGAAAGGGCTTGCCTTGGGTACAACATTCCTACAGACCAGTATATGGTGGAGTTGAGGCCACAACTCAGTGGACCCTTAACAGAAGTGGCAGTTGAAATGCCTAAAGAACACATGAACAAGTACAAACTTTTTAAACAAAAGGCCAGAATCAGAATGGGGCTAATACTCGAGCATTCCTGTTGGTGGTTCAGAGCCCTAAGGTGGAAACCAGACGTGGCATTTTACGAACACGCCTACCACATTGTAAAAAATTGGGATGCCCGGATATCAGGAGCAAGTGTTAAGTCTCTGGAAGATTTGTCTCTCCTAATGCAAATGGAGCAGTTCGTAGAGGGTGTTCCTGAGGAAACAGAAAGGTACATCCTAGATGGGAAGCCCAAAACTGTAATCAAAGCGGGGAAGATTGGAGCCAAATGGGTGGAGGTGGCGGAGAAGCAGAAAGCTAGTAACAGTTGGTGGGGATACCAGAAAGTGCAACCCGAGATGATACCCCACCATTGGAGTCAGCCCAAGTCCCCACCTCGCAAGGAGGAGCCCTCCACACAGTCAGGGAGACCCCAGATGCTCTCTTGTCCCACCACCCACTTTCCAAGCACACATCTCGCCCCAGCCCACAGTCAGCTGGGTGATGCTTTAAATGTAATGAGCTGGGGCATGTGAAGGCCAACTTGTGAAGGCACAAGAGCACCAGCTGACTGCAACTTATCACCCCGGGAGCCCACCGAGAGCCTTCAGGCCTAGATGCCTTGCAAATACACCCAGAGCAAAGGGAAACTGTGAGTGTGAGCGAGAGTAAGATACTGAGTGGAGAGACACTGGAGCACAGGTGTCAGCTATCCACCAATCCCTGGTGGACCCCAAATTCATCAACCCAGAGGCCCAAGTGACAGTGGAATCCTTTAAGGCCAACTCTTTTAACTTGCCTACAGCCAAGTTGCCTGTCCAGTACAAGGGCTGGTCAGGAATATGGACTTTTGCAGTCTATGACGATTATCCCATTCCCATGGTGCTGGGAGAAGACTTAGCCAACCATGTGAGGCTAACAAAAAAGGTGGGGATGGTCACCCGCAGCCAGGCTAAACAGGCCTCCACACCTAACTCCACTCCTGAGCCTCCTACAAGGACTCAGTCTGTGTCCCCTGATACCACAGGCCTGGGGACCTAGCCAGAGGTGGTGGAACCAGACCCCAGACCAGAGTCTATGGCAGCTGTTGTAGATCCAGTTCCTGGGACCCAGCCAGAACCAGCCCAAGGATCGGAACTGGCAGAGCAGGCAGCACCAGAGCCCATGCTTGCAACCCCACCAGAGTCAGCAGAGCCAGCACCAAAGGGTACCACAGAGCCTGCACCTGCAGCAGCAGCTAAACCAGCACAAGAAGCTCAACTGGAGCCTGAAATACAGCCTAGTTCCCCAGCAGAGAGCAGTTCACAGTCTACGGAGACATCCCCATCACCTGCATCACTTCCAGTGGGACCAAGCCCAAGTCCACAATCCAGCGAGGAACTAATGTCTCCAGCATCAATGGAACAGTTCCAGGCAGAGCAGGAAGTGGATGAAAGCCTCAAGGGATCTTGGATGGCGGCATGGAGTGACCCACCACCTCTCAGCTCTTCTAACATGTCCAGGTTTGTTGTAGAAGGAGGACTCTTAGACAAGGAAACCCTTTCTGATGGGCACAAGGAGGACTGACATCCTCAGAGACAGTTGGTAGTTTCTATTAAGTATAAGGAAAAGCTCTTGAGCTTAGCCCATGATCACCCTAGTTTTGGCCATGATGGGGTGAATAGGACCAAAGACTGCTTGGGAAAGTCATTCCACTGGGAGGGAATGGGCAAGGACATTTCTACCTATGTCTGATCTTGTGAGGTGTGCCAGAGGTGGGAAAGCCCCAAGATCAGGTCAAGGCCCCTCTCCAGCCACTCCCCATAATTGAGGTTCCATTTCAGCATGTAGCTGTGGATATTCTGAGTCCTTTCCCTAAGAAGACACCCAGAGGAAAGCTGTACATACTGACTTTCATGGATTTTGCCACCCGATGTCCAGAAGCTGTAGCTCTAAGCAACACCAGGGCTAAAAGCGTGAGCCAGGCATTGGCAGACATTTTTGCCAGGGTAGGTTGGCCCTCCGACATCCTTATGGATTCGGGAACTAGCTTCCTGGCAGGGACCATGAAAAGTCTTTGGGAAACTCATGGGATGAACCACTTGGTTGCCACCCCTTACCACCACCAAACAAATAGCCTAGTGGAGAAGTGTAATGGGACTTTGGGGGCCATGATACATAAATTTGTGAATAAGCACTCCAGTAATTGGGACCTAGTGTTGCAGCAGTTGCTCTTTGCCTACAGGGCTGTACCACATCCCAGTTTGGGGTTTTTACCCTTTGAACTCGTTTATGGCCACAAAGTTAAGGGGCCATTACAGTTGGTGAAGCAGCAATGGGAGGGGGTTACATCTTCTCCAGGAACAAACATTTTGGACTTTGTAACCAACCTGCTAAGCACCCTCAAAGACTCTCTAGTCCTTGCTTGAGAAAATCTACAGGATGCTCAACATGAGCAAAAGGCCTGATATGATAAACATGCCTGAGAGCGTTTCTTCAGAGTAGGTGACCAAGTCATGGTCCTGAAAGCAGTCCAGGCCAATGAGATGGAAGCATCATGGGAGGGGCCATTTATGGTCCAAGAATGTCTGGGAGCTGTTAATTACCTCGTAGCATTCCCAAACCCTACCCTAAAACCTAAAGTATACCATGTTAATTCTCTAAAGCCCTTTTATTCCCAAGAATTCAAGGTTCTCCAATTTACAGCCCAGGAGAGAAATGACACTGTGAGGCTTGAAGGAGTCTATTATGAAGGGAAAAGCAATGGTGGCGTAGAAGAGGTGAGCCTTTCCATCACCCTTAGGCATAAGCAGCAACAGCAAATCCAGGAACTGTGCACCAGCTTTGTGCCAGTGTTTTCAGCCACCCTAGGACAGATAGAACGGGCATACCACTCCACTGACACAGGTGATGCTCGCCCAATTAGAGCCCAACCCTACCGGATGGCTCCTCAAGCCAAAACTGCAATAGAAAGGAAGATCAAGGACATGTTACAGATGCATGTAATCTGCCCCTCTGAAAGCGCATGGGCCTCTCCAGTGGTTCTGGTTCTCAACCCAGATGGGGAAATCCACTTTTGCATGGACTACCATAAGCTAAATGCTGTAACTCGCCCAGGAAACTATACAATGCCACGCACAGATGAGCTATTGGGGAAACTGGGACAAGACCAATTCATCTCCACCTTAGACTTAACTAAGGGGTACCTCTAGATGACCCAGCCAAGGAAAGGTCAGCCTTCATCACTGTATGAATTTAATATGCTCCCTTTTGAACTGTGAAATGCACCTGCCACCTTCCAGAGACTTGTAGATAACCTTCTGGCTGGATTTGGGGAATTTTCAGTCACCTACCTTGACAATGTGGCTATATTCTCAGATTCAGGGCAGAACACCTGAAACACCTACAAGCTGTCTTCCAACATATAAGGGAGGCAGGATTAACTGTTAAGGCCAAAAAATGTCAAATTGGTCTAAACAGGGTAATGTCCTTGGACACCAGGTGGGTCAAGGAACTATCAACCCCTTACAGACTAAAGTAAATGCTATCCAAAATTGGCCTGTCCCTAAGTCAAAGAATCAGGTCCAATCCTTCTTGGGCTTGGCTGGGTATTACAGATGATTTGTACCACACTACAGCCAAATTGCCACTCCACTGACCGACCTAACAGCCAAATGCAGTTCAGTGGACTGAGAAGTGTCAGAAAGCTTTTAACTACCTTAAGGCAGCCCTTACGTCTGACCCTGTACTAAGGGCCCTGGACTTTGACCAACCTTTCGTCGTAACCACAGGTGTTTCCGAGCGTGGTGTAGGAGCAGTTTTAATGCAGGAAGGACCAGATCAACAATTCCATCCTGTCATGTTTCTCAGCAAAAAACTTTATGAGAGGGAAAGCCACGTTTTCAGTCTCAGAAAAAGAATGTTACGCCATTGTGTATGCTCTGGAAAAGGTACGCCCATACATTTGGGGATGGCGTTTCCACCTGCAGACTGACCATGCTGCACTGAAGTGGCTTCACACAATCAAAGAGACTAACAAAAAACTTCTTTGGTGGAGTTTAGCTCTTCCAGACTTTGATTTTGAAATACAACACATTTCAGGATACTCTAACAAAGAGGCTGATGCACTCTCTCAGGAAGGTTTCCCAGAATCAGCCAAATAAAAATGTCCCTGTATTCTAAATCACTGTAGTCCTTAAAATATGGAAAATACTGTTTAGTTCTTCATGTAATTAGTAGTAACATTAGAGGTGCATGTATCGTATTAACTCTGTTTTCCTAAACCTCCAGGAAGAAATCCCAGCTGGTGTGGACCCGACCTGAACCAGGCTGGCCAACACCATCTGTGATTTGGGGGATGTGTGATAAATGAAGTGGGAGGGGGTAAACTCCCTTTTTTGGACACCCAGCCAGCCAGTAGCTATAAAATCCCTCTTAGTAGCTGTTCTCTAATCGCTCTACCTGTAAAGGGTTAAAAAGTCTCACTGCGATGCGTAGGTAAAAGGAAATGAGCGGGAACCTAGCCAAAAGAGCCAATGGGAAGGCTAAAACTTTTTAAAATTTAAACAAGACTCTCTTTTTGTCTATCTGTGGTTGTTCTCCCTGGGAAAGGCGAACAGAGCAGAACAGGTGTGAGAAGCTTGGGCCAGGTATGAAAAATCAACAGTATCATAGAAACTTCTCATTAAAGCCCCCAGATACGTAAGTAGATCAGGAAATGTCTAGGAAGATGTGATTAGGTTTATCCCTTTTATTTCTTTATGGTTTGTGGATTCATCTGTGCTAACCCCGGGTGGTTTTGTTTTGTTTGTAACCTGTAAGATGGACCTCAAGAAAGCTATTCTTGATGCTTAATCCTTGAAGTTGTTCTTTTTTTTAATTCTAGCAATAGCTTGAGTTCCCAGCTGTATTTTCTTTTTTATGTTTTTTATTAATAAAATTTACCTTTTTAAAGAACAGAATTGGATTTTTGTGTCTTAAGAGGTTTGTGCACATGTTGTTTGTTGCTGGTGGCAACAGCTGATTTCCTTTTTTTTTTCCTTTTCTTTCTCAGCTCTTCCCCAGAGGGCTGTGTGAAAGGGCTTGAGGGTACCCCACAAGAAGGAATTCCCAAGTGCACCTTCCTGGGCTCTCAAAGGGGCTCTGCACTTGGGTGGTGGAAGCATCTACCAATCCAAGGTCAGAGAAAAGCTGTAACCTTGGGGGTTTAATATAAGCCTGGAGTGGCCAGTATTAATTTTTAGAATCCTTACAGGCCCCATCTTCTGCACTTGAAGTGCCAGAGTGGGGAATCAGCCTTGACACCTGTACTCCTGGCCTAGCTGGATATTTTGCCGCGGGTAGGTCCTAGAGACTTGAGCTTTTCTAGCCCTCTTTGATAAACTAGACTGAGTTTCAGTTTCTCATGGTGAGGCAGGTTTTTTAGCACTGTTAGTTCTTTTATGAACCCTTCAATTTTATCATCTTTCTAAAACTGTGGGCACCAAACCTGGTAGAGAATTCCAGTAGTAACGTCACCAGTCCCATATACAGAGGTAACTCACCCCCTGCTCTCACTCAGTAACCCTGTTTATGCACCCAACAGTCACACTCACATGAGCCTTCTCAGCCACAGAACTGTCCACCGAGAAATCT
The DNA here is from genome assembly GCF_965140235.1 of Caretta caretta. Taxonomy (NCBI): domain Eukaryota; kingdom Metazoa; phylum Chordata; order Testudines; family Cheloniidae; genus Caretta; species Caretta caretta. The sequence continues at coordinate 40,525,134 of NC_134213.1, forward strand.
GGTCTTTTGTGTGTTTTTAGTCTATAGTATACAAATTTCACGGGGGAGACCAGCGTTTCTCAAACTGTGAGTCCTGACCCAAAAGGGAGTTGTAGGGGGGTTGCAAGGTTATTTTAGAGGGGTCATGATATTGCCACCCTTATTTCTGTGCTGCCTTCAGAGCTGGGCAGTTGGAGAGCAGCAACAGTTGGCTGGGTGCCCAGTTCTGAAGGTAGCACCCTGCCAGCAATAGCACAGAAGTAAGGGGGGGCAATACCATGCCACCTTTACTTCTGCACTGCTGCCTTCAGAGCTGGGCTGGAGAGTGGCAGCTGCTGACTGAGGGCCCTGTTCTGTAGCAGTGCAGAAGTTAGGATGGCAATACCATACCGTGCCATCTTTACTTTTGCACTGCTGCTGGTGGTTGCTCTGCCTTCAGAGCTGGGCTCCAAGCCAGAAGCCATCACTCTCCAGCTGCCCAGCTCTGAAGGCAGCGCTGCCACCAGCAGCAGCGGCACAGAAATAAGGGTAGCAGTACTGCACACCCCCCCCAATCACTTTGCAAGCACCCCACCCCACAACTCCTTTTTGGGTCAGGAGCCCTACAATTACAACACTGTGAAATTTCAGATTTAAATAGCTGAAATCATGAAATTAACGATTTTAAAAATTCTATGGCCAAATGGACCATGCATTTGGTAGGGCCCTAGCTATGGTGCAGCCTGTAAGTTTATCCCTGGGTGCCTTTTGTGTGTGGCCCATCCTGCGGGTGTGCTCTGAGTAGTTTGTTAGCTCTGGGTGGTGTCAGGATGTAGTCAGCTTTGCACATGCACACCAGCAGAAATTTAGGTGCCTCCATGGTCAGGCAGCAGCTGCACGGTGGTTTGAGAATGTCAGTGGCACCTAAAGAGGCCATGGGCCCCTAAATCCCTTTGTGAAGCTTTGTGAACCTTAGGCATAGCAGTACTAACCAAAGCAACATCAAAATATCTTAAAATCTGGGCCTTAGACACTTCAATATTACCTCAAACTATTTACCATGAAACATGAGGATTAGCAGTCAGTAGATTTCCAGCCTTTAGTTCTTTAATGCTGGAGCCCCATATCAGCGATTCCATTATTTTCCCTGGGAACCATGTCATGCTAACTGGCTTCTAATTACCTGGGTCCACAGGAACATAGGAGTTGCCTGATTGGATCAGACCCAAGGCTTATCCAGTCCAGTGTTCTGTCTCTGACATCTTTTCTACCATTTTAAATACCAGCACAACACTGGCTTTCCCCCACTCTCCAGAACTTCCCTGGTTTCCAACAGTTAAGAATTAACCCCCCAGTGCAGTGAACTCTGCTCAGCCAGTGCCTTCAGACCATTCCTCAGACCTGTGCCCAGTGCGGAATGAGCGGAAGGCCAGGGGGCTGCACTAGGGGAGTGTGAATGGAAATGATGTTTAAGTGGGTGGGGACTGATGCAGGGACTGCTCTGTCTGTGATCTCAGAACAGATGCACACATTAAGCTTTCCTACTGGCAAAATAAGATAGAAACTCTAGCCAGTAATTGTACTAAAGGACACAGGCCTTCACAGACTGGAAGAAACTGGCTGGGCAAGTTAAACTGGGCTGCTGGGCTGTGTTCTGTGCAGGGAACTAAACACAACACAGACATTTGTACTAGATACAAACGCAGGGCGAGTATCCGCTGTAATGGCAGAGCTGTGGGCTCTGCCACTGCTGAAATGCTGCTGAAACGCTGCCTGCTCCCTTGTGCATTGTGCAAATCCATAGTAAGACAGGTAGATGCAAAGTTCCTGTGGAGTTCAGTGGCTGGGCAGCACTGACTGTGTGCGTTCCAAGAGCAGATTTTGGCATAAGGAATTGTAGGGAACCCCTATAAAGGCCTGGTTGGAGGTGGGTGTGATGCTCTGTACTTCGAGGGAACACCCTGCACCCCCAGGTTCATCCTTACAATATGATTGTGTGGTATCCAATGCAAAGTTTGTCATGTTGGGTGTCTTCGGAAGGCTCATGATGCACTGAGCATTGTTGTTATAGTAATGTTATAGGTTGTAATTTCATGTATATAGTTATGATGCTGAAAATGTGTCCTCATGGCTTAAAACAAGCCCAGGCACAACTCTCTAGGAGCAGAGGAGCAGTTCACACCTCATCTGGACATTTGTGGGACAAACTCAGCCCAGCCTCGCAGGAACAAAGGACGCTAGCCTAGGCAGCAAAGGATCTGTTGGACTCTTGAGTGAGTCACCTCTCTTCCCTTGGTCAGTTTGGGACTACGATGAGGAAATGCTCACCTGACTCTGAAAGGGGGGGGGGAAGCCAGGAGGGAAGAAAGAACATGATAAAAGGGAGAGACGTTTGCCATGCTCTTCCTCTCCCTTGCACTTCCATCAGGAGACATCACCACCAAGTGACTGAAGTGCTGATCAAAGCGGAGAGTCTGGCTGAAAGGCAACCAGCCAGCCGGTGGTGAGAGGCATCTAAGTTTGTAAGGGCACTGAAAGTGTTAAGAGCAGCTTAGAATGCGTTTTGCTTTTATTTCATTTGACCAAATCTGACTTGTTGTGCTTTCACTTATAATCACTTAAAATCTGTCTTTTGTAGTTAATAAATTTGTTTGTTTATTCTACCTGAAGCAGTGCGTTTGGTTTGAAGTGTATCTGAGACTCCCCTGGGGATAACAAGCCTCGTGCATATCAATTTCTTTGTTAAATTGACAAACTCATATAAGCTTGCAGTGTCCAGTGGGCATAACTGGCACTGCAAGATGGAGGTTCCTAGGCTTGTGTCTGGGACCAGAGATATTGGCTAGTGTCATTCGGTTGCACAACCCAAGTAGTGGCTGGCCAAAAGTGCTCACTCACATAGCTGGGAGCAGCTTACATGCTAGAGGCTATGCAGGAACAACCCAGGAATGGGGGTTCTCACAGCAGAGCAGGGTAAGGCTGGCTCCCAGAGTTGAGGATTGTAGTGACCTAGCAGATCACCAGTCCAGATAACTCCAGGAGAACATCACAGCAGGTCAGAGTGAATTCCAAACTCCAGGCATCACATGCCAGACAGGTGATGCTGACAAGACTGGACCCATCTCTGGGTTGGCAACAAGTGCAGCTGGCGCCAGATGAAAAATACGCCATGCTCTGAACTTTGCAAAGGCCTGGCAGGGTTCCCTATGGCTCAGCCAGTGTTCAGCAGCATTTCAGAGAGCAACAGATCAAGAGATGCAGAGTTAGAGGGCACTATTGTGTGCCACATTCACACCAAGAGAGCCAGAAAACAGGGAAAATCCCAAAGAGATTCTGAGAAAATATGGACTGAGAGACGACCAAAGGAGTGTACTGCCTCCCAGAATTCCTGCAGAAAGGGCACAGCCACACAGGAGAAGGCAGGAGCTGCTGACGACATGGCTGTGCCCCAGGATGCATCAGAGCAGAGATGTTTTGGGGACAATGCTGAGCTCTCCTGGAAGATTTTGTCAGTCTAAGTTAGTGTAACATCTGCATTGTTAGGGAGAGATCGGAAATGCATTCAGACTGAGACACAAAAGAAGGCTTTTGAGGAACCAACCACAAAGCTTGTGTACTGATTCATTCATTCAGTTTTCCTGACTGATGGCCTGTGATGCCTCCCCAGTAGGGCTGGGGCTGCCTGATGTATAAAGACAGGAAAGAACATTCCACCCTATTTCCTTCCAGTACATTGTGAAAGGTGACTGGGAACTACCTCATCTGGAGCAAGAAACAGGAGGCAATGCAGAGGGGGAATTACATTTCCTTAGCACCTATCAAAAGCCTCTGGATGTAGAGGTAGGCATTGCACCTGTGGCAGGAACCATGGCCTTGGAGTCTAACTGCCTGGGTTACAGCCCAGGCCACTGCTTCTGGCCAAGCCTCTTGTCTGTCTTCCTCTGCCTCTCCAAGGACTCAACAGACTCCCAGCTAAAGCTGACTGCTGAACAAAACCTGCTCCTGCTCAGCCCCCAGCTCCCTCCTCTCCACGTGCCCTGGAGCAGGGAACCTGGGCATCAGCCTCCCTTTGGGCATCTGCTTTGCAATACAAAGGAGTCTCAGAGTTTCCCTGAATGCCCTCATGAGAGGAGTGAGTGGATTCAGCCTCCTGAATGACTCCCCAGTGCACCTGTGGCATCTTAATGCTTCCTGAGGAAGACTGTGCTTCCAGGGTGATACATCAATGGCCCCAGTAGCTACCATTGCACGGGAAATCGCCACTGGCCTGTTTGGCAGGCTAGTGTCAGAGCTCAGTATTACTCACCCACAGACCCCGGCAGAGTTCAAGGCTCAGACAAGCCAGCCTGGGGCAGCATGTCTATGCACAGCTCTCCAATTCATTGTGGCACCTTTTGTTAGTTCCTGGCACAGCTCCTGGGGCATCCCTGGGCAGGTGCAGTGCAGGCGTATAGCGTGATGGTAGCTACAGCCACTGCAGTACGTTGTGATGTATGGGTATCTGCACTGGAGCTGGAAGGCATAAGTTTCAGCTCAAGCAGACATGCCCATGCTAGTTTTGATCAGTCTAGCACACTAAAAAGAGAAGCGTAGCCCCTGTGGGTGAGTGGCAGGAGGGACTAGCTGCCAAGTACATATCTAGGGACTCTTGGGGCAGCTAGCTCCTCCCACTGCTTGTGCAGCCTATTTTTAGCACTAGCTTGATGAGAGCTTGTGCAAGTCTGTCTGCTCAAACAGGAAATGAGACCTTCCAGCTCCAGTGTGGACACACTCCGTATCTTCTTCTTTCATACGGCTTTAAAACAGCAGTGTCAGATGTCCAGGTCCAGGCTGGCAAGCCAATTCATTGCTTCAGGTGACATGGAGGGGATGGCAGAGACCCCATTAGGGTATGATCGCTGGATGCTGACTGATGAGGTGTTCCTCAGCTTGAAGTCTGTTTCCACAGTCACAAATAGGAGTGTCTCAGTCCCCGTGTGATGCATGGATGCGATTTAAAGTGGACCATATTTTCTGTGAGGGTAAAAAGCTTCTTCAGTTGGGTCCTTGATGAGTGTTTGTCTTGGACCGCTACAGACTAGGGACCGAATGGCTAGGCAGCAGTTCTGCGGAAAAGGACCTAGGGGTGACAGTGGACGAGAAGCTGGATATGAGTCAGCAGCGTGCCCTTGTTGCCAAGAAGGCCAATGGCATTTTGGGATGTATAAGTAGGGGCATAGCGAGCAGATCGAGGGACGTGATCGTTCCCCTCTATTCGACATTGGTGAGGCCTCATCTGGAGTACTGTGTCCAGTTTTGGGCCCCACACTACAAGAAGGATGTGGATAAATTGGAGAGAGTCCAGCGAAGGGCAACAAAAATGATTAGGGGTCTAGAACACATGACTTATGAGGAGAGGCTGAGGGAGCTGGGATTGTTTAGCCTGCAGAAGAGAAGAATGAGGGGGGATTTGATAGCTGCTTTCAACTACCTGAAAGGGGGTTCCAAAGAGGATGGCTCTAGACTGTTCTCAATGGTAGCAGATGACAGAACGAGGAGTAATGGTCTCAAGTTGCAGTGGGGAAGGTTTAGATTGGATATTAGGAAAAACTTTTTCACTAAGAGGGTGGTGAAACACTGGAATGCGTTACCTAGGGAGGTGGTAGAATCTCCTTCCTTAGAGGTTTTTAAGGTCAGGCTTGACAAAGCCCTGGCTGGGATGATTTAACTGGGAATTGGTCCTGCTTTGAGCAGGGGGTTGGACTAGATGACCTTCTGGGGTCCCTTCCAACCCTGATATTCTATGATTCTATGATTCTATGACCTTGGTGTCCTTCCATTGCGCTCACCATTGATCCTCAGGGGAGAACTCTGAGTCTTTGAGCTCTTGCACTGCAGGAGCTCAGTATGTTATTTAGGTCTTCTTGTATTGGAAGATCCTTGTTTCCTTGAGTATGATGGGACTCCCAAAGGATTCTCATGGCTTGGCGACATCGGGGAGGGTGGATGTGGGCCTTAAAGGAAGCCAGAGTTGTGGCATTGATTTAATTGTGCCCATGATGATTGACATGATGGTGTTAGGTTGAGAGCCGACAAATGGTGTGTGGGATCTATGTGTCCAGATGTGTGAGCGGTACTCTGCGGTATAGACAAAGGGCAAGTGCAAAGGTTCACAGGGTCTTTGCATTAGTTTCCCCAGGTCATATCTGCTAGCTTCTGGATAAGATTTACACCCATCTTTATGCAATGTTACTGAATGAACAAGAGGTTTCCAACCAGGCCAATCTTACTGCACTGACCAATCTTAGGCTTAACGCAACACTGAAGTAGGATTCCAGAAAAAACTCAAGACTGGGGCCGCTTTGTTAGACTTGTCTTCAGCCTGCGATACCATATGGTGTCCTCCTGAAAGCCAGCAGAATTTTCCAGTGCAACGCACTGATAACATTCTTCTGAGTTCTGACCAACTGCAGGCTTTGCATTTTCCTTCATGGCCAGGTCAGTTTGCCATGCCCTCTCAGTGATGGCCTACCACAGCGATCAGTCCTAGCACTGCTCCTCTTTAATACCTACCCAATCGACCGTCCCTGAACATCATCACAGAGATTTGTCTGGGCTGATACCAGTGCTCTGACTACACAGGCTTGGGATTTACCTATCAGAGAAGAAACCGGAACCAAAGACCTTAACATGGTAGAAGAATATTTCTTATACAGTAGAACCTCAGAGTTAGGAACACCAGAGTTACAAATTGACCAGTCAACCACACACGTCATTTGGAACCAGAAATACAAAATCAGGCAGCAGCAGAGACAAACAAACAAACAAATAAAAAAGCAAAGACAGTACAGTACTGTGATAAATGTAAACTACTAAAAAAAACAAAACAAAAAAAAACCAGGGGAAAGCAGCATTTTTCTTCTGTATAGTAGTTTCAAAGCTGTATTAAATCAATGTTCAGTTGTAAACTTTTGAAAGAACCACAACGTTTTGTTCAGAGTTACAAACAACCTCCATTCCCTAGGTGTTCATAACTCAGGTTCTACTGTGTTGGTGGCTAAAACCAACCCTCACCAAGACTTGTTGTACCAGCATTCCATCAAAACAATCAAAAGGCTTGGACAGAACTGCACATGGACTTCCATAGCCAGTGGATCCCACCCCAAATATCCACTAGAATATCTTGGTGTGACATTAGACCAAAGTCTCACACACCACCAGCATCTGAAAAATATCCACAACAAAATAAAGATATGCATGCTGCAGATGTGTGTATAATGTACAGTATATATCACAGCCAAACTATTATCTTAAGAGAATGATAAGGGTGCAATGTGGACCACTCAAAAGTCTAGAAATACCCCCTGCATGTGCGGCCTATAGTGAGCCATGAAGGAAAAAAGAATCTGGGTCTACAAATGTTCAAATGCCTTAAATGTAGGAATCTTGCCTAATCACACTACAGGGCAGAGTTAATGTTGTTTAGGGTAACTGTGCATTTCCATAGCTTAGCATGTTTGGATTTCTTGTAACTTTTACTCTGAATTTTCTTTCTCTTAGCTTAATGATTTGTGCTCTCATCCTGAACTCCAGATTAATGTAGGGTTGTTTTTTTTTGTCTGGGACTTTCCTTGGTTTCTGTTGTTTGTTTGTTTTCTTTCCAGCCAGCCCTGTGCCCCTAGGGGTCCTGTCTCTGCTACCTCTGAGGGCTACACTCATGACAGCTTCTCCTGCTTTTGGCCTCTATCATTCTCTCTCATGCACACACAGCTGCACCCAGTCAATGCCCCAGCCCCTGCATTTGCAATCAGTCCCAGGGAAACCCCTGGTCCACATGGCTGAGCATCTGCTCAGGCCTTGCCATGTTGGCCAATTCATTGGGCAGTGGTTTCCATTGTTTCAACCATCACCACATAAAGAGGCACTTAATTGCTCCTCCATTTAGTCTGAATGAAGGGGTGTCACCTCCATCTACTGTGTCTTTCCTGATGGAGCAGTACTTTGTGATTTAGCTAGTTTGGCTCTGTGATGCTCTGTACCTTAGGGGAACACCCAGCACCCCCATGTTCATCTTTGTAAAATGATTGTGTGGTATCCAATGCAAAGTTTGTCATGTCAGGTGTCTTCAGAAGGCTCATGATGCACTGAGCATTGTTGTTATAGTGATGTTATAGTAATTGTTGTTACAGTAATATTATAGCAGTGTTATAGGTTATAATTTCATGTATATAGTTATGACGCTGAAAATATGTCTTCATGGCTTAAAATAAGCCCAGGTAAAAACTCTCCAAGAGCAGAGAGGCAGTTCACACCGCATCAGGGAATGTATGGGACAAACCCAGCCCAGCCTCACAGGAACAAAGGACGCTTGCCTAGGCAGGAACAAAAGGATCTGTTGGACTCTTGAGTGAGTCACCCCCCTTCCCTTGGTCAGTTTGGGACTGACTCTGAAGGGTGGGGGGTGGGGGTGGGGGCAAAGCCAAGAGGGAAGAAAGAACATGATAAAAGGGAGAGACATTTGCCATGCTCTCTCTCTCTCTTCCACCTACATCTACAGACACCACCACCAAGCGACTGAAGTGCTGATCAAAGGGGAGAGCAACCAGCCAGCCTATGGTGAGAAGCATCTAAGTTTGTAAGGGCACTGAAAGTAACAGCTTAGAATGTTTTTTGCTTTTATTTCATTTGAACAAATCTGACTTGTTGTGCTTTGACTTATCACTTAAAGTCTGTCTTCATAGTTAATAAATCTGTTAGTTTCTTCTACCTGAAGCCGTACGTTTGGTTTGAAGCATGTCAGAGACTCCCCCTGTGATAACAAATCTGGTACATATCCATTTCTTTGTTAAATTGACGAACTCATTGAAGCTTGCAGCGTTCAGCAGGCATAACTGGGCACTGCAAGATGGAGGTTCCTAGAGATGTGTCTGGGACCAGAGATATTGGCTAGTGTCATTCGGTTGCACAATCCAAGGAGCAGCTTACTTGCTAGAGGCTGTGCATGAACAGCCCAGGAGTGGGGGCTCTCAGAGAAGAACAGGGTAAGGCTGGCTCCCAGAGTCAAGGATTGGGGTGACCTAGCAGAGGGATAGCTCAGTGGTTTGAACATTGGCCTGGTAAACCCAGGGTTGTGAGTGCAATCCTTGAGGGGGCCATTTAGGGATCTGGGGCAAAAATTGGGGATTGGTCCTGCTTTGAGCAGGGGGTTGGACTAGATGACCTCTTGAGGTCCCTTCCAACTCTGATATTCTATGATTCTATGATCACCGGTCCAGATAACACCAGAGGGGAATATCACAGGCTCCCCGGAGACTTTTCAGTGCTGGGCTGCTCTTTGAATCCTTACGCCTTCTGCTTCAGAGCCAGGAACTTTGTGTGTATACAGCCAACTGCGGGCAGGTCCACACTTAAAATGCTGCATGGGGACAGCTGCACTGATGCAGCTGCGCTACTGTAGCACTTCAGTGAAGATGCTCCCATGCCAACAGGAGAGTTTCTCCCATTGGCGTAGTTAAGCCACTTCCTTGAGAGGCAGTAGCCATGTCAATGGAAGAAGCTCTCCCATCAAAATCGTGCTGTCTACATGAGGGGGTAGGTCAGTATAACTATGTCACTCAGGGAGGTGGTTTTCACACCCCTCAGTGACATAGTTATGCCAATATAGGACTGTAGTATAGACCTGGCCTGGGTGTCATACAGAGATATTTCCCCTCCCATTCATGGGAGCCATTCTCTGACACTATGAGAATTGAGACTTTCCCATCCCCCTCCCTGTCCAGGCACCCTTCACAGCTGCCCATTTCCTGTGTGGATTTCCCTCTAATGCAAGAAACAGGGCCTCATTCCTGCACTGTGCAAGAGCCCACAGGCCTTGTTCTCCGTTCTGTGCCCAGCCCCCGTGGACTGTGCTAGCCACACCCCAAGCCTGGTGGCATGTGGGATTTGCAGACACAGAGGCCCTGAGCTTGTGGGGCCCAAGCTCCAGAGGCTGTGCCTGGGGTCCCCATGGCAGTCTCTCTAGGGTTCATCAGCTTCAGAGCAGATGGGGAGCATGAGATCCAGAGGCCTGTGCAGGCAGGCCAGGCCTCATTGTTAGGAGGGGATCAAAGGCCCCTTTGCTCCTGCTCAGCACAGGGGGCTAGGGTTGCACAAAACTGAACACCCTATCCCTGCCCCTTCCCCGAGGTCCCACTCCCTTCCCCCAGCCCTTCCCCTGGGCCATGCCCCTGCTCACTACATTCTCCATCCCTCCATGGCTCACTTTCCCCCACCCTCACTCACTTTCACTGGGCTGGGGCAGGGGGTTGGGAGTGGGAGTAGGAGAGGGCTCTAACTGGGGGTGCAGGGGGCCGGAAATGAGAGGTTCAGATGTGTGTGTGGGGGGGCTCCGGGCTGGGGCAGGGAGTTGGGGTGCAGGAGAAGGTGAGGGCTCTGGAGTGGGGCTGGGGATGAGGGGTTTGGAGTGCAGGATGGGGCTCCAGGCTGGGGAGTGGAGCCAAGGGATTCAGAATGTGGGAGGAGGCTGTGGATTGAGGCAGGGATTTGCAGTGTGGGAGGGGGTGAGGGCTCTGGGCTGAGAATGCAGGCTCTGGGGTGGGGCAGGGATGAGGGGTTTGGGGTATAGGAGGATGCTCCAGGCTGGGATTGAGGGGTTTGGAGGTCTGGAGGGGGATCAGGTCCGAGGTTGGGTGAAGAGGGGGAGGACTCTGGCTGGGGGTGCAGATTCTGGGGTGGGGCCAGGGATGAGGGGTTTGAGGTGCAGGAGGGGGCTCTGGGTTTGGGGGGGCTCAGGGCTGGGGCAGGGGGTTGGGGCTTGGGCTTACCTCCAGCAGCTCCCAGTCAGCGGTGCTGTGTGTCTAAGGCAGGGTCCCTGCCTGTCCTGGCTCCATGTTGTGCTCTGGAAGCAGCCAGCAGCAGGTCCGTCTCCTAGGTGGGGGTGCCAGGAGACTCCACGTGCTGCTCCTGCCCACAGGCACTGCCCCCCAGCTCCTATTGGCCATGGTTCCCAGCTAATGGGAGTGCAGAGCTGGTGCTTGGGGTAGGGGTGTCATGCGGAGCCCCGTGCCCTCCCCCCCCGGCCTAGGAGATGGACCTGGTGGCCACTTTTGGGGTGCAGTGTGGTGCCAGGATAGGTAGGGACTAGCCTGCCTTAGCCCTCTGTGCCGCCAACCGGACTTTTAACAGCCCCGCCGGTGGTGCTGACTGGAGCCAGTAGGGTCCCTTTTAGACCGGGTGTTCTGATCGAAAACTGGACACCTGTCAACCCTAAGGGGGACCATGAGGCAAGACAGTGGCCAGCTCTCAAACATGCCCCTCCCCCTAACCCCTTCATCAGGCAACCCAGCCTTTGGGGCACGGTGGGGGGGCAAAGCAGGGGAACAGTTTTTCACATGCAATAACAGGCTCAGGGAGGGGTTGGGAGAGAGCAGAGAAGGCGGTGGGGGGCAGGGCAGGCCTATCCTTGGGTCCTCTCTACCAAAGCTTTTGACACGGTCTCCCACAGTATTCTTGTCAGCAAGTTAATGAAGTATGGGCTGGATGAATGCACTATAAGGTGGGTAGAAAGTTGGCTAGATTGTCGGGCTCAAAGGGTAGTGATCAATGGCTCCATGTCTAGTTGGCAGCCGGTGTCAAGTGGAGTGCCCCAGAGGTTGGTCCTGGGGCCGGTTTTGTTCAATATCTTCATAAATGATCTGGAGGATGGTGTAGATTGCACTCTCAGCAAATTTGCGGATGATACTAAACTGGGAGGAGTGGTAGATATGCTGGAGGGCAGGGATAGGATACAGAGGGACCTAGACAAATTGGAGGACTGGGCCAAAAGAAATCTGATGAGGTTCAATAAGGATAAGTGTGGGGTCCTGCACTTAGGATGGAAGAACCCAATGCACAGCTACAGACTAGGGACCGAATGGCTAGGCAGCAGTTCTGCGGAAAAGGACCTAGGGGTGACAGTGGACGAGAAGCTGGATATGAGTCAGCAGCGTGCCCTTGTTGCCAAGAAGGCCAATGGCATTTTGGGATGTATAAGTAGGGGCATAGCCAGCAGATCGAGGGACGTGATCGTCCCCCTCTATTCGACATTGGTGAGGCCTCATCTGGAGTATTGTGTCTAGTTTTGGGCCCCACACTACAAGAAGGATGTGGATAAATTGGAGAGAGTCCAGCGAAGGGCAACAAAAATGATTAGGGGTCTGGAACACATGACTTATGAGGAGAGGCTGAGGGAACTGGGCTTGTTTAGTCTGCAGAAGAGAAGAATGAGGGGGGATTTGATAGCTGCTTTCAACTACCTGAGAGGTGGTTCCAGGGAGGATGGTTCTAGACTATTCTCAGTGGTAGAAGAGGACAGGACAAGGAGTAACAGTCTCAAGTTGCAGTGGGGGAGGTTTAGGTTGGATATTAGGAAAAACTTTTTCACTAGGAGGGTGGTGAAACACTGGAATGCGTTACCTAGGGAGGTGGTAGAATCTCCTTCCTTAGAAGTTTTTAAGGTCAGGCTTGACAAAGCCCTGGCTGGGATGATTTAATTGGGGATTGGTCCTGCTTTGAGCAGGGGGTTGGACTAGATGACCTCCTGAGGTCCCTTCCAACCCTGATATTCTATGATCGATTCTATGATCCCCCTCTGCTATGGTCAGCCCTTCAAGCCTTCTGCAGAGGAAGGAGCTGCCGGGCAGGGGATCGGGAGCCTGCAGAAGGATGAGGACCTTGGGCAGGGAGGGGCGAGAGAGCCTGGAGGAAGCGGAGCTGCCAGGGTCAGGAGACCAGAAGTGGAGGGTCACAGTCCCCACAATGGACAAGTGGCCAGCATGGGAGGAGGGAGAGGGGCAGGGGGAGCAGGGGCAGGAGAGGATGTGGACAGGTGGCAAGGAGGGGGCAGGTTGCAGGGACAGGGGGTGGGAGCAGGGATGGGAGCAAGGGTGGGGGCAGGTAGCAGAGAGGGGGTAGGGGACAGAAAGGGGGCAGGGGAAGGTGGCAGGGGGTGGGAGCAGGGACAGGGTGGGGGCAGCTGGCAGGGAGTAGGAGTAGGGATAGGGGGTGGGGGCAGGGGGCAGGGGGCAGAGGGTGAGAGCAGGAATGGGGAGGGTGCTGGGGTAGGGGGCTGGGGGTAGGAGTAGGGGGCAGGGGCAGGTAGCAGAGAGGAGGTAGCTGGCAAGAGGTGGGAGCAGGGGCAGGGGGAGGGGGCAGGTATCGAGGAGGGGGAGCAGGGATGGGTGGGGGCAGGCTGCAGAGGAGGAGCCCAGGTACCGCTATGCTTGGGAGGGTGGCTCTGCCTGGCTGTAGCTCAGGTAGCAGGAGCAGTGCAGAGAAGCCATCAGCGCTGACCTGGGCATCCAGGCCTCAGCCCCAGAGCCAGCAAAGCTCCCGGGGCCAGGCCAGCCCCACAGAGCAGGGGCTCCCCAGGGACTGTGCCAGACGGACTCCACTGACCCTTGTCATGACATTCTTTTTCACTGACAGACATAACCAAAAAGAAACAGCCGAATGCCGTTCAGTGGACCGAAGAGTGTCAGAGGGCCTTTAACCAGCTTAAAGCGACACTCATGTCTGACCCTGTACTAAGGGCCCCAGACTTTGACAAACCGTTCCTAGTAACCACAGATGCGTCCGAGAGTGGTGTGGGAGCAGTTTTAATGCAGGAAGGACCGGATCAAGAATTCCACCCTGTAGTGTTTCTCAGCAAGAAGCTGTCTGAGAGGGAAAGCAACTGGTCAGTCAGTGAAAAAGAATGTTACGCCATTGTCTACGCTCTGGAAAAGCTATGCCCATATGTTTGGGGACGGCGTTTCCACCTGCAAACCGACCATGCTGTGCTACAGTGGCTTCATACCGCCACGGGAAATAACAAAAAACTTATTCGGTGGAGTTTAGCTCTCCAAGATTTTGATTTCGACATCCAACACATCTCAGGAGCTTCTAACAAAGTGGCTGATGCACTCTCCCATGAAAGTTTCCCAGAATCAACTGGTTAAAATCATCCTTGAGATGTGGAAAATGTTGTTAGTCTTTATATACTTGGTAGTATATTTAGAGGTGCATGTGTCTTATTAACTCTGTTTTTTCCTAGAGCTCCAGGAAGAAATCCCAGCCAGCGTTCCACCCTATCTGTGATTTGGGGGGCGTGTCATAAATATAAAGGGAATGGTAAACACCTTTAAAATCCCTCCTGGCCAGAGGAAAAACCCTTTCACCTGTAATGGGTTAAGAAGCTAGGATAACCTCGCTGGCACCTGACCAAAATGACCAATGAGGAGACAAGATACTTTCAAAAGCTGGGGGGAGGGAGAACCTCTCTGTCTGTGTGATTCTTTTGCTGGGGACAGAACAGGAATGGAGTCTTAGAACTTAGTAAGTAATCTGGCTAGATATGCGTTAGATTCTGTTTGTTTAAATGGCTGAGAAAATAAGCTGTGCTGGAGGAAATGGCTATTCCTATTTTTGTGTCTTTTTGTAACTTAAGGTTTTGCCTAGAGGGATTCTCTATGTTTTGAATCTAATTACCCTGTAAGGTATTTACCATCCTGATTTTACAGAAGTGATTCTTTTTACTTTTTCTTCTATTAAAATTCTTCTTTTTAAGAAACTGAATGCTTTTTCACTGTTCTTAAGATCCAAGGGTTTGGGTCTGTGGTCACCTACGCAAATTGGTGAGGATTTTTATCAAACCTTCCCCAGAAAGGGCGGGGGTAATGTTTGGGAGGACTTTGGGGGGGGCGGGGGGAAGATGTTTCCAAATGGACTCTTTCCTAATAATAATAATACCGGTTAGATGTTTGGTTGTAGCAGCGAAAGTCCAAGGGCAAGTTGTACCTTGGGGAAGTTTTAACCTAAGCTGGTAAAAGTAAGCTTAGGAGGTGTTCATGCAGGTCCCCACATCTGTACCCTAGAGTTCAGAGTGGGGAAGGAACCTTGACAGCCCTGGAGAAGCATCATGGGGAGTGTGACAGATTTCTCTGGCCCAGGTGAGCGCTGGCCGGGCCATGCCCAACCCTCTGCCCAAGGCAAGGGGCTCTGGAGGCAGAGCCAGATGCTCTCAGCAGCGGCTTGCAACTCATCTCTTCCTCTCCTCCACCTGGCCCCCCTTTGCACCCCAGTGCCAGCCCCCCTCTCCCAGGCAGGGGCCACAGAGGGCAGCAGAACAGGCCAACTTGCAGCAGAAGGGCTGCTGTCCCTCCCACCCCACTAACTCACTCTCCTGCTAGTTTATGGCTGGAACATTTTGTTTGCGAAGTGCTGTCAGATGCGACATTAAGAGGCACCATAAATCAGAGTGCCGGGGCCTCTCCAAGCCTCCGCAGATGAAAACCTTTTATCACAATTTGGATCTGTTTGCTCTGGTATGAAAATTACGGCTCCAGTTTAGCATCAGCCTCCCATTATTCATGTCCCTGTGAGGCTGCAGTGCCTGCAAAATTGGATTGTTCCAAGCTTCCCCTCCCCTCCACATGCTCCCACAGCCACTCTGTCCTGGTGCCACCCGCCTGCTCCCTAACAGACTCAGCCCCTCCACCGCAACCTGGGCACGAGTGGGAGTGAGGCCAGGGCCCCAAAGCGCAGCGGCCAGATGGATTGGGGCCAGGAACCTGTTTGGATCGGGGCCAGAGCCTCAAAGGGCAGTGGCCAGCTGCATTGGGGCCAAAGACCAGCCTGGAGAACTGAGAAACCAAATGGGGGTGGGAGATAGAGAGAGAGCTCCATCCCCTAGCATGGACCCCCCAGAACTGGACACTGTCTGAGACACAGCAATTGCTCCAAGCCATGGACCCTGCTCTGAACCCTGGCCCCCTCCAAGCCATACCGTGCCCTGAGCCATGAACTTGCTTCTAGCCAGCCCCTGCTGCCATATACATCAGCTCTGAGATGACATGCCATGAGCCATCACCCATGCTGGATGCCATGCCAGTTTCAAGCGGCACCCCGCCCCAAACCATGGCCCTGCTGCAAGGCCCGCCATGGCCCTGCTGCAAGCTGCATCCTGGCTACAAGCGATGCAGAGATTCAAGAGGTGCCCTGATGGAAGCCATGCCCAACTCAGGGTCCCAGCCCACTCCAAGCCACATCCTGTGGTCTGAGCCACAACCCCTCGTCTGAGCCCCACCCCGCCCACACCACGCTCTGCCCTTTTCAAATTAATGGTGTTAAATTTGCAAATGAATTTTAGTTCTGCTGTTTCTCTTTGAAGTCTGTTCATTTGCAAATTTAACACCATTAATTTGGGCTTGAATAGGGACTAGGAGCGGCTGGCTCACTACAAAAGCAGCTTTACCTCTCCTGGAATTGACACCTCCTCATGTATTATTGGGAGTGGACTACATCCACCCTGATCATAGAATCATAGAATATCAGGGTTGAAAGGGACCTCAGGAGGTCATCTAGTCCAACCCCCTGCTCAAAAGCAGGACCCATCCCCAATTAAATCATCCCAGCCAGGGCTTTGTCAAGCCTGACTTTAAAAACTTCTAAGGAAGGAGATTCCACCACCTCCCTAGGCAACGCATTCCAGTGTTTCACCACCCTCCTAGTGAAAAAGTTTTTCCTAATATCCAACCTAAACCTCCCCCACTGCAACGTGAGACCATTACTCCTTGTCCTGTCCTCTTCCACCACTGAGAATAGTCTAGAACCATCCTCCCTGGAACCACCTCTCAGGTAGTTGAAAGCAGCTATCAAATCCCCCCTCATTCTACTCTTCCGCAGACTAAACAATCCCAGTTCCCTCAGCCTCTCCTCATAAGTCATGTGTTCCAGACCCCTAATCATTTTTGTTGCCCTTCGCTGGACTCTCTCCAATTTATCCACATCCTTCTTGTAGTGTGGGGCCCAAAACTGGACACAGTACTCCAGATGAGGCCTCACCAATGTTGAATAGAGGGGGACGATCACGTCCCTCGATCTGCTGGCAATGCCCCTACTTATACATCCCAAAATGCCATTGGCCTTCTTGACAACAAGGGCACACTGCTGACTCATATCCAGCTTCTCGTCCACTGTCACCCCTAGGTCCTTTTCCGCAGAACTGCTGCCTAGCCATTCGGTCCCTAGTCTGTAGCTGTGCATTGGGTTCTTCCGTCCTAAGTGCAGGACCCTGCACTTATCCTTATTGAACCTCATCAGATTTCTTTTGGCCCAATCCTCCAATTTGTCTGGGTCCCTCTGTATCCTATCCCTGCCCTCCAGCATATCTACCACTCCTCCCAGTTTAGTATCATCCGTAAATTTGCTGAGAGTGCAATCCACACCATCCTCCAGATCATTTATGAAGATATTGAACAAAACCGACCCCAGGACCGACCCCTGGGGCACTCCACTTGACACCGGCTGCCAACTAGACATGGAGCCATTGATCACTACCAGTTGAGCCTGACAATCTCGCCAACTTTCTACCCACCTTATAGTGCATTCATCCAGCCCGTACTTCTTTAACTTGCTGACAAGAATACTGTGGGAGACAGTGTCAAAAGCTTTGCTAAAGTCAAGATACAATACATCCACTGCTTTCCCTTCATCCACAGAACCAGTAATCTCATCATAGAAGGCGATTAGATTAGTCAGGCATGACCTTCCCTTGGTGAATCCATGCTGACTGTTCCTGATCACTTTCCTCTCATGTAAGTGCTTCAGGATTGATTCTTTGAGGACCTGCTCCATGATTTTTCCGGGGACTGAGGTGAGGCTGACTGGCCTGTAGTTCCCAGGATCCTCCTTCTTCCCTTTTTTAAAGATTGGCACTACATTAGCCTTTTTCCAGTCATCCGGGACTTCCCCCGTTCGCCATGAGTTTTCAAAGATAATGGCCAATGGCTCTGCAATCACAGCCGCCAGTTCCTTTAGCACTCTCGGATGCAACTCGTCCGGCGCCATGGACTTGTGCACGTCCAGCTTTTCTAAATAGTCCCTAACCACCACTTTCTCCACAGAGGGCTGGCCATCTATTCCCCATGTTGTGATGCCCAGCACAGCAGTCTGGGAGCTGACCTTGTTCGTGAAGACAGAGGCAAAAAAAAGCATTGAGTACATTAGCTTTTTCCACATCCTCTGTCACTAGGTTGCCTCCCTCATTCATTAAGGGGCCCACACTTTCCTTGGCTTTCTTCTTGTTGCCAACATACCTGAAGAAACCCTTCTTGTTACTCTTAACATCTCTCGCTAGCTGCAGCTCCAGGTGCGATTTGGCCCTCCTAATTTCATTCCTACATGCCCGAGCAATATTTTTATACTCCTCCCTGGTCATATGTCCAACCTTCCACTTCTTGTAAGCTTCTTTTTTATGCTTAAGATCCGCTAGGATTTCACCGTTAAGCCAAGCTGGTTGCCTGCCATATTTACTATTCTTTCGACACATCGGGATGGTTTGTCCCTGTAACCTCAACAGGGATTCCTTGAAATACAGCCACCTCTCCTGGACTCCTTTCCCCTTCATGTTAGTACCCCAGGGGATCCTACCCATCCGTTCCCTGAGGGAGTCGAAGTCTGCTTTCCTGAAGTCCAGGGTCCGTCAAATTGGCCCTGTCAGCACTGGTTCTCCACTTGTGAGGTAACTCCCTTCTCTTCATGTGCCAGTATATTTATGTCTGCATCTGTAATTTTCACTCCATGCATCTGAAGTGGGGGTTTTACCCACGAAAGCTTATGCCCAAATAAATCTGTTAGTCTTTAAGGTGCCACCGGACTCCTGGTTGTTTTTGTGGATACAGACTAATATGGCTACCTCCTGATACTTGAGGATGATGAAGCAGCTGAGCCGCAGGGCCTGGGCTGGGCCCTTGGGGCAAGGAATGAGGCACCCTAGGAAGACACGGCTCACAGAGTGAATTGCTCCCTGTTAGGGACAGTGCATTTGAGCTGGAGTTTTCGGCTACCATTCCCAGCAGTGGGGCAGGGGTTGGGGAAGGAGCAGCTGCCTGAGGCCCTGGTCAGGACAGCAGAATACTGTGCCAGGCTTGGCTGCAGGAAGGGGTGCAGCTAGCACATACCACCCAGCCGGATTTCCCTACTGCTCACATCCAGCGAGCCCGTCGGGGGCTAGTGCGCGGAGCAGGGGATAGTGCTGGGAAGTAGCAGTCCCACCCCAGCTCCCAGCTGCCTCTGGTTCCTGGAGGCTGGTAGGAGACAGAAGCTCTTCCCAACACCTGAACAGGTGCTGGTTGCTCTGCTTCTGTCTAACCTAGGCATATGTAAAGTGCCCATTGCCATGGTGTCTCTGTGCCCCGTGCAGCAAAGTCAGCAGTGTGCTGGGAGTCAGCACCCAATGGCTGGGGATTGCTTATGGGGCACACAGGGGTAGGGTCTGGGGAGGGAATTGGGGGTGTCATTGGGAAGTGGTGGCTGCTGTTGGAGGAGTCTCAGCCCTCATGGTGGAGAAACAGCAGCTTAGCAGCTCCACTCAGAGGTGACTGGGCCTAGGCCTCTGCTGGGGCTTCCCCAGGTTGGCTGGGTGGGGCAGGCTGGCTAGAGAATGCTGTGGGAGAAGCAGGCAGCGTTGCTCCCTCAGGTAGCTGCCTCCCACTTGACTCCCTCTTTTTAATGCCTGTGCTCAGAGTGCAACCCCCACCGGCCCCTCTTCAGCCTCTGAGGCTGCAGACGGGAAATCCCACGGTTTTTGTAATGAGTGAAATACAAAAATGAGTGATACAGTCAGAACAGCAGCCCCTGTGTTATTTGTTGATATTTAATTCCCTGTCTGGGCAGCAGTAGGAAGCAGGATGGGTTTCTGGGATAGCACATTGTAACCATGCCTCAGAGGGCCACAACTGAGAATGCCAAACTCAGGACAAACTGCTGAGAAACAGGGCAAACACAACCCAAAACTGGTAGTTATTCTTCCATAAGATATATCAAACCAGCAACAAAAGTAAACTTTTGTTTCACCACACTGGCTAACAAGAAATCAGAACAGCAGTTTCCTCAGGCATTCCAGTTTTATGTCACCACCAAAAACATTGGATTCAGAGATGAGTAGCTCTTTACAACCAGTCTCATCAAATAAAAGTTTCTTCTGATCCCAAAGAACCAGCCATACACCCAGGTCAATATATAACTCAGATCTTACCCAAAATTCGCGCTGATGCCAATCTTTTAGTATCTAAAACCTAAAGATTTATTCATAAAACGAAAGAAAGAAAAAAGGTGAGTGTTAAAATTGGTTAAAGGAATCAAATACATACAGTAATTGTAAAGTTCTTGGTTCAGGTTTGTAGCAGTGATGGAATAAACTGCTCGCTAAAGTCAAGTCTCTGGCTGCTTCCAAATCATTGGAAGGAACTCAGTCCATTAGTTAGAATTCTCCCATTAGTAAAATCCTGAGGTTTGGGCAGAAAGGAGGCTGGAGCAGGGCAGAGGCAAATGGGAGGCGTTTCCAGGGCCTTTTATATCTTCTGCCATGTGGAGGGAATCACATTGTTCTTACTGTGGAAAAGTACAGTAACAAGATGGTGGTTGGAGTCATATGGACAAGTCACATGTCCATGCATTTTTGCCTAGTCATTGCAGGAAGCCATTACCTATACTTCAGATGGAACGTTTGCAGGACAGTCCATTCGTATAGATGGACATCTCCCCTGGTCCATTGACAGTTAAGTGTTTCTTGATTAGCCAGTTAATTTGAATAGTCCCTTCAAGATGGGCAGGCTAAATACCTTGTGGATGTTACCTGTATTTCAAATGTTTGCTCCTGGGGTATAGAGCCCATACTTATAACTTCAAATACAAAAGCAATGCATGCATACAGATAGCATAATCATAACCAGCAAATTATAACCGTTTCATAGACACCTCACTTGCCAACCTTTGTACAAGATTTGTTGCAAATATATAACAGTGGTTGCAACAATGATCAATATGGTCATATTTTTAATCAGATAACATCACATACACAGCTAGCAACTTGGCTATAAGGATCCGTATTGAAATAGAGAACAGTATTGGGAAGCAAAATGTCATCTTTAGGTTTCATAAGCAACACTTCATTGAGATGAAAGGGGCAGATCACACCTCTCAGAGGTATTGTTTCAGACCGGTACAACCTCAGGCAGACAGCACTGCCTCAGGTGCACATGGTTCAAGGTTTTCTTCACGCCCATTAAAGCTAGAGACATAACTGGAAGGTGTTAATGGCTGTCACCAAATGACTCTTTGATCTACAGCTCAGACACAGACCTAATTAAAGCCAGTGGGAGTGCTAACCACCATTCACACTGAATGATGAAGCAATTTAATGTCCTTTTGTGTAGTGATAGCTGAAACAATAGGAAGCCACTGCCCAAGGCACTGAGCCTCACAGCAAAGCCAAACACAAGCTAAACCATGGGGTTCACAGGCTTTCCCTAGGATTGATTGCAAATTCAGTGAGTAGGGTGTGACAAGTCCACCCCCCCCACGGGTGTTACCTGGAACTGGGGTACCGCTGAGTCCTCTAACCCAGCAGCCTGGGCTCCCTCTCACACTGTGCTGGTTTGACAAGCTGCAGACACTCTCCCAGTCTTACACTTCACCAGCATCAGCACAGAGAGGTACGCACCCAGCTGCAGTTACAAGCAGGCTCTCTGACTAGCCATTGCACAAACCAACACTAGAAAGGCTAAAGCCAAGGTCCCCAGGCACGCACCCCCTCTGGAGCATAAATGCTAAATTATACCATCTTGTGCTGCACAGGGAACTGTACAGCGAAAGCTCCTAGAGTTAACCCCCATATCAATGTGGAGAGCAATATGCAACAGCTTCTCTGAGCTAAGATTCCCAAGCTCTTCACTCCAACTCACTGGTTTAGATAAAGCAAAAACAGGTTTATTAGCTACAGAAGATAGATTTTAAATGATTATAAGTGATAGCAAACAGATCAAAACAGATTACATAGCAAATAAACAAAAAATTAAAACTAAGTCTAAGATACTAAAAAGATAGGATATGAATTAGCAAACTCTCACCCTGGCTGATGATATAAGCTGGCTGCAGATTCTTAAGGCACAAGCTGCACTTGCTTTACAGCTTGGAATCCCCAGGTCTTTCATACACAGGCTAGAAATTCCTTTAGCCTGGGTCCAACACTTTCCCCATTTCAGTCTTTTTTCCTCAGGTGTTTCCAGGAGTCTTCTTGTGTGAAGTGTGAAGAACAACAGATGAGAGGGATAGCTCAGTGGTTTGAGCACTGGCCTGCTAAACCCAGGGTTGTGAGTTCAATCCTTGAGGGGGCCATTTAGAGATCTGGGGAGTTGGGGATTGGTCCTGCTTGGAGCAGGGGGTTGGACTATATGACCTCCTGAGGTCCCTTCCAACCCTGATATTCTATGATATCACTCCCTACCTTATTTAGCGTTAGCATACGGCGGGAACCCTTTGTTTCAAAACTTGGTTCCCAAACCGGTTTGTGGAAAAATACTGTCATCCCAAGATGGAGTCCGGAGACATGTGGTCTGGTCACCTGCCTTCATAGTGTTATCGTTGCCATTGCTTACAGGCTGGCCAAAATGCCCACAGGAAGGTTAAGGAATTCCACAGTCCATTGTCTTTGCTGATGGGCCATCAGCCCCAGCTGACTTCTTCATTGTTGTACCTGAAAGGCTGGCTGTGGGTGTTTTTCAGAGTAAACCCATTTGAAATACAGATCCCTAGTCAATATTAATGACTTCAGATACAAAAATAATACATGCATGCAAATAGGATAATCATATTCAACTTTTCCCAATGACACCTCACTTGACTTATCTTGTACAAAATGCATCATAATTATGTCATAAATCATATCATAATAATAATAATATTCCTATGATGAATGTGGACTACAGTGTCACATATGTAAGTATTAGGCCTTTGTCTGCAGCCATACTGTAAGGCCTAAAGCCTAAGGCCGTCGTCTGAATTTGAATCTTTCATTCAAAGTTGCAAAACTGACAGACACTTTTTGCCAGACACAAGTAACTAGTGTTGTTTGGCTTTGGTATTTAGCATTTAACCCTTAAGGTACCTCAATGCTTTATAAAGTTCAATATCATTTTAAAGACCAAAGTCGTGGCTGCAGCAGGGCAGTCAAACCCAGGAGAATGGGGAGAAATTCTGGATTTTTTTTTTAATTTTTATTTTTTTTTTTTTTGTAAAAAAATAGTAGATAAGAGCTGTAGTAAAACAATAAGAAATTAAAAAAGACAGTGCCCCTCTGGAGCAACAGCAGGGGTGAGGTGCACAAAAAAAGAAAAGAGAAAAAGCAACATTAGAAACACAGCCTTAAGGTGGGTCTGAGTAATCAGACTGTCACTTTGATAAAGGTACATGAAAACTCTGTGAGCACAAAAGAAACAGTTACACCTTTTGTAAAAATTGATATGGCTAATATAATGTTATAGAAGTTAAGCTATGAAAGGAATGTGCATTTTTCCCAGGACATGTGCAGTGTATATTGTAGCAGGGGTAAAAGAAATGCAAACAAAACATGCTACTTAATTAAAATCCTATTAGGGCTCCAAAGGGATCCAAAATAGGTTGTGTTTTCTTTTTCAGATTGCTGTGTGTTTTGGAAGCAGGAGTTGAAAGTGAAAAGAAATCAAAACTCTGGTGGAAGTTGATTGTGTCCCTTTTAAGACTGTCTCTGAGCTGCTGATGGCTTTGGGTCCAAAAGCAAGCCAGAAAGGGTCTGTGTTAATGCAAATTACCTAACTGATAGAGGCAGGAGAGAACTGCCCATAAATGGCAGCACAAAGGAGCTGCAGATAATGAACATACCTGGTCAGCAAACAAACTACCTGAAACCAAAAGGCTCAATGGAAAAGAAGTCAAACCTAAAAATAAGAGAGGGACAGGTTAACCATAAGTAGAAAAAATATACTTTTGTTTTGGTGTATGCAGTGCTGAAATCTGAAGACAGGTATAAAAGAGGTCTGCTTATATGCATGACACCCCGACCTTTTAATTCACCAAAACCCAAAGATATAATTAAATTAAAAAACCTATGCAAAAATTTCAAGAGAACATTGAACACACTGGCCTTAAAAACAAATTGTCTAAAAAAGGCATGGTATAATAAGATACTTTAAATAGATTTGATGTTAATATTAAATGTTGGTATAAATTTAATGTTAATAAGTACCCCTGTAACAATGTGTAGTGTGTATGATTTTTGAAAAAATCTTTAAGGTCATATGGTAATGATGCTTCTCAGCTATTACCTGTGAATAAGCTTAAAGCTTAGCACAGCAGAAAATATATTACAAACTTGGTCTGCTGTATAAGAAGAGAAACTGAGGTACACCACCTCATAAATTTAATAACTGAGCAGTGGGATAATTTCCCCATAACCCATAAAAGATAGAAGCCATTGAAACCTGGCCTGCGTATAGAACAAAAACACAGGGAAGTATGCAGATAATTCCTCTGTTTTGCCTGCAATCAGCAAGGGTATTTGTAAAAGAAAGGGATATTTTAAGCAATAATCTTCCACCCCAAAAGGGGTAGAAACATGTTCTTTTTGTCTTTCATAAAATCAGGAAAAGCTGGTACCAGCTGAAGAGCAACCCAGAATACCATGGATCTACTGTTGCGACAAATATTGTGTTTTGTGTTTTGTCTTGTGTTGTTTGTCTTGTTGCTAGCATTGTTGTGTATTGTGTTACAAAAAAAGAAAATACTGCATTAGGCAGAAAAGGATTAATAAGCTTTTTAACTGTATTTAGAGAAACCTGTGTTGCAGACAGGGCTGTCCCTACCCATAGGCAAAATATGCAGCTGTGTAAGGCACCAGGAAATTTGGGGCACCGAGGCCAGAGCTGGATTCAGTGATTTTGGGGGAAGCAGAATCAGGGCAGAAAACTCCTAGCCCATGATCTCTTTTTGGCCCACAGCCTGAACTTGGCCTGTAGGGTTTATTTTTGTTGTCTGGAGTAAAAGAAAATGAAATGGAATTTCTGATCCATTCCTCCTGATAAATACTTGTATTATTGTGTCAAGTGAGTGAGAAATTCCCAAGACATCATTCCTGGTCTACAGTACCCACTGCAGTAGGGCAGGGCTGGACGCTGGTCAGCACCCACTGCAGGGGGCCAGGGCTGGGCGGTAAGGGCAACTACTAGAAGTGGGCCAACACCCAAATATATGTATATGTCTAATATGTGATTCTAAATGGCAACAACTGGCACCTATTATCCAACCATCTTCCCCCTCCCCCAAGAGGCGCCGTCTTTCTAAGTTGCCAGGGGGGTGCTCGACCCTTTCTCCACCCCAGGCCCTACCCCCACTCCACCCCTTCCCGCTCCACCCCTACACCACCACATTTCGCCCCAACCCCTGAGCATCCCCTGCCCTTGCTCCTTCCCCTACCCCCAGCACCTCCTGCAAACCGCTGAACACCACTGTGGATGGGAGGTGCGGGGAGAGAAGGGGAGGAGCTGATTGCAGGGGTTGCTGGTGGCTGCTGAGCACCCACTATTTTCTTTCCGTGCGCAATGGCCTGTGATGGGATGTTAGATGGGGTGGGATCTGAGTTACTCCAGAGAATTCTTTCCTGGGTATCTGGCTGGTGAATCTTGCCCACATGCTCAGGGTTCAGCTGATCGCCATATTTGGGGTCGGGAAGGAATTTTCCTCCAGGGCAGATTGGAAGAGGCCCTGGAGGTTTTTCGCCTTCCTCTGTAGCATGGGGCACGGGTCACTTGCTGGAGGATTCTCTGCTCCTTGAAGTCTTTAAACCACAATTTGAGGACTTCAATAGCTCAGACATAGGTGAGAGGTTTTCTGCAGGAGTGGGTGGGTGAGATTCCGTGGCCTGCATTGTGCAGGAGGTCGAACTAGATGATCATAATGGTCCCTTCTGACCTTAATATCTATGAATCTATGAGTCTAGAGTCAGTGCCTATGTCCCGCCCCCATGTGTTGTTCCTCCCTGAGGTTGCAAGGGTGCTATCACAAAGGGGAGTCTGGGTGCTCCTACAAACAAAGGCCAAAAGTTGCTAAAAAGGTGCCCAATATACAGGCACTTAAATAAACTGCCTAGCTCCCCACTGTGTCAAGCATCTGCAGCTCTTACGGACTCTGCTGGGAGCTCCTCAGGGCTCAGTCAGGCCATAGGTGTTGGCACCTGAAAATGGAGCTCACACTCGAACTTCAGGTGCCCATTTTTTGAAACTTTTGGCCAAAATTTTCAAAACAAACTTTGGGGTGGTTTGTGCACGTGTCCTGTCTCTCCCTACGCACCACGTACCTGCCAGTGCGGTGTCCCACCCTGAGTTCAGGTTATGTCTCTGCAGCAAAGTGCTGGGGAAGGACTAGATTTCCCAAGCTAGTCTGAACTCAGCTAGCACAGATAACAAGAGCAGTGAGTCCGTACAGCGTGGGTGAGCAAGCCCAGTACATACCCATGATCTGTGCCAGGCTTGCACTACCTAGAATCCAATGCCAGCAGGGACCATAGTGATCATCTAGTAAGTCTGACCTCCTGTATAGCACAGGCTGGGGAACTGCCCCAAAATAATTTCTAGAGCAGATTTTTTAGAAAAACATCCAGTCTTGATTTGAAAAAAGTGTTTCATTGAGTTATTTACACTCCTTAGCCCTAATTAAAAGAACATATATTTTAATTTCAGTGCCTTGAAATTCCTCAAAGATCTGTGCAATGGTTCTTGAAATATGCTGGGAGCAGAATGCACACCAAATTGCATTCCTTTACATTTTTAATCTCCAATTGGTAAAAGTCACTAGCTTAGAGCTTGGCTCATCTACCTTTACTTGCCATAGTGTATGTGCTACATTTAATACGAGAGCTATTTTTCCTTCTTGGAGCTTAGGTCTTCAATAGTTAAATAATTAACTTCTTTAATAGTGTTCATAGGCTATGTTGCTATTTGAAGGGCTGATGTGAATCATGTGGATGAATGCATTTCTGAACTTTCTTTGGCTTTTCTTTCACAATCACAGAATTACCCCAGTTTGCAAGTGGCTTTGCCTTTTCAATGACTCCCAGTGTTTGCATATAAGCAGGTTTGATTTTTACTGTATTTTGTTGGGAAATTCGATTTTTCTTGATGTGAGGGTCACTGGAAAGACTGATCTGTTTGACCTCCAGTGGAGTTCTCCTTCCCTGGAAGACATTGTTTGATTTCACAGGTGCCTAGGCCTCATGTAAGCTCTCTGCACAGGGTGAATTTCACCCAGCATATGACAATTACACTTACAGAAATGTCTGTGTAAACAACTTCACCGGCAGTCATCTCTTTAGCCTAACACAGACAGAACACCTCTTACAACCTGGAATGTGATTGAATCACATGAGTTTTTTAATGGTCTTTTTCTGCAGAACATTTAACTTCACTGTATTACTAAGTGCATTGGACATGGGAGGTTGTGGGCGGGGTGGGACACAGAGAGAATGTGGGTGGGACCAGAAGTGGATCACTCTGTACAGGAGCTGGCATTTAGCAGACAGACAGTGCAGAAGAGCACCTGGCACTAGTGGTAGTCATTGTGTTTGAGCTGCCTCTTCATCCAATATTTGCTGCTACAGTTTTTGCATACTATTCCCCAGCGGCGGCTAACTCTGAGGGTCCATGTGGCTGGCCCTCTCCAATTAAATCTCCTCTTCTTTCTTCCTTTCTTTCTTTCAACTGCACAGTGGGGCGCACAGCAGGGCCTGGGAGACCCTGCCCTTTGCGGTGCTGCAGCACAGGTCAGTCAGAGGAAGGGCTGGCAGCACCAAGCAGCCCAGGGAGTGCGGCCCAGGGAGGGGTGCACCGTTTCACTCCCCCTTCCATTGAATGTGCAGCTCTGCACTGAGATCAGAGCAGGCTCATTGGCTGCCCTCTTGGGGCTCGTTCAGGGTAATCAAAGCATCCGGGGCAGATCTCCCTCCCCTCTGCAGGAGCAGCGCCAAGGGCTGGGGGAGAGCTGTGGCTTTGGGAGTGAGGAGCCAGCCAGCCTGTGAGGCCTGTGATCAGGGAAAAGGGGACGTGAGGAGTCTGTGACCTGGCAATGGGAGAAGGGCAGCTTGTGACCCAGCGGAGCAGTTAAAATGGGAAGGAGAAGGTCTGCCAGCTGGTGCAAGAGGGGCAAGGCAGAGAGCCCAATGTGGGGCAAACAGGCTGGGGAGCAGAGGTGGGAGCTATTGCTATCAGGGAGACAAGAGACCCATGCTAGCTGGCTGGTGGATTTTATTTGGGAGACCAGAAATGAAGTTCCCAGCCATGCCCACAGAGCACTTGGAGTGCTGCAGCCGCAGGGGGTTTAGGCTGCATGGTACCAGCTCTGCTCTTGCGGTGCCAATGGGGGCACTTTTGACAGGCCTGCAGCTGCCCTCCTTTCAATTCACACTCCCATTGTTACACCCACAGCTGCAAATCTGAGGCCTCTAACTCCTATTCTCTGTGCCACAGGAGCAGCCGCTCTGAGCATGTGGCCCATGATCTGCCGTGCTAGAGCTCCCACGGAGCAGCCAGTATTAACTTTTCAATCAGAAAGAAGAGATGGTAACTCCACCCCCAGGCTCCCTTGCTGGCGTCTGCACAGGCTCCTGGTCAGGCCCGTGGGAGCCACAGGATATGTCTGCACCGCGTTGCAAACCCAGTTCTGTGGGACCCGGTGTGATGGGATGTGCTACTCCCTGCTCAGTGGCACCTGCTCCTGGCCACTCTGGGAATGAGCTCCACCAGGGCGACACCCTTTCTGCAGCTGCACTCATCTCTTTGCCTCTCTCTCTCTCTATCTGCAGCTCCTCTCGTGTTCCAGGAGCTGCTGCTTCCTCTTCATGACTCGGCCCGTGGCCTGCTCACAAAGTGGTTTCGCCTTCCAGGGGCATCTTTCAAAGCAGCTTCAGGCAGCCCTCAGGCCCGCAGCCCTGTGTCACACCTGCAGTGACTCTGGCAGACTTTGTACCAAGCGCCCTTAGCAGCACCACTCTGTAGTGCCTGGCAGGGGAACCGAGGCCTGCCCTCTACTTGGGACTGCACTCCGGGGCCCTGTAGGTCTGCATCAAACCCACCTTACTGCTCTCACTCCTGCCCTTCCTTCTTCCTCACCTCAGGGAGAGGGACTGCCAGCTTCCTCCCTCCTGCCTCCCACAGTTACCAGCCTTCTGGTCTTATAGAAGCCGTGCCTGTTCCCTCACAGGCGAGCTTCCTTCTAATTAGCTCCCTCCACACAGCTGACATCTCCCCAGTTTGCAGTATAACTGGCTGATTGGGCCCACTTGGCCTAATTCAGTTCTTGCAGGGCCGGTGTGGGGACCACACCCCATCACACCCCGGCTGTGGATTCAGTGTTTCCAAGCCCGCGCTGGAACCTCCACACTGCATAGTAAACCTGGGTTTACAATTGCCGGCCCCAGGACTCCCAGCCGTGCTAATGCATCAATACTGCACCACACAGACCTTTTGACACGGGTCTGTGGCTTGGCTGCATCCACACTGCAAAACTACAGGGCTTGGTCCAAGTCACAGCAGGACCCGGGCTCTGACCCACCCCCCTAGTAGGCCCTAGGACCTGAGTCAGACTGATTTGTGTGTGGACAGAAGTGGGGGGCTGGGCTCAAATCTGAGTCAGAGCCCACTTAGTGTGCAGTGTGGACATACCCACAGGGTCTTGGGCACACTGAACATATTGGGGGCTTCTCCATTCCAGCTGCCCTTTATTAAGGTCAAGCTGAATACAGTGGTATTGGGGCTGGGGCTTATGCTGCCCTCAGGACACAGCACACTGAAAAGCCAGCAGGAGGGGACTGGGAGCCCGGCAGGGGGAGGGTCTCTCACTGTAGTATGGAAAGGTGCAGACCCCCGCTGTAGTGCGGTGCTATTTGTGTGGCATCCCATAGAGGGAGTCACAGCACGTGCAGTGTTTGAACTGCATTGCCTGGGGATTGACTATTTACTCCAACAGGCTTTCTGTGTCATGTCATGTGGCCGTCACCCCCATAGTGTGGAGGGCACGGCTGGGCTGGGCTGTGGAATGGGCACGCACGCATGGGATGTGCACAGCGTGCTCTCTCACCCACTAGCTCCTCCTGAGCTAGCTGGGCCCCTCCACCCGGCGGGATGCAGTAACAGAGTAGCCTGCCACCCCACCGATTTTCAGTGCTGCTCCGTGCCCAGCTCTCCCGCTGCCACTCACCATGCACCGCTCTGCATGCCCGTTCCCAGCCTACGTGGTCCTCTCTCCCTCCTTCCCCAGCGCTCCCAGCCAGCGCTCCTGGCCCTGCCCCGCACGCTGTGCCTGCTGTCTCTGGGCTCGGCGCCTGCCCTTCCCCCATTGCGCTCTGGCACTCTCACGGCTCACAGGAGCTCAGCTTTGACTAACATCCTCCCTGGCAAAGCCCCCGGAATCCTGAGCGACGCTTGGTCCCTGTTGCTGCAGGGCATTGCTGTTGCACTAGCGTTTGGTTCATGCTAAATTAATCTGCCTGTAAGTTCCATGCCGTTGGTTTTGAAGAAGTGCTGCGCTTCATTGTCATTGCGCTCCCTGGCAGCAGCTTTCCTCTCCGAGTCCCGGGGCTGGCACTGGGCTCATGGGAGCCGGCAAAGAGAGCAGACCGCCCCCCAACGCGTATTAACTCCGAGACTGCTGGAACGCTCCAGACTGTCCGGAGGACGCGAATCCCCCAGGGCAGAGGGGGATGCACTGGGGATGGAGGCCTCCGGAAAGCGGCTTGGGCACATGGCCTCCCCCTAGTTTGCAGCTGCTAAACTGCATTGCAAGAAGCAAAAGGTTCATTAAACTGGCAAATGTCCATGTAAGTTGTTGCTATGAGGGCTGCTATGGGTAACAACTGGTCTGTGCAAAAGTGACTGGGGGCCAGAGACTGGGGAAAGGAGGTGAGCAATAAGGAAAGAGAGGGAAAATGGGGGCTGAGGAAAGGGAAATGAGAAGTGGGGTTGGGAATGGAAGGGAGGCCAGGCTCTGGAGAAGGAGAGGGAGATGGGAATGGGGGGAGAGATGGGGGATGGGAAGGGAGGCGGCGGGGGATGGGGAAGTGGAGGTTAGGCAATGGAAAGGGGTAGATCTATGCGGATCATTATGGTAAGGAAACAGCATATGTGGTGGCCCCCTTTCTGCTGCATAGGATATCCCCTTGGAGATCATGGGTCCCCACGTGTTGTGTGCCATGGGTTATGTTACACAGTTGTTTTTAGGATATCTCAGTCATAGAATCATAGAATATCAGGGTTGGAAGGGACCTCAGGAAATCATCTAGTCCAACCCCCTGCTCAAAGCAGGACTAATCCCCAATTTTTGCCCCAGATCCCTAAATGTCCCTGGGTTTAGCAGGCCATTGCTCAAACCACTGAGCTATCCCACCCTCCAGTCATAGAATCATAGAATATCAGGGTTGGAAGGGACCTCAGGAGGTCATCTAGCTCAACCCCCTGCTCAAAGCAGGACCAATCCCCAATTAAATCATCCCAGCCAGGGCTTTGTCAAGCCTGACCTTAAAAACTTCTAAGGAAGGAGATTCTACCACCTCCCTAGGTAACGCATTCCAGTGTTTCACCACCCTCCTAGTGAAAAAGTTTACCTAATATCCAACCTAAACCTTCCCCACTGCAACTTGAGACCATTACTCCTTGTCCTGTCCTCTTCTACCACTGAGAATAGTCTAGAACCATCCTCTTTGGAACCACCCTCAGGTAGTTGAAAGCAGCTATCAGATCCCCCCTCATTCTTCTCTTCTGCAGACTAAACAATCCCAGTTCCCTCAGCCTCTCCTCATAAGTCATGTGTTCCAGACCCCTAATCATTTTTGTTGCCCTTCGCTGGACTCTCTCCAATTTTTCCACATCCTTCTTATAGTGTGGAGCCCAAAACTGGACACAGTACTCCAGATGAGGCCTCACCAATGTCGAATAGAGGGGAACGATCACATCCCTCAATCTGCTGGCTATGACCCCTACTTATACATCCCAAAATGCCATTGGCCTTCTTGGCAACAAGGGCACACTGTTGACTCATATCCAGCTTCTCGTCCACTGTCACCCCTAGGTCCTTTTCCGCAGAACTGCTGCCTAGCCATTCGGTCCCTAGTCTGTAGCAGTGCATTGGACTCTTCCGTCCTAAGTGGAGGACCCTGCACTTATCCTTGTTGAACCTCATCAGATTTCTTTTGGCCCAATCCTCCGATTTGTCTAGGTCCGTCTATATCCTATCCCTACCTGCCACCATATCTACCACTCCTCCTAGTTTAGTATCATCCGCAAATTTGCTGAGAGTGCAATCCACACCATCCTCCAGATCATTTGTGAAGATATTGAACAAAACCGGCCCCAGGACCGACCCTTGTGGCACTCCACTTGATACCGGCTGCCATCTAGACATGGAGCCATTGATCACTACCCGTTGAGCCCGACAATCTAGCCAACTTTCTCCCCACCTTATAGTGCATTCATCCAGCCCATACTTCTTTAACTTGCTGACAATAATACTGTGGGAGACCATGTCAAAAGCTTTGCTAAAGCAAGAAACAATACCTCCACTGCTTTCCCTTCATCCACAGAACCAGTAATCTCATCATAGAAGGCGATTAGATTAGTCAGGCATGACCTTTCCTTGGTGAATCCATGCTGACTGTTCCTGATCACTTTCCTCTCGTGTAAGTGCTTCAGGATTGATTCTTTGAGGACCTGCTCCATGATTTTTCCTGGGACTGAGGTGAGGCTGACTGGCCTGTAGTTCCCAGGATCCTCCTTCTTCCCTTTTTTAAAGATGGGCACTATATTAGCCTTTTTCCAGTCGTCCGGGACTTCCCCCAATCGCCATGAGTTTTCAAAGATAATGGCCAATGGCTCTGCAATCACAGCCGCCAACTCCTTTAGCACTCTCGGATGCAATGCATCCGGCCCCATGGACTTGTGCACGTCCAGCTTTTCTAAATAGTCCCTAACCACTTCTTTCTCCACAGAGGGCTGGCCACCTACTTCCCATGCTGTGTTGCCCAGCGCAGCAGTCTGGGAGCTGACCTTGTTCGTGAAGACAGAGGCAAAAAAAGCATTGAGTACATTAGCTTTTTCTACATCCTCAGTCACTAGGTTACCTCCCTAATTCAGTAAGGGGCCCATACTTTCCTTGGCTTTCTTCTTGTTGCCAACATACCTGAAGAAACCCTTCTTGTTACTCTTAACATCTCTTGCTAGCTGCAGCTCCAGGTGCGATTTGGCCCTCCTGATTTCATTTCTACATGCCCGAGCAACATTTTTATACTCTTCCCTGGTCATTTGTCCAATCTTCCACTTCTTGTAAGCTTCTTTTTTATGTTTGAGGTCTGCAAGGATTTCACCGTTAAGCCAAGCTGGTCGCCTGCCATATTTACTATTCTTTCGACACATCGGGATGGTTTGTCCCTGTAACCCCAATAGAGATTCTTTGAAATACAGCCAGCTCTCCTGGACTCCTTTCCCCCCCATGTTATTCCCCCAGGGGATCCTACCCATCAGTTCCCTGAGGGAGTCGAAGTCTGCTTTCCTGAAGTCCAGTGTCCATATTCTGCTGCTCTCCTTTCTTCCCTGTGTCAGGATCCTGAACTCGACCAACTCATGGTCACTGCCTCCCAGATTCCCATCCACTTTTGCTTCCCCTACTAATTCTTCCCGGTTTGTGAGCAGCATGTCAAGAAAAGCTCTCTCCCTAGTTGGCTCCTCCAGTCCCTGGATGGTTCAGAGACAACTGGCTGCAGTGATTTGATTCTCCAGATCACAAATCCCAGCTGTGTTGTTTGGTTGTAAGTGGCCAGAATACACATGGTATGGGACATTCCTGGGCTGACTGAGTGTACAAGCATGTTTCTGGTGTGGAGGTAAGATTGGGTTGCTGTGATCACTCAGCGCTTGGTGCTGAAGTTCGCACTCTGCTCAGGTTCCAAGCAGGATGTTGTGGGAGTGAATTCCATGGGGATGGCAGTCTGGCCAGGAGGAGGAAATGGACAAATTTTAGCAAATATTTCCCTGGATTTTTGTAGTGGATGCCAATGCTTTCCCCTAGCCATCTGACCAAGACCCCAGGAAAGCCAGGTCTTGAGAAGCAAGCTGTGGCTTGGCTTCAGGTTCCTGCTGTCAGTTCCCACAGTACTTCCCATAGGAGGGGAGCACATTTCAAGAGACCATCGGAGATACTAACTCTTGGGGCACTGGTCTTCTGCAACCTGCACAGGCACTAATGGTGGGTCAGAATAGTGGGGGAGGAGGACACGAGAAGCAAAGGGTAAGACTGAGAGAGGAGGAGCAAGTGAGAGGTGAGGGGTTTCAGCATGGGACAATGTAGCATAATCTATCAGTTCATTCTCTTGCCTCAGACCTGGCCAAGCCCCTCGCACAAGCCTCCAGTTTGTCTTGAAGCAGCATCTGTTTTCCACGTCCCACTGCCTCTCTCCTGAAGAATCCATGCCTATAGCAGGGGAGGCGCATGCCCTGCTAGCCAGTGACAACAGTTCCTAGATCACACCCTGCATGGGGCAAGTTGTCAGGAAGAACCAGGAATCTCTCTGGAGGGTGAATCGTGGAAACAGACGTGAGCCACACACCCTGTGTAACCCAAAGCCAGGATCCAGAACAGACCGGGAATGCTCTGGGATCATTAATGGGCCAAAAGCAGCTGGGACCTCCGGGTGTGTGTTTCAGCTGGAAGACAGCACCTCCAGCAAAACAGCACCCTGAGGGTGCTATTGTCAACACCACCTCACTCTCCTCTTGAGGATCCATAGCACAGTGCCCCGACACCACACAGGGTCACCACGGGGCGTCCTGGTTGAGCCTTTCTCATTCAGCCTGGGAGGCCCAAACAGGAGCTCAGTCTGAGGCACTTTGGCTGCAGACCATCTTCATGTCTTCCTTCTCCTTTAAAACTTGCATCGTTATGGTACCAGTGCTGAGCCCTAGCTGTCTAGCTTTCAGAGCAGCAAGGATGGTGGGATTTCTGTTGTTTAAACAATTGTGCTCTGGCAGTTTGCCCTCCTGCTACAGTTACAGTTGCTCTACAGTTTCTCAGGAGGGACTTCATCAAAGCCTGCTTGGACTCCTGATCGATGATGCTCACCAGTTCCTCTCTACTGTTGCAGCAGCAACATTCTCCCAGGGCCTGGGCGGGTTCCAGGGCGTGATGCACACCGGTCCCAGGGTGTAATGAGCCAGGGCAGTCTTACTTTGCCTGTCGTTAGTTTCTTGGCACTCAGGTAAGGCTCCTCAGGGTGTGATTCCTGGGCTCATCATTCGCTTTGTATTTGTTGATGGGGAATGTGCTGGCTGCCCTGCCCCAGAAGAGCAGCTGCTTTAGATGATACATTGCATCTTGATAATAGCTCACCTTAATTGATCACTCTCATTATAGTTTTCAGAGTAACAGCCGCGTTAGTTTGTATTCACAAAAAGAAAAGGAGTACTTGTGGCACCTTAGAGACTAACCAATTTTTCTGAGCATAAGCTTTCGTGAGCTACAGCTCACGTCATCGGATGCATACTGTGGAAAATACAGAAGATTTCCAGCACAAATCCAGGTTTTCTTCCCCCATCCCACAAACCCACTCTCCTGTTGGTAATAGCTTATCTAAAGCGATCACTCTCCTTACAATGTGTATGATAATCAAGGTGGGCCATTTCCAGCACAAATCCAGGGTTTAACAAGAACGTCTGAGGAACGGGGGGGGGGGAGGGGTAGGAAAAAACAAGGGGAAATAGGTTACCTTGCATAATGACTTAGCCACTCCCAGTCTCTATTCAAGCCTAAGTTAATTGTATCCAATTTGCAAATGAATTCCAATTCAACAGTCTCTCTCTGGAGTCTGGTTTTGAAGTTTTTTTGTTGTAATATCGCAACTTTCATGTCTGTAATCACGTGACCAGAGAGATTGAAGTGTTCTCCGACTGGTTTATGAATGTTATAATTCTTGACATCTGATTTGTGTCCATTTATTCTTTTACGTAGAGACTGTCCAGTTTGACCAATGTACATGGCAGAGGGGCATTGCTGGCACATGGTGGCATATATCACATTGATAGATGTGCAGGTGAACGAGCCTCTGATCGTGTGGCTGATGTTATTAGGCCCTGTGATGGTGTCCCCTGAATAGATATGTGGACACAGTTGGCAACGGGCTTTGTTGCAAGAATAGGTTCCTGGTTTAGTGGTTCTGTTGTGTGGTATGTGGTTGCTGGCGAGTATTTGCTTCAGGTTGGGGGGCTGTCTGTAGGCAAGGACTGGCCTGTCTCCCAAGATTTGTGAGAGTGTTGGGTCATCCTTCAGGATAGGTTGTAGATCCTTGATAATGCGTTGGAGGGGTTTTAGTTGGGGGCTGAAGGTGACGGCTAGTGGCGTTCTGTTATTTTCTTTGTTAGGCCTGTCCTGTAGTAGGTGACTTCTGGGAACTCTTCTGGCTCTATCAATCTGTTTCATTATAGTGTGTATGGCAACACCCATATTTTCATGTTCTCTGTGTGTACATATATATCTTCCTACTGTATATTCCACTGCATGCATCCGATGAAGTGGGTTTTAGCCCACAAAAGCTCATGCTCAAATAAATTTGTTAGTCTCTAAGGTGCCACAAGTACTCCTCATTCTTTTTGCTGATACAGACTAACACGGCTACCACTCTGAATCTTGATGCTAGTTGCTCACCTGTTATTTGGGTGTTTGGCTCCTGTAGGCGTCTCGGATGCAGAAAAGTGAATAACAACGTCATTCTCTGATTGTGATCCCACATGATACATCCCCTCTCTGTCCTGCGCAGTCCTCAGCCGGGGGAGGGAGCGGCTCTTAGGCTCTCCCAAGATGTAAAGCAGGGAATAGGAAGGAGGGAGGGGTATGTTCCTGTGAGAGCTTTTCCTTTGGCCCCTGGCTATTGTACTACATCCTTCCTTTTCCTTGGGGGTAGGAGGGGAGTCTGACTTTTATCAGAGCACTGAATCAGACCAGGTAATCCATCCCACAGCTGCTTCCTGCTTCTCCTGGGATAGTTCCCCACATGCAGGATGGAAGGAGAGGAATGAGACTCCCAGGCTGCTGAGAAATGCAGGCAAGTAATGATGCATGATGCCAATCCCCCTCCCCGGAAAACACACAATGCTTTGTTTCTGGTGCTAGACCTGGCTGCTTCCTGCTGCCTTGCAGCTCCCCCCGCCCCGTTCCCAGGCTAGTGACATCAGCATTCACAGCAAAGCAAAAGGCGGGCTTGGCTACAGCTCTGCTAATGGGATTCTGCAGGAGCACAGCTGTGGATCTAATTATCCGCCTGACGTCTCCTCTGCTTTGGACACAGACGAGCCTCTCTGCCACACTAGACATGCAGGCAGCTTTCCCTGCACACACTCTTCTCTGCCTTCTACTAGGGCTTGTCTACGGTCCCAGGTTTCATGGTGTCTGAGCATGTTGGCAAGCAGTGAAATGAGCTGCATCGATGCTGCCATGGCTGGGTGCTCAGGGCAAGTTGGCCTAGTCAGCTCCACCCCGCAGGGACACAGGCCTGGAGCTGCTACAGTGCTGTCACCTCGGGCATTCTTCTAACACTTGGGTGGCTGAGAAAGTGGTGAGCCCGGCTGGGGCTATGTGAGAGCCTGGCCCAGCCCTGGGCCTCTCTGGGTACATCTGCATGGCGTTTTAAATCCCGCGGCAGCAAGTCTCAGAGCCCAGGTCTGCGGACTGGGGCTTGCAGGGCTAGCGCCACAGCTCCAAAAGCAGTTGTGTAGACGATGGGGCTCAGGCTGGAGCTCAGGCTCTGAAGCCCAGGAAGGGGGTAGGGCTCCAGCCGGAGCTACAGCAGCTACACTGCTGGTTTTACGGCCATTGTGCGAGAGGCCAAGCTCTGCGCTCTGAAACTCGCTGCTGCAGGTTTTCAAACGCGGTGTGGACGAGCCCTGGGACCAGCAATGAGCCAGCCGCTGAGCTGTGGGTGCAATGAAACAGTTGATTCCCTCTTAGGTCTGACCTGGCCACCTGCCCAGAGACCCCGCTGAGCAGCAGATTCACCGGTTCTCAACCAAGAGGGGAGGGCCCCTTGTGCTCAGCCACAGGGAGGGGAGGACACTTGGTGAGCGAGAGCAGGAGCCCAGTGAAGTATCTGTCTGGGGACTCAAGCAGCACCAAGCCACGGGAGTGACACCCTACCCCGAGGCCCCAGTGCCAGCAAAGGCTACAGGGGAGGGGAAGCAGTGGCGTTAGACAGGAGCTGGAAAGCCAGAGTGTGAGAGGTGGGGCACATGGAGCTTCAGGAGAGTGGATTGACAGGGACGATGGAGATGGCAGCATGGATGATGTGAGCTGGCAGGGCAGGCTGTAGAGACGTGTGAGGGGCTAGGTGGTAAGTTGTTCCCCCTGTCCCACCCTAGGAGCAGCCTGTGACACTACACTCCATATTCTTCCTATAGATATTGGTATGATATGATTATGGCATAACTATGATGGATTTTACACAAAATAGGTCATGTCAAATATCATTGAGAAGGTTATGATTTACTGAATATGATTATCCTATTTGTATGCATGTGTCATTTTTGTATCTGAAGGTAGGAATATTTATATATGCATCTGTTACAAAGGTGTTTACACCTGGGGAACACCCACTAGACAGAATGCAATCAGTCTAGATGGCTGGCTGGGAAGGGCCATTAGGGAGAACAATAGGTCTTAGAACAGTGGTTCTCAAACTTTTGTACTGGTCACGCTTTCACATAGCAAGCCTCTGAGTGCAACCCCTCCTCCTCAACTTATAAATTAAAAACACTTTTAAATATATTTAACACCATTGTAAATGTTGCAGGCAAAGCGGGGTTTAGGGTGGAGGCTAACAACTCGCATGTAATAACCTCCATGTAATAACCTCACAACCCCCTGAGGGGTCCTGACCCCCAGTTTGAGAACCCCTGTCTTAGAAGATGCTAATTCCCCATCAGGGAGCCTTCCTGGGGACGCTACAAGCAGCCTCCAAGTCATGGCTGCTGTGTCCCTACAGAGACAGGTGCCCAAGTCACCTGATACTGGACTCCATCATGGAATACAAGTGTTTTTCCACTGAAAGGGGTGGGAACTAAAAAGTTGGAGACAAAGGGTTCCTGCCATATGTAAAAGCTACTTAAGGCAGGGGAGTGACATCATTGTGGTTCTTCTCTGACTCTCCTCCCAAGATGACTGCTGTAAACACTTAAGAAACAAGGATTGAACTGGGAGAGAAGGGCTGAACCCAGGCTAGAGAGTTTTCTAGCCTGTGAAAGGAATACCTGGAGTTTTAAGCTGCAAGCAAGTGCAGCTTGACCTCAAGAATCTCTGCAAACTGCCTAAAACAACATTTAGGGTGAGAATATGCTACTTATAACCAATTTCTTTAGTATATTAAGCTTAAATTGTGTTTTGGTTTATTTGCTAGGTAATCTGCTTTGATCTGTTTGCTATCCCTTATAATCACTTAAAATATATCTTTTGTAGTTAATAAATTTGTTTTGTCTAAAACCAGTGTGCGGAAATCATAACTTGGGGCAGAAAGCTGTATATATACCTCTCCACATTGAGGGAGGGGGCGAATTTCATGAGCTTACACTGTATAATTCTCTGTGCAGCGCAAGACGGTATAATTATCGGTTTACACTTCAGACGAGGGTGTGCACATGAGTAACTGGACAGTTCCTTAGCTGAGCCTTCCCATGCAGAGCTGATTTCAGCATCTGGGTGTGTAGCTGCAGCTGGGTATGTCCCTATCTGTATGTGTGCTGGTAAAGTACAGTCTGAAGCCTGGGAAAGGGCTTGGCAGGCTTGCCTCAGCAGTACAATTTAAAGAGAGGCCAAGTTGGTGGATCAGGTGGGCTCAGTGGTACCCCAGTTCCAAGTGTCACCCTGGGGGCAACCTGTCACACAGCCCAGCATCTGTACACACAGGAACAGCTTGGTGGGCACAGAACCAGCCCAGTAGCAGGGCCTGAAGCCCCTTAGCTATATCCCGTGGGGTGAGGCTGCTTTCCAGCTCTGAGCAGAGAGAAGGTCAGAGCCAGCCAGGGGTATGAGTATAGCCAGGAATAAGTTCCTGAGGTGGGGCTCTGCCCCGGTTCCTCATGGCCCACTCTATGTTTCTGAAATGCCAGTGGTCACCTGCCTCCAGGGCATGTGGGGTGATCCAGGGACGGGCCAGTGTGACCAGCCCAAAACAGGCTGCAGGGCCTTACGGGGCAACTTCGTAATTATGGGAACATCTCCCCTGGGACCAGCTCCCAGCATGGAGGAGACACAGGCCCAGCTGCATCAGCGCAGACCCCAGTACCAGCGTTGTTGATTGTCATCCTGACAATAGCTGAGGTGCAGCTGGATCACAAGAGACGTTGCAGGGAGCCCCAAAGAGAAAAGAGCCAAGGGCTAGGGCTCAGCCTTAGCCTGTGAGCCCTAAGGACAAAAGTCCCTTACTCCAAGTGTGTATGTACCATGTATGCACATGCCTCTGTGTGCCCACTGCTCAGCGCTAATGTAAAGAACTACCCACATGAACCCAACAATAACAACTGGGGGTTCTATGAAACCTAGGAACTGGGCTGTGTATTCTTGAGTGTCACCTACTGGTACACTGTCTACTACTATTCACATGTATCTAGACATACTCTTGTAACACCTACGGGCGCCTTGGTGGGCACATGCTTGCTAGCACTCCCTGGAAAACAAGCACTGTCTCCATTGCTTTGTATAAATAACTGACTTTAGTGGCCCAGAAGAACTGATGATATCGGCCAGTGGTGAAGGCACTCACTGTGGATGTAGGAGACTCGCATTCAAATCCCTGCTCTAAATCTGGAAAGGCAGGACTTCCAAGTGAGTGACCTGGCTCTTTGGAGTGGAGCACTCTCCTCCTCCCTCTGACCACAATGTTCATTTTGGACCCGAGGACCCTTTTTGTTTGGCTGTTTCCTGGAGATGTTTTGGTTTTGTTGAATCAGGTTTTTCTGATAGAAAAAAAAATAGTAAAACATTCCCCCCCCCTCCTCCCCAACTCTAATGTGTGGGTGTGTATGTGCAAGTACGAACACATATGTGCACATATGTGGCAGTGGGCACGTGTATGTGCACGCGCTCTGCATTGTTGTGGGAGCTCCTGGGCACAGCCAGGGTTTGTGTGCAGAGCCACAGAAGAAAGGATTTGGGGGACATGGGGCCTTCAGAAGTTTTCCCTATGATGGATTCGTAGCCATCTGAAGTTCCCTGTATATGGTTGTAGCCAGACAGCCAGCCCCCCCCTCAGACCAGCATTGCTGGAAACATAGGAGGAAGCCGGAACAGGGCACTTAACATATATTCCAGCACAGCCTTTGAAGCTGTGAAAGCACAGGTGTGCTGCTACAATGTGCCTCTGGGAACAGATACAACGATTAAGCTCACAGCAGGCAGAGGCCCTGTGACAGACATGGCTCTTAGCCCCTACTAAATAGCGTGATGCACACACACCAACATCCTAGGTGGAAATATTTACCCTGATAAAAGAAATGTCCAGTAGTCGACACTTATTGTTTCCCTCCCTTGCAAGTGTAAACTACTCTTGCAAAAGCTGGCGTCACCCAGACAGACCAGCCTCAATTTGGCATAAGAAAGGAGAAAGAGAATAAAGGAGTACAGAGGTATAAGTAGGGGACCTACAGCACCATGATTTTTGAGTGCTTTTCACTATCTATCTGCTGGTCAGATAAGTGACAGCCTCCCAAGGCTTCTGCAGCTAAGAGGGTCCCTAAGCTTTGTCCCTTATTCGTCTTTCCGCGGAATTGAGTGACCGATCCTGGCTTGGCACCGCTGGAATCGAGAGATGCAAGGAGGGTAAGAAGCACCCACACCTGATCTCCTATCTTTAGTGTACACATATTTTGAAATAGAGCTCTATACTTTGTTTTCTTTCTTTGGGATTGTGGCTTCAGTTTTGTAACTTGTTTGTGTGTGTAACATCTCTACATTTAAATAAGTAGGCACTAGCAATTTTGTAACCACATGATTAGAATCTAGCTTAATAAATTTTGGTAACCATTTATGCATAAGCCTGACTTGTTTTCTCTGGTTTACTGTAGAGCAGCCAACACAATTAAAGAACCTCAGCCGTTTTGGCTCTAAAGCCTGGCCATTAGGTGAGAGTACTAAGAGCCTAGCGTTGAGTTGTGCCGCCTCCACGGGGCAAACTCTTGGGGCACCTGTCAGTCAATCCTGGCTGCCCGCTGCGAAGGAGCTCTGAGGTCTAGCAGTTAAAGTCACGGGTGTGGAGAGGCTCTTAGTGCTGCCATTGGGGCGTCTGTCAGTCAGTATTGACTGCCCGCTGCGAAGGAGCTCTGAGCTCTAGCAGTTAAAGTCACGGGTGGTTAGGACCTTGGGGCATCCGTCAGCCTAGCCCGGGCTGCCCGCCGCGAAGGGACAGTGCGTCCTAGCGGTTAAAGTCACGGATGGTATAAACGGGCATAGCTGGCACCTCACCAAACATCCTTGGCCGTCGGCTAACAATGGTTTTGCGTGGGTTTAATCTCTGTCACTTTAATAAACCTGTAGACTGGTTTGAGGCTTTTTCTGGGATATCCTGAGGTTTGCTTTTCCTGGGTGACTGAGGATACATCTACACTGCAAAACAAACCCCTCAGCACTGACTCTCAGAGCCTGGGGCATGGGCGACTTATGCTATAGGGCTAAAAATAGCCGTGTAGACATTCCCGCTCGGGCTGGAGCCTGGGTTCTAGGACTTATCCCCTCGCTGGGCAGGGAAAGTGTCCATGGCAATTTTTAGCCCCACGGTGCAAGCCCCATGAACCCAGTCAGTGGACCACGGTTCTGAGACTTGCTGCCACATGGGGGGTTGGAGTGCAGACATACCCCTATAGGGCCCATTTAGTGCAGGAGATTTCCAGTGGGCACGTGTTTCTCTGGAGACTGTGGTGCTTAGGTGACACCTAGACCAGGTCACCTGAATTCTGTGGGAGTCCTGGGTCTGGGACTTGTTCCAGCAGGGCTGCTAGGTCACTGATGTCTGTGCTGAGGAGGGTCAGGCTGAGGTTACATCCCTGTTCTCTGCTCCTTTCTAGCCTGAAGGCCTATTTGCATGTTGTTTGTTTCAGTGCTGTCATGAGATTTTTTTGCCAGCTCCATCGGATAGCAATTTAAGGGTCAGTCCTGGCTGCCAGAATGAGTTAAAAGCTTTTTTTATAATCTGTGAGGCAGGCAAATACCTTCCCCCTGTTTGTAAATGAGCATCTCTAGGCTAGAGATGTGCTTGGTGGTTCATTTCTCAGGGAGGAATCCAATTCAACTTTAATGGATTATGCTGGATGCTTCAGAAGCGTTTCCTGCTGCTGCTGCTAACACCAATGCCTGTCTAGTTCTTTGGATGGCACCTCCACTTTTGTATGGGTACACATCTGACCGTGTCTCAGGAAAATGTCCAGATGGGAGGGGTAGGTGAAACAGTTTGAAAAGGGCATCCTGGAGATGTTCCGTGCTGTGTTTTAGCATCTCATTTGCTATATTATCTGGGGCACACGATTTCCTGGGTTGGCATTTCTGAGAGTCTTCCTTTCGTTCCTTCATCGCTATGTGGGTACCCGGAGGCTGGTAGTTTTAAATGGTGGTAAGAAATGTCATTGTTTTTCTAATTATGCTGTTTTGTTCTTGGGTCAGGATCCTGAGTTGGATTCTTTTCTCTAGGTCTGGTCGTGTCCTGTCCAGTTTTGCCATTCTGGATTATTGGGCTTTGTTTCTGTTTGTTTGGTTTAAATTCTTCCCAGAAGGAACTGGCATCTATGACCTCTTCAGTTTGTGCTAACGTTTCCTTCCTGTGCCCTGGGTTTTCTCTGCTGAAGCATGGATCACAGTGTGTCCTGGTAGCTGGATCTAGATTAGCGCAGGTGGGGTCTCCATGCTGTGACCTGAAGAGCTCCCTGGCTTTCCTTCTAGGTTAGGGCAGCCTGTATCACACCATTTTCCTTCCCTTTTCTTTCTCTTTCACAGTCCATCCTTTCCGGCAGGCTGTGGGAAGAGGTTGCTCTCCTGCTCTGCTGAGTCTTTTGTGGGGATGTTAGTACTGTTTGATGTATGGCCATAGTGTTTCTTTAAAAACAGATTCATTAGGTTTTCATTGACTGGGGTTTTCAGAGCTCTCTCACATTGTTCTACTGATACCATTTGTTTTGTTGATTGATTGTTAGATATAATTTGTGGCCATTCTGCAGAAGGTTAGTGGGGTGGTGTTCTTTGTTGTTCAGTGTGGTTTGTTTAGGTGCAGGACCAGTTGCTGTGGCCTGATAAGTGCAACTAAGTTTTGACAGCAGGTTTGCCTCACTGAAGATCCATGTAGCATCGATCATTCTGCTTATCCTTACAGAGTCATAGAGTAAGAAACCCAGAGTCACACACACACACACCCAGAATCACACAGAGGCTCACGCACAGACACAGAGAGACTCGTGCACACTGTGACAAAGTACCTGCTCTACCTTGGTGGGTCTTGCGCTTATTGGTGGATTTGCTCGCCTTGAAGCTTCACGGCAGCCCTCAGCTTGGCCGTTTTTCTGAACCCACAGTCCAGGTCGACTCCTCCTATGTTTGACAAGGAGTTGGGAGGATTTGGGGGGAACCCGGGCCCACCCTCTACTCCAGGTTCCAGTCCAGGGCCCTGTGGAATGCAGCTGTCTAGAGACCTCTCTGGGCTGCCGGTCTTCTACCAGGACCTCCTCTGGACTTGGAAAGGGTTTTTAACAATCAGGTCCGTGGCAGCCACCAAGGGGGCAGATCTCCTCGCGGAGCCCCTGCTACACAACCCCCAGCTCCGTGTGTAGGTGGCGGAGTCCCGCTCGGTGCACCAGAGCTTGATCCTGGCAGAAGTCACGAGAGTCAGAGACCTTCTGGACTATGACCAGGGAGACTGGCTGGATCCCCTGGTGCTCGCTCGGCACATGAGGCTCTCCAGACCGCCTTGCCGCCCGCTGCTAGAGCTTACCTCGATCGGGTCCTGCTCGAGGGCACGCCCCGCCCACCCTCTACCCCCTGCCCTGTAGACCCAATCGACCCTCTCACCCCTTTATGGCGAGCTGGCTGCATGAACTGCAGCCGGTATGCTTCCAAACCTCGCCAAGGAAACATCTATA
Organism: Caretta caretta; assembly: GCF_965140235.1. Taxonomy (NCBI): domain Eukaryota; kingdom Metazoa; phylum Chordata; order Testudines; family Cheloniidae; genus Caretta; species Caretta caretta. Next base: position 40,570,091 of record NC_134213.1, read on the forward strand.
GACGCTCGTGCTCCACACCTTTCATGCCCTCACCCTAGTGTCCCGCCCCGACACAAAGTGGTGAGACCTTCTGCCACCTTTGGAGGGTGAGCAGCCCCAGTGGGCCAGCCTATATTCCACCTTGGTTCCGAGGCCCATCGGAGACATCAGTTGGCGGCTCCTTCACGGAGCTGTGAGCACGGGCACGTACTTGGCGCGGTTCAGCCCCATCCCAGATACTTGTCTCTTTTGCGGTGTGAGGGAAACCCTGGCGCACGTATATTTGGAGTGCGCCAGGCTGCAGCCCCTGTTTCGGCTCCTAACAAATCTTTTATTATGTTTTTGGTTGCATTTTTCCCCTCACCTTTTTATTTATGTACTCCCCATCCGTGGCCTCATAAAGTCGCGGGATTTCCTAGTTAACCTCCTCCTGGCCCTGGCTAAAACCGCCATCTATAAAACCAGATAGAGAAGGTTGGCCGATGGAGTTTCCTGTGACTGTGGGGCCGTTTTCCGATCCTCGGTCCATTCACGTATCTGGGCGGAGTTCCTCTGGGCGGCGTCCATCGACTCCCTTGATGCTTTTGAGGAGCGGTGGGCGCTGTCTGAAGCTCTCTGCTTGGTGTCCCCGTCCGGCTCCCTTTGTTTTGACCCTTTGATTGGGGGGAGAGAGTAAGGGACCCCAGCCCCAGCCATTGCTGCTGCGGACACCACCACCTTAGAGGGGTCCTTTTACATGTGGGTGCACGTGCCCCCCCCCTCCCCCGGGTTGTCCACCCCACAGCCTGCCCCTTTTGTTGGGTGCTTTCAGAGGAGGAATTGTTGGTGACACGTGGGCGTGGCGCCAGGTAACTCGAGGGGGTGGCAGACCTTGAAAGTCGATGAAGCCCCCTCGCTCTGGACCACCAGGTAACTTGGAAGGGTGGAAGACCACGAGAGTTGAGGAAGCCCCCTGCTCTGGGCCCAGGCAAGCTTGAACACTTCCCTCCCCTGAAGCTAATGAGAAAACAATTGTGATTGGTTGCTGTGTTACACATTGCATATGCTGTTGTTTTGTTTTGTAAGTGTGTTATGCAAATAAAAAAAACACCTTTTTTGCTTAAAAAAAAATTACTCTCCTATAGCCATCTGGTCCGACCCTGTCACAACACACACCCAGAAACACACACACACACAGAGAATCATACACACAGATAATCACACGCACACACAGACTCACGCACACACACACACAGAATCCCCTACAGAATCACACACATCCAGAGACTCATACACACACATACCCAGAATCACACACACACACACACACACACACAGAGAATCATACACACACACAGAATTACACACAGAGACTCACACGCACACACACACAGACTCACATACACACCCAGAATCACACAGACTCACACACAGGCTCATGCACTGCCCCCCCCCCCAGAATCACTCCCCACCCCCCAGAATCTCACACACACACACACACACACACACACAATCAAAGATGCAAAGTCAACAATCAAATGGACACAGATGCATGGACTCGGCCACAACCAACACAGTAGCTGCATCTCTCCTGTTGTGCTGGGTGCTGGGTTTCCATGGTAACCCCTCTCTGACTCCAGGTTTTCAAAAGTGAATATTTCCATTTCCATCAAAATAACATTTCTGCCGTGAGTCATCATGCCTCCTCCCCAGCATGGCCAGCTAATGGGCCCAGTGCTGGGCGGAGCCACAGGAGCTATCCCCACAGGAAGCCCGTGCCAGTCCCTTTGGGAGCAGCTCTGGCCTCACACCCATAGGATGGCTATGCTGCTGAGATGGGCTAGCAAAGTGTTCAACGATCCTCTCCCCTCCCATACTGGGCTGTGCCACCCCATGGCCCCTGCCCCCCAGGGGCTGTGCTGCCTCATGGCCCCTCCCTTTCCCTCCCCCACCAGGCTTTGTGGACCCTTGGCCCTTTTCCTTTCACTTCCTCCAAGGCTGCATAGCCTCTCAATCTCTCTCCATCTCGTTGCTTCACTCCCTGTTATGTAGCCTGCTCCATGCCTGTTTGTCTGTCCTTCCCTTTCTCTCCTTGTTCATCTATAGTAGTTGTTCTCAGCCTTTCCAGACTACTGGACCCCTTTCAGTCTGATTTCTTTTGCATACTCCAAGTTTCACCTCACTTAAAAACTACTTGCTTATAAAATCAGACATAAAAATACAAAAGTGTCACAGCCACTAGTACTGACAAATTGCTGACTTTCTCATTTTGTCTGTATGAAATTTTAGTTTGTACTGACTTTGCTAGTGCTTTTTATGTAGCCTGTTGTAAAACTAGGCAAATATCTAGATGAGTTGAATACCTCCTGGAAGACCTCTGCATACCCCAGCTTCCTGGGCTGATGACCCAGAGATCAGTAAGCAACACCCAAAGGTGGACAGCAGTGATGTATTGTGGACTGTGTCTTCTCAGCCCCAAAGTGAGTAGAAGATCTCAGGGAAGCCGTGTCCACACTGTGTCCTGGGGGAGAATCAGAGAATCATAGAAGATTAGGGTTGGAAGGGACCTCAGGAGGTCATCTAGTCCAACCCCCTGCTCAAAGCAGGACCAACCCCTGGCTGGGTCCAGAGACTGGGGAGGGAGGCAGAGCTGAGCAAGAACATGCCTGTGCGCCCAGCAGCAGCACTTTTGGTTCCATCACCTTGTCCCCAAGCTTGGCAGCAGCATTTCCAGCCAGGCCCAGTGTGTGCCTCCAAGTGTATGTGGCCCATGTGGGAAACCTGGCACAGACAGTGCCATTCATCTTTCAGCACACAAACATAACCAAACAATATTCATTTGACAACTAATCTCTACATTTAACTGAATTTTCTAGGTGGAATAAATCTCAGAGCCTTTATAAATGGTGTCACTGTGTAAAGAATGTGCAGCAGGCACCTCATGTCAAGTAAATCCTGCCCAGCTCTAGGAAGGCTGAAGAGGCTTCCGTATTTCACACCTGCAGTGGAAACCAGCCGGAGATTTATGCAGTTCAATGGCTAAACCACTGCACTTTACAAAGCCTCTATGTCCGTTGGGCCATAAATGGCACCTTCCCCTCAGCCCTGCAGCTCCAGCCCCTCAGCCAAATAGCAGACAGGGTGTCCTAGCCTCACCAGTAAGGCCCGGGGAGTTATGCAGCAAGCTGGGCCTAAACTGCCAATTGCTAAGGCCCCTGGATTCTGCAGCTTCTGGATGGGCAAGAAGGTATTATGCAATGGTTCCATTTACATGCAACACTGAAAGTTTGGATTGAATTAAATCTGGATTAACTATCTCACTCCATACATCCCACTGCAAGCCCCCATATTTTCAGTTTTCAGTGTGCCACTTTTCTATTGACAACACCTAACCACACTGTAGTGGCTGTCAGGGAAGCTGGAGCTTGTGGTCACTGGCTAGGGGCCAGCTGAGACTTTTGGCACCTGGGGAGGCATCAGAAGCAACTGGCACTGTTGATAAGCACAGTAGCTGATGTTGCTATAACAGTCAGCAGTGGAATACAGTAGTTAACTGTGCTGACATTTAATCAGCCATCTGCAGGTTTCAGAATTAACATGCTCAAAGCTATTGTTTCAGGCTCTCTGCAGCCTCAGGCAAGCATCACCATATCACATATACACAGGTCACATTTTCAGGGGTTTCATCATAATTATAAGAGGCAGAAGCATTTTTAAGAACTGAAAGCTCAGACTGGAGTAGAATTCTGCATCAAGGGCTGGCTTCTCTGGCAGCTGCCCAGGCTGAAACCACAGAACAGACAAAACTTGCTGCTTAATTCTATCCTTGCAGGCTTGTCCTGCTCCTCTTCAAAAGCTGAGATGCAAGAAATGTGCATGGATCTTTTGTGTAATGGGATAGTTAGTTATTATTATTATTGTTCTTACGATTATTTATCATTGGTATGGCCATAGCACCTAGAAGCCCAAGTCATGGACCAGAGCCCCATTGTGCCAAGCGCTGCACAAACACAGGACAAAGACACTCCCCTGCCCCAAACAACTTACAATCTAAGTAGAAGACAATGAGACAACATTGGTCAGCAGCCAAACCACTGTAGCATCACAGCCAAAGTGAATTCTGAGCAGGGATGTGGAGGTAGTTTTGTGGCTGTTTGCAGGGAGTGCCTGTGTTGAAGTGGGTGATTTTCTTAGTGTTTTGCCTGAGTGCTGTATGTGTCTCAATTTCCCCTGTGTGCTGCGTGTTTAACGAGGCGGTGGGTGAGGGTGTCTGTTGTTGCAGAGGACATGGTGTGACCTCACCTAGCAGTTGGGAGCCTGGACAATGGCCTGGAGATTGAGTACCCTAGCAACTGGTGGCCGGGAGGCCCATCCCAGCTTGGAAGTCAGCCAGTTCTGGCCAATGGGGGGACAAAGGTCTGAGAAGAGAGGACCCCAGTAACCTGACCAGTCAGTTTCAGCCAGTGGGGGAACAAAGGACCGAAGAGAGAGGGCCCAAGTGATTTGTTTGCCCAGGAGAGAAGATGAAGAATGGAGGAGGAGCTGTTGGGGAAGGTGATGGTCGTCTGGAAGAAGCGGGGCTTCTGGACTGGAGACAAAGAGCAGCCTGAGCCCACTTGGACGGGGGATAGATCCAGATGAACTGGGCTGCAACTTAGGCTGTCCATAGGCCTCTGTTGAAATGGTCTGAAATGCCCCGAGCAGGCAGTGCTTGAATTGCAGGAAATGGGGGTGCCAGTGTCTCCAATGTATTCTTTACAGGTGTGGGGAACAGATATTACAGCTGGCCTGTAAGTCCCTTGCTCACAGCCCAGTGATTTTACTGAGGCTGCTCCCATGTGTCGGAGTCTGCAGGACCTGACCCTTAGGGCTTGTCTATCTTTAAAATGCTACAAGTGGCACAGCAGCACCACTGGGTGCCCCAGGGTAGTTCTCTGTAGGTCATCCACCTTCCCAAGAGGTGGTAGCTAGGGCAACAGAAGAATTCTGTCTACAGGGGACTTAGGTCGGCTGCTGAGGGGGTGGATTTTTCACACCTGTCATAAATATAAAGGGAAGGGTAAACACCTTTAAAATCCCTCCTGGTCAGAGGAAAAACCCTGTCACCTGTAAAGGGTTAAAAAGCTAGGATAACCTCGCTGGCACCTGACCAAAATGACCAAGGAGGAGACAAGATACTTTCAAAAGCTGGAGGGGGGGGAAACAAAGGCTCTTTCTGTCTGTCTGTGTGATGCTTTTGCCGGGAACAGAAAGGAATGGAGTCTTAGAACTTAGTAAGTAATCTGGCTAGATATGCGTTAGATTCTGTTTGTTTAAATGGCTGAGAAAATAAGCTGTGCTGAATGGAATGGATATTCCTGTTTTTGTGTCTTTTTGTAACTTAAGGTTTTGCCAAGAGGGATTCTCTATGTTTTGAATCTAATTACCCTGTAAGGTATTTACCATCCTGATTTTACAGAAGTGATTCTTTTACTTTTTCTTCTTTTAAGAAGCTGATTGCTTTTTTCATTGTTCTTAAGATCCAAGGGTTTGGGTCTGTGTTCACCTATGTAAATTGGTGAGGATTTTTATTAAGCCTTCCCCAGGAAAGGGGGTGTAGGGTTTGGGGAGGATTTTGGAGGGAAAGACGTTTCCAAGCAGGCTCTTTCCCGGTTATATATCTGTTAGACGTTTGGTGGTGGCAGTGATAAAAGTCCAAGGGAAAACGGAAAATAGTTTTTACCTTGGGGAAGTTTTAACCTAAGCTGGTAAAAATAAGCTTAGGAGGTTTTCATGCAGGTCCCCACATCTATACCCTAGAGTTCAGAGTGGGGAAGGAACCTTGACAACACCCTTGAGTGATGTAGCTGAGTCCACTTAACTGTTTAGTGTAGACCTGGCCTTAGTCAGCATGTGATAGCATACACCTTGGTAAAACAAGCAATAGCAGAGCTGTGGAGCTGAAGGACACCCCCTGGACCTTTTTCAAATGCAGCCCCTGATTTGTGATTGATATCAATCTGTGAGAAGAAGGTTTTCTATTCCATAAATGCCCCCTCTGTCATGTCAGTTTTACCCTGTACACTGGGAGTATTATCTCAATTCCTCCATCCACTCCAGAGGCAGCTCTGCCAATGCACCTCAGCCCTGGCCCAGAACACCTCTCCTGTGCTTCCTGCTCCAGACTTGGGACCTCCCAGAGCTTTGCTGATGCACCTGAGTCCTGACCACACACCCCAATATGAATGGACTATAAAGTGGATAGAAAGCTGGCTAGATCGTCGAGCTCAGCGGGTAGTGATCAATGTTTCTATGTCTAGTTGGCAGCAGAGTGCCCCAAGGGTCGGTCCTGGGGCCAGTTTTGTTCAATATCTTCATTAATGATCTGGAAGATGGCATGGATTGCACTCTCAGCCAGTTTGCAGATGACACTAAACTGGGAGGAGTGGTAGATACGCTGGAGGGTAGAGATAGGATACAGAGGGACCTAGACAAATTGGAGGATTGGGCCAAAAGAAATCAGATGAGGTTCAACAAGGATAAGTGCAGAGTCCTGCACTTAGGATGGAAGAATCCCATGCACTCCCACAGACTAGGGACCGAATGGCTAGGCAGCAGTTCTGCAGAAAAGGACCTAGGGGGTTGCAGTGGACGAGAAGCTGGATATGAGTCAACAGTGTGCCCTTGTTGCCAAGAAGGCTAACGGCATTTTGGGCTATATAAGTAGGAGCATTGCCAGCAGATCGAGGTACGTGATCATTCCCCTCTTCAGCATTGGTGAGGACTCATCTGGAGTATTGTGTCCAGTTTTGGGCCCCACACTCCAGGAAGGATGTGGAAAATTGGAAAGAGTCCAGCGGAGGCTGGAGCACATGACTTATGAGGAGAGGCTGAGGGAACTGGGATTATTTAGTCTGCAGAAGAGAAGAATGAGGGGGGATTTGATAGCTGCTTTCAACTACCTGAAAAGGGGTTCCAAAGAGGATGGATCTAGACTGTTCTCAGTGGTAGCAGATGAGAGAACAAGGAGTAATGGTCTCAAGTTGCAGTGGGGGAGGTTTAGGTTGGATATTAGGAAAACTTTTTGACTAGGAGGGTGGTGAAGCACTGGAATGGGTTACCTAGGGAGGTGGTGGATTCTCCTTCCTTAGAGGTTTTTAAGGTCAGGCTTGACAAATCTCTGGCTGGGATGATTTAGTTGGGGATTGGTCCTGCTTTGAGCTGGGGTTGGACTAGATGACTTCATGAGGTCTCTTCCAACACTGAGATTCTATTATTCTATGATTCTATTGCAGTCCCTGGACCAACACAGCTCTGTCAATGCACCTCAGCTCCCCACAGCTCTGCTGGCGCAGCTCAGTCTCATTGGCAGCACCCTTTGTTCTTCCAGTCTTAGTCATCTCATTGACAGGCTGCCAATCCTGCTGAGCTGCCTTGGCTAACTATCCCCTAAGATCTGGAACCCAGGTCCTCAGAGGAGAATATTGAGGGCTCTAACCCTCTCTAGCTCTTCACATCCAGTTTATGTCTAAAACTTGCCAATTCTTTCTGCATAATGTCTCTAAGGTACTTTCCTGTCCATCCAGATGGTGAAAACCATCAGCTCAGCCTTCATCCTCTCGTGTCTCATGCTTCTCTCTGGCTTTGACAAATGCCATCCTGCCCCACTCCAAGCAGTGCAGAATGCTGCTGCCAAGGTCCTTTCCCTAGCTTGTTGCTTTGACCATGTCACCCCTCTCTGTGAAACCCTTCCCTGCCTCCTCCTGCTCTACTGCATCAAACACAAACTGCATGTGTTCCCCTAATGGTCAATCCCCACCCTCCTTCTCCCATTCACTAGTGAGCTGTCAGTGCCCCCCTCCGATCAGCCCATCATGCCAGCCTGCATCACCCACTTACGTTTCAGAGAAGCCCCTTTGGGCTTCCTCCCCTGCTGCCCCTCAGCCTGGGAGAGGCTGGCATGGACTCACAGGCCCCGTGTTCTCAGCTCTCTATGGTCCTGGGAGGAACCCCCTTCAGTGTGACAGCCTTTCTCCTTGGAGTCACAATCTCTTGAGTGTTAAGCCCTGCGCTCCAGTGCCTTCTGAAACCGCACTTCTCTGAGCCTTCAGCACACCTGTCTCTCACCATGGGCCCCCTCAGGGAGCCCACTTGCTCTGGACCCCCGGGGAGTCCACACCAAGAGGGAACAATACAACCCGCTCTCTAGCCTGCAGAGGCTGTCAGCCGGCTCTCCCAGCACTCTCCCAGCACTCCTGGTAATCCACCTCTATGAGGGGAATAGCTGCAAGCACTGGGAGCACAGCTCCCAGCGCTCAGGGCCCATCCACACTAGCGCTTTAAAGTGCTTGAACTTGCTGTGCTCAGGGGCGTGATTTTTCACACCCCTGAGCCAGCAAGTTAGAGCGATATAAAATGTAAGTGTAGACAAGCTCTGAATCAGTCTTGCCAGTTCTTAGTCTTTGCAGCAAGGACCTAGCTCGTGAAATCAAAAGAATGAACGAGAATCTCAGCGTTCTTTTGTTAAAAAAAGTAAGTTTCTAGCTCTTGTGGTTGTGGAGTAAAGATTGAAAATGTGGAGTGGAGTGGGACCTAACCCCTCAGAAAGCAGAAGGCAAAGAAGAGTGCCCTGGGGCAGGGGTTGAAACCTGGCTGAAGCTAGTGGGTGTGAGCATGACAGGTACCTTCATTCAGGGGAAATGCAAGAAGCAGGTAAGATCCATATGGAGACAGCTGAGACAATAGGAGCCAAACACTGGTCACAGGCAAGGCGGGTCAGGAGCTGAGCTGTGTGACAGAGGGTTTCATGGGGAGTGGGAGAGGGGGAGGCTGAATGCAAACACAGAGGGCTGGGTGTTGCTTTGGTGGAGCTGTGTGAGGTGTGAGAGCAGACACAGCTGAAACACCACAGAAGCAGACAGCGAAGGTAGCAGGAAGCCAAGGACAGCCAAAGAGACCCCGAGAGAAAGTAAAGAGAGAGCTTTTGGGCAGAGTGCTATCAGGAAAAAGAGGCTTGGATTTCTGATCAAGGAAACTCTCCTGTTGGTTGATTCCTGCAGTGTTCAGGGAAACAGCACTTTGTACAGAAACAGACTTGCACCAAGGAAATGCCTGGCTCCAGCATCCATTTCTCCTTCTAATGGAAATGACCAAGCAAGGCCACAAAGACCAGCTAACCACTCTGGCCAAAGAGATATCTACAACACTAATTCTTTTTAAAAATCTCATGATTTGGGGGGCCTGACTCATGATTTCTCAGTGGTAGGGATTGTCCATTCTGGACTTTCCACCTAGGACTGGGACTGTCCGTTGCCCCAGCTGTTGGCCATCTACCCCTCAGCTCCAGCAAAGGCTTTTCCATGACAATTCCTGTTCTTACAGGCCCTGGGGCTGCATGGTCTGAAGTGTACAGGGCGCAGGGGTGGCAGGGGACTGCTGCCCAGCAGAGGTGTTGCTCCCAGTGTGGGTGGGGCTGGGTGAGGAGGCTGATACAATGGTTGTTCCCTTCTGCATAGGGCTAGGCCAGGTTTCTTATAATGATCCCTCAGGATGTGTCTGTCTCACGGAAACAGGGCAAATCTTGAGCCAAGTGCCCACTGGCAGAGCCCAGGGGCCTGGCCCTCCTTCCATCCAAAAGGAGAAACCACTGAGGCAGGGAAAGGGCCACTAAATGTGCTGCATTGCTTCTGATGACCCTTAGCCAGGCTGGGATACTCCCTGCAACCCTGTGCCAAGCTCGGCTGCTCCCACAACCCTGTGCCAGGCTGGGCTTCTCCCGTGACCTTGTGCCAGGCTGGCTGCTCCCCGTGACCCTGCCAGGCTGGGCTGCTCCCCATCACGCTGTGTCAGGCTGGCTTCTCCCCATGACCCTGTGCCAGGCTGGGCTGCTCCACATGACCCTACCATGCTGGGATGCTCCTGCAACCCTGTGCCAGGCTGGGATGCTCCCCGCGACCCTGTGCCAAGCTCAGCTGCTCCCACAACCTTGTGCCAGGCTGGGCTACTTCCCGTAACCCTGTGCCAGGCTGGGCTACTTCCCGTAACCCTGTGCCAGGCTGGGCTGCTCCTCATGACCCTGTGCCAGGCCCAGCTGCTCCTCATGACCCTGTGCCATGCTGGGATGCTCCCCATGACCCTGTGCCAGGCTTGGTTGCTCCCGCTACCCTGTGCCAAGCTCAGCTGCTCCCACAACCTTGTGCCAGGCTGGGCTACTCCCCGTGACCCTGTGCCAGGCTGGGCTGCTCCCCATGACCCTGTGCCAGGCTAGGCTGCTCCCCATGCCCCTACCATGCTGGGATGCTCCCCGCGACCCTGTGCCAGGCTCGGTTGCTCCCGCAACCCTGTGCCAAGCTCAGCTGCTCCTGCAACCCTGTGCCAGGCTGGGCTGCTCCCCGTGACCCTACAAGGCTGGACTGCTCCCCATGACCCTCTGCCAAGCTGGGCTGCTCCCCGTGACTGTGCCAGGCTGGGCTGCTCCAGTGACCTTGCCAGGCTGGGCTGCTCCCTGGGACACTGTTCCAGGCTGGGCAGCTGCCTGTCACCCTGTCAGGGCCATGAGCCACCACCATTGCTCCTACTGAGAGAAGCCTTTGTTTCCCTTGTTCCTGAAGGTCAGTTTTTCTCCTCAGGCTGCAGGCACTGGTCCCCTGCCCCCACCAGGCCTGGCCAGGGAGCTCCTGCTTCCTAAGTTCTCTTGGGAATCATTGAGCTCCCAGGCTTTGGAAATGGCTCCTCCGCTGCTCCTGGGAGCGGGGTGGCCCAACCTCATGGCACGTGTTTGTTACCGGGGGAGCAAGGTCTCAGGACCTGAGCAGGAGCAGAGCATTTATAAGGATTTATCTGCCCAGAGGGAGCAGGAGGAGGGAGCTCGACTTGCTTCAATCATGGCTGGATTTAGCCCGTTACCTGGCTCTGTTCCCTCAGCACCCAGGCCCTTAGCAGAGACACATGGAGCCAGCAGCACAGCCCACTTGCCTGAACCCAGGGCTCCTGCAGAGAGGAGAAGCCTATAGTTGCCCCTGCCCTTGTCTCGTGACTCCCTCAGGGCGCTGGAAGGGAGGGCAGGGCAGGGCAGGGCAGAAGAGCTGGCTTGAGGATCTGGGCTGTGCTGAGGTGATGCAGCGAGAGGAACCTCCTTTAGCCAGCCCTGGGCTCCCTCGGCTGCTCGGCACTCGCCAGGGCCGCCTGGCAGGAGCTGTGCAGCTGGGAAAGGACCAGGCTGAGATCCTTAGTGGCTCCTATTTGTGCTGCTGTCTTGCTTCCTTCCTGAAAGCAATCCCCAACACCCCCCATGTCCATAGAATCATAGAATATCAGGGTTGGAAGGGACCTCAGGAGGTCATCTAGTCCAACCCCCTACTCAAAGCAGGACCAATCCCCAACTAAATCATCCCAGCCAGAGCTCTGTCAAGCCTGACCTTAAAAACCTCTAAGGAAGGAGATTCTACCACCTCCCTAGGTAACGCATTCCAGTGTTTCACCACCCTCCTAGTGAAAAAGTTTTTCCTAATATCCAACCTAAATCACCCCCACTGCAACTTGAGACCGTTACTCCTTGTCCTGTCCTCTTCTACCACTGAGAATAGTCTAGAACCATCCTCTTTGGAACCACCTCTCAGGTAGTTGAAAGCAGCTATCAAATCCCCCCTCATTCTTCTCTTCTGCAGACTAAACAATCCCAGTTCCCTCAGCCTCTCCTCATAACTCATGTGTTTCAGACCCCTAATCATTTTTGTTGCCCTTCGCTGGACTCTCTCCAATTTATCCACATCCTTCTTGTAGTGTGGGGCCCAAAACTGGACACAGTACTCCAGATGAGGCCTCACCAATGTCGAATAGAGGGGAACGATAACATCCCTCGATCTGCTGGCAATGCCCCTACTTATACATCCCAAAATGCCATTGGCCTTCTTGGCAACAAGGGCACACTGTTGACTCATATCCAGCTTCTCATCCACTGTTACCCCTAGGTCCTTTTCCGCAGAACTGCTGCCTAGCCATTCGGTCCCTAGTCTGTAGCAGTGCATTGGGTTCTTCCGTCCTAAGTGCAGGACCCTGCATTTATCCTTGTTGAACCTCATCTGATTTCTTTTGGCCCAATCCTCCAATTTGTCTAGGTCCCTCTGTATCCTATCCCTGCCCTCCAGTGTATCTACCACTCCTCCTAGTTTAGTATCATCCGCAAATTTGCTGAGAGTGCAATCCACACCATCCTCCAGATCATTTATGAAGATATTGAACAAAACCGGCCCCAGGACCTACCCTTGGGGCACTCCGCTTGATACCGGCTGCCAAGTAGACATGGAGCCATTGATCACTACCCATTGAGCCTGACAATCTAGCCAACTTTCTACCCACCTTATAGTGCATTCATCCAGCCCATACTTCTTTAACTTGCTGACAAGAATACTGTAGGAGACCGTGTCAAAAGCTTTGTTAAAGTCAAGAAACAATACATCCACTGCTTTCCCTTCATCCACAGAACCTGTAATCTCATCATAGAAGGTGATTAGATTAGTCAGGCATGACCTTCCCTTGGTGAATCCATGCTGACTGTTCCTGATCACTTTCCTCTCGTGTAAGTGCTTCAGGATTGATTCCTTGAGGACCTGCTCCATGATTTTTCCTGGGACTGAGGTGAGACTGACTGGCCTGTAGTTCCCAGGATCCTCCTTCTTCCCTTTTTTAAAGATTGACACTACATTAGCCTTTTTCCAGTTATCCGGGATTTCCCCCATTCGCCATGAGTTTTCAAAGATAATGGCCAATGGCTCTGCAATCACAGCCGCCAATTCCTTTAGCACTCTCGGATACAATGCGTCCGGCCCCATGGACTTGTGCACGTCCAGCTTTTCTAAATAGTCCCTAACCACTTCTTTCTCCACAGAGGGCTGGCCACCTACTCCCCATGCTGTGATGCCCAGCGCAGCAGTCTGGGAGCTGACCTTGTTCGTGAAGACAGAGGCAAAAAAGCATTGAGTACATTAGCTTTTTCCACATCCTCTGTCACTAGGTTGCCTCCCTCATTCAGTAAGGGGCCCACACTTTCCTTGGCTTTCTTCTTGTTGCCAACATACCTGAAGAAACCCTTCTTGTTACTCTTAACATCCCTTGCTAGCTGCAGCTCCAGGTGCGATTTGGCCCTCCTGATTTCATTCCTACATGCCCGAGCAATATTTTTATACTCTTCCCTGGTCATTTGTCCAATCTTCCACTTCTTGTAAGCTTCTTTTTTATGTTTAAGATCCACAAGGATTTCACCGTTAAGCCAAGCTTGTCGCCTGCCATATTTACTATTCTTTCGACACATCGGGATGGTTTGTCCCTGTAACCTCAATAGAGATTCCTTGAAATACAGCCAGCTCTCCTGGACTCCTTTCCCCTTCATGTTATTCTCCCAGGGGATCCTACCCATCATTTCCCTGAGGGAGTCAAAGTCTGCTTTCCTGAAGTCCAGGGTCCGTATTCTGCTGCTTACCTTTCTTCCCTGTGTCAGGATCCTGAACTCAACCAACTCATGGTCACTGCCTCCCAGATTCCCATCCACTTTTGCTTCCCCCACTAATTCTTCCCGGTTTGAGAGCAGCAGGTCAAGAAAAGCTCCCCCTCTCGTTGGCTCCTCTAGCACACCAGGAAATTGTCCCCTACACTTTCCAAAAACTTCCTGGATTGTCTATGCACCGCTGTAGTGCTCTCCCAGCAGATATCAGGAAGATTAAAGTCGCCCATGGGAACCAGGGCATGTGATCTAGTAGCTTCTGTCAGTTGCCGGAAGAAAGCCTCATCCACCTCATCCCCCTGGTCCGGTGGTCCATAGCAGACTCCCACCACTACATCACCCTTGTTGCTCACACTTCTAAACTTAATCCAGAGACACTCAGGTTTTTCTGCAGTTTCATACCGGAGTTCTGAGCAGTCATACTGCTCCCTTACATACAGTGCTACTCCCCCACCTTTTCTGCCCTGCCTGTCCTTCCTGAACAGTTTATAAACATCCATGACAGTACTCCAGTCATGTGAGTTATCACCAAGTCTCTGTTATTCCAATCACATCATAATTCCTTGACTGTGCCAGGACTTCCAGTTCTCCCTGCTTGTTCCAAGGCTTTGTGCATTTGAATATAGGCACTTGAGATAACCTGCTGATCTCCCCTCATTCTCAGTATGAGGTAGGAGCCCTCCCCTCACAGACGTTCCTGCCTGTGCTTCCTCCCGGTATCCCGCTTTCCCACTTACCTCAGGGCTTTGGTCTCCTTCCCCTGGTGAACCTAGTTTAAAGCCCTCCTCACTAGGTTAGCCAGCCTGCTCGCAAAGATGCTCTTCCCTCTCTTCGTTAGGTGGAGCCCGTCTCTGCCTAGCACTCCTCCTTCATGGAACACCATCCCATGGTCAAAGAATCCAAAACCTTCTCTCCGACACCACCTACGTAGCCATTCGTTGACTTCCACGATTCGACGGTCCCTACCCCGGCCTTTTCCTTCCACGGGGAGGATGGATGAGAACACCACTTGCGCCTCAAACTCCTTTATCCTTCTTCCCAGAGCCATGTAGTCCATAGTGATCTGCTCAAGGTCATTCTTGGCAGTATCATTGGTGCCCACGTGGAGAAGCAGGAAGGGGTAGTGATCCGAGGACTTGATGAGTCTCGGCAGTCTCTCCGTCACATCGCAAATCTTGGCCCCTGGCAAGCAGCAGAGTAAACCAAGCAAGTCCAGCATGTGCACTGACTGCAGGGCCTCCTGGGGCTCTGAGAAACAAATCTCTTTTGCCTTTCCCTGGGACCTTGCTGCACCAGAGCTCTGTCTCCCTCCTGCTTCTGGGGCGAGATGATGCATTGCAAGACCTTATGCTGATGTGTGTAGGGCAAAGGGGCAGAGTATGGGCTGGTGGGTGCCCTTGGGGGCAGAGCCACTGAGGCCTGAACTCAGAATACCCTGCAAAGTTGTAGATGCTGTGTTACATGATGGAATAAATTCTCAGCCATGGCAGGGCTTTAGCTGAGCCTAATTGACCATGAGGGTTTCTGATTCTCTCTGGGAACAGCTCCTGCTTCCTGCAGAACTGCTGAAATCAAGGCCAAGCCCAGCCGGCGCACCTGGGCCCTTCTTGGAGCCTGGCTACCACTTCTCTCTCATCCCCGGAGCCCAGACGGCTGGGGAATCTGCCTTTGAGATGCTCTCTATTTCCAGGCGCTTCTACATCTGGCTGCAGTGCAATGCAGGAGATGGGAACAGAGCAGTGTCTCCCGCCCCTCCTAGGCACATTGCAATTGATCTGGCACAGAAGAGGTTAATTTTCTCTGCCTGTCTGCAGAAACCTGACCATGGCAGACACCTAATCCTGACAGAGAGGGCTCTGGGGTTTGCTTTCATTTGCATCTTGTACCCTGTGCCTTCCATGTTACCTGATACCATGCAAATGTTCCCAGGCTCCTTGCAGATGCTATCCTTGGTCCCATCTCTGATTTTCCTAGTGCATCAAAACCAAAGGGTCTGATTCCCCCTGCCTTGCCCCTGCGTAAAGCATGGCCAGACCAGAACTCTCCACTCAGGCAGGGGCTGAGGGACGTACTGAACCCGCTTGGCATGCGGGGAAATGGCCACATGAGCTGTGAGGATATGAATTACACAATACCGTTATTAACGCAGAGTTGCCCAGCACTGACGCTTGCCCTGCCAGAACGGGAAAGAATCGAGAATCAGAGAATGAAGAGTAAAGGTAACAACCTCCCTTCTCCCCGCCCCCCGAAAACCAGGAAATATAAGGATAAGCTACACACAACCCCTGCAAGGCAACCCGTAAGGGTGCTCCAGAGCTGGCAATCACCCCTAGGACTGACTCGGGGTGGGCGGGGGGTGGCAGCATAATAAGTAGACATGAAAACGATGAGAAGAGCGTGCCATTGTTTGTGTGATGTTCCCCAGGCTGGAATTCCAGCAGGAGCTCCGGCTGCATTCCCTGCGTTAGGTCTAGCTGCGGAGACTGGTTGCAGGGATTAGCTGGGAAAAGCTGGCAGAGCTGTCACTGTGAAGAAAGGAGAGGTGCGCATGTTTTCCTGGCAGTGCTGAGCTCTGTAGCCTGTGACAGTAGCTATGCACAGGGATATTCTTGCCATGGGGCCTGTGGGCAGTTTGGGCAGACATGGCAGTGGTCTGCAGGGTTGGTGTGGGGTACTGCAGTCTCAGTGGACTCCTCAGGACAGGAGAGAAGGGGTGTAACGTTTTGCAAGCCTGGCTGGTTTGGGTGGCGCTTGCTCAGTGTCTGAGTGCAGGCTGGGGGGCGGCTGTTTGCTACGTCTGACCTAAGCCTGCATTTTGCCTTAACAGAGAGAGTTAGACTTTGACCTAACGTGCTCTTGTGCTCCAACCCCAACCGCATAGCCTCTGGGAGGGCAGCATGCTAGTGTGGGTGCTATTGCCATGCTGGGGCATCACTCAGAGAGAGCATAGACAGGGGCAGGGGCGGGGAGATTGGATTTCCTGGGTTGGAGAGGTTTTCTTTAGCCATTCACCACACCATGCAAGGACTCGAGACCCCAGGGGGCACAGGAACGCTGCGTGAATGGGGTTTTGGGCAGTTAATGTTCTTGGTTTATTCAAAATGTGAAGTGGAAACCAACGGGCATAGGAAACGAGAGTGTAAGAGAAACGCTAGCAGGGTAGGCAGGACAGTTGATGAACACCACAGAAGAGAGGGAAGAGCCCGTTTTCTGTCCTGTGAACCAGCACTGACCTGAGCCCGAATGAGAATAACAATTAGAAATAATTTCTCAGCACTGCCACGTTACACAACCCAGCTCCCTGCTCCTCTGCCCCAGGCTCCTTGGCAATGAGTGTCCCAGCCACAGAACTCCGCCCAGGCTAGCCCGCGGGGTCCCCACTCTCTGCCTGGCCAGCACAGCTCCCCCAAGGTTGAGGAGCTGGGCTGAGGATGCAGGAGCAGTGCAGGGAATAAGGAGTCAGCAGGGCATGTTAAAGTGGGACAGAAATGGGGCGTGGCTGTGGGAGGGTTGGGGACAGAGGTGAAGTCCCGCTAACCCCCCACCACGGCACAGACTTCTTTCTCTCCTCCCCTCCTCACACTCCTCTGCGCAGCTCTGACCTCTCCTTTCCCTCCAGGAGGCAGGAAGCCTTTCCTCGTGGCTGGGGCAAGCTGGCAGAGAAGGGAGATCTGGGCTCCTTCCCCTGACTGGAGAGCAGTGGAGGGAAGGGGATCCTGGTGCCCCCTCTTGCAGCCTGGGGGTAGCCCTGGGAAGGAATTGTTGGGGTTGGGGTATTTGTAGGGGAGGGAGGGCACAGATGGCTCCACCTCCTTCCGCCCAGGTATGTCACTGCAGGGACTTTCCTTCTGGGTTCCCACAGAGCAAAGGTCTCGTCCAGGACTGTCCCTTGTTCAAGGTGGGACGTGAAGAAAACTGCATTTGCAGAACCCCAGTTCTCTGTCAAAGCTCTGGTCATGGCCCTGGGCCTACACAACATGGGCCATTGCCTGGGGTGTGCTGGCCCCAGCATTCAGTAGCTCAGTCAGAGTAATAATAATGTCTATTTTTGTTTCGTGCTGCCCCTCAGTACATCTCACTGTGCTCTACCCTCTGGTGTATTAATCCTACCGCGCCCCTGAGCTGCAGGGCTCTCACCCTATTGCACAGAGGAGAATTGAGACACAGGGAGACTTGAGGACCTGCCTACGGTGATACAGGAAAATCCATAGCAGAGCAGGAACAGAACCAGGCTTTCATGCCCTAACCCAGTGCCCCAACCATGGGACCAGCCTTCCCCATCTTGCTAAGCGGCACAGTCCCCATGCTGCCTCCTGCACGGTTAACCCCCACCCCCCCCCACACTGACAAGCCTCCCCCACTTTTGTATTCATACCACACACTGCTCCAGCCTACCCCACGTTCTCTCCACCTGTCCCATTGCCCCGAGCCCTCCCGCAAGGCCACATATGCTGCTCTGAGCCATTCTGACATGCCCATGCAGACTGCAGCTCCACCCTCCTCCTCTCCCCTCAGTTTCTGGGAAGCATGGATCGCAGGTGTGGGGTGTGTGGGGGAGGAGGGGGGAAGCTAGCAAGGGGAAGAAGAGTGGATCTCCAGAGTCTCTAATTCATGTTGAGGCACAATGGCTGGGGAAGGGACTTTCCATGTCCACTCTGGGAGGTGCTCCAGGCATCTCACCGGGTTGCTCTCAGCTAACAAGATGCAAATAGCCTGAACCCATAGTTCTGGGGACATGAGCTGCTCCAGTCAGTGCAGTGAGGGTCCTCAGCATGTGTGAATGGCCCCAGAACACAGGTGGGGGAACATGCCTTCAAGCTGCTGTAAACCCCTCCCATATCTGTGTTCAGTGCAGGGACTGAGAGGGGGTTCCAGGCCTGAGCACCCCTGTACCTGGCTGGGCCCAGCCAGGCAACTGCCCAGTCATGCACCCCCTAAGGGAAGTATTAACCACTCCAGCAGTAACTCCCACCTTCCCAGGAACCAGGGGCTGACTTTGCAGGTCTCAGTAGGATCCCGTCCTGTCTGGACAAACAGGAGGTGTTCAGGCAAATGCCCCGGGGCTGGGACTGGTGGAGATGCTGAGGGTCAGGCCCTGGGGATTCTCGGTCCACACAGGTCTCTAAACTAGCAATGGTACATCCCTTCTTTGGTCTTTCTAATCCCTGTGATAGCTGGAGCCAGCCCTGCTGAAACTTGAAGTTTATAGCCCCCGACTTGGCTTGGTATAAATATAACCAGAATGCACTGGAGTAGCAAGAAAATCGTTTAAATGTTCCCTTTGACAGCAAGCTGGAAGATTGCTGACACTAAAACCACTTACTGATATTGCTCTGTATCATCCTGCTCTCAGCCCTCAATCATCATATGTACAGGGGTGTCAGGCACTTCGCACAGGCCTCTGGGGACGAGCTCCCTCTCTCCTTCTGCTGCCCAGTCCACCACAGCTCAGGGGCCCAGCAACCCCAGCAGCTAGGAGACCTTCACACTGCCCAAAATACCCTTATGGTTAGCGTTTGTGTGCAGCCCGGCCCCACACCTTGGTATATAGATGGATGTGCATGCTCCTCCCCCACCTCGGTGTGTACACGGATGTGCATGCTGCTGTCCGCACCTTGGTATATAGGTGGGCATGCATGCTCCCCGCCCCCTGAGGTGTATAGATGGGCGTGAATGCACACATAAGGGTAGGGTGAGTGTGCACACACCCAGACACACAGAGGGCTGCAGCCACCAACATGCACATAGCTTCAACCCTTCTTAGTGCCCCCACCCCCCCTCCCCCGGCAGCCAGTAACATTTTGAATAATTATTAACCATGTTTATTACAGTAGTGCCTTGGGCCAGCCAAGGGTGGGACCCCGGTGTGCTGGGCACCGCACAAACACAGAGCCGGTCCCTGGCTGAAGAGCTGACAATGTACCTAGACCAGTGAGACCCAGGGTGGGGCGGGGGGCGAACCCACCAGCAGAGCGACCTATGCAGTGGCAGCATATGGCATGGGAGTGTCTTGATTTTTCCCCCTGTGGGTTTACTTAGGAGGGGATCAGTTAAATGGAAAGAAAAGGGAGGGAACAGGGGAGGGGAACAAGTCAGGGGAGAAGATGGTAGGAGGATGAGGAGTGAAAACACCAAGGGAGGGTGAGGGTTGGTGCAAACAGCCAATCAGCACAGGGCAGAGAAAGTATTCTGATTCCAAAAACTGTCCCCCTACCCCACTGTCTGCTGGTCCTGTGTATGGGGACGTGGGTGGACAGGACCTGCTGGGTCATTGAATCCCATCCTGCTATCACAAGCAGCCCTGGTGTAAACCCTGTTCAGACACTGATCGCGCTCCATCAGTTAGGGTGTTTGACCTCCCTCCCACTCTCCCATTGGCAGGTTGCTCCAGAACTTCTCCCCTCTGATGGCAAGAAACCCTCTTCTCATCTCCAGCCTGCATGTGTTCATGGCCAGTTTGTACCAGAGCAGGTTATTCAGATGGTGGCTGAACACCCAAATGCTAGAGCTGAGAAGTGTGTGCCCCACACCAAGCACTCCCTAGTAGAGGTCTGCTTGGGCCTAATTGTAAAGCCCGACTTGTCCCCACAGCCGACCCAGACCCAACCTAAGAGTGTCAAGTCATTTTCAGAGCTGACCCGATCCCAACACTTCCTCCTGAACCTGTGTCAGCACCACTGCCTTGTCCTTGGGGTTTGACTTGGTGGGGGCTTCCTGCTCCCCAGGCCCCATGCCTGTGATCCATCTCTGGCTGCCTTCTGCCTGTGGAGTCAGCCCTGCTCCCACCAGTCGTCACTGCCTCCCTGCAAACTCACTGGCACCCTCATCCCACAGCACACTCACAGCTTGACAAGTTCATGGAGGAGATGGAATGATGAGAAGTCAGACTAGATGAACATTATGGTCTCTTCTGACCTCTGAGACTATGAGTGAGGCATGCAGCTGTCACAGTGCCAGCCTCACAGGCAGGACTTGGTGATCAGAGATGACTCAACCTGAGCCCAAGAAGGTCTGGTTGGTTCTGGACCAACACAAGCTAACACTTATGTCAGGTCCCATCTGATTCGGGTCGGGCTGCAAAGTTCTACTACCTAGGGAAGGACTATAAGGGGGCACAGAGCCACACCATTAACAGCCCTGGGGGGCCAGCAACACACAAAACAGAGGCAAATAGGCAGCGTTGCTGCTGTGACCCAAGCAGGTAGTCGCTATTCGGGGCCTTGCCAGGTTGTTTCCATAAGGAGAAGAAATTGATTGTATGAGTCAGCAATTTGTTTGGTGGCATCCTGTTTGTTTATAAAGAATGTAAAAAGCCCTGCTTTCTGAACGCAAGAGGAACAAACCACAGCAGACAGTTCCCTTGCTCAGAAATCCAAACCTGCCTCTCCAGCTTGCCCTGTGCCCCTAGGAACCTCGTCTCTCTGCTGCCTCTCAGTGCCCTGCTAACCAGTGCCACTGCTTTTCTGGCTTTTTACTTCTCTCCCACAGTCACACAGCTGCACACAGTCAATCGCCTACTCCCTGCACATTTGCAATGAGTCCCAGAGGCTCAACTTTCCTCTGTTAGTTCTTGCTCCCCATGGGGCCTAGTACCTTGGACAGTAGCTTGCTATTGTTTTCAGGAGCATTTAACTGCTCCATCCATTTAGCCTGAATGAGGGGTGCTTCCTATGCCCATCTGTTTTAACCAGGTCTGTGATTGTCTATAGAGCAAAGACCTGCTTGATGGCAGCCATTAACACCTTCCAGCAGAACAGTAGGATTTAATGGGAAAGGGAAAGGGCTAAAGGTAAGAAACGAGAAAGACAGTCAGAAACCAATGCCAGAAATCAACACCTAGAGCAGGAATGACCAACCTGAGCCTGAGAAGGAGCCAGAATTTACCAATGTACATTGCCAAATAGCCACAGTAATCCATCAGCAGCCCCCCATCTGCTTCCTCACCCCACTGCCAGTGCCTCCCACCTACCAGCAGCGCTGCCAATCAGCACCTCCCAATCAGCTGTTTCATGGTGTGCAGGAGGCTCTGGGGAGGCTCTGAGGGGAAGGGGGGAGAAGCAAGGCTCAGGGGAGGGGGCAGGAAGGGGTGGAGTGGGGGCAGGGCCTGTGGTAGAGCCAGGGGTTGAGCAGTGAGCATCCACCGGCACCGTGGAAAGTTGGTGCCTGTAGCTCCAGCCCTCACCTTAACAGTCTTCTCCATGACTATGATTCTCTGTCCATGACTAGAAGAGTCATCCATTACTTGGAACTTCATGCCATGGGATGGCCACAAACCATACTGGCAGATTACTACAAATCCCAATTTGCACTAGGTAGGATTGGAGCATTCTGCCCTCCCGTCCTCAGAGGGGAATGTCACAGCTCCGCACAGTATCCTCAGAGGCAGAGGCTCCAAGCAGGGGCTCCATTCCTACACATCGACTACAGGCAGGGCCCCACCCCTCAGCTAGAATGATCGACTCCACTGGCAGCACTCCAGCCCCAGTGCTGTTCCCCAGCCAGCCCAGATACAGTTGGTACCGGGGCCAGTCCCAGCCCACTGAGCACCCTGGAGTATGGAAAACAAAAAGAACCAATTAGGCTCTCAGTCAGGCCTGAATGGGCTCTGACCCCTCCTGCTTTTCCCACATGTCACACAGTCAGGAGACACCTCTTCCATTGGGGCCCATTTCTTCATGGCAGCATACACACCGTTGGCTTCATGGCAGCATTCACCTGAGGTGTGTTAGAGTGTTTTCCCTTCACCCTCCTAACACTCCTAACACTCCACCCCTTTTTTTCACTTTTCTTCTGGGACCCTACTGCCCAGATGTGACAGCACATTTCTTGAAAGGGCCAGGTATCAAGATGGAATATGTTGATGCTCCATTTGCCCCACCTCCCTCTGTGCAGTATAATGCCCTGCACCTTTCCTCACATGGGTACACTGCATGTATTCCAATTAGTGTTCCAGACTTCCCATAGTGATGGGCCCAAGAAGGTTGGGTCCGGGTTATCTGTTACACTTTGGTAGAGGGCCTACATGGCTTTATGTGTTATAATCAATGGTTGTGCTTTGTGGATCTGTGCCCCCCTGAACCACTGCAGTATACATTGCAGAATTAGTATACTTAACAACAGGCCACTAGCCATAATGATCCACAGTAACATTGAGAGTCCTGACCATTGTAGTATAGTCCAACATCTGGGCCACCACAAGAAACATTGCTTCTCCTCTTTTGACAGGGTAAAATTCTGGAGAATATATTTTAAATGTGTCCAATTGTTGGCAGTTGCACCAAGCTGCTCCTGTAGGTTTTGTGTGCTTTTGCCCATATCATGAGTCCACTGAATATCCACAGAGAAGTGGGGTATTGTCCAAACCAGCTGGACCACTTGGTATGGAATCGGGTAGTATACACTGGTTCAGTTGTTCACAGCAATGAGTTCCACAGATCCATTCGTGCTCCAAAGTCCCGATGGCAGCATGTAGATGTGTGTAATTGTGCCAGTACTCCCAAGTGTTATATTACAGAATTGTGTATAGTCCCAGCAGAATACTCCATACCCCATTTACATTACACCCAATCATGCACCCCGGGCAACAGGCTCTTGGGTCTGCTCCTGCATGGCCACCGGGAAGGGACACATCCAAATATTTTCTCTGGATAGGCAAGTGCTTAACATAATTATTGTCCAATTTACACCATTGCATCCTCTGCATTTATCCTGCAGTGGTTCCCAGTGAGTTCCTCCCTTTCTCATTACCCCTATAGGGCTCATGAGGACCACCCTAGTTGCCTGTTGTGATCCATGATATCCTGAATTGCTCTTCAGCTAGTGCCGCCTTTTCTAAAGTTCTGAAAGACAAAAGAACATTTTCCTACCCCCTTTAGAGGCGGCAGATTAGTGCTTAAAATACCGCTTCCTTTTACAAATCTCTTTGCTGATTGCAGGAAAGCAGAACAATTACCTCCATACTTTTCTGTGTTTTGTTCTATAGGCAGGCCAGGTTTCAATGGTTTCTGCCCTTAAGGGAAAAGGTGAATTATCCCTGGTTATTTATGAAATTCATGAGGTGGTGGTACCTCAGTTTCCCTTCCTGTACAGCAGACCAGGTTTTTAATGGTTTCTCTGCTGTGCTCAGCTTTAAGTTTATAGCTTATATATATATATATATATACAAGTAATAGCTAAGAGACAGCATTATTGGGGCTTGACTGTTCCACTAAAACTGCTTGGCTTAAAAGCCAGAGTTTTTCCCTGCATGCTCAGCCAGCCGTAGGAAAAATTCCAGGGCGGACAAGTCTTAAAAACTTTTTACAAATTTTTACCCCCAAGGGATCAAGACCCCTTTGCCTTTTTTGCCCCCCTTTTAGCCTATTCGGGAGGGGCTGTGGCGTTAAACAAAACTGCTTCATGCAGACACAAACTTTTCAATCTTTGGGCCCAACCCTTTTTGTCAGTTTTTACTGCTTTGCTTGAAACCACTTTCCAGGGACTAATTAGTAAAGACATTCCATATTGCCTGGCAACCATATCTTCAACCATAAATACTTTTAGAGAGAGGAGGGAGAAGAAGCGGAGGGAGGGGGAGTGAGAGAGAAGAAGCGGAGAGAGGAAGGGAGGGGGGAGAGAGAAAAGAACAAGTTAGGGAGAAAGGAATAATAGAATCATAGAATATCAGGGTTGGAAGGGACCTCAGGAGGTCATCTGGTCCAACCCCCTGCTCAAAGCAGGACCAATCCCCAACTAAATCATCCCAGCCAGGGCTTTGTCAAGCCTGACCTTAAAAACTTCTAAGGAAGGAGATTCCACCACCTCCCTAGGTAATCTAAGCCAAGAAAAGTACAGACAGCAACAACACATCTAGAGGTGGGGCTCCACAGGCCAAGGCATCTGGGAAGGGAGGGAGGGTGAGGAGGGAGGGAGGATGAGGAGCAGGGACACGATGCACTCAGGGGAGGAGGAGGGGCAGGGGCGGGGACTTGGGGGTGGGAAAGGAGCGGGGACTTTCGGGAAGGGGTGGAATGCGGGGGCAAGGGTGGTGCAGGGGCAGGAAGAGGCAGGGCAGGGGGTGGGGCCAGGGGCAGGGGTCGAGCACCCACCTGGCAGAGGGGAAATCAGCGCCTATGGCTTTATGGCTACCTGGTCCTCATGATTTAAACCCTCCATCTCTCTGCCCACCTCCACAAGCCACAGCACAAACTGATCTCAATCACCCCAGGGCAGCTTCCCCAGCCAACTCAGCAATGCATCCCAGCCCTTAGGGACAAGGGGGACTACTATTTGCGGAGCATGGTCCTGCTCCCAACCACCATCAAAGACTACTATGACCACCTCCCAGAGTTCCTGGGCAGTAGTCGCTCTCTCAGGAGCTCTGACTGGGGACTGCCAACTTATAACGCCCACTGGCAGTCATGGATACAGTGTATTTTCAGGGTGGGGGAGTGCCTCCTTTTCTGCCATCCATAAGCTTTCATGGGTAAAAGAGCCATTTCTTCAGATGCATGGAGTGAAAATTTAGTGGAGTAATTTTCACTCCATGCATCTGAAGAAGTGGCTTTTTTACCCACAAAAGCTTATACCCAGATAAATCTGTTACTCTTTAAGGTGCCACCGGACTCCTTGTTGTTTTTGTGCATACAGACTAACATGGCTACCCCGTGATACTTGACACCATGCAGAAGAGAGGGGTCCTACCAGTCCATAAACGGGTTGCTATTGTTATCTCGAAGCTGGCTACCTCAGACTGCAACAGATCAATTCCGAGGAATTGTCACAGAGAACAAGCACAGAATCTGCCACAGGTTGCAGGCAAACCACATACATCAGGCTGCCAGGACAGTTCCCCTGCAACATTTCTCACCCCTGCCATGGAAGAGACCAAATCATGTGACAACTCTACCATGAAACTCCAACAGCCCTTAACATTAACCATTAACCACATGCACAACAGGTCTCCAAACAGAGGGGGTGTCCTCCCCAGTACACTAGCCTACACCTAGCTCCTCCATGTCCCCCAGCCCTTCCTTACACAGAGATGTGCCCCAGGGATCTGCAAAGGGAGAGGGAAACTAGGAGAGCTGTGAGCAGTGGCAGAGGGCTGACACAATAACCCTGCTGGCATGGCCAATGGGGAGTCAGATAAAAAGTCCCTAGCAGCTGGACAGCAGGATGAAACATCCTGATGGTTCCTGCCTCTGAGAGGCCTGGTGTCTGCATGTACAGGAGAGTGGCCAGGTCAGATGCTGCATGGTCTGGGAGCTGGAAATTCCAGATCCAGAAATGAGGGAAAGGGCATCTCCATATGCACCCCCCAGTAACCACATGGGACAAGCCTCAGGAGGCCGGGACCCTCTTTGAGCTCCCCAACAGCAATGCCCATAGCCCATTCCCCTCTATTGCTCTGAAACAGGAGAGTTAATGAGCCCTGAAAAAGCCAGAGAGAACGACATGTTCCAAAACGAAAGGAAAAAGAAATTGGGGGAAATGTGTTGCCAAGCAGTGAGTGGCATGTTTATTTCATGAAAAGCTTCTGCAAACTGTTATCTGATAAAGCCTCCTTGAGGCTAACTAAACGGGGACAGGTTTCCACTTGCAGGGAATTTTATTTGTGGCTTTGTGTTAAAAATGAGAGACATATCCATTCATTTAGTTCTGAGCAAGAGAAGATGAAAGAACCAAAGTCCTTCCCCCAGTATCCAAAGCCTGTGGAGACATTTGGGAGCCTGGCTAACCCCGTGTATCTGTGGCCGCATGCGCCAGGCCCAGCCTGTCACCTGCACATGGTTTGTCTGCTCAGGTTCTGTCTGCTGGCTCTCCTGAATATGGAGCATAGTCAAGCACTGCATTCCAGAGACTCGATCGCTCGACATGTGCTCACGTCTCCGATGGTGCCAGGTGATGTTCTTGTCTGTAAACGTAAGGAGAGCTGACATATGCTTTGGTTTATGCTTGGCCGGCTTGGAAGCATTCTGTAGTTAATACTCCACCGAGGTGACACACTGTACATTCGGGGCCAGAAGCAGAGGTGACACAGATGGTGGTGGTAAGTGACATGTTGGTAAGCCTGTAAGCGAGTGTAAGTTGGTGTAGAAACCGATGTAGGAGGTGTCACTTACATGCCAGTGGGAGGGTGGCAGGTGGAGTGGGAAAGGGAAAAACAACCAGCAGGAGAATGAGAGCAGTGCTACACACACCCCAGGCCTCACGCTGGCGAGAGGCTGGGTAACCTGCTTAGACAGAGACAGGTTTTAGACATGGTAAGAAAATAGACCTGGCACCAATTCTCTACAAAACCATACATTTTTTTTGGTGGGAGAGACCCCTCTAACCCCCTGCTCAGAACCCATGAGCTGTGATACCATCATCTCCCCCACAATCCCTGCAGGGGTGTCTCAGCACCTCACAGAGCCAGATCAACCTATGGGTGTCCTCTGTACAAGTGCTTCTCAAACAAAGTTCTCCAGTCTTCATCTAGACATCAGGACAGGTGTCTTTCGAAGAGATCTCCTCTAGGAATTATTTGGGACAGTCCTCTGGCCTGTGTTATACGGGGGTGGGGGGGGTCAGAATAGACAATTGCAAAGGTACCTTAAGGCCTTGGAATCCATGACTCTACAAAGGCACTACCTTACAGACACTTCCCCTCCCATCCCATAGGCACTGACTCCATGGGTGCTCCAGCCCTGAAGCACTGATGGAAAAAATCAATCCTGAAGCACTTGCATGAGAGGAAAGTGATCAGGAACAGCCAGCATGGATTCACCAAGGGAAGGTCATGCCTGACTAATCTAATCGCCTTCTATGATGAGATTACTGGTTCTGTGGATGAAGGGAAAGCAGTGGATGTATTGTTTCTTGACTTTAGCAAAGCTTTTGACACGGTCTCCCACAGTATTCTTGTCAGCAAGTTAAGGAAGTATGGGCTGGATGAATGCACTACAAGGTGGGTAGAAAGCTGGCTAGATTGTCGGGCTCAACGGATAGTTATCAATGGCTCCATGTCTAGTTGGCAGCTGGGATCAAGTGGAGTGCCCCAAGGGTCGGTCCTGGGGCCGGTTTTGTTCAATATCTTCATAAATGATCTGGAGGATGGTGTGGATTGCACTCTCAGCAAATTTGCGGATGATACTAAACTGGGAGGAGTGGTAGACACGCTGGAGGGGAGGGATAGGATACAGAAGGACCTAGACAAATTGGAGGATTGGGCCAAAAGAAATCTGATGAGGTTCAATAAGGATAAGTGCAGGGTCCTGCACTTAGGACGGAAGAACCCAATGCACAGCTACAGACTAGGGACCGAATGGCTAGGCAGCAGTTCTGCGGAAAAGGACCTAGGGGTGACAGTGGACGAGAAGCTGGATATGAGTCAGCAGTGTGCCCTAGTTGCCAAGAAGGCCAATGGCATTTTGGGATGTATAAGTAGGGGCATAGCGAGCAGATCGAGGGACGTGATCGTTCCCCTCTATTCGACATTGGTGAGGCCTCATCTGGAGTACTGTGTCCAGTTTTGGGCCCCACACTTCAAGAAGGATGTGGATAAATTGGAGAGAGTCCAGCGAAGGGCAACAAAAATGATTAGGGGTCTGGAACACATGAGTTATGAGGAGAGGCTGAGGGAGCTGGGATTGTTTAGCCTGCAGAAGAGAAGAATGAGGGGGGATTTGATAGCTGCTTTCAACTACCTGAAAGGGGGTTCCAAAGAGGATGGCTCTAGACTGTTCTCAATGGTATCAGATGACAGAACGAGGAGTAATGGTCTCAAGCTGCAGTGGGGGAGGTTTAGATTGGATATTAGGAAAAACTTTTTCACTAAGAGGGTGGTGAAACACTGGAATGCGTTACCTAGGGAGGTGGTAGAATCTCCTTCCTTAGAGGTTTTTAAGGTCAGGCTTGACAAAGCCCTGGCTGGGATGATTTAACTGGGAATTGGTCCTGCTTCGAGCAGGGGGTTGGACTAGATGAATTTCTGGGGTCCCTTCCAACCCTTATATTCTATGATTCTATGAAAAATTAGTGCTTAGCACCCACTGGCAGCCAGATCCTCCTCCCCCCAACGCCTCCCATCCACTGGTGACCCTGCCGATTATCTCCTCCCCGTCCCTCCCAGCACCTACCACCTGCTATGATCAGCTGTTCCGCAGCATGCAGGAGGCACTGGGGAGAAGGAGAGGAGCAGGGATGGGGCGTACTCGAGGGAGGGGGCAGAACTGAGCAGGAAGAGGCAGGGCGGTGTGGAGCAGGGGCAGGGAAAGGCAGGGCAGGGCTAGGGACTTGGGGGAAGAGGGCAGGTGGGGGCTAAACACCCTTGGGGCCTGGAGGAAGCCGGCGCCCTTGCCCAGCCCCCACCTCACCCTGTCATAACCTCATGGGTCTCAACCTGGGGCTGGGGGGTTCACAGTCAACTGTCACTTCCCTGCTCCCAGCAACTTTGCTACTAACCAGCTGAGCAGAGAGACCATGAAACCTGAGGCTACATCAGGGAGGCCTTTCTTGGGCCCTGGTTGGAATCATAGAAGATTAGGGTTGGAAGAGACCACAGGAGGTCATCTAATCCAACCCCTTGCTCAAAGGATCTCTCATTGGTCAGGGCTTCCTATTTAAAACCAAAGAAAGGCCCAGGAAGTTGTCCACACAACTGGACTCTACTTGGCTGCTACACCGGATCCTGTCTTGCTCCAGGTTCCTGCTTCCTGCCTTGTTCCTCATCCTTGCTCTTGGTCTCCGACTGGCTCCAACCCTTGGCTTGACTCTCTGACACCAATCCTTTCTCCAACCACAAGATCCAGCTGCCTACTTCCCAGACGTTGCCCAGCCCAGCTCCTGCCTCTCCTCCCTTCCTGTTTCCTCTCGCCTCACACCCACAACTCCCCTCTTCTTCCCCTTGGTTTGCCCCCCCCTTCCTTCCTGTCCCCCTCATCAGCCCCACTTCTCATATTCCCCATTGCGATTTATCCGGGTGGCAGCTGCAGCACGCACTTGGCACCATGAGGGATGGGTTAGTGCACAGGTCACGATTGTCATTACAATGAGCATGTGCCCCCCTGGAAAGCAGTTAATAGTGCCCTCTATTCTGCATCTAATTTGTCTCTCTTTCCCCTCCCTCAGCTGAATGTGAAGACGGGGCACTAGCACCATGTGAGCAGCCAGCCAGCAAGTGCCCTGTACACCACAGTCTGGGAACCGCTGCTCATACAAAGTTCTCCTCTGCCCATGTCCTGGACTGGAAGAAGTTTCTGGACTCTCCCCCATTCTTCTCTCCCACCAAGGCCAGGCTGTGCTGGGGAGAGGGGATGCTCTGAATGTACCCTGTCAGTCTCTACAGTGTTCAGGAGGTTCCTGGGCTGAATGCCAGGCCCCTGCTGGCAAGAGGGAGTTCAGAAGGGTGAGTCCTCAGCCACAGAGAGCCCAGCACTGGGCAGCAGATCCAGTAGCAGAATGGGGAAGAAGGGAACCGTCCCTCCACAGCAGCAGCTCAGCACTGAAAGTAAACAAACAAACTAGAAGCAGGATGGGTGGTTCCCATGGCCCTTGCTCTGCAGGGCTCTGCACTGTCTGGGGGAGCAGGGCTCATGTTTTCTCTGGCCTGTGACGATGCTGCCTTGCTGGGACACAACTGAGAGTATCAATTCAGGACAAATTGCTTAGAGCAGGGCAGTTACAGCCCAAGGCTGGGTTTCCTTTATTACTAAGGCACACCAAATCAGCCAAACAGAGAGGACTTCGGTTTTACTCCACAGGCTAACCAGAAGTCATATAAGCAATTCCCTTAGACTCTCCAGTTTCCCAGTATCATCACCAGCAGCCACTCATTACAGGGACGAATGGTTATGAAAGCCAATACCCCAGTAAAAGAAAAAAGGTTCCCCTGATCCCAAAGGACCAAGCCTCAGATCCAGCTCAATATACAAGTCAGATCTTACCCACAAATCACACTGTTACCAATCCTTTAGAATCTAAAAATCTAAAGGTTTATTCATAAAAAGAAAGATAGATGAGAACTAAAATTGGTTGAAGGAATCAATTACATACAGTAATGGCAAAGTTCTTGGTTCAGGCTTGTAGCAGTGATGTAATAAACTGCAGGTTTAAATCAAGTCTCTGGAGTATATCCACAGCTTGGATGGGCCATTCAGTCCTTTGTTCAGAGCTTGAGTTTGTAGCAAAGTTCCTCCAGAAGTCAGAAGCAGGATTGAAGACAAAATGGAGGGGTTTCCAGGGCCTTTTATATCCTCTGACATGTGGAAGGACACCCCTTTGTTCTTACTGTGGAAATCACAGCAGCAAGATGGAGTTCGGAGTCACATAGGCAAGTCACATGTCCATGCATGACTCAGTGGTGTTGGCCTGTAAAGAACTGTTTACATGTTAGTTTGAACGTTCCCAGGAAAGCTCAGATGTGGATTGATGTCTCCCAAAGTCCATTGTCAATTAAGTATTTCTTGATTGGGCACTTACTGCGAATAGTCCTTTCTCAAGAAGCTGACCAAATGTTTCACTGAGGCTACTTAGAATCAAACACATTGAGATACAAGTACACAGCCAATATTCATAACTTCAACTACAAAAATGATACATACAAACAGATACCATAATCATAACCAGCAAATCATAACCTTTTCATAGACACCTCACACGACAACCTTTGTACAATATTTGCTGCAAATATAGAATAGTGGTTGCAACAATGATCTATATGGTCACAGTTTATGTCAACATCACATTGCAGGGCTCTACACTGTCTGGAAGAGCAGGGCTCATGTTTTCTCTGGTCCTTGGGAAGTCTGCACCAAAGCGTTTCCCCAAGGAGCCTGTGCTGGTCCTGTGTCTCCCAACATTGAGAGGGCAGCAAGAGGTTTTCTTCAAACATCTTTGTCAGAAGGCCCCAAGCTGGGCAGAAGACCAGGAGAGTCAGGGTCTGCCCTAGAGAAACAGTGTGTGCAATAGAGACTGCGGTAGAGCCCAGTGGGGAGAGAAATTTTCATGACCATATCCCAGCACCCAGGACAGCTCTCCTTCCATAATTTTACAGCACCAGGGAACCACAACTGCCCAGCCTCTGCCATATTACAGCTTTCAGGAACCAGCAAGACTGAGCCATGACTGCATTTTCTCCACTGTAATACAGCAGCTGGGTCAGCTCTTCTGTATCCCAGCAGCCAGGAATCTCCAGCAGGACTGTATCCCCTCTGTTTTCTTACAGTTGCCTGAGACCTCCAACACTGAGACACAACTACATCCCCCTTGCTGGAACACACCACCAGAACCTGAGCGCTCCCTGGATCACCTCTGCTATATCACAGCTCCTAACACAGCGCAGTGCTCTGCTACAGCAGTGGAACACCAAATTCAACTATGACCTTACCTCCTAGGGACCTCTCAGCAGAGTGACCCAGCTGCCTCCTGGGTGCTCTGTCACTGCCCCAGGGAACAGCCAGCACCGAGGCACTCACACCATCTCTGTGGCACTTGTGAACCTTCTGTGCTGAAATGGGAGATAACAGCCATGTGAAATTCTGGCTCTGGGGTGCTGTGGGGGGGGGGGGGGGGGAAGGGAGGAGTAGATTTATTGCCAAATGAATAGTTTAATGGGAGAAAATAAAATTCATGGCATGAAGTCCAGAGATTTGTACTGAATTGATGTTAGTCATTTTTACTCTGACAAAATTGATTGGCGTTTCCACTGTGTATCAGTCAAACCTATTTGTGCTTCTCACCTGCTAGCCCCATCATTCACCAGCCCCTCCCACTACACCTTCTGCTGAGACAACCCCTCCATCGCCCAGTTTCTGTTCCCACAACCACTCTGAACTATCATTCTCTGGAGCAGCAGCCCTGCAATCCTAACGATTCGGCATGCAGCCCCTGTTGTCCAACCACAGGAGGAGAGAGACTCACTGGATACAAGTGCAGGGTGGAACTGAACTGGAATCCCAGCCGGGCCACAGCTCAGACATGTTGGATTCTAGGTGAGCAGTACAGGTACTGAGAAAGGGAGAATTCATAGCCAGAGACATGGGAGAAAAGAAGACTTCTCCAGATCTGCTCAAGTTTATGCAGCATCAAAAGCAGCGGTGGCAATGTTTGGAGCTCGCTCACAGTGTGCGTGTGTCAGTAACAGTGGGAGTGCATATGGGTGTGTGTCCAGGCCAGCATGCAATGTGTGGGCACAACTTCTTGATCATAAAGTGTGGAGAGCACAGCAAAATAGGAAGAATTCTGACTTTGGCTGACATACTAATTGCACCGTTAATTCCAGACTGCACCATTTGTCCCAGAATGGGCCTTTCCAATGTGATCCAGGTTACAGACCCATGAAGCTGGGCAAAGCTGTGGCAGATTAAATGCTTTCTATTGTAAATAAGTAGAAGGTGATGCACAGTGGGGGTGCAGGGGGAGAGCTGGGATGACTCACAGGCATTACTGGATTCTGAGTTAATTATCACCACTCCAGAATGAAGACTGGTGTGTCACCGGACAGCTCCAGGAGAACCATTGCTCTGGTGGAGACAGAGAAAATAAAGAATGGCTTAAGAGAACATAAAGTGGGAGCTCCCATTCCTCCTACCATTAGAAAGGCAACACATTTAAAATGGATAAAGGGAAGTACTTTCTTATCTAACCTATAATTAACCTGTGGAACTCGCTGCCACAAGTATTGAGGCCAAAAATCTCAGCAGGATGCCAGAAAGGATTAAATTTTGCAATGAATATTAGGAATATCCATGGTAATGCTAGAAAGGAAAAAAAAAAAAAAGATCAGGGCGACAAACCTTCCTGCTTCAGGAAATAAGCCACCCACCAACTGGGAGACCTTCTCATGAGTAACTGGCCAGGGGGCTTCTTCTGCTGGCTCATGGAAATAGCTATTGTCCGGGTCTGGATCCTCCATTACTGTGGACGGGCCAGGGCTCTACACCGAGCAGCAATAGTCCCACAGGGCTAAGCCTGTCTGCAGCTCTCTGCTCCTCTGACTCCAGAGCTACAGAGAACAGGGAAAGGGAACCACCAAAGCCTTCCAGCTGCTTGGAGCTGCAACTACAGTGTGTCCCTTGGAGATAAGGCTGGCCATGCTGGCGTCAAGGCAGGAGGCAGGTCTCAGTGATGGGAGTGACAGAGGCCTTGCAAGCATGCTGGCATTACCAGAGGCAACCGCTGCCAGATGGGCATGGTCAGGGGTAAGGGCACAGGACTTCCAAGGACAAGAGCAGCCCTTCCTGGCCTGAGCAAGGTTTGCAGTCTTGTGTTTTGCAGGTGGTCTCCTTGAGGGCAGACTGCTGCTCAGCACCAGGAGAAGGTGTAACTGGCATGGCTAGAGGTATGGGGAGCATCCCAGACTGCTCTGCTAACTCTCAGAGCAGCAGGCCGATTGCTATCACACCATAAGAACTCCAGGTAAGAGCAAAGGCCAGGTGGTGGCAGCTTGTGGGTGAGGCTGGGGTGAGAGGGTTTGAACAAGTTCTACAGGAAGAGGAAGTGTGTCCAAAGCCAGCCTTGCACTGCCCCATACCCCTAGCCTTGAGTGGGCCTGACTGTTATAAAAAGCCAGTCAGCTGTGAACCAGCTGAGCGGCGAACAGCAGAGAGGCTAACAGAGGGAGTTTGCCTGGGATCTGTCTGAAAGGAGGTACACTAAGGGCTGCATTAGGGAGGCTGTGTTGGTGAGTATCTGAGTGTCTGTTGTGGGGACAGTTTGACAGTGTGAATTGGGAGTGCTTTGTTCCAGGTGAGCCTTGAGTGGGCCTGACTGTTATAAAAAGCCAGTCAGCTGCGAACCAGCTGAGCGGCAAACAGCAGAGAGGCTAACAGAGGGAGTTTGCCTGGGGAGAGCCCACTGAGGCTTACATCTTGCCGGTTTCTCTGAGTAGTTACTAGAACTCCTGAGGAAGCTCGTAGAAGGAAGGTAATATGGATGGGGAGTGTTCAGCTGTTGTGACCTGCACTGGATGTGCCATGTTTGTCTTTCTTCCACAGGACAGAAGCAACTTTGTCTGCACAAAGGGCAAGCTGGCCTCCATATTGGAAGAGAAGGTTCAAGGTCTGGAGAAACAAGTATCGACCCTGCGTTGCATAAGAGAAACTGAAGATTTCCTGGACAGACATCAGGATATGCTTCTACGGACACAATGTTCTGGAGATTCAGAGCAGGCTGTGCAGCGGGGACAGGAGAACGGTGAAGAAATTTGGCAACATGTAACCTCCCGAAGAAGAAAGGGGAGCATCCATGTACCAGCAACGCAGATACAGGTAAGTAACCATTTTCATGTTCTCTCCACAGGTACTAATGAGGAGAGTGGACCAGATGCTACATCTGAGGGAAGGGAACAGAAGGAAACTCCACCAATTGGAAGGCATGAGATGCACTGTCTTAGGGATGGGGGTTCCACGACCACCGCTCCCAAGAGAAGGAGGCGGGTGGTGGTGGTCGGGGACTCTCTCCTCAGGGGGACTGAGCCATCTATCTGCTGCCCCAACCGGGAAAACCGAGAAGTCTGTTGCTTGCCAGGAGCTAGGATTCATGATGTGACGGAGAGACTGCCGAGACTCATCAAGCCCTCGGATTGCTACCCCTTCCTGCTTCTCCATGTGGGCACCAATGATACTGCCAAGAATGACCTTGAGCGAATCACTGTGGACTATGTGGCTCTGGGAAGAAGGATAAAGGAGTTTGAGGCGCAAGTGGTGTTCTTGTCCATCCTCCCCGTGGAAGGAAAAGGCCTGGGTAGAGACCGTCGAATCATGGAAGTCAACGAATGGCTACGCAAGTGGTGTTGGAGAGAAGGTTTTGGATTCTTTGACCATGGGATGGTGTTCCAAGAAGGAGGAGTGCTAGGCAGAGACGGGCTCCACCTAACTAAGAGAGGGAAGAGCATCTTCGCAAGCAGGCTGGCTAACCTAGTGAGGAGGGCTTTAAACTAGGTTCACCGGGGGAAGGAAACCAAAGCCCTGAGGTAATTGGGGAAGTGGGATACGGGAGGAAGCACAAGCAGGACAGTGTGAGAGGGGAGGGCTCCTGCCTCATACTAAGAAAGCAGGACAAACAGCAAGTTATCTCAAGTGCCTATACACAAATGCAAGAAGCCTGGGAAACAAGCAGGGAGAACTGGAAGTCCTGGCACAATCAAGGAATTATCATGTGATTGGAATAACAGAGACTTGATGGGATAACTCACATGACTAGAGTACTGTCATGGATAGATATAAACTGTTCAGGAAGGACAGGCAGGGCAGAAAAGGTAGGGGAGTTGCATTGTATGTAAGAGAGCAGTATGACTGCTCAGAGCTCCGGTATGAAACTGCAGAAAAACCTGAGAGTCTCTGGATTAAATTTAGAAGTGTGAGCAACAAGGGTGATGTCATGGTGGGAGTCTGCCATGGTGGGACCACCGGACCAGGGGGATGAGGCTTTCTTCTGGCAACTAACAGAAGTTACTAGATTGCAGGCCCTGGTTCTCATGGGAGACTTCAATCACCCTGATATCTGCTGGGAGAGCAATACAGCGGTGCACAGACAATCCAGGAAGTTTTTGGAAAGTGTAGGGGACAATTTCCTGGTGCAAGTGCTGGAGGAACCAACTAGGGGCAGAGCTCTTCTTGACCTGCTGCTCACAAACCGGGAAGAATTAGTAGGGGAAGCAAAAGTGGATGGGAACCTGGGAGGCAGTGACCATGTGTTAAGAATTATACCTGATAGGACACGCACACAACTGCTGCGAATTATACCTGGTAGGACACACACAGTTCGAATCTAGGCTGAGGCACATGAACAAAGTCCACAACTGCAGAGTTCCCAAAAAACACCAAGTTTATTACGCTCAAGCATGGTGCCCCCCTGCTAGCCAGGAGGGGACCCCGAATACAGATTATATAAAGGTTATATACCTCTTAGCAAAGCGTGTTGCCCTCGTGCATCGGAAACCTTAGCCAATAAACAAACCCTTTTCTTATCTACCACCTATCCCTGCTTGGTGCATTCCTCATGCTAAACTAGTATGTTAATTACACAGCATGGCCCTAAAGCAATGCATCAGTAACTTTTATTATCAGGATGGGAGGCCTCACATCAAAGGCCAGGAGATAGGGAGTTAGGGACAGACAAAGAACAGATACCAGGAGTCAAGACAGGCTGGAGACAAGGAGGAGGATTTTCACAGGAATGCAGAATCTAAGGAACACTCCTCCTGATGCATGATGTGCTTGCTTTTAGACAATGGTGGGCCCCAAACCAAAATGGAGTCATATGTGCTAACTTTTCCTTAACAGTCTTCCCTTTTTTTTTGTACGTCAGTAAGCTATATCAGGGCTGAGTAACTGTGCTGTAGGGTTAGCAACTGCCGACAGCACATACTGCAGCATTGTAGGCATACAAAAAATAACGCAAAAACAATAACAATCAAAAAAAGTAAATACAAAATACGCCTTCCCCAAGTCCCCACATCCGGTAGCCATGAGGTGAGCCAGTCCCAGACCTCTGGAATCCGGCGCTGGTATTGTCAAGGCTGACGTGGTGGAATAGGGCTGCCTGTTGCTTGAGGATGTGGATGTCAGTTTCCACCCTATGGTGCTGATTTACAAATACACAACAACTTGAGTTGACCAGAGCACAAACCCCGCCCTGATTTGCAAGAAGATAATCCAGGGCTAGACGGTTTTGCAATGTAGTATGGGATAGCTGAGTTACTTCAATTTGAAGGGCAGAGAGAGCATCTGCAGTAGCATTTGCCATTAATTCCAAAGCAGCTGAAATGTTAACTATAGCTTTTTCCAGCTGGCTTACTACCAACCATGGCAGAAACCAATGCACAAAGGAGTGAAAGCCTTTGGGCTGTTGAGAAAGGTGGTTTAAAGGAATACTTTGTCGGTCCCTCCATACTAGCTTGTGGATTTCTCCCCGGGTCAGGTTCTGGTGTACTGTCACGGCGAGTACTGTAGCCCCTAAGGTACATGTACCACACCATCCTGCTGGGAGAACCTTATAGGCTGTGTGATTGCATAACCAATACCAACCAGACCCCTCGGGGACTGGCCACGGGGTCCTGGAGTAGGTGGAGGGGCCTCCTGCACCAGAGCTGATTTGGGTGGTGTCCTTGCACCCCACAAAATTCCCTACAAAAACTGTATTTTCTATGCCCTTACGTCGTGACACACAAAGAATAATTACGCTGGGCCACCATATCAATAGACCATATTTGGATTGTAACATTCCAGTTAAATGTAGTGTTTGCCCATAGCTTAGTTTGGAGTGTTCGATTAAGGGGAATAGGTACCCCTACCAACGGGACCCCCTGACCCAAATATGTGGGGATATGAATACAAATCCAACACTGCATTCGATTTACACCCTGTTTGATAGGGTGGGTTAAATTCAAGAAGCTATTGCCCTCCCATCCTTGTACTGGACTTGGGAATAGGGAGAGGACCCCCCAGGCAAACCATACCAATGTCGACATCCTCCCCTGTACCATACAAAAAACACTACCCCCAATGTAAGTCCAATAAACAGGAACACAAAAAGTCCTGGTGGGCTGTGAAGGTCCCAGTAGCTGGAAAGCTCAGTCCATGGGTTGGTTGTGGTGTTCATTCGTGAAGTGGCTAGTCTGCTGGCTCGCCAGGGTCAGGTGGGGGTCCCGTCGCCAACTTGACGTAGCTATGGTGAATCCAGGAACCTTTACCTGCAACTTTTAAAGCAGAATAAGTACATGACAGAACCTGGTACGGCCCCTCCCACCGGGGTTCCAGTGGGTCAGTGCGGGGGATCTTTTTTACCATTACCCAATCCCCTGGTTTAAAGGAATGAACCTGTAACCCTAAGGGTGCGGTTTGAAACAACTGAGCTTCAGACTCGTTGTCAGTCAGCTCGTTCTGCAGTCTAGCAACATATCTGGCCAAAGTTTCATCTCCATCCAAGAGGCTAGCATGTGCAGGAACATAAGTTCCCGGGACTAAAGCTGGTCTTCCAAACAGCACCTCAAATGGGGACAGGCCTAGGGGCATGCATGGCATTTGTCTTATATGCCATAAAACTATAGGCAAGGCCTCTGGCCACTTAAGTTCAGTCTCCTTACAGAACTTTGCTACCATTGTCTTTATTGTTCGGTTCATGCGTTCCACCTGACCTGCAGACTGGGGGTGGTACGGGGTGTGTAATTGTCAGATAATCCCCAAGCACAGGTACAGTTCCTCCAAAATCTTTGCAGTAAAGCGTGAGCCCCGATCTGAATCAATGACTTCAGGGACACCAAACCTGGGTACAATGTCTTTCATTAAGAACTTCACCACAGATCTTGCATCTGCCTTTCTGGTTGATATTGCTTCAGGCCATCCGGAAAGTTGGTCCACTATAACAAGGAGGTGGTGAAACCCTGAGCATTTAGGCATTTCTGCGTAGTCCATCTGCAAGCGCTGAAATGGGAAGTTTGCCTAGGGTCTCCCTCCTTTGAGTTGACATCGAGCCGAGTCTTAGCAGAGAAGGCCAGGCAAGTAGGGCAGGAGCCAAGAGCCTGCTTTACCGCGGGATAAACATGCGGTGCTGTCCAAAACTTTAGTATGGCAGCCACCGTGCCCTGAATACCAGCGTGACCCAGGGAATGAAAATAATGAGCAGCTGGGAGTAGATAACGGCGGGGGAGAAAAGGTTTGTTCCCGATTAGCCAAACCTTATCGGGACCCTCAGATCCCTCCCAGCGTTTCCAGTCTCGCAGCTCCTCCAAGGATACTTCAGCATACAGCAGTGTCCAGCCAGCAGGTTGGAAGGACACATCCAGGGGGAGGGAAGCCGAAACCAGAAGGGGCTGTAGAGCTGCAGCCTTTGCGGCTGAATCAGCTAATGCATTGCCCTGAGATACAAAACTGTTAGACTGCCTGTGCGCATAACAATGAACCACCGCGACCTGGCGAGGGGCCTGAATAGCTTCCTAAAGGGCAGAGATTAGAGGGCCATTAGCGATTTTTGTGCCTGAGGAGGTTAAAAATCCTCGTTGCTTCCAGAGCTGGCCTGTAGCATGGCAAACACCAAAAGCATACTTAGAGTCCGTATAGATGGTAACAGTTCTTTCTGAAGACAACAAACAAGCCCTGGTAAGCGCATATAACTCTGCACTCTGGGCGCTGAAGGAAGGTGGTAAGGGGGCAGCCTCGATAACATCTGCCTGAGAGGTAACCGAATAGCCCGAGACCCGGTGGCCATCTAAATAGTATGAGGACCCAACTGTGAAAAGAAGTAAATCAGGCTTAACTAAAGGGGAGTCAGCTAAATCCAGGAGGGGCTTACCATCCTGCACGACGACATCCATGCATACATGGTGAGGGGTACCGTCCTCCGGGAGGGGTAGCATTGTGGCTGGATTGAGGACTTTGCAGCGGCGTAAAGTAACGTTGTCAGCGGCCAACAGGATTAGTTCATATTTGTGAGCCCGCTGTGGAGACAATGCCTGTGTAGAATGCTGTTTTAAGAGAATTTCAACCTCATGAGGGACCCAGACAGTGAGAGGGTGCCCCAAAACAATAGGTCGTGACTGTTCAACCATGACAACAGCAGCAGCAACAGACCATACACAGGAGACAGAGCCCTGAATAACAGGGTCCAGTTGTACTGAGTAATAGGCTACGGGGCGTGGGCAATCCCCCAGGTATTGCAAAAGGACGCCGCTAGCCACCCCCTGCCATTCGAGAGTGAAAAGAGAAAATGGTTTACCGTAATCTGGAAATCCCAAGGCGGGCGCAGAGATCAGAGCCTTTTTGATGGATTTAAAAGCGCTTTCCATTTCCGGGGCCCAGGAAACAGGATTGGGGGTCAGCGTTGTAGTAGCTCGGACTAATGGTTTCACCAATTCCCCAAAAGCCACGACCCAGGGTCAGCAGAACCCTGCAGACCCCAGGAAAGCCCGTAACTGCTTTTTGGTAGTTGGACGCGGGTAATCCTGGATTGCCCGCACCCTATCAGGGGAGAGTAGGCACTCCCCAGGCCTAATTACAGAGCCCAAATAAATTACCTGATCTAGGCACAGCTGCAACTTGGATGGAGATGCACGATGACCTTTATTAGCTAATGCAGTAAGCAAAACAACAGAGTCAATTAAACATGCGTTATGATCTGAGGCGGCAATTAACAAATCATCCACATACTGAACCAGGACAGACGAACTAGGCAAGACAATGTCTTTTAAATCCTCAATGAGAATCCGGGAAAAAATTGTGGGGGATCCTGAGAACTCCTGGGGAAGACGCGTCCATGTTAGCTGTTGACCCTTCCAGGTAAATGCGAATAATATTGAGAATCAGGGTGCAAAGGGATACTGAAAAATGCTGCACACAAATCTATGACAGTAAAGCAAGTGGCTGACTGAGGAATCAGTGTTAGAGTGGTGGTCGGATCAGGGACAACTGGATGGGGGGCTATAACATAACCATTTATAGCCCGTAGATCCTGAATAAATCAATAGACTGGACGCCTGTCTGGTCCCGGTTTAGGCTTCCTTACTGGAAGAATGGGAGTATTACAGGTCAGGGAACTAAAAGCCCCTGAGTCAAATAGCTGTCAATAAGAAGTGAGATGCCTTCTTCCGCCTCCCTCGGCAAGGGGTATTGTTTTAAAGATGGAGGCGGTCCGCCCCTTGTTTCCAGACTCACTGGAATGGCTGATTTAAGAAGACCCACATCAGTAGGATTTGTGCTCCACAAAGTGTGGGGAACACTGAACAATTCAGAGGGCACACCAGGAATAGGGGTAACCGATGCCATAAGAGAAGCAACCGCCGAGTCTGGAACGGACATGTGGAGCCCCTCGGGGGTGCAATATATGTGTGCCCCCAGTTTGTCCAGCACATCCCGCCCGAGGAGGTTCGCGGGGCCCTCTGACATTACAACAAACCTATGTGATAGCTTTAAAGAACCAAGCTCGATAGGGACAGGGTAGGATAAAGGAGCTGGGCAGGGATTGCCTTCTATACCCTGCAACCAAACCTTGGTATCGGACAGAGAGCCCAGAACAAAAGTTAAAGTGGAGAGGGTGGCCCTGGTATCTACTAAAAAAGGCACAAGCTGTTCCCCAACTTTCAAATAAATTTGTGACTGTAACCCCAAATCCCATTCCAACTCTCCCAAGGTTCCCAAAACCTCTGCCTCTAGTCACTGGGGGTCAACAAGGTTCTGGGGGGTGTTGGGGGAAAAGAAGGATTAGCCTCTACCTGGCTCTTCCAAGGAGCCCCTTGGGGAAGCAGGGGACACTCCCTCCTCCAGTGCCCTGGTTGCTTACAATAATTACAATTTCTGTCCCTCACTTTACCCCAACCTCCCCCCCATCCTGTCCCCCGTCCATGCCCCCTTCCTCTCATCTCTCCGTGCCCTTGCCAATGCTGGTTTCCCGAAGGAACCTGCAAGGCAGCAGCTAACATACTTACTTCCTCCTTCTTCTGTTTACGTTTTTCCCGTGTTTTCTCCTCGTCCCTGCCGTTAAACACAAAGGTGGCCAGGCGGACTACCTCATGGAGGGGTTTTCCTGGCCAATCGGGAACATGCTTAGAAAAATATTTTTTTATATCTGATGCTGCCTGATCGACATAAAAGGAGACCATCATAGGATGGTTTTCCTCCGCCTCAGGGTTTATACTGCCCCCATATACACGAACTTGTTTGGACAACCGAGCCAAAAAGGGAGAGGGGTGCTCAGTAAGCTCTTGCTGACATTCGCGGATTTTAGACCAGTTAGCCATTTTACTACCAGCTTTGCATATAGCTTCTAAAAGGCCACTTCTACCCATCTTTAAAAGGCCCATTTGATCAAGCACATTAGGATTCCAATTGGAATCAGTCAGGGGCCAAGAAGCCTGGGTACCATCCTCCTCTGCCCAGTGCCTATTAGCATCCAGAATGGAATATTTCTTGTCAGGGGTAAAAAGTGTGTCCAGGATTACCTGGACATCTCCCCATGTAGGATTAAATGCGGTAAATACAGACCGAATGGTTTGCAGAACCTTCTCTGGATCGTCATGCAGGCGAGGCATCTGCTGTTGCCATGTTACTAAATTGCCTGGGCCAAAGGGGCGGTGAATATAGGGGAAGGCTAGCCATTCACTGCCGTCCGTACCATGAGTAACAAGGGGTTGCTGAATGTGGGGAGCTTGCAGAGTAATTGGCGGGTCAATGGTGGGCCCGTATGGGTTGGGAGGTGGCAAGCAAGGAGCTGATAGGCATAAGTCAGAAAGCCGAGGGTAAGCCGCGGGAGGGGCAGAAGCAGGCCGGGGAGGAGAAGAAACAGGTATAGCACAGAGCGGGGCTGAAGACCCCTGAGACAGATAGGAAAAGGAGGAGGAAAGAGGATGTCCTTTCGCACACGCATAAGCCCAGTTGTCCCATACATACCAATAATCCATCTGGGATGGAGCTTTGTCCTCCAGCCTCCTCCTAAGCGCTGTTAATTTATCCCCAGCAAAGGACCCATCCGGTAGCCATTCAATAGAGGTTTGAATGGTTAGTGCTGGCCACTCAACCTTACATAAAATTACAGCTTTCTTCCTACCTAACCCATGGGTACCAGAAATATTCCTCCAATTCTCGAGAATTTCAGCCAAAGGGGTCCCCTTACTTACACTCTGACCAGAACCGATAATGGGCTACCAAAAGGACACCAAATGTGCCACCTTATCGCCTAAGTGACAGCCCACGCTCCCACTCCTCGGAGTTCTCAAAGGTGAACTCACCCTGTGTCGGCTGGAGCTCTCCGAGAGGAGGAATGCGGTCTCGCTTGTCGGGGCGAGCCTAGGGTCCCTTTGTGGTCGCCAAAACTGTTACGAATTATACCTGATAGGACACGCACACAACTGCTGCAAATTATACCTGGTAGGTCACGCACAGTTCGAATCTAGGCTGAGGCACATGAACAAAGTCCACAACTGCAGAGTTCCCAAAAAACACCAAGTTTATTACGCTCGAGCATGGTGCCCCCCTGCTAGCCAGGAGGGGACCCCGAATACAGATTATACAAAGGTTATATACCTCTTAGCAAAGCGTGTTGCCCTCGTGCATCGGAAACCTTAGCCAATAAACAAACCCTTTTCTTATTTACCACCTATCCCTGCTTGGTGCATTCCTCGTGCTAAACTAGTATGTTAATTACACAGCATGGTCCTAAAGCAATGCATCAGTAACTTTCATTATCAGGATGGGAAGCCTCACATCAAAGGCCAGGAGATAGGGAGTTAGGGACAGACAAAGAACAGATACCAGGAGTCAAGACAGGCTGGAGACAAGGAGGAGGATTTTCACAGGAATGCAGAATCTAAGGAACACTCCTCCTGATGCATGATGTGCTTGCTTTAAGACAATGGTGGGCCCCAAACCAAAATGGAGTCACATGTGCTAACTTTTCCTTAACACATGAGATGGTCAAGTTCAGAATCCTGACACAAGGAAGAAAGGAGAGCAGCAGAATACAGACCCTGGGCTTCAGAAAAGCAAACCTCAGGGATTTGATGGGTAGGATCCCCTGGGAGAATAACATGAGGGGGAAAGGAGTCCAGGAGAGCTGGCTTTATTTTAAAGAATCCTTATTGAGGTTACAGGGACAAACCATCCCGATGTGTAGAAAGAATAGTAAATATGGCAGGCGACCAGCTTGGCTTAACAGTGAAATCCTTGCTGATCTTAAACACAAAAAAGAAGCTTACAAGAAGTGGAAGATTGGACAAATGACAAGGGATGAGTATAAAAATATTGCTCAGGTATGCAGGAGTGAAATGAGGAAGGCCAAATCACACCTGGAGTTGCAGCTAGCAAGAGATGTTAAGAGTAACAAGAAGGGTTTCTTCAAGTATGTTAGCAACAAGAAGAAGGTCAAGGAAAGTGTGGGCCCCTTACTGAATGAGAGAGGCAACGTAATGACAGAGGATGTGGAAAAAGCTAATGTACTCAATGCTTTTTTTGCCTCTGTCTTCACGAAGAAGGTCAGCTCCCAGACTACTGCACTGGGCAGCACAGCATGGGGAGGAGGTGACCAGCCCTCTGTGGAGAAAGAAGTGGTTCAGGATTATTTAGAAAAGCTGGATGAGCACAAGTCCATGGGGCCGGATGCGCTGTATCCAAGAGTGCTAAAGGCGTTGGTGGATATGATTGCAGAGCCATTGGCCATTCTCTTTGAAAACTCATGGTGATTGGGGGAAGTTCCGGATGACTGGAAAAAGGCTAATGTAGTGCCCATCTTTAAAAAAGGAAAGAAGGAGGATGCGGGGAACTACAGGCCAGTCAGCCTCACCTCAGTCCCTGGAAAAATCATGGAGCAGGTCCTCAAGGA
This sequence comes from Caretta caretta, assembly GCF_965140235.1. Lineage (NCBI taxonomy): Eukaryota > Metazoa > Chordata > Testudines > Cheloniidae > Caretta > Caretta caretta. The sequence goes on from NC_134213.1 coordinate 40,614,795, forward strand.
ATCAATTCTGAAGCACTTAGAGGAGAGGAAAATGATCAGGAACAGTCAGCATGGATTCACCAAGGGCAAGTCATGCCTGACTAATCTAATTGCCTTCTATAACAAGATAGCTGGCTCTGTGGATGAGGAGAAAGCAGGGGACATGTTGTTCCTTGACTTTAGCAAAGCTTTTGACACGGTCTCCCAGAGTATTCTTGCCAGCAAGTTAAAGTAGTGTGGGCTGGATGAATGGACTATAAGGTGGATAGAAAGCTGCCTAGATGTCAGGCTCAACGGGTAGTGATCAATGGCTCCATGTCTAGTTGGCAGCCGGTATCAAGTGGAGTGCCCGAAGGGTTGGTCCTTGGGCCGGTTTTGTTCAATATCTTCATTGATGAACTGGAGGATGGTGTGGATTGCACCCTCAGCAAGTTTGCAGATGACGCTAAACTGGGAGGAGAGGTAGATACGCTGGAGGGTAGGGATAGTGTTAGGATATAGATATTCAGGCCTGTCTGTAAAGGCCCATATTCTAAGAATTTAGGTGTATTCTTATCACTTAGCTAGTTCATAGAATCATAGAATATCAGGGTTGGAAGGGACCTCAGGAGGTCATCTAGTCCAACCCCCTGCTCAAAGCAGGACCAATCCCCAATTAAATCATCCCAGCCAGGGCTTTGTCAAGCCTCACCTTAAAAACTTCTAAGGAAGGAGATTCTACCACCTCCCTAGGTAACGCATTCCAGTGTTTCACCACCCTCCTAGTGAAAAAGTTTTTCCTAATATCCAACCTAAACCTCCCCCACTGCAACTTGAGACCATTACTCCTTGTCCTGTCCTCTTCCACCACTGAGAATAGTCTAGAACCATCCTCTCTGGAACCACCTCTCAGGTAGTTGAAAGCAGCTATCAAATCCCCCCTCATTCTTCTCTTCTGCAGACTAAACAATCCCAGTTCCCTCAGTCTCTCCTCATAACTCATGTGTTCCAGACCCCTAATCATTTTTGTTGCCCTTCGCTGGACTCTCTCCAATTTATCCACATCCTTCTTGTAGTGTGGGGCCCAAAACTGGACACAGTACTCCAGATGAGGCCTCACCAATGTCAAATAGAGGGGAACGATCACATCCCTCGATCTGCTGGCAATGCCCCTACTTATACATCCCAAAATGCCATTGGCCTTCTTGGCAACAAGGGCACACTGCTGACTCATATCCAGCTTCTCATCCACTGTCACCCCTAGGTCCTTTTCTGCAGAACTGCTGCCTAGCCATTCGGTCCCTAGTCTATAGCTGTGCATTGGGTTCTTCCGTCGTAAGTGTAGGACCCTGCACTTATCCTTATTGAACCTCATCAGATTTCTTTTGGCCCAATCCTCCAATTTGTCTAGGTCCCTCTGTATCCTATCCCTGCCCTGCAGCATATCTACCACTCCTCCTAGTTTAGTATGATCCGCAAATTTGCTGAGAGTGCAATCCACACCATCCTCCAGATCATTTATGAAGATATTGAACAAAACCAGCCCCAGGACCAACCCTTCGGGCACTCCACTTGATACTGGCTGCCAACTAGACATGGAGCCATTGATCACTAGTTATAGAGGTATAAAAGAAAAAATCAAAATCACTGTCTGCCGGTGTATGGTCCTTCTCTTACTGTGACAGTCTGAGGCCCTGTTCTTAGGCCTAGGCCTTTGGCTAAGCAACAGAGGCAGCCATCAGCTGGGAAGTGACCGGTCACCTCCTCACATTCCAAACTAGTCATATTGAAATAAGGTGCTATCGGGCTGTTAGGAATACAATCCTTCCCTGATAGTGCCTATCACCTCCAGAGAAAGGGAAGTGCCTAGAAAATGTAAAAGGAAACTTAGTTTGATAGCATCCTGTCTGGCAAGAACTCACTTATCAATAGCTGGGATGTGAAATACTCACTTCTGTATTGTTTTGTTATTATAGTTTCCACTTTGCGATTGTTTGTCTATATAATCTCTGTCTGGTTCTGTGATTGTTCCTATCTGCTGTATAATTAATTTTGCTGGGTGTAAACTAATTAAGGTGGTGGGATATAATTGGTTAAATAATCATGTTACAATATGTTAGGATTGGTTAGTTAAATTTCAGGAAAATGATTGGTTAAGGTATAGCTAAGCAGAACTCAAGTTTTACTATATAGTCTGCAGTCAATCAGGAAGTGAATGAGTGTGTTTATGTGTGTGTGTGTGTGGGGAATGGGAACAGGGAATGGGGGTGGGAAAATTGGAATCATGTTTAGTTAAAGGGGGAAATGTGAACAGGGATACAGGTAAGCCTCTGTGGTGTCAGAGCTGGGAAGGGGGACACTAAGGAAGGAAACTGGAATCATGCTTACTGGAAGTTCACCCCAATAAACATTGAATTGTTTTCACCTTTGGACTTCGGGTATTATTGCTCTCTGTTTATGTGAGAAGGACCAGGGAAGTAAGTGGGTGAAGGAATAAGCCCCCTTACAGATAGGATATAGAGGGACCTAGACAAATTAGAGGATTGGGCCAAAAGAAATCTGATGAGGTTCAACAAGGAGAAGTGTAGAGTCCTGCACTTAGGACGGAAGAATCCCATGCACCACTACAGACTAGGGATCGAATGGCTCGGCAGCAGTTTTGCAGAAAAGGACCTAGGGGTTACAGTGGACGAGAAGCTGGATATGAGTCAACAGTGTGCCCTTGTTGCCAAGAAGGCCAATGGCATTTTGGGCTGTATAAGTAGGGGCATTGACAGCAGATCGAGGGATGTGATCGTTCCCCTCTATTCGACATTGGTGAGGCCTTATCTGGAGTACTGTGTCCAGTTTTGGGCCCCACACTACAAGAAGGATTGAAAACTCGTGGCGAACGGGGGAAGTCCCGGATGACTGGAAAAAGGCTAATGTAGTGCGAATCTTTAAAAAAGGGAAGAAGGAGGATCCTGGGAACTACAGGCCAGTCAGCCTCACCTCAGTCCCTGGAAAAATCATGGAGCACGTCCTCAAAGAATCAATCCTGAAGCACTTGCATGAGAGGAAAGTGATCAGGAACAGCCAGCATGGATTCACCAAGAGAAGGTCATGCCTGACTAATCTAATCGCCTTTTATGATGAGATTACTGGTTCTGTGGATGAAGGGAAAGCAGTGGATGTATTGTTTCTTGACTTTAGCAAAGCTTTTGACACGGTCTCCCACAGTATTCTTGTCAGCAAGTTAAGGAAGTATGGGCTGGATGAATGCACTATAAGGTGGGTAGAAAGCTGGCTAGATTGTTGGGCTCAACGGGTAGTGATCAATGGCTCCATGTCTAGTTGGCAGCCGGTATCAAGTGGTGTGCCCCAAGGGTCGGTCCTGGGGCCGGTTTTGTTCAATATCTTCACAAATGATCTGGAGGATGGTGTGGATTGCACTCTCAGCAAATTTGCGGATGATACTAAACTGGGAGGAGTGGTAGATACGCTGGAGGGGAGGGATAGGATACAGAAGGACCTAGACAAATTGGAGGATTGGGCCAAAAGAAATCTGATGAGGTTCAATAAGGATAAGTGCAGGGTCCTGCACTTAGAATCATAGAGTCATAGAATATAAGGGTTGGAAGGGACCCCAGAAGGTCATCTAGTCCAACCCCCTGCTCGAAGCAGGACCAATTCCCAGTTAAATCATCCCAGCCAGGGCTTTGTCAAGCCTCACCTTAAAAACCTCTAAGGAAGGAGATTCTACCACCTCCCTAGGTAACGCATTCCAGTGTTTCACCACCCTCTTAGTGAAAAAGTTTTTCCTAATATCCAATCTAAACCTCCCCCACTGCAGCTTGAGACCATTACTCCTCGTTCTGTCATCTGATACCATTGAGAACAGTATAGAGCCATCCTCTTTGGAACCCCCTTTCAGGTAGTTGAAAGCAGCTATCAAATCCCCCCTCATTCTTCTCTTCTGCAGGCTAAACAATCCCAGTTCCCTCAGCCTCTCCTCATAACTCGTGTGTTCCAGGCCCCTAATCATTTTTGTTGCCCTTCGCTGGACTCTCTCCAATTTATCCACATCCTTCTTGAAGTGTGGGGCCCAAAACTGGACACAGTACTCCAGATGAGGCCTCACCAATGTCGAATAGAGGGGAACGATCACGTCCCTCGATCTGCTCGCTATGCCCCTACTTATACATCCCAAAATGCCATTGGCCTTCTTGGCAACAAGGGCACACTGCTGACTCATATCCAGCTTCTCGTCCACTGTCACCCCTAGGTCCTTTTCTGCAGAACTGCTGCCTAGCCATTCGGTCCCTAGTCTGTAGCTGTGCATTGGGTTCTCCCGTCCTAAGTGCAGGACCCTGCACTTATCCTTATTGAACCTCATCAGATTTCTTTTGGCCCAATCCTCCAATTTGTCTAGGTCCTTCTGTATCCTATCCCTCCCCTCCAGCGTATCTACCACTCCTCCCAGTTTAGTATCATCCGCAAATTTGCTGAGAGTGCAATCCACACCATCCTCCAGATCATTTATGAAGATAGGACGGAAGAACCCAATGCACAGCTACAGACTAGGGACCGAATGGCTAGGCAGCAGTTCTGCGGAAAAGGACCTAGGGGTGACAGTGGACGAGAAGCTGGATATGAGTCAGCAGTGTGCCCTTGTTGCCAAGAAGGCCAATGGCATTTTGGGATGTATAAGTAGGGGCATAGCGAGCAGATCCAGGGACGTGATCGTTCCCCTCTATTCGACATTGGTGAGGCCTCATCTGGAGTACTGTGTCCAGTTTTGGGCCCCACACTTCAAGAAGGATGTGGATAAATTGGAGAGAGTCCAGCGAAGGGCAACAAAAATGATTAGGGGTCTAGAACACATGAGTTATGAGGAGAGGCTGAGGGAGCTGGGATTGTTTAGTCTGCAGAAGAGAAGAATGAGGGGGGATTTGATAGCTGCTTTCAACTACCTGAAAGGGGGTTCCAAAGAGGATGGCTCTAGACTGTTCTCAATGGTAGCAGATGACAGAACGAGGAGTAATGGTCTCAAGTTGCAGTGGGGGAGGTTTAGATTGGATATTAGGAAAAACTTTTTCACTAAGAGGGTGGTGAAACACTGGAATGTGTTACCTAGGGAGGTGGTAGAATCTCCTTCCTTAGAGGTTTTTAAGGTTAGGCTTGACAAAGCCCTGGCTGGGATGATTTAACTGGGAAGTGGTCCTGCTTCGAGCAGGGGGCTGGACTAGATGACCTTCTGGGGTCCCTTCCAACCCTTATATTCTATGATTCTATGATAAGGATGTGGAAAAAGTGGAAAGAGTCCAGCGGAGGGCAACATAAATGATTAGGGGACTGGAACACATGACTTGTGAGTAGAGGCTGAGGGAACTGGGATTGTTTAGTCTGCAGAAGAGAAGAATGAGGGGGCATTTGATAGCTGCTTTCAACTACCTGAATGGGGGTTCCAAAGAGGATGGATCTAGACTGTTCTCAGTGGTAGCAGATGACAGAACGAGGAGTAATGATCTCAAGTTGCAATGGGGGAGATTTAGGTTGGATATTATAGACTCATGGAATATCAAGGTTGGAAGGGACCTCATCGAGTCCAACCTCCTGCTCAAAGCAGAACCAATCCCCAATTTTTGCCCCAGCTCCCTGAATGGCCCCCTCAAGGATTAAACTCACAACCCTGGGTTTAGCAGACCAATGTTCAAACCACTGAGCTATCCCTCCCCCCAGAAAAAGTTTTTAGGACAAAGTTTTTCACTAGGAGGGTGGTAAAAAACTGGAATGCGTAACCTAGGGAGGTGGTGGAATCTCCTTCCTTAGAAGTTTTTAAGGTTTGGCTTGACAAAGCCCTGGCTGGGATGATTTAGTTGGTATTGGTCCTGCTTTGAGCAGGGGGTTGGACTAGATGACCTCCTGAGGTCCCTTCCAGCGTTGATATTCTATGATTCTATGCTGAATCCACCCTAGCGATGGCACACGCAGGGCACAGACCCCAGAGTGTCAATCGCTGGGCGAATGCTGGTTTATGCTGCCACCTGTGCTTCCTATTATACCTGCTCTTAGCTTTTGTGAGGGTGCTTGGGGGATTCCCCACTGCACCCAGCCCTACCAGTGACCCCTGCAATGTGCAATGAACTCCTGCTGGCTCCATCTGTTGAATGACCCTGTCTAATTCTGGCAGACCTGAGAGAGGCTGGCAGAGTCCAGTCTGCTCCAGGTCTCTATTCATCCCCCAGCCCAGAGAGCAGAGGCCTGGGAGTGAAAGATGTAAAGGTCCCCAGACCTCAGCTGTTCGCTCCCGGGGGTCACATTTTTGTCCCACCCAGTGCCAAGCCGGGAGGTGAGAAGAGAGGAAGTCACCTCCTTCTGCCTTTTCCTCTGCCCTGTGTCCCATTGCCAGTCCCTCTTGGAACCAGCCCACCCACCAGGTTGCCAGCTGCACCACCTGCTCTGGGACAACTCCTGTCCTGCCTCAGAGAGGGACTAGTGGGGAAGCTGGATAAGGAACCCAGGAGAGGCCATTCAAGCAGGAGTCAGGAGTGGAAACTGGTGAGGGTGAGTGGGACGTTAGAGCTGTTCAATCTCACCCAGCTGGAGGGTGGGAGGAGGGGCGTGTTGCCCCTCGCAGTGTGTAGAGCAATACAGTGCACTCATCACAGAGCAGAGCGGGCAGCGCAGGGCTCATGACTCACCCAGGTCAGGTAGTAAGTGGAAAAACTGCAACCTGAGCACAGCCAAATGCTCTGAAAGATACAGAGAGCATCAGCGCCACCCAGGCAGGAAACAAGGCATTGGTGTAGCGAGGCACAGTGAGCAGCAGGGATCCACTGATATGTGGGTGTGGAAGACCAGAGCAGCTGACACTATGGTACACCCATAGTAAGGGACAGGCACACACACAATCAGCCTCCCCCAACTCTAAGGCACTCCACCTCCCCAGTCCTGCAGGCTCCTGCCCTGCCTGACTGGGCCCAGAGAAATCCCCATCACATGAGCATCCAACCCCCTATATCCCTGGGAAGGAGCTTCCCCTTTCATCAGCACTATGCCATGTAAATTTATTCATATGTATGTAAATTATTTACATTTATTCAAATATAAATTCAAGTGCATGTCTACTGCTGTTTGCTTTGAGGATGCTGGCAGGTATGCAAATTCCTGCTCAGCACACATGCGCACATGGAAAGCCACTGATCAAGGCACTGACTGAGGGAAAAGGGAGGCACACGGTGAAAGGCTGTGGGATGGAGAGGATGGTGGTAGGGTGACCAGACAGCAAGTTTGAAAAAAATCAAGACAGGTGTCAAGGTTCCTTCCCCACTCTGAACTCTAGGGTACAGATGTGGGGACCTGCATGAAAGTCCCCCTAAGCTTATTCTTACCAGCTTAGGTTAAAAACTTTCTCAAGGTACAAACTTTGCCTTGTCCTTGAACCCTATGCTGCCACCACCAAGCGTGTTAAACAAAGAACAGGGAAACAGCCCACTTGGAGACATCTTCCCACCAAAATATCCCCCCAAGCCCTACACCCCTTTTCCTGGGGAAGGCTTGATAAAAATCCTCACCAATTTATACAGGTGAACACAGACCCAAACCCTTGGATCTTAAGAACAATGAAAAACAATCAGGTTCTTAAAAGAAGAATTTTAATTAAAGAAAAAGTAAAAGAATCATCTCTGTAAAATCAGGATGGTAAACACCTTATAGGGTAATCAGATTCAAAACGTAGAGAATCCCTCTAGGCAAAACCTTAAGTTACAAAAAGACACAAAAACAGGAATATACATTCCATTCAGCACAGCCTATTTTACCAGCCATTAAACAAAAGGAAATCTAACGCATTTCTAGCTAGATTACTTACTAACTTTTTACAGGAGTTCTGAGCTGCATTCCTGATCTGTTCCCGGCAAAAGCATCACACAGACAGACAGACCCTTTGTTCCCCGCCCTCCAGCTTTGAAAGTATCTTGTATCCTCATTGGTCATTTTAGTCAGGTGCCAGAGAGGTTATCTTAGCTTCTTAACCCTTTACAGATGAAAGGGTTTTGCCTCTGGCCAGGAGGAATTTAAAGGTGGTTACCCTCCCCTTTATATTTATGACAACAGGGGTAGGGGGTAATAGGAACCTATACAAGAGAAAGCCCCAAATATTGGGACTGTCCCTATAAAATCGGGACATCTGGTCACCTTAGATGGGGGCAGGTAGGGAGCAAAGGTTCCAGGCCAAGGGAGATGCTGGCAGGCAGGAGGGATGTGGCAGGGAAGAAGTGGAGGGAGGGGGAGGGAAATCAGAGAAAACCAAGGCCAAAGACAGAGGAAGAGCCAGGGACGGAGGCACAGCCAAGGACGGGGAGGAGCAGACCACGGCACACAGGAACAGGCTTTAGCTTAGTCCAGAAAAAGTCTGTGGCCACAATCAAACAAGGCAACATGCACAGACTCACTAACAGCATAACCCCAGCCCTGTGCAGGGCCAGTTCATCTCTGCTGGGAGTGGACACATCCCTGTTGAAGTCAATGATTGGCCTCACTTATACCCTGGGCAAGTCTGCCCAACCACCCCCTCCAGCACATTACACTGAGGAATGGGGGAGGCGTTGCCAGGGGCATCCGCTCACATTCTGTGCACCTGGGGTCTTGCCTCCTAAGCTTCCGCAAGGCCCAGACAGGCTCCAGAGATGCTCAGCCTGACTCTCACCAGGCCCCAGGCCGCCAGCTAGCTGCCAGCTAAACACCCCCTTCATCTCTGCTGCTCCCTCTTGTCTCCATGTCATCCATATAGCTGTCTGCACCCGGGGCCTTGCTTCCCTCCCTCAGGGCTCTTCTGAAAACAAGCTTTTACTACAAAGCCCCTCTGAGCAACATTATGTGCATGCAAGTGTGTGCACGTTTGTGTGTATGAACATCAGCACACATGAGCGAACATACGTGTGTGTGTGTGTGTGTGTGTGTGCATGCACGTACGTGGGCGTGCTCTGATGTGTGGAAGAAAGGCCAGTAGGGGAAGGGTGCTCATTGCTATAGCTGCTCCTGAGCAGGGCTAGGTACTAAACAAAACCAAAGGAAATCAGCATGAATGCCCAAGAAGTTAACATGGCAACGCAAAAGACTGCATGCCAACATGCAGGCAAAGCTAAAGCAAAGCTGATAGAAATGCTCTGTCATGAAATCCTCTGCTAGTTCTATCACCTTTCTCACATCTTGACTCACAGCAATAGGTCTTTAACTATAGCATTCTCTGTATAACTTAGCTATGTTCTGACCAGGTCCTTTTCTGACTTTATATCTGTTAAGCACCATGCCCACCCAGGGCACTATAAAAATTATTGGTAGGTTAAGTACAAGTGATCATGACTTGATCACATTTATAATGTGCAGGCAGAATAAAGTTCAGACCAGTAATATACATACTTGCTGTTTTAATAGGGCAAATTTCACAAAGCTGAAAACAATTACAAGCCAAATCAGCTGGGAGGAAGACTGTAATCAGATAAATGTGATTGATCATTGGGAAGCATCCAAGAACATCTTACTACATTCTCCAAAAGCCACAAGCCTACAACTGAGGAAGAAGGTTGTTTTGGTTAAAAAATGGACCTGGTTTAGAGGGGAAGTGAAGGCAGCTATAATATATATATAATAAATGGAAGAAAGGGGAAGTTGATAGTAATGTATATAAATCAGAAGTTAGGAATTTTGTAGTAAATTGACAAGGGAAGCAAAGGGACACAAGGAGAAATCTGTGACTATCAGAGTTAAGGATAAGATGGTGTTTTTAAAATATATTAGGAACAAAAAAAATCCTGACAATATTGGTCCATTACTAGATGGCATTAGTAGAATTATCTCAATGCAGAAGAGGAAGAAGTGTTCAATAAATATTTTGGTTCTGTATTTGGAAAAAAACAGACGATAAAGTCTCATCATATGGTGATAACACTCTTTTCATTCACTAGTATCTCTGTAGGATGTTAAACAGAAGCTACTAAAGTTAGACTTTCAATCAGCAGGTCCAGTAACTTTCATCCAATAGTTTTAAAAGAGCGGGCTCAGGAGCTTGTTGGACTCTTAATGTTGATTTTTGAAAGTCTTTGAGCACTGCAGAAGTTTCATAAGACTGGAAAAAAGCTAAAATTATGCCAATTTTTAAAATTAAAAAACAGAATGACCCAAGTAATTATGGGTCTGTCAGCCTGACATCGATCCCAGGCAAGATAATGGAGTGGCTTATGTGATACTCGATTAATCAAGAATTAAAGGAAGGTAAGGGAATTAATGCCAATTAACATGGGTTTATGAAAAATGGATGCTCAATTTAATATCCTTTTGGATGAAATTACAAGTTTGATTGATAAAGGTAATATTAGGGTTGATAAACCTAATATACTTAGACTTCTGTAAGGTGTTTAACTTGGTACCACGTAACATTTGATTAAAAAAACTAGAATTAAATAAAATTAACATGGCACATATTAAATAGATTAAAAACTGGCGGATAGGTCTCAAAATGTAACTGGAAATCAGGTGAACATGAGCTCTTAATGTGACCCTGTGGCCAAAAGGGCTAATGTGATACTTGGATGTTTTAAACAGGTAAATCTTGAGTAGGATCAGAGCAGTTAATTTACCTCTGTATTTGGCAGTAGTGCAACTGCTGTTGGTGTGACCGCTGTGTGTCCAGTTCTGGTGTCCACAATTCAAGAAGGACGTTGATGAACTGGAGAAGGTTCAGAGAAGAGCCACAAGAATGATTAAAGGATTAGAAAACACACCTTAGACTAATACACGCAAAGACATTTATGTTAACAAAGAGAAGGTTAAGGGGTGACTTGAACAGAGTCTATAACTATCTACCTTGGAACAAATATTTAATAATGGGCTCTTCAATCTAGCAGAGAACTCAGCCCTGAGCATGCATGAGTGTGCCAGAGCTGGGGTTCAGGGCAAGAGAAGTTATGTCACGGGCAGCAGGGGATGTGCCCATAATGCTGAATGCAGCCATGATCCAATGGCTGGAAGTTGAAGCTAAACACATTCAGACTGGAAATAAGGCATATATTTTTAACAATGAGGGTAATTAATCATTGGACAGACTTATCAAAGGTCACGGTGGATTCTCCATCACTGACAATTTTTCAAGCAAGTTAGGATGTTTTTCTAAGAGATCTGCTCTAGGAATTATTTGGGGGCAGTTCTCTGGACGGTGTTATATAGGAGGTCAGACTAGATTATCACAGTGGTCCCTTATGGCCTTCAGATTTGGAATCACTATAATTATCTCTGTTCCCCACTCTGACCAGATTTCTGCCTGACACCACCCACTTGCCAGAGATCCTTACTCACTAAAGCAAATTCACCAGTTGCACATGGAGAGTAAAGGAGAATTAAAGAGAAATGTAAATGTACCTTGCGAATGTGATGCTGATTGTTGTGATGCTGCCTCCTGTGGTGGAGCACAGCCACTGGATCTGTTACTGCACTGTTCCATCACAAATACTGATGTTCGACATTTAATATAAGAGCAGGAACAACAATTGGTGCCTCATGGGTGCAGGGCCTAAGTGAAGGAGCTAGACTTCTTGCATTTCCTGACATTTCTCTGTGTTAATTGTGTAACATTCACATTGCATTCCTGGGGTTTCTAATGGGAAATTAGTGTCATGGATGGTTATAAACTGTTCAGGAAGGACAGGCAGGGCAGAAAAGGTGGGGGAGTAGCACTGTATGTAAGGGAGCAGTATGACTGCTCAGAGCTCCGGTACGAAACTGCAGAAAAACCTGAGTGTCTCTGGATTAAGTTTAGAAGTGTGTGCAACAAGAGTGATGTAGTGGTGGGAGTCTGCTATAGACCACCGGACCAGGGGGATGAGGTAGATGAGGCTTTCTTCCGGCAGCTCACGGAAGCTACTGGATCGCATGCCCTGATTCTCATGGGTGACTTTAATTTTCCTGATATCTGCTGGGAGAGCAATACAGCGGTGCATAGACAATCCAGGAAGTTTTTGGAAAGCGTAGGGGACAATTTCCTGGCGCAAGTGCTCGAGGAGCCAACTAGGGGGGGCGCTTTTCTTGACCTGCTGCTCACAAACCGGGTAGAATTAGTGGGGGAAGCAAAAGTGGATGGGAATCTGGGGGGCAGTGACCATGAGTTGGTTGAGCTCAGGATCCTGACACAGGGAAGAAAGGTAAGCAGCACGATACGGACCCTGGACTTCACGAAAGCAGACTTCGACTCCCTCAGGGAACGGATGGCCAGGATCCCCTGGGGGACTAACTTGAAGGGGAAAGGAGTCCAGGAGAGCTGGCTGTATTTCAAGGAATCCCTGTTGAGGTTACAGGGACAAACCATCCCGATGAGTCGAAAGAATAGTAAATATGGCAGGCGACCAGCTTGGCTTAATGGTGAAATCTTAGCGGATCTTAAACATAAAAAAGAAGCTTACAAGAAGTGGAAGGTTGGACATATGACCAGGGAAGAGTATAAAAATATTGCTAGGGCATGTAGGAATGTTATCAGGAGGGCCAAATCGCACCTGGAGCTGCAGCTAGCCAGAGATGTCAAGAGTAACAAGAAGGGTTTCTTCAGGTATGTTGGCAACAAGAAGAAAGCCAAGGAATGTGTGGGCCCCTTACTGAATGAGGGAGGCAAACTAGTGACAGAGGATGTGGAAAAAGCTAATGTACTCAATGCTTTTTTTGCCTCTGTTTTCACTAACAAGGTCAGCTCCCAGACTGCTACGCTGGGCATCACAAAATGGGGAAGAGATGGCCAACCCTCTGTGGAGATAGAGGTGGTTAGGGACTTTTTAGAAAAGCTGGACGTGCACAAGTCCATGGGGCCGGACGAGTTGCATCCGAGAGTGCTGAAGGAACTGGCGGCTGTGATTGCAGAGCCATTGGCCATTATCTTTGAAAACTCGTGGCGAACCGGGGAAGTCCCGGATGACTGGAAAAAGGCTAATGTAGTGCCAATCTTTAAAAAAGGGAAGAAGGAGGATCCTGGGAACTACAGGCCAGTCAGCCTCACTTCAGTCCCTGGAAAAATCATGGAGCAGGTCCTCAAAGAATCAATCCTGAAGCACTTGCATGAGAGGAAAGTGATCAGGAACAGCCAGCATGGATTCACCAAGGGAAGGTCATGCCTGACTAATCTAATCGCCTTCTATGATGAGATTACTGGTTCTGTGGATGAAGGGAAAGCAGTGGATGTATTGTTTCTTGACTTTAGCAAAGCTTTTGACACGGTCTCCCACAGTATTCTTGTCAGCAAGTTAAGGAAGTATGGGCTGGATGAATGCACTACAAGGTGGGTAGAAAGCTGGCTAGATTGTCGGGCTCAACGGGTAGTGATCAATGGCTCCATGTCTAGTTGGCAGCCGGTATCAAGTGGTGTGCCCCAAGGGTCGGTCCTGGGGCCGGTTTTGTTCAATATCTTCATAAATGATCTGGAGGATGGTGTGGATTGCACTCTCAGCAAATTTGCGGATGATACTAAACTGGGAGGAGTGGTAGATACGCTGGAGGGGAGGGATAGGATACAGAAGGACCTAGACAAATTGGAGGATTGGGCCAAAAGAAATCTGATGAGGTTCAATAAGGATAAGTGCAGGGTCCTGCACTTAGGACGGAAGAACCCAATGCACAGCTACAGACTAGGGACCGAATGGCTAGGCAGCAGTTCTGCGGAAAAGGACCTAGGGGTGACAGTGGACGAGAAGCTGAATATGAGTCAGCAGTGTGCCCTTGTTGCCAAGAAGGCCAATGGCATTTTGGGATGTATAAGTAGGGGCATAGCGAGCAGATCGAGGGACATGATCGTTCCCCTCTATTCGACATTGGTGAGGCCTCATCTGGAGTACTGTGTCCAGTTTTGGGCCCCACACTTCAAGAAGGATGTGGATAAATTGGAGAGAGTCCAGCGAAGGGCAACAAAAATGATTAGGGGTCTGGAACATATGAGTTATGAGGAGAGGCTGAGGGAGCTGGGATTGTTTAGCCTGCAGAAGAGAAGAATGAGGGGGGATTTGATAGCTGTTTTCAACTACCTGAAAGGGGGTTCCAAAGAGGATGGCTCTAGACTGTTCTCAATGGTATCAGATGACAGAACGAGGAGTAATGGTCTCAAGTTACAGTGGGGGAGGTTTAGATTGGATATTAGGAAAAACTTTTTCACTATGAGGGTGGTGAAACACTGGAATGCGTTACCTAGGGAGGTGGTAGAATCTCTTTCCTTAGAGGTTTTTAAGGTCAGGCTTGACAAAGCCCTGGCTGGGATGATTTAACTGGGAATTGGTCCTGCTTTGAGCAGGGGGTTGGACTAGATGACCTTCTGGGGTCCCTTCCAACCCTTATATTCTATGATTCTATGATTCTACTGTTTTACCTAGAAGCCAGAGATTCCAGATGGGGCGCTCTATGCAGTCCCACAGGCGTATGTACTCTTTCAGGGTCTTCTGCAACTCACCACTGTTTATTCATATGTTTGGTACTTGGAGGGGTGTGGTCTAGTCTGTGTTGAGAGAGTGCTCTGTGCCTCAGCACCCCCGCCCTCCCCCCCCCCAACAGGATAGAGGGAGGATAATGATTAGAGATGGTTGGAAAAATTCTAACAAAACATTGCTGTGTTGGAATTTGTCAATTGAGCAAAATCCAGATGTTTCATGGAGATGGTTCAATTTTGCTGAAATTGCTATGGAACCTAGGCAAGTTTGGTGCCAGCTCACCTATCTGCAGGGCTGCTGGGAAGCCCGCACTTCCAGGTTCTGAAGCTCCAGGGCATCCCACCAAGTGGACTGCCCCAACACCCAGGGCTGACAGAGCCTGCCAGGCAACCTGCCTCGAGGCCAGGGCTCCCCTCCCTTTCACAGAGAATTTTGATAATGATACTTACTCAGCTTTGCAGAGTGCCCTGAAATCTTCCAGTGGAAAACATATACTATAAGTGCAAAGTATTTTATTATCATTAGTGGGTTAGTGCACAGATCTGTGCCAGGCTCCTTTAACATTTCCATTTGATCTGATAGAGGGAGGGTAAAGAGCATGTTAATTGAATTTACAGAGAATACTAAATGGGAAGGTGCTGCATACACCAATAAGGACAGGGAGCTAAGAGATGATATAATGGGACAGAGAGAGGTCAGCTATAGGAAGGAAATAGCCAAATGAGATTCATCCTGAACAAATGCAAACTAATCCATCTGCGGAAATATAATTTAGCACCACGGAGAGTGGGAAGGAGATGCTTGGAAAGCAGCAATGCTGAGAGGCCCAGGGGACAGCAAATTACATTGGGATTGGTAGTGCATGACAGTGGGGACAAAACAGGACAGTGATTGGGGGCTGTATATGGGCAGGCAGTAGGCTAGATTATTTGCTGTATGGCCTGAGAGGTACAGTACAGACAGGAGTTATGCTATCTTTGTGCTCTAGGAATCTGGAGCCAAAACAGGTCGTAGCATAAATTAGAGTAGACCCAGGGAGGCCTCTAATTTACAGCAGCCTGCCCAAAATTGAATATGGGCTGCAGTATAGCCCAGAATCCCCTACAGCACTCAGCATTATGGGCACACTCCCTCCCACCCCTGACATAACCTCTACCACCCCAAGCCCACCCCCAGACATCAGCCCTTGGCTGCACTGGTGCTGGGGAATTCTCCCCTAGCAACTCCTGTACACCCCAATACACTTCTGGAGCAGCTTATCAGACTGGAGCACCTCCATCTTGTTCTAGGGAAACTGAGCTATCTGCTGCATGGACATGGTGCATGTGGGGGACCCATGGACAAAGGTCACTTGTACTTTTACCCCTCCCCCAGAAACCCCATCTCTGAGTGGTGAGCAGTGGGTAGGTTTTATAGGTGACCAATCCAAACAGCAGTGGTTTCTGCTCCTCTGTCAGGCAGACACAGGCCCAAACAAGAGCGCTTCTCCATGTGCACTGATGGGGGAGGTTGGGTGAATCTCTGCAGATCAGGTGCAGTGCAGGACACTCTGTCAGTGTGGGGCTTGCACATCCCTGCCCCACTTTCCCACATGGGACCAAACACACACTTATTTGCCCCTCCACTCACATATCACACAGCCCAGCTGGAGTCTAGCAGAGCTCAGGGACAGAGAGCACAGATGCCCTGCAATCACCCCTCCCAGCCACTGTGGAAACTGTCTTTCCTGAGCTCCCAGGCAGCGTGATGGAGGTGGAGAAAGCAGTCTAGCTTGATTTCAGGGAGTGAAGTGCAGAAGGGATGGGCAGGCAGGGTGGAAAGAAAGGGGGCGGGGCAGAACAGAGGGGAGGGCTCAGGGATGTGCCAGGCAGCAGGGCACTGGGGAACCAGTACAGGATGGTGGAGGTCGTATTACTGTCACTCCGCAAACACCCTGAGCCCCTCATCCCCAGTGTGTTCCTGCACCTCTGCTTCACTGGGATGAGGGATCAGCCTACCACTCCCACTCCTCCCCTCTGTCCTGGGTGTGTGTGTGTGTGTCTTCAGGGGGAATGGAGCTGTCTGTGCCAGCCCTGGACTGGCAGCTATACACACTGGGCATGGCAGCATCACAAAGAGCACAACACCCTGCAGTGCATGTGGAACACGCTGGCCCAAACTAGCAGAGCGGTGGGGTGGGCCATGATCAGTCAGTCCAAACAGCACTTCTTTCCTCACCTCTACAGGCCACATTCTTCCCTCAGAGATACACATCATGCCCCTGGAAATCCATGGCAGCTGGGAACCAATCTCCCAGGGCAGCCTTTGGCAACAGGATTTCATGGAGTAAATGTCTGGAGGGACTAGGGGTAAGAATGTAAAGATCATAAGAACGGCTATATTGGGTCAGAGCAATGGTCCTGTAGTGACATGAGACTCACCAGTGCAGCACCTCCTGCTGGTTGCCCCAGGAATTATCTCACTTCCAGCTCAGAGTACCCTCTGCTGGCCAGCAGCTCACCTGCCTCAGGCCCCCCATGTCCCTCCTGGACTTCAATGCCCCTTACCCTGGGGTTCTGCCCTGACAGGACCCCCACTCTCTAGGTCTCCCCTCCCAGGGGAACCACCAACCCTCTAAGCCCACCTCACCTCAGTGTCTACTGCCAGTTATCATCTAGCCCCTGTTCACTGGGGCAGACTGCAATGTAATAGCCACTCATCATTATCAAAGGGGGTTTGGACCTGCTGCCTTTCCCTGTGGCCCAGTACATCTCTAGGCCTTCCTGTCAGGCCACAGCCTGGGAGGTTGCCAGATCTGAGCTCCCCGGCTCAGCCTGCCCCTTCCCCAGCACTACTCTGTCCACGGTACCCTTTGCTCCTTCAGGCAGCTACATCCATCTCTCTCCAAAGATGGAGACAGACTGACCTAGCCTTTTATAGGGCCCAGCCTGGCCTTGATTGGCTACCTCCCAGCCTTTTCTTATTGGCTTTTAGCCCCAGCCCTCTCCAAGTGCTGGCTTTTAACACTTTCTGAGCCAGAGTGGGGTGACCACCCCGCTACAAGTCCATCTAACACAGTATCCTGTCTTCCGACAGTGGTCAATGCCACGTGCTTCAGAGGGAGTGAACAGAACAGGGCAATTAACCAAGTGATCCATCCCCTGCCATCCACTCCCATCTTCTGACAGTTAGAATTTAAGGGACACCCAGAGCACAGGGCTATGTCTCTGACCATCTTGGCTAATAGCCATTGACGGACCTATTCTCCATGAATTTATCTAATTTTTTTTTAACCTGATTATAGATTTGGCCTTCACAACATTCCCTGGCTAGGAGTTGACTGTGTGTTGTATGAAGAAATGCTTTCTTTTTGTTTGTTTTAAACCTCCTGCCCATTAATTTCATTGGGTGCCCCCTGGTTCTTGTGTTATGTGAAGGGGTCAATAACACTTCCTTATTCACTTTCTCCACACCATTCATGATTTTATAGACCTCTATCATATTTCCCCTTATTCGTCTCTTTTCCAAGATGAACAGTCCCAATCTTTTTAATCTCTCCTCATACGGAAGCTGTTCCATATCCTTAATAATTTTTGTTGCCCTTCTCTGTCCTTTTCCTAATTCTAATATCTTTTTTGACATGGGGTGATCAGAATTGCACTCAGCATTCAAGGTGTGGGTGTAGCATAGATTTATACAGTGGCATAAAGATATTTTCTGTCTGATTATCTATCCCTTTCCTAATGGTTCCTAACATTCTGTTAGCTTTTTTGACTACCGCTGCATATTGAGCAGATGCTTTCAGAGAACTATCCACGATGATTCCAAGATCTCTTTCATGAGCAGTGTAGTTGTATTGGAAACCCAGGGGGGTGGGCGGGCACAAGCCCACCCACTTCTAAAGGCCTCTCCCCCAGCCTAGTGGGAGGGACCACTGAACCCAGGGACCCAATGAATGCGGAGGAACTCTGCCCGGATGCATGAGACGAGGGAGGAACAAAAATAGGCCCTACAGTCACACAGCACCCCCTTGTCCAGCATCCTCCTCCTGGTGTTATAGATGGAGACTTTAGCCAGGGACAGGCAGAGTTTGACGAGGAGGTCTCATGGCTTCATGGGACCACGGATAGGGTGTGCAAAAATGAACAAGTGCGGGGAAAAGTGCAGCCAGAACCTCAACAAGAGGTTCTGGAGGAGCTGGAATAGGGGCTGCAACCTGGCGCATTCAAGATAGGTATGTGCCAGGTTCTCCCTCATGCCGCAAAAGGGGCAGGCCTTGGGTATAGGGGTGAACCACACCAGGTGCACACCCGTGCTCATAGCTCCATGAAGGAGACACCACCCGATGTCCCTAGTGGGCCGTGGGACCAAGGTGGAATAAAGGCTGGCCCAAAGGGTCTCCTCACCCTCTTTAGGTGGAAGATAGTCCTGTCATTTGGTGTCGGGGTGGGGGGGACGCGAGGATGAGGAAGTGCAATGTGTGGAGCATGAGAGAGTGTACAGATGGATTCTAGGCACGGTTCGGAACTGAACTGGCTGCAGGGTACGCAGATGGCTCAGAGCAGGGAAGGCGTGGTGGGGGCTTGCAGAACAGGGGCCCAATAAAAAGATCCGGAGGGCCCAGGGTGAGCGGGGAATGCCACAGGAAGAGGAGAGTAATGGGTGACAAGGCGGCCTCCACCTCCTGGAGTACGCGCATGGGAGTCGGAAGGGTGGAGAGCCCCATGCGTTGACCGAGCAGACGGGGAGTCACCCAGTTGTAGTCCAGGAGGTCTCCGACTCTGGTGGCTTCTGCCAGGACCAACCTCCAACGCACTGCGGGAGACTCCGCCACCTGCACACATAGATCAGGGTTATGTAGCAGGGGTCCACGAAGAGGTACACCCCCTCGGGGGTGACAAAGGACCTGATCATCGAAAAGAGCGTCCAGGTCTGGAGGAGGTCCTGGTAGAAGACCGGCAGCTCTGAGAGGTCTCATGGAAGGCTCCTTGGGTGGAGAAAAAAGAGCTGCCGGTCATATCAGAGCCCTCAGAGGTGGCAGAGGAAAGCGTGCGCCAATCTGCTCCACGCTGAACCACCTGAACTGTAAAGTAGTCTCTGCAGGGTGTGGAGGCGGAAGACATGGACCTGGCTGCGAAGGCAAACCAGGCCCTGTCCTCCCTCCTCCAAGGGAAGACTCAGAACGCCTGCAGAGACCCAGTGGAGCCCCGGCCAGAAGAATTCCAGGGCCATCCTCTGGAGCCTGACCAAGGTCCCCGGGGCCAGGCTCAGGGTGTTGAGCTGGTGCCAGAGCATGGACAGGACTGGCTGGTTCAGCACCGGTGCCCTCCCTTGCAGGGAGAGACACCGGAGCAGTCCTGTCCATCTCTGCAGCCGCTCGCCCACCCTGGCCTCCAAATCCTGCCAATTCTCCAGCGGAGAAGAATGCGTGGCAGATAGATAAATGCCATTATAGAGCAGTGGACCCACCCTCCACTGGATGGCTTAAAGCATGGGTGGGAGGGAGCTCCCCTGCCACCTATCCTCAACCACCAGGCCAGAGCTCTTGACCCAGTTGACCCAGGCGGAGGAGGCCACTGAGTAAACGGCCTGGCAGGCCTCCACCCGCATCAGGTCGCCTGGGTCCTGGACCAAGAGGAGCATGTCATTAGTGTACGCCGACAGGACCAGCCGCAGCTCTGCCTCCCACAGCGCCAACCCCGTCAACCTCTTACAGAGGAAGGGCTTGATCACCAGGGTGTACAGCTGGCCCAAGAGGGGGCACCCCTGCCGTACTCCCTGCCTTAAGCTGACCGGCTCGGTGAGGGTCCAGTTGAGCCTGTCCAGACACTCTGCGTCAGCGTACAGCACCCGGAGAAAACCCACAAACTGGGTCCCGAAGCTGAACGCCTGCAGAGTGCCCAGGAGATACCAGTGGTCCATCCCGTCGAACGCCTTCTCCTGGTCCAGGGACAGGAGGGCGAACGACAGACCATCCCTATACCCCAGCTCCAAAAGGTCCCGGACCAAGTACAAGTTTTTGAATATGGTCCAGCCCAGGACAGTGTAGGTCTGGTCAGGATGGACCACATCTGACAGCACGGACCCAAGCTGCAGCGAGATGGCCTGCACTACAACCTCATAGTCCGTGCTGAGGAGAAAGATGGGATGCCAATTCTGTAGGTTGCGGAGGTCCCCCTTCTTCAGCAAGAATGCGAGCACGGCTCGCCTGCACGAGAGGGGGAGGACCCCACTTTGCAAGGACTCAGCCCAGACACTGACAAGATCCGGGCCGAGGACGTCTCAAAACACACAATAGAACTCCACGGTCAGCCTGTCCATGCCCGGAGATTTGTTTGTGGGCATGAGATGGAGGGCTTCCAAGAGCTTGGCCAGAGAGAGAGGCAGCTCCAGCCGGTCTTGGTCGCCTGTGCTGACCATCAGGAGTTTGGTCCAGAGCACCCTGCGGGCTTCGGCGTCGGTTGAATCCGGGGAGAGGAGGCTGACGTAGAAGGCCCTGGCACTTCCACGCATCTCCTCCGGATCCATGAGGGGGGTGCCGTCCTCCGCCAGGAGGCAGGTGACATGCTTTTTGGCCCCCCTTCTTTTTCTCAATGGCGTAGAAGAAACGGGAGCCGCGATCCATCTCCCTAAGGAGATGGATGCAGGATTGAACGAAGGAGCTCTGGGCCCGATGGTCCTCCAGGGCCCAAAGCTCCTCCCGGTACGCTGAGCAGAGGGGTGGATCCTCGGGGCCGGAGGCCAGACACCTCTCTAGCTCTAAGACCTCCTGCTCCAACTGCCCTATCACCGCATCTCTCTGCCGGCTGGCGCCCCGGGAGTAGTCACAGTAGAAGAGGGAGAAGGATAGGATACAGAAGGACCTATACAAATTGGAGGATTGGGCCAAAAGAAATCTGATGAGGTTCAATAAGGATAAGTGCAGGGTCCTGCACTTAGGATGGAAGAATCCAATGCACCGCTACAGACTAGGGACCGAATGGCTAGGCAGCAGTTCTGCGGAAAAGGACTTAGGGGTGACAGTGGACGAGAAGCTGGATATGAGTCAGCAGTGTGCCCTTGTTGCCAAGGCGGCCAATGGCATTTTGGGATGTATAAGTAGGGGCATAGCGAGCAGATCGAGGGATGTGATCGTTCCCCTCTATTCGACATTGGTGAGGCCTCATCTGGAGTACTGTGTCCAGTTTTGGGCCCCACACTTCAAGAAGGATGTGGATAAATTGGAGAGAGTCCAGCAAAGGGCAACAAAAATGATTAGGGGTCTAGAACACATGAGTTATGAGGAGAGGCTGAGGGAGCTGGGATTGTTTAGCCTGCAGAAGAGAAGAATAAGGGGGGATTTGATAGCTGCTTTCAACTACCTGAAAGGGGGTTCCAAAGAGGATGGCTCTAGACTGTTCTCAATGGTAGCAGATGACAGAACGAGGAGTAATGGTCTCAAGTTGCAGTGGGGGAGGTTTAGATTGGATATTAGGAAAAACTTTTTCACTAAGAGGGTGGTGAAACACTGGAATGCGTTACCTAGGGAGGTGGTAGAATCTCCTTCCTTAGGAGTTTTTAAGGTCAGGCTTGACAAAGCCCTGGCTGGGATGATTTAACTGGGAATTGGTCCTGCTTCGAGCAGGGGGTTGGACTAGATGACCTTCTGGGGTCCCTTCCAACCCTGATATTCTATGATTCTAAGAGCCATGCACGCACCTTCCCCACATCCCACCACCACCTTGCAGAGAGAAAGGTGCACTGCTGCCCCCGCCAGGCCAGCCAGAACTCCCAGAAGGATGCCACGAAGCCCACGTCCTCCAGCAAGCTGTTGTTAAAATGCCAATAGGCCGGCCTCAGCCTCTCTGAACTGAGAGAGGCCGTCACGGTCACCAAGTGGTGATCCGAGAATGGGGCCGGCTGGATACCGGAGCCATGGGCCCATGCCAGATGGAAATGTGAGAAATAAATGCATTCCAACTGGGAGTGGCGAGACTGATAGTCTCCCACCCAGACATAGGTGAAGGTGGTATCGTCGTCCGGGTGGTGGTCGCGCCAGATGTCCACCAGGGAGCGATGGTCCCCAATATCCCTGAGGACGCCCACAGCTGCCTGGGATTTCTCGACTCCTGAGCGGTCCCGGACCTTGAGGATTGTGTTGAAGTCCCCGCCCAGGACCAGGCACTCATGAGGATCCAAGGTGCCAAGGAAGGCCGATGCCTGCTGGTAGAAACGCACTCGTTCCGGGCCTGTGTTCAGGGAATAGACATTGACCAGGTTTAATGTCAGCCCCTCCACACAGGCCAGGATGTGCAGCAGGCAGCCCGGCACAAACTCGGCAACCCCCCAGCACCTCGGGCTGTAGCTCAGGGGAGAACAGGGTGGCCACCCCAGCCGAGCAGGCGCTGAGGTGGTTAAAATAAACCCCGCCCCCCATTCCAGCCACCAGCTAGCCTCAATGGCTGGAGTCGTGTGTTCTCCTGCAGAAAGACCACGGAGTAGCTCTCCTTCCTTCGGGAGGGGATGACCTGGCTCCTGCAGAGACCCACCCTACAGCCCTGGGTGTTTAATGTGGCAAAGATGGTGTCTTTCATAGGGAGGGCTGGGGCGAATCCTTATGGGCAGGATGATCGACAGCCTCCAGCGGGCCCCGCAACAACCCATGTTTGACCCCAAAGGTCAACAGGGAGTTGCAGTCCCTCTCCCCTCCCCCAAAAGGGCCTTCACTGCCCAGAGGATGTGATGGAAGTCCCCCCAGCGCTGAAGGGTGAGCTGCACTTTGCCCTTTGAGCCATGGGTGTCCTTCAGGAAGCGGCGTAGCTCATCCCTCAGCAGAGAGGGGGACGTAGCAGCCAATCCACTGCCATCCTCTGGTGGGGCCCCTGAGAAGTCCTCGCGGCCCGCAGAAATGGGCAAAAAAGGGGCTGAGCCCTGGCATGGCTGCGCCTGGCAGCCTGTCCCCATCCCCGGCATGCGAGGAGGTAGTGGAGGGAAAAGTACAGCCCCCATAGCGTCGGGAAGAGGGGACATGAAAACCGCCCCCTGAGGGTTGTCCATGGGCAACGGAAACGAGACAACCTCGGGGGTGGCAATAGCATGGGAGATGGAGGGAAGAGGGGCAGGCGATGCTGTGGGGACAGGAGTGGGGCTGGGAGCAGGATCAGGGTTGGGGGCAGGAGCATTAACTAGGGCACAAGGAGGGGCAGGAGCAGGGGCTGGGGCTGGAGAGGGGGAAAAATCAGGATCGGGGCAGGAACAGAGACTGGGTCGGGATAAGGAGTGGGAGCAGGGGCAGGGACCGATATGGGGGCTGGGATGGGAGAGGGGGCAGAAACTGGACCAAAGGCAGGAACAGGGACAGGAATGGGGGCAGAGGTAGCATCATGATCCCCGGCAGCCGAGCAGTTGGGGTGCGGCTTCTCTCAGCCGGGGTTGTGGACCAAAGGTCAGGGGCAGAAGGGGGGCCTTCCCTGATGCCAGGCACGGGCATCACGACAAACGCGTTACCCGCAGCCACGGCGGTGGGCACGATGGAATCTACAGTGGGGCCCCTCCCTCTGAAAGGGAGGCCAACTGCTCTGTCTGGGCAGTGGAGGGTGAGCCCAAAGGCCTGGGGCCTGGCCGCTCAGCCTCGGCCATCACCCCAAGGGGCTCGGCGGCCTCAGACAAGGTGCCATCCGTGGCCGGGCAGAAAGGAAAGGCCAGGGGCGCCCGAAGGACCAGAGCAGGGGCAACAGTTGGGGGTGAAGGGCAAGGAGGAGGAGAGGGTGGCGGGAGTAAGCCACCGCCCAGATCGAGGCCCGGGAGTGGAGGGTCGTCCTCCCCCTGGGTGACCGGGGTCAGACCCAGGGCCTTGATCTCATCAAATATTGAGGTGAGTTCAGTTCCCGCGGCCCCGGCAACCTCCCCGCCAGTCACAGGGGCAACAGTTGTCCCGGTATCAGCAGCAGCGGGGGGCACAGATTATATAGGGGCCATGGGAACTTCTGCAGAGGCCTCCTTGGGGGGGGACTCAACAAGGGGGGCAGTGGCTGCTCCATCCACAGCCATAGCTCCCATGGCTAGCGCCTCCTGCTGGGATCCTTCTGTGGGTGCGGCGGAAGATGTAGTAACATCAGCCCCCCGCAGCATCTTTCAGGGGGCCTCCTCTCCCTCCGCATCAGAGGGGAGGGATTGAGCCCACGATTTGCAGGCACAGCGCTTCCCCCAGAAGAGCACCCAGCCCTCCAAGCTGGAGGTGGAGGGCCAGTTGGCAGGGGCAGAGCCAGGGCCAGGGGGCAAGGGTTCTGGGTCACGGGGCAGCAAGGACAGGACAGCGGCAGAAAGGGAAGCCTCCCCCTGGGGCGGGCCCTCTTCCTCAACTGGCAAGGGTCTTGCCACTCTCTCCTCCACAGGAGGAGGGGCAGCAGCAGTCATGGCCAGGCCACCATGGTCACTGGTGGTGACCGTGCCAGCACCCTCCCAGGTTTCGGGGGTCCTGGGCATCCCTCAGGGGCAGGCTGGGGGAAGTCCCTCTGGACATGCCCCGTTGCCCGGCAGAAGAAGCACTGGGCCTCCCTCGTCGAATAATGGACCTGGCAATGGGTCCCCTGATAGGGCACCAGGAAGGACCTCTCAAGTGCCGCCCCACCATATGTTGCCGGTGGCACTTGGAACTGCACCTGCCAGCAGAAGAAAAGAATGTGGCAGAGGGCAGGGTCCTTGCAGCCCAGCGGGAGAGGGCTGATGACTGAAATGGGCTTCCCCAGGGGGGAGAGGGCAGGCAACAGGGCAGTGTTGGGCCGGAAAGGCGGGACGGAGGTCAATATCACCCGTACGCCCAAGTCCTACAGGGGTTCTAGGGGGACGAACATGCCCCCCACCGCCAGGCCCTTCTCTACCGCCTGCTGAGCAGCGGCCTCTGACATAGGAAGAACACAACTTTACCATACATCTTGGAGGCCGCCACAACGGCCGTGAGCCCCACCACCCTTGCCAGTGCCCACACGTATGTTTCAACGTGAGGCAAGGCGGGCACGAGGAGACAGCAGATGCCGTGTCTCCTGGTCAAAGAGGGGAAGGGACCCCAGCCACCAGGGATGGTAGCGGAGACAGCAGTCAGGGAAGACGGCACAGTGGCATGTGGGGAGGAGGGGGGGTTGGTGGCCACCTGGGCATATGCTCTGGGGGCTAGGGATGGAGCACCCCCAGAGCTGGTGGAGGGAACGGCCGGGGAAGGAGGGGCCATGGCAGATGTAGGGAGTGGCCCTGCCAGCGGGAGATTTTGTTCTCCGGGCGGGGCCTTTGCCCTTTTTGTTCCCCTGGCCCTTTTTTACCAGTGGAATGGGGGGGTCATGGCAGCGGTGCAGTCTGGACCAATGGTGGCCAAAAGTTCAGCTGCCGGGGTGGGCAGGGACGGTGGCGAAGGGGGGGGAACCATAGGATCAGCTGGGGCAGGAGCAGGGGCAGGGTCCTTCTCCATGATGGCAAAAGACAGGAGGAGGCCTTAATATGGGTTTGGGACAATGGACAGCCGCTCCTCCCCGCTAGGCAACACGCCTTGCAGCTGGAAAAGAATGTGAACCAGTCACTCCTTGATCTGCACAAGCTGGCAACTGACAAGAATGACCCTCATTTGTGTGACTTCATTGAAAACTCACTAGGAAACACGCAGGGGACGAGGGAGCTAACAGGAGGAGCGGGGGGATGGGGCCCCAGTCAGGGCCACCCAGAGGATTCAGGGGGCCTGGGGTCTTTGGTGGCGGGGGTCCTTCTGCTCTGGGTCTTCAGGGCACTTGGCCGAAGTGGAGCGGAAGGACCCCCCACCGCCAAATTGCCACCGAAGACCCAGAGCGGAAGAAGCGGTGGCAGGTCTTCGGTGGTGGGTCCTTCACTCCAGATGTGTTCGGTGGCACTAAAGGACCTGCCACTGAAGTGCCACCGAAAACTCTCAAAGGGGCCCCTGTGGGGCCCAGGGCAAATTGCCCCACTTGCTTCCCCCTCTGGGCAACCCTGTGGGAGTGGGCGATGACTCCTCCCTGCTAAGCTCTATTCAGGGAAGGAGGGTGCCTTGGGGGGGGGGGGGAGTGCAGAGGAGGTAATGGGGAAGGGGGAGCAAGGGAACAAGCAACCACACCTCCCCACTAAACTGCAAGTAGGGGAGGAGGGACCACCCACTCCTCCCTGCTGAGCTGTAGGCAGGAGAGGAGGGCATCCCAAGGTCAGGGGGCAGGGGAAAGGAAAGAAGCAACCACTCCTCCCTGCTAGGCTGCAGGGAGGAGAGGAGGGTGCCAGCAGGGGCAAAATGGTGGGGTGGGGGGGCAGTTACAGGACAGCTCTTCTGGCTGCACTGGGAAAGGGAGGGATTACAATTCCATTAAGAAGGCTGTGAACAGTGGGAAGGGGGGCAACTGAAAAGGGCACAAGTGCTTATGGAGGGGGCATGGGGGCTCAGGGAGAAGGAACTGAACTGGGGGAGCAAAGGAGGACAGGGGAAAAAGTGAAAGCTAGGCAAATCACAAATGGAAGCTACAAGGGGAAGGGCGGGGCCAGCAACCAAACTAAAACCCAAAGTTTGGGGCGGGGCAGGTAGCAAACAAAGAAGGGCCCGTGCAGGAAAGGCAAACTAACAGAAGGGGAACTCCCAAAGGGACAAAGCAAGTAGCGGGCAGGGCAGGCTGCAGGGGGGCAGAGGTAAAGTAACACAGGGAGGCTAGGGAGGACAGCAGGGAAAGGCCCCCCCAGCCAAACGCAGCTGGGGGGGGGGGTAAATCAAAGGTGGGGAGCACGTGCACCTGTGTAACTTAGTCTCTGCTGCTTACTGCTGCACACAGTCCCAGGTGGTGGTGGTGGCAGCGGCGTGGAGAACAAGCAGCCACCTCGAGGGGCAAAGAGCGGGTCCAGTTGGTAAGTGGGGTAGTGGAGGGGGCGGCAGCAACGGTGGGGGTGGTGCAGATGGGCAAGGGGGTGGGCTCCGCCCCTCTCCTCTGTGCTCCCCACAACAGCAACAGGAGTTGCCACCGCCGCAGGAACAGAGATGTTAAAGTCACTCAGTCCATGGACAAACCCCCCTCCATGATGTCCCTCGGCAGGTGTTCTCCTCTTCCTCTTCAACGACAGCAGCATCTCCGGCACAGCAGCAAACAGCAGTCAGCTGGCTAAGCAGGAGAAACCCCCTAGGTGGTGGTGGGGCCCATGCTTCTCCCTCCGGGGGGGCAGACCGGCAGTGCATCCCCACTCAGCAACAGCAGTCCAGAGAGGGAGACTCCAACCAGCAGAAGCAGTTCAGGGAATAAGAGAGTCCCAGGCAGCAGCAGTTCCCCAAAGAAGGAGGGAGCTCCAGCCAGCAGCAGCCTAGGGTAACCCATGCAGACTGACCTCTCCCTGTAGTCGGGCAGCTGCCCCACTCCTGCAGAACAGGGGATGAAAACAGCCCTGGAGAGGGCTGTGGCTGGGTAAAAGGGATTAAGAACAGCTGGGGAAGCTGACTGTGTAGCTGACCACAGCTGTGACCAGCTCAATCAGGGCCCAGCTGGCCTTTATAAGAGGGCTGTGGTCATAGAACTAGGAGAGAGGAGTCTTACTTTAGTTCTGGGTTGGAAGGGACCTCAGGAGGTCATCTAGTCTAACCCCCTGCTCAAAGCAAGACCAACACCAACTAAATCATCCCAGCCAGGGCTTTGTCAAGCCTGGCCTTAAAAACTTCTAAGGAAGGAGATTCTACCACCTCCCTAAGTAACGCATTCCAGTGTTTCACCACCCTCCTAGTGAAAAAGTTTTTCCTAATATCCAACCTAAACCTCCCCCACTGCAACTTGAGACCATTACTCCTTGTCCTGTCCTCTTCTACCACTGAGAATAGTCTAGAACCATCCTCTCTGGAACCACCTCTCAGGTAGTTGAAAGCAGCTATCAAATCCCCCCTCATTCTTCTCTTCTGCAAACTAAACAATCCCAGTTCCCTCAGCCTCTCCTCATAAGTCATGTGTTCCAGACCCCTAATCATTTTTGTTGCCCTTCGCTGGACTCTCTCAAATTTATCCACATCCTTCTTGTCGTGTGGGGCCCAAAACTGGACACAGTACTCCAGATGAGGCCTCACCAATGTCGACTAGAGGGGAACGATCACGTCCCTCGATCTGCTCGCTATGCCCCTACTTATACATCCCAAAATGCCATTGGCCTTCTTGGCAACAAGGGCACACTGTTGACTCATATCCAGCTTCTCGTCCACTGTCACCCCTAGGTCCTTTTCTGCAGAACTGCTGCCTAGCCATTCAGACCTTAAGTACCTTAAGTGGAGCAGTGCTAGGGAAGGGCACTGGGGAGCTCCAGGCTGAAGGCTTTGGTAAAGGCCCAGAAAGGTAGAGGGGCAGTCTGAGAATAGGTAGAGGCAGCTGGTCCTAACCCCTTGTCAGTGTTGAGTAGCCATCACACTGCAGTCTGTCCCAGTGAGCGGGGGTTAGATGATGACTGGTAGTAGCCCTTGAGGCAAGGTGGGTTTAGAGGGTTGGGGGCTCCCCAGAGAGGGGAGGGATATAGGGCCAGTGGTAGGTGAGACACTGGCCTGCAGAGGGTGCTCTGAAGGCTGGAAAGAGCTAATTCCTGAGATGACCAGCAGGAGGTGCCACACTGGTGAGTTATAGCTTTGCTACAAGCAGTAACGGCTAATTTAGACCCCATCATTTTGTTTGTATAGTTGGGATTATGTCTTCTAATGTACATTACTTGGCATTTATAAACATTCAATTTCATCTGCCATTTGGTTGAAGTGAATAGGCAGGCCCATTACCAAGAAGGAGACATGGAGCAGGCCACTAAATGAAAATGGGCTCTGCTGGGCAGGACCTGTGTAGAGCCCAGGAGCTGAGAGCAGCAAGGGGCTCTTAGGAAGTACTCTACAGCCACTCCCTGAGAAGAGGTAGCTTGGGTTGGCAAACCCAGGAAGAGGGAGAAGCCAGATAAGTAGGAAGAAGCCCAGGGAAACAGCAGCAAGGGGTAGGACTGTACAGACCTTGGCTGCTTGTTAGAATCATAGAATATCAGGGTTGGAAGGGACCTCAGGAGGTCATCTAGTCCAACCCTCTGCTCAAAGCAGGACCAAGCCCCAATTTTTGCCCCAGATCCCTAAATGGCCCCCTCAAGGATTGAACTCACAACCCTGGGTTTAGCAGGCCAATGCTCAAACCACTGAGCTATCCCTCCTCCCCTTACAGGGTCTGTTAGGGTTCCTTCCCCACTTTGAACTCTAGGGTACAGATGTGGGGACCCGCATGACAGACCCCGTAAGCTTATTCTGACCAGTTTAGGTTAAAAACTTCCCCAAGGTACAAACTTTGCCTTGTCCTTGAACAGTATGCTGCCACCACCAAGCGTTTAAACAAAGAACAGGGAAAGAGACCACTTGGAGACGTCTTCCACCAAAATATCCCCCCCAAGCCCTACACACCTCCTTTTCCTGGGGAGGCTTGAGAATAATATCCTAACCAATTTGTTACAAAATTAAAGACCCAAACTCCTGGATCTTGGAACAATGAAAAAATCAGTCAGGTTCTTAAAAGAAAGGTAAAAATCATCTCTGTAAAATCAGAATGGAAAATACTTTACAGGGTATTCAGATTCAAAACACAGAGGATCCCCCTCTGGCCAAAACCTTGGTTACAGAAAACCAGAATAAACCTTCCTCTTCACACAGGGAAAATTCACATCAATCAAAAGATAAACTAATCTGCCTTGCCTGGCTTACCTATACTGGTTGCAATATAGGAGACTTGGATTAGGATGGGTTGGAGAAGATGGATTTCTGCCAGGCACCTCTCTCAGTCCCAAGAGAGAACAACCATGTAAACAAAGAGCACAAACAAAAACCTTCCCCCTCCTCCCCCCCAAGATTTGAAAGTATCTTGTCCCCTTATTGGTCCTTTGGGTCAGGTGCCAGCCAGGTTACCTGAGCTTTTTAAGCCTTTACAGGTAACAGGATGTTGCCTCTGGCCAGGAGGGATTTTTATAGCACTGTATACAGAAAGGTGATTACTCTTCCCTTTATATTTGACACGCCCCACCAAATCAGATAGGGTGAAACACTGGCTGTGATTTCTTCCTGGAGCTCTAGGAGAAAACAGAGTTAATAAGACACAGGCATTTTTAAATATACTACTAACTGTATAAAGACTAACAATATTTCTCACATCTTAAGGACAATTTGGACTAGTTGATTCAGGGAAACTTTTACGGGAGAGTGCATTAGCCAGTTTGTTAGAAGGACCTGAAATGTGTTGTATGTCGAAATTAAAATTTTGGAGAGCTAAACTCCACCGAATAAGTTCTTTATTTTCCTTGGCGGTACAAAGACACTGTAGCGCAGCATGGTCGATTTGCAGGTGGAAACGCCATCCCCAAACGTATGGGCGTAGCTTTTCCAGAGCGTAGACAATGGCGTAACATTCCTTTTTACTGATTGACCAGTGGCTCTCCCTTTCAGACAGCTTCTTGCTGAGAAACACGACAGGATTGAACTCTTGATTTGGTCCTTCCTGCATTAAGATGGCTCCCACACCACGCTTGGACGCATCTGTGGTTACTAGGAATGGTTTGTTAAAGTCTGGGGCCCTCAGCACAGGGTCAGACATGAGTGTCACTTTAAGCTGGTTAAAGGCCTTTTGACACTTTTCAGTCCACTGAACTGCATTTGGCTGTTTTGGTTTTTTTTGTTAGGTCTGTCAGTGGGGCAGTGATTTGGCTGTATTGCGGTACAAATTGCCTGTAATATCTGGCCAAGCTTAAGAAGGATCGGAACTGTTTCTTTGACTTTGGGACAGGCCACTTTTGGATAGCATCCACTTGGGCCTGTAGGGGGTTGATAGTTCCTTGACCCACCTGGTGTCCAAGGTGTTTAGGCCTATTTGACACTTCTTAGCCTTAACAGTTAGTCCTGCCTCCCTTATGTACTCGAAGACTTTTTGTAGATGTTCCAGGTGTTCTGCCCAGGAATCCAAAAATATGGCCATGTCGTCAAGGTAGGTGACTGCATATTCTTCCAATCCCACAAGGAGACCATCTACAAGGTTTTGGAAGGTGGTGGGTGCATTCCGCAGCCCAAAAGGGAGCACATTAAATTCATACAGCCCGACGTGTGATGAAGGCTGACCTTTCCTTGGCGGATTCATTTAGCGGTACCTGCCAGTACGCCTTGGTTAAGTCCAAGGTGGAGAAACTGGGACGGGCCCAGTCATCTCTAATAGTTCATATGTGCATGGCATTGGATAGTTGTCTGGGCGAGTTACAGCATTTAGCTTACGGTTGTCCATGCAAAAACGTATCTCCCCATCTGGTTTGGGGACTAGAACCACTGGAGATGCCCATGCACTTCCAGAGGGGCGGATTACACCCATCTGTAACAGATCCTGGATCTCCCGGTCTATAGCAGTTTTAGCCTGAGGAGACACCCAGTAAGGTTGGACTTTAATTGGGTGAGCATTACCTGTGTCAATGGAGTGGTATGCCCGTTCAGTCAGTCCTGGGGTGGCTGAGAACGTTGGCGCGTACCTAGTGCACAGCTCCTTGATCTGCTGTCGCTGCATACACCCAAGGGTCATGGAGAGGTTTACCCCTTCCACACTACCATCTCTTTTCCCTTCACTGTAGACACCTTCAAGCCACTCAGCGTCATCTCCTCCCTGGGCTGTACACTGACAAACTTTTAATTCTCTGGAATAAAAGGTCTTTAGAGAATTAATATGGTACACCTTAGGCTTTCGGTTGGAGGTGGGGAAATGAAATAATTAACAACTCCCAGGTGCTCTTAGATTGTGAATGGCCCTTTCCACGACGCTTCCATTTTATGGGCCTGGAGCACCTTTAAGACCATGACCTGGTCCCCTACTTTGAAGGAACGCTCTCTGGCATGTTTATCATACCAGGCTTTTTGGTCTTTTTGAGTATCTTTTAGGGTTTTTTAGCAAGGGCTAAAGAGGTTTGGAGGGTGTTTTGTAGGTTGGTTACAAAGTCCAGAACGTTAGTTCCTGGAGAAGGTGTAAACCCCTCCACTGCTGCTGCACCAACTGTAATGGCCCCTTAACCTTGCGGCCATATACAAGTTCAAATGGTGAAAACCCTAAACTGGGATGTGATAGAGCTCTGTAGGCAAAGAGCAACTGCTGCAACACTAGGTCCCAATCCTTGGAATGCTCATTTACGAATTTATGTATCATGGCCCCCAAAGTTCCATTAAACTTCTTCACCATGTCATTTGTTTGATGGTGGTAAAGCGTGGCAACCAAGTGATTTACCCCATGAGCTTCCCAAAGGCTTCCTATAGTTCCTGCCAGCAAATTAGTTCCTGCATCTGTAAGGATGTTGGAGGGCCAACCTACCCTGGCAAAAATGTCTGTTAGTGCCTGGCACATGCTTTTAGCTCTGGTGTTGCTTAGAGCTACTGCTTCCAGCCATCAGGTGGCAAAATCCATGAAAGTCAGTGTGTACTGCTTTCCTCTGGGTCCTTTTTTTGGAAAAGGACCCAGAATATCCACAGCTACTTGCTGAAATGGAACCTCAGTGATGGGGAGTGGTGGGAGAGGGGCTTTGACCTGGTCTTGGGGTTTTCCCACTCTTTGGCACACCTCACAAGACTGGACATAGGTAGAAACATCCTTGCCCATTCCCTCCCAGTGGAATAACCTCCCCAAACAGTTTACCCCAGCATGGCCACTAGGATGATTGTGGTCTAAGCTCAAGAGCTTTTCCCAGTACTTAGTTGGAACTACCAACTGTCTCTGAGGATGCCAGTCTTTCTGATGCCCACCAGAAAGAATTTTCTTGTATACATTTTTTTTTACAACAAACCAAGATTGATTAGAAGAGTTGAGGCGGTGCGTTGCGCCATGCCTCCATCCAAGCTCTCTGGAGGCTTTCATTTGCTTCCTGTTTGGCCTGGAACTGTTCCCTTGATGCTGGAGACATCAGTTCCTCACTGGATTGTTCACCTGCGCTTGGTCCCTCTGAAAGCGATGCAGGTGATGGGGCTGTTTCTGTTGATGGTGAACCGCTTTCCGCTGGTGCACTATGGGGTATTTCAGGCTCTGGCTGAACCTCTTGTGTAGGGTCATTTGCTGCTGCTTCCAGTGCAGGCTCGGTGGTGCCCTCTGGTATTGGAGCTGTAGACAGGGTTGCAAGTGCTGGACTCAGTGCTGGCAATGGTTTTGGTGCTGGTTGCTTCACCAGTTTCGGTTTGGGGACTGGCTTTGGCTGGGTCTCTGGTACTGGATCCACTATGGCCGTTGCAGTCATTGGCAAAGGATCCGGTTCCACCACCTCCATCTGGGTTTCTGGTAACACAGACGGGGCCCTGGTGGAAGGCTCAAGAACAGGGATAGGTGTGGAGGCTTGCTTAGTTTGGCTGCAGGTGACCATTCCCACCCTCTTGGCCAGCTTTACCTGGTTGGCCAAGTCTTTCCCCAGCAGGATGGGAATAGGATAATTATCATAGACTGCAAAAGTCCACATTCCTAACCAGCCCCTGTACTGGACAGGCAACTTGGCTGTAGGCAAATCGAAAGAGTTGGACTTGAAGGGTTGAATTGTCACTTGAGCCTCTAGGTTGATTAAGTTGGGGTTCACTAAGGATTGATGGATAGCTGACACTTGTGCTCCAGTGTCCCTCCACGTTGTAACCTTCTTCCTGCCCACACTAACAGTTTCCCTTCGCTCTAAGGGTCTCTGGGAGGCATCTGGGCCTGAAGACCTTTGGTGTGACCCCGGTGCAATGAACTGTAATCTGTTGGGGTTCTTGGGGCAGTTGGCCTTCACATGCCCCAGCTTGTTACATTTAAAACATCGCCCAGTTGACTGGTCACTGGGGCAAGGTGGGTTGCTGGAGAATGGTGTGGTGGCATGATAAGGTATCTAGGGTTTTCCTTGGGATGTAGATGGGGCCTTGGGTTGTCCCCGGTGATAGGGTTTTATTTCGGGTTGCCCCTTCTGATATTCGCTCCAACTGCTACTAGTTTTTTTCTTCTTTTCTGCCACCTCCACCCATTTGGCTCTAATCTCCTCTGCCTTGATTAGTTTTGGGCTTCCCATTTAGGATGTATCTTTCTATTTCCTCAGGATCACCCTCTAAGAACTGCGCCATTTGCATTCAGAAGGGCAACTCTTTTGGGGATTTAACACTTGCTCCTGACATCCAGGAATCCCATATTTCACAATGTGGTAGGCATGTTGGGTAAATGAGACGTTTGGTCTCCACTTCAGGGCTCTGAACCACCAACAGGAATGCTCATGTGTTAGCCCCATTCTGACTTTTGCCTGGGTTTTAAAAAGTTCATAATTGTTCATGTGTTCCTTAGGCATTTCAGCCGCCACCTCTGCTAAGGGTTCACTGAGCTGCGACCTCAGTTCTACCATGTACTGGTCTGTAGAGATGCTGTACTCAAGCAGGCCCTTTCAAAGTTTTCTAAGAAAGCCTCAGTATCATCGCCTGCCTTGTAGGTGGGGAACTTTCTGGGATGGGAAGCAGTACCTGGAGAAGGATTGATAGGGTTGGTTGGTATATTCTGCTGAGCACTTGCCTTCTCCATCTCCAGTACATACTAATAAACTAATCCGCCTTGCCTGGCTTACCTATACTGGTTGCAATATTGGAGACTTGGATTAGGATGCATTGAAGAAAATAGATTTCTGTCTGGCCTCTCTCAGTCCCAAAAAAGAACCACGTAAACAAAGAGCACAAACGGAAGCCTGCCCCCACCCCAAGACTTGAAAGTATCTTGTCCCCTTATTTATCCTTTGCGTCAGGTGCCAGCCAGGTTAGCTGAGCTTCTTAACCCTTTACCGGTAACAGGATGTTGCCTCTGGCCAGGAGGAATTTTGTAGCACTGTATACAGAAAGATGTTTACCCTTCCCTTTATATTTGACAGGGTCTCTGGGCTGGAACTCAGTGCAGAGGGTGGGCCTGGGTTCCCCTACCAGCCACTGAGAAATGGTGCAAGGCATTGGAGATGCCAGCCAGCTGGTCTGGAAGGACTTTGATTTTCTCGGAAGGGGAGGGTCTTATGACCTGGCCAGAGGGTAGAGTTGCCAATTTGGGTTGGATGTTTTCCTGGATGTTTCATCATGTGACATAATCTTTAATTAAAGATTTATCTTTAATTCCTGGAGAGTTGGCAAACCAGAGGGCCAAGCCACAAACAGAAAGCTACAGCTTGGGGAGTCAGAGGAGCCACAGAGTGAAAGACAATGGGTAGAGACATAGCCAGTGGAGGACAGCACCTGGCAATAGCTAATCCCCAGAGCCACCAGGAGGAGGAGCCATGTGCAGTCAGGGGACCCCTTGATAGCCTGGTATTACTGTAATCTTATTGATTAGCATAATTCCACCAAGTTTCTGTGATGCCTATTATGTCACTAGCCTCTTAATACCAGGCACTCAAGTTCACCCATCTTAGTATTTAGACTTCTAGCATCTGTATACAAGCATTTATAAAATGTGGCAGTGTTTAGTTGTGTGCCTTCATGTGATGTAATTGAATGGGACTCTTTCCTTTTTCTCTTATGTACCTACCTGTACTCTATCAGCTTCTCTCTTCTCCCTTTATTAGGACACAGTGTCCCCTTTTAATAAATCCTCTCCTAAGGGATGCATCCTTCTGAACCCTGTGCTTCTGCACCCCTGTCGGCTTTCCCCAGCCCTTAGATTAAAAACTCCTCTGACCTTTTCATTTTACATGCCCACAATCTTGTTCCGTTTTGGCTTAAGTGGAGCCCATACTTCCTGTATAGCCTCCTCCTTTCCTAAAATGTTCCCCAGTTCCTAATAAACCTAAACCCTCCTCCCAATGCCATTGTCTTGTCCATGCATTGGGACCCTGCAGTTTTGCCTGTCTAATTGGCCCTGCGCGTGAAACTGGAAACCTTTCAGAGAATGCTACCGTGGAGGTCCTGGACTTTACTCTCTGACCTAGCAGCCTAAATTTGGCCTCCAGGACCTCTCTCCTACCTTTCCCTCTATGCCAGTGATACCTGCATGTACCATGACCACTGGCTCCTTCCCAGCACTGAACATAAGTCTGCCTAGATGTCTGCAACTCTTACACCCAGCAGTCAATTCACCATACGGTTCTCCCAGTCATCACAAACCCAACCACCTATATTTCTAATAATTTGAATTCCCCATTACTATTGGCTATCTCTTCCTAGTAACTGGGGTTCCCTCCACTGTGGGTTTTGTTTCCCTCCACCCCAGCTTGATCTATTTCCCCAAGACTTTCATAGAAGATTAGGGTTGGAAGAGACCTCAGGAGGTCATCTAGTCTAACCCCATGCTCAAAGCAGGACCAACCCCAACTAAATCATCCCAGCCAGGGCTTTGTCAAGTAGGGCCTTAAAAACCTCTAAGGGTGGAGATTCCATCACATCCCTAGGTAACCCTTTCCAGTGCTTCACCACCCCCCTAGCGAAATAGGTTTTTCCGAATATCTAGCCTAGACCTCCCGCACTGCAACTTGAGACCATTGCTTCTTGTTGTGTCGGCTGCTACCACTGAACAGCCTAGCTCCATCCTCTTTGGAATCCCCTTTCAGGTAGTTGAAGGCAGCTATCAAATCCCTGCTCACTCTTTTCTCCTGCAGACTAAATAAGACCAATTTTCCCCCCTAATAATTTTCATTGCCCTCCGCTGGACTCTCTCCAGTTTGTCCACATCCTTTCTGTAGTGGGGGGCCCAAAACTGGATGCAATACTCCAGATGTGGTCTCACCAGTGCCAAATAGAGGGGAATAATCACTTCCCTCAATCTGCTGGCAATGCTCCTACTAATGCAGCACAATATGCCGTTAGCCTCCTTGGCAACAAGGGCACACTGCTGACTCATATCCAGCTTCTCGTCCACTGTAATTTCCAGGTCCTTTTCTGCAGAACTTCCACTTAGCCTGTTGGTCCCCAGCCTCTAGCGGTGCATGGGTTTCTTCTGACCTAAGTGCAGAACTCTGCACTTGTCCTTGTTGAACCTCATCAGATTTCTTTTGGCCCAATCCTCCAATTTGTCTACATCACTCTGGACCCTATCCCTACCCTCCAGAGTATTTACCTCTCCCACCAGTTTAGTGTCATCTGTGAACTTGCTGAGGGTGCAATCCATCGGCACCCAGATCATTAATGAAAATGTTGAACAAACCCAGCCCCAGTACCCACCCCTGGGGCACTCTGCTTGATACCACTGTCAACTAGACAACGAGCTGTTGATCACTCCCCATTGAGGCCAACAATCTAGCTAGCTTTTTATCCACCTTATAGTCCATACATCCAATCCATACTTCTTTAACTTGCTGACAAGAATACATCCTCCTCAACAGCACAGAGGCAGTCAGACTGGGGGTAGGACCTCTCTACTGTGTTCTGGAAAGTCTCCTCTATGTACCTCTCTGTCTCCTGTAGCTCCTCCAGTTCAGCCGCTCTGGCCTCAAGAGCCCACACTTAGTCTCTGAGTGCCATGGGTTGCTTGCACTGAAGGCGCACATATTCCACCTGCCTTAGCTGTGCTGGATGTCACTGGGAAGGGGTGTGGGTAGGACTTAAATTTAGCCAGAGCAGAGCTTCAATAACAATTTTTAAACCTGTGAGAGCCCTAGCACCTCCCATGGGGCTGAAGTCCCAAGCCCCAGGGCTCCTGGAAATACTCAGGATGAATTTAAGCCCTGGTGGGGGGTTGAGCATGTGATGGCATGGGATTGGTGAGTGGGAGTGAAGGCTGTGAGGGAGTCTTAGGGTGGGGGAGTGAGATCGTTCAGTGAAAGTGTACCACAGGGTGCTGGGTAGGAGCATACCATGTAAGAGGGCTGGGATGGGAGTGTGAGTGGGCCATAAGGTGCTGGGTGGGGGCCTGTTGTAGGGTGCTAGGTCTACAGGTACTGAGAGTGGGCCATAGGCTGGGTGGGGCAGTGCAGTGAGTGGGCTGTAGGGTGCTGGGTAGGAGTGTGTCAACAGGTGATAGGCAAGGCTCCAATTTAGTCACAGAAGTCACAGATTCCGTGACTTCAGCCAGTGCTGGCTGGGAGCTGCAGGGTCTGCTGCAACCTGCAGAAGCAGGGAGCAGCAGGGTACCCCCGCTGCCCCCAGCCGCAGCAGGCGGGAGGCAGAACTCCCACATCTGCTGGCCACCGCTTGTGGCGGGGGGGGACCCATGCAGCTTGGAGCCACCAGCGGAGGGGGACCCTGGAGCTCTGAGCCCACTAGCAGATGCCCAGGCTCCCCATTTTTTGTCATGGATATTTTTAGTAAAAGTCAGGGACAGGTCACGGTTTCAGTGAATTTTTCATTATTGCCTGTGACCTGTCCGTAACTGTTACTAAAAATATCCATGACAAAATCTTAGCCTTAAAAAGGGTGGGGCAGTGCACTGAATGGTCTGTAGAGTGCCACATGGGAGCAGTGCAGTGAGTGTGCTGTAAGGGGGCCCCTGGGTGGGAGCAGTGTAGTGAGTGGGCCATAGGGTGCTGCTGGGTGGGAGTGTGCTGGTTGACCTGAGTCGTTAGTGCATGACCTTAGAAGAGAAACAACACTGATGGAAGGTGTTTTACTACTTTTACTGTGGGCACCAGGACATGCCTCACCATCTGGCCAGCTCCAAAGAGCTTGGCAAACGGACCAGCCCAGGCCCAGTAGGGGATTACAGCCTGGGCATCACCAGAGTTCTACACTCCAGAACCACCCACAACACTCCATAGAGCCTGACCTGGGAACTATGAGCTCTCCCCACATTTCCAGTCACTGCTGCGCTTGCAGTTTGGGGCAGGAGAAGCAGATCTGCCCACAGCTGGTGACAAGGACTCAAGGGAAATTGCCAACCTTATAGATGTTAAGGCAGCCCAAACCTGCCAGATCCCTTACAGCCCAAACCCACACTGGACCTGGTGGGGACAACTATAGTCAGGACTGATTAACTAAGAGACCATCCCCCTACAGGCCATACTGAACACTGGGAAATTATATGCTTTGATGCGATCTGGTCTCCATTCTTCCCTGTAATTCTTGGCATTCCTTGGTTGGAGTGCCATCACCTGTGTATCTCCTGGGGGTGGAGGACCATTAGCTTCTCCTCTGAATACTGCCAGAAAGCTTGCCGCCAACCAGTCGACCAGACCCCAGGTGACCTGCTCCCAGGGCCCCAGGACTGGGTAAGACCCTTGGAAATGAGATGGTGGGGGGCTAACCAGAAGCAATTGACTTCAGGCCAGAACCTCACCTCCCTGACTAATACCAAGACTGCCTGGACATGTTTTGAAAGGAAAAATGGCAAATCACCCCCGCCCCCAGGGACTACAACTGTCCAATAGACCTAAAATCCAGGGCAAAGACACTCTCTGGATGGATATACACCATGTCTGAAACAGAGCTAGAGGCTCTAGGAAAATCTCACAAGAGACTTCATTTGGAGAGCCACCTCTCTAGTGGGGGTACCAGTCCTCTTTGTGCAAACACAGGATGGGTCACTATGCCTCTGCATAGATTATCGTGCACTGAATCAGGTGACTATTTGTAACCAGTACCTCATCCCAGAATTGTGGGACACTTGTGGACTGCCAGGATCTTTGGAGAGCATACAATCCAGTGTGCATGAGGCCTGGAGATGCATGGAAGACCACTTTTTGTACTCAATACAGGCACTTTGCACATCTAGAATGCCGTTTGGTTAAACAAACACCCCTGCAACATTTCAACACTTTGTAAACAAGGTGTTCAGGGACTTCCTGGAGCAGTACATGATCTTCTGCCTTAATGACACATTGGTGTTTTCTGAGAGCCCTGAGCAGCACTGCCATCATGTCCAGGCTACCCTGGAGTGACTACAGAAGTATGGTTTGTATGTCAAACCAAGGAAGGGCACCTTCAACCAGGCTAACGTTCAATTTTTAGCTTACGTGATCTCCCTGGAGGGTATTCAGACGGACTTATAGAAAGTGGAAGTGATCTGCAACTGGACAGCATTTGAGGCCCTCCAAGAACTTCAGTGCTTCCTGGGCTTTGTGAATCTTTATAGGCAATTCATCACCAACTTCTCTGAACAAATAGCCCCTGACCTCTCTCCTTCATAAAGCTGTTCACTTCACTGGGTCGCCTGAAGTCCAGCTGAAGACTGTCCTCACCATGGCCCTGATTCAGGCACACCCTGACCCAACTTGCCCATTTATAGTGGAAGCAGATGCGTCCAGCTTGGCCCTTGGGGTGGTACTGTCACAGTGACTCAGTTCTGCACCCATGTGCATTCTACTCTCAAAACCTCACTCCCACAGAGATGAATTATGACATGCTGGGGAAGGAGCTGCTCACAATCAAAATTGTGTTTAAAGAATGCCATCGCCACAGTGAGAGAGTGCAGCACCTGATATAGGCTTTTACTGAATGTAAAAACCTTGAGTGCCTGCAAGGCCCAAGCTTTCAACCAGAGACAGGGGGCTGGGCCTTATTTTTCTCTTGATTTGAGTGAAAGTCACCTCTGCTACTTGCTTCAATTTTAGAGTGGCTAGGAACACACAGACCAAGGCTAGTGACCCCCATTCACAAGGTCTAGACAATTTTAATAAAATCTGTAAAGTTACAATTAAAGTAAGAGAGTCCTGTGGTACCTTATAGACTAACAGACATATTGGAACATAAGCTTTTGTGGGTGAATACCCACTTTGTCAGCTGCACGAAGTGGGGATTCACCCATGAAAGCTTATGCTCCAATATGTCTGTTAGCCTATAAAGTGCTACACGACTCTTTGCCGCTTTTACAGATCCAGACTAACAGGACTACTCCTCTGATAATTAAAGTAACGATTAAGCAAGCATACAGAAATTCTATACAGACCTATGCACAAGTTACAAATATAGTTTATACTCACATCCTTAACAATGTTAGGGTCTGATGGGTCTCTCAGGGCTTGATCATCAGTAGAGAGATGGTTCCTACTGGAGTCTCCCATAGGGAGCTCAATTTTCCTAATCTGGGCACCCTCTTTTTGTAATGTGTTTCTGACTATACCTCATTAGCATTTACACACATAAGTATACCCTGTGGTTAGGGCATGGATTAGAAAAATGTGACTACCGGGTACCTTGTAAGCAGAGGCGGATTAGGGTTTTGTGGGCCAGAGCAAGTGGGGGCCCCTCCCCCCCCTTCTGACTGCAGTGCCCTCTGCCCCCCCCCCCCCAACCAGAGAGCTGTGTCAACGCACAGGGGCTTGCCCTGCTCCCCGGCAGGAAGGATGGGCTGGTGGAGTGGGGCAAGCCCCTGCACCCCAACCCTGCCCCATAGCAGGAGTGCTGAGTGAGCGAAGTAGGTTGGGGCGGGGAGGTGCCTATTTTTCCAGGACCCCCAGTTGCCCAGGCAGGGCCGTCTCTAGCTATT
Organism: Caretta caretta; assembly: GCF_965140235.1. NCBI lineage: Eukaryota > Metazoa > Chordata > Testudines > Cheloniidae > Caretta > Caretta caretta. The sequence goes on from NC_134213.1 coordinate 40,656,505, forward strand.
CTGGGGCACTACACAGCCCCTGCGGGTGGGCAGGGGGCCCCAAGCCTCTGGGGGGGGGGACCACCCCTCAGCACTTACCGGCGGCATGGCTGGGGCTGGGTCGCTGCACTTTCTGCCACCAGTGAGTACAGGCCCAGCCCTGCTGCAGTCCTCAGGGGAGTGGGGGCAGGGCTGGGGCGGAGCGGAGCTGGGAGGGGCTGGGGTGGGAAGGGGCGGGGTGAGGGCAGAGTAGGGGCGGGGCTGCGGTGGAGCAGGGCAGGGGCTTTGGGGAAGAGGTGGGGCAGGGGCAGGGGCAGGGGCTGGAGCAGCACGCAGCTGTGTAAGACACCAAGGAATTTGGTGCCCCAACTATCCTGGTGCCCTATGCAGCTGTGTACTTTGCATATGGGTAGGGATGGCCCTGTGCCCAGGGCCCCTGGGTATGGGCTCCATTGGCCCAGTGGGTAATCCACCACTGCTTGTAAGCAGAAAATTACTCTTATCTATATTACTTTGCAATATCACCCCTTGGTACATCTTTTCCTGTAATCTTGCGCCAGAGAGTCATTCTTTGGTCACTTACTTAAGTCAAGCATTTCTTAAGCCTATGGCCTACTGTGGCTATTATACATGCCATAACATGTTAGCTAATCATAACATCACACAATACATTAACAATAATCTAAAATCATTGGCTACACCATGCAGAATGGGATAACATATTTCAAGGGCATATATGTCTCCTTTGGGTGTCCCTGTCTGGAGGTGTCATGACTGTGCCCTGATGCTCTATTGGAAGGTCATTTTGGCTGCCTTATGACCTCCCACATGGCTGCCCAGTTTTTGGTGGACTTGAATGTGGGCCAAAGTCCAAGTTATATGGATTCCTGTGAGTGCTGTCCAAGGTGTTCCAGACCAGACCCCTAGACACCTTTGTACCCCTGGAGATGCCAGGTAGGCCTTGGTCTGCCATCAGCCTAAACTTCTTTGTGGAACTCCCATTGTGGAATGGCCAGACAGTAGTCTGAACAGTCATGGATGGTCTGACTAAAATGGCCCCATCATCCTCTGCAACCACCTGCCCCCACCAAGACTACTGCCCAGCTCCTGGTGCAAGACATGGTTTGTCTCCAGAGACTTCTAGACCACATACATTCAGACCAAGGCACACAGGTTACCTCTTGCTTCTGGCATGAAGCACTTTGGTGACTGGATGTCCACGTATCTACCTCCACCACAGACCATCCAACAAGGAGTACAAAGACTCTAGCTTCAGGCCCTAGTCTCTGGCTTCTGACCCTGGTTTGTCCCTGACTCTGCTACATGCCTGCTGTCTGTCACCTGTGCCTGGCCCTGCCTCCCTGGTCTCCTAACCCGGCTCCATGCCAGCCCCACTACTCGTCTCCTGACCATAACCTGGTAACTGCCTGGTCCATGTAGGCCACCCCGCCAGGTGCTGGGTGGGAAAGTGTGGGACCTTTACTGAATGGTGGAGGCAACATAGTGACAGATGATGTGGAAAAAGCTGAAGTACTCAGTGCTTTTTTTGCCTCAGTCTTCACAGACAAGGGCAGCTCCCAGACTGCTGCACTAGGCAATGCAGTATGGGGAGGAGGCGAGCAGCCCTCAGTGATGAAAGAAAAGGCTAAGGACCATTTAGAAAAGCTGGACATGCACAAGTCCATGGGGCCGGATGCACTGCATCCAAGGGTGCTGAGGGATTTAGCTGATGTGATTGCAGAGCCATTGGCCATTATCTTTGAAAATTTGTGATGATTGAGGGAGGTTACGGATGACTGGAAAAAGACAAATATAGTGTCCATCTTTAAAAAAGGAAAAAAAGAGAAACCGGGGAACTACGGACCAGCCAGCCTCACTTCAGTCCCCGGCAAAATCATGGAGCAGGTCCTCAAGGAAACCATTTTGAAGCACTTGGAGGAGACGAAGGTGATCAGGAACAGTCAACATGGATTCACCAAGGGCAAGTCATGCCTGACCTACCCAATTACCTTCTATGATGAGATAACTGGCTCTGTGGATATAGGGAAAGCAGTGGATGTGATTTATTTTGACTTTAGCAAAGCTTTTGAGACTGTCTTCTACAGTATTCTTGCTAGCACATTAAAAAAGTATGGATTGGATGAATGCACTATAAGATGAGTAGAAAGCTGGCTAGATCGTCGGGCTCAATGGGTAGTGATCAATGGCTCGATGTCTAGCTGGCAGCTGGTACCAAGCGGAGTGCCACAGGGGTTGGTCCTGAGGCCGGTTTTGTTCAACATCTTCATTAATGATCTGGATGATGGGATAGATTGCACCTTCAGCAAGTTCATGGATGACACTAAGCTGCGGAGAGAGGTAGATATGCTGGAGGGTAGGGATAGGATCCAGAGTGACCTAGACAAATTGGAGGATTGGGCCAAAAGAAATCGGATGAGATTCAACAAGGACAAGTGCAGAGTCCTGAACTTAGGACTGAAGAATCCCATGCACTGCTACAGGCTGGGGACCAACTGGCTAAGCTGGAGTTCTGCAGAAAAGGACCTGGGAATTACCATGGATGAGAAGCTAGATATGAGTCAACAGTGTTCCCTTTTTGCCAAGAAGGCTAACAGCATATTGGGCTGCATTGGTAGGAGCCTTGCCAGCAGATTGAGGGAAGTGATTATTCTCCTCTATTCAGCACTGGTGAGGCCACATCTGGAGTGTTGCGTCCAGTTTTGGGCCCCCCACTGCGGAAGGGTTGTGGACAAACTGGAAAGAGTCCAGCGGAGGGCAATGAAAATGATTAGGGGGCTGGGGCATATGACTTGTAAGGAGAGGCTGAGGGAACTGGGGTTATTTAGTCTGCAAAAGAGAAGAGTGAGGGGGGATTTGATAGCAGCCTTCAATTACCTGAAGGTGGGGTCCAAAGAGGATGGAGCTAGGCTGTTTTCAGTGGTGGCAGAAGACAGAACAAGAAGCAATGGTCTCAAGTTGCAGAGGGGGAGGCCTAGGTTAGATATTAGGAAACACTATTGCACTAGTACGGTGGTAAGCACTGGAAAGGGTTACCTAGGGAGGTGGTGGAATCTCCATCCTTAGAGGTTTTTAAGGCCCAGCTTGACAAAGCCTTGGCTGGGATGATTTAGTTGTGGTTGGTCCTGCTTTGAGCAGGGGATTGGACTAGATGACCTCCTGAGGTCTCGTCCAACCCTAATATTCAATGATTATGCAGTGTGAGATGTCTGTCGGGCACTGGGCAGGGCAGTGCTGAGAGTGGGGAGCTGCTGCGTTGGGTGGCTGTGGCTTGTCTTGCCTCCCAGTTCTGGTCACTCTGGGGCCCCTCGCTCCCATCACATATGGAGCCGAAAGCTCCAGTTCAGCAGTGCAGCAAGTTTCCAAGAACTCATGCTGCCTTTGCAGACAGGTTGGTATGAACATTTTACAGCGGCTGCTTGGCCATGAGGATGGGACAGGCTGAGGGAACGTGGACTACCCAGGCCAGGCTCTACAGCTGCCCTGGAGCGTCTTGGTGCTTGCCATTATGGTGGCTCCCCTCCTGGGCTGGCTTTGCATGAGCCAGTCTGGAGCAGCTGGTGGCCTCTTGCTGTGTGGGGCAGGCGGTGGGGCTGAGTGATGCTGTGTCGGTGCAAGGAGTGCACCCTGCCCCTGGCTGTGTGTGCAGCAGGCCCCTGCGGCTCCTGGAAATGCACACGACCTGTCGCTTTCATTCTGGAAACGAGTTCCCTCACCACAGCTCGGTAAAGCTGAGCTCTGTCCCCATCCCTCTGCATGCAGCTCCAGGCTCCTTTCATCAGCCTTCACTTACTGCACAGCTCCTGTCACCCAGCTAATCCCATCTCCTCTCCCACGGCTTTGGGGGCTGCACTGCCTGCCAGCTCCTAGTTGCGTTAGAAAGCGCAGCTCATGAGTCGATTGACGCGGCTCAGCCCAGTGTTGGAAAAGGGATGGAGGGGGCAGGCGGCAGGGCAGGAGAGAGCTGCTGCACTGTTCATTAGCCTCACTGCCTGCCCTAATTGCCTGCTCAGGCTGAAACAATTGTATTAGAGGCTGCTCTACCTAATTATTATTGTTCTACTAAAACTAATGGGGAGGAAGAGGGGAGCAGGCAGGGTGAGGGAGGGGAATAAAAAGAGAGGAAAGGAGGAGTGATGAAAGAGGGGAATGGAGGGGAGAAAGCAGGGGGGAGGGAAGAGAGAAAGAGGGAGGTAGGGGGAGAGGCAGAAAGAGCAGTGGGGGAAGGGGCTCATCAGATTTCTAGAGCAGGTGACTTGTTTAATGGCTTTGAGGCTAGCAGGGAATAAACAGGTCTGAAATTGGTTAGCCAGCCCTCCCCTCCCTGCTTGTGCTGTGTTTATTTCCCAGCAATCAGAAGGAGAATAAAAACCCATCTAGTGTAATAGAGGGAGAGGATTTAATCTGTGTGCCTGGGACTTCGATAAACTGCAAACATCGATCCAAGCCGGTGGGGAGAGAAAAGAAATTTACAGACCAATAAAAGTATATTAAAAAACTTCCCGTCTTTTCCTTGTGAGGTGGGTGAGGCAGCAGAAGCTGATGTGCAGGGCTGTGTGGTATGGCTGGATCTGCAGCCCTGCCACCAGCTGTGGATGGGAGGGACCAAATCAGAAACAAAGGTTAGGCCCAAGAAGCCCACATGGCAGACTAATGTATGAGGGCGGGACCAGCTCCCTGCCCAGGAGACAAGGCCGCATGGGCCAGGACAGGTGTCCAGGAGGAGTGAGCATGGAGAACTGAGTATCCCAGCTTGATCGGTCTGGCCTCCTCATGCTCACTCAAGGGGGGCTGTAATTGGATGAAGACTGTGGGGCTGAGAAGCAGAGGGCACTGGCAGCCAGTCTTACACTTAAGGAATTAGCTCTGCATCATTTGCAGTCTTCTGCTCCACTAATTTTTTTGGCCACTCCTCATTTACATCTTTTATCCCACATTTTAAAGGGTCTGTGTCTCAGATTGTAGCTCTGGTAGCCAGAGAGATTCATGGGGATGAATGCTGAGACATAACATTCTTCTTTCTCCCTTGTTCTCTGGAGAATGGATGTACAGGATCTGTATCCTTCTTTCCTCGCTATCTTCTTCAAAAGAGAGCCATGTCTGACCCCCTCTCTTTGCCACCAGCCACAACTCATTTCCCATTAGAAGCCTGCATATTGTATTCCCTTGTTTCACTGTCCTTCCCCAGGCACCATGAATCCTCCAGATTTGAAGGGTCGGGAGTTAATTGCTGATACAGATTAGCCTTTCCTTTCCTGCTATGCCGGCCACACCAGATCAGTGAGTGCATCATGGAACTGGGAAATTCCTGGGTTCAGCACCTCTTTGCTTTGCAATTGAAATGAATTCACTGACCTGAGTGTGTGCCCTGCTTTTCACATGTGTTGGTGAGCTGGGCAGAGCTGGCCTGAGGATTTATGGAAGATGAATTTCAGTCACTTGTGGAGTTATTTGTGAGAATCAAATTTTAGATTTGCATGGAAATATTGGAGCAACAAATGCTTGTGCATCCATTCACTGAGCGAACAGAAACAGTCCCATGTGACTTTACCCTATCACAACTACACGACAGTGAATACTTGCAGAGAACTTTTGTGCGCCATTCACAGAAGTGATTGTTGAGCATTTCTGAATAATAAAGAGTGGGAGGAAGTGGTGAGCACTGAGCAGGAAGAGGGCTATGTTATCTACTGGGAGTGAGTCACTCAGATCATCAAAGGGATGCTGGCTGGAAAGGGGAAGCCTTTTTAAAGAACTGGCTAGAGAATTGTTTCCACCATCCACTGAACAGCCCCCATTTGTCAAAGCGGTGCACAGTCCCAGGGTCCGGTTTGACTCCACACTCAGCTTGTATGAGCAGGAAGCATCAATATCTAAACTCCCCTTCTCTCACCTCCAGCTTGCAAGGACACTGTCCCTGCCTGGAGTTGGCCACTGTGACCCCATGTCTGTCCCTTCCTAGCTGGATCACTGCACATACTGTTGTATTCATTTTGATGGAATAAAGGGGCTAAAAGGTCAAAGGTGCTAACATGACCCAGCCACTGTCCAACATTAAACAGGGTTAAACAAGATTCGGTATGTGGTACGTAGAGACCCCAGCCTGCTTACTACCATGACAACACCCCATTAAGCACCTGTTAACAGTTTATTAAAGATACAGAAAAGCAGGAAAAAGTTCAAGCATTTGAAATGCAAAGTATTGAATAAGGCTGTCATTGTAACCACATCCCTTGTCCCCTTTCCCCTGTCCTTACAAGACAGTCTCTTAGATGCTTCTGTGCTGCAGAGACAGCTGCTGTGTGGGGCCCAGTGCTTCTGCCATTCACTCCTTCTGAACCAGGGGCTGTGTGCAGCATTCTGGGAGCCTGCAGGCTCCAGCAGTTGTAAGATGTTATTCGTTATTATTAATTTATTCCTCTTACCTGCTACAATTATTTTCATATAAAAATAAGTGAGGCTGGTTTGGTTGTATTTATTTTTGACAGCCTCTTGCTGAGCAGCATTTTCTTTCGGGTGCTTCCAACATGACCACCTTATTAATTGTTCTAGCAATTTACCAGCAATTGGCGTTAAACTTACTGGTGTGTAATTTCCTGGATCCACTTATAGTACAGTGCTGGTGCTTGTCCTTGTCCAGTCCTTGGGACCCACCAGTCTTGCATGAGTTCTCAGACATACTTGCTAATGGTTCCACTCCTTCCACTGCTAGCTCCTGCAGGACTCTGGTGAATTGCACTTGTGTTCTGCAGCTCTGAATGTGCTCAGTTTGTCTGAGGATCTTAAACATGTTCTGTCCTAGTTCTACCTTTACCTGTGTAATACCCATCCTTTCTCAGCTAAAGCATCCCCTGCCTCATATGTACTGGGGTTGCCAACTTACTAACTGCACAAAACCGAACACCCTTTGCCCTGCCCCCTACCCCGCCCCTTCTTCTATGCCCCGCCCCTGTCCCGCCCCTTCTTCGAGACCCTGGCCCTGCTCACTCTATCCCCTCTCCCTCTGTCACTCACTCTCTCCCACTCTCACTCACTCACTCACTCATTTTTACTGGGCTGAGGAAGGGGGTTGGGGTGTGCAAGGGGGTGCAGGCTCTGGCTGGGCTGTGGTCTTGTCTCTTCTGTTTTGTGTGTGTTTATCTTGTTAGAAAACGGGATCGGACTTTAACAACAATGAAAGCTCCAGCCCAGCACAACTAACAACTTCTCTTTTCCCCGAAAGACCAGTTATTACTGTCATTGATACCATCTAAGAGACTGTCTTGTAAGGACAGCTTCCAGCAAGCAGTGGGGAACATCACAGTCAGCAAGACTGCTGTGGAGTTGATGGTGGCAGAATGGAATTAGCCACACTAGGCTTAGGCTAGGTCACTGGGGCTACCATCCCATTTTAGGGGAAAAGCTCTTGTGATCACAAGCCTCGGGGCCTCATTTTTATGTTTCATGAAAGAGGATGCACTGCCCCCGCACAGCACCCCTCCACAGTGCGGTAGCTCCCAGGGAAGAGCACAGCTGATGGAGGAACCCTTTCCTTACCAAGCTGCTTCTTCAATTTTCCCCAGCCAAGTCCTGTCCCTGCCAGGCCTTGCTTAGCTTGGGAGAATGACAAGGTACCATAGCTGCACAGAAAGGTGGCACAGTACAGCTGAGCTTTAGCTCCTGTGTGAACATGAAGGGAATTCATGTTTGAGCCCAGCTCCCACACCTGTGCAGATGAGGCCTTAGAAAATAGCAAACTTGTGTCCCCAAGTGATTCTCAGAGGGAACTATTGGAGATGCAAGCAGGGTGAATGACTATGGTAACCACAGAGAGTAATCTTGAATGCTGCAGTGCTGGCAGAGAAGCAGGTGGGTGGGGGCACCCCACAAGTACAAGTTAAATATTCTCCTGAGCATCTCGGAAGCTGGAGTGGAGACTTTGCTAATCCAATTTGCACATACTCTGGAGGATAAGATTACAACCCTGGTCAATAGAAGCAATGGAATGAAATCAATGCAGTGAGATGCTATACAGACAAATGTAAAGTGGCTCAGAAAGAAGGGATTAATCTTCTTATAGACCCTAGGGATAACTGTTGGGCAGGAATACCAGCGAGAGGAGATGGGGTTGCAGCAGTAGCTCTGTTAGGCTGTAGCAGCAGGAGCACTGTACTGGGAACGTCTCCGCTGGAGCCCTGTGTTGTTTGGGTGGGTATCCTCACTGGCCAGAACAACAGTCCAGGGGGCTAAGAAGCAGTAGAAGAAATTTGGGTTAAATATCAGGAAAATCTTTATAGGCTAAATTCACCCTTGCCCCAGAGGCGTCAGGGAGAAGCCCCGCCTTTGCCTGGTGCCAGTGAAGGCTGCTGCACCCAGAGTAGGATTTGCCCATGGTGGGGTAGAGGAAAGTGGCAGGGGGAGTTTTGCATTCACCTCTCTCTGTCTTGGGCTCTGCTGCTTTGTGGCTTTACTTTCCCATGAGACTTCTGTGGACTGGCATGGGGGCACTGAATTGGCTGCCCTGGCCATACCCATGCCCAAGCCAGCGCTATCCGTTTCTGGCTTAGTATTGTGCCTGGCTACAGGGCCCTCAGTAAAGGGGAGTTGGGGCAGGCCCTGTGCAATCACCCCTGGCCCCCTGGCTGGCTTTCTACTGCTGGGGGGTGCAGGCAGGCTCTGCTGCAGCAGAAGGCAGTGCAGCCCCCAGCGAGGCTGCCCAGAGAACTCTGTTCTCAGTCCAGCTGCCAAGAGACACTCATACAGAACCCGCTGACTACAGGTCAAGAAATGAATCCACCTATGTGCAGAGGGCCCACATGCCCCTAGAAGAGCCATCCAACACATGTGACCGGCAATTCTGTGGCCAATGCCCTGCGACAGCAGAGTTACACACGCGCATCATTTAAACTGGAATTCCCTATGGTCATTACCTGGCAGTACCACATCGGAGGATTAGGCTTTATCTGAGCAGCCCCAAATCACCCCAGAATTCCCCAGAAATACTGGGATGTGGACGTGTACCCTGGGGCTGAGCGCATTGCAGCTCAGCTCACTGCTTGGCAGCTCTGCTGCGGGAGCGCATGCTGCTGGCTGACAGGTGTCCCAGGTTAGGGTGCTGATGCCTGTGTGACTGGTTACAGCGTGAGCCCACTTGGGGTGAATGACTTGGCTACCTCATTCAGTCCCTGTCCCAGCCTTTCCAGCTCACTGCAGAGTTCTCCCTGTTGCATTTCTATCCCTGGGGGCCAGCTTTATCAGCAGAGTGAGGTGCTGAATGTGCAAGGGATGTCAGTGCGATCATCCCAAGTGCAACAACCAGTCCAAGGCACCCTGTGGGTGGTAGCTGGCTCTGGCTCCCCTGTGATAAAGGCAGCAGATACAGGCTAGGGACTGAGCCAATGCAGATGAGAGGGAAAGGCTCTGAGCACTGAGGGGTTAACCTACTCTCGCATATGGTTCAGTGAAATTGTCAAAAAAATCCCTTCTGACAAATCGCCTGAGAAGAAGAGAGAGAAAAATCTAAAGAGCCTGGTGCATGGTAATGAGTTCTGAAAAGTTCCTCAGCACCAAAATGGCAAAAAACCATTAGCAAAGCAAATTGTATTTTGTGCACATAAGTCACACAGTATCCAGGCAGCCCACTTTCTGTTATCACTGGGCTGGTGTGCCAAGTCATCCAGCGAGCACTTCCTGCCCCACTAGTGATGACAGGTGGGAACTGAGTTCCTGTTCAGAGAATGGGGACGGTAGCAAAGAGCCCAAACTCCTGCACCAGCTCTGATTTGTGAGCCCAAAGCCTCCTGGTTCTCTGCTTCCTCCTTCCCCTGCTCAGCTGCCCATTAAAGTATCATGATCTTAAAAAGTAGGAACTGCTGTCAGATCCTTCATGAACAGCTGGGCTGCCTAGAGAAACCTCGGCTTTATTTAAAAGCACTTTAGCTTCTGACTTCCGAAAGCTATATTGCTCTCTGCAGAGATGGCTGCTGCTCCTGAAGTTATACCAGCAGGGACAGGCTGGCCCCAGTCTCTGTCAAAGGCTTGGGAGGGGCAGCATGTATGTCAGAGAGGAGCTGCCCAGCTGCCCTGTGCTCTGAAGGGGCAGGCTGCCCTGCCACTGTTGCACTCTCCCAATCCCTTCACTAGCAGGACAAGTTACCCCAGGATTGCCCAGGTCACCCTGGAGGCTGAGCCTCATCTCCTGCCTATCTCCTAGAGTCCCCCATTAGCAGGACTAGTCATTGTGGATAGTCTGACTAGCTTTGCTACAGGCCAGTCCCTTCCCATCCCTCAACCAAGTTAGCTGCCATTTCAAATGCTCAGTCAGTCTCAGGGTGACTAACCGCCCCACTGAAAAGGTATGAGGCAGATTGACTCCAGCTGCTTATGGCCACACATTACCCAGCGTGCTCAGCAGCCTGGCTCTGACATATTCAGGGCATAACTAACACCCCAGGAAAAACAATACTCAGATGAGTCCAGCGTGTGCCAATCACAGACTCAGCGAGTGTTGGTTATTCTGGGGCCTGTTAAGACCATTACCTAGGTTACCCAGAGCGGATCTGGGCTCTGGGTTGGCCTCCCCCCTCTGTTCATGGCAGGGTCCATGCATGTACCCTGGACAAGCTAAAGTGTTTGGCACATCAGTTAACATCTGTGAATATTACACTGAAATGAAACAGTCTCAGCCAATCAGAGGACGGGGTTGCTTAACAGGCACTGACTTCGCTCTCTGACAGGTTTCAGTTACTCTACAGTGAGCAAATCCTATGCTCTGAGTGGCTACTATGCTGAGAAACTCCCCCAGAAGGAAACATGTTCCTCAGCTTCTCCCGTCACCATGTCACCTGCAGTTGAATTCACTCCAGTATTAATCACTGGACATAAATTAATGGGCAGTTGAGGGAGATTTTTGTTCGCTGAGTATTAACCCTCTCCTGGTCTTGGAGACCAGAGCCTCAGCCTGCTCAGACACAATTCTTACCCTAGGAGCAGAAAACCCCACAAAACACGTTCTCTGGTCTTCTCCCCTCCCAACTCCCCAGTCCCAGTGCTGGTGTCTGGCACTTATAGGCCTTGGGGAGCCTCTGGGAGTGGGTGACACACCTCAGAGAGCAAACCAATAGACCCGTTCTCTGCCCCACAAAGCTGACATGCTAAGGCAGGCGTGTGCAGTGCATTAGAGGAGACAGCAAGAAGCTTAAATCTGATGTGCTGGAGAATGGGCCAAAGGGATTTGGAGTGGAATGGGCAGATAGAAGAAACCCTGTCTCTGAATCCAAGTCTGGCCATAAACATGGGACTACCTCCCAGGCATGGCCCTTGCCTCTCCCAACACTGTCTCTGTTTTCATTTATCACCAATGTGTCTGCTCCAACCTACCTGCACTCCCTCCCCCATTCCCTCCCACAACTGCTCTTGAGGGAGCTCCTGGCTTTGACCCTGCTGGGTCTTCCCCAACTAGCAGTTACAGAGTGTTCTGCCCCTTGCTTTTGTGAAGGCTTCTTGCTTCTCCTGGTTCCAGCTGTTCCATTATTAGTGAGGAGCCTGGGCCCCCGGAGGAACAATGGGAAAGCAGGAGGAGAGCTAGCACTAACAGCCAGTGCTGCACACAGCCTGGCCTGGGAATCCATGTGCTGAGACATGGCCCTGAGCACTCTGAATAATCAAAGTGAAGTCAGGCTGCCTGCAGAGTAACAGGGGAGCCAGGAAAATCCTCACAGCACCAGCAACCCTCACTGCTCTGGCCACACAGGCTGCAAAGAACTGCCCCAACCCATCTCAGAGAAACAAGGACTGGGCCACAGGCATTGAGGAAGGGATGGAGGGAGCTGGGTGGATGGCCTGCAGATGAGGGCAGCCAGCAGGAGCTGTGGTACAGGGCTGCACAGGAAGCAGGGAAAGGCTCAGGTAGAGCCCAGGGGATGCCAAGAGGAGCAGCCTCTGAAGGGCTGGAGAGAGCAGACATGCATGGGTCTAGACAGGGCTGAGAGGAGCTAGCAACCCATGCAGGAGGCAGTGGTGCAGCCACATGGTGGGGAGCTTTTATGGGATTTTGAAGGGCTGCCTCTGTAATATCCAGACTCAGTGGGGAAGAGCTGCAGCCTCTTGGGAAAAAACAAGGCACACACAGTCACTAGCAATTGAAAAATGCATGCAAATCAGCTAATAATCTTATTTGCATATTTGCAAATAAATTGCATATAACCATGCTTTTCAGGTTTTTAAAAAATCATGGGTGGATTTAGTGCTGGCAAAGCATCCGATTCCTTGCCATTGGGACGAGCCATCTGATTATCCCTGGCCAGCAGCAGGGCAGCTTCCCTCACCCCCTGCACAGCCAGCAGCCTCACCCTGGTCTGGGGCTGTGGCTCAGAGCCATGGGTGGTTCAGTCCCCACGGCCCAGGCTGCTCTGCTGGGTTGGCCAATTAGTGCAAAGTGTGGGGCAAATTTGTAATGTGGGATCTGAGAGTTGCCCCAGACTCATCCCATACAGGGTCCCCTGAAATGACCCATAGATGGGAACAGCTTTTAACCCCTACTGAGCTGGGCTGGTGACATGGGAAAGGCTCTGCAGCTCATTAGTGATACCCATCCCCAATGAACATTTACACATGAGAGAGATCTAAGCGGGGCTTCGCCCCTCCCTTTTGGCAAGTAGTGTATCGCGAATGTCAATATCTTGCCGCTGGGCTTCTTGCCAGTCAGCCGCATTGAGCATGGGCAAAGGAGATTGGTCTAATGCAATATAGTTCACCGAAGCAGAAGGCATGCATTCAGGGGGCAGGCCCAAAGCTTCTGCAACACATCCCTGAAGGCCCTCACGGGCCTCTGGCTCTCGGCGACTCACACTGCAAATAGCTCTCACTCCATCTGTGGGTATCACAGCAACTTCTGGAGCCTGCGGACGCCTGGACAATGCATCTGCATCTACATTGCTTCTCCCTGATCGGTACTGAATGCTGAACTCATAGCTAGCCAAGGCGGCCACCCATCTCTGCCCTGTAGCATCCAGCTTAGCACTTGTTAACACATAAGTCAGTGGATTGTTGTCTGTCCACACCTGGAACTGAGCACCATACAAGTAGTCTCGAAATTTCTCAGTGATGGCCCATTTCAAGGCCAAAAATTCCAGCTTGTGGGTGGGATAGCGAGTTTCACTATCAGACAATCCTCGGCTGGCAAAGGCTACAGGTTTACATTTGCCTTCCACTTCCTGGTACAGGACTGCTCCCAGACCCTCCAAACTGGCATCAGTATGCAGGATAAATGGTTTGCTTGGGTCAGCAAAAACTAGGACTGGAGCATGAGTTAGGCAAGTGGCTCACTGCCCCCCAAAATGGACCCAGCTGAGGGGTCCTGTTCTCTGCACCTGCAAGCTCTGTTTTAGACCATGTTCCTGTCATCTAATAAACCTCTGTTTTATTGGCTGGCTGAGAGTCACGTCTGACTGCGGAGTTGGGGTGCAGGACCCTCTGGCTTCCCCAGAAGCCCTGCCTGAGCGGACTCGCTGGGGGAAGCGCACGGAGGGGCAGAGGATGCTGAATGCTCCGAGGTCAGACCCAGGAAGGTGGAAGCTGTGTGAGCTGTGTGTCCTGAAGACAGGCTGCTCACAGAAAGGCGACTGCCCCAGAGCCCTGACTGGCTTCATGGGGAGCAGTTCCAGAGCATCGCCCAGGGACTCCGTGACAACTGGTGGCAGCAGTGGGATGTACTGCACCCCGTGGATGGCGCTTCCTGCAGTAAGTGACTGGGGAGCAGTAACACGAAGGGGGATTGCCGAGGACCAGGCGTGCTGAAGGCTCAGAGAAGAGCGGTTTCGGGGGGCGGTTAACCCCTGGGAGTGTGTGACCAGCAAGAAGGACTGTGCAGTAATGGGGTCCCCCTGGGGACTGCAGTGAGCAGTCTCAGGGTCGGAGGAGTCTGCAGCTCAACCCTGGCAAAGAGGTAGTGACCTCGAGAAGGGCTGGCACACTAGGGGTTCTCCCTGGAAACCGTGGGGAGCTGAGAACACACGGGCCTGTGAGTCCACAACAACTTGGGAGGAGCGGAGTGATGGCCTGTCACCGTCTCCTTAAGAAGGACATTGTAACCCTGTGCAAAAAGAGAGGGTTGAGCGTTGGAAAGTTCACCAAAGCAGAGTTAATCGTGCAGCTGGAGGAGGATGACCGCTCTAAGGAACAGATTCCTGACCCCAACTGGGGCTATAGCAGGATCTGGGAGCAGCTGGAGTGGTAGCCAGGCATCGCCAAGATTCCTGTCCCAGACCAGACGAGGGTCTTCACGATCGGGTTCCCCATCGGGGGATCGGAGACGGACGGGATTGGAGCTGAGTCCGAGAGAGCAAGAGGACTGTGGGAGACAGCGAGAGCCCGAGAAAGAGCTGCAGAAGCAGCAGCAGCATGAACTGGCGGTGGTGGGGCGGAGAGGCCTAGGGGACCTCCCCGGGGTGAGTGGGGATAGATCCCGGACGAGCCCCCCAAAATGTAACCCTTCTGCCCATCAGAGTTGGCAGCAACAAGGGCCAGGTTCAATATCTAGGGGATCCATTCGAATAACACAATGCAAACCGGCTCGAGCCCCCACCCAGTGACCTGGGACAAATATATACCACCCCCGCTGGGCGCCTCCAAGAGGCAATACTTCCCCTCTCGCAAGCACATAGTCTGAGTGTAGCAAAAGCCTTTTAATAACAGAGAGAAACAATGTGGCATTATGTTGGGGAAACACCGCCAACAGGATTCGTAACACAACCCATGAGCAAAAAAAAAAACCCACCCCAAGCAAATTGGGGCATGCCCTTTTCCCTTTGGTTCTTGAGTCCAGCAACCCCAAATCACCCAAAGTCCCAAAAGTCCAATGCCCCAAAAGTCTCTGTCCCTGGTCAGGGCAGCCCCAGAGTTCGAAAGTTTATCTGCGGAGCTTTACCTCCCAACCTGGGTGGAAATGGGACGGGGGTAAGAGGCACCTTACATGATCTGAAGCTGACCACCCCATAGCTCCATAGCAGCGCTCCGCTCCGCCAGCCGCCCCACGAACTCCTTCACTCAGCTGCTCTCCGCTCTGCCAGCCGCCCCACAAACTCCTTCACTCAGCTCCACGGCCCACAAGCAGCTCCTGCCATCCACAAACTGCTCCGCGACAAACTGCTTCACCAGCCGGTCCGCAAGGCACTCCAGCTGTCCCGCAAACTGCTCCACAATATATCTTCAGGCTCCCCCACTACTTAACACAACACTCAGTGATTTCAGCTCTTAGGTGAATTCAGCTTGTAGTAGGGGAGCCCTAGTGCTGGTGCACTGTCAGCCCAAAATGAGCTCAGCAGCCTATAACTAGACTTCTAATGAAATCAAAATTAGCTCTGATATTCCACAGTAGAGAGAGGAGGAAGTACAATTAGCATGTAAGGCCCTCACCAAGGGGCCCATGCCACTAAGTATTAATACTTGTCCCCAGCCTCTCTCTATTCACACAGTTTTGGAACCCATGACCCTTGCCTAGCGAGTGCTACTTAGTTGATGGTGAATCCCTCCATCATAACAAAAGGCCAAGTACAGTTCCAAGCACAGTTCCCATAATCAGGGTAATAACAATTTATTCTTTCTGCCCCAATAACAGAGACACTGGGGATCCCACAGCAGCCAAAGTGACCATTTGGGCAGCTATGGTCTCATTCTAGGCGTGGTGGGTGTGCCTATGCAAATGAGATCGGCCCCTGAAGTTCTTTTCCACAACTTGCCACACCTCACCACCAGATGTCAGGGTGGAGCTCATCCTGACACTGCTTACACGTACATAACACCTACTATAAAAAACAGGGAAGTTTCAAAGCAGTATAATAGTGGGAATTAGGATTCCTGGGTTGTATTCTTGGTTCAGGAACGGGTGTGGTATTTAATTGCTAGAGCTGGGGTTACAGACAGAATAGCCAAGCACATAGATCTGGCTACTTTCTGAGAGGTAGTGTTGCCAAATCTTGAGTCTGCTTTATTAAGGACCTGAATTCTGCTCTCAGCTCTGCCAGAACTTCTGCCAGCAAGTAAAGAAGTATGGGCTGGATGAATGGATTATAAGGTGGATAGAAAGCTGGCTAGATCGTTGGACTCAATGGGTAGTGATCAATGGCTCCATGTTTAGTTGGCAGCCAGTATCAAGCGGAGTACCCCAGGGGTAGGTCCTTGGGCTGGTTTTGTTCAATATCTTTATTAATGATCTGGAGGATGGCATGGATTGCTCCCTCAGCAAGTTTGCAGATGACACTAAACTGGGAGGAGTGGTAGATATGCTGGAGGGTAGGGATAGGATACAGAGGGACCTAGACAAATTAGAGGATTGGGCCAAAAGAAATCTGATGAGGTTCAACAAGGACAAGTGCAGAGTCCTGCACTTAGGATGGAAGAATCCCATGCACTGCTACAGACTAGGGACCAAATGGCTAGGCAGCAGTTCTGCAGAAAAGGGCCTAGGAGTTACAGTGGATGAGAAGCTGGATATGAGTCAACAGTGTGCCCTTGTTGCCAAGAAGGCCAATGGCATTTTGGGCTGTATAAGTAGGGGCATTGCCAGCAGATCGAGGGACGTGATTGTTCCCCTCTATTCGACATTGGTGAGGCCTCATCTGGAGTACTGTGTCCAGTTTTGGGCCCCACACTACAAGAAGGATGTGGAAAAATTGGAAAGAGTCCAGCGGAGGGCGACAAAAATGATTAGGGGTCTGGAACACATGAGTTATGAGGAGAGGATGAGGGAGCTGGGATTGTTTAGCCTGCAGAAGAGAAGAATGAGGGGGGATTTGATAGCTGCTTTCAACTACCTGAAAGGGGGTTCCAAAGAGGATGGCTCTAGACTGTTCTCAATGGTATCAGATGACAGAACGAGGAGTAATGGTCTCAAGCTGCAGTGGGGGAGGTTTAGATTGGATATTAGGAAAAACTTTTTCACTAAGAGGGTGGTGAAACACTGGAATGCGTTACCTAGGGAGGTGGTAGAATCTCCTTCCTTAGAGGTTTTTAAGGTCAGGCTTGACAAAGCCCTGGCTGGGATGATTTAACTGGGAATTGGTCCTGCTTCGAGCAGGGGGTTGGACTAGATGACCTTCTGGGGTCCCTTCCAACCCTTATATTCTATGATTCTATGATTCTATGATTTATGAGGAGAGGCTGAGGGAACTGGGATTATTTAGTCTGCAGAAGAGAAGAATGAGGGGGGATTTGATAACTGCTTTCAGCTACCTGAAAGGGGATTCCAAAGAGGATGGATCTAGACTGTTCTCAGTGGTAGCAGATGATAGAACAAGGAGTAATGGTCTCAAGTTGCAGTGGGAGAGGTTTAGGTTGGATATTAGGAAAAACTTTTTCACTAGGAGGGTGGTGAAGCACTGGAATGTGTTACCGATGGAGGTGGTAGAATCTCCTTCCTTAGAGGTTTTTAAGGTCAGGCTTGACAAAGCCCTGGCTGGGATAATTTAGTTGGGGATTAGGTCCTGCTTTGAGCAGGGGGTTGGACTAGATGACCTCTTGAGGTTCCTTCCAACCCTGATATTCTATGATTCTCTGTAAAATGAGGGGTGGTGGGTTTCCTCTGAGATATGAGGTCTTGCTCTTTAAGCAGATGCATGAAGTACAGTACACTGAAAATTTAACACTAGTGAATGAAAGAAATGAGATTTTCACTCAGAGTCTGGAGGTTCTTATCTCATTTGATGTTCCACTAGGCCAAGTACTTTTTATGGGGGAACCAGTTTGCCTCTCCATCAGCAGTTTGTCCCCCAGACTGTAGCAAATTGGGATTTTGCCTCTCCCTGAGCTCAGATAAATGGTGTTTAGAATGTAAGCTCCTCCAGAATGGGCCTGTCTTTTTGTTCTATGTTTGTGCAGTGCCTAGCACAACAGGGCCCTCACTGGGGCTCCTAGGTGCTACAACAATACAAGTGAATACTGCTGCTACTTCTAATAGTCTCCTTAATATAGGCACTGGCCCACAACATTGGGACAGGCCAGAGCCAGAGTCAGCATAACCTGGAAAGTGACACTGATGAGAACAGAAGTGGAAGAGGGAGGAAAGGACGGCTACAAAGCAGAGAGCCAGGGAACCTCCATTGCTTAGAGGCCCCTACAGCTACACTTTCATATTACCCTGATTATGGGAACTGTGCTTGGAACTGTACTTAGCCTTTTGTTATGATGGAGGGATTCACCATCAGCTACACTTTCTAAATAGTCCCTAACCACCTCTTTCTCCACAGAGGGCTGGCCATCTACTCCCCATGCTGAGTGTGAATATGATGTAACTGGAACATGCTTTATGCAAAAGGTCTCTTGTAAGGTATCATTAAAAAGCTTATAATCTACTGAGTGTGTTCATCCTATTTGTATGAATGTATCATTCTTGCATCTAAAACTAGAAATATGAAGTATTACTCAGAGGTAATTATGCAAAGTGTGGGCCATTAATGGTGGCCTAGGATCTTGATGGCTCCCATTGACTAGGACAGTTGGTTGTCAATGGATTTATTTACCTGCAAGCCTTCCTGTGTATGTGAGGTGGTTAATAAAGAATGAGGTCTTATAGTGACATGTGACCATGTCACATAATACTGGAATCCATCTTAAACCTGGTGCTTTTCCATTTAGAAAGGAGGGGTGGGGACCCAGAGAGACAAAGGATTCACGCCTTGTGCCAAAGCTATAAAAGGGGGTGGAACAGAACAAAGGGGGCTGCCGTTATGAGAAATCCCCTAGTTACCACCTGAGCTGGAACTAACAAGGACTGTAGCAGGGGAATGGATTGGGCCCAGACTAGGAAGGAGGCTAGTCTGTGAAAGAAGCTTATTGGAACATCTCTGAGGGTGCAATTTACCTGTATTCAGTTTCTTAATGTATTAGGCTTAGATTTATGTGTTTTGTTTTATTTTGCTTGGTAACTTACTTTGTTCTATCTGTTATTGCTTGAAACCACTTAAGTCCTACTTTTTTTCTTAATAAAATAACTTTTTTTTATTAAACCCTGAGTAAGTGATTAATACCTGGGGGAGCAAACACCTGTGCATATCTCTCTATCATTGTCATAGAGGATGGACAATTTATGAGTTTACCTTGTATACACTTTATACAGAGTAAAATGGATTTATTTGGGGTTTGGATACCATTGGGAGCTGGGTGTATGAGTGCTGGAGGTAGGTAACCTGCTGAGCAGTTTTTCATTAAAGTCTGCAGCTTTGGGGGCATGGAGCAGACCTGGGTCTGTGTTGCAGCAGGCTAGCATGTCTGGCTTAACAAGGCAGTGTTCTAGAGTCCCAGGCTGGCAGGGAAAACAGGCTCAGAGGTAATTCCAGCACATCAGGTGACAGTCCCAAGGGGACCAAACCCATCACACCATGGACTTATAGAGAGGCAATATGATATTTTCTGTCTTATTATCTATCTCTTTCTTAATGATTCCCAACATTCTGTTTGCTTTTTGACTGCTGCTGCACACTGAGTGGATGTTTTCAGAGAACTATCCACAATGACTCCAAGATCTCTTCCTTGAGTGGTAATAGCTAATTTAGAGCCCATCATTTTATATGTATAATTGGGGTTATGTTTTCCAACGTTCATTACTCTGCATTTATCAACATTGAATTTCATCTGCCATTTTGTTGCACAGTCACCCAGTTTTGTGAGATCTCTTTGTAGCTCTTTGCAGTCTGCTTTGGACTTAGCTATCTTGAGTAGTTTTGTATCATCTGCAAATTTTGCCACCTCACTGTTTACTCCTTTTTCCAGATCAGTTATGAATATGTTGAGTAGGACTGGTCCCAATATGGACCCCTGGGGGACACCAGTATTTACCTCTCTCCATTCTGAAAACTGACCATTTATTCCTATCCTTTGTTTCCTGTCTTTTAACCAGTTACTTAGCCATGAGAGAACCTTCTCTCTTATCCCATGATAGCTAACTTTGCTTAAAAGCCTTTGGAGAGGGACCTTGTCAAAGGCTTTCTGAAAATCTAAGTACACTGTATCCACACTTGTCCACATGCTTGTCTCAGCCCAGTCCCACTCCCCTGCCTGGGTGGGTGGTCTCTGTCTCTGGGCCCAACCCATGTGTACATGAGTCAAGGGTCTCTGGTCTTACCCAGTTCCCTTTTGTTTGTCTGGTTTTTGCCCAGTCCTTGGAGGGACTGGGACTGGTCGTGCCACCAGGGCTGCTGGGAACAGTGCAGAGAGCCTAAGCATAGTTTCTTTGATCTCCTGTTGGGATGGCCCCTCTCCTTGGCTTGCACATGACCTGTGGAATGACCCTACTTCCGTTTTCCACCCGGCAGGGACACTAAGGGCCGCATGTCCCAGAGCAAAGCAGTGTTGGGGAGTGCCCCTTCTTCCAGAGGCTGCTCATGGCAGCTGGCTCCACATGTCAGGTCACATTTCTCCACTGGGAGCCAGCAGGCAGTTGGTTCTTTACAGGGTTATTAGCCGTACTGTGACACTGACACAGGCATAGTGCCTTGGCAGACGGCTTCCCAGCGCCTGAGCTGTTCTCTGCTGCACACAGGGCTGGAGGCGAAAAGTGCAGAGAGCAGATTCAAGGACCCTTCGGTGTAGAAACAGGACTTTTTTATTCTTCAAATTAAAAAAATATCCTATGCATCCATCGTATTAGCAAAGGGAGGCATTTCACAGCCACTATAATGCATTTACAGCTTAGAACCTGAAGATAAAACAATTTGCTAATTGAAAGTGGCACCAAACATTTTGCCTTTTGCCCCTTATGTGCTCTCTGTGGCTAGTGACTGGCATCTTGCCGGGGAAGCAGGGAAGCGTCAGGAGAGTTTGAGGAGATGGGTGGGTGCGAGCTCATGGAGCCCACCCCTATCATTTTTCCATTGGTATGTCACCTTTAATGACTATGGGGAATGCATATCAAAGGCAGATCTGGGTGCAAGGCTGAACAGAAGTGACAGAGCTGGTGCAGAGGAATTTCACATAACAGCCCAGGCATTTTCTAGCTCACTGAACCATTTCCCCTTGTTTTCAGCTGGCTTTGCACTTGGCAGAGCTCAGCAGCCTGGCCCATGGGGAGAATGCCTCTTTCTCCATAGCCAGAAGAAGTCAGGAAGCCTTCATTTTTTCCATAGTATTTAGTTAGTTATTTAGTATTTTAGTTACTGAGGGTCTAGTCTCCTAGAACTCAGCACCAAAGGATGCTCTTGACATACACTCAGAAACCCAAGAAAATAAGAGATACAAAGGAAGAGTCAAGCAAATAGCTGCACAAGCCCACCAGGAGTGGCAATAAAGCACAAGCAGTTGTGATCAAGTGACTTTATGGAACACCTGGTGTAAAATAACCAAATTACATACACAAAGAGGTCTAGATGGAGCCTGCTCCAATCCAGTGTGACAATCCTAGATATCCATATGGCCAGCTCTTCGGGGCAGGGACTGGCTCTTTGTTCTGTGTTTGTGCAATGCCCAACAGAATGGAGCTAGCCCTGGTCCATGATTGGAACCCATAGGCACTACTGCAAGACAGATAATAATGATAATTAATAATAATAGTCGCCTATGTGAGTGCTTGAGCCTGTAGGCTCTGTTGCTCCAGAATGGAGGGGTGTTGCTACCCCAGAATTTGATGAAGCTAATTGCAGCCATCGTGTGTGCATTCAGCTTCCATGAATTATAAAATGGAACACCACATAGTTAAGGGTTAATTTGAACAAGCAGGGCTTCTGAAGGCAAGGTCAAATGCTAGCTACAGGTTTGCAATGTCTGCTAATCAGAATGGGAGGAGGGGAGAACAGAATCAACAAATTGAGACTGAAAGTAAATAAGTGGATGGAGACTTTGAGTTTAGGCACCTTTGATATTGAAGCTTGTGATTAATATGGTTAGGAATGATTTGTTGAGAAGTAGTTTTTTGAAGTCAGGAAAGGTGATGACCCAGTAGGGGTCACTATGAGCTGTGTATCTTATAAGAGTTAGTTATAAAAAGACTACAGAGTGTACTTGGGAGCAGTTCTCTGAAGCCATCCTGAGAAACTTTTCTGACATTAGACTCCCCAGTGGGCCGGCCATTGCCAATTTGCTGCTAATTACTCAATGCCATCTCAGATTCGAGGTAATTATTTGGGGTGTTCTAAACCTATTGCTTATGTCTGTGTGTGCTTAAATCTAAGAAATTGTAGTTTTAAGATAAGAGCATGCTGACTTGTATCAATTTTTCATCAGCCGGAAGTGCTGCATTCCCGTTGATTTATTCCTGACATGGAGCAAATTATGCCTGGAGCGAAACAATTAAATTACCACTGCTTTGGGTTTTGAAAACCCTGGGTAAGAGCTCTGCCACTGGAGTCTGCTAAGCACATATCCAAACAGGTTTGTGGCTTTATTGACATTCCTGGTGAAGCAGGATGGGGCAAGGAGACAGTTGTCACAGCTCCCCTCTGTTCTGAGCCCTGAGTGTGTCCAGCTCTTCCAGGCACCATGCCCAATACTCCTGGCCACACAGGCCAGCTCAGTGTTGCTCCCATTTGCAACAGCATCCCATTGTGTTAACCAAAATTCAACTCTCCCCGCCTTCTGCTCAGCCATTCTTCCCTCAGCCGGGCTACAGCCAGACAGAGGAATACTGGGCTTCAGTTGCTATCTAGGGGAGCAGAAAAAGTTAGTTGCTTGGAGGTGGGTTGACAAACACAATTATACTTGAAATCTTGGGGATACTTTACCATGGTTAAAAGGAAACTGCTGCAATAGAAAAGATTTAAAAGAAAAAGAAAAATTAAGTGATTTACAATGTGCAATAGAATCTAGCAGAATAATTACATCCCAAAGGCAAAGCTGCTGTTTGGAAAGTCGCTGCTTCCTGGGACTCCCTGCAATTTGGGGCATTAGGAAACAGCAGACTTTTGGAGCTTCTAGAGAGCCAGTTCTCTGGAGAGGTGAATAAATAGGCCAAGGTGGGATCTGGATTTGGATGAGAATCCTGGTGTTTGGGAAATATGAGGCCCCTTGAATACAAATAGCATATATCTGTCCTCTCTCCCATTCTCTTCCTGACCTGCCTCTGCAGGGCGCTAACACCTTTCACAGCCCCTTCTGGGGTGTAACGATGCTGCCTCTGGCAGGACACAACTGAGAGTATCAATTCAGGACAAATTGCTTAGAGCAGGGCAGTTTACAGCCCAAGGCTGGGTTTTTTTTTATTATTAAGGCGCACTGAACTAGCCAAACAGAGAGGACTTTGGACTCACCCCACTGGCTAACCATAAGTCATACAAGCAATTCCCTTAGACATTCCAGTTTCCCAGTATCACCACCAGTGCCACTCATTATGGGGATGAATAGTTATGAAAACCAATATCCCAGTAAAAGAAAAAAGGTTCCCCTGATCCCAAAGGACCAAGCCCCAGACCCAGCTCAATATACAAGTCAGATCTTACCCACAATTCATGATGTTGCCAATCCTTTAGAATATAAAATCTAAAGGTTTATTCATAAAAAGAAAGAAATACAGGTGTCATAAATATAAAGGGAAGGGTAAACCCCTTTAAAATCCCTCCTGGCCAGAAAAAAAAAATCCTCTCACCTGTAAAGAGTTAAGAAGCTAAAGGTAACCTCACTGGCACCTGACCAAAATGACCAATGAGGAGACAAGATACTTTCAAAAGCTGGGAGGAGGGAGAGAAACAAAGGGTCTGTGTGTCTGTCTATATGCTGCTTTTGCCGGGGATAGACCAGGAATGGAGTCTTAGAACTTTTAGTAAGTAATCTCGCTAAGTATGTGTTAGATTATGATTTCTTTAAATGGCTGAGAAAAGAATTGTGCTGAATAGAATAACTATTTCTATCTGTGTATCTTTTTATAATTTAAGGTTTTGCCTAGAGGGGTTCTCTATGTTTTGAATCTAATTGCCCTGTAAAGTATCTACCATCCTGATGTTACAGGGGGAATTTCTTTTCTTCTATTTACTTCTATCTCTATTAAAAGTCTTCTTGTAAGAAAACTGAATGCTTTTTCATTGTACTCAGATCCAAGGGTTTGGGTCTGTGGTCACCTATGCAAATTGGTGAGGCTTTTTATCCAACATTCCCCAGGAAAGGGGGGGTGCAAGTGTTGGGAGGATTGTTCATTGTTCTTAAGATCCAAGGGTCTGGGTCTGTAGTCACCTAGGCAAATTGGTGAGGCTTTTTACCAAACCTTGCCCAGGAAGTGGGGTGCAAGGTTTTGGGAAGTATTTTGGGGGGGAAAGATGTTTCCAAACAGCTCTTCCCCAGTAACCAGTATTTGTTTGGTGGTGGTAGTGGCCAATCCAAGGACAAAGGGTGGAATATTTTGTACCTTGGGGACGTTTTGACCTAAGCCGGTAAAGATAAGCTTAGGAGGTTTTTCATGAAGGTGCCCACATCTGTCCCCTAGCATTCAGAGTGGGGAAGGAACTTTGACAACAGGTGAGAACTAAAACTGGTTAAATTGAATCAATTACATACAGTAATGACAAAGTTCTTGATTCAGGCTTGTAACAGTAATGGAATAAACTGCAGGCTCAAATCAAGTCTCTGGAGTACATCCACAGCTGGGATGAGTCAGTCAGTCAGTCCTTTGTTCAGAGCTTCAGTTTGTAGCAAGGTTCCTCCAGAGGTCAGAAGCAGGATTGAAAACAAGATGGAGGAGCTGCAGCAGCCTTTTATAGTCTCATGCCATGTGGCCTCCTTTCTTTGTTCCAAAGACAAGCTATTCAGCGCATGGCATGAAAAAACCTTAGAGTTCTGTCCATAGGCATGTCCCTGCATGCCTTGCTGTATCACAAGGTGTATCTGCCTTCTCTCAATGGGTCAGTTGTATAGCTGATGGTCCTTAATGGGCCATCAATCAGGCTAGGCAGTGCTGATGCCAAATTGTCTGGGGTGTCACGCAGCATAGCACAAGTTTGAAATATAGACAGTATAGAGCCAATACTTATAACTTTAAATACAAAATGATACATGCATTTAGATAGCATAATCATAACTAGCAAATCATAACCTGTTTATAGACACATCACACAACAACCTTTGTACAATACTTGCTGCAAATATATAACAGTGGTTGCAACAATGATCTATACGGTTACAGTTTATGTCAATAACATCACACGTGAGAATCCTGGTGTATGGGAAATATGAGGCCCTTTGAATACAAAAAGCATCTAACTGTCCTCTCTCCCACTCTCTTCCTAAGCTGCCTCTGCAGGGCACTAACACCTTTCGCAGCTCCTTCTGGGGTCAAGCATGAATGCTGAATCTTCTCTACCCCGGCCTCCATGCTGCCCTGCAGCTGGCTGCTGAGTTAGCCATGGCCAGAACTTCTCTAGCTTTGCCCAAGCAGATGTGCCTGGTGCTGATCATGTGCATCTAGACTGCTGCATGGAAATCCGAGCTGCCATGCGCCGAGGGGTTCACTTGGTGTGTAAAGATACTGGCAGAAGGCCTCAGAGTTGTATTTACACTCAGGACTTTCCCACCCCATTTCCTGACCTCTCTGTGTTTCAGTTCTCGGCAATCAGACAAGTTGTATTCACACAGATTTCAGTGCTGATTTTTTAATAGAAATATGTCTAAAAAAACAATAAGCACTGTAAAATATCACATTAGCATAAAGCCAGGTGAGATTCAGATAGGCAAAGAGGAGACAAGTACATGTAAAGCACATCCTGAGGGCCCCAGAGGAGCATGAGAAATGTGACGAAAGGAGGAAAGGGGTAGGGGGAAGGGATAGAGAAGAAAACCAAAAGGAAGAAATCGTGTCTCTGGTCATGTCCTTTGCTGCAGCGCAGATCAGTTCTGCAGCCAGACAGGCAGAAGCCAAGTCCAGTGATTAAAGCTCAGCTCTGGGAGGCAGAAAAGTTGCATTCTGATCTTAGTTCTACTACATGCTCGCTCTGTGGCTTAGATGCGTCCCTGTCCCCTCTCTGTGCCTCGGTTTCCCCATTGTACAGCAGGGATGATACTGATCTCACGGCAACTGGGTGTGGGAGGTTTAATTCATTAGTGTAAAGTGCTTTGAGTTCCTCAGTGGGAAGGGTTTATCTATCTGCATTAACAAAATTCTTGTCACTGCAGTATGTAAGTGATCTCCACCCTTTGCCCTTCTCTAGCAGAGTATTATTATTTTTATTATGCAAATAGCTTTCCCCTGCCAGTTCTTTTACTTCCAGGCAACTGAGAGATGCTATGCTTTACTCCCTCTGGACTAATTTGGTTAGAGATAATTATCTTGTTAATATCTTCTTATTATCCTGTGTCCTGTATTAATTCTGTCAGTTTCTGGCTGTATTGCTCTCAAGTCCATGTCTTTTCACAACCGTACAAGGGGGCTTTCCTGGAGGGATCGCAAAAAGAATGCTTTACTTTAGGGAACAGGTCAAATATTGACATTTGTCATAATAGTGATGGTTTTTTATCTGCTCTTCCTCACAAAGGTCTTTGCTGTGCTTCCTGTGGGAGCCATTTGGCCACTGTCTCTGTGTGCAGAGTGTCTTCCCAGTCATTAGGACTGATTAAAGCAGATGCTCTTCTGCAAGCCAGAGCACTGTGTTGCACGGAGGACCCACATGTGCTCTGGGACTGGAGGGAGCAATGGTCGCACTTCCTAAGGGCATCATCTCTCAAGCAGGTGGCTCACAGAGCTGCTGAAAGACCCAGGGTAACCCACTGGCCAGTGTGTGTCATGAGTCCCCCTCTATACCCTATTCCTGGGGGAATTCTAAAAAAATTAAAATTCTGTACACAATATTTTAAAATTCTACAAAATTCTGCATATTTTAGTTGTCAAAATAATGCAATAAAATCACTCTGGTTTCAATTATTTTGGTAATATATTTAAACTACAATACAATGGATGGAGAATGGGACTAGGGCGCATTGGAGGACATCCCCAGACTCCTTTGCTTAATAGTAATGTAGCTAGCTTTGATCCTTTATTTCTAATAACTAAGGTTAAAATTTTGTCATGGATATTTTTATTAAAAGTCACAGACAGGTCAGGGGCAATAAAAAAAAAAAATCATGGAAACTGTGACCAGTCCCTCACTATTACTAAAAATATCCATGATAAAATGGGAAGGGGTTGGGCAGCTGCGGGATAGCTGGGAGCTCTGGGGTCCCCACCCATGGGGGCTTAGAGATGTGTGCAGCTAACAAGCTAACCAGCATTTGTAACTATCTCACATGGATCACCCAGGCCTGGCATGGCCTGATGGGCCACCAAGAGCAAAGAGATGCAGTCAGATCCACAAGCACAGCATCCTCCTTCCCAGGCATGGAACAGTCAGAGCTGCTGCCGGGGACTCTCACCCCTGTCCTCCTGGCTGGTGAATGAAAGCAGAGAGGATCTGAATCTGTCAGCGCTTCTGCTGTGGGGAACTGGCCCCTCAGAGTCTGACCTGCCCTAGAGATGCCAGAACCAGATCTCGCCAACACTGCCCAGGGTTTGCCCTCCATTTTCTAGGCAAGCTAATGGAGGCACTCTCACAAAACCTGTTAGCTGCCCACCGCTGGATCCCTCTCAGTCTTGCTGCAGGCCGGGCCTGGTGCAGAGACAGAAGGAGCAGCCCTCATGAGGGCACATCTACATTGCAATAAGAGACCCTCAGAATGGCAGTGCCTGGCCAGGTCAGATGTCTTGGGCTTACGGGGTTTGGGTGCCAGGGCAAAAAAGAGCAGTGTAGACATTTGGGCTCAGGTTGGAGCCTGGGCTTTGAGACCCACTCCCCGCACCAGGTATCGGAGCCTGGGCTTTGAGACGCACTCCCCGCACCAGGTATCAGAGCCCGGGCTCCAGCCTGAGCCCAAACATCTACACTGAAATTTTTAGCCCCCCAGCCTGAGCTTTGTGAGCTTAGTCAGCTGACTCAGCCAGCCACTGCCATGCTCTAGGTCTCTTATTGCAGCATACATGTACTCTGAATGGCCAGCCTCCTTCTGCCTGAGAACAAGGGAAACCCATTCACATCCATCGTGCTGAGTCTCTGCAACATCTGATCCTGTCAGCCATGCTGACCTTAGAAGCTGCAGGTGTGAAGGAAACACCCTGAAATGCTGCAGGCCCTTCCCCTCAGACCAGCCCTAGAGTGATATTAGGGCAACTGCCCCTTCACTTCCAAGTCCCCTGCCCACTGAGCCTCACCCAGCTCAGTCCTCTCCTGGTACCATTCAACAGCTCTGGGACCTCACTGGGAGAGATGGCAAGACAACCTGGGCTGCTCCATATCTCTTTCCCATCAGATGGAAAGAGCCCCATCTCCCAGCCCAGCCCTCTCCACACATGACTGAGATCAGCAGCTGGGAAAAGCAGCTGGTTAGCACTGGCCTGGACAAGGTGGAGGAGGAAGAATTAGTAGGGGAAGCAAAAGTGGATGGGAACCTAGGAGGCAGTGACCATGAGATGGTCGAGTTTATAGATTCATAGATATTTAGGTCAGAAGGGACCATTATGATCATCTAGTCTGACCTCCTGCACAACGCAGGCCACAGAATCTCACCCACCCACTCCTGTGATAAACCTCTCACCTATGTCTGAGCTATTGAAGTCCTCAAATCGTGGTTTAAAGACTTCAAGGAGCAGAGAATCCTCCAGCAAGTGACCCGTGCCCCATGCTACAGAGGAAGGCGAAAAACCTCCAGGGCCTCTTCCAATCTGCCCTGGAGGAAAATTCCTTCCCGACCCCAGATATGGCGATCAGCTAAACCCTGAGCATATGGGCAAGATTCATCAGCCAGATACTACAGAAAATCCTTTCCTGGATAACTCGGATCTCACCCCATCTAATAGCCCATCACAGGCCACTGGGCCTATTTACCATGAATATTTAATTACCAAAACCATGTTATCCCATCATACCATCTCCTCCATAAACTTATCGAGTTTAATGTTAAAGCCAGATATATCTTTTGCCCCCACTGCTTCCCTTGGAAGGCTATTCCAAAACTTCACTCCTCTGATGGTTAAAAACCTTCGTCTAATTTCTAGTCTAAATTTCCTAGTGGCCAGTTTATATCCATTTGTTCTTGTGTCCACATTGGTACTGAGCTTAAATAATTCCTCTCCCTCTCTGGTATTTATCCCTCTTCATATTTATAGAGAGCAATCATATCTCCCCTCAACCTTCTTTTAGTTAGGCTAAACAAGCAAAGCTCCCTGAGTCTCCTTTCATAAGACAAGTTTTCCATTCCTCGGATCATCCTAGTAGCCCTTCTCTGTACCTGTTCCACTCTGAATTAATCCTTCTTAAACATGGGAGACCAGAACTGCACACAGTATTCCAGGTGAGGTCTCACCAGTGCTTTGTATAACGGTACTAAAACCTCCTTATCCCTACTGGAAATACCTCTCCTGATGCATCCCAAGACCGCATTAGTTTTTTTCACAGCCATATCACATGGGCGGCTCATAGTCATCCTATGATCAACCAATACTCCAAGGTCCTTTTCCTCCTCTGTTACTTCTAATTGATGCGTCCCTAGCTTATAACTAAAATTCTTGTTATTAATCCCTAAATGCATGACCTTACACTTCTCACTATTAAATTTCATCCTATTACTATTACTCCAGTTTACAAGGTCATCCAGATCCTCCTGTAGGGTATCCCTGTCCTTCTCTAAATTGGCAATACCTCCCAGCTTTGTATCATCCGCAAACTTTATTAGCACACTCCCACTTTTTGTGCCAAGGTCAGTAATAAAAAGATTAAATAAGATATTGGTCCCAAAACCGATCCTTGACGAACTCCACTGGTAACCTCCCTCCAGCCTGACAGTTCACCTTTCAGTAGGACGCGTTGTAGTCTCCCCTTTAACCAATTCCTTATCCACCTTTCAATTTTCCTATTGATCCCCATCTTATCCAATTTAACTAATAATTCCCCATGTGGCACGGTATCAAATGCCTTACTAAAATCTAGGTAAATTAGATCCACTGCGTTTCCTTTGTCTAAAAAATCTGTTACTTTCTCAAAGAAGGAGATCAGGTTGGTTTGGCACGATCTACCTTTTGTAAAACCATGTTGTATTTTGTCCCATTTACCATTGACTTCAATGTCCTTAACTACCTTCTCCTTCAAAATTTTTTCCAAGACCTTGCATACTATAGATGTCAAACTAACAGGCCTATAATTACCCGGATCACTTTTTTTCCCTTTCTTAAAAATAGGAACTATGTTAGCAATTCTCCAATCATACGGTACAAGCCCTGAGTTTACAGATTCATTAAAAATTCTTGCTAATGGGCTTGCAATTTCTTGTGCCAATTCCTTTAATATTCTTGGATGAAGATTATCTGGGCCCCCCGATTTAATCCCATTAAGCTGTTGCGTTTCACTTCTACCTCAAATATAGTCATGTCTACCTCCATATCCTCATTCCTATTTGTCTTGCTACCATTATCCCTAAGATCCTCTTTAGTCTTATTAAAGATTGAGGCAGAGTATTTGTTTAGCTATTGGGCCATGCCTAGATTAGCGGTGTTTAGTGGTCCCACTTCTTCTTTCTTTGTTTTCTTCTTATTTATATGACTATAGAACCTTTTACTATTGGTTTTAATTCCCTTTGTAAGTTCCAACTCTACTTGACTTTTAGCCTGTCTCACTTTATCCCTACATGTTCTAACCTCAATAAGGTAGCTTTCCTTGCTGATCCCTCCCTTCTTCCACTCCCTATATGCCTTCTGCTTTTTCTTAATGCTTGCTCATCCAGCTTGGTCTACAGCTTGGTCTACAACTCCTGCCTATGATTTTTTCCCCCTTTACTTTTTCAGGATCCTGACACAAGAAAGAAAGGAGAGCAACAGAATACGGACTCTGGACTTCAGAAAAGCAGACTTTGACTCCCTCAGGGAACTGATAGGCAGGATCCCCTGGGAGAATAACATGAGGGGGAAAGGAGTCCAGGAGAGCTGGCTGTATTTTAAAGAATCCTTATTGAGGTTACAGGGACAAACCATCCCGATGTGTCGAAAGAATAGTAAATATGGCAGGCGACCAGCTTGGCTTAACAGTGAAATCCTTGCTGATCTTAAACACAAAAAAGAAGCTTACAAGAAGTGGAAGATTGGACAAATGACCAGGGATGAGTATAAAAATATTGTTCAGACATGCAGGAGTGAAATCAGGAAGGCCAAATCATACTTGGAGTTGCAGCTAGCAAGAGATGTTAAGAGTAACAAGAAGGGTTTCTTCAGGTACGTTAGCAACAAGAAGAAGGTCAGGGAAAGTGTGGGCTCCTTACCGAATGAAGGAGGCAACCTAGTGACAGAGGATGTGGAAAAAGCTAATGTACTCAATACTTTTTTTGCCTCTGTCTTCACTAACAAGGTCAGCTCCCAGACTACTGCACTGGGCAGCACAGTATGGGGAGGAGGTGACTAGCCCTCTGTGGAGAAAGAAGTGGTTCGGGACTATTTAGATAAGCTGGACGAGCACAAGTCCGTGGGGACAGATGTGCTGCATCCTAGAGTGCTAAAGGAGTTGGCGGATGTGATTGCAGAGCCATTGGCCATTCTCTTTGAAAACTCATGGCGATCGGGGGAGGTCCCAGACGACTGGAAAAAGGCTAATGTAGTGCCCATCTTTAAAAAAGAGAAGGAGGAGGATGTGGGGAGCTATAGGCCAGTCAACCTCACCTCAGTCCCTGGAAAAATCATGGAGCAGGTCCTCAAGGAATCAATTCTGAAGCACTTAGAGGAGAGGAAAGTGATCAGGAACAGTCAACATGGATTCACCAAAGGCAAGTCATGCCTGATTAACCTAATTGCCTTCTATGACGACAAAACTGGCTCTGTGGATGAGGGGAAAGCAGTGGACATGTTATTTCTTGACTTTAGCAAAGCTTTTGATATGGTCTCCCACAGTATTCTTGCCAGCAAGTTAAAGAAGTATGGGCTGGATGAATGGACTATAAGGTGGATAGAAAGCTGGTGAGATTGTTAGGCTCAATGGGTAGTGATCAATGGCTCCATATCTAGTTGGCAGCCGATATCAAGCGGAGTGCCCCAAGTGTTGGTCCTTGGGCCGGTTTTGTTCAATATCTTCATTAATGATCTGGAGGATGGCGTGTATTGCACCCTCAGCAAGTTTTCGGATGACACTAAACTGGGAGGAGCGGTAGATACGCTGGAAGGTAGGATAGGATACAGAGGGACCTAGACAAATTAGAGAATTGGGCCAAAAGAAATCTGATGAGGTTCAACAAGCACAAGTGCAGAGTCCCGCACTTAGGATGGAAAAATCCTGTGCACTGCTACAGACTAGGGACCGAATGGCTAGGCAGCAGTTCTGCGGAAAAGGACCTAGGGGTGACAGTGGACGAGAAGCTGGATATGAGTCAGCAGTGTGCCCTTGTTGCCAAGAAGGCCAATGGCATTTTGGGATGTATAAGTAGGGGCATAGCGAGCAGATCGAGGGACGTGATCGTTCCTCTCTATTCGACATTGGTGAGGCCTCATCTGGAGTACTGTGTCCAGTTTTGGGCCCCACACTTCAAGAAGGATGTGGATAAATTGGAGAGAGTCCAGCGAAGGGCAA
Source organism: Caretta caretta (assembly GCF_965140235.1). NCBI lineage: Eukaryota > Metazoa > Chordata > Testudines > Cheloniidae > Caretta > Caretta caretta. The sequence goes on from NC_134213.1 coordinate 40,689,015, forward strand.
CAAAAATGATTAGGGGTCTGGAACACATGAGTTATGAGGAGAGGCTGAGGGAGCTGGGATTGTTTAGCCTGCAGAAGAGAAGAATGAGGGGGGATTTGATAGCTGCTTTCAACTACCTGAAAGGGGGTTCCAAAGAGGATGGCTCTAGACTGTTCTCAATGGTAGCAGATGACAGAATGAGGAGAAGTGGTCTCAAGGTGCAGTGGGGGAGGTTTAGGTTGGATATTAGGAAAAACTTTTTCACTAGGGAGGGTGATGAAGCACTGGAATGGGTTACCTAGGGAGGTGGTGGAATCTCCTTCCTTAGAGGTTTTTAAGGTCAGGCTTGACAAAGCCCTGGCTGGGATGATTTAGTTGGGGATTGGTCCTGCTTTGAGCAGGGGGTTGGACTAGATGACCTCCTGAGGTCCTTTCCAACCCCGATATTCTTTGATTCTATGATTCTAAGTTGGACACTAGTTCTGAACAAGATGGGCAAATGTACACTATCCTTCTGCAAGAATCTCAACTGACTGGCTAGAAGCATGCAGTGCAACAGCAAAAGACTCAGCAGTTGAAAAAGTGAAAAACTCTCTCACGGCATTCAGAAAATGTGCATATGTGGCTGATGAATGCAGGGATGCAGATGGGTGTCAAGTATTAAATCATTGCATACATTACCTTGATGTCAGTGGTAGGCCAGTAAATGCATTTCTAGATGTTCAGGTTATAGAAGACACATCAGCTGCATCTATGATAACCCAACATCTTAGAAGAGTTAAATGCTTGTAAATTGAACCCCAAACAGATCATAGAATATCAGGGTTGGAAGAGACCTCAGGACGTCATCTAGTCCAACCCTCTGCTCAAAGCAGGACCAATCCTCAACTAAATCATCACAGCCAGGGCTTTGTCAAGCCTGATCTTAAAAGCTTCAAAGGAAGGAGATTCCACCACCTCCCTAGGTAACGCATTCCAGTGCTTCACCACCCTCCTCATGAAAAAGTTTTTCCTAATATCCAACCTAGACTTCCCCCACTGCAACTTGAGACCATTACTCCTTGTTCTGTCATCTGCTACCACTGAGAACAGTCTAGATCCATCTTCTTTGGAACCCCCTTTCAGGTAGTTGAAAGCAGCTATCAAATCCCCCCTCATTCTTCTCTTCCACAGACTAAACAATCCCAGTTCCCTCAGCCTCTCCTCATAAGTCATGTGTTCCAGTTTCCAAATAATTTTTGTTGCCCTCCACTGGACGCTTTCCAATATTTCCACATCCTTCTTGTAGTATGGGGCCCAAAACTGGACACAATACTCCAGATAAGGCCTCACCAATGTCAAATAGAGGGGAACAATCACATCCCTCGATCTGCTGGCAAAGCCCCTACTTATACAGCCGAAAATGCCATTGGCCTTCTTGGCAACAAGGGCACACTGTTGACTCATATCCAGCTTCTTGTCCACTGTAACCCCTAGGTCCTTTTCTGCAGAACTGCTGCCTAGCCATTCGGTCCCTAGTTTGACCTGCAACTTCAGGTTGAACAAGTGACAATGCACTTAACATTGGCCTTCAGTTTGTAGTGTGTGGTATCTCTTAGTTAAATAGAAAGTATAATACCACAGCTGTGTTTGTTTGCATGATCTGAGTTTTGTCTCCAGCATTCTTAACAGCCTCATTAAGTACTTCTTAAATTGGCTTTGAAAGTGACTGGCTTATAAGGCTTTCTGCATGTGGATGCAGTCCAGAGGCGTGGTGTTTTGCAGCCTTTTCATGTAATTTGTCAGCATTGGCTTTGCTGATTCGTCTGGCAAACCAAGCTCCTCTACTTTTACCAATGATAGCACTGGGAACCTTTCCTTCTTCATAAGCTTTTTTGTAAGAGGTGCATCAGTAGCCATCTTTTGCAACTACAATAAATAGGAAACTTTGACCGACAAACATCAGGAACTGCCTTTAGGTTTTGGAGACAGTTTCTTCAGTAGGTGGCTATATTTTGTGCTTTGGGCTGGTCAGATGTAGATACATCACTTGAACCTTCTGATGACATGTTGATATATTCTTGGTTCTTGGCGTGTTCTTCACCTTGGTTGTTTTTTGAGGCCTTTGAGTGGAAAAAATTGTGCATTGTTTTTTGTCTTTTCATTTTCACTTTGACCTGCGACATATAAAAGAGATATAAATAAATTAAAAGTTTTGTTAGGATAATGCAAATGTAACATAAGGATAATGCAAATTACACCAAAACACATAACAGTTCTAGATTTCTAAAACAAATATAATTTTAAAAAAGTATTTAATTTAAATGGACTTTTGAAAAGTAAACAGTCATGGGGAACTACACAAAAATGAGGTTAGTTAAACAGAAATTAAAGGGTACAGTGACTAGAGTGAAATCTCTGCAAGCTGCATGGAAACTTTTTAAAGATACCATAATAGAGGCTCAACTTAAACATATACCCTAAATTAAAAAAAAACATAGTAAGAGAACCAAAAAAGAGCCACTGTGGCTAAACAACAAAGTAAAAGAAGCAGTGAGAGGCAAAAAGGCATCCTTTAAAAAGTGGAAGTTAAATCCTAGTGAGGCAAATAGAAAGGAGCATAAACACTGGCAAAGGAAGTGTAAATATACAATTAGGAAGGCCAAAATAAGAATTTGAGGAACACTTAGCCGAAGACTCAAAAAGTAATAGCAAAATTTTTTTTAAGTACATCAGAAGCAGGAAGGCTGCTAAACAACCAGTGGGGCCACTGGATGATCAAGGTGCTAAAGGAGCACTCAAGGACGATAAGGCTATTGTAGAGAAACAAAATGAGTTCTTTGCATTGGTCTTCACGGCTGAGGATGTGAGGGAGATTCCCAAACCTGAGCCATTCTTTTTAGGTGACAAATCTAAGGAACTGTCCCAGATTGAGGTGTCATGAGAGGAGATTTTGGAACAAATTGCTAAATTAAACAGCAATAAGTCACCAGGACCAGATGAGATTACCGAAGAGTTCTGAAGGAACTCAAATGTGAAATTGCAGAACTACTAACTGAAGTCTGTAACCTATCATTTAAATCAGCTTCTGCACCAGATGACTGGAGGATAGCTAATGTGATGCCAGTTTTTAAAATGGGCTCCAGAGGTGATCCAGGCAGTTACAGGCCTCTAAGGCTGACTTCAGTTCCGGGCAAACTGGTTGAAACTATGATAAAGAACAATATTGTCAGACATAGATGAACATAATTTGTTGGAGAAGAGTCAGCATGGTTTTAGTAAAGAGAAATCATGCCTCACCAGTCTACTACAATTCTTTGAGGTGGTCAACAAGCATGTGGACCAAGGGGATCCAGTGGATACAGTGTACTTAAATTTTAAGAAAGCCTTTGACAAGGTCCCTCACCAAAGGCTCTTACGCAAAGTAAGCTGCCACGGGATAAGAGGGAAGGTGCTCTCACGGACTGGTAACTGGTAGAAAGATAGGAAACAAAGGGTAGGTATAAATGGTCAGTTTTCAGAATGGAAAGAGGTAATTAGTGATCTGTTCTGGGACCAGTCCTATTCAACATGTTCATAAATGATCTGGAAAAAGGGGTAAACAGTGAGGTGACAAAATTTGCAGATGATACAAAACTACTCAAAATAGTTAAGTCCCAAGCAGTCTGTGAAGAGTGACAAAGGTATCTCACAAAACTGAATGACTGAGCAACAAAATGGTACATGAAATTCATTGTTGATAAATGCAAAATACTGCACATTGGAAAATAACCTCAACTATACGTACAAAATGATGGGGTCTAAATAACCTGTTACCACTCAAGAAACAGATCTTGGAGTCATTGTGGATGGTTCTCTGAAAATATCCACTCAATGTGCAGTGGCAGTCAAAAAAGCTAACAGAATGTTAAGAACCATTAGGAAAGGTATAGATAACAAGACAGAAATTATCACAAAGCCGCTATGTAAATCCATGGTACATTCACATCTTGAATACTGTGTGCAGATCTGGTCACCCCAGCCCCCCAAAAGATATATTGGAATTGGAAAAGGTATAGAGAAGGACAACTAAAATTATTAGGGGTATGAAACAGGAGGTGAGATTAATAAGACTGGGACTCTTCATCTTGGAAAAGAGACAACTAAGTGGGGATATGATAGAGTCTATAAAATCTTGATTGGTATGAAGAAAGTGAATAAAGAAATGTTATTTAATCTTTCACATAACACAATAACTAGGAGTCACCCAATAAAATTAATAGGCAGTAGGTTTAAAAAAAAACAAAAGGAAGTACTTCTTCACACAATGTATAGTCAACTCATGGAACTATTTGTCAGGGGATGTTGTGAAGGCCAAAACTATACCAGAGTTCAAAAAAGAACTACATAAGTTCCTGGAGGATAGATCCATCAATGGCTATTAGCCAGGATGGGCAGGGATGCAACACCATGCTCTGAGTGTCCTTAGCCTCTGTTCGCCAGAAGCTGGGACTGGACAACAGGGGATGGATCACTTGATGATTGCCTGTTCTGTTCCTTTCCTCTGAAGCACCTGGCACTGGCCACTGTTGGAAGACAGGATACTGGGTTAGGTGGACCATTGGTCTGACCCAGTTGGCTATTCTTATGTAAAAATTAATTATAATAAGAAAAATATTTAGTATAGAAACTCGCCAAGACGAAGACCTCTCATGATAGCAATGAGGTAAAATAACAACGTTGGGAAATAATACATTTAAAAAATCTTGGCCTCTAGGAAACATATGTTTTATATAAGTTTCCCAGTCACAAATCTAGCATTCTGAAGCAAAGTCACTAAAACAGAGGTGGGCAAACTATGGCTTGTGGGCCACATGCGGCCCGCAGGATCATCCTGCCCAGCCCCTGAGCTCCCGGCTGGAAAGGATAGCCCCCAGCCCCTTCCCCGCAGTTATGCCACCACACGGGCAGCTCAGCTTGCGCCCACCCAGGCTTTCCAATAAGCCTGTCCTGCTGCTCTTCACAGCATGGTAAGGGGGTCGGGGGGGGGGGGGGTTGGATAAGGGGCAGGAGGTCCTGGGGGGACAGTCAGGGGACACGGGATGGTTGGATGTGGCAGAGGTTCAGAGGGGGGTGATCAGGAGACAGGGAGCGGGGGGGGGGTTGGTTAGCGGTTGGGGGGTCAGGGAACAGGGGGGGTTGGGTAGGGGGTGGGGTTCTGGGGGGGCAGTTAGGGACTGAGGTCCCAGGAGGGGGTGGTCAGGGGACAAGGAGCAGGGGGGGTTGGATGGGTCAGGGGTTCTGAGGGGGGCAGGAAGTGGGAGGGAGCGGATAGGGGCTGGGGGCCAGGCTGTTTGCAGAGGCAAAGCCTTCCCTACCTGGCCCTCCATACTGTTTTGCAACCCTGATGTGGCCCTCAGGCCAAAAAGTTTGCCCACCCCTGCACTAAAACATAGTCCAACAAACAGATGTTCCTTTAATGTACCCCTCCCTTCTCCCTCCATCGTACCCCACTCATAGATGTTGTCCTTGGTCAGTGAAGACTCAGAGTTCAGATGTGCTTTCTCATGAGTTCACCTCCTGGGGAGTGGGAGGGGGCGGAAAGAAGGCACCTTGCTCGTTCCTCCAGCTGCTCACTGCTCACTCTGGCCACTGTTGTTCATTGTGTCACCGCTCATTCCACCACTCTGTTGCCAATGGCTCTGTGCTGTCACCTTCTGCTGCCACCTGCCACTGTGACCTCTGTGAGTCAGTCTCTTGAGGTTCCACACGGGTCTCAGTGATTTCAGCTGGTATGTCTACACTACGGAATTAGGTCGAATTTATAGAAGTCGGTTTTTTAGAAATCGGTTTTATATATTTGTGTGTGTGTCCCCACAGAAAATGCTCTAAGTGCATTAAGTGCATTAACTCGGCGGATTGCTTCCACAGTACCGAGGCAAGCGTCGACTTCCGGAGTGTTGCACTGTGGGTAGCTATCCCACAGTTCCTGCAGTCTCTGCTGCCCATTGGAATTCTGGGTTGAGATCCCAATGCCTGATGGGGCTAAAACATTGTTGCGGGTGGTTCTGGGTACATATCGTGAGGCCCCCGTTCCCTCCCTCCCTCCGTGAAAGCAAGGGCAGACAATTGTTTCGCGCCTTTTTTCCTGAGTTACCTGTGCAGACACCATACCACGGAAAGCATGGAGTGCTTGCCCGCTCAGGTAACTGTCACCGTATGTCTCCTGGGTGCTGGCAGACGCGGTACTGCATTGCTACACAGTAGCAGCAACCCATTGCCTTCTGGCAGCAGACGGTGCAATACGACTGGTAGCCGTCATCGTCATGTCCGAGGTGCTCCTGGCCACGTCGGCCGGGAGTGCCTGGGCAGACATGGGTGCAGGGACTAAATTTGGAGTGACTTGACCAGGACATTCTCTTTAGTCCTGCAGTCAGTCCTATTGAACCATCTTATGGTGAGCAGGCAGGCGATACGGATTGCTAGCAGTCGTACTGTACCATCTTCTGCCGAGCAGCCCTGAGATGTGGATGGCATGCAGTCCTTCTGCACTGTCTGCTGCCAGCCAAAGATGTAAAAGATAGATGGAGTGGATCAAAACAAGAAATAGACCAGATTTTTTTTGTACTCATTTGCTTCCCCCGCTCCCCCGTCTAGGGGACTCATTCCTCTAGGTCACACTGCAGTCACTCACAGAGAAGGTGCAGCGAGGTAAATCTAGCCATGTATCAATCAGAGGCCAGACTAACCTCCTTGTTCCAATAAGAACAATAACTTAGGTGCACCATTTCTTATTGGAACCCTCCGTGAAGTCCTGCCTGAAATACTCCTTGATGTAAAGCCACCCCCTTTGTTGATTTTAGCTCCTTGAAGCCAACCCTGTAAGCCGTGTCGTCAGTTGTCCCTCCCTCCATCAGAGCAACAGCAGACAATCGTACCGCGCCTTTTTTCTGTGTGGACACCATACCAAGGCAAGCATGGAGGCCTCTCAGCTCACTTTGGCAATTAGGAGCACATTAAACACCACACGCATTATCCAGCAGTATATGCAGCACTGGAACCTGGCAGAGCGATACCAGGCGAGTAGGCGACATCAGCGGGGTCACGTGAGTGATCAGGACATGGACACAGATTTCTCTGAAAGCATGGGCCCTGCCAATGCATGCATCATGGTGCTAATGGGGCAGGTTCATGCTGTGGAACGCCGATTCTGGGCTCGGGAAACAAGCACAGACTGGTGGAACCGCATAGTGTTGCAGGTCTGGGACGATTCCCAGTGGCTGTGAAACTTTCGCATGCGTAAGGGCACTTTCATGGAACTTTGTGACTTGCTTTCCCCTCCCCTGAAGCGCATGAATACCAAGATGAGAGCAGCCCTCACAGTTGAGAAGCGAGTGGCGATAGCCCTGTGGAAGCTTGCAACGCCAGACAGCTACCGGTCAGTTGGGAATCAATTTGGAGTGGGCAAATCTACAGTTGGGGCTGCTGTGATGCAAGTAGCCCATGCAATCAAAGATCTGCTGATATCAAGGGTAGTGACCCTGGGAAATGTGCAGGTCATAGTGGATGGCTTTGCTGCAATGGGATTCCCTAACTGTGGTGGGGCCATAGACGGAACCCATATCCCTATCTTGGCACCGGAGCACCAAGCCGGCGAGTACATAAACCGCAAGGGGTACTTTTCAATAGTGCTGCAAGCTCTGGTGGATCACAAGAGACGTTTCACCAACATCAACGTGGGATGGCCGGGAAAGGTACATGACGCTCCCATCTTCAGGAACTCTGGTCTGTTTCAAAAGCTGCAGGAAGGGACTTTATTCCCAGACCAGAAAATAACTGTTGGGGACATTGAAATGCCTATATGTATCCTTGGGGACCCAGCCTACCCCTTAATGCCATGGCTCATGAAGCCGTACACAGGCAGCCTGGACAGTAGTCAGGAGCTGTTCAGCTACAGGCTGAGCAAGTGCAGAATGGTGGTAGAATGTGCATTTGGACGTTTAAAGGCGCGCTGGTGCAGTTTACTGACTCGCTTAGACCTCAGCGAAACCAATATTCCCACTGTTATTACTGCTTGCTGTGTGCTCCACAATATCTGTGAGAGTAAGGGGGAGACGTTTATGGCGGGGTGGGAGGTTGAGGCAAATCGCCTGGCTGCTGGTTACACGCAGCCAGACACCAGGGCGGTTAGAAGAGCACAGGAGGGCGCGATACGCATCAGAGAAGCTTTGAAAACCAGTTTCATGACTGGCCAGGCTACGGTGTGAAAGTTCTGTTTGTTTCTCCTTGATGAAACCCCTCGCCCCTTGGTTCACTCTACTTCCCTGTAAGCTAACCACCCTCCCCTCCTCCCTTCAATCATTGCTTGCAGAGGCAATAAAGTCATTGTTGCTTCACATTCATGCATTCTTTATTCATTCATCACACAAATAGGGGGATGACTACCAAGGTAGCCCAGGAGGGGTGGTGGAGGAAGGAAGGAAAGTGCCACACAGCACTTTAAAAGTTTACAACTTTAAAATTTATTGAATGCCAGCCTTCTTTTTCTTGGGCAATCCTCTGTGGTGGAGTGTCTGGTTGGCCGGTGGCCCCCCCCACTGCATTCTTGGGCGTCTGGGTGTGGAGGCTATGGAACTTGGGGAGGAGGGCGGTTGGTTACACAGGGGCTGTAGTGGCAGTCTGTGCTCCAGCTGCCTTTGCTGCAGCTCAACCATACACTGGAGATTACTGGTTTGGTCCTCCAGCAGCGTCAGCATTGAATCCTGCCTCCTCTCATCACGCTGCTGCCACATTTGAGCTTCAGGCCTGTCTTCAGCCCACCACTTACTCTCTTCAGCCCGCCACCTCTCCTCCCGGTCATTTTGTGCTTTCCTGCACTCTGACATTATTTGCCTCCATGCATTCATCTGTGCTCTGTCAGTGTGGGAGGACAGCATGAGCTCAGAGCACATTTCATCACGAGTGTGTTTTTTTTTTCTTTCTAATCTTCACTAGCCTCTGGGAAGGAGAAGATCCTGTGATCATTGAAACACATGCAGCTGATGGAGAAAAAAAAAAAAGGACAGCGGTATGTAAAAAGACATTTTATAAAACAGTGGCTACACTCTTTCAGGGTAAACCTTGCTGTTAACATTACATACATAGCACATGTGCTTTCGTTACAAGGTCGCATTTTGCCTCCCCCCACCAGGTGGCTATCCCCTCAACCCTCCCCCCTCCCCGTGGCTAACAGCGGGGAACATTTCTGTTCAGCCACAGGCAAACAGCCCAGCAGGAACAGGCTCCTCTGAGTGTCCCCTGAAGAAAAGCACCCTATTTCAACCAGATGACCATGAATGATATCTCACTCTCCTGAGGATAACACAGAGAGATAAAGAACGGATGTTGTTTGAACGCCAGCAAACATACACTGCAATGCTTTGTTGTACAATGATTCCCAAATACGTGTTACTGGCCTGGAGTGGTAAAGTGTCCTACCATGAAGGACGCAATAAGGCTGCCCTCCCCAGAAACCTTTTGCAAAGGCTTTGGGAGTACATCCAGGAGAGCTGCGAATGCCAGGGCAAAGTAATCCTTTCACATGCTTGCTTTTAAACCATGTATAGTATTTTAAAAGGTACACTCACCGGAGGTCCCTTCTCCGACTGCCGGGTCCAGGAATCAGTCTTGGGTGGGTTCGGGGGGTACTGGCTCCAGGTCTAGGGTGAGAAACAGTTCCTGGCTGTCGGGAAAAGCGGTTTCTCCGCTTGCTTCCTGTGAGCTATCTACAACCTCCTCCTCATCATCATCTTCTTCGTCCCCAAAACCTGCTTCCGTGTTGCCTCCATCTCCATTGAAGGAGTCAAACAACACAGCTGGGGTAGTGGTGGCTGAACCCCCTAAAATGGCATGCAGCTCATCATAGAAGCAGCATGTTTGGGGCTCTGACCCGGAGCGGCCGTTCGCCTCTCTGGTTTTCTGGTAGGCTTGCCTCAGCTCCTTAAGTTTAACGCGGCACTGCTTCGGGTCCCTGTTATGGCCTCTGTCCTTCATGCCGTGGGAGATTTTGACAAAGGTTTTGGCATTTCAAAAACTGGAACGGAGTTCTGATAGCACGGATTCCTCTCCCCATACAGCGATCAGCTCTCGTACCTCCCGTTCAGTCCATGCTGGAGCTCTTTTGCGATTCTGGGACTCCATCATGGTCACCTCTGCTGATGAGCTCTGCATGGTCACCTGCAGCTTGCCACGCTGGCCAAACAGGAAATGAGATTCAAAAGTTCGCAGGTCTTTTCCTGTCTACCTGGCCAGTGCATCTGAGTTGAGAGTGCTGTCCAGAGCGGTCACAATGGAGCACTCTGGGATAGCTCCCGGAGGCCAATACCGTCGAATTGTGTCCACAGTACCCCAAATTCGACCCAGCAAGGCCAATTTAAGCGCTAATCCACTTGTCAGGGGTGGAGTAAGGACATCGATTTTAAAAGCCCTTTAAGGCCAAATAAAGGGCTTCATCATGTGGATGGGTGCAGGTTACTCATCAGCAGGGTTGGAACCTTTAGAGCAACTGCACATACTTCTGTCACTTCAGCTAACAGGTAGTAGGTTTCAGAGTAGAAGCCGTGTCAGCCTGTATCCGCAAAAAGAACAGGAGTACTTGTGGCACCTTAGAGACTAACAAATTTATTTGAGCGTAAGCTTTTGTGGGCTAAAACCCACTTCATCGGATGCATGCAGTGTCAAATACAGTAGGAAGATATATATATATACACAGAGAACATGAAACTATGCATGTTATCATACATACTATAACAAGAGTGATCAGTTAAGGTGAGCTATAACCAGCAGGAGAGAGAGAGAGAAAAAAACCCTTTTTGTAGTGATAATCAAGAAGGGCTGGAATAGTTGACAAGAGCATGTGAGGAACAGCAGGGAGGAAAATAAACATGGGGAAATAGTTTTACTTTGTGTAATGACACATCCACTCGCAGTCTTTATTCAAGCCTAATTTAATGGTGTCCAGTTTGCAAATTAATTCCAATTCAGTGGTCTCTCATTGGAGTCTGTTTTGAAGTTTTTTTGTTTTAATATTGAGACTTTTAGGTCTGTAATCGAGTGATCAGGGAGATTGAAGTGTTCTCCGACTGGTTTTTGAATGTTATAATTCTTGACATCTGATTTGTGTCCATTTATTCTTTTACGTAGAGAGTGTCCGGTTTGGCCAATGTATATGGCAGAGGGGCATTGCTGGCACATGATGGCATATATCACATTGGTAGATGTGCAGGTGAACGAGCCTCTGATAGTGTGGCTGATGTGATTAGGCCCTATCACGGTGTCCCCTGAATAGATATGTGGACACAGTTGGCAACAGGCTTTGTTGCAAGGATAGGTTCCTGGGTGGGTTCTTTTGTTGTGTGGCGTGTGGTTGCTGGTGAGTATTTGCTTCAGGTTGGGGGGCTCTCTGTAAGCAAGGACTGGCCTCTCTCCCAAGATCTGTGAGAGTGGTGGATTGTCCTTCAGGATAGGTTGTAGATCCTTGATGATGAGCTGGAGAGGTTTTAGTTGGGGGCTGAAGGTGACGGCTAGTGGCGTTCTGTTATTTTCTTTGTTGGGCCTGTCCTGTAGTAGGTGACTTCTGGGTACTCTTCTGGCTCTGTCAATCTGTTTCTTCACTTCAGCAGGCGGGTATTGTAGTTGTAAGAATGCTTGATAGAGATTTTGTAGGTATTTGTCTCTGTCTGAGGGGTTGGAGCAAATGCAGATGTATCACAGAGCTTGGCTATAGACAATGGATCATGTGGTGTGGTCTAGATGAAAGCTGGAGGCATGTAGGTAAGTATAGCAGTCAGTAGGTTTCCGGTATAGGGTGGTCTTTGTGTGACCATCGCTTATTAGCACTGTAGTATCCAGGAAGTGGATCTCTTGTGTGGGTTGGTCTAGGCCGAGGTTGATGGTGGGATGGAAATTGTTGAAATCATGGTGGAATTCCTCAAGGGTTTCTTTTCCATGGGTCCAGATAAAGAAGATGTCATCAATATAGCGCCAGTAGAGTAGGGGCATTAGGGGATGAGAGCTGAGGAAGTGTTGTTCTAAGTCAGCCATAAAAATGTTGGCATACTGTGGGGCCATGCGGGTACCCATAGCAGTGCCACTGATTTGAAGGTATACATTGTCTCCAGATGTGAAATAGTTATGGGTGAGGACAAAGTCACAAGGTTCAGCCAACAGGTTAGCCGTGACATTATCGGGGATACTGTTCCTGATGGCTTGTAGTCCATCTTTGTGTGGAATGTTGGTGTAGAGGGCTTCTACATCCATAGTGGCCAGGATGGTGTTATCAGGAAGATCACCAATAGACTATAGTTTCCTCAGGAAGTCAGTGGTGTCTCAAAGATGGCTGGGAGTGCTGGTAGCGTAGGGCCTGAGGAGGGAGTCTACATAGCCAGACAATCCTGCTGTCAGGGTGCCAATGCCTGAGATGATGGGGCATCCAGGATTTCCAGGTTTATGGATCTTGGGTAGCAGATAGAATACCCCTGCTTGGGGTTCTAGGGGTGTGTCTGTGCAGATTTGCTCTTGTGCTTTTTCAGGGAATTTCTTGAGCAGGTGGTGTAGTTTCTTTTGGTAACCCTCAGTGGGATCAGAGGGTAATGGCTTTTAGAATGTGGTGTTGGAGAGCTGCCGAGCAGCCTCTTGTTCATATTCCGACCTATTCATGATGATGACAGCACCTCCTTTGTCAGCCTTTTTGATTCTGATGTCAGCGTTGTTTTTGAAGCTGTGGATGGCACTGTGTTCTGCACGGCTGAGGTTATGGGACAAGTGATGCTTCTTTTCCACAATTTCAGCCAGTGCACGTTGGCGGAAGCACTCTGTGTAGAAGTGCAGTCTGTTGTTTCAACCTTCAGGAGGAGTCCACCCAGAATCCTTCTTTTTGTAGTGTTGGTAGGAAGGTCTCTGTGGGTTAGTATTAAGAAATGTAACCATAACCGCTAGAAGTTAGAAAAAAAACATTAACCGCAGAGACAACACCTGTCAATAACAGGAAAAGCTTGTTTTTGCTAAACTCCAAATAAGGCAAAGCTACTGTTGAAACTTGCACTATATGCCAAATAAGGAAAATACTGTTAAAGAAAGTGGGCTTAACAAATTGTGGTTTTCAGCAATATAAGCTCCTGTATTTTCTGTTTATGCCAGAGCAGCTTCGGCTGACTCTCCCTGTATGCGCATGCTTGAATAAATGGACATCAGGCTTTGTTCAGATCCAAACACAATGCATGATTAATTTTTCCACGACAGCATGCTGTTCAGAGGTGTGTTGGAAATATTCCTTGAGTTGGAGACGTCGAAAATAGGATTCTAGGTCACCACAGAACTGTATCATGTTTGTGGTATCAGCCACACTATCAGAGGCTCATTCACCTGCACATCTACCAATGTGATATATGCCATCATGTGCCAGCAATGCCCCTCTGCTATATACATTGGCCAAACCGGACACTCTCTACGTAAAAGAATAAATGGACACAAATCAGATGTCAAGAATTATAACATTCAAAAACCAGTCGGAGAACACTTCAATCTCCCTGATCACTCGATTACAGACCTAAAAGTCTCAATATTAAAACAAAAAAACTTCAAAAACAGACTCCAATGAGAGACCGCTGAATTGGAATTAATTTGCAAACTGGACACCATTAAATTAGGCTTGAATAAAGACTGGGAGTGGATGTGTCATTACACAAAGTAAAACTATTTCCCCATGTTTATTTTTCCCCCTGCTGTTCCTCACATGCTCTTGTCAACTGTTCCAGCCCTTCTTGATTATCACTACAAAAGGGTTTTTTTCTCTCTCTCTCTCCTGCTGGTTATAGCTCACCTTAACTGATCACTCTTGTTATAGTGTGTATGATAACATGCATAGTTTCATGTTCTCTGTGTATATATATATATATATATCTTCCTACTTTATTTACCACTGCATCCATCTGATGAAGTGGATTTTAGCCCACTAAAGCGTATGCTCAAATAAATTGGTTAGTCTCTAAGGTGCCACAAGTACTCCTGTTTTTTTTTAGGGTAGTAGGTTATCACCCTTCAGGTGGTCCAGCCACTAGAGGGAGGATTCATAGATTCCAAGCCCAGAAGGGAGTACTGTGACCATCTAGTCTGTCCTCCTGGATAACACAGGCCAGAGACCTGCCCCAGAATTATTCCTAGAGCAGAGCTCTGAGAAAAACATCCAATCTTGATTGAAAAGTTGTCAGTGATGGAGAATCCACCATGGGCCTTGGCCAATTGTCTCAGTGGTTAATTACTCACCGTTTAAAACTGATGCTTTATTTCCAATCTGAATTTGTCGAGCTTCAACTTCCAGCTATTGAATCATGTTATCCTTTCTCTGCTAAACTGAGGAGCCCATTATTAAATATTTGTTCCCCATTTGATACTTGCAGACTGTGATCAAGCCCCCTAAGCCTTCTCTTTGTTAAGCTCCAAAGATTGAGCTCCCTGAGTCTGTGATGGACTGTGTTTGCTGGTGGTGTCATGTAGTGAGAAGGGAAGTCTGCTATGTTAGGGCTGTGCTCAGCTCTGGGGTGGAGGTGACTGGCCGGAGAGCTTCCTACAAACCGTTAGCTCTTCCCTAGCCTCTCTGTCTAACTGGGTCTTTGCTGCCATCTTATTTCTGTTTCCATGCTTGGCAGTGAGCAAAGCCCTCTTGCTCTGCAGACACATATTCTGGTTGAGCGTCCTGTGGGGGAGAGAGGGCACAAGAAGCCATTTCCCCTCCCCTGCCACCAGCTCCACAGGAGTCAGGTTGCACAGTTAGCACTAGGCAAGGCCCACTTCAAGTGTCCGAGGGGACTCCTGGTCCAAGAGGGTGTGACCAGAGGGCTTGGCCAGGTCCCTGGCACCCTCAGTACCCATTGGCAGCTGCAAGCAGGGGCTGTACAATGCACCTTTCTGCAGAAGCTGTAAGAACTGCTGATGAGCTCCCTGCATGCAGACCTCCTCAGCCATCCATAGGGGTGTGACTGCAGCTGGAATAGATGTACCCAAGATCCTTTAATCCACTAGCATGGGTACCAGAGCTGTGAAGCTGCAGCAGCATGTTTTTCAGCATGCACAAACTGACAGATTTTGAGTGGAGTTGCGTAGCATATGCTGAAGTGGGCACTGCCAGCAGACATACCCAGAGAGTAGGCAACATGGCTAAGAGAATCTGTAAAAAGAAAAGGAGTACTTGTGGCACCTTAGAGACTAACCAATTTATTTGAGCATAAACTTTCGTGAGCTACAGCTCACTTCATCGGGTGTTACCTCTCTATGATTATACCCCGGTGCCCTATTTTAAGGGACCTAGTCTGAAGCCTAAACTCCATAGCAAGCCAATATAGGACCTACTTTCTCCCACATTCCAGCCACAATGCACTGTAAGGCAAAAGTTGGCTTTCTCCTTCCAAGAATCCATTGTAGATGCTGTCTCTTACAAATCAGGGCTTTCCAGGGATTTTTCCTTTTCTTCCTTGAAGTGCAGGTGGTCACCATCCCTCCCTGGCATGCACTTATGCTCACACTTTCAACTAGTGAGAAAAAGCCAGAATTTAGCCTGTGCCTTTCATCTCATTCAGAAGAGAAGGGGATCTGAGTGGCTCTTTCTCTTGTGCTTACTAAGCACCATTCATGGCAATACTCACACCTACTAGCAGCTGGCCCCCTTCTTCCTATGCCTTAGGCACCAGTGGGAATGGAGTTCCTGGCTGGGAGCATCACATACACAACTGCTGTGTGAATGCATTTAGAGAGAGTGCCAAATGCCCAGCAGTGTTTTGTCCTAATATTATCGGTAATAAAGGAGACTCCTGCGTGAGCATCCAGTCCATCTCCAATCTATCTGTATCTATATCGAAGAAAGCCTTCATTACACTGAGCACTGCAGCAGATTCTCTTGATGAATAGCTGCTGTATCTCAGCTTCCAACTACATTACATCCTATTCAAATCCCCTTCATTATAACAAGAAGCAATGTGACACCAAAAGCTTGTCTCTGAAATTTATGACACAGCAGAGACTCTCAGATCCACTAAACCCTATTAAAACCAGCTCCCTTATAAAACATAAACCTTATTATCTGCTGTAGAAGCAGCAGGCAGCCCTCAGCCAGAGTTCACATTACTTGCCAAAGAAGAGGTTTGTTTCCAACTCTGGTAAATTGCTGCAAACAGTTGTACCAGTGCTGAGAGAGCTGGGGATAAGCAGAGACTGTGGTTCCTTGCCATGTTCCACACAGGGGAGCTAAGGGCTGGAGAAGCGTGATGTGGCACCTTCTCATCTGTCCCAGAGGTGGCTAAAGGGAGGGAAAGAGGTAACAAAGAGATCCAAACTCTGCAGCTGACGTGACTTAAAAGGCTGCTCATAAAGCAAAAGCTTTACCCTTTGAGGAGCCTTTCCCCAACCACCCACCCAAGCTTCGGATCATCTACCCCACAGATGAAGGTGTGAATGAGTGCAAAGAGGCACACCTGTGCTAGCTTTAGTCCATCTGAGGTGGGTAACAATGGAACTGAAGCATGGATCCTGACACAGCCCAGCAACTTGAGTACCTACCCAGAGTCCCCAGCAGGCTTGTACCAGGGTGGCTAACCCCCACCACCATGTCCTCACTGCCCATTAGCCATGCTAGCTAGATAAAAGCTAGCATGACTGTGCCTACCCGCCCTGTGATCACACCTTCGTCTACAGTGCAGATGTACCCTGAGCCATCCCTGCACTGCCTGGAGTTCATGCTGTGCCACTTGTATCCAATCCTCACTTTGCACTGGGTCCTGGTGAATTAGTGCTGCCTGATACTGCTAAGGAATGGTGAGCTAGCACTATCTTGGCACTAGTAAGGGCATAGCGACACGTGCATACAGCAAGTGGTCATGATCTGCAACGACAGTAGTAACAGATGACACTCTTAGGCAGAAATAATTGGGGGGAAATATGACATTTGGTCACACCTGAGAAATCTACCTTGCTTTTCTTCTTAATTGCATTTCATCCTCCTTTCCCATTTGTCACCTTTCAGAGCAGCCCCTCCTGGTATTTCACAACAGGCTCCTGGTAGCGCCTTTCAGGAGTGAGGCTTGCTGCTCTCTGTTTGAGTAGAGTGTGACACATTCTGCTATGTAAATATGCTGGGTTCCTCTCTTTTTACCCTCACTTAGTTCTGTCTTGCTGTATTATTTATTTTACTTGTTTATGCAAAACAAAATAGAATCAGAATTAAAACCCTAAAAGATAAATGAACAAAACCAACCCACATTCTGCAATAAAAATAAACTGCCATCAACACACTAGCGGTAGGGTGACAGTTACTCTGTCTGGGCCTCAGTTGTCCCTGCTGAACCTGGCGCATGGACTGGGTTTGTGCTCCCCGAACATGGGCTGTCCAGCCCTGTGCCCTGGCTTCCACAGCTTATATTGGCCTCGAAGCAGTTGGAGAGTAGGCAGTGTTGGGGGCTTATTCCTTCACCCACTTACCTCCCTGGTCCTTCTCGCATGAACAGAGAGCAACAAAACCCTAAGTCCAAAGGTGCAAACAATTCAATGTTTATTGGGGTGAAGTTCCAGCAAGCATGATTCCAGTTTCCTTCCTTAGTGTTCCCCTTCCCAGCTCTGACACCACAGAGCCTTACACCTGTGTCCCTGTTCCCATTTCCCCACCCCCATTCCCCCCCTTCCTGATTGACTGCAGATTATATAGTAAAATTTGAGTTCTGCTTAGCTATACCTTAACCTATCGTTTTACTGAAATTTAACTAACCAATCCTAACATATTGTAACATGATTATTTAACCAATTATATCCCACCACTTTAATTAGTTTACACCCAGCAAAATTAATTATACAGCAGACAGAAACGATCCCAAAAACAGACAGAGATTCTTCAGACAAACAATAGGGAAATGGGGACAACACAGAAATGAGGATTTCACATCCCAGCTATTGATAAGTGAGTTCTTGCCAGACAGGATGCTATCAGACTAAGTTTCCTTTTACATCTTCTAGGCACTTCCCTTTCTCTGGAGGTGATAGGCATTATCAGGACAGGATTGTATTCCTAACAGCCCAATAGCACCTTATTTCAATGTGACTAGTTTGGAATGTGAGGATGTGACCGTTCGCTTCCCAGCTTATGGCTGCCTCTGCTGCTTAGCCAAAGGCCTTAGCCTAAGAACAGGGCCTCAGACTGTCACAGTAAGAGAAGGCCCTTACACCGACAGACAGTGATTTTGATTCTTTCTTTTATACCTCTATAACTAGCTAAGTGATAAGAATACACCTAAATTCTTAGAGTATAGGCCTTTACAGACAGGCCTGAATATCTATATCCTAACAGGCAGGATGCAGGTTCACCCTGTGTCTCTCCCCCTGCCCATCCCAGACAGCCACTGTTGTTATGGAAATTGCTGTATCATTAATGCTCCTGTATATGTGTATCCACCATGGGTTAGCAGGGTTGTGACAACATCTTCCCAGACCAGGGATGATGGGCAGCACTTAACTCCTAAAACCTGGTCAACAGATGTGCCAAGAGAGTTTGCTTGGGACAGATGCTTCCTCCTTGGGTTTGAGGGGATGGGGGCAGGGGTTTGGAAGAGTGGAAAGTTACCAACATGCAGAGCAAAGAAAGCCAGGTGTTGGAAAGAGGGCATATAAACAGGGAACCTACAGAGAGCAAGCAAGTGAGAGAGACACACAGAAGGTCTGGGCAAGAGGAAGCACTAGGTGGACAGCAACAGCGAGAGGAGATAAGCTGAGAACACCCCATTGTTCAGCACACAAACCATGGTCTGCAGGAGAAGGACCTAGAGGATCCAGGGCATGTCTATGCTACCGGGGAGTCTGAAGGGTCAGCTCTGAGCCAAGGGCCTGGGCAGCTGGACAGCAGGTTCTAGCTCTCTAAAGGAGGTGCTAGATAGAGGATCTGTGCCCTGAGAGTGCGCCTAGGGACCCCAAGATGGGGCAGTGGCTGTTCAGGCTCCTGAGGGACTCATTGTCTGTGGTCTCTCACAGCAGTCTAATCAGGGGGGAAAGGGGGCACTCGCATGGGAGCTGTGCAGCCTTGCAGCAGCTGAAGAAAGTCAGGGTGCGGCACAAACCCTGCAGCAGAGGAAAGTGTCCAGAGCTAGCACCATCAGTGCTGTGCCTGATGCTGATGCCCGTACACCAGGAACATTCCCCCAGGTTTACATGGCTGCTCTGTGCCCACTCCATGAAGGCTTCAGAGCCAATGTCAATTGCTCACAGCACAACAATGACCTGCCAGCCGTCACAGTGCTCCACAGTCCAACTAGGAGGAGTACCTGCATCAGACCCTGTGGCATATAGCAGGGTCCTTTTCTGTCAAAGGCACCCAAGAGGCAGACAGCATTGGGCTGTCCTAGAGGACAGAGAAGCCATAAGTCAGGGAGAAGGAGACCGAGCCAGGTTCGAAGATTTGTAGCAGAGAAAAAATGAAGATGACTGCGAGAGGCCCTAGCTTGCTAAAATAGTATCAAAAAGCGGGAAATCTTTCCCTGTCCCAGGCCCTGGCCTATTTGTGCAGAGCCGGATCCTGAGCTCACACTCGCTGTACACCCAAGAGCAAGCCTGGGCCTTTCTGTGCAAAGCCGGATCCTGAGCTCACAATCCCTGTGCACCCAGGAGAAAGCCCTGGCCTATCTGTGCAGAGTGGAGTCCTGAGCTCACACTCACTGTGCACCTGGGAGCTAGGGTGGCCAACTTTCTACTCACACAAAACCGAAACCCTTGTTCTGCCCTGGTCCCGCCCCTTCTCTGAGGCCCCACCCCCACTCACTCCATTATCATAGAATCATAGAATATCATCTAGTCCAACCCCCTGTTCAGAGCAGGACCAATCCCCAACTAAATCATCCCAGCCAGGGCTTTGTCAAGCCTCACCTTAAAAACTTCTAAGGAAGGAGATTCCACCACCTCCCTACATAACCCATTCCAGTGCTTCACCACCCTCCTCATGAAAAAGTTTTTCCTAATATCCAACCTAAACCTCGCCCACTGCAACTTGAGACCATTACACCTTGTTCTGTCATCTGCTACCACTGAGAACAGTCTAGATCCATCCACTTTGGAACCCCCTTTCAGGTAGTTGAAAGCAGCTATCAAATCTCCCCTCATTCTTCTCTTCTGCAGAGTAAACAATCCCAGTTCCCTCAGCCTCTCCTCATAAGTCATGTGTTCCAGTCCCCTAATCATTTTTGTTGCCCTCCGCTGGACACTTACCAATTTTTTCATATCCTTCTTGTAGTGTGTGGGCCCATAACTGGACACAGTACTCCAGATGAGGCCTCACCAATGTCGAATAGAGGGGAACGATCATGTCCCTCGATCTGCTGGCAATGCCTCTACTTATACATCCCAAAATACCATTGGCCTTCTTGGCAACAAGGGCACACTGTTGACTCATATCCAGCTTCTCGTCCACTGTAACCCCTAGGTTCTTTTCTGCAGAACTGCTGCTGAGCCATTCGGTCCCTAGTCTGTAGCGGTGCATGGGATTCTTCCATCCTAAGTGCAGGACTCTGCACTTGTCCTTGTTGAACTTCATCAAATTTCTTTTGGCCCAATCCTCCAATTTGTCTAGGGCCCTCTGTATCCTATCCCTACCTTCCAGTGTATCTACCTCTCCTCCCAGTTTAGTGTCATCTGCAAATTTGCTGAGGGTGCAATCCACACCATCCTCCGATTCATTAATGAAGATATTGAACAAAACCGGCCCCAGGACGGACCCTTGGGGCACTCCGCTTGATACGAGCTGCCAACTACACATGGAGCCATTGATTACTACCTGTTGAGCCCGACAATCTAGCCATCTTTCTGTCCACCTTATAGTCCATTCATTCAGCCCATACTTCTTTAACTTGCTAGCAAGAATACTGTGGAAGACCGTGTCAAAAGCTTTACTAAAGTCAAGGAATAACATGTCCACTGCTTTCCCCTCATCCACAGGAGGGACAGAGCCTGGCTGGGGGTGCAGGCTCCGGGGTGGGGCCAGAAATAAGGAGTTTAAGGGTGAGGGAGTGGGTATGGGCTCTGGGCTGGGGGCATGGATTCCAGGGTGGGGCCATAAATGAGGGGTTCAGGATGTGGGAGGGGGCTCTGGACTGCAGCAGAGGGTTGGTGTGTGGGAGGGAGTCGGGGTGCAAGGTCCAGGCAGCACTTACCTCAGGCAGCTCCCGGAAGCAGGGGCATGTCCCCGCGGCTTCTACACGGAGGCGTGGCCAGGTGGCTCTGCGCCCTGCCCCGTCCACAAGCGACATCCCCACAGCTCCCATTGGCCATGATTCCATATACAGTGGTGGTACCACCTCCTTACTCCTACTCCATAGTCCCATTTATACGTGCAAAGGTCACATTCATCCTCTTTGCTGCAGCAGTGCGCTGGGAACTTCTGGCCAGTTGATTTCACCGTGATCACTCAATTTTTTTCCGAGTTGCTGCTTTCTAGGGTTTTAGTGCGCCATCCTGGAAGTGCCATTTTGTTCCTAGATATAGGACCTTGTATTTGGCTGTGTGAAAACTTGTTTGAATGAGTTTAGCTTATCAAACAAGCCACATTGTTCTGTGGAACTGATTTGTCTTCTTGTTATTTGCCACTCCTCCAATTTTTATGGCATCGTCAAATCTTGCAAAAATTGTACATTGTCTTCCAGATCATGGATAAATATCAGTGTCAAGCTCTCCTGAAGTGACTTAAGTGCATGGGTACCAGCCACAGGGCAGGTTGTTAAGAAGCAGGGCACAAATCCCAAACTGGATGGGAATTCTGTACTTAGATTTCACCAACCAGTTATCAGTTGTGAACCTCTAAGGCACTATAACAGCCTTAACATGGAGTCACAGACAGTCCCCTTGGATACTCTTACATATCTCATCACCCCTGTGAGCCTGCCTTTGTGATAGGTGGTCCCTTACAGAAAAGATCACAGCAATATTCAGGCTGTGCCCAGTCCCAAAGGACCAGTCACTTACCCCAGGTTAACCCCACCTTATATCTCATTCTAAAGACAATGCTTGTAGCCAATCCTATAAAAAGCTATATAAAGATTTATTAAATAGGAAAGGGAGTTTGTATAGGGTTAAAACAGGTAAACATACAGACACAAATGAGTTCCAGTCTTAAAGTTCAAAAAGTAATAGAAGCTTCTATAATAAGCAAGCGCTATATCATAGAATCATAGAATCATAGAATATCAGGGTTGGAAGGGACCCCAGAAGGTCATCTAGTCCAACCCCCTGCTCGAAGCAGGACCAATTCCCAGTTAAATCATCCCAGCCAGGGCTTTGTCAAGCCTGACCTTAAAAACCTCTAAGGAAGGAGATTCTACCACCTCCCTAGGTAACGCATTCCAGTGTTTCACCACCCTCTTAGTGAAAAAGTTTTTCCTAATATCCAACCTAAACCTCTCCCACTGCAACTTGAGACCATTACTCCTCGTTCTGTCATCTGCTACCATTGAGAACAGTCTAGAGCCATCCTCTTTGGAACCCCCTTTCAGGTAGTTGAAAGCAGCTATCAAATCCCCCCTCATTCTTCTCTTCTGCAGGCTAAACAATCCCAGCTCCCTCAGCCTCTCCTCATAACTCATGTGTTCCAGACCCCTAATCATTTTTGTTGCCCTTCGCTGGACTCTCTCCAATTTATCCACATCCTTCTTGAAGTGTGGGGCCCAAAACTGGACACAGTACTCCAGATGAGGCCTCACCAATGTCGAATAGAGGGGAACGATCACATCCCTCGATCTGCTCGCTATGCCCCTACTTATACATCCCAAAATGCCATTGGCCTTCTTGGCAACAAGGGCACACTGCTGACTCATATCCAGCTTTTCGTCCACTGTCACCCCTAGGTCCTTTTCCGCAGAACTGCTGCCTAGCCATTCGGTCCCTAGTCTGTAGCTGTGCATTGGGTTCTTCCGTCCTAAGTGCAGGACCCTGCACTTATCCTTATTGAACCTCATCAGATTTCTTTTGGCCCAATCCTCCAATTTGTCTAGGTCCTATATGTCGTTTAGGGCTAACACAGGCCAAGCACTGAGGATCTTTTGCTTATGCCTAGTAATCCTTGCCCTCCAAGTCCAAGCAGCATAAAAATACAGTTCCTCTTTCTTAGGGATTTTTATTCCTTGCCCTCTTCTGCTTTGAGTTGCAAATTCAGGTGTTGAGAGCAATTCACTCGCACGTCTTCATCATGGGGTGGGGAGAGCAATCAACAGTCTTTTGTCCTCTGCAAAACCATGCTCTGAAGTGTCCCGAGCCTGTGTTTGCCCATAGCCTGGAATGGGTGACAGGAGATGGATCACTTGATGATTACCTGTTCTGTTCATTCCCTTTGAAGCACCTGGCATTGGCCACTGTCAGAAGACAGAATACTGGGCTAGATGGATCAGTGGCCTCACTCAGTATGGCAATTCTTATGATGTTCCACAATGGTTCATGGAATCATAGAACCATAGGGTTAGAAGGGACCGCAAGGGTCATCTAGTCCAACCCCTGCCAAGATGCAGGATTTTTCATGTCTAAGCCATCAGAGACAGATGGCTATCCAGCCTCCTTTTGAAAACCTCCAATGAGGAAGCTTCCATAACCTCCCTAGGCAGTCTGTCCATTGTCCTACTGTTCTTACAGTGAGGAAGTTTTTCCTGAGATTTAATCTAAATCTACTATGCTGTAGTTTGAACCCATTGCCTCTTGTCCTGCCCTCTATGGCAAGAGAAAGCAACTTTTCTCCATCTCTTTCAGGTCAACCTTTCAAATATTTAAAGACCGTTATAATATCCCCCCTTAATTTCCTCTTTTCCAAACTAAACATACCCAGTTCCTTCAGCCTTTGTTCACATGGCTTGTATTCCATCCCTTTCATCATCTTTGTCACTCACCTCTGGTGCCTTTTCAGTTTCTCTACATCCTTTCTATACAGTGGTGACCAAAATTGGACACAGTACTCCAGCTGAGGCCTAACCAGTGCTCAATAAAGCGGTACTATCACCTTCCATGACTTGCATGTTATGCCTCTCTTAATGCAATCTAAAATTGCATTTCCTTTTTTTGCAACAGCAGTGCATTGGTGACTCATGTTGAGGTTGTGATCCACCACAACTCCCAGATCCTTCTTAGCAGTGCTGCTGTGAAGCCAGTTTCCTCCATTCTGTATTTTTGAATTTGGGTTTTCTTCCGTAAGTGTAACACCTTCCATTTGTCTTTGTTGAATTTCATGTTGTTGTCGATAGCCCAGTTCTCCAGTTTATCAAGATCCCTCTGAATTTTAACTCTGTCCTCCAAAGTATTGACAACTCTCCACCCAGCTTTGTGTCATCTGCAAATTTGATCAGCATGCTCTCTATTCCTATATCCAGGTCATTAATAAAGATGTTAAACAACACTGAGCCTGGATCAGATCCCTGTGAAACCCCACTTCAGACCTTTCTCCAATCTGACATCATTCCATTAAGACCTATGTCATAAATATAAAGGAAAGGGTAATCACCTTTCTGTATACAGTGCAATAAAATCCCTCCTGGCCAGAGGCAAAATCCTTTCACCTGTAAAGGGTTAAGAAGCTAAGGTAACCTCGCTGGCACCTGACCCAAAATGACCAATGAGGGGACAAGATACTTTCAAATCTGGAGGGGGATAAAAAGTTTTTTGTCTGTCTGTGTGATACTTTTGCCGGAAACAGATCAAGGATGCAAGTCCTTCAACTTCTGTAAAGTTAGTAAGTAATCTAGCTAGAAAATGCATTAGGTTTTCTTTGTTTGGGCTTGTAAATTCGCTGTGCTGAAGGAAATGTGTATTTCTGTTTTTGTGTCTTTTTGTAACTTAAGGTTTGCCCTAGAAGGATTCTCTATGTTTTGAATCTGATTACCCTGTAAGATTATCTTCCATTCTGATCTTACAGAGTTTTCTCTTATCTTTTTTTGTTCTTCTAATAAAGTTCTGATTTTTAAGAATCTGATTGCGTTTTTTGGGTCTTAAAAATCCAAGGGGTTTGTGCACATCTTGTTTATTCTCAAGCCTCCCCAGGAAATGGAGTGTAAGAGCTTGGGGGGATATTTTGGGGAAATAGGAACTCCAAGTGGTCCTTTGCCTGTTCTTTGTCTAAAACACTCGGTGGTGGCAGCATTTTACCTAATCCAAGGGCAAAGACTTTGTGCCTTGGGGAAGTTTTAACCTAAGCTGGTAGAAATAAGCTTAGGGGGTCTTTCATGAGGGTCCCCGCATCTGTATCCTAGAGTTCAGAGTGGGGAAGGAACCGTGACAACTTACTTATTGCTTATGGTTGTTTAACCAATTCTGTATCCACTTAATGGTAGCTCTGCCAGACCTGCATTTCTCCATCTTACTCATCAGAATGTCATGTGGGACTGTGTCAAAATCCTTGCTAAAGTCCAGATATATTAAGTCCATGCCCTTTTCCCCTATCCACCAAACCAGTTACGCTGTCAAAGAAGGAAATCAAGTTGGTTTGGCATGATTTGTTCCTGGTAAATCCATGCAGGCTGCAAGTGATCACCCTTCATCATCCAGGTATTCGCAAATGGAATGTTTTATACATTGCCGTAGTAGCTGGTGTTGATGGGCCTCCTTTGTTTGGCAGAAGATAATATCTCCTGTTGGAAACTAGTATTTCACACTAGCTAATGCTTCTTTCCTGATCGGTGATTTACAGTTACAGAGCAAACACAAATATTACCTTATAACATGGGACATGGGTATCATAAGTGAGATTAATACATGCAGAAGTTTAAAAGCACTTCATAAAGTCTAAAAGTGAGGCACATTTTTATAATCTAATACCTATTTTAATAATATTACCACAGGTGAGCCAGACTGGTCCCAGCTCTGTATTTGTCAGTGTTCAGTTGAGACTAGGCCCTTGGCATGAGCTGGCACCTGGTCTGCCAGCATCACAATCAGAATTTTCGTCCCCACTGGAAGGTGATTTTTTAAGGATGTGTTTTGCTTGTTGGATTTTTTTTGCTTTACAGACCAATTTCAAAACAGATCTGGCAGGATGGATTTGGCTCGCCACAGCCACCGCAGTAGAGTTGTTTGGAATTTTCCTCCACACATTTCTGGAAGAAGCATCTCAAAGCCTGAGATATAATCCCTTGTATCAGAGGCCTGGCATGAGGCCTGAGCTAAAGCAGCAGGCAGGCTTTGCTGATATAAAGCAAAGTTAGCAAAAGTCAGGCGGTGAGCAAACCTCAGGCTCTGCCTGCTTGCAGGTTCACAGAACCCGGCAAGAGCGGGGCGGGTATTGCAGACACACACATTCCTAAGAAGTGCTAGGCAAAGAGCACTCACACCAACACATCCCAATATCAGGTGGTACCAGAACACCCCAATATCAAGGATGGTACAAAAACATTCCCCAAGGATAACAGGAACACACTGATCCCTCCTAAAAGATTAGGTCAGGATGACAGTATGATGAATAGAGATGTTTTTATGAAAACGACAGGTACAAGGAGATGGGTGATAACTAGCATGTCAGGGGGCAATAACTAACTATGTCAGAGGGGCAGTACGTAACTTGTTTGTATCAGGGTATAAAGAGGTATCTCTGAGAGAGTGTCTTGGTCTAGGCAAGGGGGGAATGGAAAGTCCCACCATTCACTAAGCTGTGTCCATTGTTACGGGCATACATGTATTAGTGGTCTGGTAGAGTCTGCGGGATACTAGTACCATGCTTTGTCGACAATAAACGTGGCCTGATGCCTTAATTCGTGCCTTAATTCATACCTTAATGGATCTTGTGGTCATTGGGCGGTTCACTCAAGGTCTGCTGTGCCAGCTGTCTGCGCAGAGCTGGGGCAGCACACAGGGAGAACACACACACGAAGTGAAACATCTAACCACACTCACATGAAGATGCAGGGCTGCTCTGCTGATTCATCCCAGCAGCCACACCAGATGGGTCTTATTAGCTACAATTTGAAAAAATAAAAGGTGGAGACCTTTTAAAGCAAGGGCAGGATGAGGGTGAGAGCAAGGAGCTCTTGCAGTGAACCATCCTCTACAACAGCCAGTTCAGGCTAAGTTCTGTTGTTCTTAAGTTAAACATAAATGAAAGCCTGAGGAAAGGAGCTGAATTTGAGGGGTGTGTGAGAGCGAGGGAGCGAGCATGTGCTGTGTTGAGTGGTGGAAGAAGAATGTCTATTCATACCTCCTGTCATTTCTGGATACCTACACAAAGGGGACAATGGAAGAGGTCCTCCCGCCCCCTGCAGTGGGGACAGCAGCAGCTAACCCAGGCTTCAGTTCTACAGCAGCAGCAGCAGCAAACCCAGCAGGCCTGGCAGCACCTTCTGAAGTGTAACCCCTCTGCCAGGTGGAGCAGCACCCGGGGCCAGGTTCAATAGCTAGGGGCTCCTTTTCAACAATACAAAACACAACCATCTTGAGCCCCCACCCAGTAACTTGGGAAAATTACACACTACCCCTGAGCACCTCTGAGAGGCAATACTTCCCCACTTGCAAGCACAGAGTCTGAGTATAGGAAAGAAACTTTTAATGAAAGGAGGGAAGTCATCCAACATTAAATAGGGAAAATGCCGCAAGCAGGATTCAGAATCATAAAACTGAGCAGGACACCCACCCACCCCAGCGTGTGTGGGGCAGTGTTTTCTGCCTCATGTTCTCAAGCTCTATAATGAACAGTTCCTTTTCTGTGCCCCTTTCTGCTCCCACACCATACTCCACTCTCAGTAGGTGTCCTTGGTCAGTGAGGACCCCGGATTCAGAGGTGCAGCTGCGTGAGTTCACCTCTCATCTGTAGAAGAAGGCACCTTGCTTGCTCTGGCTGACCGCCTGCCAACTGCTGTTCCTTTCCACTTGCCCTCTTGTCAGCCACCGTTCCTCTCGCCTATCAGCTTCTGCCACCTGCCTCTCTGCTGTGACCTCTTGAGAGTCCGTCCAACTCTTAGTGACTGTCTGCACCTAATGACTTTCAGTTTTCAGCTCTAGGGATTGCATAACATAACAAAAGACTCCTAACACAGCCTATTTAGCTTTATCTTTGAACAGGGGAGAGGAACAGGTTAAACCTGACGGGAGAGTCTACACTTCCTGGCTAGGACACCTGTCCCCACCCCTTTTACTTTCACAGGGGTCTGGCATTCGAGTCTCTGGCTTAACGAGTCCCTTTCAACTGAGGGTGACCCCTCAATCGAGACGGGCTCAACACAGTTCTGCTCCCTTTTACTCATACAGTAAAGATAACAATATTGATAACATTTCATTCCCCTGCATTCAGTACTAAAGTGATTTGTAACCTAACACCAGCCAAAGTTGATAACTTTGAGCTACATAGCTCCTGTCTGCTAGATACCTATGCAGAGTAGGTGTGTTCATGTGAATACAGTTTGCTCTTGAAGTCTCTCCCCCTCCCCAACTAGCTGTCGGGGAGAGCTCATTCAGACCCTGATTACAGAAGGAACAGCTGAAGCAGGCTGCAGTGGAGCAGGAGCCTCAACAGTTCCAGAAGCTGCTGCTTCAGAGCCATTTAACTGAGAGGCACTGCCCAAACCACCAGGAAATGCAAGCGCAGACCAGAAATAGAAACCCCATTTGAGTTCCTGTAGTTTTATTATCAATGATCAAGATCCAGTGCTTTCTTTGAAAGAGGGACCTACATTTTGCAGCATGCTGGGGGCCAGGCTGCAGAGTCTACAGCACATTCTAATAACTTCAGCAGTGAAGATTATTTTTGAACTGAGTATGACAATGAACACTGCAGTGAGTGCAGTATCCCTAGTATTAGTTATTTCCATATTAAATCAACCTTAGTCTCCTTAACTTTCAATCTTTCATGTGCTGCAGATGGCTCAAGAGAAGAAGCATAACTGCATTCTCCAGGTTGTCATGGGAAGCTTAGCTGTCCAAGGGACAATTGGGGCTACAGTCAGCTGATAAGATTTGGGAAGCAGTTTGGGATTATGAGATAAATACATCAACTGATGTTTCTGCTAAAATGATCATCAGTGAAATAGGTAATAAAGTTGACACATTGTCATCATTGTACTCCAGCATCAGCACCCATTCATATGAATGTGAGCAGTTTAAATCTCTCAGGCTATGTCTACACTACAAATTACTTCAGTATAACTTATGTCACTCAGGGGTGTGAATAATCCACCCCTTGAGCGACTTAAATTATACAAACCTAAGCGCCAGTGTAGACAGCGCTAAGTCAGCGGGAGAGCTTCTCCCATTGGCATAGCTACTGCCTCTCGCAGAGCTAGGAGTTATTAAGCCGATGAGAGAGCTCTGTTCCATTGGCTTGGAGCATCTTCACCAGAAGCAGTACAGAGGCACAGCTGAGCTGCTGCAAATGATGGAGTGTAGACATAGCCTCAGACTCAGGAACATGACATAGTCTTACTTGCACATAGTTCCCAACCATAAGGTTAGAATTGTGATATTTGAAACTTGAAAGTTTTCTGCAGCAAGAGGGCTGAACCAAGGGGAGGGAGGGATTCTGCAGCAGCAGCCCTGCTAATGATGCTAGTAAATTGTATCAGAAGGATTCTCTCATTTTGCGAAGAGAGATGTAATAGCATGGGCTATTCTCACTGGCACTAATCTCATTAGTCTGTTTACAGTGCATCCTCCTGCACCATTTGCTGCTAGAAACAGACTCTTGCTTTGTGTTTGTCTGATGTTAAGAGTCAGAATGAGCAGATGGAAATAAAAGATTCCTAGTAACATTTGAGCCCTTACAGTGATCTTAAACACAGCACATTACAGCTTCCAGGAGATGGGGAGGTGAGTCCTTATTCAGGCAGGAGATGAGGTGGGGTGAGAACTCATCCTGCCAGGAGATGGGGCAGAAGGGTGAGAGCCAGTGCTGAGGGGAGATGTGGGAGAGAGTGCCAGCACTGAGGGGCAGGGAGGCGGCGAGTGTGCTCTCATGCCCCCTAACTCCAGGGGTGAAAGTAACTGAGGACACTTACTGGTGGGGGGGGCCTCCGGCCCCCAGAAGGGGCGGGGCCTCTAGTGGAAGGGGCAAGGCTGGGGGGGTCAGCATCCTCCAGCCAGCCCTTCCATGCTGCGTGGCCCTTGCTGCCCGGGGCTCCCACTGATTTAAAGGGCTCGGGGCCCCGGACGCTGCAGCTGCAGTAGCAGCAGCGGCATCCAGAGCCCCGGGCCCTTTTAAATCACTGGCCCCAGGACAGCTGCTCCCTTTGCCCCTGGCCCCCCCAGGCTCGGTGGCGGCCGGGGGGGGGCAAAAGGGGCAGGGACGTTAAAGTGCTATGGGGTCCTTTGCCACGGCAGCGCTTTAATGTCCCTGCCCCTTTTGTCTCCCCTGTTGGTGGCCCTGCCAGTACGGACCCTAGCAGCAGGGCAGCCGATGGGGGGAGGGGGCAGCGATGTTAAAGTACTGCTGCGGCAGCACTTTAATGACAGTCCTTTGCCGTGGCAGCGCTTTAATGTTGCTGTCCCCCCCACATCCCTACCCCATTGGCAGCCCTGCTGGTAGGGTCCGTACCGGCAGGGCCACTGACCGGGCAGGCAAAAGGGGCAGGGAGTGCTTTAATGTGGGCTGGGTACAGGTCAGTGCGGGTCCTTACCGGAACGCCGTACCGGCTCGTACCGGCTCACTTTCACCCCTGCCCAACTCCCTCCGTTGGTCTGAGAGCCACAGCTGCTGTTTGTCACTCTGAAATGGGGCATCTGGCAGACTGCTGTTTTTTCCACTGAGCCTCATGCATTGGCATGTGCTCTTTGCAGGCAGCATGGCCTAGTGGATGTGGCAGTGATTTGGGTGTCTAGAAACCAAGGTTCAATTCCTGCTTCAGCCATTGTCTTGCTATGTGGCCTTGGGCAAGTCTCTTTCCTTTCCCTGCACATTCCCACCCGAGCCTAAGGGTAAGTCTATGCTCAGAGCTGTAGGTGTGCGCTCCACCTCCAGAAGGTGTACCTGTGCTAGCTCTGATAGAGCCATCATGCTAAAAATAGAGTGTAGCTGTGGGAGGGTCTAGTCACCCCACCTTCATACTGCCCAAGACATTAAGTACATACTCCAGGCAGCTAGCCCTGCATGCTGCCAGGGCTACACTCTCTGTTTAGCATGCTAGCTCAATGAGACCAAAGGCGGGTATGTCTCCTAAAGTGGGAATGTACATCTCCAGCTTGAAGTGCAGACATACCCTCAGGTTATGTCTTCATTGGGAAAATAAGGTGTTAGAAAACATGCTAATGTACCTAACATGTTATTAACATCACTTTCTTTGTCCTCTAAGCAGAGTCTAGAGCTTTAAGAAAAGGAGTACTTGTGGCACCTTAGAGACTAACAAATTTATTTGAGCATAAGCTTTCATGAGCTACAGCTCACTTTGCCTCACTTCAGCTCACGAAAGCTTATGCTCAAATAAATTTGTTAGTCTCTAAGGTGCCACAAGTATTCCTTTTCACGGATACAGACTAACATGGCTGCTACTCTGAAACCTGTCTAGAGCTTTAGTTGCTCGTGTTTAAACTCCAGAGGAGGAGCATATTACTTAACACGTTTTTGAACACATCTCATTTTCCCAGTGTAGACAAAATTCTAGACCATGTCTGCTCTATGGGAGCTCCAGCGGCACAGCTCCAGTGCTGCAGCTGTGCCAATGTAGTGTTATCATGCAGATATTTACTACAGGGACAGAAAGGGTTTTCTATCAATGTAAGTAATCTGTCCATCTGAGTGGTGGTATCTAGCTCAACAGAAGAGGTCCTCTGTTGACCTGGCTGCGTCTACACTAGGGTTTAGGTCAGGTTAAGAATGTTGCTGAGGGGGTGTGAATTTTTCACACCCCAGAGCACCGTAGCTAGGTCAATCTACATTTTAAGTGTACATCAGGCCTCAGTTAACTGCTTTTTGTTGATGATGGACAGGTAAGAAGAGACTCCAACTCCCTCTCCCAAAGTCATGCTGGCTACGCAAGACTCACTCCAGTGAATGCAGTAAAACATATCTTAGGCCTGGTCCACAGTACAAAAATTACACTTTTACAATGACGTCAGTTAGGGGTATTATTATTGACTGATATATTTATACCAGTATAAGCCCTCGTGTGATTAATACATTCCTAGATTCCAAGGCCAGGAGGAACCATTATGATGATCTAGTCCGACCTCCTGTATAGCACAGGCCAGAAACCTGCCCCCAGATCATTCCTAGAACAGATCTTTGAGAAAAACACCCAATCTCACTAGAAAAATTGCCAGTGATGGAGAATCCACCACAATCTCTGTAAATTGTTCCAATGGCTAATTACTCTCACTCAGAAATGTATGCCTTCTTTCCAGTCTGAATTTGTCTAGCTTCAGTTTCAGCCATGGGATCATGTTAGACATTTTACTGCTATATTAAAGAGCCCATTACTAAATATTTGTTCCCCATGCAGGTACTTACAGACTGTGATCAAGTCACCCCTGAGCCTTCTCTTTGTTAAGCCAAATATATTGAGCTCCCTGAGTCTATCACTATAAGGCAGGTTTTCTAGCCCTTTAATCTTTCTTATGGCTCTTTTTTGAACCCTCTCCAATTTATCAACATCCTTTTTGAATTGTGGACACCAGAACTGGGCACAGGAGTCCAGCAGCGGTCACACCAGTGCCAAATTCAGAGATAAAATAATCTCTCTACTCCTACTCAAAATTCCCATTTATGCGTCTAAGGATAGCATTAGCTTTTTTGGCCATAGTATCACAGGGAGAGCTCATGTTCAGCTGATTATCCACAATGATCCCCAAATATTTTTCAGAATCACTGCTTTCCAGGATAGAGTCCCCCATCCTGTAAGTTCTTTGTTCCTACATGTATACAGTCAGTGATGAGCTGCCAGAAGCTGAAGAACCAGTTCCTTCAGTCATTCCGGGTCTTTGGCGGCACTTCGGTGGCACGTCCTTCAGTCGCTCCGGGTCTTTGGCAGCACTGAAGGGCCCGCTGCCGAAGTGCTGCCGAAGTCGCGGAGTGAGTGAATGACATCCTAGAGGGTTTTTTTTAAATCAAAATATCATGTGGTACCAAGTCAAATGCCTTACAGATGTCTAAGTAGATTAGTGTGGTTGCCACTTTAGCCCTATAAAGGTGCCTTACACTGGTACAGCGTATTTTGTTTCCCAAATAAGCTATACTGGTGTAAGCACTTTTGTACTGGTAGAACTGCATCCACACTAAGGGGTATGGGGTGTCACTGGTTTTCACTATACTGGTATAGTGAAAGTGGCAAAGTCAGAAAAGTCACAGCTTAAACCCTGCAGTCTGTGCAGTAAGGTGGTGTACGTATACAACAGCACTGCATAGAATCATAGAATATCAGGGTTGGAAGGGGCCTCAGGAGGTCATCTAGTCCAACCCCCTGCTCAAAGCAAGACCAACGCCAACTAAATCATCCCAGCCAGGGCTTTGTCAAGCCTCACTTTAAAAACCTCTAAGGAAGGTGATTCCACCACCTCCCTTGGTAACCCATTCCAGTACTTCACCACCCTCCTAGTGAAAATGTTTTTTCCTAATATCCAACCTAATCCTCCCCCACTGCAACTTGAGACCATTACTCCTTGTTCTTTCGTCTACTACCACTGAGAACAGTCTAGATCCATCTTCTTTGGAACCCCCTTTCAGGTAGTTGAAAGCAGCTATCAAATCCCCCCTCATTCTTCTCTTCCACAGACTAAACAATCCCAGTTCCCTCAGCCTCTCCTCATAAGTCATGTGTTCCAGTTCCCGAATCATTTTTGTTGCCCTCCACTGGACGCTTTCCAATTTTTCCACATCCTTCTTGTAGTGTGGGGCCCAAAACTGGACCCAGTACTCCAGATGAGGCCTCACCAATGCCGAATAGAGGGGAATGATCATGTCCCTCGATCTGCTGGCAAAGCTCCTACTTATACAGCCCAAAATGCCTTTAGCCTTCTTGGCAACAAGGGCACACTGTTGACTCATATCCAGCTTCTCATCCACTGTAACCCCTTAGCCCTTTTCTATAGAATTGCTGCCCAGCCACTCAGTGCCTAGTCTGTAGAGGTGCATGGGATTCTTCCGTCCTAAGTGCAAGACTCTGCATTTGTCCTTGTTGAACCTTATCAGATTTCTTTTGGCCCAATCCTCTAATTTGTCTAGGTCTGTAGTGGGGCAGCTGCCCCACTCTGATCGGCAGGGGTTTAAAAGCAGCCAAGCTAGGCTAATTGGGGATGCAGCCACAGCTGTGGCCAGCTCAATCAGGGCCCAGCTGGCCCTTATAAGAGGGCTGGGGGCCAGAGCTGAAGGAGTCTCTCTCCAGCCCTGGAGGGAGAAGGGCTAGCTGCCTGAGAGGGAGGTACCTGAAGTGGAGCAGTGCTTGGGAAAGGCAAAGGGTGCTGGGGAGCTCCAGCCTGGTGAACCCCCAGGCTGAAGGCCTACAAAAGGTACTGGGGCTGCAAAGGGACAGCCTGGGGATAGCCAGAGGCAGCAGGTCCTAACTCCTTGCCAATGATGAATGGCCATTATAGACAGCAGTCTGCCCCAGTGAAAGGGGGCTAGATGGTGACTGGCAGTAGCTACTGAGGCAAGGTGGGATTAGAGGGTTGGGGGTTCCCCTAGGAGTGGAGACCCAGAGTGTGGGGGTACTGCTGGGGCAGAACCCTGAGGTAAAGGGGCACTGGAGTCTGGGAGGGACATGGGAGTCTGAGGCAGGCAAGCCACTGGCAGAAGGAGGTGCTCCATATGTTGGGGAGCTAATTCCCAGGATGACCAGCAGGAGGTGCCATGGTGGTGAGTCATTGACCTTGCTACAAGGTCGCACTGTATCCTATCCCTACCCTCCAGCATATCTACCACTCCTCCCAGTTTAGTGTCATCTGCAAACTTGCTGAGGGTGCAATCCACGTCATCCTACAGATCATGCATGGGTGTATTTGGCTTTTATTACTGTAACTGCACCTCAACTAGTCTGCCTTAGTTACCCCATCTGTAAAATCATCCCAGTGGTTAATTAGATCATGTTTGCACACAGCTCTGAATAGTGCTGCAATATGTAAGTACTATTAGCAGGTAAAGGTAGCTCTCTTTGGAACATTGCTCTTCTCACTTTGCCTGAGGCCAATCAGCCCAAGGCAGTACTATCTGTGGTGTAGCTGCCCCCCACTGGTGAGCTCCAACATGCTATCAAACCCTGGAACCTGACAGCCAGGATCCTGAGCCAAGATCCCAGTGCTGAGCGGGCAGCGGTGAATCTCAGTGAGACCCAGGCTGGCGTGAGAGATGGGAAAGCCCCTCGCTGGGTGGGATGGCAAGGCCTCAGGCTGCCTGCTGGAAGAGACCTGCTCTCAGAATGGAGAGGCTCAGGTTCATTCTTGTTTCAGCTGGCAGCTTTCTCCATCCTGTTCCCCTGCCCCAGTTATTTAAAATATATGCAAGTAGCTCAGCCCACCTCTGCTCCAGTGCACCACACATGGATACCCAGATGCATAGGGAGCATCTCAGCAATCCCAGCTCAGCCCCATAAATAATGCATTTGCTGAGGACTAAGGGACAGATTCTTGCCCCTGTGATGGCCTCTGTTTAATCCCCCAGTGATGTAGGGGGTCATAGAAGCAGGGTGGCCCCAGGAGTATGCCCCACATGGAGTAGCAGGACAGGGCCAGTCTATACAGATCTGTGCCACCTGCCTTTGCAGCCCCTGGGGTAAGGCCGTGGTTGGGATGGGAGGGGACATGCCAGGGCAGGAGAGGAAGTGGTCAAAGCCCTTTGCAGTGTGGTAGTTCTGGGCTGCAGTGCAGTCCACAGGCAGCCATGCCAGGCCGGTGTCAATTAGAGCAGCCCCTGGAGCAGCCCAGAATTCAGGAAGCACAAGAGGGTCTTAGGCCACCTTTGCCCCATTGTTCCTTGGCTGTGTCTCTTTAGGTGTAGCACAGAAGCTGGCCAATGCTTCCTATTGGCCTCCCCTTACCTTTTTCCCCCCTTTCTCATGCCTACTCATCTTGGGCCTGGCATTAGGGACATCTGTGGAAGATTGATGAGGCTCTGGGGGGAAGCTGATGCCTGAATGGCAAAGTTTATTAAGTTGGGGTAGGAAGCTCTGGAGGGCTGGGTTCACAATCAGGCTCCCAAAGGCAGAACATAAAGCATTCAGACACTTGGGATGCAGGGCTGATTACCAGCATCTTTCATCATTAAATATTAACAGTGAGGCTGCTTAAAGGCCAGTGAAAGAATTATAGAATTTAATACCTATCGTGCTCTATCAATAGGCTGGGAGAAATACAGGCCTTCTGGTGGTTTTTTTTTGTTTTTTTTTAAATGCTTCAGTGTAAGCTGGAAACCTGGCAAAATTAAACAGCACATCTCTTGGTTCGGAGCCACTGGGAATTGCAAAGAGGGAGCACTAGGGATCAGGCTTGTTTGATATGCTGGGGGAGTGAGCTCATTAAAACATAGAGGGAGGGATTGAGATCAGAAGAAGAGGAAATTAAAGCTTAATTTAAAAAATCCATCTGTAGAGAGTGACTGCGCCATCTCAGCACTTCTCTGCATAGCTGTGTGCTCGCTGGCTGCCTGGCAAGCTCCAGCTGCTGAGCTGTGGCCTTCTCCATGGTCACACCTGGGAGAGGACAAGAAACAGCCACGTATCCCCTTCTCTGTGGCACTGCCCTTGCCTGTGCAAGGTAACTGGACAAGAGCCTCAAGTCCTCTCACAAGCCCCTCCCAGCCAATGCAGTGTAGGGATCACACTCCACTAGCACTGCTACTGGGAGGCCAACGGAACACAGTACTCAAGTGCCTCTGCACTCCCACACCAGCATTCACAGCACTGCTACCACTGGGGAGCTGCTCCCGTCCCACTGCTGCCATGGGAGGTCTCCAGAAAATGCTGCCTAGAGGCACAGGAGAGAGAGAAAGACCTGCTGGAACAGTGAAGGGAGAGACCAAGCCAGGCACACCCAGTGCTTGCCATGCCCAGAAAGCCACGTTGACGCTTTTACTTCTCTCATCACCCTGCTCCTTTCCTGTATTTTCTCTTCCATTTTATATGGAAATTAGTTGTTGCTGCTCTGCCTCTTCACTGTCCATGCTGATACGCCTGGACAATCAATATAGCAATCAAGTGGGCTGGTCAAAGCCAGGCTGCCAACCCTCCTGTTTGTCCATTAGCAGAAAGAGGGTGCTCAGGGCCTCTCTCACCTCTGGCAGAGATCTTTCCCTCTCCATACTAATGCAGTCATTAAATACAAATCTCTTGATTTGCTGACACCTCGTAGAGCTGCCCTGTCTCACTACACTGATGGCTATCTCAGTGCAAGCAGAATGGAACAAAGCCAGGTGCTGTGGACACAATTCCAAAGTAAACCCAGGGCTTGAATGGGGCTGGATCTCACCCGATCAGTGATCTGTACATTTGTGTAGGGTATGTCTACACTACGCAGCTTTTAGCGACATGGCTGTGTGTTACAGCTGTGCCACTAGCAGTCATGCAGTGTAGCCGCTGATTGTCGGCTCTCCTGCCAACAAAAAACTTCCACTCCCAATGAGCAGCATTAGCTTTGTTGACAGGAGAGCACTCCTGATGACAAAGCGCTGTTCACATCGGCGCTTGTCGTCAGCAAAAGTTTTGTCTTTTGGGATGCGTGTGTGGGTTTTTTTAACACTTCTGAAAGACAAAAGTTTTGTTGTTCGGTTACCAGTGCAGACATAGCCTTAGACTGCTATCTTGTTCTCCTGCATTTCAGCCTTCATCTTTAAAAAAGTCAATTATATAGCCTTAGGCTTGTAAAGAAAACCTAGAATACATGTCCTACATGTAACTGGTGCAGTGACATATGCCTGAGTCTGCAGGGAGCCTGAAGCAATAGCTCATAGATGGGGGAATACATCATCTCAGTGATGGTTGTTTAAATGTCAGCACTGCTAACAGTTTCATTGCTGATCAAAGTATGGCAGGGAGGAGAAGGATGATCATATAGTGAAGATCTCCACAATCTGCTGTGAGTGGCATCCCATTCTGGTACCATCATTTCTGCCCCCCCCCCCCCCCCCAACTGACCCCTGGAACCAAAATGTCAGAGGGATGGAGTGGAGCCCAGAGCACATCTGATGGCCACCAAGGAAGAGAAAATTCCATATTGTGACACAGAACAGTCATGACCCCAGGCGCCCCAGAGCGCTGGGGGCCTGTTCTGATCTGCAGTGGGTGTAAGTTGGCTGGCTCCTCCCTGGCTGGAGGGTGTGCTGCTGCTGCTTTCTCAGGCTCTCTGCAGACTCAGGCAGACTGCACTGCACCGGTTACACTTGTGTTACATTTTCAAACTTTTCTTTGCAACCATGAGGATTAGAAAAATATTTATTTGAAATAAATGCTACCCCACCACTCTGCCTAAACCAGCCCTGCCCAGAGGTGCGTCTGACCCACCCCCGGAAGGGGGGCTGAACCTGAGTCTTGCAGCAGAGCACACATGATCATATTTAAACTAGTGCACAATCTACTGTGAGTGGTGCCTCACTGTGGCCTCTCAGGCAGGCGGAACTAGGGACCCTACCAGGGTGTTTTCCCAGGTGACCCACATGCTCCTGTGGAGCCAGGACTCAAATGCTGGCCCTTCCACTGCAAAGCACAGGCCTTTACCACTCAAAGAGATCTCCCTCCGCTAGTGCTAGGGTGGCCTCTAACAGCAGTGCTCCCACACATGCGCTGGCATCAGAAATCAATCCTCTCTGCTGTCCACACGTTTGCCACACTGCCACCTAGCTTAATGGTGACCTGAAGAGGGTTAGAAGTATCAGGTTTGTGCCTTTCTTTGTTCTTTCAGGGGGATAAAGATGTCCGAAAGGGTTTCCCCTTGCAAAAACAGTTCTTCATACTGCTTCTGTTCTCCTTAGAGACCTCAGGAGTGGCTATGCTAGGCAAGTGTTATGCTTGAAAGCCCATCCTGTGGATGGGGAGCTCACTGGCCCATGACTGATGGGCTCAGGGTTTGGCTGTTGAGCAGAAGAGCTTTTCTTACAAACATTTACCAAGTGGGTATCTAACACTGGGCTCTGAAGTAGCCCAGCAAAGGCTCCTGTGGGGCCCAGTTTCCAGATGGACTCTCCCAGAAGTCAGGAGAGTGTGTGTGTGGGTGCTCAGTACTTTTGAAAAATAGGTCACTTATTTGAGTGCTTAAGTATGGCCTTAGAGCCTAGCTGTGGACTGCAGGCCCAGCTGCTCAGTGCACCAAGATACACTCAGGGCAGGAGATGGGGGGAGAATGGCATCAAAGAGCATGTTATGCATCCTTGCTTATCTTGGTGCATCAGTGCCAGTCCTTACCCATTGGTGTCAATTAGAGCAGTATAGGGGCAGATCTAACTTACACCAACCGGCCACAGTCTCTATGGGACGTTAGGCCGGTTGTGAATTGTCCAGCACACCCCAGCATGCCTCTCCCACCCTCTAGTCTGGGTGTGTGTGTTGGGGGGAGCTGTCAACACAGGAACTAGCTACGCTGTTTTATGCCAGTGGAGAGCTCCCTGGCCTGCAGGGATTCTCGGCTGGCCAGCTGGGGCTGATTCAGTCAGTGATTCAGTCAGCAGAGTGGCGCACAGTGGTGGGAACCTGGACCTTGTAAGAGCACAGGAGTGGAACTCTGCCCTGTTGCTGTGTCGTGAGAAGGTAAGATTTTCTAGAGTGAGCTGGCTGGAGATCTCCTCATTTTTCAAGAAAAATCCCTCCTTGTAATTTGCCCATTGGGAAATGTCAGTTTTCCCCAGAGCATTCAGAAAATGAGTGAAAGTGGTTTTACCCTCCACATTCTCACTCAGGAAGAGTGAGGCCTCCCACAGCATAGGCTGGTGCCCATCTTTCCTCTCCTTGGCTGAACAGAAAGGTCATGGTCAGGGGTGAAAGTGGGTTGGTGCGGGCCAGTACGGCATACCAGTAAAAAGTGGACGCCAGTACTGGCCCATACGCAGCCGATGTTAAAGCGCTGCCACGGCAGCACTTTAACGTCATGGCCCCTTTTGCCCCCCCCGACCCCCACAGGGCTGCCGATGGGGGGAGGGGAAGGGGGAGAAAAAGGGGTAGCTGCCCTGACCTGGCAATTTAAAAGGGCCCAGGGCTCCCATTTGCTCCTTTATGCCTCCCACCGCTGTGGCCACAAGACCAGAGAAGATCTGCCCCGACCCTTTACGGCCCAGGGCCGCAGTCAGGAGTGAGAGCTCCCCCAGCCCTGAGGCTGTGGCAGGGAGCTAGAGCTCCTCCAGTCCTGGGGCTGCAACCAGGGTCCAGGAGCTGGGGCTTGCCCCGCTACCTGGAGCTTCTGCCAAGGACTGGGCTTGAGGTGCAGGAGTGTCCATTTTTCTGGGGACCCCAAATTTTCTGGGGACCCCATCAGCCCCGTGGCTAATCCACCATTGAGTGTATTCCACATAGGAGAGCATGGGGGCCTGCAGTCTTAGCTCCAAAATCTCATCTGCTAGTTGCTTCCCAGGACAATACCCACTATGCTCCTACATCTCCTCTTTTCTCACTGTTTTGGGCTCTTTATCCATTCCATCCTCTTCTTCTGTTTCAGTCCTCTCTTCCCCCCTTCATTTCTACTTTAGTCTTAAGTCACATTTATGCTGCAACATGATCACCAGTGTTTCATGTACCTTGAGTTCTAGAATTTCTCCCCCGAGCTCTTTTAAACTAAGGGCTGGGGGAAAGCCAACAGGTGCATAGGAGTACATGGTATGGCCAGAGGCATCCCTTAGGGGAGGATCTATTAATGGAGATTCTCTATGTGCTAGTAAGGAGGAGAGGATGGAAGATGAAAAAATACAGGTAGGATCTGATGAGAAACAGTCAAATGAAAAAAGGCACATTCAGTTTTTAAAGTGCTTATATACAAATGCTAGAAGTCTAAATAATAAGATGAGTGAACTAGAGAGCCTCATATTAAATGAGGATATTGATATAATAGGTATCACAGAAACTTGGTGGAATGAGGATAATCAATGGGACACAGTAATACCAGGGTACAAAATATATAGGAAGGATAGAAAAGGTTCTGCTGGTGGGGGAGTAACGCTATATGTGAAAGAAAGCGTAGAATCAAATGGAGTAAAAATCTTAAATGTACCAAATTGTACCATAGAATCTCTATGGATAGTAATTCCATGCTCTAATGATAAAAATACAGCAGTAGGGATATATTACCAACCAGCTGACCAGGATGGTGATAGTGACTGTGAAATGCACAGGGAGATTAGATTAGAGATTAAACTAAAAAACTCAGTAATAATGGGGGATTTCAGCTATCCCCATATTGACTGGGAACATGTCACCTCAGGTCGGGATGCAGAGATAAAGTTTTTTGACACCTTAAATGACTGCTACTTGGAGCAGCTAGTCCTGGAATCCACAAGAGGAGAGGCAATTCTTGATTTAGTCCTAAATGGAGCACAGGACCTAGTCCAAGAGTTGAATATAGCTGGATCGCTTGGTAATGGTGACCATAATATAATTACATTTAACATCCTTGTGGCAAGGAAAACACCACAACAGCCCAACCCTGGAGCATTTAATTTCTGAAAGGGGGACTACACAATAATGAGGAAATTAATTAAACAGAAATTAAAAGGTATAGCGCAAAAACTGAAATGCCTGCAAGCTGCATGGAAACTTTTTAAAGATTCCATAATAGAGGCTCAACTTAAATGTATACCCCAAATTAAAAAGCAAAGTAAGAGAATAAAAAAAGTGCCACCGTGGCTAAACAACAAAGTAAAAGAAGCAGTGAGAGGCAAAAAGAAATCCTTTAAAAAGTGGAAGTTAAATGCTAGTGAGGAAAATAGAAAGAAACATAAACTCTGGCAAATGAAGTATAAAAATATAATTAGGAAGGCTGAAAAGAATTTGAAGAACAGTTAGCCAAAGACTCAAAAAGGAATAGCAAAAGTACATCAGAAGTAAGTACATCAGACTTACATCAGTACGTCTGTACATCAGTAAGTACATCAGAAGAACATCAGAAGCAGGAAACCTGCTAAACAACCAGTGAGGCCACTGGATGATTGAGATGCTAAAAGAACACTCAAGGAGGATAAGGCCATTGCGGAGAAACTAAATGAATTATTTGCATCGGTCTTCAAAGCTGAGGATGTGAGGGAGATTCCCAAACCTGAGCCATTCTTTTTAGGTGACATATCTGAGGAAATGTACCAGATTGAGGTGTCATTAGAGGAGGTTTTGGAACAAATTGATAAACTAAACAGTAATAAGTCACCAGGACTAAATTGGTATTCACCCAAGAGTTATGAAGGAACTCAAATGTGAAATTGCAGAACTATTAACTGTAGTCTGTAACCTATCATTTAAATCAGCTTCTGTACCAAATGACTGGAGGATAGCTAATGTGAGGCCAATATTGAAAAAGGGCTCCAG
The DNA here is from genome assembly GCF_965140235.1 of Caretta caretta. Taxonomy (NCBI): domain Eukaryota; kingdom Metazoa; phylum Chordata; order Testudines; family Cheloniidae; genus Caretta; species Caretta caretta. The sequence continues at coordinate 40,731,365 of NC_134213.1, forward strand.
AGGTGATCCCAGCAATTACAGGCTGGTAAGCCTGACTTCAGTACCTGGCAAACTGGTTGAAACTATAGTAAAGGACAAAATTGTTTGACACATATATGAACATAATTTGTTGGAGCAGAGTCAACATGGTTTTTGTAAAGAAAAATCATGCCTCACCAATCTACTAGAATTCTTTGTAGGGGTCAACAAGCATGTGGACAAGAGGGATCCAGTGGATATAGTGTACTTAGATTTTCAGAAAGCCTTTGACAAGGTCCCTCACCAAAAGCTCTTAAGCAAAGTAAGCTGTCATGGCATAAGAGGAAAGGTCCTCTCATGGATTGGTAACTAGTTAAAAGATAGGAAAAAAAGAGTAGGAATAAATGGTCAGTTTTCAGATTGGAGAGCAGTAAATAGTGGGGTCCACCAAGGATCTGTATTGGGATCTGTGCTGGTCAACATTTTCATAAATCATCTGGAAATGGGGGTGAACAGTGAGGTGGCAAAATTTGCAAATGATACAAAACTACTCAAAATCGTTAAGTCCCAAGCAGACTGCAAAGAGCTACAAAAGGATCTCTCAGAACTGGATGACTGGGCAACAAAATGGCAGATGAAATTCAATATTGATAAATGCAAAGTAATGCACATTGGAAAACATAATCCTAATTATACATATAAAATGATGGGGTCTAAATTAGCTGTTACCACTGAAGAAAGAGATCTTGGAGTCATTGTGGATAGTTCTCTGAAAACATCCACTCAATATACAGCGGCAGTCAAAAAAGCGTACAGCATGTTAGGAATCATTAAGGAAGGGATAGATAATAAGACAGAAAATATCATAAATCCATGGTACACCCACATCTTGAATACTGTGTGCAGATGTGGTCGCCCATCTCAAAAAAGATGTATTGGAATTGAAAAAAGTTCAGAAAAGGGCAACAAAAATGACTAGGGATATGGAACAGCTCTCCTCCTCTATGAGGAGAGATTAATAAGAGTGGGACTTTTCAGCTTGGAAAAGAGACAACTAAGGGGGGATATGATAGAGGTCTATAAAATCATGACTTGTGTGGAGAAAGTAAATAAGGGAGTGTTATTTACTCCTTCTCATAACACAAGAACTAGGGGGCCACCAAATGAAATTAATAGGTGGCAGATTTAAAGGAAACAAAAAGAAGTGTTTTTTCACACAATGCACAGTCAACTTGTGGAACTCCTTGCCAGAGGATGTTTTGAAGGTGAAGATTATAACAGGGTTCAAAAAAGAACTATATAAATTCATGGAGGATAGGTCCATCAATGGCTATTAGCCAGGATGGACAGGGATGGTGTCCCTAGCCTCTGTTTGCCAAAAGCTGGGAATGGGCAACAGGGGATGGATCACTTGATGATTACCTGTTCTGTTCATTTCCTCTGGGGCACCTGGCATTGGCCACTGTCGGAAGACAGGATATTGGGCTAAATGGCTCTTTGGTCTGACCGGATATGGCCGTTCTTATGTTCTCCACTAGAGCAGCTGATGTCATGTGACTGTCCTGAATGAATGGGAGCATCGGGAATTAAAATCCACCTACCACTGAACCATAGGAGGTTGGGTTATCAGACTTGCCTAGGGAGGCTTTCTCCCATTCTGCATTCCCTAATGATTTGTCTAGTCTAGTCTGAAATGTCTCCAGGGATGGGGCTCCCAGCACCAGTGTCCGGTCTAGCTCAGCTGCAGAGGTTTTTCTGACATTGTAATTCACATACATTTCCTTTTTCTGCTTTCATCCCAGTACAGCACAGCACATTACACCACTGTGTACCATGCTAAATTATTCCTCCTCTTCCATGTTTACATCATTCAGATACACATAGACAGTTATCATTTCCCCCTTCCCTTTTAGGCCTCACTTAGGGAAGCTGTACAGATATCGTCCTTTTAAGTTTTGAATTAATTTTACAAATACGGTACATTTGCATGACACTGTGAAGGGCTAGAGCCTCAGCTGGTGTACATCAGTATAGCTCAATCTAGACACATATATATTACATCTGCAGAAAGGCGTTCCCTTTATCCACAGATGCTTCAAGCCTGCAAACACTTACACACAAGTAACTTTACCCGAGTGATTAGTCTCACTGAAAGAAAAGGAGTACTTGTGGCACCTTAGAGACTAACCAATTTATTTGAGCATGAGCTTTGGTGAGCTACAGCTCACTTCATCGGATGTTGCATCCGATGAAGTGAGCTGTAGCTCAAATAAATTGGTTAGTCTCTAAGGTGCCACAAGTACTCCTTTTCTTTTTGTGAATACAGACTAACATGGCTGTTACTCTGAAACTAGTCTCACTGAATTTCATTGCGATTATTCATGACTGAAGTTATTCACATGCTCAAGTCTTTGCAGGATTGCAGCCAATTACATGCTCTTATTTTTTTAAAGCCAGTTTCTCTGCTATGATGTGTCCTTATTTCCTAATGCTGTTTATTCATTGGGGTTCCATTATCTTCTACGTGTTTAGAGATTTTCTTTCTTAGTATTTGTACCATTATTTTACTAATGACTGAAGTTAGACTAACTGGATGGTAGTTGTCAGGATCACTTTTCTTTCTCTATGTGAAGATTATTACTACATTTGTTTTTTTCCCAATCTTTTAGTTCCTCTCATTCTTCATGTCTTTTCAAAAGGAATTGTCAATATTTATTTCTATATTTTAAAAAGGGTAAAACAGACAATGCAGGGACATATGTTAGCCTGATGTCAAGCCAAGATAAAATATTGAATGGTTAAGTTGGGGCTCTATCAACAAAGAATTAGAGGCTAAAAATATAATTAATATCAGTCAGCATAATTTCCTGGAGGGTAGATCTTGACAAATAAACTTGCTGTCTTTTTTTGACAAGATGACAGGTCTGATCTAATATACTTGAATTTCACAAAGGTATCTGACTTAATACCACATGACATTTTGATTAAAAAAGTTTGATTTCATTATATGGAATTAACATGGCACACATTCTATGGATTAAAAACTGGGTCATTGACAGATCTCAGAATATAGTTGTTGAGGAGATATGAATGAGCAGAACTATTGCTAGCAGAGTCCACCAGGGAGCAGTTCTTGGTCCAACGCTGTTCAATAATTTTATTAACAATCTATACAAGGAGGTAAAATCTTTGCTGCTGAAGTTTGTGGATGACATAAATATTCATACGGGTAGTACATAATAAGGAGGACAGGTTACCATTACCAAATGATCTGAATCACCTAGTTAAATGGTTGCAATCCAACAAAATATGTTTTTACTCAAACAAATGCAAGATAATACATCTGAGAACCAAGAATGCAGGTTACAGCCACAGGATGGGAGACTGTCTTGGAAAACAGTGACTCAGAGAAGGACTTAGTGGTCACTGTAGATAACCACCTCAGTATGAGCTCTCGATGCGATGCTGTGGCAAAAAGGGCTAATGTGATCCTCAGATGAATGAAAAGGGGAATTGCAGGTAGAAGTGGGGAACTGATCTTGCCTCTGTATGTAACATTGGTAAGACCTCTACTAGTGTACTGGTTTCAGAGTAACAGCCGTGTTAGTCTGTATTCGCAAAAAGAAAAGGAGTACTTGTGGCACCTTAGAGACTAACCAATTTATTTGAGCATGAGCTTTCGTGAGCTACAGCTCACTTCATCAGATGCATACCGTGGAAACTGTATGGAAACATTCCACGGTATGCATCCGATGAAGTGAGCTGTAGCTCACGAAAGCTCATGCTCAAATAAATTGTTTAGTCTCTAAGGTGCCACAAGTACTCCTTTTCTTTTTACTAGTGTACTGTGTCCAGTTCTAGTGTCGGCACATCAAGAAGGAAGTGGAAATACTGGAGAGAATTCAAAGGAGGGCTACAAAGATGATCCAGGGGCTGGAAAATAAGCCATACAATGGGAGACTTAAGCAGCTCACTTTATTCAGCTTATCAAAGAAAGGGTGAGAGGTGACACGATTGCTGTGTCTTGGCGCTGACACATGGGAAAGAGATCTGATAGTGTGTGTGTGTGTGGGAGGGGAGATTCAACCTTTCTGGCAAAGGCAGAACAAGATCCTATGGCTGGCAGCTAACATCGGACAAATTCAACCTTGAAATATGATGGAGTTTTCTCGCAGGGAGGGTAGCTAAACACTGGAACAGATTACCTGGGGAAGAAGCAGACTCACCAGCACTTGTGGGCTTTAAAAAGAGATTCTTTCTTGTATGAAAGATATTCATTCGTCCAATTTTTATGAGAGATTCTGTGCATGCAGGGAGTTGGGCTGGGTGTCGTCTGTGCTCCTTCTAGGGGCCTGCGAATCTGTGTGTGCTCCTGTTCATCCCCTTCCTTCCTGGGCCACAGGGGGAACAGGTTTGCCTACATTGCTAACAACATGCTCAGAACACTTGCAGATCTGCACTAAGACTGACTATAATCCGGTCTCATGTCCTAAGGCTTCAGGCAGTCACCTGCTGGGGTCAGGAAGGATTTTTTTCCCTGATGCATACTTGGCTAGATGTGTCAGTAGCTTATTTTTGCCTTCCTCTGAGCATCAGAGATTGGCCACCGCTGGAGATGGAACACTGATTGGGATGTACCAGTGCTCTGAAGTGGTGCACCTTTTTCTAGGTGCCTGGCTGGTGGGTCTTGCTCACATGGTCACACTTATTGCCCAATTTGGGGTTGGGAAGGCATTTCCCCGAGGTCAGACTGGCAGGGATCTGTGTGTGGGGGGTCACTTTCCTTCACAGCATGGGTTGAGATTTGCTTGCTGGGGTCATCTGAACACTCCTTACCTAATCAGTTCCCTGCCAGTGCAGGGGCCTTGGGCACTGGAGCCCCTCAGTCCCACCTGTTCACTGCCTGGGGCTCTCAATAGTTCTGTCTCCTGAGGACTGAAATGCTTTGGTCTAATTAAAGTCACTGGGCTCAATACAGGGGTAGCTGGGCGCAATGTAATGGCCTGTGAGGTGCAGGAGGTCAGATGAGAAGGTGTAATGGTCCCATCCAGCCTTAAACGCTATGAAGTAGCTGTAGCTGACTTGCTGATTCTCTTCACATTTAAGGGTACGTTATTCAGGCCCATTGTTTTGTATAAACTCAGCTGTCCAAATATTCATTTGCCTGTTTGTAGGGAGGTGGTGTCGTCCCCTGGTGCCCTAGTCGGGGATGAGCTCCACCGGACACCAGAGTGGGTGGAGCCAGAGTGCTCCAAGCCCGCCCCCCAGAGAGTCAGAGGCTGGACAGGAAGTATAAGAGCCCAACCTCAGAGCTCACTCAGGAGGCAGCTGCTGGAGAGGCCAGTCACCACCTGCCCAGCTCCCCCTGGGGAGCCTATAGCAACTAGCGGTACTCCTTGGGTGCCCAAACTTCTTTTCTTTTAAAGATGAAAAAACCTCGGTTTCTCAATGATTTTTAGTGGTCATTGATTCTCTGCCCCCTACCCCGCTCCTTGTTTACTACCACTTTCTCTTTTCCCTCTGATATATTTATAGAGACTCCTCTTACTCTGCTAAACTCCCTTGACTATACCATTAGCTCACATTGCTTGTTTGGCCATTATGTTTTCCTCCAAGTCCTGTCTGACTCTGTGCGTGATCTGGTTTAGCTGCCTCTCGCTATTCCCTTTCTAGGAAAGTTGTTTTAAATCTTAGATTTTTGAGCCCCCTCATGAAGTCACACTGTCCATGTCTTTTTCTTGCATCTCTTTCCTAGAGGATCTGGGATCAGTTGGGCCTTAATTCTGGTGACTTTTAGAATTCCTGAGACACCTTTGACATTGGTGGATTTTAATATTTCCACCCCACACCTTACAGATTTAGTATTATTATTATTAGCTAAGCATTGGAGGATGCTTGGCTCCAAATAGAACATAGAAATAAGACACAGTCCTTGATCTAAGCAGCATAAGACCTAAGAAGTCAGACACAGGGAACAGCCAAACACAGAAGCACCATGCACACATGTTGTGGAGGAAGCTGGTGAATCTCGGGTCCTCTCGTAACCCCTTGGCTCCAGAGACAGAGTCTTTGCTTGTGATAACAAGGTATCTTTGTAAGAACCCAAGGCCTAGAGCCAGGGTCTGCAGGAGGTACTACTTCCTCATCACCACCAGGGGTTCAGGTAGAGTTGCCACCAAGAGGAACTGAGAGACAAAGCCCTGCAGGAAGTTGCTCCCTAAGGGGTATGAGCAACAGCTCTCCACAATTCCCTGATTGGCAGGTATTCCCCATATAAACCAGGAAGCCATTTTGGGGAGTCATCTGAGCAATGCAAAACTCTGGTGTGCTTCTGTTTTAGGCGCCGCTAGCCACTCCTCGCTGTAACATGCCTTGATCCTAGACTCTCAGTTCTCATCCTAGGCTTGGCTCACAACCCTGATCCAGGTTTACTGTCAGCAGCTTAAGACCATTGCTAACCCCAGTGAAAGATGCTGACCTGGCCTGACCCCGATTCTCACCTCACACTCTCAATCTGGTAAGATTTTGACTTTGTAGTTTTGACCTTGCCTGGCCCTGGATTGACCTGTGACCTTCAGCCCCAATACTGAACAACACACTGTGCTCGCGGGCCACCGATGGCCCGACCCTAACAGATTGTTCAGACAACCTCAGACTTACCCCTTCCAGCAATCCCTCAACAGACGATGGAAGGGGCAGGTGCATCTTCCACTCGCATTTCCCAGGGGCCCCAAATTCCCAGGAATGAGCTGCTTGCTTACAGACGGAGAACCTCCCACTGCAGGTCTAGTGAGCACAGGCCATGGATGAAGTGCTTGCCCTGCATGAGTAGTGGGCTCAGTCACAGACCCATGCCGTGCAACTAGGGTTGCCAACCCTCCCTGTTCACCGGGAGTCTCCCAGAATTGGGCTCAATCTCCCGGAGGCTCCTGAAGCCAAACCGGGAAATTGGCTGCTAAAAGTCCAGGAGTGCAGTGAGGCTAATGCAGGTTCCCTGCCTGCCATGGCCCTGTGCCTCTCCTGGAAGCGGACAGCACGTCCCTGCCTGCGACCTCTAGGTAGGGTGGAGGGCGGACAAGGGGTCTCTGTGTACTGCTCCCGCCCTGGGCGATGACTCTTCAGCTCCCATTGGCTGGAAACTGGCCAATTGCCTGCAGGTACTGCCCCTGCAGCTACAATGTTCCCATTATTTTTTGACGGGCTGTGTGTGCAAAAAATTTCTTCTGTGCAAATTGTTGGGCTTCTGTGCACATTTTTTTGCATGCAGTGTTTTGCCATGTGCGTGGGATTTAGGATCTGTGTGCGCACGCACACGCGCACAGCTTAGAGGGAAGAGTACCTGCAGGCAGAGGCTGCATGCGGAGCCACCTGTCCCCCCTGCCTAGGGGCTACAGGGACTGGCTGGCTGCTTCTGGAGCCCACACCCCGTGCCCCCTCCCACACTCCAACCCCCTGCTCAAGTCCTGAGCCCTCTCCTGCACCCAAACTCCCTACCAGTGCCTGCACCCCTCCTGCACCCCTGCCCCAACTCTGATCTCCTCCAAGAGCCTGCACCCCAACCCTCTGCCTCAGCCCTGAACACCCTGCCACACCCAAACTCCCTCCCAAAGCGTGCACCCCCTCCCGCATCCCAACCCCATGTCCCAGCCCTGAGCCCTCTCCTGGACCCAGCACCCCATACCCCCTCCTGCAACCCAACACTCTGCCCCAGCTCAGAGCCCCCTCCTGCACCCAAACTCCCTCCCAGAGCTTCCACCCCTCACCTTCTCCTGCACCCCAACCCCCTGCCCCAGGCTCAGGCTGGAGCCCCCTCCCACACTCCAAACCCCTTGGCCCCAAGCCAGAGCCCACATCCCTTCTACCCCCACCCCCTGCCCCAGCCCAGTGAAAGTGAGTCAGGGTGGGGAAGAGTGAGTGACAGAGGGAGGGGGGATGGAGTGACCTGGGCGGGGCATTGGGGAAGGGGTGTGGTAGATCCTGGATTGAACTTAAATTCTAAAAGTGATCTTGTGCATAAAAAGGTTGGAGACCACTGTCCTATGGGGATGAAAGTCAATTCCCCTGCTATCAGTCATGACTGACTCCAGCACCACCTATAATTTTATAGTTGGAAAGGCAGCCCAGATCCAACAAATTCCCCTGTGTTTCTACCAGGCCCAGTGAAGTTTTGGGCCAACTGATGGGTCACCTCTGTCATCTGATCCAAAAACTCATGAAGCTGTTTTCTTAGAGACCAGAGTGGGAGAGCACCATGAGTTACCATACTTCAATGTGATCTACTCTCTGCCCTTCCCACCAATACTTAGTATACCATGGTTGGAGTAGTACTACACGCATATCTTCTGGAGGAGGAAGATCATCAACTTCTCTTCCACTTATTGCCAAGAAACCTGCCTGCAACCCCCAAGTGAGCCAATCTCTGTTTCTCAGAAAGGGACATTTCCACCTGTGGGGAAACCCAGGAAAGGTGGGACCTGTCAGAAAGAAATTCCCTTGAGCCCACAACCCCATCTCTCCAAGAAATGCCAATGCTTTTGAGGGGGAAAATGAGGGCATCCTCTCCCTACACTGGGATTATGATTGTCCCATAGATTTGCAGCCCTTGGATATGAATATAAACCAGATCCCAACCAGAACTGGATGGAAGAAGGATCAGTTGTTGTGCCTTTGTGTGGACTATCAAGTCCTAAATCAGGTCATAATCTGCAACTGGTATTCTCTGCCACTTAGCCCAGAACTGATAGATGATGCTGGCCATTCGTGCATGTTGACAAAACTAGACCTTCAGGGAGCTTACAAATTTGGTGCGTATAAGATCTGGGGTTTAGTGAAAAACCAACGTTCATACCCAGTGTGGACACTGAATATTTAATAATGCTATTTGGCTTAACCAGTGTCCCCACAACTTTCCAACACTTTGACCAAAATGTTCAGAAACATACTGGTTCAATGTCATCATGTGTTCTTGATGATATTCTAGTATTTTCAGAGAATAACACTATCATCATGTCTGATATGTTCTAGAAAGGCTGAGGAATCATGGGCACTATGCCAAATTGGAAATATGTTTCTTTGACCACTATTTCATTGAATTTTTGGGCTACATCATCTCCCTAGGGGGCATTCAGATGGATCTCCAAAAGACAGTAGCAATCTGATACATGGTAGTTCCCCAGAACCCCCATGAATTACAACACTTCCTGGGTTTTGCCAATTTTTATTGGAGGTTTATTGCTAACTTCTCAGGAAAAATAGCTCCCCAGACTTCACTCCTATGTAAGACTCTCCAGTTCACTCAGTCACTGGAAGGCCAGCATGCCTTAATACAGGTCAAGTCTGCTTTCACAATGGCCCCCATCCTAGTGCACCCCAACCCAATCCAATCTTCATGGTGGAGACTGATGTGTGCAATTTGGCCCTTGGGGCAGTACTCTTGCAGAAGCTCATATCCCAGCAAGTCTTGCCACCAGCACACTTTACTCCCACAAGCTCACCCGAGTGGAAAGAAATTATGCAATACTAAATAATAAGCTGCTTACTCCTGGGGGAATTCTGCGCCACTGTACGTGCACAGAATTTATGTCCCCTGAAGATTTCTTTTGGGTGCCCAGGGCAGCCACCAGAGAGGTAAATCACTGAAAGGCGAGGGGCAGGACTGGGGAAAACCCGGCTCGTGGATCCTACCCTGCGCCGGGCTCTGCTGCTAGTCCCACCTGGGCCAAGGAGGATGGAACTTCCTCTTCCCCTGCATGGCACCTGGGGATGAATCAGACTCACCCCCAGATTTCTCACCCAGCTGCAGAAATCGCTACAAACTCCACCCCCTCCCTGATTCCTGCACCCATCGCTCCTCAGCTGCAGGGGAGGGATCACTGTACAGGGAGTGCTCCCCCATCCACCCAACCCCTATGCATCCAAACCCTCTCATACCCAGACCCTTCCACCAACCCTCACCCCCACGATGAGCCCCACCCTCCCAGCATCTGGACCACCCACTGAGCCCCACACACCCAGACCCCTCTTCCAAGCTCTGTCCCCCCCACACCCAGACCCCTCTTCCCACTGAGCCCCAACCACCTTCACCTCAACCCCACCCCGCACAGTCCCATTACTATTGCATCTAGAACCCCCCAACAAGCTCTTGTGCATCCAGATCCCCCCTGTACTCAGATCCCCCACTGAGCTGCCCCCACCCAGATTGCCCCACATAGAGCCCTCTCAACCCACACCTGGATCCACCCACACTAAGCCCCTCCACACTTGGATCATGCCTTGCTGAGCCTGCCTGCCCACACCTGGCATGGAGGGGCAGGGCCCTGGGGTGTTTCTGAGGCAGGCCTGGTCCTTGCGCTGTGTCAAGGTTGGGTGCAGCCTCACTGCTAAATCTGTGTCCTGGGGGGAGCTGCACAGTGATCTCCCACCTCTGTGCAGCCAGTGGTCTGTGCTCCCCAGTTCCATGCTGGGGCCTCCACATTTATTTGACAAATAAAGTTTGCAGAATTTTAAAATATTGTGCGCAGAATTTTTAATTTTTTGGTGTAGAATGCACTCAGAAGTAGGAGCTGCTCACAATTAAAACCATGTTTAAGGAATGGTGACACTACCTCAGGGGGGCTTGGCACCATTCACAGACCATAAAAACCTCAAGTATCTCCACAAGGCTTAAGCTTTAAATCAAAGGCAGCTAAAATGGGCCTTTTGTTATTCTCTTAGTTCAAGTTCACCACCACCTGCCAACCTGAATCCTGAAATAGAAAGGTCAATGCCTTCTCATGAAAAGGAGAGTATTAACAGAAAGGTGAGGAACCACCTGCTAAACTATCATAACTCCTCAAACCCAGTAATCTCAATGTGGTAGTTCACCAAGGTATGATCTCCCTCATTCAGCCCACCTCAAAGGAGGACCTGCTTGCCCATATTTCAGTGTGGGCATGTATGTTCATCCGTGGTGTCCCTGCCTCAAGATACTAAATCTTTGTCATGATGCACTACTGGCAGGACGTTGGGTTATTGTAAGACCTCCTGCACAGCCTCCCACTTTTTCTACTGGCCCCTTATGAGGGCTGAAATTCAAGCCTTTGTGGATTCATGTAAGCTTTGTGCCTGCCCCAATACACCTTGAGCCAAGCCCCTTGGTACTCCTAGAAACACCAAGCAAGGCCTAGACATTGATTTCACTGGAGTTCATCCTGGAGCTTCCAGACTCTGATGGTCACACTGACAGTCAAGGACCATGTGATGAAAATGGCCCACTTCATCCTCTACAGCTGCCTACCCTCTGCTGAAGTTACCAGGCAACTCTTGATAAGACATGCAATTCATCTTCATGGGTTTCAGGACCTGACTGAGACCCACAACTATTGAACATCCATGCCTCTACCTCCACTGCATACCAGAGGGTGAATGAAGTACTGGAACAGTGCCTCAGATGATTCACTAGCTATCACCAGGATAACTGGTAAAACCTCTTATCACTTGCTTAGTTTTCCTGCTACAATGAGGATCATGCCTTAACAGGACCAAGTTCCCTATTTGCAAATTATAGGTTCCAACCCCGATTCCAACTTGTGCTACCAGCAGCATCACTGAACCCAGCCACCATAAACTGGGTCCAACAAATCCATCATATCAGAAGGAACTTAAGGACCATCTAGAGAACGCAAAGAGAGTGTACTAGTGGTACACTGACCAGTGGCACCAGAAGGTCCTGGCCCTCTCTGTAGGCCAGAAAGTTTGGCTTGCTTTGAAGTGTCCTCCATCCAGTAGACCCTCCAGCAAGCTGGCCTGCCAGTTCCTGGGACCCTTCCGGATATTCCAGAAAGTCAACCCAGTCACTTTCAAATTATAGCTTCCTTGATCCCTCAAGATACTCCATGCTCCACATATCCCTCCTAAAACCCTACGTTGATAACTCCATCCCTGACTGAATCACTACTTCACCTCTATTGGTCAAGGTCCAGGACCATGAAGAATACAAGGTGCATGCCATCATTGATTTCAAATGCACCCAAGGATGCCTGTACTACTTAGTAGACTGGGAAGGATATGGACCCACAGAGCACTGTTGCAAACATACTTCCCATATCCATGCCCCTGACCTAGGAAGAGTTTCATGAGGCTCATCCAGAGAAGCCCACCTGGTTCCACCCTGAAGAGGGTGGCCTGAGGAGGGGGTGATGTAAGAATCTACAGCCTTAGAACCAGGGGCCAAGGCAGGCACCACTTTCTCACTGCCACCAGGGACTCAGGTAAGGTTGCCCCCCAGAGAAACTGAGATGCTAAGTTCTGCAGGAAGTCTCACCTTAAGGGGCATGAGAGACAGCTCTCCACAATTCCCTGATTGGCTGGCACTTCCCATATGAACCAAGAAGCCATTTCTGGGAGTTGTCTGAGTAATGCAGAACTCTGGTGTGCTTCAGGCTAGATCCTGCTCGCTGCTTCTTGCCTTGATCTCTGACTCCTGGTTATTGACCTAGGCTTGGCTTCTGACTCTGATCCTGGTTTACTGCCTCTGGCTTAAGACCATTGCTGACCCAGGTGAAAGATACTGGCCTGCCTTGACCCTGATTCTCACCTCACACTCTCAATTTAATAGCAGACTTTGACTTTGTGATTTTGACTTGGCCTGGCCCTGGCTTGATCTCTGACCTTCAGCCCCAATACTGAACAGCTCGCTCTGTGCCCATGGGCAGTCCGCAACCCACCCTCACAGTCAACTGCTTGACACCGCCAGCCTTTCAGAGATACTGGACCTTTTGGATCCTCCGCTTAGGCTTCCGCCCACCCACTTCCAGGATCCCAACAGGACCACCAGCCTTTCAGCCACTCAAGCACTCCCCTCTGGTCTGTGTCAGTGCTGTCTTTGCCTTGCAGGTTAACAATAGGTGTACCTCAGACTCTGAGACTCTTTGAATCATTCCCTTGTGATTTCCAGCCCCTGACACTGGCTTCTCACAGAATTCTCAGATCCTCTTTCCCAAAGGCACAATGTACCCCAGTTTACCAGTTTTACCTCAAGTCATCCCTCCTGTAAAATCATATAGCACTTGGGAGCCCTTGTAATAAAATAAAAGTAGGGTTCATTAAGACAGAATGGAGAGTTAACTAGAAACAAGAGAGGGTGGTGGAAACACATGGTTACCATACAAAACAAAAATCACAAAATGCAAACCTGAGTAGAGACTTAATAGTTACCTTTCCTATCTAATACAGTTAGTTTTCTCCCCAAAGTTCAGTCTATTGCAGAGCTAGCTAGCTCACAGGAACCAGGATCCAATTTTCCATGAGATCCCCCACCCCAAGATGTCTTCTCATTGAAAGGATGCAGAAGGTCTTTCCTCCTCCTACTCTATTACACTGAAATAATCTTCTGTCTGGATTGATAGACAGGATGAACATCTATCTGTTGCAATGTTTTTTTCTTACCTTCAAGTGGTTTTAATTGTTTGCAGTTGTCTCTGATGGTTTTGCATCAATAGTCTTGGGATGGAGCAAGGCTGGACAACTGAATCATGCATTACTTCGCCGACTAATTAGGGAAGGGTGACAACTCCCTCCTATATGAATTAGCCACCACCGAGACATATTATCACCTAGTGACTAATTTTTATATCAATACCATAAAGTATACTTTCAGTATAGCTACATTATTCCTTAAATATTACCCACACATACTTGTCACAATGATTGTGAGAGTCTTGATAAGTTACAAGCCTACTGCAGACACCTTATGTCTTATCCTGCTGGATTAATACCCTGCAAGACATGTGTTCGGTGTAGTGACTTTGTCAGGTATGTGGTCAGAGTTGTTTGCAAAGAACAAGGCAAGGCATTGCAAGGCATTTCTGTGACACAGTGCAGCAAGTATCTTTGTTATTAATAAATTGCAACAGCTTAATGGATAGGGCTATCACTGATTGATTTGCTGAGTGGAGTATAGTTTGAAGAGGAATGAGAAGGTTGGTGCTGGCTGCAGTAGAAGTGGATTCTTGGTATAAGCAGCATCATGGCAGAAAGTGGACGTAGGGTTCAATGCTAAACCAATTTAAGCCAGGGTTAAACTTGCGTACATGCATTCATATTAGTGGTTTGCTCTTGGTTAAGTAGATCAATTTAAAATTGATTAGTTAATCCAGTGCAACTTTTCTTGTCTAGATAAGGCCAAAGTCAATTGGATTGTATTGCACCTGGAATCTGTGCAGTTATTTGAGAACTGATGTAATAGACTTCCCTGCAGCTAATCCTGCCACGTCTGGAGGCAGCTGCTCCAGCTGTGCTTTCAGAGCAGCATTCGGGTAGCTTCATGCAGAGTACTGTGCAGTAACCCAATAGAGGATGCAGAGCTGGACAAAATATTCTTGAAAAACTTTTCCCCATAAAAAATTACATGTTTCACAGAAACATATTGGGTTGCTGACAGTTTGGTCAGAAAGATATATCAGACCAGCGAGAGACCCTGACTCAGAGTCTTTCCCGCTCTCTCAGATTTTGAAAGTTCTCCTTTTAATTCTTCAGTGGAATGAAAACAAACTTTGAAACTTCAGAATATTTTGCAAAACAGAATTGTTGTTTTCTGACCAGCCTTCCTAGATAGTACAGACAACGGCTGTAAGGCCTGGCCCTGACAAACTGCCTCAGAATTGCCCTTCTAGACACAAAAGCTTTTGGCCATGTGTAACGATGCTGGTTATGGTGGGACCCAACTGAGAGTGCCAATTCAGGACAAATTGCTTAAAGCAGGGCAGTTACAGCCCAAGGCTGGGGTTTCTGTGCACACCAAGGCAAACCAGACCAACCAAACAGAGACGACTTTGGTTTTACCCACTGGCTAACCACAAGTCACACAAGCAATTCCCTTAGACACTCCAGTTTCCCAGTATCACCACCAGTGCCACCCATTATGGTGACAGATGGTTATGAAAACCAGTACCCCAGTAAAAGAAAAAAGGTTCTGTCGATCCCAAAGGACCAAGCCCCAGACCCATGTCAATATACAAATCAGATCTTACCCACAAATCATGCTCTTGCCAATCCTTTAGAATCTAAAATTTAAAGGTTTATTCATAAAAGGAAAAAGATATAGATGAGAGCTAGAATTGGTTAAATGGAATCAATTACACACAGTCATGGCAAAGTTTTTGGTTCAGGCTTGTAGCAGTGATGGAATAAACTGCAGGTTCAAATCAAGTCTCTGGAATACATCCACAGCTGGGATGGGTCATCAATCCTTTGTTCAAAGCATCAGTGTAGCAAAGTCCCTCCAGAGGTAAGAAGCAAGATTGAAGACAAGATGGAGGAGCTGCAGCAGCTTTTTATATTCTCTTGCCATGTGGTCTTTCTTTCTTTGTTCCAAAGACAAGCTGTACATCACATGGCATGGAAAAACCTCAGAGTTCTGTCCATAGGCATGTCCCTGCATGCCTTGCTGAGTCACAAGGTGTATCTGCCTTCCCTCAGTGGGTCACAGAATCATAGAATATCAGGGTTGGAAGGGACCTCAGGAGGTCATCTAGTCCAACCCTCTGCTCAAAGCAGGACCAATCCCCAACTAAATCATCCCAGCCAGGGCTTTGTCAAGCCTCACCTTAAAAACCTCTTAGGAAGCAGATTTCACCACCTCCCTAGATAACGCATTCCAGTGTTTCACCACCCTCCTAGTGAAAAAGTTTTTCCTAATATCCAACCTAAATCTCCCCCTCTGCAACTTGAGACCATTACTCCTCATTCTGTCATCTGCTACCACTGAGAACAGTCTCGATCCATCCTCTTTGGAACCCCCTTTCAGGTAGTTGAAAGCAGCTATCAAATCCCCCCTCATTCTTCTCTTCTGCAGACTAAACAATCCCAGTTCCCTCAGCCTCTCCTCATAAGTTATGTGTTCCAGCCCCCTAATCATTTTTGTTGCCCTCCACTGGACTACTTCCAATTTTTCCACATCCTTCTTGGAGTGTGGGGCCCAAAACTGGACACAGTACTCCAGATGAGGCCTCACCAATGTCGAATAGAGGGGAACAATCACGTCCCTCGATCTGCTGGCAATGCCCCTACATATACATCCCAAAATGCCATTGGCCTTCTTGGCAACAAGGGCACACTGTTGACTCATATCCAGCTTCTCGTCCACTGTAACCCCTAGGTCCTTTTCTGCAGAACTGCTGCCGAGCCATTCGGTCCCTAGTCTAGTCCCTAGCCATACCAGTCCCTAGTAGTGGTGCATGGGATTCTTCCGTACTAAGGGTCAATTGTACAGCTGATGGTCTTTAATGGGCCATCAAGCAGGCTAGGCAGAGCTGACACCAACTTGTCTGGGGTGTCACCCAGAAGCATAACATAAGTTTGAAATACAGATAGTACAGAGCCAATATTCATAACTTCAACTATAAAATGATACACATATACATATAGCATAATCATAACCAGCAAGCCATAACCTAGTCTTAGACACCTTATTTGACCCCCTTTATATAAGATTTGGTGTCACTACAGGACTTTGGTTGCAACAATGATCTATATGGTCCCAGTTCATTTCAATAACGTCACACCATGGACAGTACCTGGGTGTCTCGGAGAAACTGTGAGCCCCAGAGCTCCTTCCCACTGTGGGCTCTGCAAAAGAAGGCAGCAAACTCATCAGTACAAGGGGCAGGATGTCCTTATGGGTTGTCCTTTAAGCTTCCTGTTGACACAGTTAGTTTTAGACTGGTTCCACTTGCCTGCACATGTGTGTTTGTGCACCTCACAGTGCAGCTTCTCCCCAAGAAAGCCAAAAGGTCCTGGAGAACCTATTTACTATTTGTCTTTGTTTAGCTTTCTATTAGTGCTGATACAATATTCATTCCATCCCATTCTAGTACCTTTTGTGGGCCACAGCCCTAGCTGCCTGGTCACCTTGGCATAGCTCCCCTGAAGCTGAGGTGAAGGGTATGGCACAATCCTTGGGGTGTAGCCTGGGACTGTGGGACTGCTATGCCCCCTTAACTCTCCAGCCTGGGCTGTCTCTCACAATGCTTTGCTAATGACAAGCAGCATGACCCTCCTGGTGCTGTTATCACTCATCACTACCACATGTGGAGCCCCACATCCAGCTAGATTGTACGAATGCTCCCAGAGCCACTCATGAATCACACAGAGAAAGGCACCAGACAAATCCCCCCCGCTTCCAGCCTTGTACCTCAGAAATATACTGTCTTGCACTGCTCAAGATGAGCAGTGCAAATGTATTAATTGGTTCACCACTTCATCGATGGAAAGTGGATATTTACCAGCCCAGGGTGTAAACCTGAGCAAACATCCTTACCAAACAATTCAAGCAAACTCACAGGCAAAGATAAACAGTTAAACAAGTTTATTGATGACAGAAGATAGATTTTAAGTGATTATAAGTGATAGAAAAAAAAGTAGGAGTGGTTACCAAAAGAAAAGAAAATATAAGCACAAAGTCTAAACTCTCAACCCTTTTAGACTGGGCAACATCTTGATTAAGCAGTTTTTCTCACCCCACTGGATATTCCAGTGTGACGCTCTGTACCTCAGGGGAGCACCCCCATGTTCATCCTTGTAAAATGATTGTGTGCAAATGCAATGTTTGTCATGTCAGGTGTCTTTGGAAGGCTCATGATGCACTGAGTGTTGTTGTTACAGTAATCTTATATGTTATAATTTAATGTATGTAGTTATGAGGCTGAAAATGTATCCTCCTGTCTTAAAATAAGCCTAGGCAAAAACTCTCCAAGAGCAGAGAAGCAGTTCACACCTCATCAGGGCAGGTATGGGACAAACCCAGCCCAGCCTCACAGGAACAAAGGATGCTGGCCTAGACAGCAACAAAAGGATCTGTTGGACTCTCAAGTGAGTCACCCCCCTTCCTCTGGCCAGTTTGGGACTGTGATGAGGTAATACTCACCTGACTCTGAAGGGGGGGGAAAGCCAAGAGGGAAGAAAGAACATGATAAAAGGGAGAGATGTTTGCCATGCTCTTCCTCTCTCTTCCACCTACATCTACAGACCCCACAAAAAGAGACTGAAGTGCTGATCAAAGGGGAGAGCCTGGCTGAAGAGCAACCAACCAGCCTGTGGTGAGAAGCATCTAAGTTTGTAAGGGCATTGAAAGTGTTAAAATCAGCTTAGAATATGTTTTGCTTTTATTTCATTTGACCAAATCTGACTTGTTATGCTTTGACTTATAATCACTTAAAATTTATCTTTGTAGTTAATAAACCTGTGTGTTTATTCTACTTTAAGAATTGTGTTTGGTTTGAAGCATGTCAGAGACTCCCCTTGGGATAACAAGCCTGGTACATATCAATTTCTTTGTTAAACTGACAGGTTTCAGAGTAACAGCCATGTTAGTCTGTATTCGCAAAAAGAAAAGGAGTACTTGTGGCACCTTAGAGACTAACCAATTTATTTGAGCATGAGCTTTCGTGAGCTACAGCTCACTTCATCGGATGCATACCGTGGAAACTGCAGCAGACTTTATATACACACAGAGAATATGAAACAATACCTCCTCCCACCCCACTGTCCTGCTGGTAATAGCTTATCTAAAGTGATCATCAGGTTGGGCCATTTCCAGCACAAATCCAGGTTTTCTCACCCTCCACCCCCCGCCCCCACAAATTCACTCTCCTGCTGGTGATAGCCCATCCAAAGTGACAACTCTTTACACAATGTGCATGATAATCAAGTTGGGCCATTTCCTGCACAAATCCAGGTTCTCTCACCCCCTCACCCCCCTCCCAAAAACCACACACACAAACTCACTATCCTGCTGGTAATAGCTCATCCAAAGTGACCACTCTCCCTACAATGTGCATGATAATCAAGGTGGGCCATTTCCAGCACAAATCCAGGTTTTCTCACACACACCCCACCCCCATACACACACAAACTCACTCTCCTGCTGGTAATAGCTCATCCAAACTGACCACTCTCCAAGTTTAAATCCAAGTTAAACCAGAACATCTGGGGGGGAGGGTAGGAAAAAACAAGGGGAAATAGGCTACGTTGCATAATGACTTAGCCACTCCCAGTCTCTATTTAAGCCTAAATTAATAGTATCCAATTTGCAAATGAATTCCAATTCAGCAGTTTCTCGCTGGATGGCATTTCGTTCCGCATGGCTGAGAAATGCCATCCACAGCCTCAGAAACAACTCTGACATCATAATCAAAAAGGCTGACAAAGGAGGTGCTGTTGTCATCGTGAATAGGTCGGAATATGAACAAGAGGCTGCTCGGCAGCTCTCCAACACAAGACACGAACAACTATTACCAGCAGAAGAGTGAGTTTGTGTGTGTATGGGGGTGGGGGGGTGTGTGAGAAAACCTGGATTTGTGCTGGAAATGGCCCACCTTGATTATCATGCACATTGTAGGGAGAGTGGTCACTTTGGATGAGCTATTACCAGCAGGATAGTGAGTTTGTGTGTGTGGTTTTTGGGAGGGGGGTGAGGGGGTGAGAGAACCTGGATTTGTGCAGGAAATGGCCCAACTTGATTATCATGCACATTGTGCAAAGAGTTGTCACTTTGGATGGGCTATCACCAGCAGGAGAGTGAATTTGTGGGGGGGGGGGTGGAGGGTGAGAAAACCTGGATTTGTGCTGGAAATGGCCCAACCTGATGATCACTTTAGATAAGCTATTACCAGCAGGACAGTGGGGTGGGAGGAGGTATTGTTTCATATTCTCTGTGTGTATATAAAGTCTGCTGCAGTTTCCACGGTATGCATCCGATGAAGTGAGCTGTAGCTCACGAAAGCTCATGCTCAAATAAATTGGTTAGTCTCTAAGGTGCCACAAGTACTCCTTTTCTTTTTGTTAAACTGACAAACTCATATAAGCTTGCAGTGTTCCACAGGCATAACTGGACACTGCAAGACGGAGGTTCCTAGGGTTGTGTCTGGGACCAGAGATATTGGCTAGTGTTATTCGCTTGCAAGTAGTTGGGAGCAGCTTACATGCTATAGGCCATATGTGAACAGCCCAGGAATGGAGATTTTCACAGCAGAGCGGCATAAGGCTGGCTCCAAGAGTCAAGGATTGGAGCAGATCACCGGTCCAGATAACACCAGAGGGGAATGTCACATCCAGTTCATAGTACACAGATCTCACCCTTGAAACCTGGGTCAGTGTTCTCTGTTGGAGTCTTCAGTCTTCTGAGTGTCCTTGTTGCTTGCAGCATAGGTGGGGGAAGGAGAAAGGAGAAGCATGGGTCCTCTGTGTTCTGTTTAATACTCTTATCCCATGTGCTTTGAGAACACAAGTAGAGGCATGTCCTGGACCAGTGCAAGGATATTTTGCGCCCTAGGTGAAACTTCTACCTTGCATTCCCACTCCAGCCCAGGGAGCCCTGTGGCAGCTCCCCACTTCCCACTCCACCCAGGTAGCCTCCCCTGTGGCAGCTCCCAGCCCTGCAGTGCCCCCCCGGGCAGCCCCCCCACGGCAGCTCCCTGCCCCAGTTCACCTCCACTCCGCCTTCTCCCCTGAGCATGCCGGCACCATTCCACTTCTCCCGCCTCCCAGGCTTGTGGCGCCCATCAGCTGTTTGGCACAGCAAGCCTGGGAAGGGAGGAGAATTAGAGCAGGGGCAGCGTGGTCAGGGGAGGAGGTGAGCTGGGGCGGGAAGCGGTTCCCTGGCACCCCCCCATTACTTGTTGCGGGCCACCCTCCCCGCGCCCCCCTGCCCCAGCTCACCTCCACTCCACTGCCTCCCTCGAGCACGCTTTTTGGCCCTCCCAACCACTTGGCACCGTAAGCAGCCCTCTAGTTTGCCTAGTGGTTGCACCGGCCCTGGGCATGTCTGGTGGGCATTGCTAAGTCCCCAGGCAAAGTTGAGCAATTCCCCTGGTGTGGCCTTATGCAGGTGAGTCCTTGAATTGTAACTCCCTTGCTGGACAATGGCTGTTGATGGTTGTTTGACACCCGCCCAGGCGTTGCTTACTTTCCTTGCTGTTGTCTCTGGGGAGCTAATATCTGGCCGATTCTGCAGTTTATGCATGTTTTACTGACAACCATGCTGCACAATTCTCATAACTTCACATGCATTAATGATATACATATATGGATAGAGAAATGACTTTCAGCAGATCATAACCTTTCCCCTGATACCTTGCATGGTATGCTTTATATGCAAGATCACAATTATATATAAATGAGGAATATGGAGGTTACAGGGCAGTCCCCCAAGGTATAGAATGTTACAAGGGGTACCACTAATCAGTGGACCAAGGCTGGTTTACATCAGCCGAGGCTTGTCCAATACCGCTTTTGTATGTCCCGGGAAGAACCATTCAAAGCCAAAAGGTACTATTAGGTCTCTGGCAATACAAACATTTAGCCAATCAAAGATTAAGTAGAACACCAATGATAAGATGCATTCAGACGTTTCAAAGAACAGCTCAGATACAGAAAGCAAGAATAACATTCTAGAACTTAAGTAAAATATAAGATGACTGAAAGTTATTCCTATACTTTTCCCAAACTTTCCAAACAATCTTCTACTTTTTTAAGGTACTTTTACCACTAAAAAAAGACTGCTTCACCTAAAAGAATTTTTTGGCTCATTTGTTCAAATGTGTAATCTTGTTTTAAAAAATTAGAAACATCATCACCACTGAAAAATAATTCATCCATAAAGGGAACCAACTTTTGTCTGGCCAGATCTGGAAATGTAGATAATGTCTATGAATATATGGAACATATGGGAATTTATGGAAATATATGAATCCTCTTTTGCTGGGAGAAAATTATAGTCAAGGCTCATTGCAAACCAAATTAATATGCAACATAATCTAATTCTCACTCAAGAAACCAAAGAAATAATTGATCTTGCTCCTATTGAAGTCAATGGGAAACTCCCCTTAAACTCAAGAAAGGCAGGATCAGACTTTTAATATATTCAGAGTGTGGCCAATTTCAGACCTGAATTGAAGTGAGGATTCATACGCTTTACTAGGATCTGAGAAACTTTACTAACTCTTAGAGTAGTTTTGGATTTGTGATCTAAAGGGGAGGGGGCAAAAAAATAAAAATAAAAAGGCACCTACATATAAATCCCTCCAAGCCCCTGCAATTAGATTTAATACTCAGAGGATTCCATTTTTGGATACATTTTCTAGAGCTTCAATCTCTGTGTAAATTAAGATGGTTCTTAATCAAGGTGACTGTGAGAGGTTTAGAGCTTGCGGTCTCACATGCAGGAATATTTGTGCTATCAGACACTATTTTTATTTCTCCTTCAAATGCATTGAATTTTTTATCTATTTTATCCTAACAAGGAGTGATAGTACCTATTTTAAATTCCATTGTTACCTCCGGGGTTATAATAATCAACAACAATGTATGCTGGAGCCTCTCTCTAGTTGATGAGGCAGCTAGAGTGCTGGAATCTCCTGCCCCTGGGATGTTTTTGGGCTATCCTCACTATCTGGAAGGCATGGCATGAGCCTCCTCTTGGTAGTGCTGCATAGTTAAGTCCAGAAAGCAATTTCTCTGGATGCTTGTTTGGGGCCTTCCCGAGCCCCTCTCTGCATTAGGGCCTTCATAGCTCTTCCGCAAACAACAAATTAAAAATCACACCAGAGCAAGAGGCAAAACTAGCTCAATTAATTACAATAAAGAGGAGATATTCTCAAGAATGGAGAAATTTCCCACCCATCTGTGAGACAACTAAAACCCTCAAGACAGATGCCAGCCCATGTTCCCAAAAGGAGCAAGGCGCCTGGTTCAGCACATCATTGCTTCGGTTTGACATTGCTGTTACTGCAGTGGTTTCAGTAGAGCCACAGCTGTGTAAAGCTGAAGAAACACAGAGGGCCCCCAAATGCCCCAAGCAGTAGAACTGTCACAAGCAAACAAGTCAGACTAAAAGCTAGTGAGCAACTAGAAACACAGAGCATGCAGCGGTGGCCCTTACAATTGCTTCCCATCCACCGAAGTCTCTGACACCGAAGTCACCGTGTTCTCATGGACAGAGCCCAGTGCCATGGCGGCCCCACCAGCCCTCGTTCTCCTCCTATCTGGAAGGATGATCCTCTGGCTGCCTACGGCTGGGAGAAGGCAGCAGCAGCTCATACCTAATAAAATAAAACAGCGATAGAAATAATAGCAGTTACAACTTCCCCACCATTGTGTAGGGAAGAGCAGGCTAGGGCAGGAGAGCAAAATAACGGCTCTTTCCTCCTGTGGTCTTTTTGACAGACACTTGGGCGCTTCCCTGACCAGTTATCTGTCAGCAAGAAGTAGTTGGGAGGTGGTTTCTTCGGCTGGAGTTGCTACTTCACTTTCTTGAATAAAGTTGTTCTCTCTGTAGCCTAGGAATCTCTGGAATGATGCAGTTTTGGTTGCTTGGTTACCTAGCAGCAATCTGGACAGTCAGTGCTTCCCGTGAGTTACTAGGGGGCTGGTCCAGCCATTTTCACAGAGGCCCAGGAGCCCCCCCTGAGGGAGGCAGAGGAAGGGAAGGGTATCCCCACCCTCAATGAGCAATGAAGAAAAGACATGGACGGACCTCGCCCTCAGGGAAAGGAGGATGAGAGCTCAGGATCTCCGAAATGCTAACTGCAGGGAGGCAGCCCTGGAGTGAGTCCAGACAGCTGGGTCTGAAAGTCACTAGCTGTGTATATTGTAATTCAGTGTTATTTAGGGAGTACCGGCTTTGGCACGGAAACCACAAGAACATTAACCTTTGGCTGCCTCCTTGTCAGCTCATGTGAGAGCACCAGCTCAGCTAATGGGGAGTGACTTAAGATTATACAGACAGGTACAGCTGGCCATGGGGGCTGCAGCTGAGGAATCTGCTGAGGCTGGGTATGAGAGCAAGAGAATGAGAGTTCATCTTGAATGCCGAGAAAGCAGTTGTGGGGAGGCTGCAATGGGCGAAGGCCAAAGGAGTTAAATCCAGTGCTGTCGGACACTTAAGTAGCTGCTGTAATGACACTAAATGGCAGTGAGGCTGGACAGTGAGCAGCTCTGCCAACTCACCCTGTCTCCTCCTTTCTATCAGTAACCAGTTCATGCTGACCCTTCCAGCCCAACATCTAGTGGTGCTCTCATCTCCTGGGAGGCCAGGCAGTCCCCTTATCCCCATTTCACACTGGGTACCGGGAGGTGACATGTGGTGTTAACTTGAACACCACATCCCAGAAGAAGTTGTAGAGCAGAGTGCAAGGAGGGAATTGAGTCTCTTGGGTAAACAAGACCCAAGCTTTAGGGAGATTATAGGTCAAACAGCTGTATGAACTGCACCTGAAAATGCACCAGAAGCCAATGAAATGTGTGCAGAGATCCACAGCTTGTGCCAGTCTGAGCAAGCAGCAGCAGCACCCTGACTCAGGGGTGACAAAGGCATGTGTAACCCTTCTGCCGGGTGGGTAACAGCTGCGCTCAGGGCTGGGTTCAGTGTGTCCTGGCTGGGATGATTTAACTGGGATTTGGTCCTGCTTCGAGCAGGGGGTTGGACTAGATGACCTTCTGGGGTCCCTTCCAACCCTTATATTCTATGATTCTATGTCTAGGGTCCCTCTTGACTAATAGCTAAACCAGCTTGAGCCCAACTCAGAGCCCCCCTCCCTGGTGCCCCAAGAGGCAAAACTTCCCACTCACCAGCATGGCAAGCTGTGCACAGACAAGGGGATCTTCATGAAGGGAACAGAGTCAGACATGGGAAAACACAGACTAGAGATGCAAATTAAGAGTAGAATAGTCCCTCCGAACTAACGAACAGGAGTGGCTAACTGGGGAGTTTTGTGAGGGAGTTCTCCAAGGGAAGGAGGAGTGATTATGTGATCCTTGGGGAAGTTTGCTGTCTGTAGTGTGTGTGTTTGTGTTTGTGGTGTGCTTGCTGCTTGACTGAAATGTACCGTGTGGTCTGTTTGTTTGGGGGACCATGTGCGGAGTCTAGTAGCCTGCTAGGCACGGCTGAGAGCATCTTAACAAGATTTAGATCCCGAAGCCCTTTAGCACCCATCAACCCTTAACCAGGGGGTGGGGCTACTCAGGAAGACCAGGGCTTTAAAAAGCCCACTCCTAAACATCCAGATAGCCAGGTTTGTGATGACCAGGAGAACCACATGGTGACTTGCCTGCCTGGTGCAAAGGTTGCAGATCTCTCAAGACATCTAGAGAGACTTATGTGTAGTGCTGGGAGGAGCCAGTAGTCATGGTACATGTAGGTACTAGAGACATAGGGAAGGATAGGAGAGAGATCCTGGAAGTCAAATTTAGGCTGCTAGGTAAGAGATTGAAGTCCAGGACCTCCATGGTAGCATTCTCTGAAATACTTTTATTTCCACGCTCAGGGAAAGTTAGGCATGGATGAGATGATGGTGTAGGAAGTAGAGGTTTAGATTTATTAGGAACTTGGGAAACTTTTGGGAAAGGGGGAGACTACACAGGAAGGATGGGCTCCATCTATACCAATGCATGGAACCAGATTGCTGGCACTTAAACTTTAAAAGGTCATAGAGCAGTTTTTAAAGTAAGGGCTGAGGGAAAGCCAACAGGTGTGGAGGAGCACCTGGTATGGCCAGAGGCATCCCTTAGGGAAGGATCTATTAATGGAGATTCTCTATGTCCGAGTAAAGAGGAGAAGATGGAAGATGATAAAATACTGGTAGAATCTGATGAGAAACAGTCAAATGAAAAAGAATGCCATTCAGTTACATCATGTAATGGCAGACAGCTAAAAAGTGACACATTTTTAAAGTGTTAATATACAAATGCTAGAAGTCTAAATAATAAGATGGGTGAATTAGAGTGCCTCATATTAAATGAGGATATTGATATAATAGAAACTGGGTGGAATGAGAGTAACCAGTGGGACACAGTAATGCCAGGGTACAAACTATATAGGAAGGACAGATCAGGTTGTGCTGGTGGAGGAGTGACACTATATGTGAAGGAAAGTGTAAAAATCTTAAATGTACCAAATTGTACCATAGAATCTCTATGGATAGTAATTCCATGCTCTAATAATAAAAATATAGCAGTAGGGATGTATTACCCACCAGCTGACCAGGATGGTGATAGTGAGTGTGAAATGCTCAGGGAGATTAGATTAGAGATTAAACTAAAAATTAAATGCTTAATTTAGATTAGAGATTAAACTAAAAAACTCAATAATAATGGGGGATTTCAACTATCCCCGTATTAACTGGGAACATGCCACCTCAGGTCGGGATGCAGAGACAAAGTTTTTTGACACCTTAAATGACTGCTTCTCGGAGCAGCTAGTCCTGGAATCCACAAGAGGAGAGGCAACTCTTGATTTAGTCCTAAATGGAGCACAGGATCTGGTCCAAGAGTTGCATACAGCTGGACCGCTTGGTAATAGTGACCAAAATATAATTACATTTAACATCCTTGTGGCAGGGAAAACACCACAACAGCCCAACCCTGGAGCATTTAATTTCTGAAAGGGGGACTACACAATAATGAGGAAGTTAGTTAAACAGAAATTAAAAGGTACAGCGCAAAAACTGAAATGCCTGCAAGCTGCATGGAAACTTTTTAAAGATACCATAATAGAGGCTCAACTTAAATGTATACCCCAAATTAAAAAGCAAAGTAAGAGAACCAAAAAAATGCCACCATGAAAAGTATGAATTGGGAGTGCTTTGTTCCAGGTGAGCCTTGAGTGGGCCTGACTGTATAAAAAGCCAGTCAGCAGCGAACCAGCTGAGCAGCGAACAGCAGAGCAGCTAACAGAGGGAGTTTGCCGGGATCTGCCTGGGGAGAGCCCGCTGAGGCTTACATCTTGCCGGCTTCTCTGAGTAGTTACTACAACTCCTGAGGAAGCTCGTAGAAGGAAGGTAATATGGATGGGGGGTGTTCAGCTGTTGTGGCCTGCACTGGATGTGCCATGTTTGTCTTTCTTCCACAGGACAGAAGCGACTTTGTCTGTACAAAGTGCAAGCTGGTCTCCATATTGGAAGAGAAGGTTCAAGGTCTGGAGCAACAGGTATCAACCCTGCGTTGCATAAGAGAAACTGAAGATTTCCTGAACAGACCTCAAGATATGCTTCTACAGGCACAACGTTCTGACGATTCAAAGCAGGCTGCATTGTGGGGACAGGAGGACGGTGAAGAAATTTGGCAGCATGTGACCTCCAGAAAAGGAAAGGGGAGCATCCATGTACCAGCAACGCAGATACAGTAAGTAACCGTTTTCATGATCTCTCCACAGGTACTAATGCGGAGAGTGGACTAGATGCTATATCTGAGGGAAGGGAACAGAAGGAGGCTCCACCAATTGGAAGGCATGAGATGCACTGTTCTAGGGTTGGGGGTTCCATGACCACCACTCCCAAGAGAAGGAGGTAGGTGGTGGTGGTCAGGGACTCTCTCCTCAGGGGGACTGAGTCATCTATCTGCCACCCTGACCGGGAAAACTGAGAACTCTGCTGCTTGCCAGGAGCTAGGATTCACGATGTGACAGAGAGACTGCCGAGACTCATCAAGCCCTCAGATCGTACCCCTTCCTGCTTCTCCACGTGGGCACCAATGATACTGCCAAGAATGACCTTGAGTGAATCACTGCGGACTACGTGGCTCTGGGAAGAAGGATAAAGGAGTTTGAGGCGCAAGTGGTGTTCTCGTCCATCCTCCCCGTGGAAGGAAAAGGCCAGGGTAGACACCGTCGAATCGTAGAAGTTAATGAATGGCTACGCAGCTGGTGTCAGAGAGAAGGCTTTGGATTCTTTGACCATGGGATGGTGTTCCAAGAAGGAGGAGTGCTAGGCAGACACGGGCTCCACCTAACGAAGAGTGGGAAGAGCATCTTTGCAAGCAGGCTGGCTAACCTAGTGAGGAGGGCTTTAAACTAGGTTCACCGGGGGAAGGAAACCAAAGCCCTCAGGAAAGCGGGGAAGTGGGATACCGGGAGGAAGCAGGAGCGCGCGAGAGGGCAGGGCTCCTGCCTCATACTGAGAAAGAGAGACGATCAGCAAGTTATCTCAAGTGCCTATACACAAATGCAAGAAGCCTGGGAAACAAGCAGGGAGAACTGGAAGTCCTGGCACAGTCAAGGAATTATGATGTGATTGGAATAACAGAGACTTGGTGATAACTCACATGACTGGAGTACTGTCATGGATGGATATAAACTGTTCAGGAAGGACAGGCAGGGCAAAAAAGGTGGGGAAGTTGCACTGTATGTTAGGGAGCAGTATGACTGCTCAGATCTCAAGTATGAAACTGCAGAAAAACCTGAGTGTCACTGGATTAAGTTTAGAAGTGTGAGCAACAAGGGTGATGTCGTGGTGGGAGTCTACTATAGACCACCAGACCAGGGGGATAAGGTGGACGAGGCTTTCTTCTGGCAACTCGCAGAAGTTACTAGATTGCAGACCCTGGTTCTCATGGGAGACTTCAATCACCCTGATATCTGCTGGGAGAGCAATACAGTAGTGCACAGACAATCCAGGAAGTTTTTGGAAAGGGTAGGGGACAATTTCCTGGTGCAAGTGCTGGAGGAACCAACTAGGGGCAGAGCTCTTCTTGACCTGCTGCTCACAAACCAGGAAGAATTAGTAGCGGAAGCAAAAGTGGATGGGAACCTTGGAGTTCCCATACTAAACTGGGAGGAGTGGTAGATACGCTGGAGGGGAGGGATAGGATACAGAGGGACCTAGACAAATTGGAGGATTGGGCCAAAAGAAATCTGATGAGGTTCAATAAGGATAAGTGCAGGGTCCTGCACTTAGGACGGAAGAACCCAATGCACAGCTACAGACTAGGGACCGAATGGCTAGGCAGCAGTTCTGCGGAAAAGGACCTAGGGGTGACAGTGGACGAGAAGCTGGATATGAGTCAGCAGTGTGCCCTAGTTGCCAAGAAGGCCAATGGCATTTTGGGATGTATAAGTAGGGGCATAGCGAGCAGATCGAGGGACGTGATCGTTCCCCTCTATTCGACATTGGTGAGGCCTCATCTGGAGTACTGTGTCCAGTTTTGGGCCGCACACCACAAGAAGGATGTGGATAAATTGGAGAGAGTCCAGCGAAGGGCAACAAAAATGATTAGGGGTCTGGAACATATGAGTTATGAGGAGAGGCTGAGGGAGCTGGGATTGTTTAGTTTGCAGAAGAGAAGAATGAGGGGGGATTTGATAGCTGTTTTCAACTACCTGAAAGGGGGTTCCAAAGAGGATGGCTCTAGACTGTTCTCAATGGTATCAGATGACAGAACGAGGAGTAATGGTCTCAAGTTACAGTGGGGGAGGTTTAGATTGGATATTAGGAAAAACTTTTTCACTATGAGGGTGGTGAAACACTGGAATGCGTTACCTAGGGAGGTGGTAGAATCTCCTTCCTTAGAGGTTTTTAAGGTCAGGCTTGACAAAGCCCTGGCTGGGATGATTTAACTGGGAATTGGTCCTGCTTTGAGCAGGGGGTTGGACTAGATGACCTTCTGGGGTCCCTTCCAACCCTTATATTCTATGATTCTATGATTCTATGAGTCAGTGACCCTGAGATGGTCGAGTTCAGGATCCTGACATAGGGAAGAAAGGAGAGCAGCAGAATACAGACCCTGGAATTCAGAAAAGCAGACTTTGACTCCCTCAGGGAACTGATGGGTAGGATCCCCTGGGGGAATAACATGAGGGGGAAAGGAGCCAAGGAGAGCTGGCTGTATTTCAAAGAATCCCTATTGAGGTTACAGGGACAAACCATCCCGATGTGTCGAAAGAACAGTAAATATGGCAGGCGACCAGCTTGGCTTAACAGTGAAATCCTTGCGGATCTTAAACACAAAAAAGAAGCTTACAAGAAGTGGAAGATTGGACAAATGACCAGGGATGAGTATAAAAATATTACTCGGGCATGCAGGAATGAAATCAGGAAGGCCAAATCACACCAGGAGTTGCAGATAGAGAGAGATGTTAAGAGTAATAAGAAGGGTTTCTTCAGGTATGTTAGCAACAAGAAGAAAGTCAAGGAAAGTGTGGGCCGCTTACTGAATGAGGGAGGCAACCTAGTGACAGAGGATGTGGAAAAAGCTAATGTACTCAGTGCTTTTTTTGCCTCTGTCCTCACGAACAAGGTCAGCTCCCAGACTACTGCACTGGGCAGCACAGCATGGGGAGAAGGTGACCAGCCCTCTGTGGAGAAAGAAGTGGTTCGGGACTATTTAGAAAAGCTAGACGAGCACAAGCATGTGGAGCCAGATGCGCTGCATCCGAGAGCGCTAAAGGAGTTGGTGGATGTGATTGCAGAGCCATTGGCCATTATCTCTGAAAACTCATGGCAATTTGGGGAGGCCCCGGAAGACTGGAAAAAGGCTACTGTAGTGCCCATCTTTAAAAAAGGGAAGAAGGAGGATCCTGGGAACTACAGGCCAGTCAGCCTCACCTCACTTCCTGGAAAAATCATGGAGCAGGTCCTCAAGGAATCAATTCTGAAGCACTTAGAGGAGAGGAAAGTGATCAGGAACAGTCAGCATGGATTCACCAAGGGCAAGTCATGCCTGACTAATCTAATTGCCTTCTATGACAAGATAAGTGGGTCTGTGGATGAGGGGAAAGCGGTGGAGGTGTTGTTCCTTGACTTTAGCAAAGCTTTTGACACAGTCTCCCACAGTATTCTTGCCAGCAAGTTAAAGAAGTATGGGCTGGATGAATGGACTATAAGGTGGATAGAAAGTTGGCTAGATTGTCAGACTCAATAGGTAGTGATCAATGGCTCCATGTCTAGTTGGCAGCCGGTATCAAGTGGAGTGCCCCAAGGGTCAGTCCTTGGGCTGGTTTTGTTCAATATCTTCATTAATGATCTGGAGGATAGTGTGGATTGTACCCTCAGAAAGTTTGCAGATGACACTTAACTGGGAGGAGAGGTAGATACGCTGGAGGGTAAGGATAGGATACAGAGGGCCCTAGACAAATTAGAAGATTGGGCCAGAAGAAATCTGATGAGGTTCAACAAGGACAAGTTCAGAGTCCTTCATTTAGGATGGAAGAATCCCCTGCACCGCTACAGACTAGGGACCGAATGGCTCGGCAGCAGTTCTGCAGAAAAGAACCTAGGGATTACAGTGGACGAGAAGCTGGATATGAGTCAACAGTGTGCCCTTGTTGCCAAGAAGGCCAATGGCATTTTGGGATGTATAGGTAGGGGCATTGCCAGCAGATCGAGAGACGTGATCGTTCCCCTCTATTCAACATTGGTGAGGCCTCATCTGGAGTACTGTGTCCAGTTTTGGGCCCCACACTCCAAGAAGGATGTGGAAAAATTGGAAAGAGTCCAGTGGAGGGCAACAAAAATGATTAGGGGACTGGAACACATGACTTATGAGGAGAGGCTGAGGGAACTGGGATTGTTTAGCCTGCAGAAGAGAAGAATGAGGGGGGATTTGATAGCTGCTTTCAACTACCTGAAAGGGGGTTCCAAAAAGAATAGATCTAGACTGTTCTCAGTGGTAGCTGATGACAGAACAAGGATTAATGGTCTCAAGTTGCATTGGGGGAGGTTTGGGTTGGATATTAGGAAAAACTTTTTCACTAGGAGGGTGGTGAAACACTGGAATGCCTTACCTAGGGAGGTGGCGGAATCTCCTTCCTTAGATATTTTTAAGGTCAGGCTTGACAAAGCCCTGGCTGGGATGATTTAGTTGGTGATTCGTCCTGCTTTGAACAGGGGGTTGGACTAGATGACCTCCCGAGATCCCTTCCAACCCTGATATTCTATGATTCTATGATTCTATGATATTCTAAACAACAAAGTAAAAGAATCATCGAGAGGCAAAAAGTCATCCTTTAAAAAGTGGAAGTTAAATCCTAGTGAGGAAAATAAAAAGGAGCATAAACTCTGGCAAATGAAGTGTAAAAATATAATTAGGAAGGCCAAAAAAGAATTTGAAGAACTGTTAGCCAAAGACTCAAAAAGTAATAGCAAAAGTTTTTTTTAAGTACATCAGAAGCAGGAAATAACCAGTGGGGCCATTGGATGAACGAGATGCTAAAGGAGCACTTAAGGATGATAAGGCCATTGCGGAGAAATTAAATGAATTCTTTGTATTGGTCTTCACGGCTGAGGATATGAGGGAGATTCCCAAACCTGAGCCATTCTTTTTAGGTGACATATCTGAGGAAATGTACCAGATTGAGGTATCATTAGAGGAAGTTTTGGAACAAATTGATAAACTAAACTGCAATAAGTCACCAGGACCAGATGGTATTCACCGAAGAATTCTGAAGGAATCAAATGTGAAATTGCAGAACTACTGACTGTGGTATGTAACCTATCATTTAAATCAGCTTCTGTACCAAATGACTGGAGCATAGCTAATGTGACACCACTTTTTAAAAAGGGCTTTAGAGGTGATCCCAGGAATTACAGACCAGTAAGCCTGACTTCAGTACCACGCAAGCTGGTTGAAACTATAGTAAAAAACAAAATTTCCAGACACATAGATGAACATAATTTGTTGGGGAAGAGTCAAAATGGTTTTTGTAAAGGGAAATCATGCTTCATCAATCTACTAGAATTCTTTGTGGGGTTCAACAAGCATGTGGACAAGGGGAATCTAGTGGATATAGTGTACTTAGATTTTCAGAAAGCCTTTGACAAGGTCCCTCACCAAAGACTCTTAAGCAAAGTAAGCTGTCATGGGATAAGTGGGAAAGTCCTCTCATGGATTGGTAACTGATTAAAAGATTGGAAACAAAGGCTAGGTGTGACACTGTGTAGCTCAGGGGAACACTGAGAACCCCCATGTTCATCCCTTTAAAATGATTGTGTGGTATCCAATGCAAAGTTTGTCATGTTGGGTGTCTTTGGATGGCTTATGATGCACTGAGCATCATTGTTATAGTAATGTTACAGTAATTGTTACAATAATGTTATAGTAATGTTATAGCTTATAATTTCATGCATGTAATTATGAGACTGAAAACATATCCTCATGGCTTAAAGCAAGCCCAGACAAAAACTTTCTGAGAGCAAAGAGGCAGTTCACACCTCATCAGGGCAGGTATGGGAGAAACCCAGCCCAGCTTCACAAGAACAAAAGATGCTGGCCTAGGCAGCAACAAAGAATCTGTTAGACTCTCGAGGGAATCACCCCCCTTCCTTTGGTAATTTTGGAACTGTGATGAAGTAATGCTCACCTGACTCTGAAGTGATGGGGGGAAAGCCATGAGGGAAGAAAGGACATGATAAAAGGGAGAGACATTTGCTATGCTCTCTTTCTCTTCCACCTACATCTACAGACACCACCACCACCAAGCGACTGAAGCGCTGACCAAAGGGGAGTCTGACTGCAGTGCAACTAGCCAGCCTGTGGTGAGAAGCATCTACAGGCATAGCTACACTTGCAGATGTAGAGCACTGTGAGTTAAACCTGTCCTCGGAGATCATAGCAGGGAAAGCACTGCAGTGTGTTGACACTGTCAGCTGCAAGCACACTGACATGGCCACATTTGCAGCGCTCGCAGTGGCATTGGGAGCGGTGCATTATGGGCAGCTATCCCACAGAGCACCTCTTCCCATTCTGGCACTGTGGCTTGTGGGAAGGGAGCAGGAGGGTCTGGGGCATTCTGGGTCCTGTCCCAATTCCCTGTGATGCATCACTTCGCATCCCAGCAATTCCTGTGTTTCCGTCCACAGTTGGTGCCATCTTTCAATGTTTTTTGTGCTGCGTGCTCTGTCTTCCCTTTCGGTCTCCGGGAATGCAGCCCGAACTGCTGAGGAATATGCTGATGAGTCTCGCCAGCACGTCACAAATTGCAGTCGAGTTACTCCTTAAGCTACAAACTGACAATAAGGAGTCTGACGATGATGTTGACTCGCATAACGCATATGACACGAGGTTGCTTGTGGCATTCACGGACATGCTCACCACAGTGGAACACTGGTTTTGGGCTTGGGAAACAAGCACTGAGTGGTGGGATCACATTGTCATGGAAGTCTGGGATGGTAAGCAGTGGCTGAAGAACTTTTGGATGAGAAAAGCCACTTTCATGGGACTGGGTGTTGAGCTTGCCCCCACCCTGCGGCTCAAGGACACAAGATTGAGAGCTGCCCTGCTGGTGGAGAAGCGGGTGGCTATTGCAGTCTGGAAGCTGGCAACTCCAGACAGCTACCAATTGGTCGCTAACCAGTTTGGAGTGGGAAAGTCAACTGCTGGAATCACGTTGATGCAAGTTTGAAGGGCCATTAATCGCATCCTGCTCAGAAGAACCGTGACTCTGGGTAACGTGCATGACATTGTGGCTGGCTTTGCACAAATGGATTCCGCTAACTGAGGAGGGGCAATAGATGGGACCCATATTCCAATTCTGGCACCAACCCACCTGGCCTCTGAGTACATAAATCGGAAGGGGGATTTCTCTATGGTTCTCCAGGCACCTGTGGACCACCATGGGCGTTTCATTGACATTAACACAGGCTGGTCCAGAAAGGTGCATGACTCACGCATCTTTCGGAACACAGGCTTGTTCAGGAAGCTGCAAGCCGGGACTTTCTTCCCAGACCAGAAGATCACCATAGGGGAGGTCGAAATTTCCATTGTGATCCTTGGAGCCCCGCTTACCCTTTAATGCTGTGGCTCATGAAACCGTACACAGGGAGCCTTTACAGCAGCAAGGAGCGGTTCAACAACATGCTGAGCTGGTGCAGAATGACTGTGGAGTGTGCTTTTGGCCATTCAAAGGGCCACTGGCACTGTCTGTATCGGAAGCTGGACCTGGCCAATGACAACATCCCCATGGTTATATCCGCTTGCTGTACCCTCCATAACATTTGAAGGAAAGGGTGAAAGATTCACTCAGGCATGGACCTCGGAGGTTCAATACCTGGAGGCTGAATTTGAATGGCCAGAGAGCAGGGCTATTAGAGGGGCCCAGTGTGGGGCTGCAAGGATTAGGGATGCCTTGGGGGAGCAATTTGAGGCTGAAAGCCACCAGTAATGTTTGGTGCCCTGCACAGGAGTGAAGTGCAGTGGTTCCAACATTAATAGGAATCTGTGTTTGCTACGTATGATGCACTGACTTGCAGTGCCTGTTGCTTTCCTGGGCTACAGTATCTTTTATTTAATGCAATAATAAAGAATGTTTTCAAAGCCAAAAAATTTATTTATTGAAAAGAAAATTCAATTATTGAAAAGAAACACAACTGCTTGGGAAACAGAAAGGGCATGTGTTTTGTGGGACGAAGGAAGGAGGTGGGGTGGGGAACAGGACAATCACAGATTTGCGTATGTCCTGTTGTCATACTCAACCTTCCTGTCTGGAGTGCCGTGCAATGAGTGCTGCACTTCAGGCTGGCTAAAATGCATGGTGATGGGGGTTGAGTGCAGTGGGTAAAGGTTGTAGTTTGCAGGGCTGTGTGGTGAAGCTATAGGTGTTGGAGGCAGCTAGTGGCAATAAGAACCTGGATGTTGGGGAAAGCAGGTTGGCGGTGACATGGAGGAACAAAGGAAAGAGTTTTGGGACAAGGGCTGCAGGGAGGGGGCGGGGAGGGGGATCGTAATTCCTGTGCCTGGAGTGCAGCTGGGACTGGACAGCTTCCTCCCCCCAAACACTGATGAGGTCCAGCACCTCGCCATTGCTGCATACTGGGGATGGCCTGGTGCGTGGAGGCATGGTCACCTGGAAAAATTCGCTCAGAGCACTCCATGCCTGGCTGGGCAAACAGGAAGGGGAATTTCAAAATTCCCAGAGAATTTAAAGGGTGGGTCTGATGGTTGGTCACCTGAAGGCAGGACAGTAGAGTTCAAAGTAGAGTCCAGAGTGGCTAGAACAGGCATTGTGGGACACTTCTGGAGGCAGATCAGAGTGCATTAATAGACCAGGGCGTCCACACTGGCACCGTGGTGCTCCAGCCAGGACGCAGCAAGCATTATGTTTCTCATGGAGGTGGATGACCAGTAGCGCTCCAGCTGCGGAGTCCGAGTGCTCTATGTGCCTTGCCAGAGTGGACGCGTCATGAGTTAGGGCACCCAGGTCTGCTTTAATGCACTCTAACTTGCAATTGTAGCCAATTCCTAAGTTTGTAATGGCATTGAAAGTGTTAAGATCTGCTTAGAATGCATTTTGCATTGATTTCATTTGCCCAAATCTGACTTGTTATGCTTTGACTTATAATCACTTAAAATCTATCTTTATAGATAATAAATTTGTTTGTTTATTCTAACTGAAGCAGTGCATTTGGTTTGAAGTGTGCCAGAGGCTTCCGTTGGAATAACAAACCTGGTACATATCAATTTCTTTGTTAAATTGATGAACTCATATAAGCTTGCAGTGTCCAGCGGGCATAACTGGACACTGCAACATGGAGGTTCCTAGGGTTGTGTCTGGGACTGGAGATATTGGCTAGTGTCATCTGGTTGCAAGTAGCTGGGAGCAGCTTACATGCCAGAGGCTACACTTGAACAGCCAGGAGTGGGAGTTCTCACAGCAGAGCAGAGTAAGGCTGGCTCCCAGAGTCAAGGATTGGAGTGACCTAGCAGATCACCAGTCCAGATAACACCAGAAAGGAATGTCAAGGTAGGAATAAATGGTCAGTTTTCCAAATGGAGGGAGGTAAATAGTGTTGTCCCCCAGGGGTCTGTACTTGGCCCAATCCTATTCAACATATTCATAAATTATATGGAAAAGCGGTGTCATAAATGTAAAAGGAAGGGTAAACCCATTTAAAATCCCTCCTGGCCAGAGGAAAAATCCTCTCACCTGTCAAGGGTTAAGAAGCTGAAGGTAACCTCGCTGGCACCTGACCAAAATGACCAATGAGGAGACAAGATACTTTCAAAAGCTGGGAGGAGGGAGAGAAACAAAGGGTCTGTGTCTGTCTGTATGCTGCTTTTGCTGGGGATAGACCAGGAATGGAGTCTTAGAACTTTAGTAAGTAATCTAGCTAGGTATGTGTTAGATTATGATTTCTTTAAATGGCTGAGAAAAGAATTGTGCTGAATAGAATGACTATTTCTGTCTGTGTGTCTTTTTTGTAACTTAAGGTTTTGCCAAGAGGGATTCTCTATGTTTTGAATCTAATTACCCTGTAAGGTACCTACCATCCTGATGTTACAGGGGTGATTCCTTTACTCCTATTTACTTCTATTTCTATTAAAAGTCTTCTTGTAAGAAAACTGAATGCTTTCTCATTGTTCTCAGATCCAAGGGTTTGGGTCTGCGGTCACCTATGCAAATTGGTGAGGATTTTTACCAAACCTTTCCCAGGAAGTGGGATGCAAGGGTTGGGAGGATTTTGGGGGGAAAGATGTGTCCAAACTATGTTTCCCAGTAAACCCAGTTAGAGTTTGGTGGTGGCAGTGGTTATTCCAAGGACAAAGGATAAAATTAATTTGTACCTTGGGGAAGTTTTAACCTAAGCTGGTAAAAGTAAGCTTAGGAGGTTTTCATGCAGGTCCCCACATCTGTACCTAGAATTCAGGGTGGGGAAGGAACCATGACAAGGGGATAAACAGTGAGGTGGCAATATTTGCAGATGATACAAAACTACTCAGAATAGTTAAGTCCCAAGCAGACTGCAAAGAACTACAAAAGGACCTCTCAAAACTGGGTGACTGGACAACAAAATGTCGGATGAAATTCAATATTGATAAATGCAAAGTAATGCACATTGGAAAACATAATTCCAAGTATACATATAAAATGACGGGGTCTAAATTAGCTGTCACCACTCAAGAAAGAGATCTTGGAGTCACTGTGAATAGTTCTCTGAAAACATCCACTCAATGTGCAGCAGCAGTGAAAAAAGTGAACAGAATGTTGGGAATGATTAAGAAAGGGATTGATAATAAGACAGAAAATATCATATTGCCTCTATATAAATCCATGGTACACCCACATCTTGAATACTGCTTCCAGATGTGGTCGCCCATCTCCGAAAAGATATATTGGAATTGGAAAAGGTTCAGAAATGGGCAAGAAAAATGATTAGGGGTATGGAACAGCATCCATATGAGGAGAGATTAATAAGAATGGGACTTTTCAGCTTGGAAAAGAGAAGACTAAGGGGGGATATGATAGAGGTCTATAAAATCATGATTGGTGTGGAGAAAGTAAATAAGGAAGTGTTATTTATTCCTTCTCATAACACAAGAACTAGGGGCAACCGAATGAAATTAATAGGCAGCAAGTTTAAAACAAATAAAAGGAAGTACTTCTTCACACAATGCATAGTCAACTCATTGCCAGGGGACGTTGTAAAGGCCAAATCTATAATGGGGTTCAAAAAAGAACTAGATAAGTTCATGGAGGATAGGTCCATCTATCGCTATTAGCCAGGATGGGCAGGGATGGTCCCCTTAGCCTCTGTTTTCCAGAAGCTTGGGAATGGGTGACAGGAGATGGAACACTTGACGTTTACCTGTTCTGTTCATTCCCTCTGGGGCATCTGGCATTGGCCACTTTTGGAAGACAGGATACTGGGCTAGATGGACCTTTGGTCTGCCCCATTATGGCCATTCTTATCTGTTGTTCCCCTCCTGATTCCAATAATGTTGGCCTCAGTCTGTGTAACTCCCTTCCCATCCATCAGTGAGTGTCCCACAGGTGCTAGCCCCTTGGCTGCCCCTCCTCACCCATCCATCAATCCCCATTCATGGCT
Organism: Caretta caretta; assembly: GCF_965140235.1. Taxonomy (NCBI): domain Eukaryota; kingdom Metazoa; phylum Chordata; order Testudines; family Cheloniidae; genus Caretta; species Caretta caretta. The sequence continues at coordinate 40,769,887 of NC_134213.1, forward strand.
GGGATAAGAAAGAGCAGCATCTAAATGTCTCTGGGGCTCTATCTCCAGTCCCAAGGCAGCTGGTCCTGCCTACAGATGTCACCACCTGACCCAGCTAATGATTCAGCTTGACTGAGGTGCTCAGTAGGCAGGAGTTCCCTGGAGTCCATTCAGCTCTGCTACTATCCCTTGCTGCAGTCTTCACTCTGCATTATCACCCATGTCCCCTTGGGTGGGGAGCCATGATTCATCGATTCCAAGGCCCGGAGGGACCATTGTGATCATCTAGTCTTACCTTGTGTATACCACAGGCCAGAGAACTGCCCCCACATACTTCCTAGAGCAGATCTCTTAGAAAAACATCCAATCTTGATTCAAAAATTGGCATCCACCACAACCTTTGGTCAATTGTTCCAATGTTTGACTACCCTCACTATTAAAAATGTACACCATAGTTGCAGTATGAAAGTGTCTAGGTTCAGGCCATTGGATCATGTTAAACCTTTCTCTCCAGATTGAAGAGCCCGTTGTCAAATATTTGTTCTCCATGTAGGCACTTACAGACTAATCAGGTCACCCATTACCCCTCTCTTTGTTAAGCTAAATAGATTGAGTTCCCTGAGTCTATCACTATACGACAGATTTTCTAATCCTTTAATCATTCTCATGGCTCTTCTCTGACTCCTCTCCAATTTATAAACATCCTTTGAATTGTGGACACCAGAACCAGAAACAGTATTCCAGCAGCAGTTGAACCAGTGTCAGATACAGAGGTAAAATAACCTCTTTGCTCCTACTCAAGATTCCCCTATTTATGTACCCAAAGATCACATTATCCCTTCTGGCCATAACGTCACACTGGGAGCTCATGTTCAGCTGATTATCCACCCCTCCTTACCCCAAATCTTTTTCAGAGTCCCCCATCTGGTAAGTGTGGCTTGAATTCTTTGTTCCTAAATGTATGCAGTAGGGCTGTTGATTAATCACAGTTAACTCATGAGATTAACTCAAAAAAATTAATCATGATTAAAAAAATTAATCGTGATTAATCACAGTTTTAATTGCACTGTTAAACAATAGAATACCAATTGAAATTTATTAAACATTTTGGATGTATTTCTACATTTTCATATACATTATATTCTGTGTTGTAATTGAAATCAAAGCGTATATTATTTTGTATTAAAAATATTTGCACTGCAAAATGATAAACAAAAGAAATAGTATTTTTCATTTCACCTCATACAAGTACTGTAGTGCAATCTCTTTGTCATGAAAGTGAAACTTACAAATGTACACAAATACAAAACAATGTAAAACTTCAGAGCCTACAAGTCCACTCAGTCCTACTTCTTCTTCAGCCAATCGCTAAGACAAACAAGTTTGTTTACATTTACAGGAGACAATGCTGCACTCTTCTTATTTACCATGACACCAGAAAGTGAGAACAGGCACTTTTTTAGCTGGCATTGCAAGGTATTTACCTGCCAGATATGCTAAACAATTGTATGGCCCTTCATGATTCGGCCACCATTCCAGAGGACATGCATTCATGCTGATGATGCTCATTAAAAAAATAATGCGTTAATTAAATTTGTGACTGAACTCCTTGGGAGAGAATTGTATGTCTCCTGCTCTGTTTTACCTGCATTCTGCCATATATTTCATGTTATAGCAGTCTCAGATGATGATCCAGCACATGCTCATTTTAAGAACAATTTCACTGTAGATTTCACAAAATGCAAAGAAAGTACCAATGTGAGATTTCTAATTGTGATGTTATTGACATGAACTGTGACCGCATAGATCATTGTTGCAACCAAGGTCCTATAGTTGCACCAAAGCTTATACAAAGGAGGTCCAGTAAGGTGTCTATGGACAGGTTATGATTTGCTGATTATGGTTATGCTATCTGTATGTGTCTATCATTTTTGTAGTTAAAGTTATGAATATTGACTATGTACTTGTATCTCAATGTGTTTTGATTCTAAGTAGCCTCAGTGAAGCACTTGGTCAGCTTCTTGAGAAAGGACTACTCTCAGCAAGTGCCCAATCAAGAAACACTTAACTGACAATGAACTTTGGGAGATGCCAATGCACATCTGAGCTTTCCTGGGAACTTTCAAACTAACATGTAAACAATGGCATCAGCCTGCAAACTGAGTAACGCATGGACATGTGACTTGCCCATGTGACTCCAGACTCTGTCTTGCTGCTGTGATTTTCCACAGTAAGAACAAATGGTTGTCCTTCCATGGGCAGAGAATATAAAAGGCCCTAAAAAACCTTCCATCTTGTCTTCAATCCTGCTTCTGACCTCTGGAGGAACCTTGCTACAAACCAAAGCTCTGAACAAAGGACTGAATGACCCATCCCAGCTGTGGATGTACTCCAGAGACTTTATTTGAACCTGCAGTTTATTCCATCACTGCTACAAGCCTAAACCAAGAACTTTGCCATTACTGTATGTAATTGATTCCATTTAACCAATTTTAGCTCTCAACTATATCTTTTTCCTTTTATGAATAAACCTTTAGATTTTAAGGTTCTAAAGGACTGGCAACAGCGTGATTTGTGGGTAAGATCTGATTTGTATATTGACCTGGGTCTGGGGCTTGGTCCTATGGGATTGGGACAACCTTTTTTCTTTTACTGGGGTATTGGTTTTCATAACCATTCATCCCCATAACGAGTGCCACTAGTGGTGATACTGGGAAACTTTCAGTAAGTTCAGGGATTGATGTCCAACAAGCTCTGCAACCAGCTCTTTTAAAACTCTTAGACGCAAGTTATCCAGATTTGTTGTTTTTTAAATGTATAAGTTGAGTGGCTGCTCTCTAACATCCTCTGAGATGCTAGCAGAATGCATTATCATATGATATGATTCTCATCAATTTGTTTTACCCAGATAAGAACAGAAATAGCTATTGAATGCTACTGCCTTTTCTGTACTTAGAACTCTTGACCCGAATCCTAGCTACTTGGAAATAAGCTCTTTACCACAAAGTAAGAACATTCCTTTCTTTAAGCTGCTTTAGTAGCCCACTACACCCAAAAATCCAGGATCATGTGTAGCTATGGTGACCCTTCAAGTGTCACTAGTGAATTGTGGGTTGGTAGTCTATCCAAATGGCACAGACTATGGCAGCACTCCCTATGGCAGCACTTTTCCCTTTTCACTTACAGAGGAAGTAGAGAGCTCTTTTCCTCTGGAGCTTCTGGCCATAATACTTACACATGTGTGGCTGAACTGAGAGTCACACAGCAACACCCTGCTGGCAACAACAAACAGCAAATTACAGCATAGAATGGGGAAAAGAATAATGATAGGGAGAGTGGACCTTGATTTGCTTTCCAGAAATCAAATGCCTTTGAAGGGCTGTGTTCTGAGATTCTATTCTCTGATGAAGCCAAGCAGCTAGCTCGGCCATCAGCCCTGGTCTCAACCTCAGGAGACCCAGAACTGTGAACCCCAGTGTTACCCCTCTGCCTCAGCAAGGGAGAGTTTGCTGCGGCTAAGCTGTGTCAGCTCCCAACCATGCCACACTGTCACCTTGCCAGCAAACTCTGCAGCACTCTGTCAGTCTAAGCCTTGCCTTACTATGAACAAGGCAGTGAACCCCAGCTCCTGAGTTCCCCAAGATGTCACCCTGCAGTGTCCAGTTCCTCTCTCTGGACACTTACAGAAATGAGTAGGTTCACTGCCTGCATAGAGATAGGGCACACATCAACCTGGCAGGTGAGCTGAAGACTCACACTTCACTCCGACCCCCAGCACTCAGTTTTGAATAGAACAAGAATAAATTTATTATCAAAGAGCAGAGCCTTAAAGTGATCCTAAGCAAGAGAAAAAGGGACAGGTCTGGTTAAAAACCAAACAAACCAGGCTTTCTAGTGACTACAGCTTAATGTTAGCAAGTTACAATCTTTGCCTCTGCAGTTTGGCGGATTTGCTCGCCTTGGAGCATCACTGCAGCCCTCAGCTTGGCCGTTTTTCTGAATTCACAGTCCAGGTTGACTCCTCTAGTGTCTGGCCAGGAGTTGGGAGGATTTGGGGGGAACCCGGGCCGGCCCTCTACTCCAGGTGCCAGCCCAGGGCACTGTGGAATGCAGCTGTCTAGTGTGCCTCCTGGAACAGCTGTTTAACAGCTACAACTCCCCTGGCTACTTCCCCATGGCCTCCTCCTAACACCTTCTTTATCCTCACCATAGGACCTTCCTCCTGGTGCCTGATAATGCTTGTACACCTCAGTCCTCCAACAGTCCGCGTTCTCACTCTCAGCTCCTAGTGCCTCTTGCTCCCAGCTCCTCACACACACAACACAAACTGAAGTGAGCTCCTTTTTAAAACCCAGGTGCCCTGATTAGCCTGCCTTAATTGATTCTAGCAGCTTCTTGATTGGCTGCAGGTGTTCTAATCAGCCCGTCTTAATTGTCTCCAGAAGGTTCCTGAACCTTCCCTGCTCCCTTACCCAGGGAAAAGGGACCTGCTTAGCCTGGGGCTTATATATCTGCCTTCTATTACTCTCCTATAGCCCCCTGGCCTGGGCTTTTCTTACTTTTTGCCCCTGCTTCAGCTTCCTCCCCCGCAACCGAGCCAGACGCTTTTCCTTCATTTTTGTGTTTTTTTTGCTGTTTTTCTGCTGCCATTCGAGTGCTGGTCGGCTGCCAGCCACCCCACGCCTGTCCTCGGACGCTGCTACTGCTCCAACTGAAACCCCCGGGGGGAAGACTGCCGACCCACTCCCCAGAGGAGGGGAGTGGAAGCCCCCAGACCCAACCGTTTGCTGTTTGTTTGGACCCGTACCGGCCAAGAGGAACTTCTCTTATCTGTTTGGCATTTCTGGAATGCTCCACAAAGCCCAGGAGAGAAGACAGCCAACAGAGAAATAGCCCAGGGAAGCTACGAACCATCGCGGAGGGGGCCGTAAGACCGAGTAACTTTTGAACTGTACTCTCGTGTAGGGGGAGGTTTGACTGTGTCTTGACTGCGTTTGTAGGGGCACAGGGGTTGTGGCATGGAGCTGCCCCCCGATCCATCGGTGCCCCCCCCACACTACTATAACCGTCACGGCCCCCCCGCCGTCCGTCCTTGCTGGCAACTTGCCATCTGCCTCTGGATTCAGCTGCTCGCCCTGATTCCACCTTCCAGACCAGAAACAACAGCCGACTAAATGAGACTCTTTGGACAAACGCACGTGGGTTCACGTCCTCCCCCCCCCCCGAACTGTCCACCCCACAGTTTGCCCCTACTACCTGACCCCAATTCCTGTTTCCTCCCCCTGTCCAGTCCAATCCATTTTCCCCCCTCCGCCTGCAGCCTAACAGGGAGAAATGGTTAATCTGCTTCCCCCTCCCTCTCCTCCTTCTGGTGTCTCCCCGTCTCTCCCTGCTCATGATGGCGGGGAATGAGAGGGGTGAGGCCCCTCTAACAACCCCAGTTGCCCCTCCCCCACCTACCCCCCTGCCCAAGCCCCAAGCCTTCCCCCCCCACTGCTGCCAAAACACCTGCCACCGGCCCCGCTGGGGCATCGGCAGCCGGAGGCACTGGGGTGACTATTGCCACTGCTCTGCCCACCGCCCCCCCAGATTCTAGGAAAGCCCCCCCGGTTAGCCAGAAAGGCCAGGGTGCGAAGAAGGGGAAGGGCTCCGCTACAACCACGAAGCCCTCCATGGCAGAGGCTGCCCCCACCGCTGTGGCCTCGTCATCGACCATGGCGTCCCTCCCCGCTGTTCCCTCCACCAGCTCTGCGAGCATCCCTCCCCCGGCCCCCAGGGCGTATGCCTGCCACCTCGTCATCTCGCCCACCCACTGCTTCCGCTACCATCAATAGCGGCCGGGGCCCCTTTCCCACCATGACCAGGAAGCATGGTGTCCGTCGCCTCCTGGTGCCCGCCTCGCCCCACGTGGAGACATACGTGCAGGCGTTGGTGAGGGTGGTAGGACCCACGGTTATTGTGGCTGCCTTCAAAATGTACGGGAAGGTCGTCTTTTTCTTAGCATTGGAGGCTGCCGCCCAGGAAGCAGTGGAGAAGGGCCTGGCAGTGGAGGGGTGGGATGTTTGTCCCCCTGGAGCCGCTAGAAGACCCGGGTGTCCGCCTAGTCCGGACCTCCGTCCTTCCTTTTCTACCCAATGCTGCCCTGTTACCCGCTCTCTCCACCCTGGGGAAACCCGTTTCCGTCATCAGCCCTCTCCCGTTGGGCTGCAAGGACCCCACCCTCCGTCACGTCCTTTCGTTCCTCCGGCAAGTGCAGCTTTTACCGCTGCCGGCAGTGCGTGACGGAGAGGCGCTCGAGGGGTCCTTCCTAGTCCCCTACCAGGGAGCCCACTATCGGGTCTACTATTCCACAGGAGAGGCCCGATGCTACCTCTGCCTATCAGCGGGGCATGTCCGAAGAGACTGCCCCTTGGCCTGGCGGGGAGGGACACCCGAGAGCCCCGAGACCCGGCAGGACATCGGCTCATTCGTTGCCGATGCCTCTGGACACCCGAGATCTGCTCAACCACCTCTCCTCCTGCTCAATCCACCACTGCTCCTGCCCGGGCCCAAGAGACACCTCCCCTACAACGCCCAGATGAGTGAGGGAGCCCCGCCCTTGCTGTTAACAATCCAGCAGAGCCTATGGAGGAGGGTGCAGCAAAGATATTACCGGGCATAGGAGAGGGCCTGCCCCAAGGAGAACTGCCCCCCCCATGCTGCCTCACCGTTACCCCCCCGAGCCCCTGAACCATCGCCTCTGCCCCCCGACACGACCCCTGCTAACCAGCCCCCGGACGATGCTATGGAGGGCTGGACCCTAGTCCAGGGAAAGCGAGGCAGGCGGAAGGCTTGAGCTCCGCTGCAGCCATCTGATGTGGAGACCCCCCCGAAGACCAGGAAGGGAGGCACTGACACTGAGCCTTCCGCTATGCCCACGAGAGAGATCCATCCGCCGGTGTCGGGAATGGAAGACAAAATAGCACTGGAAGGTAGAATCTCCCCTCCATGGGAGACCCTCCCCTTTGAGACCCCTGAGGAAGCCCCTTCTGCCTGAATATCACCCAAACCCCCTGCAAACCCCAAAGCGACCGTGGTAGCGGGCGCCAGAGGGAGACCCCAGGGGTGGCAGAAGACGACCTCTTCTCCATGTATGAGGAGATCAAGGCCCTAGGTTTGACCCCGGTCACCCAGGGAGAGAATGACCTACTGCCAGCTGGCCTCGAGCTGGGCAACCTTACCCCAGTCCCCCTTTCCCCATGCTCCCTCCCCCTAACCGCCTTCCCGGGCGAGCACCCTGCAGAAGGTGGTCCACCACCTGATGCCATGGCTGCCAAATCCACCACAGAGCCTGCACTTAGCATCCCCACCCCCTTAACCCTCGAATCTGTTCGGGAGGCACCACCTCTCAGTTGCTTGCCTCCCGAAGCCCAGAGCCGAGCCTCTGCCCCCGCCCCCACCCCCACCCCGTCCCTGCCCAATCCACCTCCTCCTGCAATGCTATTGCCGCTCCTGGGGTTATTTCTTTCCCGTTTTTTGCGGATCCCCCCCAAGGAGCAGCCTTTGCATTTTCCTGCCGTGACCCATTAGGAGCTGCAATTTTCCCTCCGCCATCCTCTTTTACCCCAAGGCTTGAGACGGACCTAATAACTTTGGCCTGTCAGACGCCCCGTCGGTGGTCTGCACCCTGCCTGCCCGCCTTAGCGGACCACGAGGCTGCACCAAGAGCCCCACCAGGGAATGACTCGGAAATTGCAACCCCACCCCCCCATGAGCTGTGAAAAGTGTTGCGAGAGTTTTTAGAAGACATCCGTGGCTCCCGCAACAGGGTACAGCTAGCTCTCCAGCGATGGGGGGACTTTGATCAAATCCTCAAAGCAACAAGGGCCCTTTTAAAAGAGGGTAAAGGGAAAGGAAGGCACGGCGCCGCGGCCTACGGGCGGGCCCACAGCTTCCGTGACGATTTACTCACTTACGGGATGGGTCACGGATTGTTGCGTGACCCGCTGAGGGCTGCGAACACCCCCGCCAACAAGGAACCCCCACCCACCCAGCCCTCCGCATGACGCCCCTCATTATTGCAACTTTGAACACCAGGGGCTGTAGGATGGCTCTCCGCAGGTCCCAGGTGCTCTCTTACCTTCAGGAAGGGGGGTACTCTGGTTTTCCTGCAGGAGACCCATACGGATCCAACCGCCGAGGACAGCTGGCAGCTGGAGTGGGGGGACAGGGTCTACTTCAGCCACTTCACGATTCGACAAGCTGGAGTGGCGACCCTGTTCTCCCCCAACCTACGGCCCGAGGTGCTAAGGGTCACTGAGGCCGTGCCGGGCCACCTGCTGCATCTCCGAGTCCGTATGGAGGGGCTCATGGTCAACCTCGTTAACATCTATGCCCCGACAACGAGCCCGAAGCGGCCGCAATTCTATCAGCGGGTGTCCGACTTCCTCAGCACCCTAGATTCTCATGAGTGCTTAGTCCTGGGAGGGGACTTTAACACCACCCTCGAGGAACGGGACCACTCAGGGGCTGAGCTGAGCCCGGCCGCTGTGAATATTCTCCGAGAAATAGCCGAACATCACTCCCTAGTAGACGTCTGGCGTGACCACCGCCCAGGTGACACTTCCACGTTCACCTTTGTCCAGGTGGAGGCCCATCGGTCACACCACTCTCGGTTGGACCTTATTTATTTATCCCGTTTCCATCTTTCACAGGCCCACTCCTCCAACATTCAGCCGGCCCCATTTTCTGACCATCATCTAGCCACCATAACAGCCTCCCTCCATGCAGAGGGGCCGGGGCTGGCCTATTGGCACTTTAACAACAGCCTGTTGGAGGATGAGGGCTTCGTGACGTCCTTCCGGGAGTTTTGGCTGGCCTGGCAAGAGCAGCGGCGTGCCTTTCCCTCGGCGCGGTGATGGTGGGATCTAGGGAAGGTGCGCGCCAAGCTCTTCTGCCGTGACTACACCCGGGGCACCAGCCGACGGAGAAATGCAGCGATAGAGCAGTTGGAATGGGAGGTCTTAGAGATGGAGAGGTGTCTGGCTGCCAGCACCGAGGACCCGTTCCTCTGCGGAGCTGAGCTGCGGGAGAAGCGGGAGGAGCTCCGGGCCCTCGAGGACCATCGGGCCCGAGGTGCCTTTGTTCGATCCTGCATCCGCCTCCTTCGGGAGATGGATTGCGGCTCCCGTTTATTCTACACCCTGGAGAAAATGAGGGGGGCCAAGAAACACGTCACCTGCCTTCTAGCAGAAGACGGCGCCCCTCTCACGGATCCGGTGGAGATGTGTGGGAGGGCCCGTGACTTCTACACAAGCCTTTTGTCCCCGGATCCGACCGATGTGGGCGCTTGCAGGGTGCTCTGGGAGGAACTCCCCACAGTCAGCATGGGCAACGGAGACCGACTAGAGCTGCCTCTCACCCTGGCCGAGTTCTTGGAAGCCCTCCGTCGCATGCCCACCAATAAATCTCTGGGCATGGACGGGCTGACCGTGGAGTTCTACCGCGCATTCTGGGACATCCTTGGCCCAGACCTAGCCACTGTCTGGGCTGAGTCTTTGCAGGGCATGGTCCTCCCTCTTTCGTGCAGGCGAACAGTGCTCGCCTTGTTGCCGAAGAAGGGGGACCTCCGCGATTTACGAAACTGGCATCCCGTCTCACTCCTTAGCACGGACTACAAAATCATAGCGAAAGCAATCTCGCTGCAGCTAGGGTCTGTGATGGCGGAAGTGATCCACCCAGACCAGACCTATACTGTCCCGGGTCGCAGCATTTTTGACAACCTATTTCTAGTCCGAGATCTTTTGGAACTCGGACATAGAGACAGTCTGTCGTTCGCCCTCCTGTCTCTTGATCAGGAGAAGGCATTCGATAGAGTGGACCATGGGTACCTCCTGGGCACTCTGCAGGCGTTTGGATTGAGACCTCAGTTTGTGAGTTTTCTCTGGGTGTTGTAGGCTTCCGCGGAGTGTCTGGTTAGGCTCAACTGGACCCTGACCTAACCGGTCAGCTTCGGGCGAGGAGTACGGCAGGGGTGCCCCCTCTCGGGCCAGCTGAACGCTCTGGCAATAGAGCCCTTCCTCTGTCTCCTCCGCAGGAGGTTGACAGGGTTGGTGCTGCGGGAGCCGGAGCTGCGGCTGGTCCTGTCGGCGTACGCCGATGACGTGCTCCTCGTGGTCCAGGACCCGGGCGACTTGGCGCAGGTGAAGGCTTGCCAGGCCATCTATTCAGCAGCCTCCTCCGCCCGAGTCAACTGGGTCAAGAGCTCTGGCTTGGCGGTGGGGGACTGGCGGCAGGTGAGCTCCCTCCCACCCGCACTTCAGATCATCCGGTGGAGAGCGGGTTGACTGCTCTACCTAGGCATTTACCTTTCTGCCACGCACCCTTCTCCGCCGGAGAACTGGCAAAATTTAGAAGGCGGGGTGATAGAGCGGCTGTGGAAATGGACGAGGCTACTCTGATGTCTCTCCCTCCGAGGGAGAGCACTGGTGCTTAACCAATTAATCCTGTCCATGCTCTGGTACCGGCTCAACACCCTGGTCCCGGCCCCGGGTTTCCTGACCAACCTCCGGACATCGATTCTAGAGTTCTTTTGGTCAGGAACCCCTGTTGGGGTTCTTCATCTACCCCTGAAGGAAGGAGGGCAGGGCCTGAAGTGTCTGCACACTCAGGTCCGTGTCTTCCGCCTCCAGGCCCTGCAGAGGCTCCTTTATAGTGCAGGTAGTTCGACGTGGAGCATATTGGCGCACGCCTTCCTGCGCCGCTTCCAAGGGCGCCGATACGACCGGCAGCTCTTTTATCTTTGTCCGAGAGGTTTTCCGCGAGACCTCTCCGGGCTGCCGGTCTTCTACCAGGACCTCCTCCAGACCTGGAAACTGTTTTCAACGACCAGGTCCGTGGCGGCCACCGTGGGAGCAGATCTCCTCGTGGAGCCCCTGTTACACAACCCCCAGCTCTGTGTGCAGGCGGCGGAGTCCCGCTCAGTGCGCCAGAGTTTGGTCCTGGCGGAAGTCATGAGAGTCGGAGACCTCCTGGACTATGACCGAGGAGACTGGCTGGATCCCCTGACTCTCGCTTGGCGCATGGGGCTCTCCAGACCTCGTACCCCCCGGCGCATACTTCAGGAGGTGAAGGCCATTTTGATGCCCGCTGCTCGGGCTTATCTCAGCCGAGCCCTGCGCGAGGGCGCACCCCACCCACCCTCTACCCCAGGCCCGCCGGATCTTTCAATTGGGCCCCTACCTCGTAGATCCCAACAAACCCCTCACCCTTTCACTGTGAGCCGGCTGCATGAACTGCAGCCGGTCAGCTTCCAAATTGCGCCACGGAAATATTTATACACACTCACGCTTCACACCCTTCACGCCCACACCCTGGTGTCCCGCCCCAGTACAAAGTGGCGGGACCTCCTGCCACCTTTGGAGGGTGAGCAGCCCCGGTAGGCCAGCCTGTATTCCACCTTGGTCCTGAGGCCCGTCGGGGACATTAGTTGGCGACTCCTTCACGGAGCTGTGAGCACAGGCGTGTTTTTGACGCAGTTCACCCTCATCCCAGATACTTGCCCTTTTTGCAACATGAGGGAAACTCTGGCACACGTATATTTAGAGTGTGCCAGGCTGCAGCCCCTTTTCCGGCTTCTCACAAATATTCTATTACACTTTTGGCTGCACTTTTCCCCTCACCTTTTTCTTTACACACTCCCCATCCGTGGCCCCACAAAGTCGTAGGATCTCCTGGTTAACCTCCTCCTAGCCCTAGCTAAAACAGCCATCTATAAAACCAGAGAGAGGAGGTTGGCCAAAGAAGCGTCCTGCGACTGTAGGGTCGTTTTCCGATCCTCAGTACATTCACGTATCCTGGCGGAGTTCCTCTGGGCGGCGTCCACCGACTCCCTTGACGCCTTCGAGGAGCAGTGGGCGCTGTCCGAGGTTCTCTGCTTGGTGACCCCATCCAGTTCCCTCTGTCTGACCCTTTGATTGAGGGGAAGAGAGAGAGACCCGAGCCCCAGCCATTGCCGCTGTGGATACCATCATCACCGTCACCTAGGAGGGGTCCTATCACACGTGGGTGTACGTCTCCCCCCCCCAAACTGTCCACCCCGCAGCCGTGCCCATCTTGTCAGGCACTCTCAGGAGAGGAATAATCGGTGACACTGGGCGTGGCACTAGGTAACTCGAGGGGGTGGAAAACCACGAGTGTCGAGGAAGCCCCCCCGCTCTAGGCCACCAGGTAACTCAGGAGGGTGGAAGACTATGAGTGTCGAGGGAGCCCCCCCACTCTGGGCCCAGGCTAGCCTGAACACTTCTCCCTCCTGAAGGTTGCTGTGTTATACCTTGCGTTTGCTTTTGTTTTGTTGCATAGTTTTGTTTTTTCCTTTTTGGTGATCCTTTGTAAATGTTATGCAAATAAAATTATTTTCTGCTTCAAAAAAAAAAATTACTCTCCTATAGCCATCCTGCCCGACCCTGTCACAGCGCATGGGAATTGAAATAATGACATCTTCATTATTTTATTTGTATTTTTTTCATCTTTTTCATTTTTTTTTCATTTTTTTATTTGATTTTTTCCTCGAATTTGGTGCCCCCTTTAACTTGGCACCCTAGGCGACCACCTACTTCGCCTGTATGGACGGGCCGCCCCTGCCTGTTGCTCAACTCATGTGATATGGCCTGACCTTCCTGTGTACCAAATGAGAGGCAGAGGTGAGGAGGTGACATTTTGCGTCAGAAGTATTTACAAAGCCAAGGAGGTACGATGGGATAACAAAGAGGATGGTGGAATATTGTGAGTAAAGGAAGAAATCAGTGAGCATCTTCTTCAAGTCCCAGGCTGTGAATTGCTTCTTGCCAATGTAACAGGACTTCCAGCAGTCATTATTAGAAGCCAATCCCCAGTTATCAAACCATTCTCGTGTCAACATGTCTGATTATCACACTCTCAGCAAATTGGACAAGTTCAGATCGCCTAGGCTACAACTTGACCAGCTCAGATGAACGTAAAGGTATTATTGGTGTTCACAAGTGGCAATGTGGAGTTTCCATCCAGTTAAGCTAACTTGATTGAAAACCTCCCATTCTGTAGGGCTATTATGATAATGAAAAAGCTCTTGTTTTTTGAGAGGCAGTAAGTGGGGCACTGCTCTCCTCCTCACCCTTTGGCCCTGCTCCACTACTACCCAGGTTGTGACACTCTGGATCTGTCTGTGTTCCAGTTGAGAGGCATGATTGCAGCACATGTTGATTTTACCTGAGCAAGCTTAGATCAAAGCTAGCTTGAGACACTAGAGCAGTGAATCAGGACCTTGGGTATGTTGTCCAGTGCCCACAGCCTGTACTACCACAGCTGACCTTTGATCTAAGCTAGTGCAGGTCTGTCTGCACATGTTGCAATTTCACCTCCTGACTGCTGTGCCAACCCACCCTCAGTGGTGTGACCAACGCATTTTTCAGGAAACCCCCTAGGACACAGCTTGGGGGGCTGGGGTCTTCTTGGGTGTCTAACGTTTCTGTTAGTTGATTGTATAGGTCTGTCATGGGTGCCTTGTCCAGAGCCCCCAGCCTCACATTACAGTCCCCTTCCAGCCCCACTACATTCACTGCTAGCCATGGCTATGCCCCTGTGCCAGCAGCAGGGGACTGATGTACAAGCTAATGCAGTAGCTCTAAACCACCCAGCAAAGATGCACTGCACAAGTGTTCCTCCTTGGGATGGTGATTGTGACCCCAGAGCTCATTTGCACTAGCGGTGCAGCTTGCAGTGGCCACAGCTCAGCTCAGCACATTTGTGGCCTAGTGGATAGAGCACTGGAGTGGGCTCAGGCAGGGCAGGTTGTGTTCCTGGCTCTGGGTGACCGCCTTTCCCTGAGCACTCCAAACCCCAGGTCTGCTCTCCAGGCCAAGGCAGGAAACTGCATCCCCAGCTTAGAATCATTTGGGGCCTCTGGCAGATCTCCTGCCCCAGAGTACAAGCATTATGCAAAAAGAAAAGGAGTACTTGTGGCACCTTAGAGACTAACCAATTTATTTGAGCATGAGCTTTCGTGAGCTACAGCTCACTTCATCGGATGCATACCGTGGAAACTGCAGAAGACATTATATACACACAGAGACCGCGAATACAGACTAACACGGCTGTTACTCTGAAACCTGTCATTATGCAAAGCATTGTGCCTGTCAGTCAGTCTGCATGGCCTGCTGCCTACCCACCCTAGGTGTCCTCCTGCCTCCGCGTTTTGTCTCATGGCCCTGCAAACACACTGATTGAACCCAGGGCTGATGAAATATGATTACATTTCTCTCTTCATTACACAGGATATAGAATCACAATTCACACATATAAAATTGTTTTATTCCCTCTTCTATTTGCTTTGGAATTATTTCATTGGTGCAAAACTGTCGGTTTAGAGATGCTGTCTCTGCCGCAGAGCCAGTTAGTCGCCAATACCCTGCAATTTTAATGATCTAATCTGACAGTTAGCACACTTTAATATAAAGTTTTATTAATGACTGCTTCCTACCCTCAAAGACTATATTAAAATTTGTTAATGGAATTGGAGATTATAAATGGCCCATTTCAAGCCCACTTGTGCTGTTTGACACCCACTCCCTTTAGAATTCACAGCAATCCTATTAACTCGTCTTTATGTTTTGTATAGGTCATTTTGATTGTGTTTTTTTGTGTACTTCACTTATGAGATAGTGTTCCTCGAATCTAAGCATTCAAAAGAATGTAATTTTACAATAAAAATTAAAAAAAATCATACATTTCAGATTCATTATCCTTCCATAGTGATCTTAAAATTTAATTTCTGTGATTTATTGCAAATTTTTGAATCTACAGGCAGAATGGAAAATGAAAACAAATTCCACTGACAGCTTTAAATTGTATGTCCAGAAGCTACAGCCCCATCCCTAACCCCCAGTTGTCACACAAGGGAGAGCCCCTACCCCCACACATCCATCACCCATCCCAACCCTCTATATTTTACTCTGGTGTGTTCAGCCCCTCCCCAACACACAGGCCCTGCAACCCCACAGGGCCTAGCACAGGTTAGCTTGGCCTTTGTATGGGCCACTTGCTACTCCCCTCTGAGTATAGACTTTGCTGAATGGTGAGTGTGATGAGTTCCCCCCGGGGTACCACTTGGAAATGAGGTACCACTGAGCACCCTGACGCACCAGCCTGGGCTCCCTCTCACACTGTACTTCTGTGACAAGCTGCAAAGCCCTCCAGCCTGCACTTTCACCAGCATTCATACAGGTCCCACACCCAGCTGCAGTTACAAGCAGGCTCCCTAACTACCAGCTTCCCAGCCTGGGACCCCACAGCAGTACCATCCTACCCTGGTCAAATCTGGCCAGTATATATAATACCCAGTCTGCATCTCCCACAATGTGAAGAGGACCATGCACACTTGTGGTAATCAAGCAGAGATTTTCCCGAAGCACTCCAGTCAAAGCTCACTGGTTTAGATTAAACAAAAGACAAGTTTATTAACTACAAAAGATAGATTTTAAGTGATTATAAGGGATAGCAAACAGATCATAGCAGATTGCCTAGCAAATAAACAAAAACCTCAAACTAAGTTTAATATACTAGATATATTGGATATGAATTAGCAGATTCTCACCCTAAGAGATGATACAAGCAGGCTTCAGATTCTTAAGGGACAAGCTGCACTTGCTTTACAGCTTGGCATCCCCAGGTGTTTCATACACAGGCTAGAAATCCCTTTAGCCTGGGCCCAGCCCTTCCCCCAGTTCAGTCTTTGTTCCTCACGTGTTTCCAGGAGTCTTCTTGTTTGGGGAGTGAAGAACCCCAGCTGATGTTACTACCTGACTTGTGTAGCTTTTGAATATGGTGGGAACCTCTTGTTCCCAAAGCTTGGTTCCCAGAGCAGTTTGTGGAAAAATACTGACATCCCAAGATGGAGTCCAGCATCATGTGGCCTGGTCACATGTCCTTGTAGTCATAGCAGCCATCACTCACAGGCTGTCTGTAGCATTCTCAGGAAGGCTCATCAGATGGGAGATAAGCCTCTCCTAAGACCTATTATTTTTAATGGCCCATTACCCTGAATAGATCCTTTTACAACCAGCTATTTAGACTGAAAGCATCTTGTCTAGTGGGCGTTACCCAGGTGTAACTACATTTGAAGTATAGATACATAGTCAGTATTTTTAACTTCAATAGCTCAGACATAGATGAGAGGTTTCTCGCAGGAGTGGATGGGTGAAATTCTGTGGCCTGCGTTGTGCAGGAGGTCAGACTAGATGATCATAATGGTCCCTTCTGACCTTAGTATCTATGAATCTATGAAACTTCAGATACAAAAATTATACATACATACAAATAGGATAATCATATTAATCAAATCATAATCTTTTCAGTGACATCTCACATAACCCATCTTGCATAAAATATATCATAATTATGCTACAACCATATCATAATATCACTATGAAGAATATGGGGTGCAGTGTCACAGTGAGAAATCTGGTTCATGAATACATTTGAGTCTGAGCTGCCTGGTCAGTTTTCTGGGACTCATGGGCTCCCATTACTCATTATCTATAAGTATTCATAGAAATCTTCACAAATCTCAAATCTTCATGGATTCTAGCATCAAGGATTGTTTGCTTGGAAATGTGCCCTATTCGCTATAGGCCCTTCATGTCTCACTATTCACTGCTCATTACTTGTAATTTGCTATTCTTGTTATTCTCCTATTTAAAAATTTAAAAGGTTTAAGAATTAATTGGTACCAAACTACCAGTCAACCAATTAAGAAGCAGAAACACCACGTGACTGGGCGGAAAGCACATGGCAGCTACATTCACCCAGCACTTTGGATCCAAGGCCCCATATAAATCAATGGCTTCAATGATGCTAGTCACCAACATGTGCACAGATTCATAGTGTCCAAGGCCAGGAGAATCCACTGTGATTCTCCAGTCTGACCCCCTGTATAACACAGGCCAGGGAACTGCCCCCAGATAATTCCTAGAGCAGATCTCTAGAGTTTTTCCTTTTCTCAGGTTCATCCCATTATGTCTGTCTTCAATCCCCTGATGCCATCCTAAAGAATTATTTTCCCTCCTTGATGCTTACAGCCCTCAGATCCTTGGAAACAGATATTCTGTCCCCACTTCTACTTTAGCCGAAGTTGACTTATTTAACTCCTCTAATCTTGCTTCTCAAATCAGTCCCTCCGGCCCCTGCACATTCCTCTTGCTCGTCTCTAAACTTCCTGCATGTTGTCAAATATCTTTCCAGTCTGAAGAAAAGGAGTACTTGTGGCACCTTAGAGACTAACCAATTTATTTGAGCATGAGCTTTCGTGAGCTACAGCTCCAGTCTGAGGTGCTCAGAAGCGATCATCCTATTTCAGAAGCTATCTCACAAGAGCTGTGTACCTCCCTCCTCATCAGGTCATCAGTGCACTCTGTGGGGCAGAGTTAAGGAGCTTTGTGAAATAGGTAAGGTGAATTTTTATATATCAGTATTTTGTTAGCTGAATGTACAAACTGGAAGGATTATGAGACCTTTTGATACATTACACTACCTGGTCATTTCCACCCTTTAATTGTAATGTTCTTATTATATAGAGTGTACAAGAGTTAAAGCAGTCACTGGAATAACCCTAAATATCAATTAATTACATTTTCTGTGTGGTAATAATCTGTTATATGGGTGTGACCAGAGGCAAATTAGGGTTTTGTGGGGCCCTGGGCCAGAGCAAGTGGGGGCCCTTCCCCACCTCTTCTACCTGTAGTGCCTCCCCCACCCTCCCCAGTGCTCCTGCTGGGGAAATGGGGTTGGGGCATGGGGGCTTGCCCCGCTCTGCTCGCCCGGTGCTCTTGATGCTCCCCATGTCCCCATGCCCCCTTGCCCTGACCCCCCTCCCCATCAGGAACACCAGGTGGGCAGGCAGAGTGGGGCAAGCCCCTGCGCCCTGACCCCACTCCCTGGCTGGAGCACCTTGTGGGAAGGTGTAGTGGGGCCCCGCTCCCCTGCAGAAGCGCAAGGCGGAGCAGGTCAAGATGCTGGGGTGATCTAATTGGCCAGGGCTCCTGGGCACGGATCCCATTGGCACAGTGGCTAATCCGTCACTGGGTATGACTTTCTGTCCATTGTTTTTTTCCACTCTGTCTTCACCACTCAAGACAAGATTCGCAAAGATGGTACAATGGAATAAGCATTACAGTGGCTGTAGTTATGAAATTGTGACATTTTGAGCTCAAAGTGAATTTCACAAACTGTTCTGTGAAGACAAATGGGAAATTTTGAAAACAGAATTCTGAGGACTTGGCAATCATACCAAAAGAAGGGAGGGGGGAGCGTAACAATTTGTCATTGTTTTCCACCAAGTTCAATCTCCCGGCCAGGGATGCTAGCCCCCCAGCCCTTCCCCCTCAGTCATGCTGCTGCGCAGGCAGCGCGGCTTGTGCCCACCCACCTCCCAGGCTTTCCAATAAGCCAGTCCTGCCGCTCTGAGCGGCATGGTAAGGGGGCAGGGGGAGGGGAGGGTTGGATAAGGGGCAAGAGGTCCTGGGGGACAGTCAGGGAACAGAGGGCGGTTGGATGTGGCAGAGGTTTGGGGGAGCTGGTCAGGAGACAGGCAAGAGGTCCCGGGGGACAGTCAGGGAACAGAGGGCGGTTGGATGTGGCAGAGGTTTGGGGGGGGTGGTCAGGAGACAGGCAGCAGGGGGGGTTGTGGGGTGTGGATGAGGTGTGGGGGTCGGGGAGTCCCAGGATGGGGGGGACAGGGAGTGGGGGGGGGGTTGGGTAGGGGGTGGGGTCCTGGGGGCCAGTTAGGCATGGGTCCCAGGAGGGGGCGGTCAGGGGACAAGGAGTGTGGGGGTGGGATTGGATGGGTTGGGGATCCTGGGGGACTGTCAGGTGTCAGGGGTGTGGATAGGGGTCGAGGCAGTCAGGGGACAGGGAGCAGGGGGTTTCGATAGGGGGCAAGGATCCCAGGGGGGCGATTAGGGGTGGCAGGTCCTGGGAGGGGGCGGTCATGGGAGAAAGGAGCAGGGGGGGTTGGATGGGTCGGATGTTCTGAGGGGGGTCAGTCAGGGGGAAGGAAGTGGGAGGGGGCGGATGGGGGCAGGGGCCAGGCTGTTTGTGGAGGCACAGCCTTCCCTATCCAGCCCTCCATACCGTTTTGCAACCCCGATGTGGCCCTCGGGCCAAAGAGTTTGCCCACCCCTGGTCTATATCATAGGTGCCAACTTTTTCCGGTGCCGGTGGATGCTCCATCCCCCCCAACCCTGGCCCCACCCTGACTCCACCCTGCCCCACCCCCATGCCAGCCCTTTCCCTAAAGTCCCTGCTCCAGCTCTGCCCCCTCCCTGCCCCTATTGGACTCCTTCCCCAAATCTCTGCCCCAGCCCCGCCTCTTCCCCGAGCGCGCCGTGTTCCCCCTCCTCCCACCTCCTTCCCAGAGCTTGCCACCAAAACAGCTGTTTCACAGTGGCAAGTGTTGGGAGGGAGTGGGGAACACGGCATGCTCAGGGGAGGAGGCGGAGGTGGAGGTGAGCTGGGGCAGGGGGGGGGCAGGGCAGAGAGCTTCCAGTGGGTGCACAGCACCCACCAATTTTTCCCCATGGATGCTCCAGCCCCAGAGCACCCATGGAGTCAGCGCCTCTGGTCTATATTACCTATATCTACAGAGATATATCTAGCTCTTTATAAACTCTGACTGTACAGTTTTGCTCAGACTATTTGGGCACTGGGTAAAATCATAGAAATGTCAGGCTGGAAGAGACCTTAAGATGTCATCAAGTCCAGCCCCTTGCACTGAGGCCCAAGTAAACTTAGACGATTCCTGACAAGCATTTGTCCAATCTGCTTTTAAAAACCTCCAGAGATGGGGATTCCACAACCTCCTTTGGAAGCCTGTTCCAGAACTTAACTCTCCTTGGAGTTAGAAAGTTTTTCCTTACATCTAACATAAGTCGCCTTTGCTGCAGACTAAACCCATTGCTTCTCCTACCTTTGGTGGACAAAGAGATCAGTTGATGCCCATCCTCTTTATAACAGCCCTTAAAATATTAGAAGACTTATAAGCATCCCCTCTCCCCCCCACCACCGTCTCCTTTTCTCCAGACTAAACATGCCCAGTTTTTTAACCTTTCCTCACAGGTCAGATCATTTTTGTTTCTTTCTTCTGGACTCTCTACAATTTATTCACATTTTCCCTAGAGGGTGGTGCCCAGGATTGGACACAGTACTCCAGCTGAGGCCTCTCCAGTGCCTAGTAGAGAGGGACAATTACCTCCTGTGTCTTACATACGAAACTGTTAATACCCCTCAGAATATTAGTGTTTTTCACAACTACATCACACTGCTGACTTATATTCAGTGTGATCCACTCTAACACCCAGATCCTTTTCAGAAGTCCTACCACCTAGCCAGTTATTGCCCATTTTGTAGTTGTGCATTTGATTTTTCCTGCCTAAGTGAAGTACTTTGCACTTGTCTTTATTAAATTTCATCTTGGTGATTTTAGACTGTCATAAATATGAAGGGAAGGGTAAACCCCTTTAAAATCCCTCCTGGCCAGAGGAAAAAATCCTCTCACCTGTAAAGGGTTAAGAAGCTAAAGGTAACCTTGCTGGCATCTGACCAAAATGACCAATGAGGAGACAAGATACTTTCAAAAGCTGGGAGGAGGGAGAAAAACAAAGGGTCTGTGTCTGTCTGTGTGATGCTTTTGCTGGAGACAGAACAGGAATGGAGTCTTAGAACTGTCTGGTTCTGTGATTGTTTCTGTCTGCTGTATAATTAATTTTTCTGGGTGTAAACTAATTAAGGTGGTGGGATATAATTTGTTAGCTAATCATGTTACAATATGTTAGGATTGGTTAGTTAAATTTCAGTAGAATGATTGGTTAAGGTATAGCTAAGAATATTACTATATAAATTAGGGGCAAACAGGAAGTAAGTTGGGATTCGAAAATAAGGAAAAAGGAACTTGTATTTAAACTTGCTGGAAGTTCACCCCAATAAACATTGAATTGTTTGCACCTTCAGACTTCAGGTATTGTTGCTCTCTGTTCATGCGAGAAGGATCAGGGAAGTGGGAGAGTGAAGGAATAAGCTCTCTAACAATCACCTCTGTAAAATCAGGATGGTAAATACCTTACAGGGAAATCAGATTCAAAACATAGAGAATCCCTTTAGGCAAAACCTTAAGTTACAAAAAGACACAAAACCAGGAATATACATTCCATCCAGCACAGCTTATTTTACCAGCCATTAAACAAAAGGAAATCTAACGCATTTCTAGCTAGATTACTTATTAATTTAACAGGAGTTATAAGGCTGCTTTCCTGATCTGTTCCTGGCAAAAGCATCACACAGACAGACAAACCCTTTGTTCCCCCCTCTCCAGATTTGAAAGTATCTTGTATCCTCATTGGTCATTTTGGGTCAGGTGCCAGTGAGGTTATCTTAGCTTCTTAACCCTTTACAGGTGAAAGGGTTTTGCCTCTGGCCAGGAGGAATTTTATAGCACTGTATACAGAAAGGTGGTTACCCTTTATATTTATGACAGACCCCACTAGATGTGCCCTCAGTTTGACAGAAAACCATTGATAGCTCTTTGAGTACGATCTTTCAACCAGTTGTGCACCCTGCCTTATAGTAAATTCATCTAGATCACATTTCCCTAGTTTTCTTATGATAATGTCATATGGGACATTACTAAAATCAAGACATATCACCTCTAATGCTTCCCCCATCCACTAGGCCAGTAACCCTGTCAAAGAAGGAAAATAGGTTGGTTTGCTCTGATTTGTTTTTGATAAATCCGTGCTGGCTATTCCTTATAACCCTGTTATCCTCTAGGTGCTTCCAGACTGATTGTTTAATAATTTGTTTCACTATCTTTCCAGGTATCAAAGTTAAGTTGACTGCTCAGTAATTCCCTGATCCTCTGTGTTGGCATCACACAGAACAGAATAATTTCACCTGTCTACATCTCTGTTCTTATTTTATGCTACTTTCTCCCTTGTCTCCTCCCAGTCCCAATTCTCTCTCCGTTGTCTTTGCTGTCATTGCCTTTTCTTCCTATGGGTAACTTTGTGCCTTCTGCCAGGCAGCCTCCTCCACATGGGATAGCTTCCCACTAACTGTATCTTATCTGGAGGGGGTGGCTCATGATGGCTAAGCCACTTCCTAAGAGGGAAAAGTGGAGTCTTCCTGCTCCGGGAGATAGGAGCAGGTGTTTCTAGATGCTGTTTCTCTCTGGCTATTCAGGGGCAGTGCTGAGTTCAGTGAGAACATGTGTTTTATTGGTGATCAGAGTCAGATGCCTTCTACCTAGGATGAACCATCATTTTTAGCTTAGTATGAGGAAATTCTGCCCTTCAGTGTGATATCACTGCACACTTCTTCTACCTAGACAGACAGCAACCATGGTTGCTGCTCTCAGTTTGCTGTTAGAAAAGTCTCGTGAGTGGGGATTATAAAGGTCTATTGGAATAAAACCACCAGAAATTTTCCTTTTTCTTAAAAAAAAGGAAAGGAAATTAAATGCAAACATCTATGTTAATGCCATTTTGTGCTTTCACAGTTAAAATTGAAAGGAGTAAGAATGCAGATGTTAGGGTTCCTAAGGAATGTTAATGTAGTGATGCTACACACCTAGGGTATATTATCTCCCCCTGCCTCTCTAAATGCTTTAGTTATTTCTATGGCACCCCTCCCCAGGGTATTTATGGCACACATGAAAGAAGCTAAATAGAAATATATTAAACTACACATTTAACAGATTTCAGAGTAACAGCCGTGTTAGTCTGTATTCGCAAAAAGAAAAGGAGTACTTGTGGCACCTTAGAGACTAACCAATTTATTTGAGCATGAGCTTTCGTGAGCTACAGCTCACTTCATCGGATGCATACTGTGGAAACTGCAGCAGACTTTATATACACACAGAGAATATGAAACAATACCTCCTCCCACCCCACTGTCCTGCTGGTAATAGCTTATCTAAAGTGATCATCAGGTTGGGCCATTTCCAGCACAAATCCAGGTTTTCTCACCCTCCACCCCCCCCACACACACAAATTCACTCTCCTGCTGGTGATAGCCCATCCAAAGTGACAACTCTTTACACAATGTGCATGATAATCAAGTTGGGCCATTTCCTGCACAAATCCAGGTTCTCTCACCCCCTCACCCCCCTCCCAAAAACCACACACACAAACTCACTCTCCTGCTGGTAATAGCTCATCCAAACTGACTACTCTCCAAGTTTAAATCCAAGTTAAACCAGAACATCTGGGGGGGGGGTAGGAAAAAACAAGGGGAAATAGGCTACCTTGCATAATGACTTAGCCACTCCCAGTCTCTATTTAAGCGTAAATTAATAGTATCCAATTTGCAAATGAATTCCAATTCAGCAGTTTCTCGCTGGAGTCTGGATTTGAAGTTTTTTTGTTTTAAGATAGCGACCTTCATGTCTGTGATTGCGTGACCAGAGAGATTGAAGTGTTCTCCGACTGGTTTATGAATGTTATAATTCTTGACATCTGATTTGTGTCCATTTATTCTTTTACGTAGAGACTGTCCAGTTTGACCAATGTAAATGGCAGAGGGGCATTGCTGGCACATGATGGCATATATCACATTGGTGGATGTGCAGGTGAACGAGCCTCTGATAGTGTGGCTGATGTTTTTAGGCCCTGTGATGGTGTCCCCTGAATAGATATGTGGGCACAATTGGCAACGGGCTTTGTTGCAAGGATAAGTTCCTGGGTTAGTGGTTCTGTTGTGTGGTATGTGGTTGTTAACAGAAAAAACCAGGAGCAGCAAATAATACCTTGAGGCACCTCCATGCTTCAAAATGTCTTGGAGCCATCTCTGCACTATTTATCCTAAGGCCAGTTTTTACTGCTATTGACCTTGAACATAGTGACTATTTGTTTTCTTAGCCTCTTGATTTTTTAATATGCTGTAGTCTTTACGTGCCTCATGACTCCAGTGCATAAAAGAAGCTGGGGCAGCTGGCACAACCAGCTGACTCCTGTCCCCAGGTAGAGAACCTGCCAGGAGCTGAGGCAGGAGTGGAGAGGGAACCCGTACAGTGCAAGAGACATTAGGACTCAGGAAGTTTGTGTGGTGCCAGTCTCCCAAACACAGCCTCTTTCCTTGCCTTAGAGTATGTCTACACTACAGCAGCACAGCTATGGTACTGCAAGTACACTAGTCATGTAGATGGTTCCCACGTCAATGGAAGGTGTTTCTGTTCATGTACTTAATCCACCTCTCTGAGAGGAAGTAGCTTGGATGACAAAATATTTCTTCCATCAACATGGCCGTACCTACAATGGGGATTAAGTTGACCTATCTACATTGCACAGGGCCCAATTTTTTCACAGCCCTGAGCAATGCAACTAGCTCAACTTATGTTTTCATAGAATCATAGAATATCAGGGTCGGAAGGGACCTCAGGAGGTCATCTAGTCCAACCCCCTACTCAAAGCAGGACCAATCCCCAACTAAATCATCCCAGCCAGGGCTTTTTCAAGCCTGACCTTAAAATCCTTTAAGGAAGGATATTCCACCACCTCCCTAGGTAACGCATTCCAGTGCTTCACCACCCTCCTCGTGAAAAAGTTTTTCCTAATATCCAACCTAAACCTCCCCCACTGCAACTTGAGACCATTACTCCTCATTCTGTCATCTGCTACCACTGAGGAGCACCTTGAGCTCAATTGTATTGTGATGCATTGTAACCTGGACACAAGCCAAGGCATCATCTCCTGGATGTTTTATAATTGTGTTTTAAATTACCATTTCATCTAGGTTACTTGGTACAGGTGTAAGGCTCACTGGTCAGTAATTCCCTGGCTCCCCCTTGTTCTATAGAGGCACATTTGCAGCCCTCTGTCACCGTAGCTGATTATTGCTCGCAGCCTAGCCACTTCATTCTTGAGCTCATTCAGAAGTCTTGGCTGTGCTGTCTGGCCTGGTGACTTACTGCTTTTTAATGTATCAGTTTGTTCTAGCTCCTCTTCTTCTGACCCCTCAGTCCTTGGTAGCACCTCATCATTTTTATCAGAAAATAGCACATCCTGGGTGGGAATCTTTCCAACAGCCTCTGCAGTGAAGCCTGATGCCAAGAAATCATTCCAAATTTCAGCAATGTCCTTATCTTCCTGAATTACTCCCTTTAGCCCTGGTGATCCCTTTGCTGCTGCTTCCACAGGCTTCCTGCTTCTGATATATTTGCATTAATATGTTGCTGTTTGGTTTTATGCCTGTAGCTATTTGCCCTTGATATTCCATTTTAGCCTCCTGTTTTCCTTCTTCTCTGTTGTAGTTTATTGGCTTCATCAGGGCTGGATTTCCATTTCCACAAGGATCTTTTGAAGAACCTCCTGATGTTGCCAGTTAGCCAGACTGGTTCACTCCTTGCCGTCCTGCTTCCCACTTTGTTCAGAGGCACACACACCTTCTGAGAATATTGTTTCCTTAGGTGCCAATTCAGTTAAGCATACATGTAGATCCCATTAAAATCAATGGGATGTAAGTATTTGGTTAATGTTAAGCATGTGCTTAAGTGGTTTGCTGAACAGTGGTGGTTTGCCTACTTGGTTCCTTAAGTAGCGACCAGGACAAACCCAAGGATTTTTATTTCTTTACTTTTGACTCCGGACCTTTTTGACTTGCCTCCTTATTTTATTTAAATCTCTCAGTCTAATGTTTAGCATCATTGTTCTACTTTTTGGTTCCCAAGGATATTCAGATTAATTATATTGTGGTCACTGTTACTTAATAGCTCAACTCATTATTAACAAGTTAATTAAATTATGGCATTATTCTCCTGATGATGGACACTTCCCTCACAATGTGACAGACACAGAATTGGGGTTTGATCATGTGGTACATATTGCACATATTCTGAAATTCCATGTTTTTTGAAAGTCTGAATCTTCTAAATTCCATTCCAGGCATTATTGAGATTTCAAACATTTCGTCTTATTCATCATCTATTGATGACAGTGGCTTCTAGCCTGTAAATTGAAGCAGTTAAGAAGAATCATGCAAATATATCAATTATTAAATTTAAACAGTGGCCTTTGTTTTTGATTTAGTTAAAAATCTGCCACTGAGTTCCTTTTCAAATTTCCAAATTAAGCTATTTATTAGCTAAGAAGATCTGAAAAAGTTAGACTCATGAATCGAATGGCAAAATGGGTCATTTTAAAATACTTTATCTCATAAACCGAACAACTTATCAAATCACAGAAAACCCAGTCTTGACTCAGGGAGTAGTGCTGTATGGCTGGGGTTGATACAGCCTGTTTTGTGTGAAAAAAATAAAGAACTGTAATCCCTGCCCTACATGCAAATCTCAACAACAAAGTCACAAAGGTGCCTCCATAGTGAATTCCAAACTGCAGTGGGGAAGAGGCAGATGGAAGGTTTTGCGAGAGTTGGATGGGGAGAAAGGCTGAGGAGGAGTTAGAGGATGTAAAAGAAGAGAACCCTGCTGTTGCTATTTGGGAATAAGGAAAACAGACTCCCTTCTGCAGTCATTCACTCACTGCCACGGGGTGCCTCTGAGAAGAGGTGGATGTTCAGTGTGGGGAGCGAGCCTGGTCCTGCTGGTCCCACAGGTTCTTTCTGTGCTCTATGCCAGTGCCTGAGCTATGAGAAATGAGACCACCTCTGCTGCAGGCCCTGGCAGGTGAAGGCCCATTCCCTGCATCCTCAGCCCTTCACCCTCTTGGTTTCATCTGTACCACCCCAGTGAGCTCCCAGCTGAGGCACAACCCCAAAGCCAGAACAATGAACATAGCCTCTCCCTGTCTCTCCATCACCCTCTCCGTTGCTCCATCCCCAGGTTTCAATGGTCTTCTATTGGCATGACTATAATGTATCACTAAGGCTGTTATGGGCTAACACAATTACTGTAAATACTCTGAATGGCGAATAGGAGAGAATACGTGGATGATGGAGGAATGGAACATTTGTCTCAACCCCACGTCCCAGCTCTGTGACTGGCAGAGAAGGCAGTGGCAGACAGAACAGCCAGGCACTGCCTGAAATAAAGTGCAGTCAGAGAAGCTGGCTGGACACAGTGCAGGCTTGGAGCGTCAGTGAGTGGGATGCACAGGGCTCTGCTCTCTCCCATTTGTAACTTAGCACTTGGGGTTGGGCTGCTGGCAGACTTTGGAATTTTAATTCAAATGATTCCAAACCAACTTTTGGTTTAGAGCTAATAAAACATGAATATGCTAATTAAATTACCTAGGGATTGGTGTAAGGAGGCCCTTCCGAAGTTCAAGAGCTGTGTAAAAGGTAATTCTACTTGCCAGGTAATTAATTCATGGAATAATAAATGTGTAATTAGATTCTTATTAATATCAGAGCAGCTTTTCCTGCATTGGAAATGAGGGAAGAACTAGCCACTTTCTCCTCCTGTGTAGGGAAGAGGAGCCAGCAACTCCTGACTGCAGGGTTTCATTCTGCAGCATCCTCCCTCCTGCATACCCTTCTGTGTTGGCTCCCAGAGCTGTGCAAAAAATTCACTTCCAAGATGAAAGTTCCACATCCCAGTGGCTTCCTATCAGCTCCAAACAGGGTGAAAGGAAATGGCCACATTTGGATTTGGTGCACATCTGTCTGGGCATGGAGTGCACATCTGTCTGGGCATGGAGCTGCATGTCTGTCTCTATAGGATCTGCTGAGATCATCCTGTTGATACATTTTTTTAGTTCATTGCTTGACCACACTTTGGGGCATTATGAAATATATTCAAGAGACCAGATAATCAATGTCTGTCAGGTTTATTGCTAAAAGTCAATGATAATATAGTAAAGGAAGAAATTATAGCAGTGTTCAGGAAGCCTTCTCATGTTATGTTGTTAAATTCACTTTACACAGAAGATGTGTTTCCGAGTTACACCCCTGAAGCTATCCTTTTTATACCCATCCTGTTCACAAGTAAAAAGGTTCTGTGTGCATCATTAGAAATTAGATTTAGCCGATTGGCTTTCTCCATTGTTTTTCTGGAACCATACAGTACCCCTTGTCTCTTTGTTCTGAACACATGCATTCCAGGTACCAAGGGGTGTGAAGCCACCTCCTAGGGTTTGTACCATGGGAGACCATTCACATATCTTGACCTCTTCCTTTGGGACATTCCAATACTAGCCTGTGTGAATAACTCCTTACATGTTTCTGGTAAAACACTCATATGTCCTGAATCTGATAGTGTTCCAATCTGCTTAAGCCAAAGTTTACTTCAGCTAATGCAAGGTATTATAGGATACTGGACATGGGTGAACAGAACTGTGGGCAGAGTACAATAAATTTAGTTAACATAACTTCCCAACACTTATATAAATACTATGCTTAACAGATATTTATTGGCTAAAAACCCTGAGAACACTACATGCATTTTTGAGGACATGTTTGTCCCAGGCCAGGGCAACTATACCAGATTTCCCCCCTCATGGTCCTTCGAGGGCACCAACTCTAGGCTCCTAGCTCCTCAGCCATCACCTCTCTTGGGCTGAGACCCCTCTCTCTCTCACTCCTGACCGGGGATTTTTCAGGCTGCACAGTTCTCTGCCTACACTGAGATATCTCAAGCAAGCCAGACTGCCTAAACAAGTCAGTATATGCCCTATGCTTTCTCTCTGAAGGCTATTACCAGTTGTAATTGCCAGCAGTCACAAGTTATCACACATTTATTCTTTAAGTGAAAACACTTCAGAGAAAACATATTAAAA
Source organism: Caretta caretta (assembly GCF_965140235.1). NCBI lineage: Eukaryota > Metazoa > Chordata > Testudines > Cheloniidae > Caretta > Caretta caretta. Next base: position 40,798,596 of record NC_134213.1, read on the forward strand.
ACCATAAAAAAAAAACTCTACAGACATGCGGAAAGGCTTCCCAGTGGGCATCTCAACTCCAGCCTCAGCCTCAGGGAGGTGTTAGAATCATAGAATCATAGAATATCAGGGTTGGAAGGGACCCCAGAAGGTCATCTAGTCCAACCCCCTGCTCAAAGCAGGACCAATTCCCAGTTAAATCATCCCAGCCAGGGCTTTGTCAAGCCTGACCTTAAAAACCTCTAAGGAAGGAGATTCTACCACCTCCCTAGGTAACGCATTCCAGTGTTTCACCACCCTCTTAGTGAAAAAGTTTTTCCGAATATCCAATCTAAACCTCCCCCACTGCAACTTGAGACCATTACTCCTCGTTCTGTCATCTGCTACCATTGAGAACAGTCTAGAGCCATCCTCTTTGGAACCCCCTTTCAGGTAGTTGAAAGCAGCTATCAAATCCCCCCTCATTCTTCTCTTCTGCAGGCTAAACAATCCCAGTTCCCTCAGCCTCTCCTCATAACTCATGTGTTCCAGACCCCTAATCATTTTTGTTGCCCTTCGCTGGACTCTCTCCAATTTATCCACATACTTCTTGAAGTGTGGGGCCCAAAACTGGACACAGTACTCCAGATGAGGCCTCACCAATGTCGAATAGAGGGGAACGATCACGTCCCTCGATCTGCTCGCTATGCCCCTACTTATACATCCCAAAATGCCACTGGCCTTCTTGGCAACAAGGGCACACTGCTGACTCATATCCAGCTTCTCGTCCACTGTCACCCCTAGGTCCTTTTCCGCAGAACTGCTGCCTAGCCATTCGGTCCCTAGTCTGTAGCTGTGCATTGGGTTCTTCCGTCCTAAGTGCAGGACCCTGCACTTATCCTTATTGAACCTCATCAGATTTCTTTTGGCCCAATCCTCCAATTTGTCTAGGTCCTTCTGTATCCTATCCCTTCCCTCCAGCATATCTACTACTCCTCCCAGTTTAGTGTCATCCGAAAATTTGCTGAGAGTGCAATCCACACCATCCTCCAGATCATTTATGAAGATATTGAACAAAACCGGCCCCAGGACCGACCCTTGGGGCACTCCGCTTGATACCGGCTGCCAACTAGACATGGAGCCATTGATCACTACCCGTTGAGCCCAACAATCTAGCCAGCTTTCTACCCACCTTATAGTGCATTCTTCCAGCCCATACTTCCTTAACTTGCTGACAAGAATACTGTGGGAGACCGTGTCAAAAGCTTTGCTAAAGTCAAGAAACAATACATCCACTGCTTTCCCTTCATCCACAGAACCAGTAATCTCATCATAAAAGGCGATTAGATTAGTGTTAGTCCTTCAAAACCTACAACTGGGTTTCCTTTATGGTTACAGGTTCATAACTGTCTCAGATTCAGAACCAGAACAACCATGAATAGTTCAGTCTTTCCTTTATACAGCGTGGGCTGTTTATCTTGGCCTCATGTAACAGGTCATCAGTAGACAATGACCATCTCCTCAGGGAGTAGCTTCATAAGGTGGGCTTTTGCATAGCCAGAGGTGAGGAATTTCCATTTAACCTTTCTTTAGGTATTTCCCAGGATATCCACTTCACACATATTCTCACAAAAGTCCATGCTTGTCTGGCACATTGTTCAATACAGTCCTTTGATCCTCCAGTACTTACCTCACAACCTCCTAGAGAGCTTACATACAAACCTGGCCCACAATAATACATAACATGTGCATTTAGTACAAAAGATCCCTTAATTCAATAAGGTTTTTCAAGGATCTGTCATGAAATTCCAATATCTGTCACATGCAGTGTTGTTGTAGCTGTGTTGGTCCCAGGATATTAGAGAGACAAGGTAGGGGAGAGACAAGGTCTTTTATTGGACCATGTAGTGGGGCAGCTGCCCCACTCCCTCAGAACAGGGGATAAAAGCAGCCCTGGAGAGTGCTGTGGCTGGGAAAAAGGGATTGAGAGCAGCTGAGGGAGTGACTGACCACAAATGTTGCCAGCTCAAGTAGGAACCAGCTGGCCCTGATAAGAGGGCTGTGGACCAGGAGCTGGGGGAGTCTCACTCTAGCCCTGGAGTGGGAAGGGCTAGCTGTCTGAGAGCAAGGTACCTGAAGTGGAGCAGTGCTGGGGAAGGGCAAAGGGTAAACCCCCAGGCTGCAGGCCTTGTTAAAGGCCCAAAGAGGTACTGGGGCTGCAGAAGTTTAGCCCAGGGATAGGCAAAGGCAGCAGGTCCTACCCCCTTGCCAGTGATGAGGGGCCATTACAGACTGCAGTCTACCCCAGTGAAAGGGGGCTAGATGATGACTGGCAGTAGCCACTGAGGTGAGAGGGGTTTAGAGGGTTGGGGGTTCCCCTGGAAGGGGAGACCCAAAGTGTGGGGGTACTGCTGGGGCAGAACCTTGAGGTAAAGGGGCACTGGGGTCCAGGAGGGACACAGGGCCTGAGGCAGGGGAGGCACCGGCCAGCAGAGGGTACTCTGGAGTTGGTGAAGAGCTAATTCTCAGGATGACCAGCAGGAGGTACCACACCGGTAAGTCTTTGGCTTCACTACAGAGCAACTTCTGTTGGTGTGAGAAACAAGCTTTTGAGCCACACAGAGCTCTTCTTCAGATCTGGGAAAGGTACCCCGATTGTCACAGCTAAATACAAGGTGGAACAGATTGTTTAACATAAGCGATTAACACATTTCAAGGGACCATTCAAGGTGAAGTGGCCCATTAACACCTCTCCAGTCATGTGGGGTGGATGAAATTGCAAAGGTGGGGGGGCGCATTGGTGGGTTATGTGGTGTTTTAATAACCCATAAATCCAGTGTCTCTATTCAGACCATGATTTTCAGTGTCTAGCAAAGTTATGAATTTAAACTGCCAGGTTTGTCTTTTGAAGGTGTTGTGTTGGTTTCCTTTGAGGATGAGGACGAAGAGGTCAGCTATAGAGTGATTGCCTGTAAAAAGTGTACACCCATCGGTGATACAGTGTTTTTGTCTTATCATTTTTCTGTGAGAGTTCCTTTGACTGCATAGTTTTTGCTTTGTTTCAACCACATAGTTGTTACTGGGACATTTAGTGCACTGGATGAGGTACACCACATGTTGTGATAGGCACGTGTTGGACCCATGGATCTTGAAACGTGTGTTGTGGATGATGTTGATCATCATTGCAGTGGAGGTATGTCTACAGGTTTTGCATCTGTTGTTCTGGAAGGGTCTGGTGCCTCTTTGAGTTGGTGTGTCCTGCTCTGTTTGGAGCTTGCGTCTGATGATGAGGTTGGGGAGGGGGGGTTGTTTGAAGGCCAGAAGAGGGAGTTTAGGAAAGATTTCTTTCAGGATGTGTTTCCCAATAAGTATGGTTTGTAATTATTCGATGATAACCTGTAGGGTTTCCAGGGTGGGATGATAGGTGACAATTAGGGATGTGCGGCCGGAGGTGGGTTTATTCCATATTGAAGCAGGTTCTCTTTAGGGTATTTGGGTGGCCCATTCCATAATGCAATCTACTTCTGTGGTGGAGTATCCTTGTTTGGTGAAGGTGGTTTTAAACGTGTTAAGGTTGTGGAAGAAAAATCTAGTGGGCCTAAACTAATAGGCCTAAAACTTTGGTCAAGCTAACTGTGTGTAAAGAAGCATAAGAAGAGGGTGAGGAAAATTCCATTAAGAGGCAGATAGCAACAGCTCAGCTTAAAAATGTAACCACAACTGCTAGAAGTTAGAAAAGACCATTAACCACAAAGGAAGCACCTGTCAATAACAGGTAAAAACTTGTTTTGCTATATTCCAAATAAGGAAAGCTACTTGCACTATATGCCAAATAAGGAAAATGCTGTTTGTGGTTTTCAGCTATTTAAGCTCCTGTATTTTCTGTTCATGGCAGAGCAGCTCTGGCTAACTCTCCCTGTATGCACATGCTTAAATAAAGAGGGCCTCAGGCTTGGTTCTGATCGAAACACAACGCTTAGTTAATTTTTCCACTACAAGGTGCATATCCCAGATTCTCTCCCCAGAGCATATTCTGTGATGTCTGAGTGCCTAGCTGTAGATAACAAATTTCTCAGTTTGGCGTGGTTACTGGATATGTGAAGGTATGTATGGCAATGCATATGTTTCTTGTGTATCATTGTCTATGGGGTTCCATTGTTGAAGCTGATCATTGTGTCCAGGAAGTTGATGCTAGTCAGGGGATGTTCTAGAGAGGGTTTAATGGAGGGGTGGTGGTTGTTGAAGTTGTGATGGAAATCTATGGGGGAGTCTAAGTCATCTGTCCAGAAGATATCATCGATTTACTTCAGGCATATCATTGGTTTAGTGGTCCATTTGTCCAGAAATTCTTCTTCAAGGTGGCCTATGAAGAGGTTGGCATATTGGGAAGCCATCCTAGTACTCATGGCTTCTCACATGGTTTGAACAAAGTGTTTGTTATTCATGTAAAATCGTTCTGGGTGACAGATGACATGGTCGAGTTTGGCAATGTGTTTGGGGTGGATATCTGAGGATTGTCCTGTGACGTTACACTCCATATGCTTTATGAAAATATGCTTATAAAGTTGAATATGATGTAACTGGAATATGCTTTATGGAAAAAAGTCTCTTGTAAGATATCATTACAAAGCTGAGTGTGTTCTCATACTCAGCTTTGTAATACTCTACTGAGTGTGTTCATCCTATTTGTTTGCATGTGTTATTTCTATGTCTGGAGTTAGGCGAATAAAATATAAACTTATTAAGTGGAAGCCATTAAGGGTGCTTTAGAATCAATGAACTGTAAATGGCTCTGTTTACTTGCAAACTTTCCTGTGTACGTGTGGGCCAGCCCAGGAAGAATGGAGGCTGGGGTCTCACAGGACATATGACCATGTCACAAGATACTGGAATCCATCATAAATCTGGTACTCTTCCATTTAGAAGGAGGGGTGGGGACCCAGAGAGACAAAAGATTCCCCGCCTTGTGCCAAAGCTATAAAGGGGGGTGGAACAGGACAAAAGAGGCTTCCAGTCATGTGAAAACCCCTAGTTAACACCTAAGATGTCTGCTGGAACTAACAAGGACTGTACCAGGGGAAAGGATTGGGCTCAGACTAGGAAGAAGTCTAGTCTGTGAAAGAAGCTTATTGGAAAATCTTTGAGGGCAAGATATTATCTGTAATCAGTTTCTTAATGTATTAGGCTTAGACTTCCGTGTTTTTGCTTTATTTTGCTTGGTGACTTACTTTTTTCTGTCTCTTATTACTTGAAACTACTTAAATCCTACTTTTTATACTTAATAATCATTTTTGTTATTAATGAACCTAGTGTAAGTGATTAATCTTACAGCAGTGCATATCTCTCTCAGTGTTACAGAGGGCAGACAATTTATGAGTTTACCTTGTCCGTTTTACACACAGTAAAATGGATTTATTTGGGGTTTGGATCCCATTGGGATCTGGGTGTCTGGAGGCTGGGGAGGGAACTGGCTGAGCTGTTTTCAGTTAAGTTGTTTCTGCAGCTTTGGGGGCGTGGAGCAGACCTGGGTCTGTGTTGCAGCAGGCTAGCATGTCTGGCTCAACAAGGCAGGGTTCTGGAGTCCCAAGGTGACAGGGAAAATGGGCTGAGAGGTAATTCCAGCATGTCAGGTGACAGTTCCAAGCGGATCTCTGTGACCGAACCCATCACATGTCATAGAATCATAGAATAACAGAGTTGGAAGGGACCTCTGGAGGCCATCTAGTCCAACCCCTTGCCCAGAGCAGGACCAATCCCAAATAAATCATCCCAGCCAGGGCTTTTTCGAGCCTGACCTTAAAAACCTCTAAGGAAGGAGATTCTACCACCTCCCTAGGTAACGCATTCCAGTGTTTCACCACCCCCTTAGTGAAAAAGTTTTTCCTAATATCCAACCTAAATCTCCCCCACTGCAACTTGAGACCATTACTCCTTGTCCTGTCATCTGCTATCACTGAGAATAGACTAGATCCATCCTCTTTGGATCCACCTTTCAGGTAGTTGAAAGCAGCTATCAAAACCCCCCTCATTCTTCTCTTCCATAGACTAAACAATCCCAGTTCCCTCAGCCTCTCCTCATAACTCATGTGTTCCAGACCCCTAATCATTTTTGTTGCCCTTCGCTGGGCTCCCTCCAATTTATCCACATCCTTCTTGTAGTGTGGGGCCCAAAACTGGACACAGTACTCCAGATGAGGCCTCACCAATGTTGAATAGAGGGGAACGATCACGTCCCTCGATCTGCTGGCAATGCCCCTATTTATACACTCCAAAATGCCATTGGCCTTCTTGGCAACAAGGGCACACTGTTGACTCATATCCAGCTTCTCGTTCACTGTCACCCCTAGGTCCTTCTCTGCAGAACTGCTGCCTAGCCATTCAGTCCCTAGTCTGTAGTGGTGCATTGGATTCTTCCGTCCTAAGTGCAGGACTCTGGAAGAATGTCCATTATCTTGAAATATTTGAGGCAGGCAGTGATGCCGCCATTGTGAGGGATGTTGGTGTATAATGAGGTGACATCCATGGTGGCAAGGATGGTGTTCTGAGAGAGATTGTTAAAGTTGTGGAATTTTTAGAGGAACTCAGTAGTGTCTTGAAAAAAGCTGGCCCTCAGTGTGGTGAGTGGTTTGAGGATTGTTTCTATGAGTCCTGATATTCCTTCAGTATGTGTGCCATGGCCAGATATAATGGGTCTTCCTGCGTTCCCTTGTTTGTGTATCTTGGGAAGCATGTAGATGGTCCCTGTTGTGGGTGCACATGGAACAAGCTTGTAAAGTTTCTTTTGGAGTTGGGAAGGATTTGATGATATCCTTAAATTCCTGTGTAAATTGTCAAGTGGGGTCTTTTTGAGTTCTTTATTGTAAGTAGTGTCAGAGTTGTCAGTTGGTCTTGTTAACATAGTCATCACTGCTGAGGACTAGGAAGGTGTCCTCTTTGTTTACTGGTTTGATCACTATCTGGTAGTAGGATTTCAGGACTGTATAAACTCTCCTCTCATCAGTGGAGATATTGTCATGGATGTGATGTTTGTTAAGATTAAGGCCTCAGTGGGAGTTTTGTGTCCAATTTTGGGTGCCAAGTTTCAGGAAAGATGTGGACAAATTTGTGAAAGTCCATAGAAGAACAACAAATTATTAAAGGTCTAGAAAACATGATCTATGGGGGAAGATTGAAAAAAATTGGGTTGGTTTAGTCTGGAGAAGAGAAGACTGAGAGGGCACATTATAACAGTTTTCAAGTACATAAAAGGTTGTTACAAGGAGGAGGGAGAAAAAATGTTCTCTTTAACCTCTGAGGATAGGAAAAGAAGCAATGGGCTTAAATTGTAGTAAGGATGGTTTATGTTGGACATTAGGAAAAACTACCTGTCAGGGTAGTTAAGCACTGGAACAAATTGCCTAGGGAGGTTGTGGAATCTTTGTCATTGGAGGTTTTTAAGAGCAGGTTAGATAAACACCTGTCAGGAATGGTCCAATTATTACTTAGTCCTGCCTTGAATGCAGGAGACTGGACTAGATGACCTATTGATGTTCCTTCAATCCTACACTTTTATTATTCTATGATTTCACAGTCATTTTTTTTCCTGAAGTAATCAATGGAATGATCAAGAATGTGGTTTCATATGCTGTTCAGGGTCCAGTCAGATAATTCTTTTATCTTATGCCTGTTGGTGGGGATGTGGTAATTGTGGGTGGTTTAGTCACTTGTGAAATAATTCTTTGAGGCAGAGTCAGCCGAAGAATTCTTCTAGTTTCTCCACACATTACTTTGGTAGGTTCTGTGATGGGGCAGAAATTTAGTCCCTTGGAGAGTACAGATAATTCAGCTCTGGTTAAGGGTAGTCTTGATACATTGATGATATTGGCATGTCCTGTAGTGTCCACATTAGTGCTGGAGGAACCAACTAGGGGCTGTGCTCCTCTTGACCTGCTGCTTACAAACAGGAAAGAATTGGTAGGGGAGGTAGAAGTGGGTGGCAACCTAGGCAGCAGTTACCATGAGATGATTGAGTTCAGGATCCTGACAAAAGGAAGAAAGGAGAGTAGCAAAATATGGAACCTGGACTTCAGAAAAGCAGACTTAGACTCCCTTAGGGAACTGATGGACAGGATCCCCTGGAAGGCTAATATGAAGGGGAAAGGAATCAAGGAGAGCTGGCTTTATTTTAAAGAAGCCTTATTGAAGGCACAGGAACAAATCCTGCCTATGTGCAGAAAGAATAGGAAATATGGCAGGCGATCAGCTTGGCTTAAGTGAAATCTTTGGTGGACCTAAACTCAAAAAGGAAGCTTACAAGAAGTGGAAAGTTGGACAAATGACTAGGAAGGAGTATACAAATATTAGAGCATGCAGGGGTGTAATCAAGAAGACCAAGACCTTGTTGCACCTTGGAGTTTCAGCTAGCAAGGGATGTGGAGGGTAACAAGGAAGGGTTTCTACAGGTATGTTAGCAACAAGAAGAAGGTCAGGGAAAGTGTGGGACCCTTACTGAATGGGGGAGGCAACATAGTGACAGATGTGGAAAAAGCTGAAGTACTCAATGTTTTTTTTTGCCTCAGTCTTCACAGACAAGTTCAGCTCCCAGACAGCTGCACTGGCCAACCCATTATGGGGAGGAGGTGAGCAGCCCTCAGTGGTGAAAGAACAGGTTAAGGACTATTTAGAAAAGCTGGACGGGCATGAATCCAAGGAGCCAGATCTAATGCATCCAAGGGTGCTGAGGGAGTTGGCTGTTGTGATTGCAGAGCCACTGGCCATTATCTTTGAAAATTCATGGCAATTGGGGGACGTCCCGGCTAATTGGGAAAAGGCAAATATAGTGCCCATGTTTTAAAAAGGTAAGAAAGAGAATCTGGGGAACTACATCTCTTCAGTCCCCGGCAAAATCATGGAGCAGGTCCTCAAGGAATCCATTTTGAGGCACTTGGAGGAGAGGAAGGTGATCAAGAACAGTCAACATGGATTCACCAAGGGCAAGTTATGCCTGACCAACCTGATTGCCTTCTATGATGAGATAACTGGCTCTACGCATATGGGGAAAGTGGTGGATGTGATATATCTTGACTTCAGCAAAGCTTTTCATATGGTCTCCCACAGTATTCTTGCCAGCAAGTTAAAGTATGGATTGGATGAATAGACTATAAGGTGGATAGAAAGCTGGCTAGATTGTCGGGCTCAATAGGTAGTGATCAACAGCTCAATGTCTAGTCGGCAGCCAGTATCAAGCAGAGTGCCCCAGGGTTTGGGTACTGGGGCTGGGTTTGTTCAACATTTTCATTCATAATCTGGGTGCTGATGGATTACACCTTCAGCAAGTTCACAGGTGACATGAAGCTGGGGGGAGAGGTAGATACTCTGGAGGGTAGTGATAGGGTCCAGAGTGATGTAGACAAATTGGAGGATTGGGCCAAAAGAAATCTGATGAGGTTCAACAAGGACAAGTGCAGAGGTCCTGCACTTAGGATGGAAGAATCCCATGCACTGCTACAGGCTGGGGACCAACTGTCTAAGCAGCAGTTCTGCAGAAAAGAACCTGGGGATTACAGTGGACGAGAAGCTGGATATGAGCCAGCATTGTGCCCTTTTTGCCAAGAAGGGCAATGGCATATTGGTCTGTATTAGTAGAAGCATTGCCAGCAGATTGAGGGCAGTGATTATTCCCCTCTATTCAGCACTGGTGAGGCCACACCTGGAGTATTGTGTCCAGTTTTAGTCCCCCGCTACAGAAGGGATGTAGACAAATTGGAGAGTCCAGTGGAGGGCAACAAATTATTAGGGGGCTGGGGCACATGACTTACGAGGAGAGGCTGAGGGAACTGGGCTTATTTAGTCTGCAGAAGAGAAGAGTGAGGGGGGATTTGATAGCAGCCTTCAACTACCTGAAGGGGGGTTCCAAAGAGGATGGAGCTCAGCTGTTCTCAGTGGTGGCAGATGACAGAACAAGGAGTAATGCTCTCAAGTTGCAGTGCGGGAGGTCTAGGTTGGATATTAGGAAACACTATTTCACTAGGAGGGTTACCTATGGAGGTGGTGGAATCTCCATCCTTAGATTTATTAACCAAGAAAAGAAATGAGTCATTTAGAACGTTAAAACAGGTAACCTACACACAAATGAGTTACAATCTTAGATTCAAAATGGTAATAGAAGCTTCTATAATAAATGGCTCTAGGCATCTTTTTGGGCTGACCCATGCCAAGCAGCATGGGGATCTCTTGTTCATAAGTTTAGGAATCTTTGACCCTCAGAGTCAAAACAGCATAAAGAGACCCAGTTTCTTCTATCAGGGATTTTTATCCCCCCACAACCTAGAATCCAAGCTGATCGGATGAGTTCATGCACAGGCCTCCCCTTCCTGGAGGCAATGAAGAATTCAGTCAACAAGGTCTCTGTCCTTTGATGCTCCATGATGTGTGATTTGCCTTCAGTGGGCCATCTTGTGTGGAGGATTTGCACTTTACCTTAATTAATGCTTCTTCTCCTGTTTGGTGAGTTGAACAATTGCAGAGTTTACAGTGCAAACAGTCAATGTAACAGAATACAGACATTATAAGTAAGATTAATTCTTGCAGCATCCTACAAGAATTCCATAAAGTCTGAACACTAAGCACATTCTTAGAACACTAATGTCTATTGTAATAGTAACATGCAAGTGAGCCAGACTGGTTTCCACCCCTGCATTTGCCAATGTTCAGGACGTCCCCAGACCAGGCATAAGTCTGATCTGTCTGCTTCAGAGGCAGGCACTGGTTTAACCTGGGACTGAGGGTTCAGAGACTGCAATACCCATGTACTCCCCTTCTAAACTGTTGAAGGGGCTGAAGGAGGATATTGTCTGATCTGACCCTCTGTAAATACCTGGATTGCTAGCTTGGTGATAGCGCCTCCTTTCATTGGAGTAGCACTCATCTCTGCAGAGGGCCAGCACGTGGTGTCCAAGCAGGGCTTGTGGGAGATTTAAGGGGTGCCTCGCTCATGCATTAGCTCTCTGCACAGGAAAGAATTTCAGGTACATGTTGTGACAAAGTCAGGCCGGACGGCTGTAGGAGGGTCTGGGAAAATAGATATGTTAGCCCTAGAATGCTAAAGGTCCTTTTTCTTACAAGCTGGGAAGGGGTTACTTCAGGTCAATTAGGGACACCTGAGTCAAATTAAGGGCTGCCTGAAACCTGTTAAAATCTCTCTCCTTGGGGGGAGACAAACTGCTACAAGGCTGGAGGCAGCAGGGAGATAGGCTTCTCTAGTGTGAGAGGCTGTGCTCCTCCCCATAGGGGAGACACCCTAAACCCAGTGCCTGTTTAGGGGAAGAACTGACACCCTGGGGTCAGCAACAGGACAACACCTGGCCTAGTGAGGGGGCCAGGGAAAGGTATACCCCTTTTGTTTTGGTGTCTTATAGACTTTTTCACTTTGTTTGGCAGAGGAGCACTCCTCAGGCCTGCCCCAAGGGGAATGCTCTGAGAAACGAACCCTGAAGAGGGAAGACAGACACACTCCAAAGTGTGTGTGTGTGGGGGGGCTGATTTACCCCAGGCCCTGTCCCTGCCAGAGGAGGGAGCACTAAGTCTGGCGAGGCAGAAGGGGTGCCTTGCCACAATGTGTAACCCTTCTGCCAGGTGGAGCCAGCAGCAATCAGGGCTGCATTCAGTATCTAGGGGTTCCTTTCCATCAATACAACAGAGAACCGGCTCAAGCCCCCACCCGGTAACCTGGGAAAATTACACACCACCCCAGGTGCCTCTAGAGGCAATACTTCCCCACTTGCAACCATGGAGTCCGCATATAGAAAAGAAACATTTTAATAAAAGGAGAGAAGTAACTTTGCATTAATTTGAAAAAAACACCATGAACAGGGTTCATAAACATAAACCATGAGCAAAAGACCCAATCCCAAGTAAGTTAGGCAGTGTCCTTTTCCCCTCAGAATCTTAAGTCCAGCAACCCAAAAGTCCCTTTAATGTGCCCATCCCTTCTCTGGACCCCACTCACAGTTGCTGTCCTTGGTCAGTGCAGAACCAGAGTTCATCTCCCACCCTGGGTGGAGGAGGGTAAAGAGGCTCCTTACTCACGCTGGCCCTTTCTGCCAGCTGCCTGCACACTGCGCCTCTCTGCCTCACCAGCCACCTGCTTCTCTGTTGTGACCTCCACATGTCAGCCTCTTAGTAATTTGCAGCTCCTTGCAGGCTGGGTAGTAACACAGCCCCATCTCAACTGATTTCAGCTCTCAGTGATTTTTAGGTCTATCACAGACCACACAGAAACACAATTTTACCACAAGTGGTTTCAGCTCTGATAGAGCGATTAAAATAACAAAGGCTCCTAATGAAACCTCTTTAGGTCTATTCTTTGAACAGTGGGGAGGAACAGTTCAAACCAATCTAGGGAAGAACCCTTGATGAGGTTTTGCAGCCTCCTGACTAGAATATCTATTTCTACCCTTCTTATTTTCCCAGGGCTCTGGCATTCGAGCTCCTGGCTTAGAGGCTCTTTCAACTGAGGGCAACCCCTTTATTTGGGACAGGTTAAGCACAGTCCTGCTTTCCTGTATTCTTACAATAATTACAACATTGGTAACCATATTTCACTGCCCTTGCCCCAACACCAGCTAAAGTTGATCACTTTAACACTGCTCTATCTGCTGACTATGTAAGCAGAGCAGGAGCAAACTGTATTTACATAAACACACCCAAAGTCTCTCCCCCTCCCAGCTAGCTGTCAGGGAAGCATTCATTCAGACCCTCCTTACATATGCTTACTGGGATCCACCCCAAGGACTAGAGCCTAGTGAGAACTAAGTGAGCTCTGATGTGTAACCGGACCACAGAACAGGGGAGAAGAGAGGAGGCGCACTGACCAGTATGGTGGGCACAGAATGCAGCAAGAGAAATGGATTTTTAATCTAGCCTATGTTGGAAAGGGCTAAGATAGGGAAGTTTTACAGAGGCTGTGCAGAGCCTTTCCTCTGCAGAGGTGCCCTGATTGGTTATGGGCAGACACGGCCCCTGGTTTCTCACTGTGTCCCACTTCCTACTTTGGGGGTGGGGTGGCATCAGGAGATTGGTCTGGCCCCCTAGGAGGGGGGGAGTGTCATTCCAAAGCAGAGACAGAGAATTGGCAATAGGTCACCTGTGGGCACTAGGCCAATCAGCTGGCACAGGGCAGGGATGGGAAAGGTGCTGGTACAGCAGTGGCAGTTGTGTTGGGCTGGGAAAGTATAAAGCAGAAGAAGGGGCAGCTGAGAAAGCTGCTGTGGAGAGGTCTGGCCAGGGGCAGCAGGACCCAGCTGGGGCCTCCAGGGATCTGGGAGCAGGGCTCAGCACCCAACATTCCCTAACATCTGTGACTGCAGCAAAGTCCCTCAAGGGGACAGAGCGGGCTGGGCTGCTCACACTCTTAGTCTGGTCAGAGAGCATAGATCTGAAAAGGTAGGTGCTTTTGGCTGGGTATATTGTATTTTTGCTGGGGATGTAGATGTGTGACTCTCCAGAGGTGTCTGCTCTTGGAACTCTCCCCTACCACCACCCCCGATACCAACTGAGGGCTTGCCCTGCTGATAGAAAAGTTTGCTTTATTGTTAAGAGCAGTGTCTGGTCCTGGGATTAACCCCTGCTGCTCCAAGGGGATTTGGCTGAGCAAAGGCAGATCTTTTAGCAAAGCACCTGGGGTAAATGTAAAGACTCCAAGAGAGAGACAATTTACCATGTCCTTAGGGCAGTTGTCTAAATGGTTAACTCTCCACACTGTACAAAATGTGTGCCTTATTATTTCCAGTCTGAATTTGGCTCGCTTCATTTCCAAGCCAGTAGATTTCACTATACCTTTATCTGCTGCTCTCAGAAGTCTTCTCCCCATGTAGGGCCATATGGACTGTGCAGTCACCTATTAACCTTCTTGTCAATAAATTAAATAGATTGAGCTTCTGCAGTCTCTCACACATTTAACACATAATATAATAACATTTAACATTCCTGTGGTGGGAAGAACACCTCAACAGCCCAACACTGTGGAATTTAATTTCAGAAAGGGGAACTATGCAAAAATGAGGAGGTTAGTTAAACAGAAATTAAAAGGTACAGTGACTAGAGTGAAATCCCTGCAAGCTGCATGTAAACTTTTCAAAGACACCATAATAGAGGCTCAACTTAAAGGTATACCCCAAATTAAAAAACACAGTAAAAGAACTAAAAAAGAGCCACAGTGGCTTAACAACCATGTAAAAGAAGCAGTGAGAGATAAAAAGGCATCTTTTACAAAGTGGAAGTCAGATCCTAGTGAGGTAAATAGAAAGGAGCATAAACACTGCCAAATTAAATGTAAAAATGTAATAAGAAAAGCCAAAAAGGAGTTTGAAGAACAGCTAGCCAAAAACTCAAAAGGTAATAACAATGTTTTTTAAGTATGTCAGAAGCAGAAAGCCTGCTAAACAACCAGTGGGGCCCCTGGACAATCGAGATACAAAAGGAGCACTTAAAGACGATAAAGTCATGGCAGAGAAACTAAATGAATTCTTTGCTTCAGCCTTCAGGGCTGAGGATGCTAGGGAGATTCCCAAACCTGAGCCATCTTTTGTAGGTGACAAATCTAAGGAATTGTCACAGATTGAAGTGTCGCTAGAGGAGGTTTTGGAATTAATTGAGAAACTTAACAGTAACAAGTTACCGGGACCAGATGGCATTCACCAAGAGTTCTGAAAGAACTCAAATGTGAAATTGCAGAACTATTAACTATGGTTTGTAACCTGTCCCTTAAATCAGCTACTGTACCCAATGACTGGAAGACAGCTAATGTAATGCCAATATTTAAGAAGGGCTCTAGAAGTGATCCTGGCAATTGCAGACCGGTAAGTCTAACGTCAGTACCGGGCAAATTAGTTGAAACATTAGTAAAGAATAAAATTGTCAGACACATAGAACATCAATTGTTGCCCAAAAGTCAACATGGTTTCTGTAAAGGGAGATCATGTCTTATTAATCTATTAGAGTTCTTTGAGTGGGACAACAAACATGTGGACAAGGGGGATCCAGTGGACATAGTGTACTTAGATTTCCAGAAAGCCTTTGACAAGGTCACCCACCAAAGGCTCTTATGTAAATTAAGTTGTCATGGGATAAGAGGGAAGATCCTTTCATGGATTGAGAACTAGTTAAAAGACACAGAACAAATGGTAGGAATAAATGGTAAATTTTCAGAATGGAGAGGGGTAACTAGTGGTGTTCCCCAAGGGTCAGTCCTAGGACCAATCCTATTCAACTTATTCATAAATGATCTGGAGAAAGGGGTAAACAATGAGGAGGCAAAGTTTGTAGATGATACTAAACTGCTCAAGATAGTTAAGACCAAAGCAGGCTGTGAAGAACTTCAAAAAGATCTCACAAAACTAAGTGATTGGTCAACAAAATGGCAAATTAAATTTAATGTGGATAAATGTAAAGTAATGCACATTGGAAAAAATAACCCCAACTATACATACAATATGATGGGGGCTAATTCAGCTACAACTAATCAGGAGAAAGATCTTGGAGTCATTGTGGATAGTTCTCTGAAGACGTCCATGCAGTGTGCAGCAGTGGTCAAAAAAAGCAAACGGGATGTTAGGAATAATTAAAGGATAGAGAATAAGATGGAGAATATCTTATTGCCCTTATATAAATCCATGGTACGCCCACATAGAATCATAGAATATCAGGGTTGGAAGGGACCTCAGGAGGTCATCTAGTCCAACCCCCTGCTCAAAGCAGGACCAATCCCAACTAAATCATCCCAGCCAGGGTTTTGTCAAGCCTGGCCTTAAAAACTTCTAAGGAAGGAGATTCTACCACCTCCCTAGGTAACGCATTCCAGTGTTTCACCACCCTCCTAGTGAAAAAGGTTTTCCTAATATCCAACCTAAACCTCCCCCACTGCAACTTGAGACCATTACTCCTTGTCCTGTCATCTGCTATCACTGAGAATAGACTAGATCCATCCTCTTTGGATCCACCTTTTAGGTAGTTAAAAGCAGCTATCAAATCCCCCCTCATTCTTCTCTTCTGCAGGCTAAACAATCCCAGTTCCCTCAGCCTCTCCTCATAAGTCATGTGTTCTAGACCCTAATCATTTTTTGTTGCCCTTCACTGGACTCTCTCCAATTTATCCACATCCTTATTGTAGTGTGGGGCCCAAAACTGGACACAGTACTCCAGATGAGGCCTCACCAATGTCGAATAGAGGGGAATGATCATGTCCCTCGATCTGATCTGCTCTCTATACCCCTATTTATACATCCCAAAATGCCATTGGCCTTCTTGGCAACAAGGGCACACTGCTGACTCATATCCAGCTTCTCGTCCACTGTCACCCCTAGGTCCTTTTCCACAGAACTGCTGCCTAGCCATTCAGTCCCGAGTCTGTAGCTGTGCATTGGGGGTTTCCGTCCTAAGTGCAGGACCCTGCACTTATCCTTATTGAACCTCATCAGATTTCTTTTGGCCCAATCCTCCAATTTGTCTAGGTCCCTCTGTATCCTATCCCTGCCCTCCAGCGTATCTACCACTCCTCCCAGTTTAGTATCATCCGCAAATTTGCTGAGAGTGCAATCCACACCATCCTCCAGATCATTTATGAAGATATTGACCAAAACTGGCCCCAGGACCGACCCCTGGGGCACTCCACTTGACACTGGCTGCCAACTAGACATGGAGCCATTGATCACTACCCGTTGAGCCCGACAATCTAGCCAACTTTCTACCCACCTTATAGTGCATTCATCCAGCCCATACTTCTTCTTGAATACTGTATACAGATGTGGTCCCCTCATCTTAAAGATATATTGGTATTAGAAAAGGTTCAGAAAAGGGCAACTAAAATGATTCGGGATTTGGAATGGGTCCCATATAAGGAGAGATTAAAGAGGCTAGGACTTTTCAGCTTGGAAAAGAGGAGACTAAAGGGGGATATGATAGAGGTATATAAAATCATGAATGGTGTGGAGAAAGTGAATAAGGAAAAGTTATTTACTTCTTTCCATAATATAAGAACTAGGGGCCACCAAATGAAATTAATGGGCAGCAGGTTTAAAACAAATAAAAGGAAGTTCTTCTTCACTCAGTGCACAGTCAACCTGTGGAACTCCTTGCCTGAGGAGGTTGTGAAGGCTAGGACTATAACAGGGTTTAAAAGAGAACTGGATAAATTCATGGAGGTTAAGTTCATTAATGGCTATTAGCCAGGATGAGTAAGGAATGGTGTCCCTAGCCTCTGTTTGTCAGAGGGTGGAGACGGATGGCAGGAGAGAGGTCACTTGATCATTACCTGTTAGGTTCACTCCCTCTGGGGCACTTGGCATTGGCCACTGTCTGTAGACAGGCTACTGGGTTGGATGGACCTTTGGTCTGAGCCAGTATGGCCATTCTTATGTTCTTAAGGCAGGTTTGCTAGACCTCAGATAATTTTCATAGCTCTTTTCTGAATTTTTTCCAATTTTACAGTATCCTTTTTGGAGTGTGGAGACCAGAAGTGTACACACTAACCAGTAATGATGTCATGAATGCCATACACAGACCAAACACCATACCTCTAATTCAACCATATATTCTCCTGCTCATACATCCAAGGATCACGTTCACCCTTTTAGCTACTGCATCGCACTGGAAGCTCTTTCCAGTTGGTTTCACCATGACCCCTAAGTCCTTTTCAGAGTCACGGCTTCCCCTGATACCAGCCCCTAACTTGTAAAAGTGATCTAAATTATTTGTTTCTACAGGTAGGACTTGGCATTTGACTGTATTAAAAAAATGCATGATGTTTGAATGAGCCCAGCTTACCAAGTGACCCAGAGATGAAGTGCTAGCTAGGTAATACAATGGGACATGAGACAACTAATATGCAGAGTGCACAGGCCAAGTGAGAGATAGGGGGAGGGGGTGTGAGTGCGTGCATGCATGCATGTGAGACGACATCCTCCCAGAGAACAGGAACCAGACAAGACCAGACCTTCCCAGCAAAGACCAGGCCATATCAGGTCCTCAGAGGAGTCAGTTACAGGCTGAAAACATGTTGGGGTCATGGTGAGAATGTGGCAGTTCCATGTGTACCCTGGGAAGACATGTTGGGTCGTGGCTGGAATCCATGGGAGTTCCACACATGCTCTAGGAAGTTGTGTTGGGGTGATGGCAGTTCCATGTATACCCTGGGAAGGAAAGTTTGGGTCATGGCAAGAATTTGTAGTGGTTCCATGCATCCCTTGGGCAAATGTGTTGGGATCATGACTGGAATCTGTGATAGTTCAATGTGAGTCCTGGGAATTGCTGCTCAAAATTTGATGTTCCAAAATAGGAAGAGGGGACTGCACTGAAATTCCCTTATTTTGGAAATAAAACTTTTCTGTGGACATTTTTGTTCCTTTTAAAATGTTTCAGTTTTTTATAAAAAATAAAAAATACCTAGAAAATAAAAAAAATCAGTTTTCTTTTTGGTTAAAATAAAAAAATTTCCACACACAAAAAATTGAACCTCTCCCTAACCCTTTGCCCCCCCCACCCCCTCCCCCACGAAGAAATGCAGAATTCTTTTGCATTTTTCAGTGTAAAATAGCATTTTCTGGCCGGCACTTGCCCTGAGTTCCAGAAGCAGATGGAGAGAAAAAAGAGTATCTAGCGCAGTGATTCTCAACCTATTTACTATTGTGGGCCATATCCAATAATATCTGGACGGCCCTGAGGATGTCACGTGCAGCCCACAGGTTGAGAATCACTGATCTAGCAGGTAGTACCAAGAAGCAGCGCTCCAGGCAGACAGCCAACATGGAAGCAGCACCTGGGGAGCAGCATCACAGGCAGAATCGCTCTCCTGAGTGAGGTACATTCCACAGAGAATTCCAAGCAGTTCCTTCTTTCATCTACTGACAGTTTCCCTCTCCTTGGAAATGGCTCACACAGGATCCTGGCCTGATCCTCCTGCTTGTTCCTGGAGTGTGGAAATGGAAACCCAAGCTGATGAGTGTTGTGTATTTGGTTGTCGTAGTAATATAATCTTGTTGCTATGGCAACTGAGTTAGATTATTAGGGGATAGCCCAGCCAGTTTTGGCTGGTTGCTGGTTAGTACAGTGTGTGGCAATAAATGGCTGCTTTACAAGGTTTACAACTCTCTGTGTCTCAAGTGATTTCTTCCTAAAACTGTTGCCCCCAAGGATACAACAATGTGGTGAGGAGAGTGGGATACCTGTGCTTCCCCAGCAACAGAAGAAGGTAGAAGTCAAGGTTAAAAAAATAAATAAATAAAACCTTTTTGCTGTTGGAAGAGAGTGAGAACTGGCTTGTTTGCACTGACGGTGCAAATTGAAACTAGAACCATGGCTACACTTACAGGGCCACTGGAACCTTTTGAGGAGTCTACAGTGCAATGGCATGTATATACTGAGCGTTTTGAGCTTTTTGTTATTGCAAATGACATAGCAGAAGAACAGAAGGTGCCAATATTCTTAAGTGTTGTAGGGGCTAAGACCTACTACCTGCTATGCAGCTTACTACACCCTGTTAAGCCAGAAACCAAATCTTACAGTGGCATTGTGGAAATCCTGGGGTCCCATTTTTCTCCAAAACCACTGGTAATTGCTGAAAGATATAGGTTCCACAAAAGAGACCAAAAAGACAAAACAGTTGTACAATTTGTAGCAACTTTGAAAAAGCTTGCAGAACACTGAATTTAAGGAGATGTTAAATGATGCCCTATGTGACAGGTTACTGTGTGGCTCGCACAGTGAAGCTATACGGAAGAGCCTATTGACAGAGGCTCAGCTTACCTTACAGAAGGCTGTTGATATTGTGGTCTCCAGGGAACTGGCTACAAAGGAGGCACAATCCATCAGTGCATCCCCATGCATAAGGTGTCACAAAACTGTGGGGAGTCAGGAATATTACCAATGTGGTAAGCCGGGTCACCAAGTATCAGAATTCTGGTGTAAGGACCTGGTGTGTCGACACTGGCGAAAAAGCACACATTGAGTGTGCCTGTAAACAAAAGAAAGAGGCCTGCGGGTCTGGTGGACCAAAAAGGAAAATCTGCATATCCTAGAGCAGACCCAGGATGGTCAAGGTGACACCTTGTCAGAAGAAGTGCCACTCCACGTTTTGTCTTTGGCAGTGGGCTCACATGAATACTGGGTAACCCCGTTGTTGGAAGGCAAACCTGTACGCATGGAGCTGGACATCGGTGCAGCCATCTCGCTGGTCTCAGAGACTGTGTATAAAGAAAAGCTACAGCATCTTCTGCTTAAGGCAACAAAAACTGTTCTGAAGATGTACACAGAAGAAGCTGTGCCCATGTTGGGCACTACTGATGCTAAAGTGGAGCTCAATGGACAGGCTGCTAAATTGCCACTGTTTGTGGTGAAAGGCAATTATCCAGCCTTAATGGGTAGGTCTTGGCTGAGGAAGATTCAGCTGAACTCTGCAGAAGTGCACCAAATGACTAAAAGATGAAACTGGTCTGACTGCTGTACTAAGGAAACATGCTGCTGTTTTTGGAGAGGATCTGGGAAGTATGAAGGGAATCACGATGACATTGAACATTAAACCTGGCAGTCAACCAAAATATCTGAAAGCTAGAACTGTGCCATATGCCCTCAGGCCAAAGGTTGAGCAGACCTGGAGTGCCTGGTCACAAATGGAGTCCTAATACCAGTTACCCATAGCCCATGGGCAACTCCAATCATTCCCATAGTGAAGAAAGATGGCCCCCTCTGGATTTGCAGAGATTTTAAACCCACTGTCAACCTGGTGTTGTGTGCAGAGCAATACCCACTTCCCCGCATCAATGACCTCTTCACAGGCCTGGCTGGGGGACAAAAGTTCAATAAGATTGATCTGAGTCAAGCGCGTATTTGCAGGTGCACGTTGATGAAAAGTCCCAAGAGCTGTTGACTATTGTGACGCATGAAGGCTTTATTGATACTGTTGCCTACCCTTTGGAATAATGTCTGCTCCTGCCTTGTTCCAGAGGGCTATGAACCAGATTTTGTGTGGATTGTCAGGAGTCCAGTGCTCTCTGGATGATATCCTGGTCACTGGAAGGAATGAGGAGGATCACCTAAAGAATTTAGAGGCTACCCTACAAAGACTGGAACAGTATGGCCTACAAGTCCGCAAAGACAAGTGTGAATTCTTTCAGCCCTCTGTTGAATATTTGGAATACATCTGTAATGGGTTTGGATCACAGAAAACCCCTTGGGAAATGCCAGCTGATGTGCTGAGACTACTTCTCACCCGTTTTCCCTGCCAACTTGAGACTCCAGAACCTTGCCAGTTTGAGCCAGACACGCTAGCCTGTTACAAACCCAGACCCAGGTATGAACCACATCCCCCAACAGCTGCAGGCTTAACTGAAAACAGCTTAAGAAGTGTCCCTGTCTCTAACACTCAGATGCCCAGCTCCCAATGGGGTCCAAACCCCAAATAAAGCTGTTTTACAATTCATAAATTGTTCGCCCTCTATAACACTGATAGAGATATGCACAGCTGTTTGCCCCCACAGGTATTAATACATACTCTGGGTTAATTAATAAGTAAAAAGTTATTTTATTAACTACAAAAAGTAGGATTTAAGTGATTTTAAGTAATAACAGACAGAACAAAGTAAATTACCAAATAAAATAAAACACCCAAGTCTAAACCTAATACAGTAAGAAAGTGATTACAGATGAAATATCACTCTCAGAGATGTTCCAGTAAACTACTTTTACAGACTAGCCTCCTTCTAATCTGGGTCCAGGAATCACTCACATCCCCTGTGCAAGGCTGGCCTTACCATGAGGCAAACTGAGGCGGCCACCTCAGGTGCCAGATTGTGGATGGGGGGGCGCCACTAGGACTCGGAGTGTAGAAAATTGTTTGCTGCTGGTGCATATGTATTCTCTCTGCTCCAGATGCGCAGAGATGGTGGAGTGCTGTGCTGGAGGAAGGAGGGCACAAGAGACATAACAGGCAGACAGGTGAAAAGGTGAGAGAAAATAACAGAAAGCAGCAGGAGCTGCAGGGAGAGAGAGGAGGATGAACCTCTTATGGACCTCTCTAGCGCCACCAGGAGCCTGGACTGATTAACACCAGCTTCTCAGGGAGCTTCCTGTTTCCTGCTGCTTCCCTGAACCCACTCGAGGAGAACGGGCAGTCAACTGAAGTAGTTTGAGCCAGTTAGGCCCTTAAGACGCTGATATCTTCCCTCACTCAGGCCCTTCTACCAGCCTGCTTATTTGTCCCCTTCAACTGAGTGAGAGCCACTATAGCTGGCACAGAACAGCAGTCATGAGTGAAAGAAGAAAACACCTCTCTGGGCCAGCATTCAGAAAAAGAAAAAAGCTTCCTTTGCTTTCTATCTATGCAGGAAGGAGCTCTCCTGAGATACACAGAGACAAATGTTCACAGTGAGCCTTCCAGCCCCAGTGAGGAGATGCCTGATCTTCCAATTAGTCAGAGTGCAGGTGACCTGGCAGCTACTGCAGCATCCATATCTTCATCTCAAATGGATGTAACCATGCACATTCCTGAAGAAAAGTGTAGATCAGAGAAGAGTGAGGTGGAGGCGCAAGAAACAGCTGCTGCTGAGTTTAGTTCCTCTAGATGATCCAGGACTGCGGACCCACTTGAGCAGGAGGGACTTCCTTGTACTGCATGGGCCACAGCAAGTGAAAAACTTCATGTTCCCCAAAGACCATGAAAATAGAAGGTTCCATCCAACACATTACTGGTGTGAAATCCCCAATGGTGACAAAGTGGAGAGGCCATGGCTTATGTACTCAAAAACCCAGAATGCTGCATACTGTTTTTGTTGGAAACTCCTCCAGTCTAATGTTCCAGACACATTGGGTTCTACAGAAACAAAGGACTGGAAAAATATGGCTAGAAATCTGGCATGCCATGAGAAGACAGCAAATCATCAGAGCATTCCATAGGTGGAAAGAGCTTGAGATGAGACTAAGGTTAAAGGCCACCATAGATCAGCATCAAGAGAAGATTGCATTAGAGTCACTTTACTGGCAAAATGTTCTGAAAAGGCTCATTGCTATTGTGAGAATGCTTGCTACCCAAAACCTAGCATGGCATGGCACTTCAGATCAGCAGTATGTGCCAAACAATGGAAACTTCCTTAAAATTGTGGAGCTGATGGCTGAGTTTGATGCTGTACTCCAGGAGCATCTAAGAAGAATCACCACCCAAGAAATGTACACACACCACTACCTTGGAAAAACAATTCAAAATGAGATCACAGTTACTGGCAACAAAGTCAAACAGAAGATTGTGGCAGATCTGAAGTCAGCAAGATGTTATTCTGGACTGCACACCTGACATCAGCCATACAGAACAAATGACTTTAATGGTGCATTTTGTAACAAAAACAGAACCTAGTAAAAGTCCCTGTAGTGGTGACTGTCATAGAGCATTTTCTAGAATTTATTGACATTGATGATACTACAGGAGCTGGTATGAGAAATGTACTTCTCAAAAAGCTGGAAGATACGGGAATTGCGATAGCTGACATGAGAGGTCAGGGCTACAATAATGGTGCCAACATGAGAGGAAAGAACAGATGAGTGCAGACACGGATCTGAGAGTTCAACCCTCCAGCTTTTTTTTGTCCCATGCAGTTCTCATTCATTGAACTTGGTGGTCAGTGATGCAGCATCAGCTTCTAGTGAGGCTGCTGAATTTTTTAATGTATTTCAAAGCATCTATGTACTTTTCTGTGCATCAACCCATCAATGGCAAATTTTGAAGCAACATCTGGGAACATCCTCTCTGCCACTGAAACCACCGAGTGCCACATGATGGGAAAGTCAAGTGGAGGTGATAAAGCCTATCAAACACCAAATTGGGAAGATGGATGATGCCATAGTTTCCATTATGGAGGGTAATGCTATGACAGAAACTGTTTGTGGGAGAACAGTGGCAGAGGGAAATGGAATCACCAGAAACATACATAACACTAAGCCACACAGAAATTTGAAGTTTTGGCATGACATACTGTTTGTAATGTTGTAAGCAAGAGACTCTAAGGTGTTGACCTTGATATTTCTGGAGCAATGGAACAACTGGACAAAGCAAAGTCATACCTACAGTCTTACTGGTTAGATGAGGGATTTCAAAACTTTCTGAATAGTGCACAGAAGTTGGCAGAGGAACTTCACACTGAAGCTCTTTTCCCACCCATTTAAGAATACAAGAGTCACCGAAGAAGACATTTTGATTACGAGGCACAGGATAATCCCATAAGAGACCCCAAACAACAATTCAAAGATGAATTCTTTAACCAGGTGCTAGATTGTGCAATACATTCAGTTGAACGTTTTATGCAGCTCAAGGAACACAGCAGTATATTTGGGATGTTGTAGGATATTCCAAAACTCTTCACTATACCTGAAGAAGACCTACACCAGCAATGCAGGGCACTAGAGACAGTGTCCTGTGGGACTGGTATGATGACATGCGCGATATTGATGTGAGTGATTTAGGGAGGAAGCACAGGCAGGAATGTCTGTGAGGGGAGGGCTCCTGCCTCATACTGGGAATGAGGGGCGATCAACAGGTTATCTCAAGTGCTTATATACAAAGGCACAAAGCCTTGGAAACAAGCAGGGAGAACTGGAGGTCCTGGTGATGTCAAGGAACTATGACGTGATCGGAATAACAGACTTGGTGGGATAACTCACATGACTGGAGTACTGTCATGGATGGTTATAAACTGTTCAGGAAGGACAGGCAGGGCAGAAAAGGTGGGGGAGTAGCACTGTATGTAAGGGAGCAGTATGACTGCTCAGAGCTCCGGTACGAAACTGTAGAAAAACCTGAGTGTCTCTGGATTAAGTTCAGAAGTGTGTGCAACAAGAGTGATGTAGTGGTGGGAGTCTGCTATAGATCACCGGACCGGGGGATGAGGTAGATGAGGCTTTCTTCCGGCAGCTCACGGAAGCTACTAGATCGCATGCCCTGATTCTCATGGGTGACTTTAATTTTCCTGATATCTGCTGGGAGAGCAATACAGCGGTGCATAGACAATCCAGGAAGTTTTTGGAAAGCGTAGGGGACAATTTCCTGGTGCAAGTGCTAGAGGAGCCAACTAGGGAGGGTGCTTTTCTTGACCTGCTGCTCACAAACCGGGTAGAATTAGTGGGGGAAGCAAAAGTGGATGGGAATCTGGGAGGCAGTGACCATGAGTTGGTTGAGTTCAGGATCCTGACGCAGGGAAGAAAGGTAAGCAGCAGGATACGGACCCTGGACTTCAGGAAAGCAGACTTCGACTCCCTCAGGGAACAGATGGCCAGGATCCCCTGGGGGACTAACTTGAAGGGGAAAGGAGTCCAGGAGAGCTGGCTGTATTTCAAGGAATCCCTGTTGAGGTTACAGGGACAAACCATCCCAATGAGTCAAAAGAATAGTAAATATGGCAGGCGACCAGCTTGGCTTAATGGTGAAATCCTAGCGGATCTTAAACATAAAAAAGAAGCTTACAAGAAGTGGAAGGTTGGACATATGACCAGGGAAGAGTATAAAAATATTGCTTGGGCATGTAGGAATGATATCAGGAGGGCCAAATAGCACCTGGAGATGCAGCTAGCGAGAGATGTTAAGAGTAACAAGAAGGGTTTCGTCAGGTATGTTGGCAACAAGAAGAAAGCCAAGGAAAGTGTGGGCCCCTTACTGAATGAGGGAGGCAACCTAGTGACAGAGGATGTGGAAAAAGCTAATGTACTCAATGCTTTTTTTGCCTCTGTCTTCACTAACAAGGTCAGCTCCCAGACTGCTGCGCTGGGCCTCACAAAATGGGGAAGAGATGGCCAGCCCTCTGTGGAGATAGAGGTGGTTAGGGACTATTTAGAAAAGCTGGACGTGCACAAGTCCATGGGGCCGGACGAGTTGTATCCGAGAGTGCTGAAGGAATTGGCGGCTGTGATTGCAGAGCCATTGGCCATTATCTTTGAAAACTCGTGGCGAACCGGGGAAGTCCCGGATGACTGGAAAAAGGCTAATGTAGTGCCAATCTTTAAAAAAGGGAAGAAGGAGGATCCTGGGAACCACAGGCCAGTCAGCCTCACCTCAGTCCCTGGAAAAATCATGGAGCAGGTCCTCAAAGAATCAATCCTGAAGCACTTGCATGAGAGGAAAGTGATCAGGAACAGCCAGCATGGATTCACCAAGGGAGGGTCATGCCTGACTAATCTAATCGCCTTTTATGATGAGATTACTGGTTCTGTGGATAAAGGGAAAGCAGTGGATGTATTGTTTCTTGACTTTAGCAAAGCTTTTGACACGGTCTCCCACAGTATTCTTGTCAGCAAGTTAAGGAAGTATGGGCTGGAAGAATGCACTATAAGGTGGGTAGAAAGCTGGCTAGATTGTCGGGCTCAACGGGTAGTGATCAATGGCTCCATGTCTAGTTGGCAGCCGGTATCAAGTGGAGTGCCCCAAGGGTCGGTCCTGGGGCCGGTTTTGTTCAATATCTTCATAAATGATCTGGAGGATGGTGTGGATTGCACTCTCAGCAAATTTGCGGATGATACTAAACTGGGAGGAGTGGTAGATATGCTGGAGGGGAGGGATAGGATACAGAAGGACCTAGACAAATTGGAGGATTGGGCCAAAAGAAATCTGATGAGGTTCAATAAGGATAAGTGCAGGGTCCTGCACTTAGGACGGAAGAACCCAATGCACCGCTACAGACTCGGGACCGAATGGCTAGGCAGCAGTTCTGCGGAAAAGGACTTAGGGGTGACAGTGGACGAGAAGCTGGATATGAGTCAGCAGTGTGCCCTTGTTGCCAAGAAGGCCAATGGCATTTTGGGATGTATAAGTAGGGGCATAGCGAGCAGATCGAGGGACGTGATCGTTCCCCTCTATTCGACATTGGTGAGGCCTCATCTGGAGTACTGTGTCCAGTTTTGGGCCCCACACTACAAGAAGGATGTGGATAAATTGGAGAGAGTCCAGCGAAGGGCAACAAAAATGATTAGGGGTCTAGAACACATGACTTATGAGGAGAGGCTGAGGGAACTGGGATGGTTTAGCCTGCAGAAGAGAAGAATGAGGGGGGATTTGATAGCTGCTTTCAACTACCTGAAAGGGGGTTTCAAAGAGGATGGCTCTAGACTGTTCTCAATGGTAGCAGATGACAGAACAAGGAGTAATGGTCTCAAGTTGCAGTGGGGGAGGTTTAGATTGGATATTAGGAAAAACTTTTTCACTAAGAGGGTGGTGAAACACTGGAATGCGTTACCTAGGGAGGTGGTAGAATCTCCTTCCTTAAAGGTTTTTAAGGTCAGGCTTGACAAAGCCCTGGCTGGGATGATTTAACTGGGAATTGGTCCTGCTTCAAGCAGGGGGTTGGACTAGATGACCTTCAGGGGTCCCTTCCAACCCTGATATTCTATGATTCTAGGTGATGAACTGAAAGCCTTTTCAAGATACATTTCAGCAGGATCAATTCCAAAGGCTGTTCTGGAATATATGTGCACGAATAAGATGACCACCCTCTTTCCAAATGCTTTCGTTGTTCTGCACATACTTCTAACACTTCCTTTAACAGTTGCCAGTGGAGAACGCAGCTTGTCCAAGCTGAAGCTAATAAACACATGTATGATCCACAATGACACAGGAGAGGCTGGTCGGCCTTGCAACCTCTCAATGGAGCATGAGCTTGCTCAGACTGTGGACCTTCAGCAGGAAGCAGTTCAAATCTTTGCAACCAAGAGGGCACAGAAAGCACCACTTTGATTATTCAAACAGATACAAATGCCAGTGTTTACTATGCAGACAAGAAAAGTTACATTTGCTGGTCAGGAGTTTGAAAGTTAAGTGTTACTTAAAATTTTTGAACAAGGCATTTTAAGTTGTTGGTTCTCCTTTATTTGGGTAGGTAGCAGAGCAGTACCATGAGAGGAGTAGATCAGGAAGAAGGCAGAACTGAGACCTTTCAAAGTTTTGGCCCAAGCGAGGGGGCATGGAGGCGTTATTTGAGCTCCCCACCTCAGGTGCCAAAATGTTGTGGACCGGCCCTGCCCCCATGGTTACTGTCCTTTTGTTCCAGTTTCTTTCAGGTATCGTTTGGGGTGGAGAGGCTACCTCTTGAGCCAGCTGAAGACAAAATGGAGGGGTCTCCCAGGGCTTAAATAGACTTTCTCTTGTGGGTGGAGACCCCTCCCTCCCCCTGTGCAGAATCCCCTCTACAAGATGGAGTTTTGGAGTCACATGGGCAAGTCACATGTCCATGCATGCCTCAGTCCTTACAAGCCAGGCCACATTCCCAGGAAAGTTCAGATGTGGATTGGCGTCTCAACGTTCATTGTTAGCTTAAGTGTTTCTTGATTGGGCACTTAACTTGCAAATTCCTTTCTAAAGAAGCTGACCAAATGCCTTACTAAGGCTACTTAAAATCAAACAAGTACACAGCCAATATTCATAACTTTGAATACAAAAATGACACATGCATAGGATGAATATATTCATTAGATCATACCTTTACAGAGATGTTTCATAACATATTTAGCATAAAACATATTCCAGTTATGTAATATTTACATTCATAAGCATATTTCCATAAAGCATTATGGGATGCAACGTCACAACATCATTGATTCTACAGGTCTTCGTGAGGCCCTTGCAAAAGTTAAGGCTATTGTGGAGGCTCCACCTCTTCAAAATGTTAGCCAGCTTCACTCATTTCTAGGATTATTGAACTATTAAGGAAAGTTCATCTCGTAGTTAGCCACACTGTTAAAACCACTTCACGAACTCCTGGGGCAGAACAAGGTCTGGAAGTGTACTGAAGCCTGTGATGTTGCATTTAACAAAGCTAAAGGTGCATTGCTAAATTCAGGAGTTCTGACGCACTTTGATCCATCTTTACCTCTACAGTTGGCCTGTGATGCCTCCCTTTATGGAGTGGGAGCAGTTGTGTCATACTTTATGCCTTCAGGAGAAGAGATACTTATTGCTTTTGCTTCATGCACCCTAAGCAAAGCAGAAACTAACTATGCCCAAATCGAACGTGAGGCATTGGGAATCCTTTTCGGACTTCAAAGTTTCATCAGTATCTGTCCGGACAAAAGTTTACACTTCTCACAGACCATCAACCTCTGACTTCAATTTTTGGACCAGACACAGGCATTCCCCCATTAGCTGCTAGTCATATGCAATGATGGGTATTGTTGCTTTCCACACACACACATGAAACCCAGTATCGGAAATCCACTCTGCACAGCAATGCAGATGGTCTCTCAAGGCTGCCTTTGCCAGTCAAATGTCAAGATATTGCCCAGAAGGACATTTTTTACTTTGAACAGGTAGAGAACACACCCATCACCACCACTCAGGTAAAGAAGGCAACTCACGTTGACCCAGTATTGTCCCAAGTTATGGACCTGGTGATGCATGGAACATTTCGATGAACCTCTCGGTCTCACCCAACCTTGTTACCTACATGTCCAGGAGAACGGAGTTATTGGTCCATTCTGGTTGGTTGTTATGGGGAAGATGTGACATTATCCCACCACCACTGAGATCACTGTTAGAACAGCTACATTCCGGTCACTGTGGAATACTGCACATGAAGGAAATTGCACTAAGCTATTTTTGGTGGCTGGGATTGGACAGTGCTATTGAAGAGAAGGCAAGAGCTTGTATGTCATGTCAGGGTGTGAGGAATGCACCCCAGTGGGCACACCTACACCCAGGGGAATGGCTGGAAAAACCGAGTACAATCCAAAAACTTCATGGACTCTTTAGTAGTTTCAGTCTGCCAGAGCAACTTGTGAGTGACAAAGAACCACAGTTCATCTCTCAGGAGTTTGGAAATTTTATGAAGGCTAATGGGATACACCACATCAGTTCAGTACCATATCATCCATCCACAAATGGATTAGCTGAAAGATTTGTGCAGACAATGAAACAAGCTTTGAAAGGCCTTGGGGAGAGAGTGAATTTCATTTTCTGCACCCAATCATGTGACTTTGGCCAAAGCTTCAAATGGCTATCATTCCAAAGCGTCTGGACACCTTCTTACTATCCTACAGAAACACATCTCATGCTACGACCAAGGCATTCCCAGTCTTTCTAATGATGGAACGACAGCGGCACACTTGCTTTGAACTGCTGAAATCTTCTGAACCCCGACAAATTGTGCAAAGTCAGCAGCAAGATCAAGTCATCAGGCATGCACCCAGAGCAAAAGTCCAAACCTTTTGCCCAGGACAGCCAATTTTGGCTCAGCATTATGCTTCTGGAGCTAAACGGGTTCTCACCACTGTCATCGCTCAGACCAGACCTGTTTCTTACATTGTCTGGACTGCCGAGGATCTCACTTGGCGGCAACATGTAGATCAGCTGTTGCCAGGTCATACCAGTCCCCCAGGACACATCTTCAGTTGAGTTTCCTGACTTCACCACTTCCAGTGAGACACCGAATCAAGAGTCACCTGTTCCTGACTTTCTGCCTCCATAACTGCCTGCAGTGGAGATACACCCTTTCCCTGAACAAGCTGATACCACATCCTCACCCGTTCGCACTACAAACCCTGAGCCCACTGTCAGGCCTGTGCCCAAGGTACTTTCAGGTGCACCAACACCAGAAGTCTGCTGTAATCCACCTAGAGACAGAAGGCCTCCTCAAAGGTGGGATCTTTAGCTAGGGCGAGCCCAGGGTTATGGGGCAAAATAATCCCCAGGGTTTAGCCGGGAACGGAGGCAGTCTACCCTCCTTCTCTAGTTTAGTGTTTGTTTTATTTAGGGGATGTTCTCATTAAGGGGGGAGGAATATGTTGTGTATTTGGTTGTTATAGTAATAAAATCTTGTTGCTATGGCAACTGAGTTAGATTATTAGGGGATAGTCCAGCCAGTTTTGGCTGGTTGCTGGTTAGTTCAGTGTGTGGCAATAAATGGCTGCTTTTCAAGGTTTACAGCTCTCTGTGTCTCAAGTGATTTCTTCTTAAAACTGCTGCCCCCAAGATACAACAATGAGCTCTGGCACACACAGAGCGCACCCTGTTGCCTCTAGGGCCCTGGTGCTGCAAGTTTGGTGCTGCATCCTGGGTGCTCCCAGGAGGCAGGCTGAGCCTTGAGAAACACTGGCTGTTTCTCTGTCTGAAGAGGAACACTTGGTGCTTGTAATGGGAGCTGACCCGAGAACATGAGCACAATGCCAGGATCATTCTCAGGCCACAATCAGGCAGTGACAGCAAAGAGCTGCAGCATCCACCTTGAGCACTGTCTCAGTGTGGGAGAGGGAGCATGCCTTGGAGAGTGGCTTTCTCTGGCATGTCCTTTCATTCCTTTTCCAGTCAGCAGTGCTGCTCACAGCTTTCCGCTCCGCTGTAAGCACCAACACATGCTCATGCAGACAGCTTGGCACTCAGTGTTCAGCACCAGCCATTGCGGCCTACAAGCATGTCCCTGGTGGAGCTGCTTGACATCTCAGTGGGCCTGCCTGCCTGCTTACAGAACTGTAATCAACTGACCCTAAAACAGAATAATCGTCCACTACCTATCTCTTGGGGCAGGGTCTCTGCCTGTAGTTGGGTTTGGGAGGTGCCTAGCACATCATAGGTACAACCCCACCATCAATAATGTCAACACAACACTGCCTTTCTTCCCGTCCTCTGGAACAGCCCCACTTCTCCTAGTCTTATTAAAACCTAATATCACTAGTTAGCAGAACTCCTCAGCCAATTCTATTAAAACTCCTACATGCAAATTATTTGGAGCTATGGATTCAGGTGGGTCTACTTGTACATTCTCAGAAAATGCCCTCTCTACTCAAAGAGTAAGTGCTATAAGTGTGAGGAGGACATGCCATATTCTTCATACACAATACAGGGCTTCTTTACACTACAAAGTGAGGTCGGCTTAACTACACTGCTTGGGGCTGTGTCGTAAATATAAAGGGAAGGGTAAACGCCTTTAAAATCCCTCCTGGCCAGAGGAAAAACCCTGTCACCTGTAAAGGGTTAAGAAGCTAGGATAACCTCGCTGGCACCTGACCAAAATGACCAATGAGGAGACAAGATACTTTCAAAAGTGGGAGGGAGGGAGAAACAAAATATCTCTCTCTCTGTCTGTGTGTGTGATGCATTTTGCCGGGAACAGAAAGGAATGGAGTCTTAGAACTTAGTAAGTAATCTAGCTAGATATGCATTAGATTCTTTGTTTAAATGGCTGGGAGAATAAGCTGTGCTGAATGGAATGGATATTCCTGTTTTTGTATCTTTTTGTAACTTAAGGTTTTGCCTAGAGGGATTCTCTATGTTTTGAATCTAATTACCCTGTAAGGTGTTTACCATCCTGATTTTACAGAGGTGATTCTTTTACTTCTATTAAAATTCTTCTTTTAAGAACCTGATTGCTTTTTCATTGGTCTTAAGATCCAAGGGTTTGGGTCTGTGTTCACCTATGCAAATTGGTGAGGATTTTTATCAAGCCTTCCCCAGGAAAGGGGGTGTAGGGTTTGAGGAGGATTTTGGGGGGAAAGATGTTTCCAAGCGGGCTCTTTCCCAGTTATATATCTGTTAGATGCTTGGTGGTGGCAGCAATAAAGTCCAAGGGAAAAAGGAAAATAGTTTGTACCTTGGGGAAGTTTTAACCTAAGCTGGTAAAAATAAGCTTAGGAGTTTTTCATGCAGGTCCCCACATCTGTACCCTAGAGTTCAGAGTGGGGAAGGAACCTTGACAGGCTGTGAAAAATTTTACACCCTGTAGGATGTCATTAATGGACCTAAGCCCTGGTGCAGACACCGCTAGGTCGATGGAAGAATTCTTCTCTTGACCTCACTACCACCTCTCAGACTCCTTCCGTCACTGTAGTGTCTACACTGCAACTGTGCTGCTGTAGTTTCTGCTGTAGACATTCCCCCAGAGGCTGAATTGCTGTGTTATGTTATGTGCAAAAATCAGCTCGGCCCTAACTGATGTAATGTTTGGAGCCACGCCTGGTGTCTCCATAATAACGGAAACAATATCATCCCTATTCTTGGTTGTCTCTGTCTCTGCTGCTGCTGCTGAGGAAGTTCCTGAGCAACCTTTGGCAGCGGTGAAGAAACCTCTCCCATGTCCTTACAACTTCCCCCTGCTGCATAAACTTCTTTTAAAAGAATTCATCCTTAACAACAAGTGCTAGGTGCAGCCGAGTCCCGCAGCTTCCTTGGCTGCTTATCCTGCTGTGAGCAGGGCTTGCCCACAGGAGCCTGGGGAGAGAATTAATTTCATTTTCTGCACCCAATCATGTGACTTTGGCCAAAGCTTCAAATGGCTAACATCTTGGTCACATGACAGTTAGGATCCACTCACCCTCATGGCCATCACCAAAATCTGCAGCCCCTGTGAATAAACCACACAAATAAAAGTATCCAGATGGGCTGAGGGTTGGGGATCGGAACAACCCTGAGAGCATGTCAGTAATGTCTAGACCTCAATGGCTTCCTGGTCACATGGTCACTTGCTCTCAGACCCGTTTTCAGGGCAGAGGCTTGCTCAGCTAACATGTTTTAACACCTCAGCAGGCTGCATTTAATGTGTTTGCTGATCCAGGTGAGGCCTAGCGGGGAGCCTAGGCAGAAATGGGTCCAAATCCACTGGCACTAGAGCCAGTGACAATGCTCCTCTTCTCCTCATCCCAACAAGCCTTTAAGGGATGAGCACCTGGCTCCTGCCTGTGCTCCCTGGTGGTGTTCATGGTCAGTGACTAGGAGAGGTGCATGTGTCATCATGGGAGCACTGTGAGATGTTGCACACTAGGATTTTGTCCTTCTGTCCATGAGTCTCTGGGATGGTGATTCTAACCCAGCATGGGAGGGCACTGTGCCGTTCTAAGAGCTCTGAGGGACTTCTTGAATCTACCAAGGCCTTTCTTTGCTCCACTTCTTTGCTGTTTGTACTAACTTTCCTGCTGTCCCCCAGGGCCACACACAGTGAAAACTCCCAAGAGACTCTCACACATGACTCACTTGGCACTTGGGAGCCATTAGGTTCATGAATGGATCTAGACTCCCATGGTGACTCAGCAGAGCCCAGTTGTGGATCTAGCCCTCTGCCATCACTTCACAGTGGGTTAATCTGGAATCGCATTTGAGAATCTAGAGTTGAATTATAAATGTAACAGCAGTTGTGTGAGATGCCAGGTCAGCTGCATAAGCAAGCATGCCAGAGCCAGGGCCCGGATCTACCCTGCCACTGCCTCATTAGTTGTGAGTCACTTACACTGGGTCCCATTCTGGCTTGGGACAGTGTAACTCCTGCTTTTCACTCAAACCGCACATGTGAAATGACTTTGCAGGTGTGGGGCAGGGCAGGCCCAGCTCCAAAAGGTTTTCCCCAAGGAGGAATCCCAGGTAGGGGTTTAAAGTCTGTCATAAATATAAGGAGAAGGGTAGCATAAAATCCCTCCTTGGCAGCTGTACTGAATTGTTTTACCTGTAAGGGGTACAGAAGCTAAAACAAAAGATAACCTAATACCCTTTTCTTTATATTTATGACAGGGTCTGTCTCCAGGCCCTCTGTGCCACCTGTGGGGATCAAAGGGAGCAGAGTAGGGCAGAGACTCTGCCCCAGTATACTTGTTGAAATTGGTGTGAATGGAGTTTCTGGGGAGTGGCTCTGAACTGGGTTCCCTGGCCTGGAATAAACTTTCTTGCTTCTGCAGGTGAATTCTCTTGAAAGTGCTGTGCTGGGTATACTTTCCCTTTGAACCCAGTGGATTTGCAGTCAGTAGACAGCAATTTGCCACTCAGAGGCCATTATCAGACAGTGGGGCCCTGGATTAGATACTGAGAGTGCTGTGGAAATGGGAAGCAGCTGGTGACTGGGGACCTGCATACTGCGTAGGCTGATGTGACCTGATAGGTGACACTGCTTACAAATGAAGACTAAGTAGGCTGCAGGCTTGACCACCCGGGGAGTTTGCTGGGGGCTTGTGGGAAAACACTGGAGGTCTAGCTTGCATTGACTGTTACATCACAGTGCTGCCCACTAGTCATACTGGAGCTAGCAACAGTCGAGTCAGCATAGCTGGAGAGCTATCCTAGGATGCTGCCCGGGGAACTGACCCTGACTTCTGCAGTGAGCGACACACCGACCGTTGAGGGAGTTTTATGTTTGGGCTGAGGGTGAGTTAGAGGAAACAATCCATCTCCTCCTAAGAGAAGGAGAAGTATAGTATAGACAGAACCTTAACACTTACTCCAAACATGATGGTCAGGTAACAATGTTGAGACCCAGAGAATTTTAGGAAAGATCATTGAATGCAGCATGTCTGTGCACAGCAAAAGGAAAAGAGCGACAGCAGCTGTCCCTGCAGTGCAGCTGGATTATGTGGCTCACCCGCTGATGAAGCTACAGACAATTTCAGATTTTATGAGGAACAGTTAAGGGAATCTCAAGACCAGGCTAATGCAGAATCAGGCAGGGAAAGAGCTGCTTGTCTCACAGTAATTGAACCGTACATATTTGCTCTGTTAAGAGACCTTATGGCCCCCGTCAAAACAGGTGAAACAGAGTTTAATGTTCTCACTAAAACATAAAGAGACTTATATTCTCCTAAGAAAAAGGTCTTTTCTGCTGAGGTTTGTGAGAGTGCAGCCAATGTGCAGGAACAAGCTCTCTGAAGGGATAGCCACTCCAAAGGTGGGGCTTTCACATGTCAGCGTGGGGCCACATGGAGAATCAGTGCACTGCAGCAAGCAGGGAGCTGTGTGTCAAGTTAGTGAGTGCAGCCCCCAGTGAACAATGGTCCTGGGTGAGAGCCCTGGGCTTTGGGATCCATCCTGAAAGGAGGGTAAAGGCATGCAAAGTCTCCTCTGCTGCCACAGACCTATAGTACCAGCAAGCAGCCTGTTTCAAGTTGTCACATGCCTTGGAATAGCCAGCCAGCCTCATCAGTAGACAGATCCACAGTTTGATCCTGCTGGGAGATCAGGCTTTCACTGCAGACATGCAGGTTGATGAAGTCCCAGTACCAGGGGGACCCATCTGGTGACTAGGCTGCTTCTTCCCCAGGCACCCTGCCTCAGTGGCTCTGACTTGCTAGCATCACTAGCAGCAGCAATACTGGAGACTATGCAGTGGTCCCCATCCTCCCAGCCCTCAAACAGGTATTGAGAAAGCGAGCGGGCTTCCTGCAGTGGCCCAGTATATGCATAGCCCTACTGGCCCATGATGTAGTGGGGTGGCAGAGAGGCTGAAATGTCCAGACTCACCAGGGCTGCGGGCCTGTCATTTCGGGTACGCTGCACAACCGTACATTTGGAGCATGTGAGCTGGAGCCAGATGAAGAACAGCTGGCAATGACAGGTGTGAAATGGTGGGATTGGATGATCCCTCTCGCATCTACTGCATGAAAAGCTCCTGCTTTTAAGAGAGAAAGTTAATGCAGCCTACTCAAGGGTTAGAGTGATTACTGCCCCCGGTTGAAGTGTACTAGGTCTGTCTCTGGGGTCAGACCTGCAGCTTTGCTTAAGGGGACTCAGGCAAAACTGGATGTTCCAGAAGAAGTGATTCCAAGATTGTTTAAAGCCAACCCAGTGCCTTCTGAATGGAGCGAGGCTGTGAATCAAGGGCTCCAAGAGACAGGAACTGAAGGGCTGATAGGGAGCACATGGCAGTGACTCGGTAAGCTCAGATGCTGTGCGCAGTATGACGGCGGGGGAGAAGCGATTGACTGTTCCCAGCTGTGTATGTGCAATGGGTACACGGAATGTGTGTGGGGGGGTCTGTTTGTTCAGTGAGTGGTGGGCACAGGGGTAGAGAGGGCTCTGATTGTGTGTGCTGGGTGTATGGGAGTGTCTTGGGAGGGACATCATGTGGGGGATGGATTGAATGGTGGGAGTGATGCTGAGGGTGGGTGTATATGGGAGAGCACTATGTGAAGGGAGTGCAGGAGGTGTGGTGAGGAGGGGGCCACCGGAGACTTTCTGCCTAGGAGATGGCGTGCACTGCTACATCTTTCAAGGGGTGCAGTCAGGGCACCCCCCTGCTCTTGGTGCTTCTCTGCCCCCTGTGGGGTACCTTGCACCTTTCGGGGAGGAATTAGCAGGGCAGAGACTGCAGTTCTGCCTGGCCTTTATGTGAGCTGCTGGGCAGGGTTGGTGAGCCCCTCCTTCCTTGCCCTATAGCTGTGTTATGCAAGGCCTGGCAGAGTCCTGCCCTACCCACTGGGTGTGTGCATGGAGATCTGAAGAGAGCAACCATTGCTCCCACTCCTCTTAAGAGGCACTCAGCACCACACAGTGTCAAATCTGGGAGTCCATGGCCAGGCATTACCCTGGGGCATAAGGTACAGTTCTGGCCTCTTGTCTACCAACCGCCCAGGCCCAGACAGTGTGATTCGAGCACTCACATTAAAGGTTAATACGGTGATGAGGCATCAGCACCACAGAGCAATAAGTAGGTGCCAGCCCCATCATGTAACAAAGCTCCTGGGGAGCATATTTCAGCAGGAGATGGGGCAGTAGCATTGCTGTGGGGCAGAGCTAAGTCACTTGAGGGATTTTCCTGGGAATCTCTTTGTTTCCGAAGGCCCAAGTGTATGAAGCAAGAACCTCACTTATGGTTCAGTAAACCCTGGTGCTCTGCCCTTTGCTCTACCCTTCCCACTGGGCAGCGCTTGCATCCCATGAAGGCCAGCTTCTTGCCAGGCCTCTCATGCTCCTTGGCTGAATGGAGCCAGCCCAACCCACAATGAAGCCTGGCACAGAGCAGGAGACAGCCAGCACTTGCTGAGAGCCAGACCACCGGGAGAGAGCAGGATGTCTGTATCACCTTGCAGCCCTGGCCCCCTGGATCCCAGCCCCTGTCTGGGCCCAGGTGCCCATGATGGCATTCCGTCACAGAGCAGGAAATAAACGTCAGCACCCGTATGCGCCACCCATCTATTATAGGGGAGAGGACCCACTGCGATAGGGCAAGGGGGCCACTCAGAGGCCGTGTGGAGGGCAGTCAAGGGGCAGCTGGCAGGCGAGGAGTGCTCACGCATAGTGGGAATCACTTGGAGGTATTTGGGGCTCTCGGGACCAAGGAGAGGAAGATGGCTGTTCTATAACTGGTTAAGCAAAATGAGGCCAACACTCAACTCTGGCATTTCTCTGTGTCTGTCTGATTGTCCAGCTGTCTGTCAGATAACTGTTCTTTGTGTCAATGGGCAGGACCCTGTTAATTTCAGTGACAAATGGAAAAGCCAATTTGCAATACAATTGAGAGGAAACTCTCTGGCGCCCTCTGCTGATGCCTACACTTAATACAGGCAGCTACTCATTAAAGGGCTGTTCCCTTCCTTGTTTCCAAGACTGTGCTGTACACCCATCCAGGCCCCCCAACTCCATGCTCACTGTACAAAGGGGACCCTGGAGTGTGGGAAGGAAGAGAGCTCAGAGCCTGGATCAGACTCAACAGGATGAGAGGACGAAATCCTTGGTTCAGAGCCCAACTCTGGGTGGTCAGAAGGGGGCCCCGCAGTAAATGCTCTCTCTGGGGCATGGGGGAGAGATGTTGGTCCCTGAGCCCAATCACATTTTAGCCTATTCCAGGCTAACTGAACCAGGGCTCATAACCAATCCTATTGCTGTAGGCAAGCAGCTGCCTGCCCCTGTCCCCAGCATGACCAAGAGCCCTTCCACGCCCAGGAGCTGCTGTCTGTGCCCTGGGCAGGTCTAGTGGGAGCAAGCTGTCTCTTCTGCAGGCTGGAGTTCCATTGCAGTGAGTGGAGCAGACCTGCTGTAGCGCTAGTGAAGCCAGTGGAGTTACACCAGGAATTAATTTGGTCCATTGTTCCCAGTCCATCTGGTCCAGTGTAAACAGGGCAGAGAGTGCCTGGCTGGGCTCAGGTACGAACTGCTGAAACCACCAGGATTTGGTTTGACCTTTCATTAAGGTTGGCCTGCATTGCCCCAGCACATGGCTCTGAAAGGCAAATCCTAGGTGTACAGTAAATCCTCTTTGTATATCTGGCTGATTCCTTCTCAAGAATTCATTTCAGAGGGATCTTGACAGAGATGGTACCTGGCAATTTCATTCCTCATCATCAGGATGTAGCACTTCATCTTTTGCCCAGGGAAGGTTTGACCTCCAGGAACTGCTTTCTGCTGTGATCTGGAAAGCAGTGAACTTACACTGATGCAGGACACTGACTGCCCACTAGGATCTAGCTGGTTTAGCAATTATATCAGGGTTCCCTAGCCATACGCACAGGGTAATCGCTTCAAGGCTAGTTCAGTGCTACTGTGGGCTGCAAATGAACAAAGTCCTCTTAGGTCTTGATGAGGCTGTTAGTGATGTTTGCCATAAAATTAAATGAAGACAGAGGCTTCTTCCCCTGAGAGATAGGCTAGTCATTTAGCAGGCTCCCAGTGTGTCATTCTGCCCACAGAAAACATCCAGCAAGGGGAAAAATAAAGAGAAAATACATCTTCAAAGACCAGTTGATGTAAATGTGCATTGTTCCCCTATGGCCTGGTGCACAGCTTGTGTAATGACAGGTTTCAGAGTAACAGCCGTGTTAGTCTGTATTCGCAAAAAGAAAAGGAGTACTTGTGGCACCTTAGAGACTAACCAATTTATTTGAGCATAAGCTTTCGTGAGCTACAGCTCACTTCATCGGATGCATACTGTGGAAAGTGTAGAAGATATTTTTATACACACAAAGCATGAAAAAATACCTCCCCCCACCCCACTCTCCTGCTGGTAATAGCTTATCTAAAGTGATCACTCTCCTTACAATGTGTATGATAATCAAGGTGGGCCATTTCCAGCACAAATCCAGGGTTTAACAAGAACGTCTGGGGCGGGGGGGTAGGAAAAACAAGGGAAATAGGTTACCTTGCATAATGATTTAGCCACTCCCAGTCTCTATTCAAGCCTAAGTTAATTGTATCCAATTTGCAAATGAATTCCAATTCAACAGTTTCTCACTGGAGTCTGGATTTGAAGTTTTTTTGTTGTAATATCGCAACTTTTCATGTCTGTAATCGTGTGACCAGAGAGATTGAAGTGTTCTCCGACTGGTTTATGAATGTTATAATTCTTGACATCTGATTTGTGCCCATTTATTCTTTTACGTAGAGACTGTCCAGTTTGACCAATGTACATGGCAGAGGGGCATTGCTGGCACATGATGTCACATGATATCACATTGGTGGATGTGCAGGTGAATGAGCCTCTGATATTGTGGCTGATGTTATTATTTCCATCCCACCATCAACAATTTCCATCCCACCATCAACCTCAGCCTGGTCCAGTCCACACAAGAAATCCACTTCCTGGACACTACAGTGCTAATAAACGATGGTCACATAAACACCACCATATACTGGAAACCTACTGACCACTATTCCTACCTACATGCCTCCAGCTTTCACCCTGACCACACCACACGATCCATTGTCTACAGCCAAACTCTGCGATACAACCGCATTTCCTCCAACCCCTCAGACAGAGATAAACACCTACAAGATCTCTATCAAGCTTTCTTACAACTACAATACCCACCTGCGGAAGTGAAGAAACAGATTGATAGAGCCAGAAGAGTTCCCAGAAGTCACCTACTACAGGACAGGCCTAACAAAGAAAATAAAAGAACGCCACTAACCGTCACCTTCAGCCCCCAACTAAAACCCCTCCAACGCATTATTAGGGATCTA
Organism: Caretta caretta; assembly: GCF_965140235.1. Classification (NCBI taxonomy): domain Eukaryota; kingdom Metazoa; phylum Chordata; order Testudines; family Cheloniidae; genus Caretta; species Caretta caretta. Next base: position 40,839,187 of record NC_134213.1, read on the forward strand.
CAACCTATCCTGAAGGATGACCCAACACTCTCACAAATTTTGGGAGGCAGGCCAGTCCTTGCCTACAGACAGCCCCCCAACCTGAAGCAAATACTCACCAGCAACCACACACCACACAACAGAACCACTAACCCAGGAACCTATCTTTGCAACAAAGCCCGTTGCCAACTGTGCCCACATATCTATTCAGGGGACACCATCACAGGGCCTAATAACATCAGCCACACTATCAGAGGCTTGTTCACCTGCACATCCACCAATGTGATATATGCCATCATGTGCCAGCAATGCCCCTCTGCCATGTACATTGGTCAAACTGGACAGTCTTTACGTAAAAGAATAAATGGACACAAATCAGATGTCAAGAATTATAACATTCATAAACCAGTCGGAGAACACTTCAATCTCTCTGGTCACGTGATTACAGACATGAAAGTTGCGATATTACAACAAAAAAACTTCAAATCCAGACTCCAGTGAGAAACTGTTGAATTGGAATTCATTTGCAAATTGGATACAATTAACTTAGCCACTCCCAGTCTCTATTCAAGCCTAAGTTAATTGTACCCAATTTGCAAATGAATTCCAATTCAACAGTTTCTCACTGGAGACGTTCTTGTTAAACCCTGGATTTGTGCTGGAAATGGCCCACCTTGATTATCATACACATTGTAAGGAGAGTGATCACTTTAGATAAGCTATTGCCAGCAGGAGAGTGGGGTGGGGGGAGGTATTTTTTCATGCTGTGTGTGTATAAAAAGATCTTCTACACTTTCCACAGTATACATCCGATGAAGTGAGTTGTAGCTCACGAAAGCGTCTGCTCAAATAAATTGGTTAGTCTCTAAGGTGCCACAAATACTCCTTTTCAGCTTGTGTAATGACTGCGTGTTCCACCATGGCCTGGTGCATAGCTCGTGTAATCCATCTATATGGAGTGCAGGGGGTGCACCGACTAAAGTTCTGCTTCCTTTCAGTCACTGTGTTCCAACAGGGCTCATATATGTGCTCATGAAAGGCCAAATCTGTCCAGCTGCTCAGTGTATGTGGCCCAAGGGATAGACTTCATGAGACAGGCCCCAGGCCAGTTCAGGCTCTATGTTGGGCAGAATCTCTCTCCAAATTCACAAAACTTTATGTGGGACCCCAAAGGACCAGAACAAGGGTCATGGCAGGTAAGAAAATGAACTCCAGCCCGGGGCTTGGCTAAAGGGGTGCAGGAGCCTTCCTAGTGCTGACTAGCTGCCAACCCAAGTGCTTGGCAGAGATGGCAGCAGCACCTGAGTGTAGTAGAAAGAGAGCCTGAGATATAAGCCCTTGTATCAGCGGCTGGGCATGAGGCCTGAGCTAAAGCAGTGGGCAGGCTTTGCTGATATAAAGCAAAGTTAGCAAAAGTCAGGCGGTGAGCAAACACCAGGCTCTGCCTGCTTGCAGGCTCACAGAACCCAGCAAGAGTGGGGTGGGTATTGCAGACACACACATTCCTACGAAGCACTAGGCACAGAGCACTCACGCCAACACATTCCAGAAGAGTGGTACCAGAACACCCCGATATCAAGGATGGTACAAAAACATTCCCCACAGATAACAGGAACACACTGACCCCTCCTAAAAGATAAGGTCGGGATGACAGTGTGATGAATTGAGATGTTTTGATCGAACCAACATGTACAAGGCGAGGGGTGATAACTAGCCGCATCAGGGGGCAGTGGCTAACTATGTCAGAGGGGCAGTACGTAACTTGTTTGTATCAGGGTATAAAGAGGTATCTCTGAGAGAGTGGTCCAGCTGAGGGGGGAATGGAAAGTCCAGCCATTCACTAAGCTGTGTCCATTGTTATGGGCACACATGTATTAGTGGTCTGGTAGAGTCTGCGGGATACTAGTACCATGCTCCATCGACAATAAACCTGGCCTGGTGCCTTTGTACCTTAATGGATCTTGTGGTCATTGGGTGGTTCACTCAAGGTCTGCTGTGCCAGCTCTCTGCGCAGAGCTGGGGCAGCACACAGGGAGAACACACACATGCAGCTGGACATCTAACAACACTCAGGAGTGAATGTGCTCACTGCAGAGTAGCTGGGCTCCCTGCACTGGGCAGGGGGCCACCCCTCCTGCCACATATCTGTCACTATAATGCCTCCAGGTCTGGAAAAGGCTGGAAGCTGCTGTTCAGGGGTTCTGACCACAAAGTGAAACCCATGCCTCACCTAAGGAAGTCTCTGTATCTAGCGTGGATGTGTTATTGTAAACATTCCCTTCCCAGAGAGTATGCAGCAGTGTAGGAGATGAACTAAGAACTACATGAAGCTGAGCAAGACTGGGCATTGTGGGAGCTTTAATCAGCTGCTGCCAACAGCAGAGCAGAGTGCACATCTTCCCGGACCTCCACGACAAGGGGAGAGGGAGTGTGATGTGGCAGGCCGTGTGTGTGTGTGTGTGCGCACACGTGCATGCCTCTCGCTTTCTCGCTGGGTTCTTATCTTCACTAATCCCCTCCTCACTCTGTTAGCCCCTTTTCTCAGCAATCTTGTAATCTCTCTGGCTAAATATATCTGACCCTCTCTGTCTACAGCTGGTTTAGCTGGTTTCCATGGGGCTGATACAGTGTTTATCTGCTGCTCTCACGGTGTGCTTCTCTCCTGCTCGTGCACTGCACAGTACTTCTTGCTTCCTGTGAGAGACCGAGGGCCAGAGCTCTCTCATCTACAGAAGCCTCACTCCCTGCTTTCATTCCAAGGTCCCTTTGGGCAGCTCGTGACCTGCAAGGTCTGTCTTGAAATGCCCAATGGGATCCCATTTATTTTTGGTAGCAGGTCCCTGAGCTATTAGTGTTCTGAACTGCCGTGGAGCAGAGTCCTGGATCAGGGCAGGCTTCTGTGGAGCAGTGCAGGCGCTTGTAGGTGGTCTGACTGCAATGAACACATTGCTCTATGATAAGCTCTCACTATCCTCACTGCTCCATCCCAAAGGGACTGCAGGTGAAAGAAACAGATTTCACAATTACAGGAGGAAAAGAGCAAGCTGGGAGCTCCTGAAACAGATGGGTGCTTCTGGCTGTAATAAGCTTGCAGGCAGCACACCTCTCCTCATTCATTTAGCCTGCTGTAGCATAAACTGAAAATCCGCCTCTCCTCAGACTACACACACCCCTTTGTCTTGATGCCCCAGGTCCCATAAGCTTGCACTGTCCCCATTGAATCGGAACAGGGTCAATTCGCCACTATCGGGAGCGTCCTTTCTCTCCCGTTTGCATCCTGTGGTAACAAGGTCCTTGAGAGAAGTGGAACTGGCTCATCAAGACCTTCCAATGGGCCAACTGGAGCCTGGAGCAAGGAAACTGATGTGCTCAAAGTTATCGGGGATCTTTGCTTCACCTGTGTTCTCTGAGGATGATAAATGTGATATGCTGGAGAGTACCACACTCCTCTGGGGATATCATCCTCCACTGAGGAACTGGGAAGAACATAAAAATGGGCATACTGGGCCAGAGTAATGGTCCTTTTATCCCAGTATCCTGTCTTACGATTCTGGCCAATGCCAGGGGCTTCAGAACAGGGCAGTCATCAAATGATTCATCCTCTGTTGTCCAGTCCCAACTTCTAGAAGTTGGAGGATTAGGGACACCCAGAGCATGGGGTTGCATCCCTGAGCATCTTGGCTAATACGCATTGATGGACCTATCCTCCAGGAGCTTATCTAATTTTTTTGTGAACCCGGTTTTACTTTTGCCCTTCACAACATCACCTGGCAAGGAGTTCCAGCTTGACTGTGTGCTGTGTGAAGCAGTACTTCCTTATGTATGTTTTAAACCTGCTGCCTATTCATTTCAGGAGGTAACCCTGAGTTCTTGTTATGTGAAGAGATGAATAACACTTCCTTATACACTTTCTCCACATAACTGATGATTTTATTGAACTCTATTCTATAGCCCCTTAGTCGTCTCTTTTCTAAGCTAAACAGTCCCAGTCTTTTTAATAGTTCCTCATATGGAAGTTCTTCCATCCCCCTAATCATTTTTGTTGCCCTTCTCTGCACCTTTTCCAATTCTAATGCATCTTTTTTGAGGTGGGATGACCAGAACTGCACACAGTATTCAAGATGTGAACATATCATGGATTTATATAGCAGCATTATGAGATTTACTGTCTGATTATCTATCCCTTTCCTAATGGTTCCTAATTTTCTGTTAGTTTTTTTGACTGCCACTGCACATTGAGTGGATGTTTTCAGAGAACTATCCACAAAGACTCCAAGATCTCTTTCTTGAGTGGTGACAGCTAATTCAGACCCCATCATTTTGGAGGTAAAGTTGGGATTATGTTTTCCAATGTGCATTACTTTGTATTTCTCAACATTGAATTTCATCTGCCATTTTTCCCCCATCACCCAGTTTTGGGAGATCCTTTTGTATCTCTTCATAGTCTGCTTTGTACTTAACTATCTTCAGTAATGTTGTGTCACCCACAAATTTTGCCACCTCACTGTTTACCCCCTTTTCCAGATAATTTATGAATACATTGAATAGCACAGATCCCAATACAGATCCTTGCGGGACGCCACTATCCACCTTTCACCACTGTGAAAACTGACCATTTATTCCTTTGTTTCCTGTCTTTTAACCAATTACTGATCCATGAAAGGACCTTCCCTCTTATCCCGTGACTGCTTACTTTGCTTAAGAGCCTTTGGAGAGGGATTTTGCAAAGGCTTTCTGAAAGTCCAAGTACAAAACTATATCCACTGGATCACCCTTGTCCACATGTTTGTTGATCCCCTCAAAGAATTCTAATAGATTGGTGAGACATGATTTCCCTTTACAAAAGCTGTGTTCATAGAATCATAGAATATCAGGGTTGGAAGGGACCTCAGGAGGTCATCTAGTCCAACCCCCTGCTCAAAGCAGGACCAATCCCCAGAATCCCCAGGACCAATCCCCAGTGTTGTGTTCTGATAATCCCCAACAAATTGTGTTCTGCTGATTTTGTTCTTTACTGTAGTTTCTACCAGTTTGCTCGGTACTAAAGTTAGGCTTACCGGCCTGTAATTGCCAGGATCGCCTCTGGAGCCTTTTTAAAAAAATGCGTTTTACATTTGCTATCCTCAGTCATCTGGTACAGAGGCTGGTTTAGACCACAAGTTACATATTACAGTTAGAAGTTCTGCAATTTCATATCTGAGTCCTTTTGACACTCTTGGGTGAATACCATCTGGGCCTGGTGACTTATTATTGTTTAATTTATCAATTTGTTCCAAAACCTCCTCTATTGACACCTCAGTCTGAGACAGTTCCTCAGATTTGTCACCTAAAAAGAATGGCTTAGGTGAGATCTCCCCACAGTCTCTGCTGTGAAGACCAATGCAAAGAATTCATTTAGCTTCTCTGCATTGGCCCTGTCTTCCTTGAGTACTTAGCACCTTGATTGTCTGGTGGCCCCACTGACTGTTTGGCAGGCTTCCAGGTTCTGATGTACTTCAAAAAAAATTGCTGTTAGTTTTTGTGTCTTTAGCTAGCTGCTCTTCAATTTTTTTCTTGGCATGACGTCTTATACTTTTACACTTGCCAGAATTATGCTCCTTTCTATATTCCTCAGTATGATTTGACTTCCAATTTTTAAAGGATGTGTTTTTGCTTCTAATAACCACTTTTACTCTGCTTTTTAGCCATGGCAGATTTTTTTGTCCTCTTACTTTTTTTTTTATTTGGGGTATATATTTAGTTTGAGCTTCTATTCTGGTATTTTTGAATAGTCTCCAAGCAGTTTACAGGCATATCACCCTTGTGACTGATGCTTTTAATTTCTGTTTTATTAGCTTCCTCGTTTTTGTGTAATTTGCCTTTTTGAAGTTAAATGCTAGGGTGGTGGGTTTCTTTGGCGTTTCCCCCTCTACAAAGATATAAATTCAATTACATTATGCTCACTATAACTGAGTAGTTCAGCTATATTTACCTCCTGGACCAGATCTTTTGCTCCACTTAGGACCAAATCAAGAATTGTTTCTCGCCTTGGGGGTTCCAGGACAAGGTGCTCCAAGAAACAGTCATTAATAGTGGCTTGAATTTTTATCTCTGCACCCCTTCCTGAGGTGACATGTTCCCAGTCAATATGAAGATAGCTTGTCAAGGTTCCTTCCCCACTCTGAACTCTAGGGTACAGATGTGGGGACCTGCATGAACACCTCCTAAGCTTACTTTTACCAGCTTAGGTTAAAACTTCCCCAAGGTACAAACTGTTTTACCTTTTGCCCTTGGACTTTCACTCCCACCACCAAACGTCTAACCGGTATTATTATTATTAGGAAAGAGTCCGTTTGGAAACGTCTTTCCCCCCAAAAATCCTCCCAAACATTACCCCCCCCCTTTCTGGGGAAGGTTTGATTAAAAATCCTCACCAATTTGCATAGGTGACCACGGACCCAAACCCTTGGATCTTAAGAACAATGAAAAAGCATTCAGTTTCTTAAAAGAAGAATTTTAATAGAAGAAAAAGTAAAAAGAATCACCTCTGTAAAATCAGGATGGTAAATACCTTACAGGGTAATTAGATTCAAACCATAGAGAATCCCTCTAGGCAAAACCTTAAATTACAAAAAGACACAAAAACAGGAATATCCATTCCATTCAGCACAGCTTATTCTCTCAGCCATTTAAAGAAATCAGAATCTAACGCATATCTAGCTAGATTACTTACTAAGTTCTAAGACTCCATTCCTGTTCTGTCCCCGGCAAAAGCATCACACAGACTGAGAGAGAAGCTTTGTTTCTCCCTTCCCACAACTTTTGAAAGTATCTTGTCTCCTCACTGGTCATTTTGGTCAGGTGCCAGCGAGGTTATCCTAGCTTCTTAACCCTTTACAGGTGAAAGGGTTTTTCCTCTGGCCAGGAGGGATTTTAAGGTGTTTACTCTTCCTTTTATATTTATGACATAGCTTTTTACTGAGTTTTCTGCCTTTGTGGCCTCTGTAATCTCTCTGAGCATTTCAGGATCACTAGCATCATCCTGGTCAGGTGATTGGTAGTATATTCCTACTGTTCTATTCTTATCATTCAAGAATGGATTTTCTATCCATAGAGATTCTATGGTACCATTTGATTCATTTAAGATTTTTACTTTTATTTAACTCAATGTTTTCTTCCATACATAGTGCCACTCCCCACCAGCACAACCCACTGTGTCACTGATATATTGTTCACCTTGGTAGTACTGTGTCCCATTGATTATCCACATTCCACCAAGTTTCTGTGGTGCTTATTATGTCAATATGTTCACAATGCTAGGCACTCTAATTCACACATTTTACTATTTATACTTCTAGCATTTGTATATACGCTCTTGTACATTTTGTCAGTATTCAGTTGATTGCCTTCATGTGTTATATTTAAATAGGACTCTTTTCTGTATTGCTGTTCTCACTAGACTTTACCAACCTGGACTTTACCAACTTCTTTCCTATCCTCTTTATTAGGATATAGAGTTCTCCCTTTAATAAATTCATCCCTAATGAATGTCTGCACCTGAATCATGTGCTCCTCCACACCTGTCGGCTTTCCTCCAGCCTTTAGTTTAAAAACTCCTCTGTGACTTTTTAAATTTTACATGCCAACAATTTGGTGCCATTTCAGTTTAGGTGGAACCCATCTTTCCTGAATAGCCTCTTCCTTTCGCAAAAGGTTCCTAATAAACTAAAACCCTCCTCTGAACACCATCATCTCTTCCATTCACTGGGACCCTGCAGTTCTGCCTGTCTAACTAGCCCTGTGCGTGGAACTAGAAGTATTTCAGAGAATGCTACCAAGGAGGTCCTGAACTTTAAACTCTGATTAGCAGCCTAAATTTGGCCTTCAGCACCTTTCCCTCTGTCCTTGATTCCTACATGTACCACGACCACTGGCTCCTCCACAGCACTGCACATATAAGTCCGTTTAGCTGTGTCATGAGATCTGCAACCTTTGCACCCATAAGCAATTCTTCATGCAATTCTCCCAGTCATCACAAACCCAGCTGTCTCTATTTCTAATAATTGAATCCCACATTACTATCACCTGTCTCTTTTTAGTAACTGGGGTTTCCTCCCCCAGAGGGGTATCCTCAGTGTGAGAGGCTACCACTACCTCGTCTGGAAGGATGGTCCCAATTATGGGATTGTTTCCCTCCACTCGAGCTTGATGTTCTTCCCTGAGACTTTCATCCTCCTCAACAGTCCAGAGGTTGTCAGGCCAGGGGTGGGACTGTTATACTGTGTCCCTAATACAACATTCAGGGTGATAGCTGTGACAGGTTCACCCCAGGGTACAATTTGGAATTGGGGTACCACTGAGATCCCTGATCCACCAGCCTGGGTTCCCTCTTACACTGTACTGCTGTGACAAATTGCAAAGCCCTCCAGGCTCCAGCCTGCGCTTTCACCAGCATATATACAGGTAGGGAAACACCCGGCTGCAGTTACATGCAGGCACTCTGACCCACCCCTGCATGGGAAGGCTACAGCTAGGGCAGCAACCAACTCCTCAGGCATGCACACCATCTGGAGAATAAACCCGAAATTATACCATCTTGTGCTACACAGGGAACTGTACAGCATAAGCTCATAAAATTCGCCCTCTCCCTCAATGTAGCAAGGAATATGCAACGGTCTTTGCCTCTGAATTATGATTCCCACACACTAGTTTAGATAAAGCAAAAATAAGTTTATTAACTACAAAAGATAGGTTTTAAGTGATTATAACTGATAGCTAACAGATCAAAGCAGATACCTAGCAAATAAACACAAAATGCAAACTAAGCTTAATATACTACATAGATTGGATATGAATAGCAGATTCTCACCCTAAGAGATGATATGAGCAGGTTGCAGATTCTTACAGCTTGGAATCCCCAGGTGTTCCATTCACAGGCTAAAAAATGTCTTTAGCCTGGGTCCAGCACTTCCCCCAGTTCAGTCTTTGTTCCTCAGGTATTTCCAGGTGTTTTGTTGTAGGGCAAGTGAGGGACCATCATGATGTCATTTCCCTCTTTTATATCTTCTTCCCATTTGTTGGAAAGCTCTTTTTCTGTGACCTGTGTCAAACAGTTCCTATTGTATACTGCTATCTCTGAGAGGTTTCTATTGCACATGTTCCTGGAGTGATCCTTGTGCTTGTGTGCATTTCCTCAGTAAGCCATTAACATTGTTTGGCCTTTTTACTGTTGTACCTGAAAGGCTACTTGTGGGTGTTTTCAACCTCACAACATGTTTCAGTAGAATCCTAGAATAGAATAATAAAATATTAGGGTTGGAAGAGACCTCTGGAGGTCATCTATTCCAATCCCCTCCTTAAAGCAGGACCAACACCAACTAAATCATCCCAGCCAGGGCTTTCTCAAGCCAGGCCTCAAAAACCTCTAAGGATGGAGATTCCACCACCTCCCTAGGTAAACAATTCCAGTGCTTCACCACCCTCCTAATGAAAAAGGCCAGGATTACTAGGCCAAGCCATGCCAGGCACCCCTCTGGAGGGGCCCTCGGAGAATTCTGAGCTGCACGAAGGAGGCTGGGCCCTGGCTGAGACCTGGGTGGGGGGAGAGCCAGGGATGGCTGGATATCAGTGCTGATTTCCTAGAAGCACAAAGGGGGGACACCACCTTCAGCCGGGCCTGGGAGCAAGCAAAGGGTGTCCTGGAGGAGGAAGACCCACCCAGACACCGGCAGCAAGGCCCCCGCTTTGAGATCCATACCGACCTACTCTATCAGGTGGTCCAGGAACCCCAGACGAAGGAAAAACTGTGCCAACTGTTGGTCCCAAGGTGGTTCCGGCAGAACTTGCTCCACTTGGCCCACTCCGTACCTTGGGCTGGGCATCTGGGGAGGGAGAAAACGCTACAATAGGTGGCCCAGAGGTTCTTCTGGCCGGGCATTCACCAGGAGGTGCGGGAGTACTGCAGCTCTTGTCCCAAGTGCCAGAAGGCCAGCCCGAAGGGGGTACTGAAAGCCCCCCTTGTGCCCCTGCCTGTGATGGGAACGCCTTTTGAGCGGATTGGCCTGGACTTGCTGGGGCCCTTGGAAAAGAGCAGCTCACGCCACAAGTACATCCTGGTCGTGGTTGACTATGCAACATGGTACCCAGAGGTGGTACCATTACGGACCACCACGGCCCCGATCATTGCCAACGAGCTCCTACAGATCCTTGCTCAGGTTGGCCTGCCTCAGGAGATACTGACAGACCAAGGCACTAACGTAACCACTAGGTTGATGGTGGAATTATGCCGTCTGCTGAATATCCATGCGCTTAAGACCTCCGTCTACCACCCTCAGACAGATGGGTTGGTAGAGAGATTTAATGGCACTCTGAAAGCTATGCTAAGAAAGTTTCTGGACGACAACCCTCGGCACTGAGATAAGCTGCGCCCAGCTCTCCTCTTTGCTGTGAGAGAGGTACCATAGGCATCCACAGGATTCTCCCCTTTCGAACTCCTCTATGGGAGAAGACCCTGGGGAGACCCTAGATCTCCTGAAAGAGCAGGAGACCTGGGTCAGGGGATTCGTTCAATATATCCTCCAACTACGGGAATGGCTACACACATTGGGAGCCTTGGCACGAGAGAACCTGGTGAAGGCCCAATGTAGCCAGGATGCTCAGTATAATAAAGGAGCCAAGATGAGAAGTTTTGAGCAGGGGGTCTGCATCCTCTCGTTGCTACCTTCCTCTGAATCCAAGCTGTTGGCAAAGTGGCAGGGCCCCTTCGAGGTGACCAGATGAATAGGGTCTATCGACTATGAAGTTTGGCTGTCGGGACGAAGGAGGAACACGCAGATCTACCATGTGAACCTCCTCAAGGCCTGGAGAGACCGCGAAGAACCTGAATTGGGACCATTGGCCGGGGAACCCATGGAACTAAGGGCAGCAGCCATAGTCCCAGAGCTCGACCCACTACAACAGGAACAGGTACAACAGTTGATATCGGCCTTCCCCACAGTCCTGTCAACCCAGCCAGGGAAGACCACATTGACCAGCCATCATATCGCCACCATCCCCCTCGACAAAGTGAGGGAGAACCTGCGCCCGCTCCCCAAGAAGATGTGGGAGACCGTGTGGAAGGAGCTCAAGATGATGTTGGCCCTAGGAGTGGTCGAAGAGTCAAGAAGTGAATGGCGGAGCCCAATAGTACTAGTCCCCAAGCTGGACGGGACAGTCAGGTTCTCCATTGAATTCTGCAAGGTAAACACAATCTCTCATTTTGATACCTATTCCATGCCCCGGCTGGATGAGCTGCTGGAATGATTAGGTAAGGCAGAATTCATCTCCACCCTAGACCTGACCAAGGGATATTGGCAGATCCCTCTGACCCCCACCTCCAGTGAAAAGACAGCTTTTCCCACATCATTCTGCCTCTACCAATTCACAACGATGCCTTTTGGGTTACACAGGGCCTTGGCCACTTTCCAGCTGCTCATGAATCAAGTGCTGAGCCCCCACAGTTCCTACGCCACAACATACATCGACGACATCATCATTTACAGTGCTAGCTGGGAGGAACACCTCCAACACCTCGTGGATGTGCTATGAGCCCTGGGCAAGGCAGGTCTCACCATGAATCCGGCCAAATGCCACTTGAGCCAACGAGAAGTAACCTACCTACGCTATACGGTGGGCCAAGGGAGACTCCGCCCTTTGGTACATAAGGTGGAAGCCTTGAGGAACTACCCTATGCCTATGACAAAAAGACAAGTATGGCAGTTCTTAGGGCTGGCCGGATACTACCGACAGTTTGTACCTAACTTTGCCACGCTCAATGCCCCCCTCACAGACTTGACGAGAAGCTCCCAGCCAAGGAAGGTCCAGTGGTCAGAGGACTGTGAGAAGTCCTTTGGTGCCCTGTGGGAACGGCTGACCCGGGAGCCAATACTGATACAGCCCGACTTCTCAAGCCCTTTGTTCTCCAGACCGATGCCTCAGAGGTAAGGCTGGGAGCTCCTTGGTGACAGATCATGCACCCCTCAGATGGATCAATAGCATGAAGGAAATGAACACCCGGATTATACTGTGGTATCTGTCCCTCCAACCCTATTCCCTCCATGTGTCACACCGGCTGGGGAAGGCCCATGGGAATGCAGACTTCTTTTCCTGGGTCGGGGAAGGAAACGTACCGAGGGCAGCCGGCCCCAGCAGTTGTTTTAAGGGAGAGGGTGTGTGATAGGGCAGAGTGGCCCTGCACTGGTACCGCAGCGGTTAACCCTTCCCTCCTTGCAGAGGAAGCCATGCCCTGAAAGCTCTGCTGGGCATACTCCAACTGGAGAACAGGTATAAAAGCCTGCAGAGCTGCTCAGTCGGGGCTGATCACCGGAGGGGACGGAGGTGAGCCACCAGCTCCTGAGAAGAGACTGCCTGTACTCCCAGATCCAGTGGCCAGCCAAGCCAGGATGCACCCTGAAGCCCAGACGGAGGACGCCATGGGAGGAGAGCAGGCCAGAGGACCCCCTGAAGTGGAGAAGCCAGCGGTTCTGGTAAGAAGTGCCCCAGGAGAACTCTAGAGACAAACAGTGTTGAAGCTGCAAGGATGCTCGGTGTGTTGCGGGCAGATCCCCACCGAGCTGGGGCAAGGGAAATCCTGCTACTAGCAGGACCTGGTGGAGAGGGTGGGCCCGGGTCCCCTTACTAGCCCCCCTGACACGTGGAGTGAGTTATATGGACTCTGGCCGTTGGGGCACACTGCCCTGAGACCTGGAGCAAGCTGCATGGAATCTGGCCATTGGGCCACACTACTCTGAGACTCGGGGCGAGTTATATGGTCTCTGACCATTGGGCCACACTGCTCGGATACCCGAGCATATTATATGGACTCGGGTTGTTAGGGCCCTCTACCCCAACCAAGGGATGAGTGTGGGGAGACCAGCCATTAGGCCACATCAGGAAACCCTTGAAGGGGCAGACATGGGAACTTGAGAGTGGCGCGGTACCGACACCCCACCCACCTCTGCCACAAAGGGGCCCTGTGGTGCCAGACCCATCACAAGGTCATCTAATCCAACCCCCTACTCAAAGCAGGACCAATCCCCAACTAAATCATCCCAGCCAGGGCTTTGTCAAGCCTGATCTTAAAAACCTCTAAGGAAGGAGATTTCTTGAGGCCATTGCTTCTTGTTCTGTCATCTACCACCACTGAGAACAGCCTAGCTCCATCCTCTTTGGAACCCCCCCCTTCAGGTAGTTGAAGGCTGCTATAAAATCCCCCCTCACTCTTCTCTTCAAAGACTAAATAACCTCAGTTCCCCCAGTCTCTCCTCATAAGTCATGTGTTCCAGTCCCCTAACCATTTTTGTTGCCCTCCGTGGGATGCTCTCCAATTTGTCCACATCCCTTCTGTAGCGGGGGACCAAAACTGGACACAATACTCCAGGTGTGGCCTCACCAGTGTCAAATAGAGGGGAATAATCACTTCCCTCAATCTGCTGGCAATGCTTCCACTAATACAGCCCAATATGCCGTTTGGCCTTCTTGGCAACAAGGGCACACTGCTGACTCATATCCAGCTTCTCATCCACTGTAATCCCCAGGTCCTTTTCTGCAGAACTGCTGCTTAGCCAGTCAGTCCCCAGCCTGTAGCGGTGCATGGGATTCTTCCTTCCTAAGTGCAGGACTGCACTTATCTTTGTTGAACCTCATCAGATTTCTTTTGGCCCAATCCTCCAATCTGTCTGGGTCACTTTGGACCCTGTCCCTACCCTCCAGCATATCTACCTCTCCCCACAGCTTAGTGTCATCTGAGAACTTGCTGAGGGTGCAATTAATCCCATCATACAGATCATTAATAAAGATGTTGAACTAAACCGGCCCCAGGACCGACCCCTGGGGCACTCCACTTGATACCAGCTGCAAACTAGATATTGAGCCGTTGATCACTACCCATTGAGCCTGACAATCTAGCCAGCTTTCTATCTATCTTATAGTCCATTCATCTAATCCATACTTCTTTAACTTGCTGGCAAGTTTACTGTGGGAGACCGTATCAAAAGCTTTGTTAAAGTCAAGATATATCACATCCACCGCTTTCCCCATATGTACAGAGCCCGTTACCTCATCATAGAAGGCAATCAGGTTGTTCAGGCATGACTTGCCCTTGGTGAATCCATGTTGAGTGTTCCTGATCACCTTCCTCTCCTCGAGGTATTTCAAAATGGATTCCTTGAGGACCTGCTCTATGATTTTTCTGGGGACTGAATTGAGGCTGTAGTTCCTCAGGTTCTCTTTCTTCCCTTTTTTAAATATGGGCAACATATTTGCCTTTTTCCAATCATCCGGGACCTCCCCCAATAGCCACGAATTTTCAAAGATAATGGCCAATGTAACAAATACATACCCAAACTTTGTAACTGCACATACAATGATAGCACATACAATCCAATGATATATTACTGTCTAGTAGATCAAGACTTTTAGAATGATACCTCACAAGGCATACTTTGTACAAAACATATCCTAATTACATGACAGTGGTGAATATTGGGGTGCCAGGATGTCACAGTGACATTCAGCCAAGCTGGACTGGGTCTTGCTGAAAGTTTGAGCCACTTGGGAGACTGAAATTTGTCAGGATACATTTGAGGTGGGCCATTTCTAGAGACCAGAGCCTCCCATCTGCCTGTAATCACACATGCTCTGCTGAGGGCTAGTTAGCTGCAGGTAGGCCCAGTATTGGCAGCAGGGAAACAGAGAGCAATGGCTATTATAAAGAGAATGGTAGCCACGGCTTCTCAAGGGAAACCTGCAAGCCTAGCAAATAGACTGCTTGGTGTGTCCAGCCCCTTGGCTTTTGCTCATGGGCATCAGCAAAATCAGAGGGCTCCTTGTGACACGCTGTACCTCAGGGGAACACCCTGCACCCCCATGTTCATCCTTATAATATGATTGTATGGTATCCAATGCAAAGTTTGTCGTGTCGGGTATCTTCAGACAGCTTATGATGCACTGAGCATTGTTGTTATAGTAATGTTATAGGTTGTAATTTCATGTATATAGTTATGAGGCTGAAAATGTGTCCTCATGGCTTAGTTTTAAGTTATGCCCAGGCATAACTCTCCAAAAGCAGAGAGGCAGTTCACACCTCATCGGGGCATGTATGGTACAAACCCAGTGCAGCCCCACAGGAACAAAGGACATGGCAGCAACAAAGGATCTGTTGGACTCTCTAGTGAGTCACCCCCCCTTCCCTTGGTCAGTTTGGGACTGCGATGAGGTAATGCTCACCTGTCTCTGAATGGCGGGGGGGCAAAACCAAGAGGGAAGAAAGAACATGATAAAAGGGACAGATGTTTGCCATGCTCTCTCTCTTCCACTCCATCTACAGACACCACCAACAAGCAACTGAAGCGCTGATCAAAGGAGTGAGCCTGGCTGAATGGCAACCATCCAGCCTGTGGTGAGAAGCATCTACGTTTGTAAGAGCATTGAAAGTATTAATATCAGCTTAGAATGCGTTTTGCTTTTATTTCATTTGAGCAAATCTGACATGTTGTGCGTTGACTTATAATCACTTAAAATATATCTTTTGTAGTTAATAAATTTGTTTGTTTATACTACCTGAAGCAGTGCGTTTGGTTTGAAGTGTGTCAAAGACTCCCCTTGGGATAACAAGCCTGGTACATATAAATTTCTTTGTTAAATTAATTAACTCATATAAGCTTGCAGCATCCATTGGGCATAACTGGACACTGCAAGATGGAGGTTCCTAGGGTTATATTTGCCTTTTTATATTATATTATAATATCTATTATATTTAGGGTTATATTTGCCTAGGGACCAGAGATATTGACTAGTGTCATTCGGTTGCACAATCCAAGCAGCAGCTGGCCAAAAGTTGTCACTCATGTAGCTGGGAACAGCTTACATGCTAGAGGCTGTGCGTGAACAGCCCAGGAGTGGGGGTTCTCACAGCAGAGCAGGGTAAGGCTGGCTCCCAGAGTCAAGGATTGGAGTGACCTAACAGATCACCGGTCCAGATAACACCAGGAGAACGTCACAAACATGTCTGAGACTAGGGTGAGATGGGCCAATTCACGGCTCAGGTATCAGTCAGTCATAGAATCATAGAATATCAGGGTTGGAAGGGACCTCAGGAGGTCATCTAGTCCAACCCTCTGCTCAAAGCAGGACCAATCCCCAACTAAAGCATCCCAGCCAGGGCTTTGTCAAGACTGACCTTAAAAACTTCTAAGGAAGGAGATTCCACCACCTCCCTAGGTAACGCATTCCAGTCTTTCACCACCCTCCTAGTGAAAAAGTTTTTCCTAATAGCCAACCTAAACCTCCCCCACTGCAACTTGAGACCATTACTCCTTGTTCTGTCATCAGCTAAGCTACCACTGAGAACAGTCTAGATCCATCTTCTTTGGAACCCCCTTTCAGGTAGTTGAAAGCAGCTATCAAATCCCCCCTCATTCTTCTCTTCCGCAGACTAAACAATCCCAGTTCCCTCAGCCTCTCCTCATAAGTCATGTGTTCCAGTCCCCTAATCATTTTTGTTGCCCTCCGCTGGACGCTTTCCGATTTTCCCACATCCTTCTTGTAGTGTGGGGCCCAAAACTGGACACAGTACTCCAAAAGAGGCCTTACCAATGTCGAATAGAGGGGAACGATCACGTCCCTCGATCTGCTGGCAATACCCCTACTTATACCTCCCAAAATGCCATTGGCCTTCTTGGCAGTCCAGAACTCAAGTTGTTTTGCTCCATAATTGGAAGAATGAAAGTGGTTGCTTCTGGATTTCTCAGACTGGGTCCCCAGCTCGAGAGAAAATCTGTCAGGATTGAAGGGTTGCTGTTCAAGATAAAGGCCAGGGGTCAGATGCACTGAATGGTGGTACCAGCACAGCTGAGCACTGGTGAGGGCCATTTCTGCAGGGAAACTAACAGGAACTTTTTGGTCACAAGCTTTTGGGTGATTTTTTTTACCTCCACCCAGTTTTTCTTTTCATGCCATTTTAGGAGTCTGGGTCCTGCTCTGGGCAACAAAGCCTGTGAAAAGGCAAGAAGCCCTTGCCCTCAGAATTTCCCCCTCGGCCCCTGGACTCGATGTAGAATTGACCACTCCTGAGAATGCAGGATGTCTGGTGTGGGTTACATGCACATACCCACCGTCACATGTGACATGCCCCACATTTCCCTGGTGTTCGAGACCATGAGCTCAAGGGAGTGGGAGGAGCCCACCTTCATCATGTCCCTCATCTTGTATAATGAATGGTACCACATCCCAGTAGGCTGTGTTCTGCCCCCAGGAAAGGCAATGGAGCAACAGCTGAGGATCCTGGCCCAGATGTCCCCAAGGGGAGTAAAGTGGTGCACCCCACCTCCCTAACCTTTGGCATATGGAGCAGGAAGGGGGTGTGGCTGAGGTACTGCTGCAAGCTCCAGCCAGTCATGTCCAGCACATTGAGAGTGTGAGAGCAAGGGGAGAAGGGGGGTGGGGGAGGGAAAGTCCAGGTCCTGCACATATCAGCCCAGGGAAGCAGGGAGATATGACACCCTCCCTGCTCCCCTCAACCCCCACCTCGTGTGGATCTTGTAGCAGGAGAGTCCAGCCAGTATGTGATCTTTGGCAATTGCATATTCTGAGTGTATCAGGCTATGGGTGCAGTACTGCTGGCCCCACTGCAGCCTGGCCTGCTTCTCCCCACACAGTTCCCTACCCACACTGGGTGCTCGTGTGTGCAACAGAGTCAGACGTGTCTGTTGTGAGGGGGCTGGCATTCCCACCATCCTTCCTGAGCCAACAAAGAGAAGCGCCAGTGACACAGATGCCAACTCTACTGTCAGCATGCCCTGGGCCACAGGGTGGCTGACATGGACTTGGGCAAGGTAGGGAGGGCAGTGTGTACCCCAGCAAATGCCACCAGTCTGGCTCCTTGACTACATGTGCTGCCCAGCAGTGCCAGCAGCAGCTGAGGCCTGCCCCCTGTCTTGTGCCCCAGCAGGATCCCACTATTGTCCCTGTGAGCACTGAGCCAATGGCCTAAGGATGAGTTTTGATTTAGTTGGGGATCGGTCTTGCTTCGAGCAGGGGGTTGGACTAGATGACCTCCTGCGGTCTCTTCCAACCCTGATATTCTATGATTCTATGATCCAGGCTACTGCTGCTTCTAAGGAGGGAACAAGAGATGCACAAACAACAGCTGCAGCCCTTCAGTCCATACAGGGGCCGCCACTTGCACCCCCAGGTGCTTTACATGTTACCCAAGCCGCCTCTGGGTCCTGGCACTAGGTCCCCTCCCCTCGCTGATGTAATCCCACGCACCCCATCCTGCGCTGTCCTGGCACCGACATACGCTCTGCCTCCATGGCCTGCAGCTTGCTGGCTGCATTTGGTGTCAGAGATCTGTAGTTCAGGGCAGACACACCAAGAGCTTCAGGCCAAGGCAAAGTGTCTCTTTATGGCACTTGTCAGCATGGTGTCGGTGCACCACGGTGCACCTGTGGGTCTGCCCCAGCAGCATCCGGCGGGCAGGGCCTCATTGGGACTGTTCTGCCCATTTGCAGGTGGGGAGCTGAGGCCTGGAGGGGCTGCCTGTCCCCGGCCCAGCACCTGGTGAGGTTGCTTACCCCCGGGCCAAGCTAGCTGTATAACTAAGTAACAAGCTTCACACGCCTACTCCCCCTGGGGTATTAGGATCTAATCCATTAGGTGCCAAGGCATGTCATTATTAGACCTTAATGCATTCCCCAGAGTGACACGGGGAATAAAATGGTAATTCCTGAAGCAAAGAAAAAATACCACAAATAGCCTCTCCTTAGGTGTAAGCAGTTTGGGACAGGGACCGTCCTTTTAGAGTGTGTGTGTGTCTGCATATGAGTGCATGCATCTGTGTGTGTACAATGCCTTTCACAACATGAAACAACCTTCACCAAGGTGTTTCACACACTAGAAGAGAGTGATTAAATATGGGGATAAATAAAATAACTGGAACACATCTGCCCATGTCCATTGTGCAAACATCTTCTCCCTTTTTTCCCCCCTTCTGTCTCTCTTAGTTGTTCCCCAAACTCTAACTTGCTGTTTGCTTTTAACCAGCTCTATCATTTTCATCTAACCCCCTTGTGCTGAGCACAGTGCAAAACCACAGTCAATGACAGATCTGCTCACACCTGCCCATCCTTCTCATCTCTCTGCTAGGCCCACAGCATCAACCCTGCCATTTAATCATTGAAATTGCTCTTCTCTCAGCTCCCGCCAGCTGCTCAACATCTTTCTGGTATTCTGGTGCTCAAAACTGACTGCAGTATTCCAAGTGCACTCTCTACTCCTGTGGGAATTATGGGACATTGCGCATGCACAGAATTTATATCCCCCACAGATTTCTTTTCTTCCCTGCGGAAAAATGACTTTCTGAGGGGGAAGCAAAGGGAAGTCACAATAGTAGTCATGCAACCCTACCTAACAGTATGTTTCAGGTGCTCATGGCAGCTGGCAGAGAGGTAAATCACTGTAGAGCAGGGAGCAGGACTGGGGAAGACCCGGCTGGTGGCTCCTACCCTGCACCAGGCTCAGCTGCTAGTCCCGGCTGGGCTGGACAGGATTTCATCTTCCCCTGCATGGCATCGGGGGCTGGATTAGACCCACCCTCAGATTTCTCCCCCAGCTGCAGGAATCTCTGAAAACTCCACCCCCCTCTTCCCACCGCTTCTTGCACCCATCGCTCCTCAGCCGCAGCGGGAGGGATCACTGTACAGGGAACTGCGCCCCATTCCATCCAACCATCATGCATCCAGACCTTCTCGTACCCATACCCTCCTGCTGCGCCTCACACCAGCCGCACCAAGAACCACCCCCCCCAAGGACCCCCATTCCCTCTGCACCTGGACCACCCCAATCAGCCACCCGCACCCAGATGCCCACCCCACCGAGCTCCAAACAGCTGCACCTGGATTTCCACCCCACTGAGCCCCACTCCCCCAGCATCTGGACCCCTCCACTGAGACCCCCACACCCAGACCCCCTGCTGAGCTCTATACCCCCCATACCCAGACCTTCCTGACTGAGCATCCCATACCCAGACCCCCCTGCCGAACTCTATCCCCCCCAGGCTTCCTCCTGCTGAGCCCCAATCACCTTCACCTGGACCCCCCTACAGTATCTCATTACTGTTGCAGCCAGAACCCCTCAAAAAGCCCCTGTGCATCCAGGTCCCCTGCACACCTGTATCCCCACTGAGCCATCCACACTGAGATAGCCCCACACAGAACCCTCTCAATCCACACCTGGATCCCCCCCCACACACACTAAGCCCCTGCACACTTGGTCCTGCTGAGCTGAGCCTACCTGTCAATACCTGGGAGCACCTGGCACAGAGGGACAGGGCACTGGGGTGTTTCTGGGGCAGGCCCAATCCTTGGGTGCAGCCTCATGGCTGAGTCTGTCCCCCAGGGAGAGCTGCAGAGTAATCTGCCACTTCTGTGGCCTGTTCGCTCCACTGCCATGCTGGAGACTCCACATTTATTTGATCAAAAAAAATTGCAGAATTTTGCAGAATTTTAAAATATTGTGCTCAGAATTTTTAATTTTTTGGCACAGAATGCCCTCAGGAGTAAATCTCAACAGAGTCATATAACAGGGCCTGTTACCTTCCTGTTCTGTAAAGGGATGTCTCTGTGTATGCAGTCCACTGCAGCACTGACTACAAACTCAGAGCTCCTGTGCTGAGCTCCATCACCCCGAGGATATTGCTCCCCAAGTGTCTCAGTCCTGTTGAATTCTGGGCTATGGGTTCTTTTTCCAAGATGTAGGAACACATCCCTCCAGGATGACTTTTGTTCTATTATTTTCTATCCAGAGTTCTAACCCACCTAGGTATCTTTCCATTTTAATCCTCTGTCCTCACTGGAGTAAACCTCTCCCAGTTTGGCATCAGCTACAAATGTAATTGAGATGCTGTTCACCCTCCTTTTCCAGATCATTACAGTTCTATCAGGCCAGATCGAGCACCAGTCATATACTCCGGAGGGTTGCTGGATCTGTCCAGGAACACCAATCCTCCTGAGACCTTTCTATGAATGAGATGGGTGGGCCCTCAGTCCAAACCACAAACCCACTTCTTTCCTTTCTTGCTGTTTGGGAAACTTCCTTTATCAAAAAGTGTCTCTTGGTTGCTAGGCTGCAGCAATTGGGCAATGTAACTGAAGCTTGTGTAGATACACCTCTGTGTTAGTCACACCCTGAACGCTCCGAGTCACCACTCACCAGCCAACCTCACTGCCAGCAAATTCAGCTAAGTGGCCTTACATGAGTACCATGCTCAGCTATAGCCCATCGTTCCCGGGTACCCTCCTCCCAGTACAACCCAGCTTTCCTCAGCACCCACCTCCTCCAGCAGCTCAACATTCCTGGGCACACTCCTCCCCCTACAGCCCAGCATTCCAGGTCTCCCTCCTCCGCTTACAGCCCAGCGTTCCCGGGCACCCTCCTCCCCGTACACACCATCATTCCCAGGCACCCTCCTCCTCCTCCAGCTCAGCATTTCTAGCCACCCTCCTCCCCCTAGAGCTCAGCATTCCTGGGCACCCTCCTCCCCCTACAGCCCAGAGTTCCTGGGGACCCTCCTCACCCTATAGCCCAGTGTTACCAGGCACCCTCCTTACCCTACAGCCCAGCATTCCTGGGCACATCCCAGCATTCCCGAGAATCCCCTCCTCCTACAGCACAGCATTCCTGGGCACGTCCCCATTCCCCTACAGCCCAGAGTTCCTGGGCACCCTCCTCTCCCTACAGCCCAGCATTTCTGGGCACCCTCCTCGCCCTACAGAACTGCACACAGTAGTCTAGGTGAGGTCTCACCAGTGCCTTGTGTAATGGTACTAACACTTCCCTGTCTCTATTGAAAATACCTCGCCTGATGCATCCTAAGACTGCAATAGCCTTTTTCATGGCCACATCACATTGGCGACTCATAGTGATCCTGATATATACCCAATACACACTCCTGGGGGCTGTGAGTCTATGTGGGCTTGTTCCTCTCCGAGGAAGAGATGGCCATTGGAAAATGGCAGTGCTGATGATTAAGCATGCGAGTTTGTCCTGGAGGTCACAGAAGTCACGTGGATTTCCGGGACTTCTGGGACTTCTGCAGCAGTTGATGCGGGTGGCCCAGAGGCTGCCTGAGAAGCTCAGGCAGCCCATGGGCCAGCCACACTGGCTGCTGCTGGGGCAGTCTCAGGCCACCACACCCCTCTCCCTCAGCAGCAGGAGGAGTTTGGGTGTGGGAGGGGGCTCTGGGCTGAAGCAGGAGGTTGGGGCATGGGAGGAGGTGAGGGCTCTGGGTGGTGCTTACCTCAGGGAGGCTCCCTGGAAGTGCTGACATCCCTCGGCTCCAAGGCGGAGGTGTGGCAAGGAGACTCCGCACATTGCCTCCGCCTGCAGGCACCTCCCCAACAGCTCCCATTGGCTGCGGTTCCCAGCCAATGGGGGGAGCTGTAGAGTTGGCACTCAGGGTGGAGGCAGCATGCAGAGCTCCCTGGCGGTGCCTCTGCCTAGGAGCTGAGAAAGGGGGATGTTGCCGCTTCCAGGGAGGTGCAGAGTCAGGTAGGGAGCCTGCAAGACCCACCGACCCCCAGCACCAGCACCAGCGGGGGTCCCGGGCCACCAATTTTTATTTACTGCCTGTGCCCTGTCCATGACTTTTACTAAAAATACCCGTGACTAAAAGGGAGCCTTACTGATGATGTATGAATCAGACCACAGTCCAGCTGCCCCTCCTGGAGCTATGCTGGCTCTGCAGGGCCACAGGAGTAACAGGGAGTATAGCCTGACACAGAGCCTTCACCACGGTGAGCCTGGTACCCGGCATAGGGAGCAGTCGCTCTTTTTACCATGGTCCCTCTGACGCTGACTGCATTTGCAAGCATACTGACATTTGCTTCCTGAGCTGTTTTCCCTTCCCAGAGGCACCAGCTGGATGTGCTGCTGACACTCTGCCAGAGCCAGAGCCAGACCCACAGGCTGGCTGGGGAAGTGTGCAGGCCCCTCCTCCCCACATGAAATTCCCTGTCTGCTTGAGAGGTGTTTGGACAAGGAACGGGCCGTGTAAGGTGAAACTCTGCAGTGAGGAGATTAGAGCTTATGTTTGTTTCTCTCCTTCAAAGGAACAATTTCATGTTTTTAGAAATCATAGTTCCTTGTAAAATCCCTGGTACAAACTCTTCCAAGGCTCCAGCCTCCCTTATCAGACTCTGCATTACAGTGTCTGCCAGGGATGCAGGTGTTAACTCTTTGCTGTCTGACCACTTTGGTTATGTCTACACTGCAATTAATAACCTGCAGAGGGCCCAGGCCAGGTGACTCAGGCTCATGGGTTTTGGGCTAAGGGGATGTTTAATTGCAGTGATTCAGGTTTAGGCTGGAGCCTGAGATCTAGGATCCTGCAATGTGGGAGGGTCTTAGAGTTTGGGCTGCATCTACACAGCAGTTACAGAGCCCCTTAGCCCAAGCACTGCGAGTCAGAGTTAGCTGGCACAGGCCAGCCATGGGTTTTTATAACTGTAGTGTAGGAATATCCTTTAACACCATTTGTGCTTCCTCCGCTGGTGCAGACTCCTGTGCTCGGAGAAGCCAGGATTGAAGGCTGCGACTAACATCTGGGCCCCCAGAAGTTGTCAGAGGTTAGCTACAAATACAGAGCTTTAGCAGGATGACTGAGAGGATGCCTGGGAATGCTGGGTGAGGAGAATGCCCAGGAATGCTGGGCTGCAGTGTGAGGAGAGTGCCCGGGAACGCTGGGCTCTAGGGAGAGGACAGTGCCCAAGAATTCTGGGCTGTCAAGGGAGGAAGATGCCTGGTAATGCTTGGCTGTAGTGTGAGGAGGGTGCCTGGAAACTCTGGGCTGTAGGGTGAGAAAGGTGTCCAGGAATGTTGGGATGTGGAGTTTGGAGGCTGCCTGGGAATGCTGGATTGTTGGGCATTGAGGGTGGCTAGGAATACTGAACTATAGGGCGAGGAGAATACTCGAGATCACTGGGCTGTAGGGTGAAGAAAGTGCCCAGGAACATTGGGCTTTAGGGTGAGGAGGGTGCCCAGAAATGTTGGTCTGTAAAGTTCAGAGGGTGCCTGGGAATGCTGGGCTGTATTGTGAGGAAGTTGCCCAGTAATTCTGGGCTACAGGGCAAGGAGGGTGCCCAGGAAAGCTGGGCATTACTGCGAGGAAGTTGCCCGGTAATGCTAGGCGTTAGGTCAAGGAGGGTTCCCCAGTAATGCTTGGCTGTATTGCAAGGAAGTTGCCCAGTAATGCTGGTCTGTAGGGTGAGGAGAGTGCCCAGGAATGTTGGGCTGTAGGGCAAGTAGGTTGCCTGGTAACACTGGGCTGTAGGGCGAGGAGGGTGCCTGGAAACACTGGCTGTAGGATGAGGAGAGTGACCAGGAATGCTGGGCTGTAGTTCAAGGAGAGTGCCCTGGACTGCTGGGCTGTATTGCAAGGAGTTTGCCCGGTAACACTGGGCTGTAGAGGGAGGACAGTGCCTCAGAACACTGGGCTGTAGGGGGAGGAGGGTTTCAAGGAACTTTGGGGTGTAGGATGAGAAGGGTGCCCAGGATTGCTGAGCTGTAGGGGGAGAAGGGTGCTCAAGAACGCTGGGCTATACAGTGATGAATTCAAAGTGGGACAGATGTAGAGAAGGGCTAATAGGATGATCCGAGGAATGGAAAACCTACTTTATGTGAGGAGACTCAGGCTTGTTTAGCCTAATCAAACAAAGGCTGAGGGGAGATGTGTAAATACATCAGATGGATAAACACCAGGGAGGAAGAGGAGTTATTTAAGTTAAGGGCCAATGTGGACACAAGAAGAAATGGATATAAACTGGCCAGCAACAAATTTAGGCTTGAAATTAGACAAAGGTTTCCAACCATCAGAAGAATGAAATGCTGGAACAGCCTTCCAAGAGGATCAGTGGGGGCAAAATATTGCCTACAATGGCATGTAGCCGAGCTGTGACTGCTAGAAGCAAATATCTCCAACGGCTTGATGGGACACTAGATGGGGAAGGCTCTGAGTTACTACAGAGAATTCTTTCCCAGGTGTCTGGCTGGTGGGTCTTGCCCACATGCTCGGGGTCTAACTGATCACCATATTTGGGTTCAGGAAGGAATTCCCCCCCAGGTCAAATTGGCAGAAACACTGGAGGGGAGAAGTGTTCGCCTCTATCTGCAGCATAGGGCATGGGTCACTTGCAGGTTTTAACTAGAGTAAATGGTGGATTTCCTGGATCTTGAAGTCTTTAAATCATGATTTGAGGATTTCAATAACTCAGCCGGAGGTTAGGGGTCTATTACAGGAATGGGTCAGTGAGGTTCTGTGGCTTGTGATGTGCTTCAGGTCAGACTGATGCTCATGATGATACTCATGATGGTCTTTTCTGCCCTTAAAGTCTGCATGGCTGGCAGTGAGCAGAACACATCTGTTTACTGAGCACATCTGATATGGCCTCAGACAGGGAAGATAACCATGGAATCCAACAATGCATTTTCTACTGCACTTTTCTAGCAGACCAGCATTTGACATGAGTATTGGTGGAGAGCAACAGAAATACAGAATCTATCCCATGTGGGACTGCTTACCTCCTCCAGTCTTCAACACAGTCCTCCTAAGCCCAGCTAGGAACTGACATATGACCACACAGCTCCACAGTTTCTTTATCCCTGGAATTCATAACCACTAACAGGGATGAATCAGTCACAGGACTAAAACATAGGAAGACCAGTTGGGTGAGGTAATAAAAGGTATTCCCTCCCCCAGCTTGTCTCTCTTATATCCTGGAACCAACATAAATGCATAAAACATAGGAATGTGTACTAGGATTATCTACCTAACCCTAGGGGTAACTGCCTTCTTCCCTCCTCCCCCTAACCCCCCACGGCTTTTCCAGCCCCTCTGCCATGCTATGGATTCACAGCCCTACACAAACAGGAGGCATTTTCTAAAGAAAATGTCTGTAAATTGCAGACAGAAATTCAGGTTTCTGCACAACTTGAGTCCCAGCTTTGCCTCCCTTGGTTACCAGGGCCAGTACTCCATCTGGAACCCTAGTTTTACAGAGACATCTAGTGGCTGAATAATATACTGCAAGTATATATTTACAGTTCCCACATGGCTTTCCCCTTCAGCCCCTCTTGTTCTGTGATCCTAACCTCCTGGGGTCTTCCCTGCTGTTCTTTCAACACAACTTTTCCTCCTCCCTTGGCCTCTGACATTGCCATTCCTACCACCACCACCATGCTATGGGGGGACAGAGCTGAAATGGGTAGAAGTGGTGGGTCAGCAAGCCTAGCTCAGCACTGCTTGGTGAGTTAGGCCATGACATGTTCAAAAAAGGGGCCACCTTCCCAAACAAGAAGCATTGAATGGGATACCTAGCTGCTGCTGAAGGTTAGAAGGCCCTGTGATGTGGGGCTGTCGGAGGGTCCCTTACTGCATGCAGACCAGGAAGGCTGTGTGTGAAAATACACTCATGCTGGCTTCTGTTGTGGAATAAAGGTACTGAGAGAAACCAGGGCGAACTGAAGGAGATCGCTAATGGAATGACTGAGGCACAGCACAGGGGACTGAGACCAGGGTGGGAAGATCAGGGCAACTAGTGAAAGAAGAGAAACACATGCAGAGCTATTCAACCTAGGCATCCACAGTAGACAGCCCAGTCTTGACAAGATAGCCGATGATTGGATGCAGATGAGGCTGAGGCAGGAACTGAAAGGGCCAGCAGAGAGCAAGATGAGGTAAACAATCTGGCTTTGTGACTCAGAATCATAAAATCATAGAATATCAGGGTTGGAAAGGACCTCAGGAGGTCATCTAGACCAACCCCGTGCTCAAAGCAGGACCGATCCCCGACAATTTGTAATTATGGCTTGAGTCACTGCTGAGTCACAGGAAGAGCTAATTGCTAGGAGCTATGACAAGACAGGTGACCAGGGTGATGAAGAGTGCCCTGAAGGTACCACTCCTGCTTGGGCCTTCATGCCACCTTTATAACTGCTTAAACGTAATATCAATCAGAAGTCATCTCCTTCCTGAGTGACAATGGTATGTGATTTTGCCATTAGTGTGGCTAGATAGCAAGAGTGAAAAAGGTGTCTATATAAGATAAAGCCCCAAATCTCAGGACTATCCATATAAAATCAGGATATCTGGTCACCCTAGTTGCCATGTTTCACCCTAGAGGTAGCTGCATTTCAGTGATTTCTGCAGAGAAGTTAGCTGTGAATCAGTTTGTAAAGTTGTTGGGGCTGAAACGTGCTGTATAAATGTACACAATGGCTGTACAATTGGAACATCTTACCCTGACTAAATGGCTGTTCTGGAGAAGGAAAGAGGCAGTCATTTAACAACAAAAAAATCCAATCTGAAAAGACTTAAAGTGGAAAAAACACCCTGCTGGATAACTACACAAATAACATCTGCTGCATGCTTAGATGTGAGTAAGTGAGGTCCTATGTGAAGTAGTCTTTATCTGCTCATTAATATTTACAGAAGAATACAGGAATTATCAGGCTGGATCAGAGCAGTGCCCCATCTAGTCCAGTCTGCTGTCACTGAGAGGGGCCAGTACCACCAGAGGAAGGGGCAAGAAATACTTTAGTAGAATACTCTGCCCATAGGTGCAGCTAATTAAAACATGCATCTCATCTTTCAAAAGAAGTGTTTATTCACAATACAGTTGGTTTAGTTACTCCATAATAGTTTAGACCACAAGCCTGGTGATCAGTGGTTTGACAGCTCCAGTGTCTATTTCTGTCTATCCCCAGTGCTATTTCCCAGCAATTCACTTCAGAGCTTATTGACCATTGACAGATTTGGACTGAATTTGGTGAAATCTCTGAATTAGGGGCTGGGCAAAATATTTTTAATGAATAATCAGTTCACCAAAACATGCAGTTGGGAGGCATCAAAACTGTTCTCAAATTTGATTCTAATTTGGCACATAATTTTTGCCAAGAAAAATAAAGGAAGTTTTTTTGGAAAAAGTTGATACCGTTCATTTCAACACTTTCAAAATAAAACATTTCCACTTCTTTTTCAAAATGGGGTTCTGATTAGAAATTTAGTTATTTTTTAAAAATAAACAAAAAGGATGAAAAACACCTGAAAATGACCCCAACCAAAACAATAACTGGAGAAAAGTTTGTTTTCAGTCGAAGGTAACATTTTGTTTGATCCAAAATAAATTTGTTTTTTGGGAGGCAGGTGTCAGTTTTGGTTCTGACCAAACTCATTATTTTTTCTGTTTGGCCATTGAAAATGAAAAATTGATGATTCACTCAGCCTGCTCTGAAGCTCATTTACATTGTGGAGAGGTTACCTCACTGCTGCTTTCATTTGACCAGAATTGTCAAGTAAAAGTCTTTCCCAACTTGTTCTAGTACAGATAACTTTTGGTAGATGTGTTTTAAGTCATCCCTAACTCAAGATCCTTTATCCCCTAATGACCTGTGAATTTACTCTCTCTCTAAGGCTCAGGAGCAGAACTTGCACCAGATGGCATTCACTTACATTTTTAATGTCTATGGTATAATAAACTTCACTAGCTTAGAGCTTGCCTCATCTACCTTTACTTGCCCAAATGCATGTCCTGCATCTTATACCAAGGCTAGTTTTCCTTCCGAGAGTTTAGCTGTCATTTCTTTAACAATGTTAATTGGCTAATGTTCCCATTTAAAGGTGTTATGTGAATCATGTGGAGGAATGCATTTCTGGATGTTATTTGGCTTTTAATTTACAACCACAGAATTACCCTAGTCTGCAAGTGACTTAGCCTTTTCAATGACTCCCAGTATTTGCATATTATTGGTTTGTTTTTTTAATTTATCCTGAAGGGAAAATGGATCTTTTTTCTTGGTATATGGGTCACGGGAGAGACTGATCTGTCTGTGCTCATGTGGAGTTCTGTTGTATTAATTTAAATGGAATATATGGGCCCAAAGAGTCAAAGGTGTTAACATGGCCCAGTTACTGTCCATCACTAAACAATTTTAAACAAGGTTCAGGATTTGGTGTCCACAGACCTCAGCCTGATTCATACCATCAGGGGAAACAGGATTAAACATCCTTTTAACCTATTATTAAAGATGCAGAAAAGAAGAAAAATCAGTTCAAATATTTGAAATGTAAAGTATTAAGCAAGACTTTCATTTTAACAAAATCCCTTGTTCCCTTCCCCTTTAGCTATGGAGAGATTTAAAAGGAAACCCCTCTTGTTTGATAGTCTCTTAGATGTTACTAGCTGCACTTTTGGGGAAAAGATGAGTTGAGATGCACTGAAGCTGCCGTTGTTGCTGCTGTTGCTGTTAAAGTTCAATTACAATTCCTAGAAGACAAAGCAACAAAACACAATCCAAACCAGCATTGGGCTGTTTAGGCCCACGGTGACAGGATGTTCTCACACGGTGACACCCTCTTTCTGCTCATAGGCTTACAGCGGTGCTGCGAAATGTGCAGTCTTGGCTACCTAAGCCAAACTCTTATTAAACAGAAGGCAAAAGGAGAGGGATAGGGGTGGGGAAGAAAAAGGACACTTAGGTGGGGTGGTGGGGTTGGGGAGAGAGGAGTGACAGAGTCTCACATCCAAGGTGGTGGTTGGGATTTAGCGGATGCCAGAGGAAGTGGCGATATCATCTGGCTCCCTACCTCTGTGGTGTGGCCTGATCAGGACATGTCTCTGGGTTAGCACAAAGAAGGTTGAAGGTTCTAGGAAATGGTGGGGGCATCAGCCATGATGGTGAAGCTCACTCCTTCCCCTTCTCTCATCTTTCAGTCAGCAAGCAGCACAGTAGCCAGCTACCCCACCTCGCCCCAAATCTTTTAGAGGCCCCCAAAAGAGCAGTGATGGGTGGAATAGCCTGTCTCCCATTATTTCTGACACACCAATTTTGATTCATTAATGTCCAGTCACACACTTCTCTTGTTCACCAAGCCTAGGGTTGCCCATTTTGGTTGGATGTATTCCTGGAGGTTTGATCACATGATATAGTCTGTAATTAAAGATTAATCTTTAATTCCTGGAGACTCCAGGGCAATCCTGGAGGGCTGACATCCCTAACCAGCCATGATCCTGGCACAGTCCTTGAGTTATAGCAGGAGGCTGTTTTGTTTATACTTACTCTGTCTGTCTCACTTTTGCACCTTCTGTCATCAACACTTGTTGTTTATAGGTTATTGTGACATTTTATTAGCTTTCACTCACTTTTTACATTTGAACTCACAATTAGGCTAAATTGGTAGACCCAATTCTCACAACTGTTCTCCTTCCATGGAAGTTGTTGGAGAATTCTCCTGATGCGCTGTCTGTGCTCCTTGTGCAGTTCTGTAGGATTTTCAGCACACATCGTCATCGGTGGCTAGGCAGGGGATTCTTTTAACAAAGGGCCTATACCTTTCAAATACTGTGCATTTTGAGGGATATCACTCATTCTAACCCCCAGCTTCACTACATTGCACACAAATTTTGTGTCCCTTTATCATAGAATCATAGAATCATAGAATATCAGGGTTGGAAGGGACCCCAGAAGGTCATCTAGTCCAATCCCCTGCTCGAAGCAGGACCAATTCCCAGTTAAATCATCCCAGCCAGGGCTTTGTCAAGCCTGACCTTAAAAACCTCTAAGGAAGGAGATTCTACCACCTCCCTAGGTAACGCATTCCAGTGTTTCACCACCCTCCTAGTGAAAAAGTTTTTCCTAATATCCAATCTAAACCTCCCCCACTGCAACTTGAGACCATTACTCCTCGTTCTGTCATCTGCTACCATTGAGAACAGCCTAGAGCCATCCTCTTTGGAACCCCCTTTCAGGTAGTTGAAAGCAGCTATCAAATCCCCCCTCATTCTTCTCTTCTGCAGGCTAAACAATCCCAGCTCCCTCAGCCTCTCCTCATAAGTCATGTGTTCCAGACCCCTAATCATTTTTGTTGCCCTTCGCTGGACTCTCTCCAATTTATCCACATCCTTCTTGTAGTGTGGGGCCCAAAACTGGACACAGTACTCCAGATGAGGCCTCACCAATGTCGAATAGAGGGGAACGATCACGTCCCTCGATCTGCTCGCTATGCCCCTACTTATACATCCCAAAATGCCATTGGCCTTCTTGGCAACAAGGGCACACTGCTGACTCATATCCAGCTTCTCGTCTACTGTCACCCCTAGGTCCTTTTCCGCAGAACTGCTGCCTAGCCATTCGGTCCCTAGTCTGTAGCTGTGCATTGGGTTCTTCCGTCCTAAGTGCAGGACCCTGCACTTATCCTTATTGAACCTCATCAGATTTCTTTTGGCCCAATCCTCCAATTTGTTTAGGTCCTTCTGTATCCTATCCCTCCCCTCCAGCGTATCTACCACTCCTCCCAGTTTAGTATCATCCGCAAATTTGCTGAGAGTGCAATCCACACCATCCTCCAGATCATTTATGAAGATATTGAACAAAACCGGCCCCAGGACCGACCCTTGGGGCACTCCACTTGACACCGACTGCCAACTAGACATGGAACCATTGATCACTACCCGTTGAGCCCGACAATCTAGCCAGCTTTCTACCCACCTTATAGTGCATTCATCCAGCCCATACTTCCTTAACTTGCTGACAAGAATACTGTGGGAGACCGTGTCAAAAGCTTTGCTAAAGTCAAGAAACAATACATCCACTGCTTTCCCTTCATCCACAGAACCAGTAATCTCATCATAAAAGGCGATTAGATTAGTCAGGCATGACCTTCCCTTGGTGAATCCATGCTGGCTGTTCCTGATCACTTTCCTCTCATGCAAGTGCTTCAGGATTGATTCTTTGAGGACCTGCTCCATGATTTTTCCAGGGACTGAGGTGAGGCTGACTGGCCTGTAGTTCCCAGGATCCTCCTTCTTCCCTTTTTTAAAGATTGGCACTACATTAGCCTTTTTCCAGTCATCCGGGACTTCCCCCGTTTGCCACCAGTTTTCAAAGATAATGGCCAATGGCTCTGCAATCACAGCTGCCAATTCCTTCAGCACTCTCGGATGCAACTCGTCCGGCCCCATGGACTTGTGCACGTCCAGCTTTTCTAAATAGTCCCTAACCACCTCTATCTCCACAGAGGGCTGGCCATCTCTTCCCCATTTTGCGATGCCCAGCGCAGCAGTCTGGGAGAAGTACACTTTACTTCTAGTGTAGAAGAGTATATACAGTAGAAATTTTAAAAAAATCATGAGTCTGAGGAGAAATGGGTGAAATTTTTCATTCAAAACCTTTTATTCGACAAAAAGTGAGCTAATTTCACAACAAAAATGTCCATGTTTCTTTCTAAATGTTCCAGTTTTTCAGTGAAAAATTGAAAGTGTTTTGATGAACAGCTTCTACCACAGCCAGCTCCTTTGGTAGCCATTTCCTACAGGGAAGGGTCAAGATGAAAGAAAGGGTGCTTAATAGGGAAGGCCTTCATCCATCAGGGATCTGAGAATGACTGATCAGAGAAGAAAACGACAGTTACCAAAACAATCATTGGATTTCCCTGGGTTGTTTCAGGAGCTGATGTTTGGGCTGGGGCAGGACGCTGAGTAGGGTAGAGACAGCCCCTTCATCCTGGACTGAGCACTGCTTTTTGGGGTGTGAGGCTGGGCTAGGAAGGACCAGTCCTGAGGGGCTTCCCTTGGAGGCTAATGGAACTGGCATATTGGCAGGCAGCTCTGAGGGATAATGTTACCCAGCTGTATGCATGGCCAGTCTGCTGTTCTAGTGCCTAGTCTACTGATTCACAGGGCCAGATTCTCCACTCCCTTTGTCCTGCTCACGTGACACAAAGAAATTGAACCCTCCTACAAGTGCCCCCTGGGGATAACCCAACCAGAGGGAATCCCCAGGAGAAGTAGAGCCATCTGAACCAGATCCTTTGTCTTCCTACCAACCGCCTCAGCACAGAGAGTGTATTGAGCATGGGCAGGGTAAGTGGCTGGAGCTCAATCCCTGGCTGGCATATGGGATCCAGGAGACCATAGCCAGGCAATTCCATTTTGTGCAAACTACAGTGATTACTGGAATGGAGGGAATTATTTGTCCTTACTGTGCACATGAACGCTGTTGGCCCCAGTAGCTTGTGGTTGCTGTTGCCTGATATTTAGATTATGTATTAATTATATTGATTACTTAATAAATCCTCAGTTATAACTTTGAGGGTTGACAGGTTCTTACCCCAAGATCAGGCCCAGTATTATTCAAATTATTATATATATATATATATATTATTCAAAACCTGATGTGCACAGTTGCAACACTCACACTATAGGAACTTTTTTATATTTACAAATATAGTTTATTAATACATTTAGCACGGTCACAAGCACCCCAGCTTAGTAAGGTAGATAGAGATACTACAGAATGTACATCTGCACACCCATATACTCACACCATCCCTTGTAGAACAATTTGAAATCTTAGCCATCATCTTCCTCATCACCATCACCTTCACCATCATCATCAGTGGCCATCATTCTGGCACCTTCTAAGGACTACATCTCTCTCTCCTACTGCCCCTAGGCTGGGATGCCACTTTTATAATACATTATGCTGATGCCGTTATGTTCAATGCATATTCAGTAGGGGATTTTTCTCCTTCTCCTTATTTGTATTTTCTCACCTGACCTTACTAATATTGGAGTGTCTTTTTCCTATAGGTTTGTATATCAATGATCTCAATTTATTATCATATACGTCCATTTGTTACCATGGCCCTTTTGTGGTTAGGTATCCCATTTGATTTAACTGGGGATCGTTCCTGCTTTGAGCAGGGGGTTGGACTAGATGACCTCCTGAGGTCCCTTCCAACCCTGATATTCTATGATTCTATGATTTGTTATTTCTGTTCTAACTGGTCATTTTGGTTCTTTCCAAGTTCCAAGTTTTGGTGTACCTGTTAAGTTTAAAAGGGTATTAATTTAGGAAAGCCAATATGCCAACCTCCATCCTCTGTGTTAAAGGTCCCAGCCACATATGGACCTTATGCTTTAGCTCATCACCATCTATCTAGGTGAAAGGTCCCAAACATATGTATGCTAATTTTGCCTTAGCTCAATATATAGGATGTGGCCTGAAGGTCCCTTGCGTTACAGCCAAAATATACTCTAATATAAACCTATAAACCTATTATAGTAAAACAAATAATCAAACCCAAAGAAAACGCAAAACTTATAAGAAAAGGTATATAGACAAGCAAGCAGGCTAGCCTTAGATGTATCTCAGATACCTGTTATGTAAATCAGTTAGTTGCCAGGACACTTCTGTGGTTGATTCGTGTATCTGTGGTCCGAATTTCCCCTTAAACCAGTGATGGACAACCTGCGGCCCACAGGCCGCACACGGCTCATCAGGGTAATCTGCTGGCAGGTCACGAGACAGTTTGTTTACATTGACCATCCGCAGGCACGGCCGCCCGCAGCTCCCAGTGATTGTGGTTTGCTGTTCCCGGCCAATGGGAGATGCAGGAAGCGGCGGCCAGCATGTGCCTACAGCCCAAGACACTTCCCGCAGCTCCCATTGGCCAGGAACAGTGAACTGTGGCCACTGGGAGCTCCAGGAGGCTGTGCCTGTGGATGGTCAATGTAAACTAACTGTCTCGTGGCCCGCCAGAGGATTACCCTGACAGGCTGCAGGTTGCCCACCACTGC
Organism: Caretta caretta; assembly: GCF_965140235.1. Lineage (NCBI taxonomy): Eukaryota > Metazoa > Chordata > Testudines > Cheloniidae > Caretta > Caretta caretta. The sequence continues at coordinate 40,873,812 of NC_134213.1, forward strand.
CTTAAACACTATTTTCAGCTCCCCAGATACTTGGGGGTTTCCACTGGGCTGTTTATCTGTACAAGGTTTATCTGTTCAAAGTTCATAAGCCTCAAGCCTTATGCTAACTTGCTGAAGCTAATGTCTTACAAGATACTGGCCTGTAGATTTCTTGCATTACTGATGAATATTAATATAAAGCAGAATATAATACAAAGCAGTAAATATAATAAAGGCAAGCTAGCACACTGGGCTACATTGCCAAGAATGGATCTCTCCAATTATCATTAAAGATGAATTTACCACAGTCCTAGATGAGCTTCTCCAGTGGTTAATTACCCGGAATTAAATATTTGTAGTATATTTCCAATTTGAATTTTTCTTACTTCAACTCCTACTTCCAGCCATTGGATTTCATACTGCCTTTGTCTGGTAGATTAAAAGGGCCATCTGCTATCAGAAATCCTCTCACCATGTAAGTAGTTATAGACAGTGATCAAGTCACCTCTTAACCTTCTCTTTGATAAGCTAAATAGATTGAATTCCTTAAGCCTATCGCTGTAAGGCAAGTTTTGTATATGTTTTATCATTTCTGTGACTCTTCTCTGAACTCTCTCCAATTTTTCAACTTCCTTTTTATACTCCCTCATCCTGTCTCCTGTAAGGTACTACTTTCTTTACTCCTACATGTCTGACCTAGAATTTGGCTGTATTAAAATGCATGTGTTTGTTTGTGCCCACATTACCAAGCAATCCAGATCGCTTTGTACCAGGGATCTGTCCCCATCAATTTTTGTACTCCACAAATCTCTCTGCCATCTGAAAACTTATCAGCAATTATTTCAGTTCCAGTCTCAGTACATGATCTCAGTATGTGTGTTCTGTGGCATGCAGAACTTTAAGAATTGCGGTGACACTTTCTGGACCTTTAAAGTTTAGAATGTTCTATATGGCAGAGTTTAAAAGTCTTGTCATTTGCCAGGAGTTTCAGCTGGAGTTTGTTGGAAAATTAACCTGGATGCAGCTTTCAAAATGAGCACCCTCTAACTGTGTTAACCTTGTTATTTTGTTGTTGTATATTTTGCTCTTTACACAACAAACAAGATGAAGGAAGCACATGAGCACAGTCCAAATAACTGTGTGTTCTGACTATAGACAAACATTCCAGGCCTACCTACACACACACGGCTGCTCTGAGTCACATCTGCCAGCTTCTAAAACATAGAACACTGAGCACCATAGAGAGGTCACAAACTATTTAAAGAGATACTACCTTATTCCAATACACTGCAGCTGTTAATTTATTTTCCTTATTATTATTCTGATCCATTATTAAAGTCCATGCATTTAAAGTAAAAGGGATGATTGGCTGATTGGATTTTGGGAATTATGACAATTTAAGATGTGTTTTCCATGGTTGGTCTTAGCATGTGGTCTTGGTACATTGCTTAGTACATTCCTTTCCGTGGTCCCTGCAGGAGATCTCTGAGGTCTCATTCTGCACCTCTTTCACTTTCAAAAATGTAATTTAAATGAACAAACTACCAGAATTTTTGCCTTGATCTCTAAGCAGCTCTCTCTCTCTCTTGATCTGGAGTGATCGATCCAGCAGGGGTCGATTTATTGCATCTAGTGAAGACTCGATAAATCGACCGCCAAGCACTCTCCTGTCGACTCCGGTACTCCACCAGATCAAGAAGTGTAGGTGGAATTGATGGGAGAACATCAGCAGTTGACCTACCACAAGCTCTAAGTACGTTGACTTCAGCCACGCTCTTTTTGTAGCTGAAGTTGCGTAACTTAGACTGACTTAGCTCGTCTTCCCCCACTCCCCCCCCCGACACACAGTGTAGACCAGGCCTCTTTCACTCTCTCTTTCTCAATTCTCAGGGAATCACTGCCTGGCCACTCAGTTGCCCAATGTGTGTAACAATTTCTGTATTTCCCTTCAAAAGCCACTCAGATACTTGTCTTCTCTTGCTCACCCAACTCAATCAAAAGGAGACATCAGCTTTGCTGAAGGTAATTTTTTGGCGGGAGGGATAGCTTGGTGGTTTGAGCACTGGCTTGCTAAACCCAGGGTTGTGAGTTCAATCCTTGAGGGGGCCATCTGGGGATCTGGGACAAAAATTGGGGATTGGTCCTGCTTTGAGCAGGGAGTTGGACTAGATGACCTCCTGAGGTCCCTTCCAACCCTGAGATTCTATGATTCTAATTAGCAGTACTGCCTTCGCCCTATCATACCACACATGTGTGCTACTGTTCCAGATGTACTGGGGGATTGGTGAGTGAGAAACAGCTGTGACAGGCCCATTTGGGCTGCAGTGCCTGTGGATGAAGCAGTCTGTGAAAACCCAGGAAGTAATAGGAATATGTCATTAGACAGATCCCAACAGATATGCTAGGTTGTGTGTTTGGTTAGCACATCTCAGTGACCCACTTTCAAACCTGCTCAGTCGCAGACGTGATCGCCTTCATATTAGAACCGCTGTGACTTTGCTACCCACTTGCAGCCCTTCTGACTGGAGTCCACTATCCCCCTGCCTCATCGCCAACCCTCTTGGCTGCTCCCAAATTCCACTTACCATTATCCCTCAATTTTGTAGCATGGGGGTGGTTTTTGTTTTAAACAAATAGCCTTTGCAACATATAAGATCTTTAAGCATAAAATGAGGAAAACTACTATCTAAAATTCCATGGGTCACCAATAAATCCTGAACAAGAACCAACTCCATAGGTTTGGGAAGTCAGAAGTTTTGTTAAATCCTCTGCAGAATTCCTGCATTTTAGGTGCTCAGATACACTCATTCTCCTGTGACTTTCCTTAAACTTTTCACAGTGCATAAGAATGCTCTTCTCTGATCCTGATGTCTTGCACTCCTAATGCACTCTTGAGCTGTTCATGCATACCAGGCAGAATTGCTCCAAGCACTGCAATAATCACTGGGATTGTCTTTGTTCTAGTTTTCCATAATTGTTCTACTTCGTGGCAGAGTTCTTCATACGTCACCATGTTCTCTTCTTGTTTCTTCTTTGTTTCTGTCTGCTGATCTGGCAATACTCATTAACACAGGCTTGTTTGTCTTCTTTCCTCCAACCACTATGTCTGGCCTGTTCAGGCTGGAACAATTGCCACATCCTACCAAATCTTAGGCCTTGTCTACACTGGCAAGTTTCTGCTCAGTAAAGCAGCTTTCTGCGCTGTAACTCCCGAGGTGTACACCCTGCCAAGCCACTTACTGCGCAGAAACCGTGCAGTTGTAGTGCTCTAAAAAACCCACCCCAACGAGAGGCATACAGCTTTCTGCAGTGGGGCTAGAGCGCTGCAGTGCCAGTGTAGACACCGTGGCGATTACAGAGCTGCGATTGGCCTCTGGGAGGTGTCCCACAATGCCTGTTCTCACCTCTCTGGCCATCGGTTTGAACTCTACTGTCCTGCCTTCATCCCCACCCCATAAATTCATTTGCAAATTTGAAAGTCCCCTTCCTGTTTGCTCGGTGATGCGTGCAGTGGTCTCAGCATATCTTTACAGGTGGCCAAGCCTGCTCCATGCACCAGGTGATCCCTCGCTTGGAGCAATGCCGAGCTACTGGACCTCATCAGCATTTGGGGAGAGGAGGCCTTGCAGTCCCAGCTGTGCTCCAGCTGTAGGAATTATGATATCTACGGACAGATTTCACGATGCATGATAGAAAGGGGCCATGACCTGGACACACTGCAGTGTAGGGTAAAAGTGAAGGAGCTGCGGAACGCCTACCACAAGGTGCAGGAGGCAAACTGCCGCTCCAGTGCTGTGCCCATGAGCTGCCGGCTCTACAAAGAGCTGGACATGATACTTGGTGGCGTTCCCACCTCTACTGTGAAGGCCCCTGTGTATACTTTTTTGGCTCGTGTGCCAGATGAGAGTGGACCAAGCCTGGAAGAGGAAATCTTGGACGAAGAGGGGGAGGGGGACTCAGAGGCAGAGGATGGCCAGAGATGCGTGCAGCCAGGAGCTCTTTTCTACCCCGGAGGAGCCTAGCCAGTTACAGCACTTGGATCTTGGCGAAGTGCAAACAGGAGTGGAGGCCCCTGTAAGTGGATCTGATTTTGGAAATTGCTGAAGCGAGTTGTTGGGGGCAGGAGGGTTGCAGAAAGCAGGTTTGTCTCCCACCACATGCCTAGTCTGAGCGGCGGAACAGGCTGTTGATAGACTCCCTCACTTTACGGGAATCTCCCTCAGAGATGTCCAGGAAACTCTTGTGGCGATACCGGCAATCCACTGCCGCAGGTTTCTCGGAAGAGCTGCTTTGTTTCTTGACTCATTAAAGGTAACTTTCCCATGCCACTGTGCCATCATGGAGGGCGGGGGGAACCATTGCTGCACACAGGCGAGCCACACAGGGGCCAGGGCAGAAGCCGCAGCCTTGGAGAAGACTCTCCCTTGATTCCTTGCTCACACTCAGCAGTGAGATATCTTCCATAATAATTGCATCCTGTGGAAAGTGTGGGGACAGGAATGATTATCAGGCCCCCCCTACAGTGCTGGCTCTCCCTAAGAGCCATGTGCCCAATGTACAGCAGAGTCCAGGAAGAGCGATTTAACCTGCCCCTATGGCTACTCACCATTTTGGGGGTCTTGTGGCTCATGTGTGCTTGCCTGGGGTCAGCCAGTTAGCGATAGGTGTGTGAGTACTGGCTGTGTTTTAAAGCACCGAATCAATGTTGTCTGTGTTGCAAACTATACTGCTTCTGTAAAATGTTGCATTTAAACTTCACAGAGATGACCCTGGGAGCCCAGCCTCCCTCTTTGTTATCGGCAGCAGAACGGCTGTGCAGAATTAGAAAGCGGCCAAGAAGAACTAAGAAGGACTTTCTCTGTGAGGTTATGATGCACTCTGCTGCTGAGAAACAGGAATTGAAGGAGTGGCAGGACAGCAAGAAGAGGGACCAAAAGGAGAATGTGGCCCACCAGAAAAAAGCCACGGAGCAGCTCTGAAATGTTATAGAGCACCAAGTGGACAAGCTCCAGGCAATACTTGCTCTTCAAACCGAGCAGCTCTGTGCCCGCCCTCCCCTGCAGCTGCTGTCGCAAAACTCTTTCCCATGCACCCCCCCACACACCCACCCCGCCAACACACTGTTATCAACCTCCTGGCTCCACCCACTACCCACTGCACTCAACACCCATCCCTCTGCAATTTGGCACTCCTGAAGTACAGCACCCGCTGCATTGTACTCAGAAGGAGAAGGCTGGATATGATCCCTGGATGTACACAAAACTGTAGCCATCCCAGGACCCCTCCTCCTCTTGAGACTTTCCCTTCCCCCCATCTCCTTCCCTCCTGATGAATTTTTTTCATTGAACTCTCTCCTCCGGTTGTTATCTTTTAATAGAAGAATTGTGTTGGTTTGAAAGCAATGTTTATTCTATTTAATGAAAGCAAAAAGAGCACTGCAAAGCAACATACAATTATGTTAAGGCCCCTTCTTGCATCATGTGCAACAATCACCTCCTAGCATTACAAGCACTGCAATCCCAAGCATAGCAACAAATTCATGCGTATTAATGTTTGTGGTCCCAGATTATATGAAACTACATTAGACTCTGAAGTATTTTTCCTCATGGTGTAATACATCACCCTGGGGCAATGCAAAGCAGCCAGAGACCAGTTACCAAGCATACTAGATTTGCAGGTGCTTTGCATCACCAGAGCAATACAAACACCCAGGATGGACACCCCTGTTCCACCTACATCCTGTCCTCCACTTTCCCCTTCATAAACACACACCCTAGTTTGCTCCTGCCTCCTGGATCTCCACTCTCCTCTGCATCCCTAACCAGTTTCCCCTTTCTGCCCTCACTCATGGGGGTTAGACATGGTACAATAGGTAGTTTTCTTGATGAAATCTTTAGGATTATTGACAGTTTTTGTCATTTTTCATACTTGACAATTTATTCAATAGCAGAGGCTGACACATAAAATCTCTTCCAAAACTCATACCGAATTGCCCACATTCAAAATGGCTGTCATCTCCTACTGAATAGGACTTAGGCCATACATGGCTCTCAGTTAACATGCCTTCTTTCAAAATGGTGACCATCTCCTTTCGTTCTCTAAGGAGCTGAGACCATGGCAGCTGGTGACCTCTCATTGTTTGTAACAGGAATGAAGCCAAGCTTCCCTCAGTGGAGATGGTGGCTCTCTAGGCTGTCAGGAGGCTGAGGGCAGCAGAGTGAGAAGACAATGAATGGGTACAATGGCCATCTTTGCTAAAGACAGCCTGTGGCCTCAGTCTCACTGAGAACAATAATAGCAGCCATTCTGAAAAAGGGCAGTTCTTCGTGGAATTCTTTGAAGAAGACACTTTCAATTATGAAGAAGAAGAAGAAATGCCCATTAATATTTTTACAAACTCTTCAGATGCAACCAAGCACAACATTTCAATGGGATAACTACATGGGAAGTTTGAAGACTGTGTTATTCTGTTACTGAGGTCATTCAAAACAAATAAAAGATCTGACACCTAATGCTAAAAAAGGACCTATTTAAATTCATTTTAATGCATTAACAAATTAACTAATTTACTTGTTCATTTTTAGAAAATTCATTCTATATTAAAAAGGTGAGTGCTATAAGTTTGGTACAGATGAACTGTAGCCTTCATATATGAAACAGCAGTTCAATCCCTGTATTAAGTACAAAACTCATTTCAGTGTCAACTGTGGACCTGTGACTGTTGCAATGATACTAAAAAAGGGTGCTAGGCCTGTGTCATAAATATAAAGGGAAGGGTAAACCCCTTTAAAATCCCTCCTGGCCAGAGGAAAAATCCTCTCACCTGTCAAGGGTTAAGAAGCTAAAGGTAACCTCGCTGGCACCTGACCAAAATGACCAATGAGGAGACAAGATACTTTCAAAAGCTGGGAGGAGGGAGAGAAACAAAGGGTCTGTGTCTGTCTGTATGCTGCTTTTGCCAGGGACAGAACAGGAATGGAGTCTTAGAACTTTAGTAAGTAATCTAGCTAGGTATGTGTTAGATTATGATTTCTTTAAATGGCTGAGAAAAGAACTGTGCTGAATAGAATGACTATCCCTGTCTGTGTGGCTTTTTTGTAACTTAAGGTTTTGCCTAGAGGGATTCTCTATGTTTTGAATTTAATTACCCTGTAAGGTATCTACCATCCTGATTTTACAGAGGTGATTCCTTTACTTCTATTAAAAGTCTTCTTGTAAGAAAACTGAATGCTTTTTCATTGTTCTCAGATCCAAGGGTTTGGGTCTGTGGTCACCTATGCAAATTGGTGACGATTTTTACCAAACCTTCCCCAGGAAGTGGGGTGCAAGGGTTGGGAGGAAAGATGTGTCCAAACTACATTTCCCAGTAAACCCAGTTAAAGTTTGGTGGTGGCAGTGGAAATTCCAAGGGCAAAGGGTAAAATTAATTTGTACCTTGGGGAAGTTTTAACCTAAGCTGGTAAAAGTAAGCTTAGGAGGTTTTCATGCAGGTCCCCACATCTGTACCCTAGAGTTCAGAGTGGGGGAGGAACCTTGACAGCATGTTAAAGAACAAATAATAGACCCAGTCCATGCACTCGGGAGCTTACAGGTTAATGGCATAACAAATAGCAACAATAAGGATAGAGTAGAGCAGTAGGAAGTTTAGTCTTGTGGTGGAGGCACTGCTCAGGAGATCTGGATTGAATTACTGGCTCTGTCACCTACTCTGTGTGTGACTTAGGCTAGGTTGCTGCATCTCTCTATGCCTCAGTTTTCTCCATCTGTAAATGAAGGAAAATCATACTTCTGTCTCCTGAGAGTGTGGTGAAGATCTATTTATACATTCTTTGGAGACGCTCAGAAATTTCAATGGCATGTAAAAGCATAGCTAGAGTGAAAGTGTGGTGAGGGTTGCAATAGTAAGATGATTGAGTGTAGTAGGTTAGTGATCATCCCTCCCGCTCTGGCTCAGTGGGAGGCCACTCCACCTCACTACGACACTGGGGCACCACCCAGTATCAGAGAATTGGTGAATCAAGTTCCAGGGACCGAGTCCCCTTTGGTGGGTTAGGATAGAACAGCAACGTAGTCTAGGTAGCTCTGACCCTCAGGCAGGATGGAGCAGTAATCAGTCTAGCTCTGGCCATCAGGCAGGACAGAGCACCAAACAGTCTACGGGTTCAGGCCCTCAGATGGGGCAGAGCACCAACATTCTAGGGGCTCAGGCCCTCAGACAGAGAGGAGAACCAAACAGTCTAGGGGCTCAGGCCCTCAGGCAGAACAGAGCAACAAATAGTCTAGGGGGCTCTCGCCCTCAGGTGGGGAAGAGCACCGCAATGTCTACCATCTGCCAGAGCTAGGATGATAGGCTAACGGGGGCCTCTTGGCCTAACGTTGGGAGGCAGCCACTCCAGAGGTGGGGCTGGCAGCAGAGGGTTGAGGGACCCAGGCCCACTCTACTCCACTGTGTCCCAGCCCAGGGCCCTAACAAAGGCAGAGGGCTCCACCACTGCGTCAGCAGAGATCCCACTGCAACATGCTGACTCGGGTTCTGATAGCAAAACCAGACCAAAGTCTGCTTTTTCTGGACTATTTCCTACCAGCGTCCAGGTGAGGGGTTCTGTAGTCCATAGGTCCCCTGTTTCATCGGAGTATTCAACCACTGGCAATCCTGGTTGGTCTTCTCTGATCTCAGCTTCCTCTGAGGTCAGGATGCTCCTCCTCCTCTGAGCCTGCACCCCCAGATGGATTCCTCAGCCCCCTCACTCTCTGGCACCCCAGTCTCCCGCCCCATTCCAGAGCCTCTTCATAGAATCATAGAATATCAGGGTTGGAAGGGACCTCAGGAGGTCATCTAGTACAACCCCCTGCTCAAAGCAGGACCAATCCCCAATTTTTGCCCCAGATCCCTAAATGTACCCCTCAAGGATTGAACTCACAACCCTGGGTTTAGCAGGCCAATGCTCAAACCACTGAGCTATCCCTCCCCCCCTCTTCCCACAACCTGAACCCCTCTGCCCCATCCCCCCACCTGGAGCCCCCTCCTGCATCCCCAACCCCTCATCCTTGGCCCCACTCCAAAGCCTGCACCCCCACCTGGAGCCCTCACCCCCTCCCACATCCCAAACTCCTGTCCCAGCCCAGAGCCTCCTCCCACACCCTGACCCCCTCATTTCTGGCCCCACCCCGAAACCCCACACCCCACCCCTTGTTCAGCCCAGTGAAAGTGAGTGAGGGTGGGGGACAGCGAGCCACCAAGGGAGGGGAAATGTAGTGAGCAGGGGGCAGGGCCTCAGGGAAGGAGTGGGGGCAGGGGGTGTGGCCTCAGGAAAGGCCCTAGGGTGTTTGGGTTTGTGCGATTAGAAAGTTGGCAACCCTACCTCCAGAACCATTTTTTCCATGACTGCAGGCTAACTCCCTTGAACCCCTGAAACTCTTGACTGGATGCTGGACTGCCAATGACTGAGGGCAGAGGCTCAAAACCCATTTCCACTCCCAAGATAGCTTCCTTAATGTCTGATTGTCTGTGACGAAGGATCAGTCTCCCAGAAATCTCCTGTTGTGCTCGCTCCTGCTGTTGATGTCATCATAGAGATGTCTGGATGGTATCTAAAGTTGCAAAGGGTTTCCCCATGGATTGGTGGCAGCTCCTTGTCTCTAGGAACATCTGCCCAGTGCTGATACCTAGAAAAAGTTTGTGTTTTATTATTCACATGATTTAATTTTCTCTTGATATCAAGAGTTCCCAAGAGCCCAGCTGTACAATCATGAGGAATAAACACTGCCATGAGTCCAGGAAGGAGGCTAACATGCCTGTAGGTGAGGATGGGAGCTCAGCCGGGTTTGGGGGTGCACACATGTTTTCCAGATGGCAAGGAAGAGAGCCAGCTTGCATGCTCCTAGGCCTTTGCAAAGGTTCTCTCCCCTCAGTGCCACTCCCAGATATGTGACTGACAGATTTTTTATTTTCAGTTTTAAAGGCTGAATGCAACAGTGATTTTGTTTTAGGTTCACTAAAATCTAAAACCCCAGTGAAATTAGCCCAAAAATCAAACTGCATCCAGAGTGTGACTTGTTGCAATCACCTTCCAAATGCTATGCATTCCAGCTGTCAGCACAGAGCACACAGAGAGCGCCATGCTTGACCCATCACATTGATAAAGGCTCTCCATTCTCTCGCACAGAGGCAGAATCACAAATGAGAAGAATAAATGAACAAAAGGCTCCAGCAAGCTGGCTTCCATGCAGCAGCCAGAGTGTGTGAAGGAAGCAGAGCTTGTGGGAGACTGAACTGTGTACCAGTGCTTAACATAGACAAAAGAGCCACTTAGAGACCTTCTTGATGGGAGACCAGTGACAAACGAGACAGGTCTCCTAGCACTACACGTGAGCATGTTCCAGGCCCTGCGATGCAGGTTGAGACAGGGCCGGGCTTCCTGAGTGTGCAGGTGAGCCAGGCACTGAATGAATGCACAGGAAGATGAGATCATAGAATATCAGGGTTGGAAGGGACCTCAGGAGGTCATCTAGTCCAACCCCCTGCTCAAAGCAGGACCAATCCCCAACTAAATCATCCCAGCCAGGGCTTTGTCAAGCCTGACCTGAAAAATATCTAAGGAAGGAGATTCCACCACCTCCCCAGGTAACGCATTCCAGTCTTTCAACACCCTCCTAGTGAAAAAGTTTTTCCTAATATCCAACCTAAACCTCCCCCACTGCAACTTGAGACCATTACTCCTTGTTCCGTCATCAGCTACCACTGAGAACAGTCTAGATCCACCCTCTTTGGAACCCCCTTTCAGGTAGTTGAAAGCAGCTATCAAGTACCCCCTCATTCTTCTCTTCCGCAGACTAAACAATGCCAGTTCCCCCAATCTCTCCTCATAAGTCATGTGTTCCAGTCCCCTAATCATTTTTGTTGCCCTCTGCTGGACTCTTTCCAATTTTTCCACATCCTTCTTGTAGTGTGGGGCCCAAAGCTGGACACAGTACTCCAGATGAGGCCTCACCAATGTTGAGTGGAAGGGAACGATCACGTCCCTCGATCTCCTGGCAATGCCCCTACGTATACATCCCAAAATGCCATTGGCCTTCTTGGCAACATGGGCACACTGTTGACTCATATCCAACTTCTCGTCCACTGTAACCCGTAGGTCCTTTTCTGCAGAACTGCTGCCAAGCTATTCGGTCCCTAGACTGTAGCGGTGCATGGGATTCTTCCGTCCTAAGTGCAGGACAATGCACTTGTCCTTGTTAAACCTCATCAGATTTCTTCTGGCCCAATCCTTTAATTTGTCCAGGTCCCTCTGTATCCTATCCCTACCCTCCAGCGTATCTACCTCTCCTCCCAGTTTAGTGTCATCTGCAAACTTGCTGAGGGTGCAATCCACACCATCCTACAGATCATTAATGAAGATATTGAACAAAACCGGCTCGAAGGCCGACCCTTGGGGCACTCCACTTGATACCGGCTGCCAACTAGACATGGAGCCATTGATCACTACCCGTTGAGCCCGACAATCTAGCCAATTTTCTATCCACTTTATAGTCCATTCATCCAGCCCATACTTCTTTAACTTGCTGGCAAGAATACTGTGGGAGACCGTGTCAAAAGCTTTGCTAAAGTCAAGGAACAACACATCCACCGCTTTCCCCTCATCCACAGAGGGGGTTATCTTGTCATAGAAGGCAATTAGATTAGTCAGGCATGACTTGCCCTTGGTGAATCCATGCTGACTGTTCCTGATCACTTTCCTCTCCTCAGTGCTTCAGAATTGATTCCTTGAGGACCTGCTCCATGATTTTTCCAGGGACTGAGGTGAGGCTGACTGGCCTGTAGTTCCCAGGATCCTCCTTCTTCCCTTTTTTAAAGATGGGCACTACATTAGCCTTTTTCCACTAGTCTGGGACTTCCCTGGATCGCCATGAGTTTACAAAGATAATGGCCAATGGCTCTGCAATCACATCCGCCAACTACTTTAGCACTCTCAGATGCAGCGCATCCGGCCCCATGGACTTGTGCTCGTCCAGCTTTTCTAAATAGTCCCGAACCACTTCTTTCTCCACAGAGGGCTGGTCACCTCCTCCCCATGCTGTGCTGCCCAGTGCAGTAGTCTGGGAGCTGACCTTGTTCATGAAGACAGAGGCAAAAAAGCATTGAGAACATTAGCTTTTTCCACATCCTCTGTCACTAGGTTGCTTCCCTCATTCAGTAAGGGGCCCACACTTTCCTTGACTTTCTTCTTGTTGCTAACATACCTGAAGAAACTCTTCAGGCCAGTCAGCCTCACTTCAGTCCCTGGAAAAATCATGGAGCAGGTCCTCAAAGAATCAATCCTGAAGCACTTGCATGAGAGGAAAGTGATCAGGAACAGCCAGCATGGATTCACCAAGGGAAGGTCATGCCTGACTAATCTAATCGCCTGTTATGATGAGATTACTGGTTCTGTGGATGAAGGGAAAGCAGTGGATGTATTGTTTCTTGACTTTAGCAAAGCTTTTGACACGGTCTCCCACAGTATTCTTGTCAGCAAGTTAAGGAAGTATGGGCTGGATGAATGCACTATAAGGTGGGTAGAAAGCTGGCTAGATTGTCGGGCTCAACGGGTAGTGATCAATGGCTCCATGTCTAGTTGGCAGCCGGTGTCAAGTGGAGTACCCAAAGGGTCGGTCCTGGGGCCGGTTTTGTTCAATATCTTCATAAATGATCTGGAGGATGGTGTAGATTGCACTCTCAGCAAATTTGCGGATGATACTAAACTGGGAGGAGTGGTAGATATGCTGGAGGGGAGGGATAGGATACAGAAGGACCTAGACAAATTGGAGGATTGGGCCAAAAGAAATCTGATGAGGTTCAATAAGGATAAGTGCAGGGTCCTGCACTTAGGACGGAAGAATCCAATGCACCGCTACAGACTAGGGGCCGAATGGCTAGGCAGCAGTTCTGCGGAAAAGGACCTAGGGGTGACAGTGGACGAGAAGCTGGATATGAGTCAGCAGTGTGCCCTTGTTGCCAAGAAGGCCAATGGCATTTTGGGATGTATAAGTAGGGGCATAGCGAGTAGATCGAGGGACGTGATCGTTCCCCTCTATTCGACATTGGTGAGGCCTCATCTGGAGTACTGTGTCCAGTTTTGGGCCCCACACTACAAGAAGGATGTGGATAAATTGGAGAGAGTCCAGCGAAGGGCAACAAAAATGATTAGGGGTCTGGAACACATGACTTATGAGGAGAGGCTGAGGGAGCTGGGATTGTTTAGCCTGCAGAAGACAAGAATGAGGGGGGATTTGATAGCTGCTTTCAACTACCTGAAAGTGGGTTCCAAAGAGGATGGCTCTAGACTGTTCTCAATGGTAGCAGATGACAGAACGAGGAGTAATGATCTCAAGTTGCAGTGGGGGAGGTTTAGATTGGATATTAGGAAAAACTTTTTCACTAAGAGGGTGGTGAAACACTGGAATGCGTTACCTAGGGAGGTGGTAGAATCTCCTTCCTTAGAGGTTTTTAAGGTCAGGCTTGACAAAGCCCTGGCTGGGATGATTTAACTGGGAATTGGTCCTGCTTCGAGCAGGGGGTTGGACTAGATGACCTTCTGGGGTCCCTTCCAACCCTGATATTCTATGATTCTTCTTGTTACTCTTAACATCTCTCACGAGCTGCAACTCCAGGTGTTATTTGGCCTTCCTGATTTCACTCCTGCATCCCCGAGCAATATTTTTATACTCTTCCCTGGTCATTTGTCCAATCTTCCACTTCTTGTAAGCTTCTTTTTTGTGTTCAAGATCAGCAAGGATTTCACTGTTAAGCCAAGCTGGTCGCCTGCCATATTTACTATTCTTTCTACACATCAGGATGGTTTGTCCCTGTAACCTCAGTAAAGATTCTTTAAAATACAGCCAGCTCTCCTGGACTCCTTTCCCCCTCATGTTATTCTCCCAGGGGATCCTGCCCGTCAGTTCCCTGAGGGAGTCAAAGTCTCCTCTCTGAAGTCCAGGGTCCATATTCTGCTGCTCTCCTTTCTTCCCTGTGTCAGGATCCTGAACTCAACCATCTCATGGTCACTGCCTCCCAGGTTCCCATCCACTTTAGCTTCCCCTACTAATTATTCCCGATTTGTGAGCAGCAGGTCAAGAAGAGCTCTGCCCCTAGTTGGTTCCTCCAGCACTTGTACCAGGAAATTGTCCCCTACCCATTCCAAAAACTTCTTAGATTGTCTGTGCACCACTGTATTGCTCTCCCAGCAGATATCAGGGGTGATTGAAGTCTCCCATGAGAACCAGGGCCTACGATCTAGTAACTTCTGTGAGTTGCCGGAAGAAAGCCTCATCCACTTCATCCCCCTGGTCCAGTGGTCTATAGCAGACTCCCACCACAACATTACCCTTGTTGCTCACACTTCTAAACTTAATCCAGAGACACTCAGGTTTTTCTGCAGCTTCGTACTTGAGCTCTGAGCAGTCATACTGCTCCCTTACATACAGTGCAACTTCCCCACCTTTTCTGCCCTTCCTGAACAGTTTATATCCATCCATGACAATACTCCAGTCATGTGAGTTATCCCACCAAGTCTCTGTTATTCCAATCACATCATAATTCCTTGACTGTGCCAGGACTTCCAGTTCTCTCTGCTTGTTTCCCAGGCTTCTTGCATTTGTGTATAGGCACTTGAGATAACTCGCTGATCGTCCCTCTTTCTCAATGTAACCCTTCTGCCTGTCAGAGTTGGCAGCAACAAGGGCCGGGTTCAGTATCTAGGGGTTCCATTCCAATAACACAATGCAAAACCGGCTCGAGCCCTCACCCAGTGACCTGGGACAAATATATACCACCCCCGCTGGACGCCTCCAAGAGGCAATACTTCCCCTCTCGCAAGCACATTGTCTCAGTGTAACAAAAAGCCTTTTAATAACAGAGAGAAACAATATGGCATTATGTTGGGGAAACACCACCAACAGGATTCATAACACAACCCATAAGCAAAAAACCCACCCCAAGCAAATTGGGGCATGTCCTTTCCCTTTAGTTCTTGAGTCCAATGACCCAAAAGTCTCTGTCTCTGGTCAGGGCAGCCCCCGAGTGCAAAAGTTTACCTGCAGAGTTTTACCTCCCAACCTGGGTGGAGATTGGGGGGAGGGAGCGAGGGAGGGTGGTTAAGGGCCACCTTACGTTGTCCAAAGCTGATAGCCCCACCGCTCCATGGGGCTCTGCTCTGCCAGCCACCCCATGGGCTGCTCTAGGCATCCAACAAACTGCTCTGCTCCACCAGCCGCTCTGCTCTACTCGCTGTCCCACAAATGGCTCTGCTCCACCAGCCGCTCCACTCGCCATCCCACAAACTGCTCCACCATATATCTTCAGGCTCCCCCACTACTTAACACAACACTCAGTGATCTCAGTTCTTAGTAAGTTTAGCTCTTTTGTGATTTCAGCTTGTAATAGGGGAGCCTCAGTGCTGGTGTACTATTAGTCCAAAGTGAATTCAGCTCAGCAGCCTGTAACTAGACTCCTAATGGAATCAAAATTAGCTCTGATATTCCACAGTGGAGAGAGGAGGAAGTGCAATTAGCATATAAGGCCCTCACTAGGGGGCCCATACCACCAAGTATTAATACCTGTCCCCAGCCCCTCTCAATTAACAGAGTTTTGGAACCCACGTCCCTTGCCTAGCAAGTGCTACTTAGTTGATGGCGAGTCCCTCCATCATAACAAAAGGCCAAGTGCAGTTCCACTGTCCTTGATTCCCATAATCAGGGTAATAATTTATTCTTCCTGTCCCAATAACAGAGACACTGGGGATCCCACAGCAGCCAAAGTGACCGTTTGGGCAGCTGTGGCCTCATTCTAGGCGGGGTGGGTGTGCCTATGCAAATGAGATCAGCTCCTGAAGTTCTTTTCCACAACTTGACACACCTCACCACCAGATGTCAGGGTGGAGCTCATCCTGACTCTGCTTACATCAGTATGAGGCAGGAGTTCTGCCCTCTCGCGCATTCCTGCTTCTTCCTGATGTCCCACTTACCTGAGGGCTTTGGTCTCCTTCCCCCGGTGAACCTAGTTTAAAGCCCTCCTCAGTAGGTTAGCCAGCCTGCCTGCGAAGATGCTCTTCCCTCTCTTTGTTAGGTGGAGCCCGTCTCTGCCTAGCACTCCTCCTTCTTGGAATACCATCCCATGGTCAAAGAATCCAAAGCCTTCTCTCTGACACCACCTGCGTAGTCATTCGTTGACTTCCACGATTCGACGGTCTCTACCCAGGCCTTTTCCTTCCACGGGGAGGATGGACGAGAAGACCACTTGTGCCTCAAACTCCTTTATCCTTCTTCCCAGAGCCACATAGTCCGCAGTGATCCGCTCAAGGTCATTCTTGGCAGTATCATTGGTGCCCACGTGGAGAAGCAGGAAGGGGTAGCGATCCGAGGGCTTGATGAGTCTCGGCAGTTTCTCCGTCACATCGTGAATCCTAGCTCCTGGCAAGCAGCAGACTTCTCAGTTTTCCCGGTCAGGGCGGCAGATAGATGACTCAGTCCCCCTGAGGAGAGAGTCCCCGACCACCACCACCCGCCTCCTTCTCTTGGGAGTGGTGGTCGTGGAACCCCCAACCCTAGGACAGTGCATCTCATGCCTTCCAATCGGCGGAGTCTCCTTCTGTTCCCTTCCCTCAGATGTAGCATCTAGTCCACTCTCCACATTAGTACCTGTGGAGAGAACATGAAAACGGTTACTTACCTGTATCTGCGTTGCTGGTACATGGACGCTCCCCTTTCTTCTTCTGGAGGTCACATGCTGCCAAATTTCTTCACCATCCTCCTCTCCCCGCTGCGCAGCCTGTTCTGAATCTTCAGAACATTGTGCCCGTAGAAGCATATCCTGAGGTCTGTCCAGGAAATCTTCAGTTTCTCTTATGCAATGCAGGGTCGATACCTGTTGCTCCAGACCTTGAACCTTCTCTTCCAATATGGAGACCAGCTTGCACTTTGTACAGACAAAGATGCTTCTGTCCTCTGGAAGAAAGACAAACATGGCACATCCTGTGCAGGTCACAACAGCTGAACACCCCCCCATCCATATTACCTTCCTTTTATGAGCTCACTCAGGAGTTGTAGTAAGTACTCAGAGAAGCCAGCCAGATGTAAGCCTCAGCAGGCTCTCCCCAGGCAAACTCCCTCTGTTAGCCACTCTGCTGTTCGTCACTCAGCTGGTTCGCAGCTGACTGGCTTTTATACAGTCAGGCACACTCAAGGCTCACCTGGAACAAAGCACTCCCTATTCACACTTTTCAAACCACCAATCAAGCACACTGTCAAACTGTCCCCACAACAGGCACTCAGATATTCACCAACACAGCCTCCTTAATGCAGCCCTTAGCGTACCTCCTCTCAGGCAGATGTGGAGGGGAGCTGGGCCCTGCCTGGCTGAGTGTGTGGAAAGCTATGCCCTACCAGGCTGTGGGTGATGGATCTGGGCCCTACCTGGCTGTGGGTGGTGGATCTGGGCCCTACCTGGCTATAGGTTGGGGGAACTGGGCCTTGCATGGCTATGTAAGGGGGAGCTGTGCTCTGCCTGGCTGTGTGGGGAGGGAGCTGAGCCTTGCATGGCTGTGTGTGTGGGGAGCTAGGCCGTGCTTGGCAGGGGGTGGGGGAAGGGAACAGGGCTCTTTCTGGCTGTTGGTATGAGGGAGCTGGGTCCTGTCTGGCTGTGTGGGAAAGCTGAGCCCTGCCTGGCTTAGTTTGAGGGAGCTGGTCCCTTCCAGGCTGCGTGTGGGAGGAGCTGGACACTTCCTTGCTGAGTATGGGGGGGGGGGGGTGGATGGGAGCAGGGCCCTGCCTGGGTGTGGGTGGTGGGGAGCTGGGCTCTGCCTGGCTGTGTACTGGGGAGCTGGGCTCTGCCTGACTGTTGATGGCAGGAGCTGGGTCTTACAAGGCTTGGTGTAGGGGAGCTGGGCCATGCCTGACTGTGTTTGAGGGGAGCTGAGGCCTGCCTGGCTTGGTGTGAGGAAGCTGGGCCCTGCCTGGCTTTTGGTGGGGGAGCTGTTCTGAGCCTGGCTGTGTGTCTGGGGGAGCTCGGCACTGCTTGGCTGTGGGTGGGGGACCTGGGACCTTTCTGGTTGTGTGTGTGTGGAGCTGGGCCCTTCATGGCTTTCTGTGGGGGAGCTGGGCTCTGCTTGGTTGTGTGTGGGGGGAGCAGGGCTTTTCCTGGCTATGGGGAACTGTCTCTGCCTGGCTGTGCATGGAGGAGTCTGGGCCCTTTCTGGCTGTGTGTGGTGGAGCTGGGCCCTCTCTGACTATGTATGTGCAGTTGGTGGGGGGAACCTGTGCCCTGCCTGGCTGTGTGTGTGGGGGGAACTCTGCCTCCTCTGACTGTGCATGTGGTGGGGTTGGGGCATGTAGCTGGGCCCTACCGGGCTATGTGAGTGGGAGGTGTAGCTGGGCCTTCTCTGGCTTTATATACGGGGGGAACTAGGCACTGCCTTGCTGTGTGGGGAGAGCTGGGCCCTGCCTGGCTGGGTATGGCTCCATTTCAGGGTTGTTGAGTTTGTTTGTTTTTTTTGGAGCAGGGGGCAACTTTAACAGTTATTCCAGAGGCTATTTGGGCACCTGAAAACTCTTGTGTTTTTTGTTTTTTTTCAGATAATAACTTATTATCTGACAGGAGCACAGTATCTAATTTCTAATTCCTATATAAAGAAAGAAAATTTAATAAATATTAGACCCACTCAGCTCTAATACAAACATGTTCTGATATGTGTCAAGTCACTTTAGGGACACTGGTTAAGTTTTATATTCTAATGTATATTCTTACTTTGTTACTAACTCTTGAATACAGCAATTGAAACAATTATAGAAAAATCTAGATTACTTTCTATCACTTTTTTGGAGTTCATCAAGTTTGGAATAGATCATTTAAGTTTTGGAAACAAATAATAGGCTAGAAAATGACTTTAAACAGTAGTGAAACTGACACTGTCAAGTCACTTTCATAACATTGCCATCCCCAAAGGTTCAAAAATCAAGAATCAGTCTCACCAAAAATCATTAGATTGGCTTTAAAATAATGAGATTATGTAAAAATAATGGAATATGTGTTTTTTTTTAAAATGTACATTCTGCTTTTTGAGCCTTTAAGGTGCACTGGGGTCATATTTTGGAGTTCTCTCCACAACCACAAGAGCTAGAAACTTCATTTTTCTTTAAGAATGAAGGCTGAAATAATCACATATCACTTGACTCCAGGAGCTGGGGCTTTAAGAAAAACAATAATTATCATGAGATTCATGACAAAATCATGAGAGTTGGCAACACTGCTTTCACTTCTGTTTAAAGGCTATTTACTTTCCAGAAGGGTCTTAAACACAACACTACAGTGGTTGAGTTGCAGTTTTCACAGGAGAATATTTTAAATCAAACACCAAGAAAAAATTGAGATTCCTGAGGTATATCAGGGCCACTGCAGACAGGAAAGGAAAATAAACAGGCACAAGAGCTCTGGGTAGCTTTTCAACTTGAAAGAAAGTTGGAGGGTCAAATCTTCTAGTCCTTAATCAAGTAAAACTTCTATTGCCATCAGTGCCTCCACTCATAGGTATAATATGTGTGGTCAGTAACTATACACTTCATACTTAAATATTTGAGCCATCTTATCCAGAGTTACACATGTTATATGCATTGGCTCAGGGACTACATTTTCTGGCATATTCTGAATAGTGCTGAGCACACAGATGGGTGCCTAGTGAAAAACACAAATCATGACAATAATCGTTGACTTTATGGACTCTGTGGATGCAATTTCTGTTCTTTGTTCTGGAATTGGCCCAAATACAGCTGAAACCCTAAGAATTTGATGTATAGTCACATCTGATATTCATACGACACTTTCTCATTCCTTCCTTTTCTCAAACTCGGAACAAAAAATGACAAAACAAAATGGTTTTCAGTTAAAATCTAAAATCGCACAGCAGGCATTGCTGTACAACTCAGCCTGGGGCAGAACTTGGTTAAGTGGTTAAGTGCTCTCCGCTCATCTGACTCTCATTCTCTTTTTTCCTGACCTCTGTGCTGCTTTCATATGGTCAACCATGACATACTTCTCAATCACCTGGAACCAATTGCTGGAGTCTCAGAGAACTAGCCTTCTTGGTTTTGCTCCTGTAACCCTTCTGCCAGGCCAGGTTGATAGCAGCAAGGGCCAGGTTCAGTACATAGGGGTTCCCTCTCAACAATGCAATGCAAAACCGGCTCAAGCCCCCACCCAGTGACCTGGAAAAATCTTACACACACCCCTGGGCGCCTCAAAGAGGCAATACTTCCCCTCCCTCAAGCACAGAGTCTTGGTGTGGCAGAAAATCTTTAATAATATGAAGTAAACGACATCAGCATTAAATTGGGAAAGCACCACAACTAGGGTTCATAAACCAAACCATGAGCAAAGACCCACTCCAGCAAATTGGGCCGTGTCCTTTCCCTTTGGTTCTTGAGTCCAGCAACCCAAAAATCACCCAAAGTCCCAAAAGTCAACAACCCAAAAGTCTCTGTCCCTGGTCAGTGCAGCCCCAGAGTTCAAAAGTTTATCTGCAGAGTTTTACCTCCCAGCCTGGGTGGAAATGGGGGGGGGGGTGGTTAAGGGGCACCTTATGTGGTCCAAGGCCAACTGCCCTGCCTCTCTGGGGAGTTCTGCTACAGGCTTCACCACAAGCCACTCCACTCCACCAGCCACTCTGCAATATATCTTCAGCTCCTCCCCCACTACTTAACACAGCACTCAGCAATCTTAACTCTCTAGTGATGTCAGCTTGTAGTATGGGAGCCTCAGTGTTGGTGCACAATGGGCTCAAAGTGAATTCAGCTCAGCAGCCTGTAAGTATTCTAATAGGATCAGAATTAGCTGATAGCCCACTGAGGGGAGCCATTCCCCCAGCCTCTCTCAATTCACTGGGTTTTGGAACCCATGTCCCTTGTCTAGCGAGTACTACTTAGTTGATGGTGAGTCCCTCCATCATAAAACAGTTCCACTGTCCTTGGTTCACATAATCAGGGTAACAACACTTTCTTCTTCCTGCCCCAATAATAGAGGAACTGGGGATTCCACAGCAGCCAAAGTGACCATTTGGGCTGCTGTGGGCTCATGCTAGGTGGGGTGGGTGTGCCTATGCAAACAAGATCAGTCTTTGAAGTTCTTTTCCACAACTTGCCGCAATTCACCACCAGGTGTCAGGATAGAGCTCATCCTGACTCTGCTTCCACTCCCATACCTCAGAGGCCTCTTTTTTGCAGCATGCAGCAGAGAGAAAGGCTGGTCCAGTGGTCAGCTAGCCCTGAGAGACCTGCGTTCTACTCCGCCCCTCCCCATGGACTTCCTGTATGACCTCAGGCTGGTGCCTTAGGAACAGAGTTTCAAAAGTTTTTAGGCATCCAAACATGCAGCTAAGCATCTAGTGGGGTTTACAAATACCTAACCTTCTAGGCGCTTTTGAAAACCCCACTAGGTGCCTAAATACCTTTGAAAATCTGGTTATTGGTCTTTTTGTGCCTCAGTGTCCCATCTGTATAATGGGGATAACAGCACTGCTCTACCTCACCGAGGAGCTGTGATGTGAGACGCTCAGATACTACTACAGTGATAGGGCCACATAAGTACCACAGGTGGAGTGGGAACTTCTCTATACCACTGCTATCCCTTCCCTGGGTTTTTGGCCTCTTCTTTTCACTTATGCCCCTCATATCTTCCTCTTTTCTGAATGTAACCTTGGCTCAGAGGGCTTGGCTATATTTCTTCTGAGTCCCCTATGTTCTCTCTTCAAAGCCCCCCCAACCCCACGCAGAGGCATTCCTGTTTTACAGGTTCATCTAACGACTTCCAGATCCTTAATTTAATTACCAGCCTTTTCTACTGACTCCCTGCCCCAGGGACACAAGCTGGGAGAAGCACAATCTCTGGACAACTCACATTCCACACTAATGCGGTGCAGTTAACAGCTCTGCCTGGGAGCACACCTCCCGTATGAAACTGTATGTACCTAACTGACACCCTTGGTATGGGATGAAGCTGGGCCCTGCCTGGCTGAATATGGGGGTGCTGATCCCAGTCTGGCTGTGCGAGGGGAAACGGCCCTGCCACCCTGTGCTAGTTTCTCTATTTTCATGTTGGTGTGTGTGAGAATGAGCAAGTGCCAAGAACCAGATGGTTGCAGCCTCAGCATTACCACAGTAGAATAGAGCAGTTATCTCCCATCTTGGCATCTCCTGAGTCCCAGTCCACTGAGCATGAGGTGTTAACAGGACCATTACTATGGACTCTGTTAGGAAGTGGCTGGACAGATGAGTTATTGCAAGGGTTGGCCTGTGGCAGGGGCTGTCAATGCAGAATAGTAAAGTGGTCACAGAGAATCAGTGAAGTAGGGTTGGCCTATCCTCTGTGTGTGAAGTGTGTAAGTAAGAGGCATGCTGCACTTTGTGTCATAAATTGACTTTGAGACATTATCGCCCAGAAGGGATCATTTTGATCATCCTGGTTGACTGACCACAGAACCAAGGCCAGGGAATGTCTTCCAGGGGTTCCTAACTCCAACTTGAAATACCTCTGGTTATATCAGGTAGGAGCAGGGGTCAGCAATGTGTCTGTAAACGGAAAGGGAAAATTTTGAGGTCTGTGGAATTTTTCAAAAAAATTGAATGGCTGAATGACATAACTGCCTCCCCCAATGTCTGTCACTAATTACAGCAATTCTGTCGAGTGTGCATCGCGCAACATAGTGGTGCCGACCACTGGGTAGGAGGAGGGAGGTTATGTTACTTCTGTATAGTTTACTGACATAGCTTAATTGCTCAAAGAAGGTGCCTGGGACAACGTTAGGGCTGCCAACTGTCCAGGTTTTCCCCAGATAGTGCTTTTTTGAGGTAGATGTCCTAAGAAATCTGTCAGTATGCTCAGTACTCACTGCCAGGTGGCCAGTTTAATGGCCTCAAGATCATTCCAAATGTTCCAGTTTTTTGTATCTCAGAGTTGGCAACCTTAGATGGAGTAGCAAAGATACATTGGTGCCCCAAAAATGAGCCATTAATGGTTGCACTAGTACCTATATGTCACACAACTCACCAGTCCCTCTTTTCAGCCCATGATCATTTTTGTGTCTCCATCTTCAAGTCTCTCTTTTCCCAGTATTTCTGAGTATCAAGGTGCCCAGACCCAAACATAATGTACAATCTGGAGCCTCATCATTACTACAAGTCCATTATTCCTGGTTCCTTAATGTGCAGTGTTAATTAAACTCCAGTTTATTGCTGTACTGAAGGTAAAAGTCCCCTAGCGCATGGGCAGTTGGATCCCCTGACCTGGCAAACTGGAATGCACAGCATCTAGGCCTGTGGCACCAGGAATATCCATTCAGCATGCTATTCAAAACACAGGTGCACATTCACTTTGCTCAGGTCCCATTTTTAATGTGGTAAACTGATGGTTTCAACTTCATGATTCCTGGGTGTTTTATGAGGCTCTCTGAGATGTCTGGGATATAATATAAGCTCGTGTACACAATACAGTCACACTTCAGTGTGTCAGGAAAATAAATCTAAAAGCAGACACAGAATCAAAGAGCCTCTGGCTATCCTACAGTGCCCATGGCTACACAAGAGATCGATCAAGGTTATGAAACACCAAATATTTCAAATCAATGAGCTCAGCTAAAAGGTTCCTATTCATTATTTGAACTCAAGTTTAGCCTCATTGCACTGGTAGAACAAAAAGTTGTCAGATAATGAGAAGCACTGGACAGTAGCAGGAGAAGAGAATTATCCACACAGCACAAAGTATTATCTTGGACTCATTGGGAGTGCATCAGGGAATGGGAGTTTGGGAATGACCGAACACAAAAACCTTCTTGAAATAAGGAAAGAGAGCAACAACATAAAGGAAGAAAAAAGGCTATTTACAAGGAAGACTAGGAATATAGGCCACACTTACAGAATGAGGGACTCTATCCTGGGAAGCAGTGACTCTGAAAAAGATTTGGCAGTTGTGGTGGATAATCAGCTGAACATGAGTTCCCAGTGTGACGCTGTGGCCAAAGGAGTTAATGTGATCACAGGATGCGTAAAGAGGTAGCTTGAGTAGGAGTAGAAAGGTTATTTTACTTCTATATTTGGCACTGGTGCAACCACTGCTAGACTTCTGTGTCTAGTTCTGGTGTCCACAGTTCAAGAAGGATGGTGATAAATTGGAGAGGGTTCAAAGAAAAGCAACGAGCATGATTAAAGGATTAGAAAATATGCCTTATAGTGATAGACTCAAAGAGCTCAATCTCCTACAGGGAAGGCACACAGCTATGCTCCAGACAGTGGAATGTTGCAACTACCACTCTCCTTGGTCTTAGGAAGGATATTCTGGGTTGGGAGCCTGGAACATAGGAATTGCCAGACTGGATCAGATCCTGTGTCCATTTAGTCAAGGAGGCTGATCCGTGAGTTATCTGACAGCAGAACTGAAAGGCTACAAAAGAGCATGAGCTGATCTGCTGTACGGATCAGCAGCTATTTTCAGCAGTTTAAGCAAAGGGAAGCTGCTACAGGAGCCTGGGGGTGGGGGAGACCCTGCCTACCTAAACGGACAGCACCCGAGGACTGGGGAGTCCAATAAGGCATTTGATACAGCTCCACATGGGAAATTCTTAGTGGAATTGAAGAAGGTGGAGATTAATCCAAGAATTGAAAGATGGGTAAGGAACTAGTTAATGGGGAGACTACAATGGGTCATGCTGAAAGGTGAACTGTCAGGCTAGAGAGAGGTTCTTAGTGGAGTTCCTCAGGAATTGATCTTTGGACCAATCTTATTTAACATTTTCATTAATGTTAATGAAACAAAAAGTGGGAGTGCTAATAAAAATTTGCAGATGAAACAAAGTTGGGAGGTATTGCCAATACAGAGGAGGACCAGAATATTATCTAAGAAGATTTGGATGACCTTAAAAACTGGAACAATAGAAATGGGATGAAAATTAATAGTGCAAAGTGCAAGGTCATGCATTTAGAGACAAACAATAATAATTTTTGCTATATGCTCAGGATGTATCAGTAAGAAGGAACAGAAGAGGAGAAAGACCTGGATGTATTGGTCGATCATAGGATGACTATGAGCTACCAATGTGATGTGGCCATGAAAAAGGCTAATGCAATCCTAGGATGCATCAGGCAAGGTATTTCCAATGGAGAAAGGGAAATGTTAATACCATTGTACAAGGCACTGGTGAGACGTCATCTGGAATACTGTATGCAGTTCTGGTCTCCCATGTTTAAGAAAGATGAGTTCAAACTGGGACAGGTGCAGAGAAGGGCTACTAGAATGATCAGAGGAATGGAAAATCTACCTTATGAGAGGAGACACAAAGAGCTTGGCTTGTTTAGCCTATCCAAACAAAGGCTGAGAGGAGATATGACTGTCCTCTATAAATACATCAGAGGGATAAACACCAGGATGGGAGAGGAGTTATTTAAGTTAAGTGCCGAAGTTGGTACAAGAACAAATGGATATAAACTGGCCCCCAACAAGTTTAGGCTTGAAATTAGACAAAGATTTCAAACCATCAGAGGAGTGAAGTTCTGGAACAGCCTTCCAAGGGGAGCAGCGGGGGCAAAATCCTAACTGGTTCCAGACTGACCTCACTAAGTTTATGGAGGGGTTGATATGATGAGGTTGCCTACAATGGCATGTGGCCCACCCACCACTGCCATTAGCAAATATCTCCCATGGACAGAGACAGGACACTAGATGGAGAGGGCTCTGAGTTACTACAGACAATTCTTTCCCTGGTGTCTGTCTGGTGGGTCTCGCCCATATGCTCAGGGTCTTACTTATAACCATATTTGGGATCAGGAAGGAATTTTCCCCCAGGTCAGATTGGCAGAGACCCTGTTTTTTTGGGGGGGAGGGGGTTGCCTTCCTCTTTATCATGGGGCACTGGTCACTTGCTAGTTTAAACTAGTGTAAATGGTGGATTCTCTGTAACTTGAAATCTTTAAAACATGATTTGAGTACTCAGCAACTAAGCCAGACATTAGGGGTCTATTACAGGAGTGGGTGGGTGAGGTTTGTGGTCTGTGATGTGCAGGAGGTCAGATTAGCTGATCAAGATGCTCCTTTATGGCCTTAAAGTCCACGAGCCTATGACTCCCCAGGGAAGGATGAGCTAGAGTGAAGGGCGTTGTGTTCAGGGCATTTTTTGTTTTCTATATGTTCTGTACTCTCTATATTTCTCATTGCTATTAAGTAAAAAGTAATGGCATTAGAATTCTGTGCAAAGTGTTTGTGCGTTTCATGTGTTACACCTACTGAATCCCAGCAGGTTTACACCTTAAGTGGGATTCTGGGAGGGGTTTTTTAAGCTACAGGTGAGTCTGAGGGGTCGTACTTATTCCAAGGCTTGGGCACTGTGCATGTGTTGCTACTTTCAGGAAGGGGTGCTAAACAGAGGGTCTATACCTGAGATTGTGCCGAGGGACCCTAAGACATGGGCAGTGTCTGGGCTCTATTCAGACTCTGGAGGCTGAAAGCACCCAGGGATTGAGCAGCTGGATTCTCTCACAGCAGTGTGGTGAGTGGCCCTGAGGGGATGCTAGGCTGGATTTCCTCGCCCAACACCTCCTACTGCAGCCCAGCCAGCTGGCCGGGTGAGACAGCGAGCATATGCATAGCTTAGTAAGCATATGGATGGGCAAATCATTGAGCCAGCATCCTGAAGAGGTCAATAGGCACATGCATGGGTGAGTATGCACAAATTGCGACACACACAAAGGCCATGTCTACACTACAAAGTTAAGTCGACTTTATGTAAATCAACATCGAGCCTCTGATTTAAGCAAGTTGATCTTCCGTGTCCACGCTATGCTCATTGTGTCAGTGGAGTGCATCCTCACGAGCAGGGCTTGCATCAACACACAGAGCACTGCACTGTGGGTAGCTATCCCACAGTGCATGTAGCCGAGTGGAATTTTGGGTTGGGCTTGCAATGCCTTATAGGACCAAAACATTTGCGTGGGTGATTATGGGAACATGGCATTAGCCTCCCATGATGCACTTACCTCCCTCCCTAAATCAACAGCAAAAGAAACCTTGCGCCTTTTTGCGCCTTTTTTTGTAAGCCTGGGTTACCCACGCACACACCAAAGCACGATAAGCATGAACCCCTCTCAGCTGTACACTGTTGTTGTGAGTATTACAAACACCTCATGCCTTACCCTGCAGTATTTATACAGCCGATACAGGAGCTGCTGTGTGGAACAATGTGATGCCACACAAACAGCCCTGCAGGAAGTCATAGAGCGGAGCAATTTGCAGTTGCTGGCAACAGTCATGCACCACCTTGACACAGTTGAGTGCTACTTCTGGGCCCGGTAAACAAGCACTGACTGATGGGACCGCATCATTATGCAGCTATGGGATAACGAGCAGTGGCTGCAGAACTTTCAAATGCATAAGGCCACTTTCCAGGAACTGTGTGAAGAGCTTTCCCTCGCCCTGAAGTGCAGCAATATTAAAATGAGAGCTGGTCTGACAGTGGAGAAGCGAGTGGTGATAGCTCTGTGGAAGCTTGCAATGCTAGACTGCTTCCGGTCAGTGGAGAATCAATTCAGAGTGAGTAAATCTACAGTGGGATCTGTTGTGATCCAAGTTTGTCGGGCCATCAACAGACTTTTGCTAAGAAGGGTAGTGACTGTGCAACGTGCAGGACATAGTGGATGGTTTTGCTATGATGGGGTTTCCTGACTGCTGTGGGGCTATAGATGGAATGCATACCCCTATCTTGGCACCTGACCACCTTGCCAAAGAGTAACATAAACCAAAAGGAGTACTTCTCAATGATGTTGCAAGCGCTGGTGGATCACCGGGGCCATTTCACCAATATCAACGTGGGATGGTCAGGAAAGGTCCAGGACGCACACATCTTTAGGAACTCCAAGCAGGGACTTTCTTTCCAGACTGCAAAATAACTACTGGTGATGCTGAAATGCCAATCATAATCCTGGGAGTCCCAGCCTACCTCTAGCTCCCATGGCTCATGAAGCAGTACACAGGCAGCCTGGTCAGCAGTAAAGAGCAGTTCAACCATAGACTGAGCAAGTGCAAAATGGTGGTAGAATGTGCCTTTGGATGTTTAAAAAGTCACTGGCGTTGTTTGCTTACTAGGTTGGACCTCAGTGAAAGCAATATCCCCATTGTTATTGCTGCCTGCTGTGTGCTCCATAATATCTATGAAACAAAGGGAGAAAAGTTTACGGTGGGGTGTGGGGTTGAGGGGAGATCACCTGGCAGCCAATTTTGAGAAGCCAGACACCAGGGCAATGAGAAGAGCACCTCTGTGAGGCTTTGAAAACCAGTTTCAACAATGAGCCCAAGTAATGTGACACTTATGCATGTTGTTCCTTAACAAGCTGTCCCCTTTATTGCATTTTCTCCCCTGCAAACTCCATCCGCCCACACCTGCTGTGTGTCAAATGAATAAAGAGCCTTTTCTTCTCAATCCATTCAGTTTTATTATGCACACAATCACACAGAGACAGCAAAGAATAGTAACATAACTGGGGGCAAAAGGGCTGATAACATTGTGCGGGGAGAAACAAGGACAGCTTGCTTACAGATGCACTGCAATAACAATCAAAGGTGGGCACCTTCTGGTCCTTGTACCCTCCTCTGGTGTTGAGTGCAAGGGATACCAAACTTTCCCCACCTCTGCCCCGCTTCATGGGATGTTTGGAGGAAGAGGATGTGGAACTAGGCAATGATGGCAGAAAGTTCAGCATAGGCTACAGAGGAACTCTAGCATCCAACTGCCTTTCTTGAACCTCAGCCAGATGCCTCAACATGTCTGATTGCTCTTTCATAATTGGCAGCATTTCTTCCTGCATGGCACGCTCTTGTTCCCTACATGCTCTCCTGTCTTCCCTGTCCATGTCCAGGTTCTCAGACAGTGTAATCCTCCATTCTCTGAGCTCTGTCTTGTCACTCTTGGAGGCATGCATTAATTCATTGAACATGTCCTCCCGAGTCTTCTTTTTCTGCCTTCTAATCCGGGAAAGTCTCTGTCCCGGTGTGGAGGATGCCCGATGGACAAGGTTTCAGCTGCAAGGAATACAAAGCAGAAGGGTAGCACTGACAGTGCATACATTGTTTCTGGTGCAAGATTAATTCTTTTTATAAAAAAAAACCCATCCCTCAATGCACTTCCCTACAAGCCACAATGTAATCACAGCCGCTGGCTACTGCAAGAGTCAGTTTGCCACTCCAGCCATGATGAGTAAGGCCACGAGGCATGGGCGAAAGGTCTTGTCCTGCAGCTTTTGTGAAGACATCCTTGGGATCACTGGTTGGAACTTCAGAAAAGCCCCCTTTACCATAGAAACCTGGATGGTGCTTGAGGACAGACACCAGTGTAAAGCTTCCCAGATAGCTTGCTTTTTATAAAAGCAGACCTGGTCCTTATGCTGCAGTGCTGTGTGCTGCAATGATGCCAGCACAGTTTATACTGGAGTGGCACAGAAAAGTGTCCTACTGTGGTGGATGAAATAAGGCAGCCCTTCCCAGAAATCTTCTGCAAAGGATTTCAGAGACCTCCATGAAAGCTTCCTAGAGCTCTTTAAGGAGGATTCCCAGGCCATCCCCATGCATATAAACAGTCTTTTTTGGAGAGCACCCTCTGCATAGCTGGAGTGGCCTCCGATACACACTACACCTACTTTTTTGTTCAGATTAAACATAAAAAATAATAACACATAACCCCTACAGTCTGATTGGAAATATGTATTCACCAGAGATGCCTTCCCTGGCATCATGCTGCACCACTAACTGGTCCTGTAAAGGGATAGGCTCCAGGATTTAAAAAAGTTCTTGGCTGTCAGGGAGAATGGATCCTACACTTGCCTGCCTCACATTCTTCTCCTCCTCTTCCTTGCCAACAATGTCCTCCTCGTTGTTGCTGGAGGTCTCCCAGGGCTCCTGGGAGGTATCCATGGAGCATTTTGGGGTAGTGGTGGGGTCGCCACCCAGAATCACATGCAGCTCCTCATAAAAGTGACATGTCTGTGGGGCAGAACCAGAATGATTGTTTGCCTCCCTTGTCTTCTGGTACACTTGCCGAAGCTCCTATTTTCATATGGCACTGCTGTGTGTCCCTGGTGTAGCCCTTCTTCCCCATGCCCCAACAATCTTGGCATAGATGTCAGTGTTTCTTCTTCTTCTCGATCAGAGCTCTGCCTGCACAGACTCTTCTCCCCACACAGCAATAAGATCCACCATCTCCTGTGTACTCCATGCTGGAGCACGTTTGCAGCCTTGAGCTGTGCTGGCGAGCTCTCCACGCTGATCAAACAGGAAATGAAAATTCAAAAGTTCCCAGGGCTTTAACAGGGGAGCAGCTGTTTCCTGTGTACCTGACTGACATGCAGTGGAGTTGAAAGTGCTCTCCAAAATGGTTACAGCGGAGCACTGTGGGAAACCTCTTGGAGGCCAATTCATTCAAATTAAACAATGCAGCATCTACATTATCCCCATGTCGACCCGTGGATGTGGAATCAAGTGCTACACCTCTCATGGAGGTGGAGTACGGAAGTCAACTTTACAGTTTATTTGCATGGTCTCTGTCTGGTTCTGTGATTGTTCCTGTCTGCTGTATAATTAATTTTGCTGTGTGTAAACTAATTAAGGTGATGGGATATAATTGGTTAGCTAATCATGTTACAATATGTTAGGATTGGTTAGGTAAATTTCAGTAAAATGATTGGTTAAGGTATAGCTAAGAATATTACTATATAAATTAGGGGCAAACAGGAAGTAAATTGGGATTCGAAAATAAGGGAAAAGAACTTGGATTTAAGCTTGCTGGAAGTTCACCCCAATAAACATTGAATTGTTTGCACCTTTGGACTTCGAGTATTGTTGCTCTCTGGAAGACATTGGGGGGAATGCTGTGCTGTCCAGAAAATGATGGGCCAATTTCCTCTGGATACAATTCTCCTGGAACTCCTGCAGTTCTGACAGATGACTTTGCTCCATTATTTGCACATAAAATCAAACTCATTTATTTGTTTCTGTTATAATAACATATTAAACTGCATTAAACTGCATCAAATGGTCTTTGAAATCACCCACATCATGCTCCCTGCATTGTGCTCTCCTGCCCTCCTTCTTCTCCCTCCCCACGCCACAATATCTCCTGCCCACTGCTCTCCTTCATGCTACAAGTTTGGAGAATATTTCCCCTCCATTTTTAGTGTTTGTTTCCTTTTGCTTTAGTTTCTCCTCCTCAAGCTTCCCCCAAAACTGCCTTCTCTCCCAGACTGCCCACCACCACCTATTCCCCACACTGTGCTGCTTTCTCCCCTCTCAATTCTACTATTCAGCTTCTGATTCCACCCTCATCACCATACTATATGAGCGCTTTCCAATGACTGTCACCTGCCGTGTCATTCTCTCTCTCCTCCTGTCCCCCAGAGGAGAATTGGGTGGGCAATGACATGATTTATTTTGTTTTTAAATGTCCATGGTGCTTTGTGTTTATATTGGAAAAGGCCAGTTGGAGAAGTGCACCTGGCACTGAGAGCGGAAGGTGCTGAGGTGTGGGATAGTCTTTAGCTCATGGGGAAGTTCATGCCAATGTCTAGGAATGGCCCCCTGGAAAACTTTGTGTCCTGCACAGTTGAGCTTTTGCCTTACAGTGGACAGCTCTTTGTGCCCAAGGGGCAGAGCTGTCGAGGGGTCCTCATCCTGGAGCTCGAGGCTCTTTTTGATATCCTGGGCACAGGCCATTGAGAGTCTTGAAGATAAGGACCAAGACTCTGACTGCAAGTCACTGTTCTTCAGGAAGCCACAGAAGCCAGTGGCCAGGTCTGATGTGCTCGCAGAAATTGGTGTTACTGAGGAGATGGGTTGCAGTGTTCTGGATCAGCTAGAGTTTCCTAAGCACTTATGGTTTCATGTCCCGGTCTACCGCATTGCTGCAGACCAGTTGAGCAGTGATGGAGACAGGGATAACTGAGGCCACATCATTGTCCATCATGAGGCTCCTCACTGGCCAAAGGTGGTAGAGAGTGTTACTTGCAAAAGCTGCTGTGTGCGAGTTCAGCATCAGTGAGGAATCCAGGAGCCTCTGAAGCTACGGACTGAACTGACCAATTGTGGGTGTGAGTCTTTGACCAAAGGAGACAGTGCTGATGATGCAAACTCCAAGGGCTTTCCTTTGCCCACCAGCTTCACCTGCAGCCAGCCATTCTTCATCCAGGAGCTGATCGTGTCCAGGCACCAGGCCACCTTGGTGGTGGTGGGGTGTGGTTGTATGTGGTGAAGGACAGATAGAGCTGTGTGCAATGTTCTCTCTAATTTTTTATATCCATGTGCAGAATGAATGTTATGTGCACCAATATGGAGGTAATGTGTGGCAGGGGTGGGGCTGAGGGGTTCGGAGTGTGGGAAGGGGCTCAGGGCTAGGGCAGATGGTTGGGGATGGTGTGGTCAGCCAGGATGAGGTTTAGGGTGCAGGAGGAGGCTCAGGGTTGGGGCAAAGGGTTGGGGGTGCAGGGGTGAGGGCTCTGGGGTGGGGCTGGGGATGAGGAGTTTGGAGTGCTGGCAGGCTTCCCCAGGGCTAGGGCCAGATGACTCTCCCCAGCCCTCTCCTTGCTGGCAGCATGGAGTTCCAGGGGAGGGACCCACAGCAGCCCTGCACACCCCAATTTGCTCTCCTCCCCAGTCCACGCCCACCCTCTACCTCTCTCCTCTCCAGGCCCCAGTGGCTGCGTGGCCCTTTATAGCTTGTTGTGCAACCATGCAGCTTAGAGGGTACTTAGGCTGTGTGTCATCTTCATATTTTTGGCAAGGTGTCCTCCTCCTGTGATGTGCTGGCCCCCTTCCTTCCCACACCCCATTGTCCCCCCACCCATGCCATTTTCTTTCCCTCCCCCAGCACCATCCCACACTCTCTCACTCAGTGCCATCACAACACACACCCATACACTCACTACAACACAGCCAGTGCCTCCCAAAAGACACATTCCTTCCCTGCACAAAGTACCCATCCACCCAGAATGTGCACCCAGCCACACACCCTGCTACAGCCTTGCACTGGCCTTTCTGGACTGCCCATACCCAGAGACCACCACACATTCACTGCCCCATTCCCAAACACAGACATCATGCACCCACCACGCCATGCCCACCAGCACACCTATAGCCCCACACATGATACCTCACATCCTCCTCATGTACCGCTGGACAGGAAAAATATTTCTTCATCCTCATGTGAGACGAGTATGTCATCTTCTTCTTTGAGGATACAGAACAGATACATTTATTGAACATTTCTGCCTTATCTCAGCATTATTAACACTTTTGTAATTGGGCCTATACCATTGCTAGAATTTCTTTTGTTCCTAATATACTTAGTGTCTTTAGCTCTTCGAACCATGGATTTTCCCCTGGCTTCCCTTATCAATTTTCTGCACTTCATAACTTCTAATTTATACTATTCCCCATCATGTTTATCTTTTGCTGGTCAGGACTGCCCTCTGTTTGCCCAGATTGAATGTCCTGAGGCCATGGTCCTCAGCAACCACCAGTGTCCAAGGCTGGGCTGGGCTGTGCTCCTTTGCTGGGAGCTGCAAGGACCAGTGGCTCCCTTTGTCTCCAGAGCAGCCCAGTGTTCCCTCTAATTTTTTACATCCAGTGGAATTAGTTTGGTTATGTGCACTGTGGTGGGTTTTGTACCTTGTCAACCCCTTCAGTCAGGGAAGCGAGTGGTAACCCCGCCTCTCTATGCCTATGTCTGTGTGTCCCCCTTCCCCCAGTAGTCACCACAGTGTGACCCAAAGGCCAGGGTCCATATATTGCCTCTCCCTGAGTGGGGTAATGCGACCTAGTAGCCGGAGTCCATGCAATCTGCCCCTAGGGCAGTGCGGCCCAATGGCCAGAGTCTGTCTCATTTCTCTTCCCCTAGTGGGATAGCATGGCCTAGTGGCCAGAGTCCATGCTGCCCCCTTTGGAGGCAAAACAGGGGACAAGTAACTGGGGTCGTCACAAGGGGGCGGTGACCCCTGGTAGGGGGGCCCAGGCCCACCTGACTCCACCGGGCCCCAACCCACGGCCCTGCCAGTGGCGGAGCAGTCTGCCACGGAGTCAGCAGGGAATCTTACCAAAACAGGCTGACCTCATAATGGTGGAAGGTACCACTCCCTTATCTGCCCTGGGTCACTTCCTACCAGTTCTCCAGCAGCAGTAGTTCATATGACATGGGGAACCTGGAGACCCCAAGCACCAGACACTCCTTGGGGTTCTGATGGCATCAGGCCTCTGGTCCAAGTTTCTGGTTCTTCAGCTCTCATAGGTAAGAGCTGTAGCGGCTCCTGGGCTGGAGCCTCTGCCAAGTGTCCTTCTTCCTCGGCAGCCAGCCCTGACGGAGCAGCTCTGCAGGCTTTTATACCTGACTTCCAGTTGGAGCATGCCCAGCAGAGCCTCAGGGATGGTGCTTCCTCTGCTAGGATGGAAGGGTTAACCCTCTCGGTACCAGTGTGGGACTGATCCGCCCCATCACACACCCTCCCCCTTAAAATGGTGGCTGGAGCTTCCACAGAAGTGCCCTCCTCCTGTCTTCCTCTTCCCCCACCTGGGAGAAAAAGTCCGCATTTCCATGGGCCTTATCTGGCCTATGCAGCACTTGAAAGGAATTGGGCTGGAGACACATGTAGCATCGCACGATTCGGTCATTCATCTCTTTCATGTTGTTTATCCAGCAAAGGGGGGCGTGATCAGTCACTAAGAAAAAGTGGTTCCCCAATAAGTCGTACTGCAACATGTCGACTGCCCATTTAACTGTGAGGGCCCTCTCTTCTATGGTAGAGTAGTGCATCTCGTGTGGGAACAGCTTCTGGCAGAGGTACAAAATGGGGTGTTCTCCCCCCCCCCCCATCTCTTGTGACAGTACGGCTCTTTCATAAATATAAAGGGAAGGGTAACCACCTTTCTGTGTACAGTGCTATAAAATCCCTCCTGGCCAGAGGCAAAATCCTTTCACCTGTATAGGGTTAAGAAGCTACGGTAACCTTGCTGGCATCTGACCCAAAATGAACAATGAGGGGACAAGATATTTTCAAATCTGGAGGGGGAAAAAAGGCTTTGATCTGTCTGTGCGATACCTTTGCCAGGAACAAATCAAGGAT
Organism: Caretta caretta; assembly: GCF_965140235.1. Taxonomy (NCBI): domain Eukaryota; kingdom Metazoa; phylum Chordata; order Testudines; family Cheloniidae; genus Caretta; species Caretta caretta. The sequence continues at coordinate 40,908,951 of NC_134213.1, forward strand.
GCAAGCCCTCTAACTCCTGTAAAGTTAGTAAGCAATCTAGCTAGAAAATGCGTTAGGTTTTCTTTGTTTAAATGGCTGGTAAATAAGCTGTGCTGGAGGGAATGTGTACCCCTGTTTTTGTGTCTTTTTGTAACTTAAGGTTTTGCCTAGAGGAATTCTCTATGTTTTGAAACTGATTACCCTGTAAAGTATTTACCATCCTGATTTTACAGAGGTGATTCTTTTACCTTTTCTTTAATTAAAATTAGTCTTTTAAGATCCTGATTGATTTTTCATTGTTCTTAAGATCCAAGGGTTTGGGTCCATGTTCACCTATGCAAATTGGTGAGGATTTTTATCAAGCCTTCCCCAGGAAAGAGGGTGTAGGTCTTGGGGGGGATATTTTTTGGGGGAAAGATGTCTCCAAGTGGGCTGTTTCCCTGTTCTTTGTTTAACACGCTTGGTGGTGGCAGCATAGGGTCCAAGGCCAAGGCAAAGTTTGTACCTTGGGGAAGTTTTTAACTTAAGCTGGTAAGAAAAAGCTTAGGGGGTCTTTCATGCAGGTCCCCACATCTGTACCCTAGAGTTCAGAGTGGGGAAGGAACCTTGACAGCCTCTTGGCTACATTGTGCCTGCAATGGGTTCTCCCTGGCCAGGGTGCCCAGTTTCCGAACCCACTTCCTCAAACGGAGGATATACTGGACCGAGCCTCTGACCCGGGTCTCCTGCTCCTCCCAGGTGTCTCAAGAGGTCTAAGATTCCCCAGGGTTCCCTCCAGTGGAGGAGCTTGAATGGGGAGAACCCGGTGGAAGCTCCTGTACGGCAAAGAGGAAAGCCGGAAGTAACTTTTCCCATTGGCGGGGGGTCATCCTCCATGAATTTCTATAACATCTCCTTCAGTGTCCCGTTAAAACGTTCCACCAGCCCGTCCATCTGGGGATGGTAGACCAAGGTCTTGAGGGCATGAATGTTCAACAATCGGCAGAGCTCTGCCATCAACCTGGAGGTCACATTAGTCCCCTGATCCATTAATATCTTTTGTGGCAACCTCACATGGGAAAATATCTATAAGAGCTCATTGGCGATGACTGGAGCCGTGGCTGTTCGTAATGGTACTGCTTCAGGGTACCGAGTCGCATAGTCGACCACGACCAGGATATATCTATGGTCCGAGCTGCTCTTTTCCAGGGGTCCCACCAGGTCAATCCACTTGAAAGAGTGCCAATCACTGGTAAAGGTACCAGTGGGGCCCTTGGTATCCCCTTTGGACTGGACTTCTGGTATTCCGGACAAGAGGCACAGTAATCCCGGACCTCTTGATGCATGCCGGGCCAGAAGAACCATTGGGCCACCCTTAGTAGGGTCTTTTCTCTCCCCAAATGTCTGGCCCAGGGGACTGCGTAGGCCAGGTGTAGTCCTCCTCTTTGGAACCTCCATGGGACCAACAATTGGCATAACTCTCTCTCTCGTCTCCGGCTCCTGGGCCACTCGATAAAGCAAGTCCTTGTGTATCTCAAAATGGGGACTTTGGGGCCAGTGTTGTAGAGGGTGGGCCTCTCCGGCCCAGCTTGCTGCCAGGCTTGGCTAAGGCTGGGGTCCCCTCTCTGTTCATCCAGGAAATCTCCATCAATATCCAGCCATTCCGGCTCTTCCCCTGTCGGGCTGTTGGCCAGGGTTTGACTTTTCTTGGCTACTTCGAAGCCTCTTGATGTCCCCTCCAAAGGGTTCTGGGGCCCGGTTTGTCCTAATAAACCCAGCCTCCTGTGGCGTACTCTCCCGTTCTTCTCAGGCTGTCTGCTCCACCCACGTATAAGGTCAGCAAAACCCAGCCAGTCGTGCCCCAGAACCACGGGCCACCCCAACTAAGCCACGCACTTCCTGTTGAGCAGCCTCCAGTCACACCCAGATGGTGGGGTAAAATTTCATGTCCCCACGCATACATTGTAACCATATTGGAGCCCCGGTGGGGTGGGAGTGCTCTACCAGTCCTGTGCGGATCACAGTCTGGCTGCACCCCAAGTCCACCAATGCCATGGTTGGAGTTCCCTCCACTCGCACTGGGATCACAATCTTCAGTGGCCCATCCTTCCAGGTGTGTCGGTCCACCGCCAGGACCTGCCCATAATTACAGTCCATGTAGGCAAAGAATCCTGTGGCACCTTATAGGCTAACAGACGTATAGGAGCATAAGCTTTTGTGGGTGAATACCCACTTCGTTGGATGCAACACCCACAAAAGCTTATGCTCCAATACATCTGTTAGTCTATAAGGTGCCACAGGACTCTGCCACTTTTACAGATCCAGAGTAACACAGCTACCCCTCTGATACTTGAGTCCATGTAGGGACACTCTCTCCTGAAGTGTCCCATTTGTCCACACTGGTAGCATCGATCCCGGTTCCCTTCCATGGGTGGGGTGCTTTGTGGTAGGCTCGGTTCCCCTGGTGATTCCTTCTGGCCCTGACACAGGCGTGCCTGAGGGGCCCTGTGTCCTGAGGTTTGTTGGGTACCACATCCTCCTGGCGTGCAACCGGGGGCTTCCCCTTCCTGTCTTAGGCTTCGATCCCTCTGGAGGTTAGTCTCCCCCTCCTGAACTCCTTGTCTTAAGACCCGCCTGCTCCTCCTGCTCGACCGCCATGTAGTCTTCGGCAAGGGACATAGCCTCCGTGAGAGTCTTTGGCCAATGTCGCTGCACCCACTCCTTCCTCCTGGCAGGCAGGATCTGAAGGAACTGCTCCAACACTACAGCCTCAGCCACTTGGCAGCTGGTGCAGCACTTCAGCTCTAGCCACCTCCAACAGAGGTCACGGACCCTCTGGGCTTCTGCCTGTGGTCTGGCCCCCAGCGGATATTTCTCTCAGAGCCTCTGCAGGTACGTCTCCGGATTGATAACTGTCATAAATATAAAGGAAAGGGTAGCCATCTTTCTCTATACAGTGCTATAAAATCCCTCCTGGCCAGAGGCAAAACCCTTTCATCTGTAAAGGGTTAAGAAGCTAGCTGGCACCTGACCCGAATGACCAATGAGAGGACAAGATACTTTCAAATCTGGAGGGGGTGGGGAACAAAGGGTTTCTCTGTCTGTGTGATGCTTTTGCTGGGAACAGATCAGGAAGGCAGCCTCAGAACTTCTGTTAAATTAGTAAGTAATCTAGCTAGAAATGCATTAGATTTCCTTTTGTTTAATGGCTGGTAAAATAAGCTGTGCTGAATGGAATGAATATTCCTGGTTTTGTGTCTTTTTGTAACTTAAGGTTTTGCCGAGAGGGATTCTCTATGTTTTGAATTGGATTACCCTGTAAGGTATTTACCATCCTGATTTTACAGAGATGATCCTTTTACCTTTTCTTTAATTAAAATTCTTCTTTTAAGAACGTGATTGATTTTTCATTCTTCTTAAGATCCAAGGGTTTGGGTCTGTGTTCACCTGTACAAATTGGTGAGGATTCTTATCAAGCCTTCCCCAGGAAAGGGGGTGCAGGGCTTGGGGGAATATTTTGGGGCAAGATGTCTCCAAGTGGGCTCCTTCCCTGTTTTTTGTTTAAAATGCTTGATGGTGGCAGCATACAGTTCAAGGACAAGGCAAAGTTTGTACCTTGGGAAAGTCTTAATCTAAGATGCTAAGAATAAGCTTAGAGGGTCTTGCATGCAGGTCCCCACATCTGTACCCTAGAGTTCAGAGTGGGGAAGGAACCTTGACAGTGCCTGTCTGGTCTAGAATGGCAGACTTAACCTTCTCATATTGCAGTGCCTCTTGCGGGTCAAGATTGCGATAAGCGGCCTGAGCTGGCCCAGTTAAGTACAGGATTAGAATAGTGACCCAGTGTTCAGGGGGCCACTGAGTAGCAGTAGCTACCTGATCAAAACTCACTAAGAAGGTCATCCCCAGGCCCCATCTTTGTAAGACGCACTGGTAGTCCCCCAAGGCCATCCTCGGGGCCCCTTCCAGCTGGGGTGTGAGAAGGACTTGATGCCGTCTTCAACAAGGCTGTTGGAAGAGCTGGTCTTGATTTACTTGCTGCTGGGTGGTCAACTCCCAAATCAGCTGTTGCTGTGATTCTTGTTGCTGGGCCAGCTGCAGTTGCTGTTGGGTAGCCAGTAGCTGTAGCAGCTGCAACTGCTGTTGCTGTTGTTGTGCAACTTGTTGCTGCTGGTTTTCCAGCCGCCATTTCAGGAGCTTCTCGGTCTCCATCCTGTAAGTGTGGGTCCTTCTATCAGGCCATGGTCAGTGCCCATGTTCTCCACCATGTGTGGCTGGTTTTGTACCTCGTCAACCCCTTGAGTCGGGGGGGCAAGTGGTAACCCCGCCTCTCTATGCCTACCTCTGTTTTTACCCTCCTCCCCACCCGGTACTCAGCACAGTGTGGTGCAATGGCCAGGGTCCATATACTGCCTTTCCCCGAGTGGGGTAATGTGGCCTAGTGGCCAGTGTCCATGCAATGTGCCCCTAGGGCAGTGTGGCCCAATGGCCATAGTCCATCTACTTTCCCTTCCCCAAGTGGGATAGTGCAGCTTATCAGCTGGAGTCCATGCAATAAGCCCCTAGGGCAGTGCGGCCCAATGAATCATAGAATCGTAGAATATCAGGGGTTGGAAGGGACCTCAGGAGGTCATCTAGTCCAACCCCCTGCTCAAAGCAGGACCTAATCCCCAACTAAATCACCCCAGCCAGGGCTTTGTCAAGCCTGACCTGAAAAACCTCTAAGGAAGGAGATTCCACCACCTCCCTAGGTAACGCATTCCAGTGCTTCACCACCCTCCTAGTGAAAAAGTTTTTCCTAATATCCAACCTAAACCTCCCCCACTGCAACTTGAGACCATTACTCCTTGTTCTATCATCTGCTACCACAGAGAACAGTCTATACCCATCCTCTTTGGAACCCCCTTTCAGGTAGTTGAAAGCAGCTATCAAATCCCCCCTCATTCTTCTCTTCCGCAGACTAAATAATCCCAGTTCCCTCAGCCTCTCCTCATAACTCATGTGTTCCAGTCCCCTAATCATTTTTGTTGCCCTCCACTGGACTCTTTCCAATGTTTCTACATCATTCTTGTAGTGTGGGGCCCAAAACTGGACACAGTACTCCAGATGAGGCCTCACCAATGTCGAATAGAGGGGAACGATCATGTCGCTCGATCTGCTGGCAATACTACTACTTATACAGCCCAAAATGCCATTAGCCTTCTTGGCAACAAGGGCACACTGTTGACTCATATCCAGCTTCTTGTCAACTGCAACCCCTAGGTCCTTTTCTGTAGAACTGCTGCCTAGCCACTTGGTCCCAATCTGTAGCAGTGCATGGGATTCTTCCTACCTAAGTGCAGGAGTCTGCACTTGTCCTTGTTGAACCTCATCAGATTTCTTTTGGCCCAATCCTCTAATGTGTCTAGGTCCCTCTGTATCCTATCCCTATCCTCCAGCGTATCTACCTCTCCTCCCAGTTTAGTGTCATCTGCAAACTTGCTGAGGGTGCAATCCATGCCATCCTCCAGATCATTAATGAAGATATTCAACAAAACCGGCCCCAGGACCGACCCTTGGGGCACTCCACTTGATACCGGCTGCCAACTAGACATGGAACCATTGATCACTACCTGTTGAGCCCGACGAACTAGCCAGCTTTCTATCCACCTTATAGTCCATTCATCCAGCCCATACTTCTTTAACTCGCTGGCAATAATACTGTGGGAGACCATATCAAAAGCTTTGCTAAAGTCAAGGAATAACACATCCACTGCTTTCCCCTCATCCACAGAGCTAGTTATCTCATCATAGAAGGCAATTAGGTTAATCAAGCATGACTTGCCCTTGGTGAATCCATGCTGACTGTTTCTGATCACTTTTCTCTCCTCGAAGTGCTTCAAAATTGATTCCTTGAGGACCTGCTTCATGATTTTTCCAGGGACTGAGGTGAGGCTGACTGGCCTGTAGTTCCCTGCATCCTCCTTCTTCCCTTTTTTAAAGATGGGCACTACATTAGCCTTTTTCCAGGGAAGGTAAGGGAGTGGGCCAGAGTCCCTTCCCCTAGTGGGATAGCACGGCCTAGTGGCCAGAGTCCATGCTGCCCCCTTTGGGGGCAAAATAGGGGTCAGGTTACTGGGGCTGTCACAAGGGGGCTGTGACCCCTGGTAGGGGGGCCCAGGCCCACCTGACTCCACCGGGCCCCAACCCAGGGCCCTGCCAGTGGCGGAGCAGTCCACCACGGTGTCAGCAGGGAATCTTACCAAAACAGGCTGACCTCATAATGTTGGGAGGTACCACTCCCTTACCTTCCCTGGGTCACTTCCTACTAGTTCTCTGGCAGCAGCAGTCCATTTGGCACCAGAGTCTTTAGGTTCCCCAGCACCAGACACTCCCTGCGGTTCCAATAGCTGTAAGCCTCTCATCCAAGTTTCTGGCTCTTCAGCTCTCATAGGTAAGGGCTATAGTGGCTCCTGAGCTGGAGCATTTGTCAACCATCCTTCCTCCTCCACAGCCAGTCCTGACTGAGCAGCTCTGCAGGCTTTTATACCTGACTTCCAGTTGGAGCATGCCCAGCAGAGCCTCAGGGGCGGGGCTTCCTCTGCTAGGACGGAAGGGTTAAGCCTTTCGGTACCAGTGCAGGGCTGATCTGCCCCGTCACATGCATCACTATGGACGTGATGTGTGACACATCACCTTCATATTAGTGCACATAACAAAATACTTGTGGTAGGGGTTGGGCTAAGGGTTTTGGACTGTGGGAGAGGGCTCAGGGCTGGGACAGAGGGTTCGGGTGTGGGGGGATGAGGGCTCTGGCTGGAGATGTGGGCTCTGGGGTGGGGATGCAGATGAGGGGTTCATGAGGGGGCTCAGGGCTGGGGTAGAGTATTGGGGTGTGGGGGATGAGGGCTCTGGCTGGGAGTGCGGGCTCTGGGGTGGGGCCAGGGATAAGGGGTTTGAGGTGCAGGAGGGGGCTCAGGGCTGGGACAGAGTGTTGGGGCACAGGGGTGTGTGGGCTGTAGGGTGGGGTTGGGGATGAGGGGTTTGGGGTGCAGGTTGCCCCAGGGCTGCGATGGGGAGAGAGGACTCCCCCCAGCCCTCTCTCGCCCCAGCAGCTTGGGGCTGGGGCAGAGGTGCCTCTCCCCAGCCGTAGCAGCTCCGGTGGGGCTGGACTTGGCTGAGGGAGGGGCTCCTCTCTCCCAGCCATGGCAAGTCCAGGATAGGTCTGGCTGGGGCTGGCAGGGAGGGGCGCCTCTCCCCGCTGCAGTAGGTCTGTGCTTTGGCCAGCAGGGGAAGGGGGGGCACCTCTCCCTGCTGCAGCCCTTAACCCCTGCACAGGGCTTAATAGGCATCTGCGCTGCTGTGTGGCCATGCAGCTTAGCAGGAACTTTTCTGCAGGCAGAGGGCTTGGCTGTGCTGCTGAATTTTCCCTGCAGTGCTTATTGCAGATCTCTACTGGCCCTGGAGGCTGTTGTGTGGCCTCAAGGCCACTCCCAGCAGGGGCAGGTTAGCTTGGCCTTCAGCAGTCTGGCCCCTTCTGTTCAGGGATATTCACAGGGAAGGTTATTTCTGCTTAGACGGATAGCATGGGATTCCACCTTCCTGGTCAGTGTACATGGCGGCTCAGACACTGATATGTGTGGGGCCGCGGTGCTGTCACAGTGCTGTGGGGCTGGAGTGTGTGGGGCTGTCACTGCTGGGGGGCTGTGGTGTGTGGGGCTGGTACTGTGCTGAGAACACGGCTCTCCTTGACTCCTTACCATGTTGCCAAACGCTCTCTGTCCTAGCAAACGTTCCCTAACTGTGAGGTCAGCTGTGAAAAGTGAGTGTTATCATAACCTAGAACAGGTGATGATGAGAAAAGTTATGAAAGTGAGACAGATAGAGAGACACGACAGACAGACTGAATTAGACCAAACAAAACGGCCTCCTGAAATAATGCAAGGACTGTGCTAGGATCATGCTGGGTGAACAAGCAAAGTGTGGAACCAGAAATCAGTGAACCAAAATTGGTGTGTTGGAAACTAGGCCTAATTGGTTAACAAAATAATGAGGGGACACAATGTGCCAGCCACCATTACCTTTGCAAGTCTCTCCCTTAGGTAAGAAAAGCTGGCTACTGGAGCAAGCTTCACTACCATATCAGTGTTTTCCCCAGGAATTGAAATTAGGAGGGTGTTCAAATTTACAGGGGGGAGGGCTGATGAGGGGTGAGACCATGAGGGAAAGGTGGGCTGTATGGCACCACAGTAAAAACTGAAAAATGTTTTATGACCATTTTATTAGATTTAACTCATGTTTTAAAATCATCACACATTAAAATTGACTACACAAGCTTTCTATGAAGCACTACATCTATATCACTCTTGGTTTCTTGTAGTTTTGCACAACTCTGTTAATGAACTTCTCTAATACAGGGCATTTATCTTTGGTGGCTTCTCATGTGTCCTGTACATTCAGTCCTTCATAATATACTCATGATCAGGCAAAAGGCGACTTCTCAGAATACAAAATTCTATTCAATGAGGAAAAAGAATACTCAACTGTTGCTGTTGTGACTGGGAGTAGCAAGAGATGAATCTTTCATCCCAGGAAACATAGCACAAAAATTGTGTCGAACCACTAGTGATGATAAAGAAGAAGTTGAAGTCAAATCTTCATTCGTTCACCGTATGACATTTCACTCTGTGTTCAAATTCTCCAGTCTGTCCTGATCACATGGCAGCCCCATTGCTGGTAGTGCCTCACTCCACTCAATGGTCAATGTTTTATAAGACAGGCATCTGTAAAAGCTACGTAGAGGTTGAGTAGAATCCAGAAGTCACTACTGTAGATTTGTAAGAATCAAGTCTGTGTACTTTTTCAGATGGCTTAATACTTCTCCTCTTCACTTAAGGATTCAGTGTAAGTGACTTCATTAGTCAACTTTTGGACCGGAGTCTTTGCTTCTTCCAGTATGTTTTCAGTGGATATCTCTCTAATTGATCCAAGTGTAGCTTCTATTGCTGGACAATTATCTACTACTGTTGTAGCAGATGCCAGGATGCATAGTTTAATGACCCAAGTGGTTTTATCAGTAGACTTACAAGAGGGAGAATGGCAACCTTCTTTGAACAAAAAAACTTCAGAAACAGACTTCAAAGAGAAACAGCAGAACTAAAATTCATTTGCAAATTCAACACCATTAATTTGGGCTTGAATAGGGACTGGGAGTGGCTGGCTCATTACAAAAGCGGCTTTGCCTCTCCTGGAATTGACACCTCCTCATGTATTATTGGGAGTGGACTACATGCACCCTGATCGAACTGGCCCTGTCAACACTGGTTCTCCACTTGTGAGGTAACTCCCTTCTCTTCATGTGTCAGTATATTTATGTCTGCATCTGTAATTTTCACTCCATGCATCTGAAGAAGTGGGGTTTTTACCCACGAAAGCTTATGCTCAAATAAATCTGTTAGTCTTTAAGGTGCCACCAGACTCCTTGTTGTTTTTGTGGATACAGACTAACACGGCTACCTCCTGATAATAGTCTTCTTTGAACTTAGTAGCAAAAGTAGTTCACCAGCCTCACTAAGATCTGTCCCATCTCGGTAGATATTTTCCAAAGCCAGTAATAACAGTTGCAGTAATTTTAAGACAACAGCCAAGGATCGCTCATGAGAAAGCCAGCACGTTTTCCCAGGTTGGACTTCAGTCCCAGAGTATCTTCTGTTTTTTCCCCAGACATTCAGTCCTTTTAGACTCTTGCTGAAAAAAAGAGTATAATGAAGACATTAAATTTAAATTTTATTAATGCCTTGTGACGATTCTGCAGCTTACACTAGTGCTAGCTAGAGTAGATGGTCTCTGCAGTGTGTATAGGAGAGATTAGTATTACACTTTTCTCTGAGCAAAGCTTGTGCTCCATTATGTCTTCCAGAGAATATTGCAGCTCCATCAATTGCACAAGCAGCCATCTATTCAATTTACAAGCATTTAACTCTTCTGAGATGTGGGTTATCACAGATGTCGCCAATTTGTCTTCTATAACATGAACATCTAGAAATGCATCTACTGGCCTACCACTGACATGAAGATAACAGCAATGACCTAACACTTGATGCTCATTTGCATAAGTGCATTCATCAGCCATGTATGCACATTTTTTGAATGTGGTGAGAAAGTTCTTCACTTTTTTAACTGCTGAGTCTTTCACTGTTGCACTGTATGCTTCTAGCCAGTCAGCTGAGTTCCTTTCAGAAAGATAGTGAGCATTTGCTGGTCTTTTTCAGAGCCAATGTCCAGCTTCAGAATTAACAAGTGAGAATGGACACTCTCTCTCCCTTTTTCCTTTTGTATAATAAGAGCCAGAAGACTGCATATTTCGCAACACTGCTGTGAGCCTGTGACCAGACAGCTGAAAGCAATACCCTAAATAGCCCCATGCTTGTCCAAGTTTGCCAGGTATTGGAGGGGCTGTTTGCACAACTCCCCTGGGACTCAGATTGGCATCTCCCACTAGAGACAACCCTTGTGCCAGTGACCATGTCACCTCCCCATTACACAGGGGGTCTTGGCCAGAACATGTGCAGCTGTCCACAGCCTGAGAGCCACAGGAAGCCCATGACAGGTGGGTTCTGCTGCCCTCTCCCCCAGACCTGCCTTCCTGCCCTCTGGGACACCAGTGCCAGCCCTTCCATGCCTTGGGCTCATTTCTCCAACAGGAGGCCCAGGATGCATTTCAGAGGGCAGGAAGGCAGGTCTGTGGGAGAGGGCAGCAGAACCTACCTGTCTCCTGCTTCCCCATGGATGGTGACACAGGCAGTCGCTGAGCCCCCAGCACTCTCCCCCCTGCCCGTCACACCTGCACTGGGCACAGGCAGAGCTTGACGAGCTGCCATCCCGCACACTGCACATGCTCAGTGAAGCAGCTCAGCTCCCTGGCACCTGTGACATGAGGGCACTGGCTCGGAGGGGCACATTCTCAGCCAGGCAATGGCTGAATACATTAATGCCATTAGCTGTGCATAGCCCCCTCCCCCGCAGCCTACAATGGCTCTAACAGTGCAGGCAGCAGCCAGGGTCAGGCTAGCAGCTCCTAATGGATGTGCTCGGGAACCCTCTTAATGAAGGCCACTGATAACTCGCCATTAGAGTCCCTCTGTGACTTACCACACTGTCACTGAAGTGCACGCAAGGAGCCAGCCAGACCTGAGTTCTGGCCTGTCTGTGCACTCTGGGGCACAAGCGAACAGGCTGCCGGGGTGGGCAGAGAAGCTGGCACAAGCCTGTCAGCTGAGCCATAGGAGCTGTGGGGAGCTCTGCTAACAGACATGATGCAAACCTGTCTGCGCCTCAGCAGGCCTGAGCTGACAGATGGGGCGGGATGCTGACAGACAGACAGCATGGGGGTGGGCTCTGCTGACAGATGGACAGAGAGGATGAGTGTCCTGATGATGGACAGGCAGCATAGGGACACGGTGCTGACAGACAGACAGAGATGGCAGGGTTTGCTTACAGACAGTGTGGGGATGGGGTGTGCTGACACATGGACAAAGGGGCCTGGGTGCTGACAGGAGATGGTGTGGGGGTGGGGTATGCTGACAGATGGGGCAGGGTATGCTGACAAACAGATGACGTGGGGGCAGGATGTGCTGACAGATAGACAGGGGGGAGGGGTGTGCTGACGGACAGACAGAGAGGGTGGAGTGTGCTGATGTAACACCGACAGACCCCGGTTGTCGGCCGGGATTGAACCTGGGACCTCTGGAACTTAGTGCATGAGCCTCTACTGCATGAGCGAAAAGCCATGTGGCTCTTACCAAAGGCTGTAGAGCAGACTCATTAATCTCTCTCTCTAAGTGGTCTCGGTGCCACTAGATGGGACAGAACACCACACCCAGGAGGTGTGTGGGTTACACTGACAGCCGGACAGAGGGGCGGGGTGTACTGACAGATGTACAGCGGGGGCGGGGTGATAGATAGATGGACAGAGTGGCGGGATGTGCTGATGGACGGACAGAGGGGGTGGGGTCTGAGAAACAGATGCATAGGGGGTGCTGACAGGCAGTGTGGAAGCAAGTGCCGATGACACTGTGGAGGGGACGCAGAGAAGCGTGGTTGGTCTAGGACCCTCCCGAGGGGTCTGCACCAGTGATGCAGAAGTAGCCCTAGTGGCTGTGAGACCTGAGCCAGGGCTGGGCTCCGGGTCAGCCTGGCATAGCCTGCTAGACCAGGCTCCTGGGCCGCAGGGCCCATGGCCTGCTCTTAGCCCTGTGCCTGCCAGAGCCGGTGGATAAAGAAGCAGGCATGTGAGCAGGCAGGCAGACTGCGCCCCCCTGTGCTTCTCAATCCTATCCACCGCACTTCGGCCCCACACCAGCCCAGGGCCAGCTCCCCAAGCACACGCTCAGCTGCAGCCTGCCATTGCCTGGGCAAGAAAATCCCTGGCTCCATCCTGGGGAGTGGAGAATCCCACCCTTCGGGAGCTGCCATCTCTGGGTTCTGGGGGCCCCTCCTCACCAGTTTGCCCACTGTGCCTGCTGACAGATGCCACAGTGGCCACCATACTCCCTCCCCTAGGAATTCGAGACTGAACCTTTTGGGAATTCATTGACTTCAAATGTCTCCAAGTGTGTTTCCCATACCATTGCAAAGAGCAGAGTAGCCCTGATGCCCTGAAACCCTGCCCACCCCCTTGTCCCCATGCCTGCCTCCCTGACCCTGCCCACTCCCTGCCTACCTGCCATCCTGGCCCCTGCTCCACTGGTATTTTATTTGCTAGTACTCTGCATTTGTGATCCTACAGAATGAGCTGATCTTCCCCCATTGACCTCCACTGAGATTTTGCATTCTGCCCACGTCACACCTAGCCTGTGCTGAGGTCACTGCTGTCTGGCCCAATTCCCCTATAGCTCAGTGTCATTTGGACCATTCTGTTCCTAGGCAAATAAATAATCTTTCCCTCCATTCTCCTGGCAGGGTGTCCCAACAGGGTGAGGAGAAGGGTGTCTGGGAGGCCGGGGGGCCCATTCACACAGCACAGCCCGGCCCATGGCCAGTGCCATGGAGGGCAATTTTGTGTATCTCTTGAGATGGCGATGGTGAGCCACACTAAGAGCAGAGCGCATGTGTCTACTGCTGACGTTCATGCCACAGGGAGCCGTCCTCACAGACACAGGGCAGCAGGGATGACCTTGAAGACCCAGGAGATAAGGAATGGGGTGTGGAGCTGGCGTAGGCAGCCCTGAGCCCGAGCTATCCCAGGCTGCCACACAGCAGAGCAGCCTGGTCACTGGCACTGGGGGCTTCCAGCACAGAGCAGGTGCAGGGGTGTGGGGCTGAAAGCCAACTCTAAGGCAATGAAGTCCCCTCTCTTATAGTGAAAGTAACTGCGCAGCCAAAAGGGACAAAGCCTTTAATATAGGTGCTTCCCACCTCATCCACTGAGCCACACTGCCCGTCAGAAATAATGAGCCAGATCTATATGCTTGGCGATGCTGTCTGCCAAGTGGGGCTCCCCCACACTCCCGCCTTTACAAAGTGCTGAGAACCACAGACCAATGAGTATTATATAAACACAAAGCCTCATTTAACAGACACATTGTACCCAGGAGGCCTGATTCGCAGTGTCCTGCCACAGTCTTTTCCCCCAGCCAGAAAGAGAGCCTAGGGGGACAGAAACAGAGCCCAGTGCTCACCGCTGTCCGGCAAAGAGCATCACATCATGGAATTACCTTATTTCTCACATACGAACATGCTAGAGGCTGCAAGCAGGGAGTGGGCTCTGGGGGACCTTGTGAGGTTAGCTGAGCAGGCTCCACACTCTCAGACCTTTCAATTTGACTCTCATTAAAGAACCGGGAAATTTCCTTGCAAAAACCTTGGTTAAAAGAGATAAGTGTGCTGGGGTTTTTCAGTGGAGTCCTGCAAACACCCAGACACTCACGTCCCTCTTTCCTGCTAGACATTCTGCAAGGAGGGGTCACTGTCCTGGAGACCTGTTGCCATACACCATCCCCACCCTGGCGCACACGCCAGCAGGACAGGCGGGAGGAGGGGATTTGCAATGCCAGAGGTGTCGGTGGGGAGAGCCCAGGGCTCAGATAACAGGGGGCCGTGGATCAGGATTGATGGGCACTGGCAAAGCTGTGTGTGTGGGCAACCCAGAGCTGGGCTAGCAGGGGGCTGAGGATTGGGCTTGAGGGGCAGCAGCAGAGGTGGTGTGAATGTCTTTTTCTGGAGCTGAGCAAAGTTTGTTTCTCCTGGAAGGAGAATGTGGCTCTAACCCAGTCGCGGCAGTAGCCCAGCTTTCCTCTAATGAACTAGAAAATAGTTTCCCTTTAATATTGATTATCCAGGAGTTCGGCTGACAGGGATGTGATTTACATAGAGATGAACCAGTTCTGCACAGCCTCCCGCAGCAGCATGGTGGTGCTGATAGCCCACGTCATACACCTGGGGTGGGCACCATCTGGGACACTACACTCCAGACCGCCCCAGCCACCCTGTGGCTGCTCCACGACCCATGGGACTGCCCCCAGCCACCCCATGGCCACTCTATGACCCATGGGGCTGCCCCCAGCCACCCCACGGTCACTCTATAACCCACAGAACTGCCCCCAGCAACCCCATGGCCGCTCCAGGTACAACTGTAACATATATGTTGTAATAATAATAACTAATAATCACAGCCTGAATTAGGTCCAGTTGGTGAGGCACATGGGCCCGTCTGTCTATCCATCAGTTCGCTGGTGTGTGACACCCAGCTGGAGCAGGTTGGAGGATCTGAGGGTTTCCCAGAGAGGTGTCACCACTGCTGCAGGGTCCCTTCATACCTAAGAATGAACCACACAACCCCGCTCCTCATGGGGGTTGCAGACATGGCACTTTCTCTGCAGATGAATGTCCTAGCCCAGCTGTCCGTTATCTATCCAAGGTCCTCAATCAGCCCCTTCATGACAGTGTCTGTGCACCTCCTGATTCCACAGCGCGTACCCTTATGCAGCCCAGGGGCAGCGGGCAGTATATAAGCCCCAGAACAAATGCTGTCCTGTCCCCATTTACAGAGAGGAACTGATCCACAGAGAGCCAGAGCTATGGGCACCTAATCCCCCATTTAAGCAGCTACACTTAATATTTCAGCCCCACTGACATGCACAACCCCCTGCTCAGCTTAGCCCTGTGGGCACATAAATTCCCTCGGGCCCAGATCAACATAAGAAAATAAGAACAGCCATGCTGGGTCAGACCAAAGCTCCATCTAGCCCAGTGGCCAATGCCATGTGTCCCAGAGGGAATGAACAGAACATATAACCTTCAAGTGATCCAACCCCTGTCACACATTCCCTGCTCCTGGCAAACAGAGGCTAGGACACCATCTATGCCCATCCTGGCTAATGGCCATTGATGGACCTATCCTCCATGAACTACTCTAGTTGTTTTTTGAATCCTGTTATAGTCTTGGCCTTCACAACATCCTCTGGCAAGGAGTTCCACAGGTTGACCATGTGTTGTGTGAAGAAATACTTCCTTTTGTTTGTTTTAAACCTGCTGCCTATTAATTTCATTTGCTGACCTCTAGTTCTTGTCTTATTTACTTTCTCCACACCAGTCATGATTTTATAGACCTGTATCTTATTCCCCCTTAGTCGTCTCTTTTCCAAGCTGAAAAGTCCCACTCATATTAATCTCTCCTCATATGGAAGCTGTTTCATACCCCTAATCATTTTTGTTGCCCTTTTTTAAGCTTCTCCAATTCCAATGTATCTTTTTTGAGGTGGGACAACCACATCTGCACGCAGTATTCAAGATGTGGGCGTACCATGGATTTATATAGAGGCAATATGATATTTTCTGTCTTGTTATCTATCCCTTTCCTAATGATTCCAAACATTCTGTTCACTTTTTTGACTGCCACTGCACATTGAGTGGATGTTTTTAGAGAGCTATCCACAGTGACTCCAAAATCTCTTTCTTGAGTGATAACAGCTAATTTAGACCCCATCATTCTATATGTCTAGTTGGGATTATGTTTTCCAATGTGCATTACTTTGCATTTATAAGCATTAAATTTCATCTGCCATTTTGTTGCCAGGTCACCTAGTTATGTGAGATCATAGAATCACAGAAAATTAGGTTTGGAAGAGACCTCAGGAGGTCATCAAGTCCAACCCCCTGATCAAAGCAGGACCAACCCCAACTAAATCATCCCAGCCAGGGCTTTGTCAAGCCGGGCCTTAAAAACCTTTAAGCATGGAGATTCCATCACCTCCCTAGGTAATACATTCCAGCGCTTCACCACCCTCCTAGTGAAATAGTTTTTCCTAATATCCAACCTAGACCTCCCACACTGCAATTTGAGACCAACTTCAGCTGCTCCTTGTTCTGTCATTTCCCACAACTGAGAATAGCCGAGCTCCATCCTCTTTGGAACCTCCCTTCATGTAGTTGAAGGCTGCTATCAAATCCCCCCTCACTCTTCTCTTCTGCAGACTACATAAGCCCAGTTCCCTCAGCCTCTCTTCATAAGTCATGTGCCCTAGCCTCCTAATAATTTTTGTTGCCCTCCGCTGGACTCTCTCCAATTTGTCCACATCCCTTCTGTAGTGGGGGGGACCAAAACTGGACACAATACTCCCGATGTAGCCTCACCAGTGCCAAATAGAGGGGAATAATCACTTCCCTCGATCTGCTGGAAATTCTCCTACTAATGCAGCCCAATATGCTGTTAGCCTTCTTGGCAACAAGGACACACTGCTGACTCATATCCCACTTCTTATCCACTGTAATCCCCAGGTCCTTTTCTGCAGAACTGCTGCTTAGCCAATCGTTCCCCAGCCTATAGCGGTGCATGGGATTCTTCCATCCTAAGTGCAGGACTCTGCATTTCTCCTTGTTGAACCTCATCAGATTTCTTTTGGCGCAATCCTCCAATTTGCCTAGGTCACTCTGGACTCTGTCCCTACCCTCTAGTTTATCTACCTCTCCCCAAGGTTAGTGTCATCCACAAACTTGCTGAGGGTGCAATCCATCCCATCATCCATATAATTAATGAAGATGCTGAACAAAACCGGTCCCAGGACTGATCCCTGGGGCACTCCGCTTGATACCGGCTGCCAACTAGACATGGAGCCATTGATCACTACCCGTTGAGCCCAACGATCTAGCCAGCTTTCTATCCACCTTATAGTTCAATCATCCAATCCATACTTTTTTAACTTGCTGACAAGAATACTGTGGAAGACCATATCAAAAGCTTTGCTAAAGTCAAGGAATAACAAGCTTCAGGGCTGGTTGCCTCCAGGGGTCAGGAAGATTTTTTTCCTTCCCGATGCATTATTGCGATTTGTTTTGTTTGTTTTCCCATCTTCCGAAGACACACCAAAGATCTGCCACAGCTGGAGACAGGTCACCGACTTGGATGGACCAGTGAGCAGAGGTAGGCAGAGAATCCTCTCTCTAGCTGTGTGGCTGGTGGGTCTTACTCATATGCCCGGGATCTAAGTCAGAGGTGGGCAACCTGCAGCCCGGGGGCCATCAGGGTAATCCACAAGATAGTTTGTTTACGTTGGCCGTCCACAGTTCCCAGTGGCTGCGGTTTGCTGTTCCCGGCCATGGGAGCTATGGGAAGCAGTGGCTAGCACGTCCCTGCAGCCTGCGCTGCTTCCCGCAGCTCCCATTGGCTGGGAACAGCAAACTGCAGCCGCTGGGAGCTGTGGGTGGCTGTGCCTGCAGACAGTCAGTATAAACAAACTGTCTCACGGCCCACCAGCGGATTACCCTGATGGACCGCAGGTTGCCCACCACTGGTCTAAGTGATCAACAGATTTGGGGTCAGGAAGAAATTTCTCCCAGTCAGATTGGCAGGAATCTTGGGCATTTTTTGTCATCCTCTGTAGCATGGGGTGTAGTTGATCTGTTCATCATCTCAACATGTTTTCACTTAATCAGTTCTCTGCCTGTGGTTTACAACAGTTTAATCTTCTGAGGACTGAAATGCTTTGATTTAACTGAACTCACTGGGCTACATAGGGGGTATCTGAGTGCAACGGTACAGCCCGTGATGTGCAGGAGATCAGACTACATGACCTAATGGTCTCTCTGGCCTTCAACTCCATGAAAGTGTGAAAGCATTAGAACCATGACATGGATAATTGGTAACTAACATGACTTTCCCAATATGCACTTAATCCTTGCTGTCACGTCAACCTCAAGAGTTTGCAGCTACGAGGAAGAGTCTTAAAGAGGCTAACAGGAGAGCACCTGGTTTTGATTTTTTTTAAAGTAGCCTGTAGAACTTGAATTTAGAGTTTGAGCTTTGATAGCTGTAAATGTCTGTTCAGAGGATAGTTTGTGTGGGTGTGGGGCCTGTACAAGAAGGATGGCAAAGTATTTTTTGTATGTGTTCTGTGAGTGTTTTTGTACTCTTTGTATTATATGTACATATTTAATATTGGCTGGTGTTAACTTTTTATGCTTTAGCTGGTGAGGTTTTTTTTCAGGTCAAAACAAAGGTTGTTTATGGCATGGTCCATGTGAAGTTTATGGGATAGCCTCTGTCATGTTGATAGGAATACACAGGAGGAAAACCTTAAATTATAATAACCACATTTTTGACTTAGTAGGATATTTTCCCCAATTAGTAACTGTTTTTATTTACTTGTGAATGTTACTTTATCTAGCAAACTTAACTGTAAATTAGCAATGTTTTTTCAGCTGAGAATTTCTCACTATCTTAAAGGCCTTTTTTAGTAACCATGGTCATGGTTCATTATTATTGGTTGTTTGCACTGCAGTAGTGTTGTTAATATGCTGGATTCCACTATAGCATATTATGGAATATATTTCTTAAGCAATGTTTCTCTCTATCTTGTTTTCTAGGCAGCTGCTGACTGTATTCCTTTGTTCCTGGTCACTCATTCTTGCTTTATAGTATAATAAAAAATACAAACATCCTGGCAATATTGTCCAAGAAAAGTGTATGCAGTTACATATACATGTTTGTGCATGCTGCCTGAATGCATACAGACACTGCCATGTCCTTGTCCCCAAATGGTGCATCTCAGCTTTCTAGGAGCTCCTATACTGCCAAGCTCCTAAAGGCTGCAGCAGTTGTAATTTAAGACTAGATTCTCCGCAGAGACCAAGAACCTCAAAGAAGCTGCCTGCTGCTCCATGACCCTGGAACTGGTTCTACACCAGCCCTGCCACAGATTAGAGCAGGCTCAAGCCTTGGCTGACTGTGAGCTGCAATGATCTGTCTGTCCTCTGGAGTCCACCAGAGCACAGTTCACTTTGGCCATGCACACTCCCCTTGTCCAACCATCAGACACGCCCTGCATAGGGGGTTGGACACAGAGTGGGCGGTGCAGGAGCCGGTTAGAGTAGTTCTACGACAGCAGGTGACTCTTCCTGGCTGGTGGGATCACTACATGAGGAGAACCGGCTGCTGTCCTGTTGTTCTGTGTAGCCCTTGGCTTTGGGGAACTCCTAAGCTTGACAGCCGAGGGTTCCATAGGAGTGTTTTGGAGGGGTAGGGATCCAAACCCCAAGGCAGAGCTGAAGTGGACAGCTGGCCCCTGTTTCTGTACTGTGCCAAAACAAACCTCAGCTCTGAATCCCCTTGCGCATGGGGTTGAAATATAGAGCTCGGTCCAAAGTGCTGCATATTTAGACTTGTGGAAGAAAAGTGGGATTCCTTTTGTATAACATTCTATTGTGTTATTGTGGCTAGACCAATCATCTCCCTAGAGCAAACAGCAGGTCACTAGGAAGCTGATTTTCACCTCCATTGTAACTCTAATAAAAAATCTTTTTAATTCAAAATGTTGATGTTAACTCTCAGCTGAAGGAGAGTTTTTGCTGGAATTTAGATGGAAATGGAACAAACACTTTTCCAGATAAAGAGAGTTGGAAATGAACCTTGTGTTGAATCTTTGTGAAACCCTCTATCATTCATTAGTCTCACGCCATGTTGAAAACAGAAGCAAACTCTGGCCTCAGGGTTGATTTGGTAAGTAGCTCCCATCACTGACTTGTGAACAGCCTAGTTTTCATGCACCCTGTGACCCAAGAGACAGGCCTGGGCAGGTCTACACTACTTCCTAAGTTGAGGTAACTTACGTTACTAGAGTGCTCTCCCGTCAGCATAGGGCATCTTCACCAGACATGCTACCATTGCAGCCACATTGCCGCAACTGTGCCAATAGTGCTTCTAGTGTAGACCTGCCCTTGGAAATAGCATTGTTCAAACCTCTACATGAGTTCCTGACACTTAAACTACAGAAGGACACCCTCAAACCATCCCCCTATGCCAATGAACCACAATATTGCCTTTCCCAGAGCACTGGGGGACATAACCTGCTGGAAATTTGTGGATGATACTAAACTGGGAGGAGTGGTAGATACGCTGGAGGGCAGGGATAGGATACAGAGGGACCTAGACAAATTGGAGGATTGGGCCAAAAGAAATCTGATGAGGTTCAGTAAGGATAAGTGCAGGGTCCTGCACTTAGGACGGAAGAACCCAATGCACAGCTACAGACTAGAGACCGAACGGCTAGGCAGCAGTTCTGCGGAAAAGGACCTAGGGGTGACAGTGGACGAGAAGCTGGATATGAGTCAGCAGTGTGCCCTTGTTGCCAAGAAGGCCAATGGCATTTTGGGATGTATAAGTAGGGGCATAGCGAGCAGATCGAGGGACGTGATCGTCCCCCTCTATTCAACATTGGTGAGGCCTCATCTGGAGTACTGTGTCCAGTTTTGGGCCCCACACTACAAGAAGGATGTGGATAAATTGGAGAGAGTCCAGCGAAGGGCAACAAAAATGATTAGGGGTCTGGAACACATGACTTATGAGGAGAGGCTGAGGGAACTGGGATTGTTTAGTCTGCAGAAGAGAAGAATGAGGGGGGATTTGATAGCTGCTTTCAACTACCTGAGAGGTGGTTCCAGAGAGGATGGTTCTAGACTATTCTCAGTGGTAGAAGAGGACAGGACAAGGAGTAATGGTCTCAAGTTGCAGTGGGGGAGGTTTAGGTTGGATATTAGGAAAAACTTTTTCACTAGGAGGGTGGTGAAACACTGGAATGCATTACCTAGGGAGGTGGTAGAATCTCCTTCCTTAGAAGTTTTTAAGGTCAGGCTTGACAAAGCCCTGGCTGGGATGATTTAATTGGGGATTGGTCCTGCTTTGAGCAGGGGGTTGGACTAGATGACCTCCTGAGGTCCCTTCCAACCCTGATATTATATGATTCTATGATTCTATGAATGAGACCCTGTGATCTCACCTCCTCCACTGGAACAACTAGCCTGGAATGTGAACCCAGTGTCCCTGCTCTCACATCTGCCCTGGCAAGTGAACCTTCCCCCACCTTACTTCTTCAACACCTTTCCTCTTTTTCTCCTTTTGTGGCCAAGAGCCTGCTTTAGCCAGGCAGGTCAAACCCCTGGTTGCAATGCTGCTGGAAATAAGGGCTCAGCTCAAAACAGCACCTTAGTCCAACATTTCTAAGCCTTTACCATGTCACAGAGCTGCCAAGAAAAGCATGTGCTGGGTTTATCATCTTCCAGCAACTACCCTGCATGTAGCAGTGAGAGGGAAGCAGCATTTTTTTCCCCTTTCCCACCCTACTCTTGTTTCCTGCGTGAACCTCTGCCTGCCTCATCTCATGGAAGCTACAATTCTTACAAATCTGCAGCTGCCACTACGTTCTCTGTCCCAAGGGCTCTTCACACCAGCTGCAGGACTACGGAGGAAAGGACTGTCCCTTTAAAAGATTATTTACGTTAAAATGGGGGAAATTATTCAACTGAAGTTTTAATTAACTTTGCTCTTCACATGCTGTTTTCCTCCCTTCTCTTTAGATCTGTATCGAGCTGGCTCAAACCCTGTTAGGGTGCTTATTTGCAATGGACAGGAGCCAGCTCTAATTTAGGTAAACATGGTGCCACAATTAATTGTTTAATGTCAAACCAGGATTCTAAAACACCTTAACCCCTTCAAGACCAAAATCCCTTCTCTGCCCTCAGCTGGCTCTGGACTGATAAATGCCCGGTATCATTGGCACAGCTATTCTTCAGTGTTACAGAGCAACCACTGCTTAAATGCTGCTTTGGGCTAGAAATTTCCCATCACCCATGTGAGCCTGGCAGTGTGAAACAATGAGCACAGGAAGGAGCTGAGTGGAAAGCACAGAGGCCAGAGCTCAGTTTTAGGCAAATTCCTGACTTTATGCAACTTGACTTCTGTGCTGAAGGAATCAAAACCAACACTCTCCTCCTGGAAAACTTCTCCACAGCTTTCTGGGCGTCAGTGAATATTGGATAACAGACTTCAAAGGAAACAGGAAAATGCTGAGATGGACCAACAAGGCAAACTGTCTCCCCAGGCCTGTATCCAGACATCTCTATCAGCTGTATTGAGCTGACAGTGGAGGGGGAACAACCCTGGAACAGCTTGAGTCATATTCTCTCCCAGCAGTCCTCCCCCTTCTGGAAAGCAGGGCCCTCCCAGAAAGAAGCAGCACTTCCGCTGTTCCTCCACTCCTGCCTCTGCCTCTCCCTGCCTGGGGACCTCCCTGGCTTAGCTACTCCATATACAGGGGGCCCAGCCACCCCATGTGACCAAGCAACTTGGGGGCGTGTGACGCTGCATACCCTCCCCACGTGTGGCCTCTGCTCTTTGCCCCTGAGGATCCAGCCCAAGGCCAGCGCCTCCCTCGGCTGCCTGAGAAAACAGCATGCCTCACATTCAAAGCACATGGCCTGCCCACCTAGCATGTATGGTTGCAGGGCCTCTGCCTTCCTTCCTCTCCAGCTCTGACCCTGTGTGTCTCACTCCTCTGTTCTAATGCCCTCTAGCTGCTGTCTGCTCACCTGTGCCTCCCTCCCATCACACCAAAATCCTCTCCCGAGATTCCAGGTGCTTTTCCCTCCTGTAGGCAGGGGAGGAAGACCTGACTCCCCCCACCACTACACAGGAGCTGACATGCTGCAACTCCCTGCCCTGCCAGGTCTCACACTGTTCCTCCGCCTGCAGCGCTGCAGGATGGCCCCTCGCTCTGGGACACTCAGGCAGGGAGCCCTGGTGAGTTGTCTGGTAAGAGCATTAGAGAGTGAGGCCCAGCCAGGCAGGCTGCAGGAGAGAGAAGCAGTCATGCCCCTTATTAACCCTGTGATTTTGTGCTGTCTATAAAGTACATTTATAGTGACATACTTAGTAACCCAATTAATACTCCACTACTGAGATTTTCATGTAACTGATCCCAGACTGTACACGCTTGTTGCAGTGTTGTAAATGCCTTAGCACTGGCCTATTGACCTGTATGGCCATGGCCTGTCCCTGCACACAGCTCCACCCCCTCATGCCCTCCTCAGGAGTGCCCCCTCCCTCAAGTCACATGCCACCACCCTCTTCCCACATGGTACCTGGCAGCTTCCCCAGGCTGCTCCGCATTTCCTCGAATCCCCCTGGACGTCATTAGCCACTGCTGTGTACATGGTGCGATGAGAAAGCAGCCATGGTATCAAAGGGAAATAAAGGTTGAAAGGAATGAGGCTGTGATGCCTTTCATAGATTCATAGATATCAAGGTCAGAAGGGAAGATTATGATCATCTAGTTTGACCTCCTGCACAACGCAGGCCACCGAATCTCACCCACCCACTCCTGCGATAAACCTCTCACCTATGTCTGAGCTATTGAAGTCCTCAAATCGTTGTTTAAAGACTTCAAGGAGAAGAGAATCCTCCAGCAAGTGACCCATGCCCCATGCTGCAGAAGAAGGTGAAAAACCTCCAGGGTCTCTTCCAATCTGCCCTGGAGGAAAATTCCTTCCTGACCCCAAATGTGGCGATCAGCTGAACCCTGAGCATGTGGGCAAGATTCACCAGCCAGATACCCAGGAAAAAATTCTCTGTAGTAACTCAGATCCCACCCCATCCCTGGAAAGGTTTCACATTAATGATGTGGAGGGTGTGGGGTCAGCTGGAGGGAACTGAAATAGCTTGACTGCCTCATGGCTGGAGGGCCACTGGGAGCCAGATGCTGCTCCCCAGTCTGTTGCCTCGTGCTACCACCTCGGCCATGCTGGAGAACTCAGGAAACAATCCTTGGCTGCACAAAGCTGAGTGCCAGCTGAGGGCTCGAGGCCCCTGCAAACCATCACGCACCTGCTCAACCCTAAAGTGAAGCCACCCAAAGCAGCATCCAGGGCATGAGGGCTGGAGGCCGACTGGACGTTCCAGCCCCCGGGAGGATGGGTGCCACCTGGATGTGCCAGGATATGGAGGCTGGATATTGCCTGGTAGGGTTGCGAACTTTCTAATTGCACAAAACCGAACACCCTTGCCCTGTCCCCTTCCCCAAGGCCTCTCTCCTGCCCTGCCCCTTCTCCAAGGCCCCACCCCCACTCACTCCAGCCCCCCCATGACATTGCACCCCATAATGCTTTATAGAAATATGCTTATGAGTGTAAATATGACATAACTGGAATATGTTTTATGCTAGATATGCCATGTAACATATCTTTGCAAAGGCTATGATCTACTGAATATATTCATCCTATTTATATGCAAGTATCATTTTTATATCTGAAGTTATGAGTGCTGGCTCTATGTTTGTATTTAAAGTGTTTGCTGTTGGAAGCACATAAGGCAGATTTGATCAACATAGTGTGAAGGGGTTATTCAAGTAATTGGGAGTACTTAACTAGCAATGGACTTTGGGAGATGCCAATCCACATCTGAGCTTTCCTGGAAATGTTCAAACTAACATGTAAACAATGGTGTTGGCCTGCAAAAAGCTGAATCATTCATAGACATGTGACTTGCCCAGGTGGCTACAGACTCCATCTTGTTGCTGTGATCTTGCATAGGAGAACAAAGGGGTTTCCGCCCACAAGAGAAAGAATATAAAAGGCCCTGGAAACCCTTCCATTTTGTCTTCAGCTGGCTCAAAAGATAGCCTCTCCACCACAAAGAGATGTCTGAAAGAAACTGGAACAAAGGACAGTAACTACAGGGGTGTGAGTGATTGCTGGACCCAGATGAAGAAGGAGTCTAGTCTGTGAAAGAAGCTTATTGGAACATCTCTGAGGGTGAGATTTACCTGTATTTAGTTTCCTACTGTATTAGGCTTAGACTTGAGTGTTTTTGTTTTATTTTGCTTGGTAATTTACTTTGTTCTATCTGTTATTACTTGGCACCACTTAAATCCTACTTTTTATACTTAATAAAATCACTTTTTGCTTATTAATTAACCCAGAGTAAGTATTAATACCTTGGAGAGCAAACATCTGTGCATATCTCTCTATCAGTCTTTTAGAGGGTGGACAATTTATGAGTTTACCCTGTATAAGCTTTATACAGAGTAAAACAGATTTATTGGGGGTTTGGATCCCATTGAGAACTCAGTGCTAGAGACAGGAGCACTTCTTAAGCTGTTTTCAGTTAAGTCTGCAGCTTTTGGGGGACTTGGTTCAGACCTGGGTCTGTGTTGCAGCAGGCTAGCGTGTCTGGCTCAACAAGACAGGGTACTGAAGTCCCAAGCTGCCAGGGAAAATGGCCTCAGAGATAGTCTCAGCACATCAGGTGGCAGTCCCTGTTAGAGAGCTTATTCCTTCACTCTCCCAGTTCCCTGGTCCTTCTCGCATGAACAGAAAGCAACAATACCCGAAGTCCAAAGGTGCAAACAATTCAATGTTTATTGGGGTGAACTTCCAGCAAGCTTAAATCCAAGTTCTTTTTCCTTATTTTCGAATCCCAATTTACTTCCTGTTTGCCCCTAATTTATATAGTAATATTCTTAGCTATACCTTAGCCAATCATTCTACTGAAATTTAACTAACCAATCCTAACATATTGTAACATGATTAGCTAACCAATTACATCCCACCACCTTAATTAGTTTACACCCAGCAAAATTAATTATACAGCAGACAGAAACAATCACAGAACCAGACAGAGACCATGCAAATAAGCAATAGCAAAGTGGGAACTATATTGACAAAACAATACAGAAGTGAGGATTTCACAACTACATCTAAAAAGACATAAGGGTTTCCCAGCTGTGTCTATTGATAAGTGAGTTCTTACCAAACAGAAAACTATCAACCTAAATTTCCTTTTACATCTTCTAGGCTCTTCCCTTTCTCTGGAGGTGATAAGATCAGATCACCTTCCTAACAGCCCCATATTGACTAGTTTGGAATGTGAGGATGTTGTTAGGATATAGATATTCAGGCCTGTCTGCAAAGGCCTGTACTTTAAGAATTTAGGTGTATTCTTATTACTTGGCTAGTTATAGAGGTATAAAAGAGAGAATCAAAATCACTGTCTGCCGGTGTAAGGGCCTTCTCTTACTGTGACAGTCTGAGGCCCTGTTCTTAGGCTAAGACCTTTGACTAAGCAGCAGAGGCAGCCATAAGCTGGGAAGCGAACAGTCACATCCTCACATTCCAAACTAGTCACATTGAAATCAGGTGCTATTGGGCTGTTAGGAATACAATCCTGTCCTGATAATGGCTATCGCCTCCAGAGAAAGGGAAGTGCCTAGAAAATGTAAAAGGAAACTTAGTTTGATAGCATCCTGTCTGGCAAGAACTCACTTATCAATAGCTGGGATGTGAAATCCTCACTTCTGTATTGTCTTGTCATTACAGTTCCCACTTTGCTATTGTTTGTCTGTATAATCTCTGTCTGGTTCTGTGATTGTTCCTGTCTGCTGTATAATTAATTTTGCTGGGTGTAAACTAATTAAGGTGGTGGGATATAATTGGTTACATAATCATGTTACAATATGTTAGGATTGGTTAGTTAAATTTCAGGAAAATGATTGGTTAAGGTATAGCAAAGCAGAACTCAAGTTTTACTATATAGCCTGCAGTCAATCAGGAAGTGAGTGGGTGTGTGTGTGTGGGGGGGGGGAAATGGGAACAGGGAATGTGGGTAAGGAAATTGGAATCATGTTTTGCTAAAGGGGGAAATGGGAACAGGGAATGGGGGTAAGGAAATTGGAATCATGTTTGGCTAAGGGCAGGAATGGGAACAAGGACACAGGTGTAAGGCTCTGTGGTGTCAGAGCTGGGAAGGAGGACACTAAGGAAGGAAACTGGAATCATGCTTGCTGGAAGTTCACCCCAATAAACATCGAATTGTTTGCGCCTTTGGACTTTGGGTATTGTTGCTCTCTGTTCATGCGAGAAGGACCAGGGAAGGAAGCGGGTGAAGGAATAAGCCCCCTAACAGATGTGATCGTTCGCTTCCCAGCTTATGGCTGCCTCTGCTGCTTAGCCAAAGGCCTTAGCCTAAGAACAGGGCCTCAGACTGTCACAGTAAGAGAAGGCCCTTACACAGATTCTTTCTTGTATACCTCTATTACTAGCTAAATGATAAACATATACCTACATTTTTAAAGTATAGGCCTTTACAGGCAGGCCTGAATATCTATATCCTAACAGTCCCCAGGAGGTCTCTGTGACCCAACCCATCACACCTCCCTCTGTCACTCACTCTCCCACACCCTCACTCACTTTCACTGGGCTGGGGCAGGGGGTTGGGGTGTGGGAGGGGATGAGGGCTCTGGCTGGGGGTGCAGGCTCTGGGGTGGTGCCAGGGATGAGGAGCTTGGGGTGAAGGAGGGGGCTCCAGGCTGAAGCCAAGGGGTTTGGAGTGAGAGAGCGGGCTCAGGACTGGGGCAAGGGGTTAGGGTATGGGAGGGGGTGCAGGATGTGTGCTCTGGGAGGGGGCTCAAGGCTGGGGCAGAGGGTTGGGGTGTGGGCTCTGGGAGGGAGTGAGGGTTCAGTAGGGGGTTCCAACCTGGGGCCAGGCCAGCCAGGAGGCGCTAACCTCAGGTGGCTCCCAGTCAGTGGTGCAGTGGGGCTAAGGAAGGCTACCTGACTGCCCTGTCTCCGCACGGCTCCTGAAAGTGGCTGGCATGTTCAGTTCCTAGGCGCAGGGAAGGCCAGGCAGCTCCGTGCCCACAGGCGCAGCCCCCGCAGCTCCCATTGGCTGTGGTTCCTGGCCAATGGGAATTGTGGAGCTGGCGCTTGGGGCAAGGGCAACGCGCGGAGCCCTCGTGGCTGTCCCACGCCTAGGAGCCAAGCATGCTGGCAGCTTCTGGGAGCTGCGCAGAGCCAGGGCAGGCAGGAAGCCTGCCTTAGCCCTGCTGCGCCACTGACCAGACTTTTAATGGCCTGGTCAGCGGTACTGACAGGGAACCACCAGGGTCCCTTTTCCACCGGGCGTCCCGGTCGAAAATCAGACACCTGTCAATACTATTGCAACCGAGGCTGCTGAGGGAATTCACTGATGTGATTGCAGACCCATTGGCCATTATCTTTGAAAACTGGTGGTGATTGGGGGAAGTCCCAGACAATTGGAAAAAGGCAAATATGGTGTCCATCTTTTTAAAAGGGAAGAAGGAGAACCCGAGGAACTACAGCCTCATCTCATTCCCTAGAAAATCATGGAGCAGGTCCTCAAGGAAGTCATTTTGAAGCACTTGGAGGAGAGGAAGGTGATCAGGAACAGTCAACATGGCTTCACCAAGGGCAAGTCATACCTGAGCAACCTGGTTGCCTTCTATGATGAGATAACTGGCTCTGTGGATATGGGGAAAGTGATGGATGGGATATATCTTGACTTTAGCAAAGCTTTTGATATGGTCTCCCAGAGTATACTTGCCAGCAAGTTAAAGAAGTATGGATTGGATGAATGGACCATAAGGTGCATAGAAAGCTGGCTAGATTGTCGGGCTCAATGGGTAGTTGGCAGCCAGTATCAAGCAGAGTGCCCCAGGGGCCAGTCCTGGGGCCAGTTTTGTTCAACCTCTTTATCAATGATCTGGATGATGGGATGAATTGCACCCTTAGCAAGTTTGCAGATGACACTAAGCTGCGGGGAGAGGTAGATATGCTGGAAGGTAGGGATAGTGTCCAGAATGATCTAGACAAATTGGAGGATTGGGCCAAAAGAAATCTGATGAGATTCAACAAGGACAAGTGCGGAGTCCTGCACTTAGGAGAGAAGAATCCCATGCACCACTATAGGCTGGGGACTGGCTAGCTAAGCAGAAGTTCTTCAGAAAAGAACTTGGGGATTACAGTGGACGAGAAGCTGGATATGAGTCAGCAGTGTGCCCTTGTTGCCAAGAAGGCTAACAGCATATTGGGCTGCATTAGTAGGAGCTTTGCCAACAGATCAAGGGAAGCGATTATTCCCCTCTATGCGGTACTCATGAGGCCACATCTGGACTATTGCGTCCAGTTTTGGGCCCCCTGTAATGATGCAGCCTCTGGCAGGACACTACTGAGAGTATCAATTCAGGACAAATTGCTTAGACCAGGGCAGTCACAACCCAAGGCTGGTGTTCCTTTACTACTAAGGCACACCAAACCAGCCAAACAGAGAGGACTTCGGTTTTACCCTACTGGCTAACCAGAAGTCATACTAGCAATTCCCTCAGACACTCCAGTTTCCCAGTATCACCACCAGCACCACTCCTTATGGGGCTGAATGGTTATGAAAACCAGTACCCCAGTAAAAGAAAAAAGGTTCCCCCAATCCCAAAGGACCAAGCCCCAAACCTAGGTCAATATACAAGTCAGATCTTGCCCACAAATCACGTTGTTGCCAATCCTTTAGAATCTAAAATCTAAAGGTTTATTAATAAAAAGAAAGAAATATAGATGAGAGTTAAAATTGGCCAAAGTATTCAATTACATACAGCAATGGCAAAGTTCTTGGTTCAGGCTTGTAGCAGTGATGGAATAAACTGCACACTCAAATCAAGTCTCTGGAGTACATCCACAGATTTGGATGGGTCATTCAGTCCTTTGTTCAGAGCTTCAGTGTAGCAAAGTTCCTCCAGAGGTAAGAAGCAGGATTGAAGACAAAATAGAAAAGATGCAGCTGCCTTTTATAGTCTCTTGCCATGTGGCCTGTGCTTCCTTTGTTCCAAACACAAGCTGCCCAGCACATGGCTTGAAAGCCTTAGAGTCCCACTGAGAGTTACCAAAAGAAACTACAGCATTTGCTCAAGAAACTCCCTGAAAAAGCACAAGATCAAATCCGCACAGACACACCCCTGGAGCCCCGACCTGGGATATTCTATCTATTACCCAAGATCCATAAACCTGGAAATCCTGGGCGCCCCATCATCTCAGGCATTGGCACCCTGACAGCAGGATTGTCCGGCTATATAGACTCCCTCCTCAGGCCCTACGCTACCAGCACTCCCAGCTACCTTCAAGACACCCTGACTTCCTGAGGAAACCACAATCCATCGGTGATCTTCCTGATAACACCATCCTGGCCACTATGGATGTAGAAGCCCTCTACACCAACATTCCTCACAAAGATGGACTACAAGCCGTCAAGAACACTATCCCCGATAGTGTCACGGCTAACCTGGTGGCTGAACTTTGTGACTTTGTCCTTACCCATAACTATTTTACATTTGGGGACAATGTATACCTTCAGATCAGCGGCACTGCTATGGGTACCCGCATGGCCCCACAGTATGCCAACGTTTTTATGGCTGACTTAGAACAACGCTTTCTCAGCTCTCGTCCCCTAACACCCCTACTCTACTTGCGCTATATTGATGACATCTTCATCATCTGGACCCATGGAAAAGAAGCCCTTGAGGAATTCCACCATGATTTCAACAATTTCCATCCCACCATCAACCTCAGCCTACACCAACCCACACAAGAGATCCACTTCCTGGACACTACAGTACTAATAAACGATGTTCACATAAACACCACCCTATACCGGAAACCTACTGACCGCTATTCCTACCTACATGCCTCCAGTTTTCACCCTGACCACACCACACGATCCATCGTCTACAGCCAAGCTCTGCGATACAACCGCATTTTCTCCAACCCCTCAGACAGAGACAAACACCTACAAGATCTCTATCAAGCATTCTTACAACTACAATGCCCACCTGCAGAAGTGAAGAAACAGATTGATAGAGCCAGAAGAGTTAGATAGGCCTAACAAAGAAAATAACAGAACGCCACTAGCCGTCACCTTCAGCTCCCAACTAAAACCCCTCCAAAGCATTATTAAGGATCTACAACCTATCCTGAAGGATGACCCAACACTCTCACAAATCCTGGGAGACAGGCCAGTCCTTGCCTACAGACAGCCCCCCAACCTGAAGCTAATACTCACCAACAACCACATACCACACAACAGAACCACTAACCCAGGAACCTATCCTTGCATCAAAGCCCGTTGCCAACTGTGCCCACATATCTATTCAGGGGACACCATCACAGGGCCTAATAACATCAGCCACACTATCAGAGGCTCGTTCACCTGCACATCCACCAATGTGATATATGCCATCATGTGCCAGCAATGCCCCTCTGCCATGTACATTGGTCAAACTGGACAGTCTCTACGTAAAAGAATAAATGGACACAGATCAGATGTCAAGAATTATAACATTCCTCAACCAGTCGGAGAACATTTCAATCTCTCTGGTCACGCGATTACAGACATGAAAGTTGCAATTCTTCAACAAAAAAACTTCAAACCCAGACTCCAGCGAGAAACTGTTGAATTGGAATTCATTTGCAGATTGGATACAATTAATTTAGGCTTGAATAGAGACTGGGAGTGGCTAAGTGGATGGGAATCTGGGAGGCAGTGACCATGAGTTGGTTGAGTTCAGGATCCTGACGCAGGGAAGAAAGGTAAGCAGCAGGATACAAACCCTGGACTTCAGGAAAGCAGACTTCGACTCCCTCAGGGAACGGATGGCCACGATCCCCTGGGGGACTAACTTGAAGGGGAAAGGAGTCCAGGAGAGCTGGCTGTATTTCAAGGAATCCCTGTTGAGGTTACAGGGACAAACCATCCCTATGAGTCGAAAGAATAGTAAATATGGCAGGCGACCAGCTTGGCTTAATGGTGAAATCCTAGCGGATCTTAAACATAAAAAAGAAGCTTACAAGAAGTGGAAGGTTGGACATATGACCAAGGAAGAGTATAAAAATATTGCTCGGGCATGTAGGAATGATATCAGGAGGGCCAAATCGCACCTGGAGCTGCAGCTAGCCAGAGATGTCAAGAGTAACAAGAAGGGTTTCTTCAGGTATGTTGGCAACAAGAAGAAAGCCAAGGAAAGTGTGGGCCCCTTACTGAATGAGGGAGGCAACCTAGTGACAGAGGATGTGGAAAAAGCTAATGTACTCAATGCTTTTTTTGCCTCTGTTTTCACTAACAAGGTCAGCTCCCAGACTGCTGCGCTGGGCATCGCAAAATGGGGAAGAGATGGCCAGCCCTCTGTGGAGATAGAGGTGGTTAGGGACTATTTCTAAAAGCTGGACGTGCACAAGTCCATGGGGCCGGACGAGTTGCATCTGAGAGTACTGAAGGAATTGGCGGCTGTGATTGCAGAGCCATTAGCCATTATCTTTGAAAACTCGTGGCGAACGGGGGAAGTCCCAGATGACTGGAAAAAGGCTAATGTAGTGCCAATCTTTAAAAAAGGGAAGAAGGAGGATCCTGGGAACTACAGGCCAGTCAGCCTCACCTCAGTCCCTGGAAAAATCATGGAGCAGGTCCTCAAAGAATCAATCCTGAAGCACTTGCATGAGAGGAAAGTGATCAGGAACAGCCAGCATGGATTCACCAAGGGAAGGTCATGCCTGACTAATCTAATTGCCTTTTATGATGAGATTACTGGTTCTGTGGATGAAGGGAAAGCAGTGGATGTATTGTTTCTTGACTTTAGCAAAGCTTTTGACACGGTCTCCCACAGTATTCTTGTCAGCAAGTTAAGGAAGTATGGGCTGGATGAATGCACTATAAGGTGGGTAGAAAGCTGGCTAGATTGTCGGGCTCAACGGGTAGTTATCAATGGCTCCATGTCTAGTTGGCAGCCGGTATCAAGTGGAGTGCCCCAAGGGTCGGTCCTGGGGCCGGTTTTGTTCAATATCTTCATAAATGATCTGGAGGATGGTGTGGATTGCACTCTCAGCAAATTTGCGGATGATACTAAACTGGGAGGAGTGGTAGATACGCTGGAGGGGAGGGATAGGATACAGAAGGACCTAGACAAATTGGAGGATTGGGCCAAAAGAAATCTGATGAGGTTCAATAAGGATAAGTGCAGGGTCCTGCACTTAGGACGGAAGAACCCAATGCACAGCTACAGACTAGGGACCGAATGGCTAGGCAGCAGTTCTGCGGAAAAGGACCTAGGGGTGACAGTGGACGAGAAGCTGGATATGAGTCAGCAGTGTGCCCTTGTTGCCAAGAAGGCCAATGGCATTTTGGGATGTATAAGTAGGGGCATAGCGAGCAGATCGAGGGACGTGATCGTTCCCCTCTATTCGACATTGGTGAGGCCTCATCTGGAGTACTGTGCCCAGTTTTGGGCCCCACACTTCAAGAAGGATGTGGATAAATTGGAGAGAGTCCAGCGAAGGGCAACAAAAATGATTAGGGGTCTATTGAGCAGGGGTTGCACTAAATGACCTCCTGAGGTCTCTTCCAACCCTAATCTTCTATGATTCTGTGATCTCACAAAACTAGGTGATCTGTCAACAAAATGGCAGATGATTCTATTCTATTATATTGCCTGGATGTGCTGGGGCTTTGGGTCTAGATATTGCCTGGCTGTGCTGGGCTGTGATATGCTGCAGCATGAGGGCTGGGGGCTGCCTGCTCTATGGCTCAGTGGCTCTGACTATGCCACTCCAAACTCTCTTTGAAGCTATATTACAATGCAAGTTAATGTGGAATTTGCTGAGCTCTGTGCCCTCCACATCATAGTCCGGAGGACCTGTTACAAACAGAACACAAGCAGTCCCAGTCCCTGAGACAATCCTGTTATGTTCAGAGAACCTGACAGTAGCATTCAGCTTGGAGAATGCAAGTTCATGGTTCTGGGGTAAATAGTCTAAATTTCCAAGACTCCATGGGAGGCAGAAACCTGGGGGCAGGAATGTAAGTTGTGGGCCTTGGTGTGGGCAGGCTGTAAATGCTTAGCACAACCCTGCTGCGTGCACAGCAATGTTTCCAATGACGGTGGGATAGTAGCAAATCATAGAACCAGAGGGCTAGCAGGGACCACAAGGGCCTCCTCTAATGCTGTGGTTCTCAAAGCCGGTCTGCCGCCTGTTCAGGAAAAGCCCCTGGCGGGCCGGGCCAGTTTGTTTACCTGCCGCGTCAGCAGGTTAGGCTGATCGCAGCTCCCACTGGCCACAGTTCGCTGCTTCAGGCCAATGGGGACTGCGGGAAGGGCGGCCAGCACATCCCTTGGCCACGCTGCTTCCCGCAGCCCCCATTGGCCTGGAGTGGTGAACCGCAGCCAGTGGGAGCCGCAATCAGCCTAACCTGCTGACGCGGCAGGTAAACAAACTGGCCTGGCCCGCCAGGGGCTTTCCCTGAACAAGCAGTGGACCAGCTTTGAGAACCACTGGTCTAATCCTCTGCCAAGATGCAGGATTTGTTGTGTTTAACCATCCAGGATGGATGGCAATCCAGCCTCCTTTTGAAAACCTCCAGTGAAGGAATTTCCATGACCTCCCTAGGCAGTCTGTTCCATTGTCCTGCTGTTCTTACAGCTAGGAATTTTTTCCTGTTTAATCTAAATCTGCTATGCTGTAGTTTGAACCCTTTGTCTCTTGTCGTGCCCTCTGTGGTAAGAGAGAGCAACTTTTCTCCATCTCTTTTAGGTCAACCTTTCAAGTATTTAAACACTGCTATCATATCCCCCCTTAATCTCTTTTCCAAATTAAACATAACTAGTTCCTTCAACCTTTGCTCATATGGCTTGCATTCCATCATCTTTGTTGCTCACCTCTGGATCCTTCCCAGTTTCTCCACATCCTTTCTATACACTGGTGACTAACATTGGTCACAGTACTCAGCTGAGGTCTACCCAGTGCCAAATACAATGGTACTATCACCTCTCCTGATTTGCATGCTATGCCTCTGTTAATGCAACCTAAAATTGCATTTGCTTTTTTTGCAAAAGCATTGCATTGCTGACCATGTTGAGGTTGTGATCCACCACAACTCCCAGATCCTTCTCAGAAGTGTTGCTGCCAAGTCTGTTATCCCCCATTCTGTATTTTGTGCATTTGGTTTTTCTTCCCTAAATGTAGCATCTTCCATTTGTCTTTGTTGAATTTCATTTTATTGTCTGGTTTCAGAGTGGTAGCCATTAGTCTGTATCAGCAAAAAGAACGAGGAGTACTTGTGGCACTTTAGAGACTAACACATTTATTTGAGCATAAGCTTTCGTGGGCTAAAATCCACTTCATCAGATGCGTAGGAAGATAGATATAGATATATATACACAAAGAACATGAAAAAATGGATGTTGCCACACACACTATAACGAGAGTGATAAATTAAGGTGAGTTATTATCAGCAGGAGAAAAAAACCTTTTGTTGTGATAATCAGGATGGCCCATTTCCAACAGTTGACAAGAAGGTGTGAGTAACAGTAGGGGTGGGGGGAAATAAGCATGGGGAAATAGTTTTACTTTGTGTAATGACACATCCACACCCAGTCTTTATTCAAGCCTAATTTAATGGTGCCCAGTTTGCAAATTAATTCCAATTCATCAGTCTCTTCTTGGAGTCTGTTTTTGAAGGTTTTTTGTTGTAATATTGTGACTTTTAGGTCTGTAATCGAGAGACCAGGGAGATTGAAGTGTTCTCCAACTGGTTTTTGAATGTTATAATTCTTGACATCTGATTTGTGTCCATTTATTCTTTTACGTACACACTGTCCGGTTTGGCCAAGGTGCATGGCAGAGGGGCATTGCTGGCACATGATGGCATATATCACGTTGGTAGATGTGTAGGTGAACAAGCTGCTGATAGTGTGGCTGATGTGATTAGGTCCTATGATGGTGTCCCCTGAATAGATATGTGGACGGAGTTGGTAACGGGCTTTGTTGCAAGGATAGGTTCCTGGGTTAGTGTTTTTGCTGTGTGGTTGCTGGTGAGTATTTGCTTCAGGTTGGGGGGCTGTCTGTAAGCCAGGACTGGCCTGTCTCCCAAGATCTGTGAGAGTGAGGGATCGTCCTTCAGGATAGATTGTAGATCCTTGATAATGCACTGGAGAGGTTTCAGCTGGGGGCTGAAGGTGATGGCTAGTGGCATTCTGTTACTTTCTTTGTTGGGCCTGTCCTGTAGCAGGTGACTTCTGAGTACTCTTCTGGCTCTGTCAGTCTGTTTCTTCACTTCAGCAGGTGGGTATTGTAGTTGTAAGAATGCTCGACAGAGATCTTGTAAGTGTTTGTCTCTGTCTGAGGGGTTGGAGCAATTGCAGTTGTATCTTAGGGCTTGGCTGTAGACAATGGATCGTGTGGTGTGGTCTGGATGAAAGCTGGAGGCATGTAGGTAAGTATAGAGGTCAGTAGGTTTCCGGTATAGGGTGGTGTTTATGTGACCATCGTTTATTAGCACTGTAGTGTCCAGGAAGTGGATCTCTTGTGTGGGTTGGTCTAGGCCGAGGTTGATGGTGGGATGGAAATTGTTGAAATCATGGTGGAGTTCCTCAAGGGCTTCCTTTCCATGGGTCCAGATAATGAAGATGTCATCAATGTAGCACAAGTAGAGTAGGGGCGTTAGGGGACGATATCTGAGGAAGCGTTGTTCTAATAAAAACATTGGCATACTGTGGGGCCATGCGGGTACCCATAGCAGTGCCACTGACTTGAAGGTATACATTGTCCCCAAATGTGAAATAGTTATGTGTGAGAACAAAGTCACAAAGTTCAGCCACCAGGTTTGCCGTGACATTATCAGGGATACTGTTCCTAACGGCTTGTAGTCCATCTTTGTGTGGAATGTTGGTGTAGAGGGCTTCTATATCCATAGTGGCCAGGATGGTGTTTTCTGGAAGATCACCAATGGATTATAGTTTCCTCATGAAGTCAGTGGTGTCTCAAAGATAGATAGGAGTGCTGGTAGCGTAGGGCCTGAGGAGGGAGTCTATATAGCCAGACAATCCTGCTGTCAGGGTGCCAATGCTTGAGATGATTGGGCGTCCAGGATTTCCAGGTTCATGGATCTTGGGGAGCAGATAGAATACCCCTGGTCGGGGTTCTAAGGGTGTGTCTGTGCAGATTTGTTCTTGTGCTTTTTCAGGGAATTTCTTGAGCAGATGATGTAGTTTCTTTTGGTAACCCTCAGTGGGATCAGAGGGTAATGGCCTGTAGAATGTGGTGTTGGAGAGCTGCCTAGCAGCCTCTTGTTCATATTCCGACCTATTCATGATGACGACAGCACCTCCTATGTCAGCCTTTTTTATTATGATGTCAGAGCTGTTCCTGAGACCTCTCCAGCGCATCATCAAGGATCTACAACCTATCCTGAAGGATGATCCCTCACTCTCACAGATCTTGGGAGAGAGGCCAGTCCTTGCTTATAGACAGCCCCCCAGACTGAAGCAAATACTCACTAGCAACTACACACCACACAGCAAAAACACTAACCCAGGAACCTATCCTTGCAACAAAGCCCGTTACCAACTCCGTCCACATATCTATTCAGGGGACACCATCATAGGACCTAATCACATCAGCCTCACTATCAGCGGCTCGTTCACCTACACATCTACCAGTGTGATATATGCCATCATGTGCCAGCAATGCCCCTCTGCCATGTACATTGGCCAAACCAGACAGTCTCTACGTAAAAGAATAAATGGACACAAATCAGATGTCAAGAATTATAATATTCAAAAACCAGTCAGAGAACACTTCAATCTCCCTGGTCTCTTGATTACAGACCTAAAAGTCACAATACTACAACAAAAAACCTTCAAAAACAGACTCCAGGAAGAGACTGATGAATTGGAATTAATTTGCAAACTGGATACCATTATATTAGGCTTGAATAAAGACTGGGTGTGGATGTGTCATTACACAAAGTAAAACTATTTCCCCATGCTTATTTCCCCCCACCCCTACTGTTACTCACACCTTCTTGTCAACTGTTGGAAATGGGCCATCCTGATTATCACAACAAAAGGTTTTTTTCTCCTGCTGATAATAACTCACCTTAATTGATCACTCTCGTTATAATGTGTATGGCAACACCCATTTTTTCATGTTCTCTGTGTGTGTGTGACACACACACATATATATTCTTACTGTATTTTCTACTGCATGCATCAGATGAAGTGGGTTCTAGCCCACGAAAGCTTATGCTCAAATACATGTGTTAGTGTCTAAAGTGCCACAAGTACTCCTCATTCATTTTATTGTCTATAGCCCAGTTCTCCAATTTATCAAGATCCTTCTGAATTTTAGCTCTATCCTTCAAAGTATTCGCAAACCCCCACTCAGCTTTGTGTAGTCTTCAAATTTGGTCAGTATGCTCTCTATTCCTACATCCAGGTCATTAATAAAGATGTTAAAAACACTGGGCCAGAACAGATCCCTGTGGAACCCCACTTGAGACTTCCCTCCAATCTGATGTCATTCCATTAATAGCTATTCATTGTTTGCCATTGTTTAACCAATTCTGTATCCACTTAATCGTAGCTCTGCAAAACCTTCATTTCTCCAGCTTACTTATCGGAATGTCACATGGGACTGTGTCAAGAGCCTTGCTGAAATCTGGGTACATTATGTCCACACACTTCGCCCTATCCACCAAACCAGTTACCCTGTCAAAGAAGGAAGTCAAGCTGGTTTGGCAGAATTTGTTCTTGGTAAATCCATGCTGGCTGCTAGTGATAACCCTTCATCCTCTAGGATTTTGCAAATTGAATGTTTTATACATTGCTCTAGTAGCTCCCCAGGTATCGAGGTCAGGCTGACTGATCTATAGTTCCCCAGCTTCTCCTTTTCCTCCTTTTTAAAGATGGGCACTATGTTAGCCCTTCTCCAGTCTTCTGGGACCTCCCCTGTCATCCATGAGGTTGCAAATATTATTGTCAGTGGCTCCTAGATTTTTTCAGCTAATTTCTTCAGTATCCTGAGTTGAATAGCATCAAGCTCCGCTGACTTGAATTCATTCAAATTGGTCAGTAAATCTGATTTCTTCTTTTCTTATCATGATCTGCATCCCTTCCCTTTTATTGTCTATGGTAACTTGGCTAGTTGTCCAGTCATGTTATTTTTTTTGTGAGAAGCCTGAAGCAAAATAGACACTTAGCAGCTCTGCCTTCCTATCATCTTCCGTTCCCAGCTCACCTTCTCTACTGAGCAGCGGACCCATGCTGTCCTTGATCTTTTTTTTTTATCCCAAATAAATGAATGGGATTTGGAGCTCCCCATGCAGGGGCCTCCCAGAGCCCCAAGAGGTATAAAGACAGGGTGTGTATGTGGCGGGAGCTTGTGAAGCTGCTGGTAGGAGGGAGAGGAGTGCCGAGACAGGGGTATGCTGGGGAGCAGAGAATTTCCTAGGGATGTGATATCAGGGAGAAGGGCTCATGTGTGGGGAGGGAGAGGAGTGCAGGGATGCTGGTGGTGGATGAGAGGGAGGGCACTCCTGGGAATGTGTCGCAGGAGGTTCCCAGGACTTGGGCAGGAGGTCCCAGAGGCTGGGCATGGGGCAGTGTGGTGTTAGTGCAACAAGGCTCCCGGCAGAACATTTACACTTTGCTTCCATATTTACTGTACTTGCAAAAGCTGCATTTTCATTATTCATCCCCCTTTAGGGGAACTATCTCTTTATCATAAAAACGTCAAAAGGAATACACAGATACATACATACATACATACATACATACCCTGAACAAGAAGGTGCTGCTAATGTACAATGGGAGACAGTAATTTATGGCCCAGGAAAGCCAGCGGCTGCTATGCTAAAACTTCCTTCCTCATTAAGGGGACTGCCATTTCCTGGAGGGGCTGCAGGGCTGCCCTCACCAACCCCATGCTGCAACCAGACCAGGGCAGGGCCTCAGCCAGCTGCTGAGATACCACATGGGTGATGATAGACAGATAGACAGACAGACATGTATGGGGATAGATAGATAGATGGATATGTGTGGGGACAGACAGACAGATGGATGTGTAGGGGGATAGATAGATTCTCCAATGCTCTCATGATACTTTGCCACCTCTAGCTCCATGCTCTTCATCTCATGCAGCATCACCACCTTTTGTGCCCTTTGCCCACATTTTTGTGCCCTTTGCCCACTTGTGCCTCTGTGCCATCTGCCATCTTCACTCCTCGTTCCTGGGACACCCTCCCTGGATAAAGTGCCCAAGCCTCCTTGTCCTCTTCCTTCCAGCCCATCCTAACCTCCCCTGTGTGATGGGTGACTACCCCACACAAGGCCTGAGGAGTTAAGCCAGAGAGGCAGGCCAATTAACTGCCCAGGCTGCCTGTGGAGGAGGAGCCAGGGAGCAGGATTAATAAAATGAGGCTCAGCTGGCTGGGAACAGGAGGCTCCTGTGTAAAGCCCAGGAGCTGAGACCAGCTGGGGGCCACAGGGAAGCAGTCTGCAGTCACTCCCTAGAAGGAGGGAGTTTGGGCTGGCAAACCCAGAGTCAGAAAGTGAGGACAGGCTCAGGGAAAAGCAGCAAGGGCTGAGGTACAGACCTTGACTGCTGACCAGAGAATCCCTAGGCTGGAACCTGGGGAAGTGGCACAGACCAGGCAGTGGGGAGCAGCCTGCCTCGGACACTTTGCCCTGAAAGACTTGGATATCTCAGAAGGGGAGGATCCTAATGACCTGGCTGGAGAGCTAAGTCACAAAGAGGAAGCTGCAGCACCTGGAGTGAGAGGGGCTGCATAGTGAGAGAGGATGATGGGTGCAGAGACTACCAGAGGAAGGTGCAGCACCTGGAAGGAGCTAAGCCCCAGAGTGACCAGGAGGAGGTGCCCTGTTGGAGAGTGTATCCTGTCTCATGGCTCCTTCAGCCCAGTAATGCCCCATGCTAGAAGATCACTCTTAGTATCAAACCAAAGCAGGCTGGGTTTTGTAACGTATTTTTCTTAGACACAGAGTTGTTCCCAGGTGCCCACGGGAGCTGATGTCCAGCCCCACTGCCATTCACTGTTCACTCCCTGTGGCACTTTGGAAAATCCCACCCAGGTGTTTTTACATTTCACCCATAGCTGTTTCCTAACAAAATATTTGCCTGTCAGTTAAATGTAAAACCCCACTAGCACCATGTGCTGCCTTTCACCCCCGCGGCCTCTGCCCAGTGACCTCCTATGGTTGCTATCACCTAGCTGGGATTGTCAGCACTTCAGGACAGGGATCTCAGCTTCTGATGCGTTTGGGAAGCAGCTTGCCAATCTAAATCATATGGCACCAGCAGAAGTGGAGCTGTAGACAAGGTGGCCGACTTTTTCCATTATAACCCCCTGCTTTCAGTTGCTGATAACTTTGACAAACTACAGTTGTTCAGGATCAAATGTTCTCTTCTGAAATTTTATTTGGAAGATTAAGTGAGCATGGTTCAGCTATTGATCTCCTAGAATTAGGCTAGTGAGAAACAGGGGTCTTTGCCAATGTTAAATTATTTTCTCACTGTTTTTTGAATAATTCTAGCAACTCATGGATTTGGAGCAGGAAAATGAAATTTGGCAGCAGGATGGTTTGGGGGCTGAGATGTGCCTTGCACTGTCCCTGTGAAAATACTCCAAGACTTGGATAGGTAACAATGCTCGGGCAACCACCATTGCTCATGCAGTACATAACTTAGAGGTTGCATGGGCTAGAGGAACAATGCTGGGAATCAGAAAGCTCTCACTGCTACCCCTGACTCAGTGGCTTAGCCAATCCTATAGATGCAGAAATCACAGGGTGAGTTATGAGGAAGATCAGTGGCCTGTGGCATGCAGGAAGTTAGTGGGCTGATATGTGCTAGGGGTTAGTGGTCAGGCTCTGCTGAATGATTGCCCAGGCCACTGACCTCGAGAATGTCACAGGTCAGCAACCTCCTGCATAGCCCACTGCCTCTGACTCCTTCATAAGTCATTGGTCTTGGCTATGGTGGTCAGTGGCCCGGGGCTGCGCAGAGGGTCAGACTAGATGTTCATAATGGGTCCTTCTGGCTGTAACATTGACCAGACTTCCTCTACTCATGCTCCTTAATTTTAAATTCCAAGATGCCCCCACTGAGCCAGCTGCTTGCTCCTGCCATTGAAATACCTTGTGACCCAGGGGAATGAGCCAGGACACCACAAGTTGCTCATCCACTGACTGGCCTGAGCCATTCTGTTCAACTCACAGCCCATCTGAGTGGGCAAGGGCCCATCCATGGCCCCCAGCAGCAAGCAAGAACCACACCTGCCTCTTATAGAACTTGGAGCGGTCTTGGCAGTGCTGGGAATAGGGCCTGGCAGCCCCAAGTTACATCCACTTAGCTCCCTGCCTCCGACAGTGCCTGCTCTACAGCGAGATCTCAAACCGTGAGAACAGGTCTGGACCCACTGTGGGCACCTCCCGCAGCTCCTGAGGAGTGCAAGTGGAATCAGTGCTGCACTCAGGATTGCTAGTGGTGCGGTGGGTAGCATCGCAGCTGCACTGGTATTTCCTTCAGCATGGCAGGCCCAGGACTGTGTGGTTTGTCTGCCCGCATTTCTTGGAGAGCCCACCCCACAGTCAGCACTAGCCTCTGATTAGGTCTGGGCAGCGCCCAGCCCAGTGTGATACCCCTGTAAGACAAACCCATGATTAATTATCATTATTATTTGTGTAAGCCATGGCCATTTAGGCTGTTCCTTCCTCACCTGGCCTCCTGCTGCAGGGCTCTGTGTGCAGGTGCCAACATCTGTCGAAGTTCTGCAAGGGGCAATTGTCCAGCCAATCTGGGCTCTGGGGCAGGCGGTTTTCCAGATAGCAGGCATCCTGTGGAGTGCGTGGCCCTGCTACCAACCATGGGAAGTTAGTTGGTATTGGTCTCCCTTCTGCCCAGACATGGGTGCTAAAGCACAGAGAGGATGTTGAGCCCGGTTCAAACATGGGTAAGGTAGCTGAATCCATAGCGAGGCACCTGACTGTCAGCGGTGCTGAGTACTCATAGCCTTTACTGAAGTCAATGGGAGCTGCTGGCACTTTGCATTGAATCAGGGAAGGGGTCTGAGTCAGGCTGGGATTAGTCCCGTATATAGTCAAGTGGACTATGCAGCCTCTCATTCTCTGGAACTGGTACTGCTTGTGACCAGAGTCAGGCAGCTCTTCAGAAGAGCAGCTGGCTCAGCCTCAGCCATCTAGGGCAGCCTGAGCTGCCTAAAGAACAGCCTGGTTGCCACAGCCCCTACAGCTTCAGTAGGTGTCGTGGCCCCCAACACCCAGCCCCTGAGCTGTGAAGGAACAGAAATCCCAGAGAGGGTTCTTCCAGCCTGGTGTAGCCTTGGTGTAGCCGTGTGGGTCCCAAAGTGGGGGAGTAGTTCTGTTTACACAGGGGGCTGTGTTGGGTTTATACTTCTGGGGTAAAGGAGGGCACAGATGCACATGAGCTTTTTTCATAGATTCATAGATATTTAGGTCAGAAGGGACCATTATGATCATCTAGTCTGACCTCCTGCAAAACTCAGGCCACAGAATCTCACCCACCCACTCCTGTGATAAACCTCTCACCTATGTCTGAGCTATTGAAGTCCTCAAATCGTGGTTTAAAGACTTCAAGGAGCAGAGAATCCTCCAGCAAGTGACCCGTGCCCCATGCTACAGAGGAAGGCGAAAAACCTCCAGGGCCTCTTCCTTCCCGACCCCAAATATGGCGATCAGCTAGACCCTGAGCATATGGGCAAGATTCACCAGCCAGATACTACAGAAAATTCTTTCCTGGGTAACTCAGATTGCACCCCATCTAGTATCCCATCACAGGCCATTGGGCCTATTTACCATGAATATTTAATTACCAAAACCATGTTATCTCATCATACCATCTCCTCCATAAACTTATCGAGTTTAATCTTAAAGCCAGATAGATCTTTTGCCCCCACTGCTTCCCTTGGAAGGCTATTCCAAACCTTCACTCCTCTGATGGTTAGAAACCTTCGTCTAATTTCAAGTCTAAACTTCCTGGTGGCCAGTTTATATCCATTTGTTCTTGTGTCCACATTGGTACTGAGCTTAAATAATTCCTCTCCCTCTCCGGTATTTATCCCTCTGATATATTTTTATAGAGAGCAATCATATCTCCCCTCAACCGTCTTTCAGTTAGGCTAAACAAGCCAAGCTCCTTGAGTCTCCTTTCATAAGACAAGTTTTCCATTCCTCGGATCATCCTAGTAGCCCTTCTCTGTACCTGTTCCAGTTTGAATTCATCCTTCTTAAACAAGGGAGACCAGAACTGCACACAGTATTCCAGGTGAGGTCTCACCAGTGCCTTGTATAATGGTACTAAAACCTCCTTATCCTGGAAATACCTCTCCTGATGCATCCCAAGACCGCATTAGCTTTTTTCACGGCCATAT
The DNA here is from genome assembly GCF_965140235.1 of Caretta caretta. Taxonomy (NCBI): domain Eukaryota; kingdom Metazoa; phylum Chordata; order Testudines; family Cheloniidae; genus Caretta; species Caretta caretta. Next base: position 40,953,247 of record NC_134213.1, read on the forward strand.
CACACGGCTCATAGTCATCCTATGATCAACCAATACTCCAAGGTCCTTCTCCTCCTCCGTTACTTCTAATTGATGCGTCCCCAGCTTATAACTAAAATTCTTGTTATTAATCCCTAAATGCATGACCTTACACTTCTCACTATTAAATTTCATCCTATTACTATTACTCCAGTTTACAAGGTCATCCAGATCCTCCTGTAGGATATCCCTGTCCTTCTCTAAATTGGCAATACCTCTCAGCTTTGTATCATCTGCAAACTTTATTAGCACACTCCCACTTTTTGTGCCGAGGTCAGTAATAAAAAGATTAAATAAGATTGGTCCCAAAACTGATCCTTGAGGAACTCCACTGGTAACCTCCCTCCAGCCTGACAGTTCACCTTTCAGTAGGACCCGTTGTAGTCTCCCCTTTAACCAATTCTTTATCCACCTTTCAATTTTCCTATTGATCCCCATCTTATCCAATTTAACTAATAATTCCCCATGTGGCACGGTATCAAATGCCTTACTAAAATCTAGGTAAATTAGATCCACTGCGTTTCCTTTGTCTAAAAAATTTCTCAAAGAAGGAGATCAGGCTGGTTTGGCATGATCTACCTTTTGTAAAACCATGCTGTATTTTGTCCCATTTACCATTGACTTCAATGTCCTTAACTACCTTCTCCTTCAAAATTTTTTCCAAGACCTTGCATATTACAGATGTCAAACTAACAGGCCTATAGTTACCCGCATCACTTTTTTTCCCTTTCTTAAAAATAGGAGCTATGTTAGCAATTCTCCAATCATACAGTACAACCCCTGAGTTTACAGATTCATTAAAAATTCTTGCTAATGGGCTTGCAATTTCATGTGCCAATTCCTTTAATATTCTTGGATGAAGATTATCTGGGCCCCCCGATTTAGTGCCATTAAGCTGTTTGAGTTTCGCTTCTACCTCTGATATGGTAATATCTACCTCCATATCCTCATTCCCATTTGTCATGCTACCATTATCCCTAAGATCCTCTTTAGCCTTATTAAAGACTGAGACAAAGTATTTGTTTAGATATTGGGCCATGCCTAGATTATCCTTGACCCCCACTCCATCCTCAGTGTTTAGCGGTCCCACTTCTTCTTTCTTTGTTTTCTTCTTATTTATATGGCTATAGAACTCTTTACTATTGGTTTTAATTCCCTTTGCAAGGTCCAACTCTACTTGACTTTTAGCCTGTCTCACTTTATCCCTACATGTTCTGACCTCAATAAGGTAGCTTTCTTTGCTGATCCCTCCCTTCTTCCATTCCCTGTATGCTTTCTGCTTTTTCTTAATCACCTCTCTGAGATGCTTGCTCTTCCAGCTTGGTCTACAACTCCTGCCTATGAATTTTTTCCCCTTTCTTGGGATGCAGCTTTGATTTAAAATAATCCCAGGGCTCCTCTACCTTTAGATCCATAAATTCTTCAGTCCAATCCACTTCCCTAACTACTTTCCTTAATTTTTGAAAGTTAGCCCTTTTGAAATCAAAAACCCTAGTTGCAGATTTATTTTTGTTAATCCTTCCATTCAGTATGAACTGAATTAGCTCATGATTACTTAAGCCAAGATTATCCCCTGCAACCATTTCTTCTATGAGGTCCTCACTACGCACCAAAACCAAATCTAAAATGGCATCCCCTCTAGTCGGTTCAGCAACTACTTGATGAAGGAATCCATCAGCTATCGCATCTAGGAAAATCTGAGTCCTATTATTATTACTAGCACTCGTCCTCCAGTCTATATCTGGGAAGTTAAAGTCTCCCATGATCACACAGTTTCCATTAGTATTTACTTTATTAAAAACATTAAAAAGGGCTCTATCCTTATCCAGATTAGATCCCGCTGGTCTATAGCACACCCCAAGCACTATCCCAGGGGAGGCTCTAATAGTTTTTTTCCCCAATGTAATTTTTGCCCAGACAGACTCTGTCTTATCCATTCCATCACTTCTTATTTCTTTACATTCTACCTCATCGTTGATATACAATGCTACTCCACCACTTTACCTTTATTTCGGTCTTTCCTAAACAGCACATACCCTTCAATACCTGTAGTCCAGTCATGACTACTATTCCACCATGTTTCTGTTATCCCTATAATATCTGGTTTCACTTCCTGGACCAGTACCTCTAGTTCCTCCATTTTGTTACCTAGGCTACTCGCATTGGTGTACAAACATCTTAATTTTTGCTGTTTGTGTGTATATGTTTGTGTATGTACAGGCATATGCATGGATGCTTAGCGTGCCATTCAGCAGACACATTTCCAAGTCAGTGCCTGTGCTTGCAAGTGTGTGGAGGTGTGTACACACTTGAATATGTGGGTGTGAGAAAAGTATCATTAATGGGTGCCGTTGGATAGCTGTGCTGGGATGCTGCAGTGCATTGGCAGAGGACTTCCCACCCGCTGGCCGGTTTGGCTGCTGAATAGGAATCTCCTCTCCGAGTGGGTGCCTGCAGAATTAATGCTGAGCCCACATGTTTATGATAAAACAGTTGATTTATCAGAACTGTCACCCACTAATCGCTGTGGGGATTGGAGCCAGCTCCCTCCTCGCAGCACTGCAGTGCTAATGCCAGGCTCCTAATTCAGATTTTCTATGCAGCTCCATGCCAAGACAACACAGGGATGGATGGGAGCAGGCACAAGTTACAGAGCAGCACCACAGGGCTTCAGAAGCCAACTGCAGCCCCTCACCCACTGCCTGGAAGGGGAAAGCCCCTTGGATGGGGGAGGAGGGTGTAGGGGAAAAGACTCCTATGGAGTTGGAGGGGAGCAGGACTAGGCAGGGGAAGGGTGCAGGGGGAAGGCTCCTATGGGTGGGGGGGTACAGGGTGCAGGAAATGTTGACTGGGGAGGAGAGTGCTGTGACTAGCTGGGTTCTGATCCCTCTCCCAGCGTGGCTCCCTGAGCCATCCTAGGCCCGTGAGCTGACTCAGATGCTTGGCGCTGGCTGGAAAGAGACTGCGAGTAGTGTTGGGATGGAGGAGGGACGTGTGAAGCTGACCTCAGGCAACTCCCATGCAGGCTCCTGTGGCCCCCGCCACAGGCTTGAGATGGGCCCTTCCCCACCAATATGCTGCCTGGCCAATGGACATATCCCACATCCTTGGAGAGCTGCACAGCCCCCACGTAGGGTGAGGCCTCTCCAAAGGCATGTTATGATTGGGCTTTTGGGGTGACACCATGGCTGTGCATCTACTGCCCACAGGGCACCATGGGGACCAGTCACCGGGGTGTTACCATGGATATCAGTTACTGAGGCTTTACCATGGAGATCTATCACTGGAGTGTTCAATGGGTTTAGAAAAGGCAAATTTTCTTACCTTTACCCCATTTTACAATGGGCCTGGCTATGGTCCAGGCGCTCGCCGCTCTGCATGGAGTGCCATTTCTCTTTGATGTGCCAGGGAACAGACTCACATTACTGGATATGCTGGGCCATGACACTGCAGTGCAGCAGGGAGCCTCTCTCTCGGCGGGTCTGTACAGCAACTAGCATGATAAGGCCAGATCCCAGCTGATAAGAATGAGCAATGGATTAATGGACATGACGGAGCTGCACATGACGGAGCTGCACAACAATCAGGCAGCTACTGGGGCAGACTCTGGGGAAAGCAGGAACTTTCATTTCAGCACATTTCTCCTGCTCGGGGAACCATTATGCCAAAGAAGACTGGCATATGGCAGAAGAGTCTGATGGCTGCCTCTCTGGGCTGGTCTTAGTGGGTCTGTGGCTGGCAGTAGGTGCCCACCCAGTTCACACTGCCTAGGACCATTACTCTGTCAGGAATGGTGGTGTTTCAGGGATGCCAGTGCACTACAGGACCAATAGAAAGCCTGGGATGGCCTGGTCTGGTCCTTGCCTGTCCAGAAGAGCTGCCCTTCCCACAACCTCACTTTCTTTGCTGAGCCCATATGATGCTGCTGCCCCCTATCCCTCAGCCCCTTCTGTCTCCCTTTCTCCTGGTTTCTGAGCCTTCTCATTTGCTTGCCAGCTGTTTGATCCCATTGCCAACTCAGGATCTCCCTCCCACTCCTAGCCTGTGCTCAGCTCCCAGACTTACCTTGCATAGGAGTAGAGGTTACTTCAGTGTCCTCACAAAACTCCAACCCAGCTAGCCCTACTCACATGGCGTCACAGGTCTGGTCAGCCTCCCGCTGCTGGCTGCTGTGAAGGGACCCAAACCTGGGATCCCAGAGGCTTCACGCCTCCCAGAGCCTGCATGGGACCCAAGCATTGTCCCTTTGTTAGAGCCCCTGGGCACACCCTCAGGGCACAGGCATCTGTGACATTCTGGGGACTCAGTAAGGGGTATGTGCCTTGTAACTCTGTGCAGCTGTCGTTCAATTCCCTGACATCAGTAGCCAACCTACAAGCACAAGCTCTGGCTCTCACCAGCCTAATTACTCCTTGCAGGGTGACCCCAACAGCCCTCCCAGTCCTGGTTCTCCCCAAATCCATCCCCCTTGAGTTCTTAACTATCAGACCTTTGACCATTCCCCTCTGGATTGTCACCCAGCAAGGCGTGAAACCAGCCCCCCAGACACCAATTTAGTGCAGTGCGCACACTTCACACCATTTGCACACCGGGGTGGGTTTGGGATGGAAATAAAGAAAAAAAGTTTATTTAATAGAACAAGTGCAGATTCAGAGTGAACGCAAACATAGATAAATTACCCAGCAAATGAATGTAAAGACACAACATCAGGCTTTTCACTTTCATAACAGATCAAATCCCTGTCCTAATACATTATTTTTTTACTTAAAACAGTTTCTCAGTGTAGCCCCGAGCTCTTGTGGGGACCCAGTGTTCATGAACAGCCTTCCACCTCCAGACAGTCCCTCAAGTACTGGGTAAAAGACTCCAGTCCCAAATCTGCTTTTAAAAGGCCTTTTCCTTTCTTTTCCCTCTGTCCCTGGTGACTCATGATTTTTTAGAGTGGAGAAGTTCCTTCTTCACTTGAGAACCAGGATGTTCTATTCAGCTGCAGATGTCTCAGGCCTGGTCTACACTATGAGTTTATGTCGGATTTAGCAATGTTAAATCCTAATTAACCCTGCACCCATCCACACAACGAAGTCATTTTTTTTTACATAAAGGGCTCTTAAAACCGATTTCTGTACTCCTCCCCAATGAGGGCATTAGCGCTGAAATCGACATTGCCATTTCGAATTAGGGGTAGTGTGGATGCAATTCGAAGGTATTGGCCTCTGGGAGCTATCCCACAGTGCATAATTGTGACTGCTCTGGACAGCACTCTGAACTCGGATACACTGGCCAGGTGTACAGGAAAAGCCCCGGGAACTTTTGAATCTCATTTCCTGTTTGGCCAGGCGAGCTCATCAGCACAGGTGACCATGCAGAGCTCATCAGCACAGGTAACCATGCAGTCCCAGAATTGAAAAAGAGCTCCAGCATGGACCAAACGGGAGGTACTGGATCTGATCGCTGTATGTGGAGAGGAATCCATGCTATTAGAACTATGTTCCAAAAGACAAACTGCCAAAACATTTCAAAAGATCTCAGAGGCCATGAGGGACAGAGGCTACATCAGGGACGCAACTCAGTGTCATGTGAAACTTAAGGAGCTCAGACAAGCTTACCAGAAAACCAAAGAATCAAACGGCCACTCCGAGACAGAGCCCCAGACATGCCGCTTCTATGCTGAGCTGCATGCAGTTCTAGGGGGGGCCGCCACCACGACCACACCCCTGTCTGTGGACTCCTATGATGGGGTACTCTCCGTCATGCCTCATGATTTTGCAGATGGGGAAGATGAGGAGGAGGACGAGCTTGCGGAGAGCACACAGCACACCGTTCTCCCTGACAGCCAGGATCTTTTTATCACCTTGACTGAAATACCCTCCCAACCCAACAAAGCTGGAGAAGGGACCTCTGGTGAGTGTACCTTTAAAATACAGTACATGTTATAAAAGCTAGCGTTTTTTAATGATTAAGTAGCCCTGAGGACTTGGGATGCATTCATGCATTCATGACCAGTACTGCTACTGGAAAAGTCTGTTAACGTGTCTGGGGATGGAGCAGAAATCCTCCAGGGACATCTCCATGAAGCTCTCCTGGAGGTACTCTAAAAGCCTTTGCAGAAGGTTTCTGGGGAGAGCAGCCTTATTCCGTCCTCCATGGTAGGACACTTTACCACACCATGCTAGTAGCAAGTAATCTGGTATCATTGCATGACAAAGCCTGGCAGCGTATGGTCCCAGTGTTTGCTGGCATTTAAGCAACAATCCATTCTTTAGCTCTCTATGTTATCCTCAGGAGAGTGATATCGTTCATGGTCACCTGGTTGAAATAGGGGAATTTAATTAAGGGGACATTCAGAAGTGCCCATTCCTACTGGGCTGTTTGCCTGTGGCTGAAAAGAAATCCTCCCTGCAGTTAGCCACGCAGTGGGCGGGGGTGGGTGGGTGGGCGGCACTGGCGCTGAGCTCTTCACATTTGGCTAGCAAGGATCTTCCCTGATACCAGCCAAGCGGTGTGGGGAGGGATAAAGCGATCATCCCAGAGAATTGGATGGGGGGAGGGAGTTAGTTTGGTTTCTTCTACTTCACGTTAACAGGAAAACCACAGCACTAAATGGCCAACTCAACGGGCTTTGCTTGGTATGGGAAAGGAGGGCACTGCTGTTATGAAGGTTGCAGAAGCCGAAAAACTATGGCTTACCATGGCCACCTGCAAGCCGAATTCTGTTGCCCGTGTGTGATCTCTAATACCAAAGCCGCAGGCACTCAATATAAGATGCAAAATGCAACCTTGTACCAAAATCACATGTGCTATGTAATGTGAATAGTGTTGTTCACCATGAAAGAGTATAGCCATTGTTCTGTAAAATGTATCTTTTTAAATACTTCACTCCCTTTTTTTCCTCCAGCAGTTGCAAATGTTTCAAGCCTCCCTCCTCCATCCCAAAGGCTATCTCAGATAAGGCAGCGAAAAAAACGCACGCGCAATGACATGTTCCCTGAGCTCATGCAGTTGTCTGGCACTGACAGAGCTGTGTGGAGGGACACAATAGCAGAGTACAGGACAGTGGCCAATGAACGTGAGGAGAGGTGGTGGCAGGAAGATCAGAGGAGGCATGAGGCAATGCTGGGGCTACTGCAGGATCAAACGGACATGCTCCGGCATCTGGTGGAGGTTCATGAATGGCAGCAGGATCACAGACTGCCGCTGCAGTCCCTGCTTAACCGCCCTCCCTCCTCCCCAAGTTCCATAGCCTCCTCACCCAGATGCCGAAGAACACGACGGGGGGAGGCTCCAGGCACCCAACCACTCCACCCCAGTGGACAGCCCAAGCAACAGAAGGCTGTCATTCAAGAAGTTTTAAAGTGGCCTTTTCCTTCCCTCCCACCCTCCTCCCACACCCCACCTGGGCTACCTTGTGAGTTATCTCCCTATTTTTATAATCAATTAATAAAGAATACATGTTTTTTAAACCATAGTGACTTTATTTCCTTTGCAAGCAAGCTGTGATCGAAGGGGGGAGGGCGGGTGGCTTACAGGGAATTTAGAGGCAACCAAGGGGGCGGGTTTTCATCAAGGAGAAACAAACAGAAGTGTCACACAGTACCCTGGCCAGTCATGAAACTGGTTTTCAAACCTTCTCTGATGCGCAGCGCTTCCTACTGTGCTTTTCTAACTGCCCTGGTGTCTGGCTGCACGTATTCAGTGGCCAGGAGATTTGCATCAACCTCCCATCCCACCATAAACATCTCCCCCTTACTCTCACAGAGATTGTGGAGCACACAGCAAGCAGCAATAACAATGAGAATATTGGTTTTGCTGAGGTCTGAGCGAGTCAGTAAACTGCGCTAGCGACCCTTTAAACATCCAAATGCACATTCTACCACCATTCTGCAGTTGCTCAGCCTATAGTTGAACAGCTCCTTACTACTGTCCAGGGTGCCTGTGTATGGCTTCATGAACCATGGCATTAAGGGGTAGGCTGGGTCCCCAAGGATAACCATAGGCATTTCAACATCCCCAACAGTTATTTTCTAGTCTGGGAAGTAAATCCCTTCCTGAAGCCATTTAAATAGACCAGAGTTCCTGAAGACGCGCGCGTCATGAACCTTTCCCGGCCATCCCATGTTGATGTTGGTGAAACATCTCTTGAAATCCACCAGTGCTTGCAGCACCATTGAAAAGTACCCCTTGCGGTTTATGTACTGGCTGCTCTGGTGGTCCAGTTCCCAAGACAGGGATATGCATTCCGTCTATAGCCACACCACAGTTAGGGAATTCCATTGCAGTAAAGCCATCCACTATGACCTGCACATTTCCCAGAGTCACTACCTTTGATAGCAGCAGCTTAATGATTGTGTTGGCTACTTGCATCACAGCAACCCCCACAGTAGATTTGCCCACTACAAATTGATTCCTGACTGACCGGTAGCTGTCTGGCATTGCGAGCTTCCACAGGGCTATTGCCACTCGCTTGTGAACTGTGAGGGCTGCTCTCATCTTGGTATTCTTGCGCTTCAGGGCAGGGGAAAGAAAGTCACAAAGTTCCATTAAAGTGCCCATATGCATGTGAAAGTTTCAGAGCCACTGGGAATCATCCCAGACCTGCAACATTATGCAGTCCCACCACTCTGTGCTTGTTTCCCGGGCCCAGAATTGGCATTCCATGGCATGAGCCTGCCACATTAACACCATGATCTCCAAATTGCGGGGGGAACGCGGTTTTAGAGAAAAGTGTGTTCATGTCCTCATCACCATGCTTCCGTCGCCTCCTCACCTGGGTTTTCAGGTGCTGGTTCTGCATAAACTGCATGATAATGCTCGAGGTGTTTACAATGGTCATAACTGCTGTGGTGAGCTGAATGGGCTCCATGCTTGCTGTGCTATGGTGTCTGCTCCTGCTCGGGCAATGCAGGGAAAAGGGCATGAAACTATTGTTTGCCGTTGCTCTGACAGAGTGAGGGGCGACCAAAAACATGGCTTACAGGGTTGGCTTACAGGGAATTAAAATCAACAAAAGGGGTGGTTTTGCGAGAAACAGAATGGCCCCCTCAAGGATAGAACTCAAAACTGGGTTTAGCAGGCTGTTGATTGCACGGAGGGAGGGAGGAGAAAATGAATACAAAACAAATCTGGTCTATTTCTTGTTTTGATCCACTTCATCTATCTTTATACATCTTGCTGGCAGCAGACTGTGCAGTACGACCGCTAGCCATCATCATCTCCTGGGTGCTCAGCAGAAGACGGTGCTTTTGTCATCTCCTGGCTGCTCATTAAAAGATGGTGCAGTAGGACTGCCGGTAGGACTGAATTGCCATGAGATGAAACTTAAAAGAGTAATGACCTGGCTAAGTCACTCCCATGTTTGCCCAGACACCCCTGACCTCATCGAGGTCTGTTAAAAGAGCACCCTGGACTACGTCGATGATGGCTACCAGTCATACTGCACTGTCTGCTACCAAAACTAGGTTCACCGGGGGAAGGAGACCAAAGCCCTGAGGTAAGTGGGAAAGCGGGATACCGGGAGGAAGCACAGGCAGGAATGTCTGTGAGGGGAGGGCTCCTGCCTCATACTGGGAATGAGGGGCGATCAACAGGTTATCTCAAGTGCTTATATACGAATGCACAAAGCCTTGGAAACAAGCAGGGGGAACTGGAGGTCCTGGTGATGTCAAGGAACTATGACGTGATCGGAATAACAGAGACTTGGTGGGATAACTCACATGACTGGAGTACTGTCATGAATGGTTATAAACTGTTCAGGAAGGACAGGCAGGGCAGAAAAGGTAAGGGAGCAGTATGACTGCTCAGAGCTCCGGTACGAAACTGCAGAAAAACCTGAGTGTCTCTGGATTAAGTTTAGAAGTGTGTGCAACAAGAGTGATGTAGTGGTGGGAGTCTGCTATAGACCACCGGACCAGGGGGATGAGGTAGATGAGGCTTTCTTCCGGCAGCTCATGGAAGCTACTAGATCGCATGCCCTGATTCTCATGGGTGACTTTAATTTTCCTGATATCTGCTGGGAGAGCAATACAGCGGTGCATAGACAATCCAGGAAGTTTTTGGAAAGCGTAGAGGACAATTTCCTGGCGCAAGTGCTAGAGGAGCCAACTAGGGGGGGCGCTTTTCTTGACCTGCTGCTCACAAACCGGGTAGAATTAGTGGGGGAAGCAAAAGTGGATGGGAATCTGGGAGGCAGTGACCATGAGTTGGTTGAGTTCAGGATCCTGACGCAGGGAAGAAAGGTAAGCAGCAGGATACAAACCCTGGACTTCAGGAAAGCAGACTTCGACTCCCTCAGGGAACGGATGGCCACGATCCCCTGGGGGACTAACTTGAAGGGGAAAGGAGTCCAGGAGAGCTGGCTGTATTTCAAGGAATCCCTGTTGAGGTTACAGGGACAAACCATCCCGATGAGTCGAAAGAATAGTAAATATGGCAGGCGACCAGCTTGGCTTAATGGTGAAATCCTAGCGGATCTTAAACATAAAAAAGAGGCTTACAAGAAGTGGAAGATTGGACATATGACCAGGGAAGAGTATAAAAATATTGCTTGGGCATGTAGGAATGATATCAGGAGGGCCAAATCGCACCTGGAGCTGCAGCTAGCCAGAGATGTCAAGAGTAACAAGAAGGGTTTCTTCAGGTATGTTGGCAACAAGAAGAAAGCCAAGGAAAGTGTGGGCCCCTTACTGAATGAGGGAGGCAACCTAGTGACAGAGGATGTGGAAAAAGCTAATGTACTCAATGCTTTTTTTGCCTCTGTTTTCACTAACAAGGTCAGCTCCCAGACTGCTGCGCTGGGCATCGCAAAATGGGGAAGAGATGGCCAGCCCTCTGTGGAGATAGAGGTGGTTAGGGACTATTTAGAAAAGCTGGACGTGCACAAGTCCATGGGGCCGGACGAGTTGCATCCGAGAGTGCTGAAGGAATTGGCGGCTGTGATTGCAGAGCCATTAGCCATTATCTTTGAAAACTCGTGGCAAACGGGGGATGTCCCGGATGACTGGAAAAAGGCTAATGTAGTGCCAATCTTTAAAAAAGGGAAGAAGGAGGATCCTGGGAACTACAGGCCAGTCAGCCTCACCTCAGTCCCTGGAAAAATCATGGAGCAGGTCCTCAAAGAATCAATCCTGAAGCACTTACATGAGAGGAAAGTGATCAGGAACAGTCAGCATGGATTCACCAAGGGAAGGTCATGCCTGACTAATCTAATTGCCTTTTATGATGAGATTACTGGTTCTGTGGATGAAGGGAAAGCAGTGGATGTATTGTTTCTTGACTTTAGCAAAGCTTTTGACACGGTCTCCCACAGTATTCTTGTCAGCAAGTTAAGGAAGTATGGGCTGGATGAATGCACTATAAGGTGGGTAGAAAGCTGGCTAGATTGTCGGGCTCAACGGGTAGTGATCAATGGCTCCATGTCTAGTTGGCAGCCGGTATCAAGTGGAGTGCCCCAAGGGTCGGTCCTGGGGCCGGTTTTGTTCAATATCTTCATAAATGATCTGGAGGATGGTGTGGATTGCACTCTCAGCAAATTTGCGGATGATACTAAACTGGGAGGAGTGGTAGATACGCTGGAGGGGAGGGATAGGATACAGAAGGACCTAGACAAATTGGAGGATTGGGCCAAAAGAAATCTGATGAGGTTCAATAAGGATAAGTGCAGGGTCCTGCACTTAGGACGGAAGAACCCAATGCACAGCTACAGACTAGGGACCGAATGGCTAGGCAGCAGTTCTGCGGAAAAGGACCTAGGGGTGACAGTGGATGAGAAGCTGGATATGAGTCAGCAGTGTGCCCTTGTTGCCAAGAAGGCCAATGGCATTTTGGGATGTATAAGTAGGGGCATAGCGAGCAGATCGAGGGACGTGATCGTTCCCCTCTATTCGACATTGGTGAGGCCTCATCTGGAGTACTGTGTCCAGTTTTGGGCCCCACACTTCAAGAAGGATGTGGATAAATTGGAGAGAGTACAGCGAAGGGCAACAAAAATGATTAGGGGTCTGGAACACATGATTTATGAGGAGAGGCTGAGGGAGCTGGGATTGTTTAGCCTGCAGAAGAGAAGAATGAGGGGGGATTTGATAGCTGCTTTCAACTACCTGAAAGGGGGTTCCAAAGAGGATGGCTCTAGACTGTTCTCAATGGTAGCAGATGACAGAACGAGGAGTAATGGTCTCAAGTTGCAGTGGGGGAGGTTTAGATTGGATATTAGGAAAAACTTTTTCACTAAGAGGGTGGTGAAACACTGGAATGCGTTACCTAGGGAGGTGGTAGAATCTCCTTCCTTAGAGGTTTTTAAGGTCAGGCTTGACATAGCCCTGGCTGGGATGATTTAACTGGGATTTGGTCCTGCTTCGAGCAGGGGGTTGGACTAGATGACCTTCTGGGGTCCCTTCCAACCCTTATATTCTATGATTCTATGATTCTATGAAAAGGCAATAAGTTCTTGCTGTGTAGCAGTGCAGGACCACGTCTGCCAGCACCCAGGAGACATACGGTGACGGTTAGCTGAGCGGGCTTCATGCTTGCCGTGGTATAGCGTCTGCACAGGTAACCCAGGAAAAAAGGCGTGAAATGATTGTCTGCTGTTGCTTTCACTGAGGGAGGGAGAGAAGGGGGGCCTGACGATATGTACCCAGAACCACCCACGACAATGTTTTAGCCCCATCAGGCATTGGGATTTCTACCCAGAATTCAAAAGGGCAGCAGAGACTGCAGGAACTGTGGGATAGCTACCCACAGTGCAACGCTCCAGAAGTCGACGGTTGCCTCGGTACTGTGGACGCACTCTGCCAACTACATGCACTTAGAGCATTTGTGTGGGGACACACACAAGCGACTGTATAAAAACGCTTTCTACAAAACCAACTTCTATAAATTCAGTCTAATTTCGTAGTGTAGACAAGATCTCAGTGTCTTTCCATTAACTGTAATGGTCCATCATTGTCTTTTCCTGGGCTGGACAAGTGACAGTTATTTGTGTAAACAACTGGCTTGGGAGATGTCCCTGCCAGCCTGCCTACTGGCCACCCTGCTGTGAGGTGTAGCACCGCTTATGAGCACAGATTTCTCTATACCCATACATCCATAACTACAGTCTTCATAGAGATCTCATAATGATTGTCGAGTTCAGAACATTACAAGCTTTCATAAAATGCCTTACTTGATATATTTTTATACTACAATGACATTGTATGCAATCAATTGATTTACTGCTTATTTGGGGGGTTTCAACTTTCTGTTCTCCCTTAGGATGTCTGGACACTGACTGTCACATCTTCTGCCTAGAGCCCTTTCCTGAGAGCTGGAGCCCACGAAGGCCCCTGCCCAGCCCCTGGAACAGCCCTTGGATCCCAATATAGCTTAAACACGCTCTCGCCTAGAACCCCCGCTCCATAGTATGAGGCCTCTCGGTTACAGGTTAACTCTCTCAGGAGGCATGGTATACACACAGACACTTTCCCCAGAGTCTTTTACTCAGCAAAGCACAGAGAGTACAGACCACATAGAACACAATAAACTTCTTACCTGCCATGCCCCCCACAACTCACCCTTCCTGGGGAGACCAGGGGACCATGTAAGCACAGGCAGCTAGGCAGGGCCCCTGCCTCATGAGGCTGCTACATGCTGGGTTTCTTCTCCCTCTTCTTGAGCTGGAGAAAAATGGTCCTCAGAGGAAAGCTGCTCCTGCCCTTTTATAATCTTTAGCTCCCCCTCTCCCCCGCCCCGTTCCGAGCTCCTAGGTGATCCCAGACCACTGCCAGGTGACTTTTGTTGCCAAGGTGAGTTCAGACTTAAAAACTGTGTTTGCCTAGGCAGCAGCCATTTCTTTGTCATTTGACTGGCCAATGGTCAGAATTTAACACCCTTTGCCAACACCCCTCCGGCATTCTAGCTCAAGATGGAGGTCCGTAAAGAGTAGATGGTAAAGTCCAGCCTTATCATCAAAATGGAGTTTTCACTCTGCCAGAAATGTACAGAGATCCCAATCACACACAGAATTGAACACTGGTACCATTATACAGGGTCTCCCCCTGCACCTTCCACTGGACACAAGATTCTTCTTCAGTACCTGGCCTAGATGGTTGGGCCATGTTGCTCTTCACCTAAACAGCTGACACATCCTGCACAAGAGGTGGCTGCACCTCATTGGTGGGTGTTGTTTGAACAGTTGTCATTCTGAACTGCTATTCTCATCTGCTGTTCTCAGAAACATTCCCTATGTGCTGAATCACCCCTGCTCACTCTGAGCCCCAGGAGGTCAGTACCTGGGTGTAGCTCACAGGCTGTGCACTGATCTGGAGTTGGGTGAACATGAAAGGAGCCCCTTGGTCCCTGGAACAGAACCATCTGACACTCGGTTCTCAGATAACCCCTAATGCCTGACATTAAACTTCATATTTGTCTATGGCTGCATGTCAGCAAGGAGCAGAGAATCAGCCAGTGCAAACAGCTTTTCCACTGATCCATGATAACAGTGCAGACTCCCACTTCTGAGCATGGGAACTGAGCACATGGAGAGGTGGATCCAGTGGCCATGGTAGCCAAAGGAAACACTCCCATTCACTGCACTGGAAGCAGGATCCAGCCTAGGGGGGGCATCAGTTAATGACCTCAGTTGGCAGGGACAGGGGCCAGAGAAATGTAAATATTGATGGGTATGTAAATATAAATGGATATTTAGTATTAGAACTCAGAAATGTGGGCCTGGAAGGCTCTCGAGAGGTCATCAAGCCCAGCCCCCAGCACTGAGGCAGGACCGAGGAAACCCAGACCATCCCTGACAGGGGTTTGTCCAACCTGTTTGTAAAAACCTTAGGTGACGAGGATTCCACAACCTCTCTTAGAGCCTGTTCCAGAGCTTAACTCCCCTGAGACTTAGAAAGTTTTCCCTAGTATAGAACCGAAATCTCCCTTGCTGCAGATTACCATACTCTTTGATCATACAATTGCTTGCTGAGGAAGTATCCGAGCATGTGTTTGCTGGGAGGGCAGTGTGAGAGCCTGAGTGAGTGTCTGATTGGCTGCTAGCCTGCAGGGGGCGGGCATTAGGGTGTCTGTTTGTTTGCGTCAGGGAAGCCTGGCTGTTGAAAAATAGCCAGAGCTTCGCGAACCAGCTGAGCGGCGGCGAACCAGCTGAGCAGCAGGGGACAGCAGAGCAGCTCACAGCAGGAGTTTGCCTGGGAGTTCGCCTGGAGTGAGCCCAGTGAGGCTTACGTCTTGCAAACTTCTCTGAGGAAGCTCATAGTAGGAAGGTGATATGGAAGGGGGGGGTTCAGCTGTTGTGACCTGCACTGGATGTGCCATGTTTGTCTTTCTTCCACAGGACAGAAGCGACTTTGTCTGTACAAAGTGCAAGCTGGTCTCCATATTGGAAGAGAAGATTGAAGGTCTGGAGCAACAGATAATGACCCTGCGTTGCATACGAGAAACTGAGGATTTTCTCGACAAAACTCAGGATAGGCTTCTAGGGGCACAAAGCTCTAAAGATATAGAGCAGGTTGCACAGAGGAGCCAAGAGGCCAGTGAAGAAGCTTGGCAACATGTGACCTCCAGAAGAGGTAAGCGGAATGTCCGGGTTCCAGTAACACAGACACAGGTAACTAACCGCTTTCATGTTCTCTCCACAGGTACCGTTGCGGAGAGTGGACCAGATGATAGGTCTGGGGCGAGAAAGCAGAAGGAGACTCCGCTGGTTGGAAGGCATGAGATGCGATGTCCTGAGGTTGGGGGTTCCACGACCACCACTCCGAAGAGGAGAAGGCGGGTGGTGGTGGTCGGGGACTCTCTCCTCCGGGGGACTGAGTCATCTATCTGCCGCCCTGACCGGGAAAACCGAGAAGTCTGCTGCTTGTCGGGGGCTAAGATTCGCGATGTGACGGAGAGACTGCCGAGACTCATCAAGCCCTCGGATCGCTACCCCTTCCTGCTTCTCCACATGGGCACCAATGATACTGCCAAGAATGACCTTGAGCGGATCACTGTGGACTACGTGGCTCTGGGAAGAAGGATAAAGGAGTTGGAGGCGCAAGTGGTGTTCTCATCCATCCTCCCCATGGAAGGAAAAGGCCTGGGTAGGGACCGTCGAATCGTGGAAGTCAACGAATGGCTACGCAGGTGGTGCCGGAGAGAAGGCTTTGGATTCTTTGACCATGGGATGGTGTTCCATGAAGGAGGAGTGCTGGGCAGAGACGGGCTCCATCTTACGAAGAGAGGGAAGAGCATCTTCGTGAGCAGGCTGGCTAACCTAGTGAGGAGGGCTTTAAACTAGGTTCACTGGGGGAAGGAGACCAAAGCCCTGAGGTAAGTGGGAAAGCGGGATACCGGGAGGAAGCACAGGCAGGAATGTCTGTGAGGGGAGGGCTCCTGCCTCATACTGGGAATGAGGGGCGATCAACAGGTTATCTCAAGTGCTTATATACGAATGCACAAAGCCTTGGAAACAAGCAGGGAGAACTGGAGGTCCTGGTGATGTCAAGGAACTATGACGTGATTGGAATAACAGAGACTTGGTGGGATAACTCACATGACTGGAGTACTGTCATGGATGGTTATAAACTGTTCAGGAAGGACAGGCAGGGCAGAAAAGGTGGGGGAGTAGCACTGTATGTAAGGGAGCAGTATGACTGCTCAGAGCTCCGGTACGAAACTGCAGAAAAACCTGAGTGTCTCTGGATTAAGTTTAGAAGTGTGTGCAACAAGAGTGATGTAGTGGTGGGAGTCTGCTATAGACCACCGGACCAGGGGGATGAGGTAGATGAGGCTTTCTTCCGGCAACTCACGGAAGCTACTAGATCGCATGCCCTGATTCTCATGGGTGACTTTAATTTTCCTGATATCTGCTGGGAGAGCAATACAGCGGTGCATAGACAATCCAGGAAGTTTTTGGAAAGCATAGGGGACAATTTCCTGGCGCAAGTGCTAGAGGAGCCAACTAGGGGGGGCGCTTTTGTTGACCTGCTGCTCACAAACCGGGTAGAATTAGTGGGGGAAGCAAAAGTGGATGGGAATCTGGGAGGCAGTGACCATGAGTTGGTTGAGTTCAGGATCCTGACGCAGGGAAGAAAGGTAAGCAGCAGGATACGGACCCTGGACTTCAGGAAAGCAGACTTCGACTCCCTCAGGGAACGGATGGCCACGATCCCCTGGGGGACTAACTTGAAGGGGAAAGGAGTCCAGGAGAGCTGGCTGTATTTCAAGGAATCCCTGTTGAGGTTACAGGGACAAACCATCCCGATGAGTCGAAAGAATAGTAAATATGGCAGGCGACCAGCTTGGCTTAATAGTGAAATCCTAGCGGATCTTAAACATAAAAAAGAAGCTTACAAGAAGTGTAAGGTTGGACATATGACCAGGGAAGAGTATAAAAATATTGCTCGGGCATGTAGGAATGAAATCAGGAGGGCCAAATCGCACCTGGAGCTGCAGCTAGCCAGAGATGTCAAGAGTAACAAGAAGGGTTTCTTCAGGTATGTTGGCAACAAGAAGAAAGCCAAGGAAAGTGTGGGCCCCTTACTGAATGAGGGAGGCAACCTAGTGACAGAGGATGTGGAAAAAGCTAATGTACTCAATGCTTTTTTTGCCTCTGTCTTCACTAACAAGGTCAGCTCCCAGACTGCTGCGCTGGGCATCACGAAATGGGGAAGAGATGGCCAGCCCTCTGTGGAGACAGAGGTGATTAGGGACTATTTAGAAAAGCTGGATGTGCACAAGTCCATGGGGCCGGACGAGTTGCATCCGAGAGTGCTGAAGGAATTGGCGGCTGTGATTGCAGAGCCATTGGCCATTATCTTTGAAAATTCGTGGCGAACCGGGGAAGTCCCGGATGACTGGAAAAAGGCTAATGTAGTGCAAATCTTTAAAAAAGGGAAGAAGGAGGATCCTGGGAACTACAGCCAGTCAGCCTCACCTCAGTCCCTGGAAAAATCATGGAGCAGGTCCTCAAAGAATCAATCCTGAAGCACTTGCATGAGAGGAAGGTAATCAGGAACAGCCAGCATGGATTCACCAAGGGAAGGTCATGCCTGACTAATCTAATCGCCTTTTATGATGAGATTACTGGTTCTGTGGATGAAGGGAAAGCAGTGGATGTATTGTTTCTTGACTTTAGCAAAGCTTTTGACACGGTCTCCCACAGTATTCTTGTCAGCAAGTTAAGGAAGTATGGGCTGGATGAATGCACTATAAGGTGGGTAGAAAGCTGGCTAGATTGTCGGGCTCAACGGGTAGTGATCAATGGCTCCATGTCTAGTTGGCAGCCGGTATCAAGTGGAGTGCCCCAAGGGTCGGTCCTGGGGCCGGTTTTGTTCAATATCTTCATAAATGATCTGGAGGATGGTGTGGATTGCACTCTCAGCAAATTTGCGGATGATACTAAACTTGGAGGAGTGGTAGATACGCTGGAGGGGAGGGATAGGATACAGAAGGACCTAGACAAATTGGAGGATTGGGCCAAAAGAAATCTGATGAGGTTCAATAAGGATAAGTGCAGGGTCCTGCACTTAGGACGGAAGAACCCAATGCACAGCTACAGACTAGGGACCGAATGGCTAGGCAGCAGTTCTGCGGAAAAGGACCTAGGGGTGACAGTGGACGAGAAGCTGGATATGAGTCAGCAGTGTGCCCTTGTTGCCAAGAAGGCCAATGGCATTTTGGGATGTATAAGTAGGGGCATAGCGAGCAGATCGAGGGACGTGATCATTCCCCTCTATTCGACATTGGTGAGGCCTCATCTGGAGTACTGTGTCCAGTTTTGGGCCCCACACTTCAAGAAGGATGTGGATAAATTGGAGAGAGTCCAGCGAAGGGCAACAAAAATGATTAGGGGTCTAGAACACATGACTTATGAGGAGAGGCTGAGGGAACTGGGATTGTTTAGCCTGCAGAAAAGAAGAATGAGGGGGGATTTGATAGCTGCTTTCAACTACCTGAAAGGGGGTTCCAAAGAGGATGGCTCTAGACTGTTCTCAATGGTAGCAGATGACAGAACGAGGAGTAATGGTCTCAAGCTGCAGTGGGGGAGGTTTAGATTGGATATTAGGAAAAACTTTTTCACTAAGAGGGTGGTGAAACACTGGAATGCGTTACCTAGGGAGGTGGTAGAATCTCCTTCCTTAGAGGTTTTTAAGGTCAGGCTTGACAAAGCCCTGGCTGGGATGATTTAACTGGGAAGTGGTCCTGCTTCGAGCAGGGGGTTGGACTAGATGACCTTCAGGGGTCCCTTCCAACCCTGATATTCTATTATTCTATGATTCTATGAATTGATCACCATACTCTTTAGAACAGCCCTGAAAAACATTTGATGACTGTCATCTAGTCCTCCTTCAGTCTTCTTTTCTACAGACTAAACATGCCCAGTGTTTCTAACCTTTCCTCATAGGAAACATACGAACCTGGCTAACCTCTGTCACAGGAGGTTCATTCTCATCCTCATCCCAGGGAGGGGATGAGCAGTGTAGCTTTTGTTGTGGCAGGATTTGGTCTTTGCTCTTGTCATGTGTGTATGTTGCTTTGTGTTTGTTTCTGAGCAGGTAAAGCTGAAGAAGTGCACCCTGTCTTGGAGTGGAAGGTTGTGATGGTCCTGATTTCCTGTGGGAGTTTGTCCCACATGCTGGGACGGGCTCCTGAGGATGCACTGTCTCCTACACAGATGAGCTTTCCCCTGATGGTAGAAAGGTCCATTGTGAAATACAACAACCACATTTAGAAGTTCGAGCTGGGGGTTGGTCTGCTATTCTTCATCAGGCCATCAACTAAAACCTTCTGCTTTTGCTAGAAATCCTGCTGTCCTAAGAACTGATTGGCCTACCCAAACACCTATACGCTGGTGAGCTCTGTGATTCATTTACAATACATTTCCCTAAAAATGGCTCATGTCAAAGTTGTGCCCTCCCAGCTCCCAGAGCTAAGAATAAATACCCTGCTTTGCTATGGAATACAGAAACAGTTCCTAAAATAGCCTCTTGATAAGATATATTCTTAGAGCAAACCATGGCAACTGATCTTACAAAGCCCCCAGAATACCCTGTATTTCAGGACAGAAGAATGCCCAAAAGAGCAGTGCTGGGGAGTCAGGGGGCAACGGCAGGAGTCAGGAGGCAGTGGCAAGGAGTCAGGGGGCAGTGGCAAGGAGTCAGGGGAAGCAGCAGAAAGTCAAAGGAAGTGGTGAGGAGTCAGGGGTCAGCGGTCGGGTGTCAAGGGGAGTGGCGGGAGTCAGGGGACAGTGGCGACTAGTCAGGAGGCAGTGGCGGGGTGTCAGGGGGAGCAGTAGGACTTAGAGGAAGCAGCAGGAATCAGTGGCAGTGGCAAGAGTCAGGGGGCAGTGTGGGAATGTCAGGATGCACTGGGGAGGTGAGAAGGGGAGTGGCAGGGTGTTGGAGGCAGTGGCGGATTATCAGGGGGCAATGGCAGGGTACCGGGGGTGGCAGAAGTCAGGAGGCAGAGGTGACCAGTTAGGGGCAGTGGCGGAGTGTCAGGGGGAGCAGCAGGAGTCAGGGGGCAGTGACAAGCAGTCAGGGGCAACGGCGGGAGTCAGAGGGGAGTGGCAACCAGTTAGGGGCAGTGGTGGAGTGTCAGGGGGTGTGATGAGCAGTCAGGGGGAGTGGCAGGACTCAGGGGGCAGTGATGAGCAGTCAGAGGGAGCAGCGGGAGTCAGGGGGCACTGGTGAGGAGTTATGGCGCAGTGACAAGAGTCAGGGGGCACTGATGAGCAGTCGGGGGAGCAGCGGGCATCAGGGGGAGTGGTGGGAGTCAGGGGGCACTGGTGAGAAGTTATGGGGCAGTGAGGATCAGTCAGGGGGCAGTGAGGAGCAGTCAGGGGGAGCAGCAGGCGTCAGGAGGATCAGTGGGTGTCAGGAGGCACTGGTGAGGAGTTATGGGGCAGTGACAAGAGTCAGGGGGCAGTGAGGAACAGTCAGGGGGAGCAGCAGGCATCAGGGGGAGTGGCAGGAGTCAGGGGGCACTGGTGAGGAGTTATGGGGCAGTGACAAGAGTCAGGGGGCAGTGTGGGGGTGTCAGGATGCAGTAGGGAGGTGTGAGGGGGAGTGGTGGGATGTTAGAGGCAGTGTCAGGAAGTCAGGAGGCAGTGGCAGATTATCAGGGGGGCAGTGGTGGGGTGTCAGCGAAGCAGTGGGAGTCAGCAGCAGTCAGTCAGGGGGTAGTGGGGGCTGTCAAGGTTCCTTCCCCACTCTGAACGCTAGAGTACAGATGTGGGGACCTGCATGAAAACCTCCTAAGCTTACTTTTACCAGCTTAGGTTAAAACTTCCCCAAGGTACAAACTATTTTACCTTTTGCCCTTGGACTTTCGCTCCCACCACCAAACGTCTAACACCGGTTACTGAGAAAGAGTTCTTTTGGAAACGTCTTTCCCCCCCAAATCCTCCCAAATCTTAACCCCCCCCTTTCCTGGGGAAGGTTTGATAAAAATCCTCACCACCTTGCATAGGTGACCACAGACCCAAACCCCTGAATCTTAAGAACAATGAAAAAGCATTCAGTTTCTTAAAAGAAGAATTTTAATAGAAGAAAAAGTAAAAAGAATCACCTCTGTGAAATCAGGATGGTAAATACCTTACAGGGTAATTAGATTCAAAACATAGAGAATCCCTCTAGGCAAAACCTTAAGTTACAAAAAGACAAAAAACCAGGAATATCCATTCCATTCAGCACATCTTATTTTCTCAACCATTTGAAGAAAACAGAATCTAACGCATATCTAGCTAGATTACTTACTAAGTTCTAAGACTCCATTCCTGTTCTGTCCCCGGCAAAAGCATCACACAGACAGACACAGACCCTTTGTTTCTCCCCCCCTCCAGCTTTGAAAGTATCTTGTCTCCTCATGGGTCATTATGGTCAGGTGCCAGCGAGGTTATCCTAGCTTCTTAACCCTTTACAGGTGAAAGGGTTTTTCCTCTGGCCAGGAGGGATTTTAAAGGTGTTTACCCTTCCCTTTATATTTATGACAGGGGCTGTGAGGGGGAGTAGCAGGAGTGAGAAGGCAATGGCCTCCCCAACATGTGCTGTCATCCTAGGCCAGTTTCCTGCTGAGTGATCTCAGCACCAAGCCACTGTTATTGTCACACCGGAGGTTTTGGCCCTGCTTTTACCATTTTTGCCTGTGTGTTTGATTTTTCCTACTTCTCATCTGGTGTGGTCTCTGCCCCATTCTCCCTGTGTCCCTGTCATCCCTGTAAACCATCCCGTTTACTCTGTGCTTTCTCCTGCCTTTTTTGAGTCTCTCTCTGCCCCTTTGGTTTTCTTATTCTCGTTCCCCCGATCAGACTTGCCAGAGAGGCTCAGCAAAGCGGCTGTCATTCTTCTGTGCCCCGTCTCAGAGGGACAACCAGGACTGCACACCACATGTAGATGGGGTGATCCACTGACCAGTACAATGGCGTTGCAGGATTTTCTGCATTCTGACATTTTGCTTGATGTTGTGACTGCAGCTACCCGTTGAGCAGAAGTCTCCCGGAGCTGGCTGGTGACACCGAGGCCCTTTCCTGCATAGACACACTTTGTTTAGATCCCTGTCAGGTGCTTGGGGAGTTCAGATGATTCCCTCCAGTGTGCGGTACTTTGCATTTGTCAGCCTGGAACTTTTTTGGCCTCATGCAGCCCAGTCACCCAGCTTGGCTAGGTCCCTCAGAAGCTCTTCGCACTCTGACTACGTGAAATGATTATAATGAAGCCCATTTTTTGTCCATGTTCTTATTTTTCCTGATGCTGGATTGTGTCTCTTTGGCAAAGCCCTGAGCTGAGCTGTGCAGAGCCCCATTTCCCAGGAGCAGCTGCAGAGATGTTCTGTGAGCCACATGGTGCTACAGCCGGGGAAGACCCAGGGCTGACTGTGTCCCCTGGGAAGCGTTAGGGAGCTGTCCCTGTGCTCCGTTCTGCCTGGCCAGTGTTGGGGGCTGGGGCACCTGCAAACTGGCTAGGCAGAATGTAGCCTGTCATGATCAAGGGCCAGTTCTGCCACTCCAAGGCTAGGGTCAGTAGCTCATTCATCCCTGAAGCTCTGAGGTGAGGTGCAAGATAAGGTGCTACCCCAGGCACAGCACCAGGATGGTCCCAGATAAATAGTAACACCTGACATTCACACAGCCTCTTCTAGCCTCTGGGACAAACATCCAGCAGGCCTGCTGTGCCCCACCCCAATCACACGCAAGGCTCACCCCTGACAACCACTGGGTGGTAGGAGGCAGCTATTCACTGCAACACTACATGGTCCAGGGAGAGAAGAATAGAAACAGAGCATCCTCTGGCAAGCTCAGAGGGACATCCCCTGGGCAGCACCTGATGAGCTCAAATGGTGGGCAGGTTGCCATCCCAGTGCACCCCTGCTTGGGGCACAGCCAGGCTCTCCAGACACCATGAACTGTGGTTCACAAGTAAATCACCTCCAGTCTTTAAACCACACTTCCCATCTCTGGGGGTCCGAGATATTTAACTTATGCAGCTTCCCCCAGAGAAGGGCTCTTCCAGCCCTCCTCCTTGGGGCTGGGGCATTTCAGAATTGGCCACCCTGCCCCAGAGCTTGGGGCTGGGGATTGCCTCTCAAGCTGCTCTCTTCTTTGCACAGATGGTGCCCCTTGTTGGGTTGTGCTTGTTACCTCAGGCCAGCCCCTTCCCAGCTGCCTCTTCTCACCTTCATCCATTTTCTCCCTGGACTGGGAGAGCCCGGCAGGCATCCCCCTTTCATGCCAGTGTCTCCTGCTCTGAGGAAAGAGGCACAATAGATTCAGCCCGCTCTGTCCTAGCGCTGGTTCTGGCTGGAGAGATGGCAGCCTCGCCTGCCTTCTCTGCAGGGTGCCCAGTCCCCGGCCCTTATACGAGTTGTGATGAATGCTATATTGTATTGTGCACTTGGTGGCACCACATGCAACACACCTTATGTAAAGGAACCTAAGCCATACCCAGCACAGGCACAGCCTTAGAAGAGCTAAAGATCTGGGCTGCACCTCACTCAGGGGGAAGTGCTGTAGCTAAGCCATCTCTGGTACAGAAACATGATGGGCAGGGTGGCACAGGTTTCCTCTAAACCCACAGACTGTTCCCCTTGGCCATTTCCACTCTCCCCATATCTGCCTTTGTCATTTTCCTAGGCTCTCAGGTACCTAACCTTAAATGGGCCATGCTACAGGACAGGGGTAGGATGACTCCTAAGCCCTTGTACCCTTAAGGGGACAGGCACCCCTATTGCAGCTGGATTTGCTAGGTACCAGGCACAAGCTGCTATTTGTACTGACAGCCCTCTCATCACCTCTTGTTGTCAACGCCACAATAAGTCCTGCTACCACCAAGTTGCCATGTGCCAAGTAGTGGTGCAGACCTAAATGATTACAGAAAATTTGCAACCCAATGTTTCAAGCTTAAAGCTCTCTTCATTTTTCTCTAATGCTCCCTACTATGTGTGCCATAGGGCAGTGGGCAACATGCAGGTGATCTAGAGTGCTTCATTGAAAGACCCCCAAGGGATATTTGAAATTTCATGGCTACAACATGAGAACCATTACCTTAAATGATCTTTTCAGGAAAACCATGAGTGGCAACTAGGGTTGTCAATTAATCACAGTTAACTCATGTGATTAATTAAAAAAATTAATCACGATTAAAAAATTATTATTTTTATTACAAATATTTGCACTGTAAAAATGATAAATGAAATAAACAGTATTTTTCAATTCACCTCATACAAGTACTGTAGTTCACTCTCTTTACCGTGAAAGTGCAACTTACAAATGTAGAATTTTTTTTTACATAACTGACCTCAAAACCAAAACAATGTAATACTTCAGAGCCTACAAGTCCACTCAGTCCTACTTCTTGTTCAGCCAATCGCTAAGAGAAACAAGTTTGTTTACATTTACAGGAGATAATGTTGCCCACTTCTTATTTACAGTGTCACCTGAAAGTGAGAACATGCATTCGCATGGCACTTTTGTAGCCGGCATTGCAAGGTATTTACATGCCAGATATGCTAAACATTTGTATGCCCCTTCATGCTTCAGACACCATTCCAGAGGACATGCATCCATGCTGATGATGCTTATTAAAAAATTATGTGATAATTACTTGTGACTGAACTCCCTGAGGGAGAATTGTATGTCTCCTGCTCTGTTTTACCCGCATTCCGCCATATATTCATGTTATAGCAGTTTTGGATGATGACCCAGCACATATTCATTTTAAGAACACTTTCACTGCAGATCTGACAAAATGCAAAGAAGGTACCAATGTGAGATTTCTAAAGATAGCTACAGCACTAGAACCAAGGTTTAAGAATCTGAAGTGCCTTCCAAAATCTGAGAGAGTCAAGATGTGCAGCATGCTTTCAAAAATCTTAAAAGATCAACACTATGATGTGGAAACTACAGAACCCGAACCACCAAAAAAGAAAATCAACCTTCTGCAGGTGGTATCTGACTCAGATGATGAAAATGAACATGCATCAATCTGCACTACTTTGGATCTTTATCAAGCAGAACCCATCATCAGCATGGAAGCATGTCTTCTGGAATGGTGGTTGAAGCATGAAGGGACATATGAATCTGTAGTGCATCAGGTATGTAAATATCTTGCGACACCAGCTACAACAGTGCCATGCAAACACCTGCTCTCACATTCAGGTGACACAGTAAACAAGAAGAGGGCAGCATTATCTCTGCAAATGTAAACAAACTTATTTGTCTGAGTAACTGGCTGAACAAGTAGGATTGTGGGGAGGGATAGCTCAGTGGTTTGAGCATTGGCCTGTGTCATAAATATAAAGGAAAGGGTAAACCCCTTTAAACTCCCTCCTGGCCAGAGGAAAAATCCTCTCACCTGTAGAGGGTTAAGAAGCTAAAGGTAACCTCGCTGGCACCTGACCAAAATGACCAATGAGGAGACAAGATACTTTCAAAAGCTGGGAGGAGGGAGAAAAACAAAGCGTCTGTGTGATGCTTTTGCTGGAGACAGAGCAGGAATGGCGCCTTAGAACTTAGTAAGTAATCTAGCTAGATTATGATTTCTTTAAATGGCTGAGAAAATAGCTGTGCTGAATAGAATGATTATTCCTGTCTGTGTGTCTTTTTTGTAACTTAAGGTTTTGCCTAGAGGGATTCTCTATGTTTTGAATCTAATTACCCTGATTTTACAGAGGTGATTCTTTTTTACTTCTATTAAAAGTCTTCTTGTAAGGAAACTGAATGCTTTTTCATTGTTCTAAGATCCAAGGGTTTGGGTCTGTGGTCACCTATGCAAATTGGTGAGGATTTTTACCAAACCTTCCCCAGGAAGTGGGGTGCAAGGGGTGGGAGGATTTTGGAGGGAAAGACGTGTCCAAACTATGTTTTCTCAGGAACCCAGATAAAGTTTGGTGGTGGCAGTGGAAGTCCAAGGGCAAAGGGTAAAAAATAGTTTGTACCTTGGGGAAGTTTTAACCTAAGCTGGTAAAAGTAAGCTTAGGAGGTTTTCATGCAGGTCCCCACATCTGTACTCTAGAGTTCAGAGTGGGGAAGGAACCTTGACAGCCTGCTAAACCCAGGGTTGTGAGTTCAATCCTTGTAGGGGGCCATTTACGGATCTGGGACAAAAATTGGGGATTGGTCCTGCTTTGAGCAGGGGGTTGGACTAGATGACCTCCTGAGGTCCCTTCCAACACTGATATTCTATGACTGAGTAGACTTGTAGGCTTTACATTATTTTGTTTTTGTTTTTAATGCATTTTTTGTACATAATTTTATGTTTGTAAGTTCAACTTTCATGATAAAGAGATTTCACTACAGTATTAGGTACAGTATTAGGTGAATTGAAAAATACTATTTCTTTTGTTTTTTACAGTGCAAATATTTGTAATCAAAAATAAAGTGAGCACTGTACACTTTGTATTCTGTGTTGTAATTGAAATCAATATGAAAATGTAGAAAACACCCAAAATATTTAAATAAATAACATTCTATTATTGTTTAACAATGTAATCATGCAATTAATCACAATTAATTTTTTTAATCGCTTGACAGCCCTAGTGACAACATATCCTTCACTGCCTCACTAACCCAAGCAGCAGGCATGTTCATGTTCTCTCCCACAATAAACCTCAGCCATGAGCAAAGTACATTTGCTTTTTCAGAATAGTCTTTGGAAGGATTTAGTGGCTCATTTCTATAGCTGACATGGAGCAGTTTCTGGCATGTTTTGGTAGACTCCAAAACAGAGGTCTCTATCCTGGTCTACACCTGGCCATCAAACACAACCTTTAGTAAAACTCTGCATTTTCAAGATGCCTTGGTGGTGGCTGTTCGTATAATTCCTCCTGTGTCCTAGGTCTTTGGTATCACTACCCTCATATTCCAGAATGTGCAAACATTCTCCATTGATCAGCCCATTTTTTGAGAAGGGTGAGAGCAGTGTCTGTGAATGGACCATTGGTGGATGGTAGATTGCATCACTTTACCCAAAATAGAGTTGTTTGTGTCATTTCTAGGCCTCTGTCTTTGGCTTTAATGGGAAGGGCTCTAGCAAAGAGTCTGTACGCAGCTGATTTTACTTCCCTCCACTTTCAGCAATATAAATAAAGATGCCTATGTGTAAATAAAAGCAGCAGGTAGCAGATGCTGGAATCCAATTGAAACAGTAACAAATGTCATTTCTGAGTGACAATGCATTACTCATTAATGCTTCAGGGAGACTTCACTAAGGCACGTCTTCCCTAGTGCTCAGACCTCCAGTGCCTGTCCTGGGAAGGATGCTTCTGGAAACTCACTGTGTATATGAGCACACATGTGAGTGCAAGTGAGCACACATGAAAGAATGTGTGGGTAAGGGAATACATGGTGATAAGTCCTTGTGTACACAAGTGAGGGTTTGCTGAGAGATCTGTACCAGTATAGCTATGCCAGCATACCTCCCTAGTGGAGGTTCATAGGGAGGGTATATTGGCAAAAGAGTACTTTGGGCACTATAGATTATACCAGTTAGGGTTGGAAGAGACCTCAGGAGGTCATCTAGTCCAATTCCCTGCTCAAAGCAGGACCAACACCAGCTAAATCATCCCAGCCAGGGCTTTGTCAAGTCACGCCTTAAAAACCTTTAAGGATGGAGATTCCACAACCTCCCTAGGTAACCCATTCCAGTGCTTCACCACCCTCCTAGTGAAATAGTTTTTCCTAATATCCAGCCTAGACCTCCCCCACTGCAACTTGAGACAGTTGCTTCTTGTTCTGTCATCTGCCGCCATTTAGAACAGCCTAGCTCCATCCTCTTTGGAACCCCCCTTCAGGTAATTGAAGGCTGCTATTAAATCTCCCCTCACACTTCTCTTCTGCAGACTAAATAATCCCAGTTCCTTCAGCCTCTCCTTGTAAGTCAAGTGCCCCAGCCCCCTAATCATTTTTGTTGCCCTCCACTGGACTCTCTCCAATTTGTCCACGTCCCTTCTGTAGTGGGGGGACGACAACTGGACGCAATACTCCAGATGTGGTCTCACCAGTTCCAAAGAGAGGGGAATAATCACTTCCCTCAATCTGCTGGCAATGCTCCCACCAATACAGCCCAATATGCCATTGGCCTTCTTGGCAACAAGGGCACACTGCTGACTCATATCCAGCTAATCACCAGGTCCTTTTCTGGAGAACTGCTGCTTAGCCAGCCAGTCCCCAGCCTGTAAGGGTGCATGGGATTCTTCCACCCTAAGTGCAGGACTCTGCACTTGTCCTTGAACCTCATCAGATTTCTTTTGGCCCAGTCCTCTAATTTGTCTAGGTCACTCTGGACCCTATCCCTACCTCTCCTCACAGCTTAGTGTCATCTATGAACTTGCTGAAGGTGCAATTAATCCCATCATCCAGATCATTAATAATGCATTACTCATTAACGCTTCAGGAAGACTTCACAAAGGCACATCTTCCCCAGATTGAACAAAACAAGTTATATTGCCAAAAACACCTTGCTGCCAGTATGACTGTGTCTACACCAGGACTTTGGCCGGCACAACTATACCCCCCATTGGGAAGGGGGGGATTTTGCACACTCTTAGGGTATGTCTACACTGCGAAGTTGACAAAACTTTTGTCTTTCACGGGTACTTTAAAAAGTTCCCCCGTGAAAGACAAAAGTTTTGCCGACGCAAGTGGCAGTGTGAACACAGCTTTGTTGGCAGGAGCGCTCTCCTGCCAACAAAGCAAACACCACTCAAGGGGTTGGAAGTAATTTGTCGGCAAAAGTGCTGACAAAGTACTGACAAAGAGCGTTTACACGCACTGACTTTTAGTGACAAGGCTGTGTTGACACAGCCTTGTCGCTAAAAACTGCGTGGTGTAGACAAACCCTTAACAGGATTTGCAAAATTTTGAAGCATGTCCCCAGGCCTAGGGGCTGGTCTACACCAAAGAAAATGGGGTATCTTCACCTTGGAGGTTGGAACATTTAGTGCCTACAATACTTGCAAAACACCTTGTTTCTACACATGCAAATGCTCTGAGCCTTACACAGGAGTTGCCAAAACCACTGCTATTGCACTACTTCCAAGCCTGTCCAGATAACTCCTCTTCTCAGAATAATAGCAATATCAGATTGGCAGGGACCTCAAGAGGTCATCAAGTCCATCCCCCTGCACTGAGACAGGACCAAGGAAACCTAGACCACTCCAAAAGGGTTTGTCCAACCTGTTCTTAAAAACCTCCTGTGATGGGGATTCCACAGCCTCCCTTGAAAGCCTGTTCCAGAGCTTCACTCCCCTGAGAGTTAGAAAGTTTTCCCCAGTATCGAACCTAAATCTTCCTTGCTGCAGATTAAGCCCATTGCTTCTTGGCCTACCTTCAGTGGACATGGAGAACAGTTGACTCCAGTCCTCTTTATAATGGTACATAATATATATGGACTGCCCAGTTTTTTTAACCTTTCCTCAGAGGTCAGGTTTTCTAAACCTTTTATCATTTTTGTTACTCTCATCTGGACTCTCTCCAGTTTGCCCACATCTTTCCTAAAGAGTAGTCCCCAGTATTGGACACAGTACTCCAGCTGAGACCTCTCCAGTGTCAAGTAGAATGGAACAGTTACTTTCCATGTCTTACCTTTTGCCTGTTAATACATCCCAGAATTATATTTTTTTTGCAACTGCTCCACATTGTTGGCTCATATTCATATTCATGCTATACCATGATATCACCCCTCCTTTTTACCTTATTTTTACCCCGAGACTTTCAACTGATCTGACTCTCTCTCTCCTCCTTCTGGACCTCAGAACAAGTGTATATATTCTTGATGTGTAATGCAATGCCTCCTCCCTTTTTATCCTGCTTGTCCTTCCTGAACAGCTATCCACTCTATCCCAATACTCCAGTCATGAGAATTATCCCACTGTGATGCCAATTAAGTTACAATTTAGCTTATGTACTAATACTCCCAGTTCTTCCTGTTTGTTCTCCTTACTCCTTACATTTGGGTACAAACATCGGAGATATTGAGTAGATTACCCCACTGGTTTCCCCCTTGTTGCTCCTATGAACCTACAGTAATTTACATGCCCCCCTCCCCTAAGTTAAGGTTGTCTTTTTTTTTTCTACTTACCTGTGGTCTTTTGTCACCTGCCCACTTTGAACCTAGTTTAAAGCCCCCCTCACTAGGCTGGTGAGTCAGTGCATGAAGATTCTCTTCCCCTTGTTGGTCAGGTGGACCCCATCTCTTCCCAGCATCCTAGAACAGCATCCCATGGCCAAGAAGTCCAAAACCCTCCCATCAGCAACCAAACACTCATCTCCAGGATGCATGTATCCCTGCCTGGACTCTTAACTTCAACCAGGTATGCATGCAGTGATGCACCACTCACTGCTGCAATGCCCATGTGAAAGGGCACCACACAGGGGACAGCTGCTCTTACCAGGACAGGTGTCTTTTGTCTTTGCTTTTTGCATCTTTTGGTCACACTTGTACCAAATGACTGAGGATAGCTAATGTGATGCCAATTTTTTAAAAGGGTTCCAGAGGCAATCCCAGCAATTACAGGCCAGTAAGCCTGACTTCAGTACCGGGAAAACTGGTTGAATCTATAGTAAAGAACAAAATTAGAATCTATAGTAAAGAACAACAAACATAGATGAACATAATTGGGGAAGAGTCAACATGTTTTTTGTAAAGGGAAATCATGCCTCACCAATCTACTAGAATTATTTGAGGAGGTCAAGAAGCATGTGGAGAAGGGGGAACCCAGTGGATATAGTGTACTTAGATTTTCAGAAAGTCTTTGACAAGGTCCCTCACCAAAGGCTCTTAAACAAAGTGAGCTGTCATGGGATAAGAGAGAAGGTCCTCTTATGGATTGGTAACTGGTTAAAAGATAGGAAACAAAGGGTAGGAATAAATGGTCAGTTTTCAGAATGGAGAGTGGTATATAGTGGTGTCCCCCAGGGGTTTGTACCAGGCCCAGTCCTATTCAACATATTCATAAGTGATCTGGAAAAAGGGGCAAAATTTACAGATGATACAAAGCTACTCAAGATAGTTAAGTCCCAAGCAGACTGTGAAGAGCTACTTAAAGATCTCTCAAAACTGGGTGACTGGGCAACAAAATGGCTGATGAAATTCAATGCTGATAATTGCAAAGTAATGCACATTGGAAAACATAATCACAACTAGACATATAAAATGATGGGGTCTAAATGAGCTGTTGCCACTCAAGAAAGAGATCTTGGAGTCATTGTGGATAGCTCTCTGAAAACATCCACTCAATGTGCAGCATCATTCAAAAAAGCAAACATAATGTTGGGAATCATTAACACAGGGATAGATAATAAGACAGAAAATATCATATTGCCTCTATAAATCCATGGTACACCCACATCTTGAATACTGCATGCAGATGTGGTCACCCCATCTCAAAAAAGATATAGTAGAATTGGAAAAGGTTCAGAAAAGGGCAACGAAAATTATAAGGGTATGGAACAGCTGCCATATGAGGAGAGATTTTAAAAACTGGGACTTTTCAGCTTGGAAAAGAGACGACTAAGGGGGGATATGATACAGGTCTATAAAATCATGACTGGTGTGGAGAAACTAGAGAAGGAAGTGTTATTTACTTCTTCTCATAACACAAGAACTAGGGGTCACCAAATGAAATTTCATAGGCAGCAGGTTTAAAACAAACAAAAGGAAGTATTTTTTCACACAACGCACAGTCAACCTGTGAACTCCTTGCCAGAGGATGTTGTGAAGGCCAAGACTATAACAGGATTCAAAAAGGAACTAGAGAAGTTCATGGAGGATAGGTCCATCAATGGCTATTAACCAGGATGGGCAGGCATGATGTCCTAGCCTCTATTTGCCAGAAGCTGGGAATGAGTGACAGGGATTGGATCACTTGAAGATTATCTGTTCTGTTCATTCCCTCTGGGGCACCTGGAATTGGCCACTGTCGAAAGACAGGATACTGGGCTAGATGAACCTATGGTCTGACCCAGTATGGTTGTTCTTATGTTTATATTAAGGTTCCTTTTATAAATAAATGGGTTAATAAGTGATTAATGTTTTTAAAATAGTTAATCAGTTGTTTTAGATTGCTTACTACCATGGCTTAAAACACCTTTCACTGAAAACTTGTAAGCATATATAACAGAAGCTACGAATGTCTGTAATGCGCTTATAACACCTATTCATGCTTTCTAACTGGAGCCTTCAGCTGAAATGGGCAAACCCATTATTTTGTTTTTGTAAATAAATAACCATTTGTAAAGGTTTGTAAAGTCTAGCTGTCTGAGGCATGTCTGTGCCCTCCAGCACTGGGGTGTGTTCAAAGTCGTCAGTGGATTTACGCTTACCTGCTGTGAGGCAGGGCCGGGATGTTATTCCCATTGTACAGATGGGAATTGAGGCCCAGAGGAACTGTGGCTGTCTTCACTGATGAAACAGGCCTGTTTCTACTGTGGGACAATGAATATGCATTTGCTATCCTGCTATAAAACCCTAGTGGAGACAAGCCTCCCAAGTTGTACCATGAGGCAGACTAGGCAAGAGTCTAGAGCGGTAAACGCTGCAAGTGCCTTGTCTCCACTAGGATTTTACAGCCAGGCAAATAGGGAGTTTTCATTAGCTCACTGTAAAAACCCACCTTTTGTGTCAGCGGTGGAGCCATCTTGTCTCCCAAGCCCTAGGCTAGCGCTCCAGGCACAGGACCATCTCCTCAGAGAGGAAGAGAAGCTAGTTGACTTAATGATGGCAGGAAAATGGCATCCATATTCCTTAGTAGCTTAGACATCACTGAGAAAAGCATCAGCTCTCTAAAGTGTGGCATCGTGCTGTGGATTTGGCCTGGCTATTAAAAGAATTTACCAAAGACAGAAGTCATTGCGGATTATGTTTTCTATCAGTGTTTTATTTTCTGCATTAGCTTCAGTGGTGAAGAATCTTGTCTGTTTGTTAAATAATAGCAATTTCATAAACATCTGACTATCCCTGCCCTGCATGAACCAATATAAAACTATCTAATCTCTCAATTAGCATTTTTAAAGCCCTTATCACCATGGAATCAAAGCACCATGGAATCAAAATAAGTGGATTATAAACCAGACAGGCCACCGGGGGGGAGCCAGGAAAAGCTTCTGTTTTGAGTTTCATGATGCAATGTGACTTCATTGGGCCCTACAAAGGGACACGCTAGACAGTTCACAAACTGTCCAGAAGGAGCCATGTTAATATATTTTAATTTCAAGAAGTACTCAGTGTACTCAAACTGTTCAGAGCACCTCCAAATTGCCAGTGAGTGAACCCCCAAAATGTAAAAGTATGAGGTGTTACAAGGGGTCTGAAAATCAGCTTTCTAGTGGGCTCCTGGCTGCTGCCTTAACCATGGTGAGGTCATTGACACTCTACTTGAAACCATGCTCACCTGGAGGTCAAAGAGTGTGGTCCTGACCCTGCAGTGAGACAGACACAGGTCTCTAGCTCTTGAATTAAAGGAAGAGATCTGTGAGCTTTCCCCAGAAATGCAAAGATCCTCATAGTGGCTGCCCCAAAGAGTTTACCATCTGAGGCTTTGTCTCCATGGGAAAATTGACCAGAATAGCTATTCTGGACTGGGTCTCTGTGTGGACACTTTTCCAGAATAAAAGTAACTACTCAGAGTATTATAGGGAATAAAGTGACTTTTATTCTGGATTAGAGTGTCTATACAGGGAGCTATTCGGGATAGTTTATTCTGCAGTAGCTATCTTGGTCAACTGCCTCTCTCTCTCTCCATCTCTCTCTCACACACATACCTGTAGCAATTTACTGTTGCTATGTGGAGTCATTTACACTAATGCACCATGGGCATAAAACTGTACAACATCAGAATGGCAGCATTGTGCAGCCACTGTGCATTGGTGTGATACATTCCTGTGGGAAATTCTAATGCACCCCCATCGCTATGCAGTATCTTCCCCTCATTAAGTATTCAGCCAATTAGTCCAGTTCTGTGTTCTTAGATTATTGCACAGCATCTCCACATCAGTCACACTGGCTATTTGGCTTCAGTGTCCAAAGCAAGTAGCAGAGAACGTGGTTACTAATGGCTGAGTTGCAGGTCTGCTCAGGAGTGACTACAGACCAATGTCAGAGACATTGCCATAGGACAGCCTTGGGGAAAGTGAGGACTGGAAAAGGGCAAGAATAGGCAGATTCAGTTTGTAGGTAACACTAAGTGCAGAGGTATCACAAACAAATTGTCAAGGGATTTGGAGGGAGGGGCTGAGTAGGGAGCCAGGCAGGATAGCTAGGAACGTAGATCCAGCTAGGAACATGCTAATTAATACAGCTGGAGAAATTAATCTGAAAAAACAATTCTCTGGGGAGGACTGGAAAAGGAGTTTTACCAGCGACTGGACTGTCTTCGTGTCATTCATGTGATTCTTGGTTGCAATGTATGGGGAATAACCCTGTGTCAAGGACTCACAGATCATGCCCACTCTTGGCCCATATGGTCCCTGGCGGGGACCCCCCCTTCATTGTTACAGCCCTTCTCAGGGTCCACTCTCTCTTGGGGGTTAAGCCCCTCCACCTCCTAGAACTGCACCTCTCTGAGCCTTAGCACACCTGTCTCTCGACTTCAGGGAGTCCACTCTCTCTGGATCCCCGGGGCCTCCACTCCCAGAAGGAATAATGCAACCGTGTTCTCTAGACTGGAGAGACTCTCAGCCAGGGTAAAACAGGAGGATTTATTGAGCATCTGAACACAGCATAGGAAACTCACAGGGCCCTCAGGCCTGGCCTCCCCCAGCACAGCACATCTAAGTCTCTCCTGCATCCAGGTGGGCTCTGCCTGCTCTCTCTCTCCAGTCCGGAGCCCCCATGCTTTTCCAGCTGGGCATCTGATATCACCAACCCCAAGTCCCACCTCTGTCCATTGTCTTCTATCCAGGTAAATAGGGTCGCCTAGGCCTCCTCTCCTCTCAACTGTCCTGTGTCCACCTCTGGCTGGAACCAGCCGGTCAGGTCACCGGGGTCCTCTATTCACAGCCGATTGTCCTCCCACTGGCCAGAACCAGGTGTGACTCCTAAGCTGGGCCTCCTGGTCACCAGTTGCTGGGGTATCCATTTTCCAGGCCATTGGCTAGGGTCCCAAGTTCCATCGCTGGTCCTCTGTCACAACAAACTCCTCTCCCATCACCTTGTTAAACCAGTAACACCCTGTGAAACTGAGTCCCACCCCCTCTGCGTGCAAACCATTGAAAAAACCAAGAGAACTCCCCACTTCGTTACACCCGGTCCTACAGCGGCCAGACATTCACCTTCTCTATAGTAAACGCCACTCTTCATCTCCAATCCTGTCCTTGCAGGATTAACTGCAAACCCCGCTACCTCCACACACATTCTGCCCCTATGCTGGAGCTGTGAGGGGAGCAGTATAGGGCCACACACACTCATCCCACTCTGTTCCTGCCCTGAGGAAAGTCTGCTGGCTATTTGTGTGCTGCCAAGAATATCATCCATGCAGCCAAGTACACCTCAGAGGCTGGCAGTGCCAGGCAAGGGGCTCCAACTGCCCTCTCGAGCCCTAGAGAGCTCTGGGGACTGAGTTCAGTCAGGATTTCACCTTCATGAAAGTTGTACATTTGCTCGGTGAGGATGAAAACAACCACAGTTTAAAACAACTATGCTGTTCCCATATGGCCAGCTCAGTATCCCAGATCAGCCCTCTGGTGCACCACAACCTCTCATGCCCGCTGGACTTTGCAGTCCCAGGCCCAGTGCATGGTACTGGTTACAGCACCAGCAAATGATTGGGCAGTCTGTTCTGTTAATAAAGTGCCATCACCAGTCCCATGAGACTTCATGCAATGAAGCCATATGGAAGGGTTGAGGCTCAGAATTTTGGTTCCAGTATTGCACCCATCCTGGCACCCTCAAGGGACAGTACAAACCACCTTCTTACTGGAAAAACTAGGGTTCTCTTGTCCTGCCAAGGCAGAGCCTAGTCAATGAGAGAAGAACATCAGTCACTGCAGAAGGGGTCTGTGCCCCAAAAAACACTTAGTGACATCTGGCAAGGGCCTCAATAATCTGGCCTCAATAATGCCATCCTTTCGTGTACCGGAACACAGTCTGATATGTTCATTCCGGTGCAACAAAGGATCTCACTTGTGGTCTTCAATGAAAGCCAGGGTCACACTGGTCATTAATATCATTGGGAAATGCATGGGTATGTCTACACTACAAAATTAGGTCAAATTTATAGAAGTCAATTTTTTAGGAAGCAATTTTATACAGTCAGTTGTGTGTGTCCCCACTAAGTACATTAAGTCAGCGGAGTGCGTCCACAGTACAGTGGCTAGTGTTGACTTTTGGAGCATTGCACTGTGAGTAGCTATCTCACAGTTCCTGCAGTCTCTGCCGCCTAATGGACTTCTGGGTTAAGCTCCCAATGCCTGATGGGGCAAAAACATTGTCGCGGGTGGTTTTCGGTACATGTCATCAGTGACCCCGCCCTACATGAAAGCAACGTCAGACAATCGTTTTGTGCCTTTTTTCTGTGCGGACGCCATTCTGCTTTCAGCAGACGGTGCAGTAGGACTGCTAACTGTTGTCATCGAACCATCGCTTCAGCTGCAACTCTGCTTTCCTGCTTTTGTCTCGATAGTGAATTTCTCCATGTTGTCTGTCATGGGCTCCTGGGTACATGTGTTCTTCTGTGGGAAATGTGCGCAGTGCTAACCATAGAATCATAGAATATCAGGGTTGGGAGGGACCTCAGGAGGTCATCTAGGCCAACCCCCTGCTCAAAGCAGAACCGATCCCCGACTAAATCATTCCAGCTAGAGCATTGTCAAGCCTCACCTTAAAAACTTCTGGGAAGGAGATTCCACCACCTCCCTAGGTAACGCATTCCAGTGTTTCACCACCCTCTTAGTGAAAAAGTTTTTCCTAATATCTAACCTAAATCTCCCCCACTGCAACTTGAGACCATTACTCCTTGTTTTGTCATCTGCTACCACTGAGAACAGTCTAGAGCCATCCTCTTTGGAACCCCCTTTCAGGTAGTTGAAAGCAGCCATCAAATCCCCCCTCATTCTTCTCTTCTGAAGACTAAACATCCCCAGTTCCCTCAGTCTCTCCTCGTAAGTCATGTGTTCCAGTCCCCTAATCATTTTTGTTGCCCTCCACTGGACTCTCTCCAATTTTTCCACATCCTTCTTGTAGTGTGGGGCCCAAAACTGGTCACAGTACTCCAGATGAGGCCTCACCAATGTCCAATAGAAGGGAACGATCACGTCCCTCAATCTGCTGGCAATGCCCCTACATATACATCCCAAAATGCCATTGGCCTTCTTGGCAACAAGGGCACACTGTTGACTCATCCAACTTCTCATCCACTGTAACCCCGAGGTCCTTTTCTGCAGAACTGCTGCCGAGCCATTCGGTCCCTAGTCTGTAGCAGTGCATTGGATTCTTCCGTCCTAAGTGCAGGACTCTGCACTTGTCCTTGTTGAACCTCATCAGATTTCTTTTTGCCCAATCCTCCAATTTGTCTAGGTCCCTCTGTATCCTATCCCTACCCTCCAGCGTATCTACCACTCCTTCCAGTTTAGTGTCATCTGCAAACTTGCTGAGGGTGCAATCCACACCATCCTACAGATCATTAATGAAGATATTGAACAAAACCAGCCCCAGGACCGACCCTTGGGGTATTCTACTTGATACCGGCTGCCAGCTAGACATGGAGCCATTGATCACTACCCGTTGAGCCCAACAGTGTAGCCAGCTTTCTATCCACCTTATAGTCCATTCATCCAGCCCATACTTCTTTAACTTGCTGGCAAGAATACTGTGGAAGACCGTGTCAAAAGCTTTGCTAAAGTCAAGGAATAACATGTCCACTGCTTTCCCTTCATCCACAGAGCCAATTATCTGGTCATAGAAGGCAATTAGATTAGTCAGGCATGACTTGCCCTTGGTGAATCCATGCTGACTGTTCCTGATCACTTTCCTCTCCTCAGTGCTTCAGAATTGATTCCTTGAGGACCTGCTCCATGATTTTTCCAGGGACTGAGGTGAGGCTGACTGGCCTGTAGTTCCCAGGATCCTCCTTCTTCCCTTTTTTAAAGATGGGCACTACATTAGCCTTTTTCCAGTCATCTGGGACCTCCCCCGATCGCCATGAGTTTTCAAAAATAATGGCCAATGGCTCTGCAATCACATCCGCCAACTCCTTTAGCACTCTCAGATGCAATGCGTCACATTGCATAAGGGCACTTTCATGGAACTTTGTGATTTGCTTTCCCCTGTCCTGAAGCGCAGGAATACCAAGATGAGAGCAGCCCTCACAGTTCACAAGCGAGTGGCAATAGCCCTCTGGAAGCTTGCAATGCCAGACAGCTAACAGTCAGTCGGGAATCAATTTGGAGTGGGCAAATCTACTGTGGGGGCTGCTGTGCTGCAAGTAGCCAACGAAATCACTGAGCTGCTATCAAGGGTAGTGACCCTGGGAAATGTGCAGGTCATAGTGGATGGCTTTGCTGCAATGGGATTCCCTAACTGTGGTGGGGCGATAGACAGAACGCATATCCCTATCTTGGGACCGGACCACCAGGGCAGCCAGTACATAAACCGAAAGGGGTACTTTTCAATAGTGCTGCAAGCACTGGTGGATCTCAAGAGACGTTTCACCGACTTCAACGTGGGATGGCCGGGAAAGGTGCATGACGCTCACATCTTCAGGATCTCTGGCCTGTTTGAACAGCTGCAGGAAGGAACTTACTTTCCAGACCAGAAAATAACAGTTGGGGATGTTGAAATGCCTATAATTATCCTTGGGGACCCAGCCTACCCCTTAATGCCATGGCTCATGAAGCCATACACAGGCAGCCTGGACAGTAGTCAGAAGCTGTTCAACTATAGGCTGAGCAAATGCAGAATGGTGGTAGAATGTGCATTTGGATGTTTAAAAGCATGCTGGCACAGTTTACTGACTCGGTTAGAACTCAGCAAAACTAATATTCCCACTGTTATTACTGCTTGCTGTGCTCTCCACAATATC
This sequence comes from Caretta caretta, assembly GCF_965140235.1. NCBI lineage: Eukaryota > Metazoa > Chordata > Testudines > Cheloniidae > Caretta > Caretta caretta. Next base: position 40,992,742 of record NC_134213.1, read on the forward strand.
TGTGAGAGTAAGGGGGAGACATTTATGGCGGGATGGGAGGTTGAGGCAAATAGCCTGGCTGCTGATTACATGCAGCCAGACACCAGGGCAGTTAGAAGAGCATAGCAGGGCGTGCTGCGCATCAGAGAAGCTTTGAAAACCAGTTTCATGCCTGGCCAGGCTATGGTGTGACAGTTCTGTTTGTTTCTTCTTGATGAAAACCCGTCCTCTTGGTTCACTCTACTTCCCTGTAAGCCAACCAATTTCCCTCCTTCGATCACCGCTTGCAGAGGCAATAAAATCATTGTTTATTAATTCATCACACAAATGGGGGGATAACTGCCAAGGTAGCCCAGGAGGGAAGCACTGGGTGGGGTGGATGAGGGGAGGAGGGAAGGATAATGCCACACTGCACTTCAAAACTCATTGAATGCCAGTCTTCTGTTGCTTGGGATGGAGTGGTTGGGTGCCTGGAGCCCCCCCCCCACGTTCTTGGGCGTCTGGGTGAGGAGGGTATGGAACTTGGGGAGGAGGGTGGTTGGTTACACAGGGGCTGCAGTGGCGGCCTGTGCTCCTGCTGTCTTTCCTGCTGCTCAGCCATACACCGGAGCTTATCAGTTTGATCCTCCAGTAGCCTCAGCATTGCATCCTGCCTCCTCTCATCATGCTGCCGCCACCTATCATCTTGATCCCACCACCTCTCCTCTCGTGCGTCCCTCCGGTCCTCGTCTTCATTTTGTGCTTTCCTGGACTCTGACATCGCTTGCCTCCATGCATTCTACTGAGCTCTTTCAGTGCGGGAGGACTGCATGAGCTCAGAGAACATTTCATCGCGAGTGTTTTTTTCGCCTTCTTATCTGCACTAACCTCTGGGACGAAGATGATAGGGGGAGCATTGAAACATTTGCAGCTGCTGAAGGAAAAAAGGGAGAGTAGTATTTTAAAAGACACATTTTAGAGAACAATGGGTAGACTCTTTCACGGTGAACCAAGCTGTTAACATTACATAGCACATGTGCTTTCAGTACAAGGTCGTTCCCCTCCCCCCCCACACACACACCCAATTCTCTGTGATGATCTCTTCACCCACCACGTGGCTAACAGCAGGGATGATTTCTTTTCAGCCACAGCCCAGCAGGAACAGCCACCTCTGAATGCCCCCTGAATAAAATTCCCCTATTTCAAGCAGGTGACCAAGAACGATATCACTCTCCTGAGGATAACACAGAGAGATAAAGAATGGATGTTGCTTGAATGCCCGCAAACACTGGGACCATACACTGCCATGCTTTGTTATGCAATGATTCCAGACTATGTGCTACTGGCCTGTCCTGGTAAAGTGTCCTACCATGGAGGATGGAATAAGGCTGCCCTCCCCAGAAACCTTCTGCAAAGGCTTTGGGAGTACCTCCAGGAGAGCTTCATGGAGATGTCCCTGGAGGATTTCTGCTCCATCCACAGACACGTTAACAGACTTTTCCAGTATCTGTACTGGCTGTGAATGCATCCCAAGTCTTCAGGGCAAATTAATCATTAAACACGCTTGCTTTTAAACCATATATTATATTTACAAAGGTACATTCACCAGAGGTGCCTTCTCTGCCTTCAAGGTCCTGGAGCCCGACTTGGGAGGGTATTGGCTCCAGGGTGATAAACAGTTCCTGGCTGTTGGGGAGAACGGTTTCATCCTCCTCCTCATCATCTTCCTCATCCCCAAAATCCTCATCCCTGTTGCATGAGACTCCCCTCTTGCAGGAATCCACGTACAGGGGTCGGGTAGTGGTAGGGGCACACCTAGGATTGCATGCAGCTCATCATAGAAGTGGCATGTCTGGGGGTCTGACCCGGAGTGACCGTTTGCCTCTTTGGATTTTTGGTAGGCTTGCCTGAGCTCCTTAAGTTTCATGCGACACTGCTGTGGGTCCCTGTTGTAGCTTCTGTCCTTTGTGCCCCTGGAGATTTTTTCAAATATTTTGGCATTTTGTCTTTTGGAACAGAGTTCTGATAGCATGGATTTGTCTCCCCATACAGCAATCAGATCAGTACCTCCCCTTCGGTCCATGCTGGAGCTCTTTTGCGATTCTGGGACTGCATGGTCACCTCTGCTGATGACCTCACCACTCTGGCCAAACAGGAAATGAAATTCAAAAGTTCCCAGTGCTTTTCCCGTGTACCTGGCTAGTGCATCTGAGTTGAAAGCGCTGTCCAGAGCGGTCACAATGGAGTACTCTGGGATAGCTCCCAGAGGCCAATACCGTCGAATTGCATCCACACTACCCCAAATTCGACCTGGCGATGTCGATTTCAGCGCTACTCCCCTCATCGGGGAGGAGTATAGAAATCAATTTTAAGAGCCCTTTAAGTCGACAAAAATGGCTTCGTCATGTGGATGGGTGCAGGGTTAAATCGATCTAACGCTGCTAAATTTGACCTAAACTTGTAGTGTAGACCAGGGCTATGTAAGCGTTACCTGCTGTGTCTACTGAAACCAGGCTTTAAAGTCAGCATGCTGACAACAGCTGCCTCCGTGTTTGTTTAATATTGAGTGTTTCACCAGATGAATGTAGCAGTCTGGTTGTTTCTGCAATTAGTTTAGGAGAAAGTATAAGCTAACATATCAGAGATTCACTTCCATGGCAGCAAGTCTTCTGAGAGCTGAACTGGGAGCTTTGCCTAGCTTGCAAGCACGGGACTAGGCCCTGTGCTAGACATCATTTGCTGTTTAAGATATTCTTTCCAAGCTTATGTTCAAAGCAGCTTCCCAGGCTGAATTCAGGGGACTTTCCTTGCTGGAGTTTTGTTCTGTGGTTTCTCTGAGTTTGTGCACATCCTCCTGCTGCTCACTCCAGAAATTAGTGTTTCAAAGATTCCCCGTGGCCCATATGAGAAGTCATAATTCATAATATACAGCATTACATTTTCTGTCAACGTTCCTTCCCCACTCTGAACTCTAGGGTACAGATGTGGGGACCTGCATGAAAGACCCCCTAAGCTTATTTTTACCCGCTTAGGTTAAAACTTCCCCAAGGTACAAACTGTTTTACCTTTTTTCCTTGGACCTTATGCTGCCACCACCAAAATGTCTAACAAAAATAACAGGAGAAGTGCCCATTTGGAAATGTCTTCCCCCCCAAAATATCCCCCCAAGCACTACACCCCCTTTCCTGGGGAAGGCTTGATAAAAAGCCTCACGAATTTGCATAGGTGAACACAGACCCAAACCCTTGGGTCTTAAAAACAACGAAAAAGCAATCAGGTTCTTAAAAGAGAATTTTAATTAAAGAAAAAGTAAAAGGAAAAACCTCTGTAAAATCAGGAAGGGAAATACCTTACAGAGTAGTCAGATTCAAAACATAGAGAATCCCTCTAGGCAAAACCTTAAGTTACAAAAAGACACAAAAACACGAATATACATTTCATTCAGCACAGTTTGTTATCAGCCATTTAAAGAAATCAGAATCTAACGCATATCTAACTAGAATGCTTACTAACTCTTTACAGGAGTTCTGACCTGCATTCCTGCTCTGGTCCCGGCAAAAGCATCACACAGACAGAGAGGACCCTTTGTTTTCCCCCCTCCAGCTTTGAAAGTATCTTGTCTCCTTGTTGGTCATTTTGGTCAGGTGCCAGTGAGGTTATCTTAGCTTCTTAACCCTTTACAGGTGAAAGGGTTTTTCCTCGGGCCAGGAGGGATTTAAAGGTGGTTAGCCTTCCCTTTATATTTATGACAACAGGCATAGAGTTTGTAAAAGCTAAAACGAAGCTTCATCTTTAAACCATCATTTAATGCGGCTACAACAAATTTGAAAAGAAAAGGTTAAATATTTCAAATGAAAGCCATTGAGTTACCTAGAATAATCTTAGTCACATTTCAGGGTACAGTTCCCAGGGTAAATTAATGACATCTGCTTGGAACATTTTGGACAGGTTGATACAGCAGCATTTTTCCTTTCCATTAGGAAAATCAATGCAATTAAAATCCACAGTTTAGATTCCAGGTTTGAAAGGAAGTGTTATTTCCACAGTGTGAGCATCCTACCAGTTTTTATAGACAGCCACATCCTTGTGGGATCTCTGGAAGTTCAGCACTGAAGCAGCCTGGTTGTTGGTGAAAGCTATTGGCTTTAAAGACAGGGAGACCAGGGGAAAGGGACTTACTCGTGGAGCCCCCCAGTCTCCCAAATCATCACCTCCCCCAGGGGGAGGCAGGGATAAACCCGGAGCTGCAGCAGGGGAGTGTTACAGCTGCAGCATTACTCTCTGTTTCCCATACCCAATGGAGTCCCCGCCCTGTGGATCTAGATCCAGGCCTAAGGATGGAGGGGGTGGGGGGGCATGGGCACTGTCTCTGCATTGCAGCCCAGAAACCTGCAGGGATTCTTCACCACAGTGGGGAGGACTGGAGTTAGTGTTACAGTCCCTTTGTACTCTGAAGCCCCCTCCTACTGGGATAGTGCCTGGAGTCATGGCACCAATGCACCCATGCTGCAATGGAGGGCATGGGTGCACTGACACCCTTGTGTGACTGCTCAGTGGGCTGGTGCCTGGCAGAGTCCCATTCAGAGATTATGTGGTATAGAGGGCAGAATCCCAGATCTCTGCACCACAGCTGGATTGGGTACAACATGAGGAAACTCCAGCAGAAGCATTGCTTGTACAGCCTGCTTGACTGTCAAATTATCCTCCTAGTTGGGTAACGTGTCCACACAGCAACGCTCCCCAGGCAGGCTCACACACACACAGCACAGGGCAGGTAGCCCTGTGCCTGAGTGAACATAGTGCTGGGAAGTGGGGGAGGGAGGAATGGCATCGGCTAAAGCTCTGTGACTCTGGGGGCTGGTCTGTGCCGTCCCTGGCCTCGGGGCAGGGTCAGCTCCAGGCACCGGCTTTCCAAGCAGGTGCTTGGGGCAGCATTCAGAACGGGGCGGCCGTCCGTGTCCCACGGCAGCAATCCGGCAGCAGCTCGGCCGCTCTTCCTGCCACGGCAGCTTCTGGGCAGCAGCTCTGCTGCTCTCCCAAGCATGGTGGCAATCCGGCAGCAGCTCGGCCGCTCTTCCTGCCACGGCAGCTTCTGGGCAGCAGCTCTGCTGCTCTCCCAAGCATGGTGGCAATTCGGCAGCAGCTCCGCTGCTGTTGTGGCAGTGGCAATTCAGCAGTGACTGCTTGGGGGCGGCAAAATTGGTAGAGCCTCCCCTGCCTCGGGGTCAGTGATAAAGCCATCTACCAGCTGAAACTATACCTCAAGGGACCCTCTGCCAGCTGAGGATCAGCATAACATAGTGGGATTTAGCCACACCTTCTCCCTGCCCCCCCCCCAACACCTGGCTTTATGCTCTCCCTGTGAGAGTTTTCAGCTGGCACCTCCACCAGGCAGCCACCCTGTGCAGAGCTGGGATGTAGAAGAGAATCTGGCCTGTACCTGCAGTGTGTTCAGAGGCTCCCGAAACACCTATCTGCTCTGTTCCGCTAGGGGCTGCTGGGAGCAGGGGCTTTTCAGCAATGCCCAAACAGGAGACACCACTTTGTGGTGTGGTCTAGCCCTTCCCTCTGGTGTCTGGTTTGTCTCCTCTGATTGTGAGATCTTTGAGGCAGGGACTGTCTGCTGCTCTGTGTGTGTGCAGCACCTGGCACCGCACAACAGGGCCTTGTGCCTAGGGACTAACTAAGAACAACTGTAGTAAACAGGACTGGTTGAGTGAAATGAGGTTGAACAATCAATTCAATGACATTTCTCTGCAACAGGAGATGGATCACTTGATGATTGCCTGTTCTATTCATTCCCTCTGAAGCACTGGCATCGGCCACAGTCGGAAGACAGGACACTGGGCTAAATGGACCTTTGGTCTGATCCAGTATGGCCGTTCTTATGTCTGTAACCTGATAACTTGTCACCACCATTGCCAAACAATGCTAGAATGCCAGGGAGTGTTCTGGGCATCAGTGGGCTGAGCCCTATGGACTTTGGTGAAAATCAGAAAAACCAAAAGGGGGAAATAGGGGACACATGGAGCCCTTGGTTATCTGGTTAACAGAGCCAGCAGCTGCAGACATCTCAGTAATTGTCTATGGCAGTGTTTCTCAAACTGGGGGTCCCGATCCGAAAGGGTGTTGCAAGATTATTGTAGCAGGGACCACAAGAGCCACAATACATCAAATCATATCATGCCACATTACTTCTGGGCTGCTGCTGGTAGTGGCGCTGCCTCCAGAGCTGGGTGGCCTGAGAGCGAATGTGGAGAACAATTTAAGGGTCTGTCTCAGTTCCCTGGAGCTGTGATTTTTTAAAAAACTGTGTGCTTCAAAACAACAGTACCCCTCACATTAAGTGTCAAGATACTTGTTGTACATAGTTGTGTATAAAACCACAATCCTTGGACAATGTTATGATTGTTGCCACAATCACTGGAAAAGGCTTCTAACTCCCCAGATTGTGTCCTGTTGTCAATTTTTTTTTCAGAAAACGTGTTTCTTAAACGTGTTTCTAACTGCAGGGATCATGATTTATTTAGCGCTCCTATCAATATGTACAGTAATTAGGTATCACTTTGGGCAGGAGTGGTGTCACAGCCTGAAATATTTGCACAGGGGAGCCTAGCAAAAAAAGTTTGAGAACCCCTGGTCAATAGCTCAGAGAACTGGTTGAGGCAGCTATTAACAGCAACCCCATCTCAGCTCTGCCCACCAACCCAATGGAATTTAAAATGTTCAGAGGCTGAAAGACTCCTCTGAGACAAAGAATGGGGCAGAGGGGGTCCCTGGCATGGGGGAAAGGGGCAATGGGGCCAGGAAGAACTCCAGGCTTGGGGGGAGAACTGGGGACAATGGTATGGGAGAAAGGTGGGGACGGAGGGACTGGATGAAATGGGGACATTGGGACACTCAGGGGCATCCACACAGCAAACGGAAGCATGCAGCAGCTAGATTCAGCCTGTGGAAGGGGATGGGCATCAGACCCTGAGCTCTTGCCCAATCCCAAACACCCACACAGCTGTGTTTGGTGTCATAGACCAAACCACACCGGCCCGAGTCTTTTGACCTAGCTCTGAGACTCACTGGCCTGGCATGCTACTTGCTGCGCACATGCCCCCACAGAGCTCCTGGCATGTGACAGAGGGGGAAGGGCACACAGAGCCATGGCATGGGGGGAGGGGGAGCAGAGGTATTTTTTCATGCTTTGTGTGTATATAAAAAGATCTTCTACACTTTCCACAGTATGCATCCAATGAAGTGAGCTGTAGCTCACGAAAGCTTATGCTCAAATAAATTGGTTAGTCTCTAAGGTGCCACAAGTACTCCTTTTCTTCTTGTGTCTTGCTTACAACATTCCTGCTAATACATACCAAAATTATGTTTGCTTTATTTGCAACAGTGTTATACTGTTAACACATATTTAACTTGTGATCCAGTATGATACACAGATTCCTTTCTGGAGTACTCCTTCTTGGGCAGTCATCCCCTTCCCCCCATTTTATATGTGTTCAAAAGATTGTTCCCTCCTAAATGGAGTACTTTCCATTTGTCCTTATTTGTCCTATTTAGTTCAGATCATTAGGATTTTACTCCGATCCTCCAAAACATTTGCAGCCTGTCCCAGTTTGGTATCATTTGCAAACTTTATAAGTGTACTCTCTATGCCATTATCTAAATCACCGATGAATATATTGAATAGAATGAGACCCACAACTGATCCACTTGATATAGATTCAGAGATTCATAGATATTTAGATCAGAAGGGACCATTATGATCATCTAGTCTGACCTCCTGCACAACGCAGGCCACAGAATTTCACCCACCAAAAACCTCACACCTATATCTGTGCTATTGAAATCCTCAAATCGTAGTTTAAAGACTTCAAGGAGCAGAGAATTCTCTAGCAAGTGACCCATGCCCCATGCTACAGAGGAAGGCGAAAAACCTCCAGGGCCTCTTCCAATCTGCCCTGGAGGAAAATTCCTTCCCGACCCCAAATATGGCGATCAGCTAAACCCTGAGCATATGGGCAAGATTCATCAGCCAGATACTACAGAAAATTCTTTCCTGGATAACTTGGATCTCACCCCATCTAATAGCCCATCACAGGCCATTGGGCCTATTTACCATGAATATTTAATTACCAAAACCATGTTATCCCATCATACCATCTCCTCCATAAACTTATCGAGTTTAATCTTAAAGCCAGATAGATCTTTTGCCCCACTGCTTCCCTTGGAAGGCTATTCCAAAACTTCACTCCTTTCATGCCTTTCCAACTTGACTGTGAACAACTGATATCTACTCTCTGGCAACAGTTTCCAAACCAATGCACCCACATTATAGTAGCTCCATCTGTGTTGTATTTCCGTAGTTTGTTTATGAGAAGGTCATGCTAGACAGTATCAAAAATCTTACTAAAGTCAAGATGTACCACATCTACTGCTTGCCCCCATCTACAAGACTTCTTAACCTGTCAAAGCTATTAGGTTGGTTTCATTTGATTTGTTCTTGACAAATCCATGCTTACTCTTACTTATCACTTTATTATCTTTTAGGTATTTCCAAATTGATCGCTTAATTATTTGCTCCATTATTTTTCCAGGTGCTGAAGTTAAGTTGACTGGTCTGTAATTCTCTGGGTTGTCCTTATTTTCCTTTTTAAGATTGGCACTATATTTGCCCTTTTCCAGTCCTCTGGAATCTCTCCCATCTTTCATGACTTTTCTAATATAATCACTAATGGCTCAGATATCTTCTCAGTCAGCTCCGTGAGTATTCTAGGGTGTATTTCATCAGGCCCTGGTGATTTGAAGACATCTAACTTATCTGAGTAATTTTTAACTTGTTCTTTCCCTATCTTAGCCTCTGATCCTATCTAATTTTCACTGTCATTCACTAGGTTAGATATCCAATTACTACTGACCTTTTTGGTGAAAACTGAAACAAAAAAGGCATTTAGCACTTCTGCCTTTTCCACATTTGCTGTTATTGTTTTTTCCTCCTCATTGAGTAATTGGCCTACCCTGTCCTTGGTCTAGCTCTTGCTTCTCATGTATTTGTAGGATGTTTTCTTGTTACCCTTTATGTCTCTAGCTAATTTAATCTCATTTTGGGTTTTAGCCTTTCTAATTTTGTACCTACATACTTGTGTTATTTGTTTAAAGTCATCCTTTGTAATTTGACCTAAGTTCCACTTTTTGTAGGACTCTTTTCTGAGTTTCAGATGATTGAAGGTCTCCTGGTTAAACCAGGGGGGTCTCTTGCCATACTTTCTATCTTTCCTAGTCAGTGGGATAGTTTGCTCTTGTGCCCTTAATAATGTCTCTGAAAAACTGCCAACTCTCTTGAACTGTTTTTCCCCTTAGACTTTCTACCCATGGAATCTTACCTACCAACTTCCTGAGTTTGCTAAAGTCTGCCTCCTTGAAGTCCATTATCTTTATTGTGCTGTTTTCCCTCCTACTATTTCTTAGAATCATGAACTCTACCATTTCATGAGCACTTTCTCCTAAGCTGCCTTCCACTTTCAAATTCTCAACCAGTTCCCCCCTGTTTGTCAAAATCATACTTAGAACAGCCTCTCCCCTAATAGCTTTCTCCACCTTCTGAAATAAAAAAAATGTCTCCAATACAGTCCAAGAACTTGTTGGATAATCTGTGCCCTGCTTCATTATTTTCCCAACAGATGTCTGGGTAGTTGAAGTCCCCCATCACCACCAAGTCCTGTGCTTTGGATGATTTTGTTAGTTGTTTATAAAAAGCCTCATTCAGCTCTTGTTCCTGGTTTGGTGGTCTGTGGTAGACCCCGACACTTGGTGTTATTGGGCTCCCGATTTGCCCAACTTTTAGGATCCCAGATTGTTCTCTCAGCTTCATTAAGATGTCCCGCAGTCCTGAGTGCTTCATGCTACTGGAACACCTGTGGTTCAGAAACAGGTGTTCTGCTAGCAGGATCCAGGCGGTTATCGCCTTAAGCTCACATCTAATTTCTGTAACTGTCTCCAAGCACACCACCATCCAAATGCCCGCAGAAAGGGGGTAAATTTCTTAATTTAAGAATCATTAGTGAGAGAAATTGCGTCTCTCAGTTGTCTCACATCCTTACTAAAATTGTCTTTAAGAACTGGATATTTTTTTATTCAAGTTGACCAGGCCTTGTTCTCATAAATTTGGCAGCAATAACTGTGGACAATTTGGGTCAATTGTCCGGATTTTTTTCTCTTTGTTTGTTTATCTTTAAAAACCTTTATAATATTTCTGGTACCACTTCCCTTTTGATTAAGGCTATCTTATAGGCATCTGATGGGGTATACAAACACCACACTGGTCAACAAGGGGATCAGGAGCTTCCCTGGGCTCAGCCAGCCCCACCCTGCCACACCTGCAAGAGATGTACAGAATGGAGGAGGAGTTAAAAGAATGCAGAGTAGCTCACCTAGGGGCAAGCCAGGGAAGAGAGCAGATCAGCAACTCACAGCTCCTGAGGAAAGGGCTGAGACAGGGATGCCAGAACTGGGGAGGACCAGGAGGCTATATCCCCATCACTTTTTAAAGTGGAAAGGCTATTCCCTCTCACTTTTATCCTGTCTTAAGGGTGAGTGATGGGGGTAGGGGGGGAGAGGAGCGAGTGGTGGGTGGGGCTTGGAGGCAGAGGTGGAGTGGGGGATTGGGGGGGTGGGCCCTTGGGGGAAGAAGCAGAGTAGGGGTGGGGACTCAGGGGAAGGGGCAGAGCAGAGGGCAGGGCCATGGTTTGGGCGCTGGAGGCCCCACCACTTCTAGGGAGCTTCCAGTGTTCTTAGGCTGAGGGAAGGCAGGCAGGATCTCTCCTGTCCACAGCCCTAAGGGAAGCAAGGATCTGCTTCTGTTAGAACCTGAGAAGGAGGCATTTCCCTTTCCAATACCCTAACCCAGTTCTTTTGTGTTGATCCCCCCGGACCAGGGGGATGAGGTAGATGAGGCTTTCTTCCGGCAGCTCACGGAAGCTACTAGATCGCATGCCCTGATTCTCATGGGTGACTTTAATTTTCCTGATATCTGCTGGGAGAGCAATACAGCAGTGCATAGACAATCCAGGAAGTTTTTGGAAAGCGTAGGGGACAATTTCCTGGCGCAAGTGCTAGAGGAGCCAACTAGGGGGGGCGCTTTTCTTGACCTGCTGCTCACAAACCGGGTAGAATTAGTGGGGGAAGCAAAAGTGGATGGGAATCTGGGAGGCAGTGACCATGAGTTGGTTGAGTTCAGGATCCTGACACAGGGAAGAAAGGTAAGCAGCAGGATACGGACCCTGGACTTCAGGAAAGCAGACTTCGACTCCCTCAGGGAACGGATGGCCAGGATCCCCTAGGGGACTAACTTGAAGGGGAAAGGAGTCCAGGAGAGCTGGCTGTATTTCAAGGAATCCCTGTTGAGGTTACAGGGACAAACCATCCCGATGAGTCGAAAGAATAGTAAATATGGCAGGCGACCAGCTTGGCTTAATGGTGAAATCTTAGCGGATCTTAAACATAAAAAAGAAGCTTACAAGAAGTGGAAGGTTGGACATATGACCAGGGAAGAGTATAAAAATATTGCTCGGGCATGTAGGAATGTTATCAGGAGGGCCAAATCGCACCTGGAGCTGCAGCTAGCCAGAGATGTCAAGAGTAACAAGAAGGGTTTCTTCAGGTATGTTGGCAACAAGAAGAAAGCCAAGGAATGTGTGGGCCCCTTACTGAATGAGGGAGGCAAACTAGTGACAGAGGATGTGGAAAAAGCTAATGTACTCAATGCTTTTTTTGCCTCTGTTTTCACGAACAAGGTCAGCTCCCAGACTGCTACGCTGGGCATCACAAAATGGGGAAGAGATGGCCAGCCCTCTGAGGAGATAGAGGTGGTTAGGGACTATTTAGAAAAGCTGGACGTGCACAAGTCCATGGGGCCGGACGAGTTGCATCCAAGAGTGCTGAAGGAATTGGCGGCTGTGATTGCAGAGCCATTGGCCATTATCTTTGAAAACTCGTGGCGAACCGGGGAAGTCCCGGATGACTGGAAAAAGGCTAATGTAGTACCAATCTTTAAAAAAGGGAAGAAGGAGGATCCTGGGAACTACAGGCCAGTCAGCCTCACTTCAGTCCCTGGAAAAATCATGGAGCAAGTCCTCAAAGAATCAATCCTGAAGCACTTGCATGAGAGGAAAGTGATCAGGAACAGCCAGCATGGATTCACCAAGGGAAGGTCATGCCTGACTAATCTAATCGCCTTTTATGATGAGATTACTGGTTCTGTGGATGAAGGGAAAACAGTGGATGTATTGTTTCTTGACTTTAGCAAAGCTTTTGACACGGTCTCCCACAGTATTCTTGTCAGCAAGTTAAGGAAGTATGGGCTGGATGAATGCACTACAAGGTGGGTAGAAAGCTGGCTAGATTGTCGGGCTCAACGGGTAGTGATCAATGGCTCGATATCTAGTTGGCAGCCGGTATCAAGTGGAGTACCCCAAGGGTCGGTCCTGGGGCCGGTTTTGTTCAATATCTTCATAAATGATCTGGAGGATGGTGTGGATTGCACTCTCAGCAAATTTGCGGATGATACTAAACTGGGAGGAGTGGTAGATACGCTGGAGGGGAGGGATAGGATACAGAAAGACCTAGACAAATTGGAGGATTGGGCCAAAAGAAATCTGATGAGGTTCAATAAGGATAAGTGCAGGGTCCTGCACTTAGGACGGAAGAACCCAATGCACAGCTACGGACTAGGGACCGAATGGCTAGGCAGCAGTTCTGCGGAAAAGGACCTAGGGGTGACAGTGGACGAGAAGCTGGATATGAGTCAGCAGTGTGCCCTTGTTGCCAAGAAGGCCAATGGCATTTTGGGATGTATAAGTAGGGGCATAGCGAGCAGATCGAGGGACGTGGTCGTTCCCCTCTATTCGACATTGGTGAGGCCTCATCTGGAGTACTGTGTCCAGTTTTGGGCCCCACACTTCAAGAAGGATGTGGATAAATTGGAGAGAGTCCAGCGAAGGGCAACAAAAATGATTAGGGGTCTGGAACACATGAGTTATGAGGAGAGGCTGAGGGAGCTGGGATTGTTTAGCCTGCAGAAGAGAAGAATGAGGGGGGATTTGATAGCTGCTTTCAACTACCTGAAAGGGGGTTCCAAAGAGGATGGCTCTAGACTGTTCTCAATGGTAGCAGATGACAGAACGAGGAGTAATGGTCTCAAGTTGCAGTGGGGGAGGTTTAGATTGGATATTAGGAAAAACTTTTTCACTAAGAGGGTGGTGAAACACTGGAATGCGTTACCTAGGGAGGTGGTAGAATCTCCTTCCTTAGAGGTTTGTAAGGTCAGGCTTGATAAAGCCCTGGCTGGGATGATTTAACTGGGAATTGGTCCTGCTTTGAGCAGGGGGTTGGACTAGATGACCTTCTGGGGTCCCTTCCAACCCTGATATTCTATGATTCTATGATTCCCCATGTTTGGTTTATGGACTGGCCCTGAATGGGAGAGAGACTGGGAACTGACCTGGTGGGAGGGCCAAGACACAAGAGGAGGCAGCCGCCACTCCAAGAGGGAGAAAGTGACCAGGCCATGCCCAGCTGTGAAGAGGTGCCAAGCAGCGAGCTTATGCCCTCCACACTCTCCTGTTAAAGACTGCAAACTGTGGACAATTGCAGGGTGGTAGGAAGTAGCCTGGGGAGGGCAGCCTTAAGGCACTCCTGGGTGTCAGACCCCTTTGTCATCCTCACAGGGCCCTGGGCTGGATCCCAGTGGAGCGAGAGGGCCTGGACTCCCCTGCAAATACCCCCTTTGCAGGTCAAAGGGCCTATGTCCCTAACCACTAGGCAACGCTCCCCAGGAGCAATGACCATCATAAGTTGGTGTGGAACATGGGCATGTTTCCCACCCCTGGAGAGAGGGGAGGACTGACAGACCCAGATGGTCAGACAACCCCAGACTAGAAGATATGGCCTTGGTAGGTCAAAAAAGATGGACCTAGAGCATCTGCTTAAGTGGGTAATGGAAAACCAGCAGCAGCAGCAGGCAGCTCAGTCCAGCAGCAGCAACAACTCCTGCAGTAAACGGCTGCCCAGCAGCAACAGATGGTCTGGGACTCAGGGGCACAACAGCAGAAGCAACAATTGGTCCAACAGGTCGTGGCCTTGATTCAGCCATAGGGTTCCCCCAGGGCTTCTCCTCCTGGGGCTTTAAGCCTGTGCCTAGGGCCCTGCCTCATCCATGAAATTGAAAGGTGGGACCTGAGGATGACCCAGAAGAGGAATAGCCCCAGGGTGCCCAGCCCAGTGTGGATGTGCAGAGATTGAGGGACCTGTGCTGGCAGTGCATGTAGCCAGAGATATGGATGGGAGCCACGGTGGCTGAGCTCATTCTGGTGGACCAATTTGCTCACTTACTCCTGACTGGTGGTGGGGACTGGATGCTTCAGCATCAGCCAGAATCGCTAGTTGACATGGTCCAACTAATAGAGAATTATTTAGCAGTAGAGGCAGCCCTAATTGCCTCACCTGAGCAGCTGCCAGAAGCCATGGAGGCCCCTTGACTCAAGAGGGAACCCAACACAGGGAACCAGTGAGCAGACAGGGTGGTTCCCGAAGCACCAGCCTCTAAAGGGCCCAGCTGGCCCCCAAGCTTGGGACTGGGACCCAGTAGGAAACCCCAGCCTCTCCAACCCTAGCCTGGACAAAGGCTTTTGGTACCCCTGTGGACTCCCCCACCAGAAGGCCAGGAAATGGTCCCAGACCCTAGATGTCAGGGCCCTGGCAGCAGCCCCTCGGCTAACCACAGAGGTATGCTTTTCATGTCGGTGCCCGGGTTAGCAGTATCATGAATGCCCCTATATGGAGTGTGGGTATGGACAAGTGTGGATGGCAGAAAGCAATGCCTGTAAGCATACTCCAGTAAAAGTAATGGTACCTGTGCTGATAAATGGAAGTGCGGTAACATGCCTAGTGGATTCTGGGTATGGGTAGACCTAATCTGGGATGACTTGGTCCTGAAATCACACCTGAAATCCCCAGGGAGGGTATATTCCAGCAATGTATTCATGGAGACATTTAACCCTATCCCAGTTAATATGTGCAGTTGACCGTAGGGGAGAACACAAAGTCCCTTGAAGGGCCTTGGCCTCAACACTAGCCTACTGCATTATCTTGGGTCAGGATTGAGAGCATTTCTCTGAGGTATTGAGGGGGTAAATCAATGCCAGAGACACCAGAGGAAATAGCAGAGAAAACCTGGGAGATGGGACCCCATGGCCTAAGATGGTGGCAGGTATAGGTAAGAAGCTGGATGCTGGAGACGGGGGATTTGGCCAAAAGGAAGCTCTGCTGGAAGGGCCTCCTAACAATGGGGAAATATTGATCCCCTACCGGATGGGGAGATACTGACCACAGAGATGGACTTTGTAAAGGACCAGAGGGAAGACAAAATCTTAAGTCAGGCATGTGACCAACTGCTGGTGTGTAACGGGGAAGTGACAGACCCTCAATGAGTGGTACACTACCCCCAGTTTGAGCTCCAGGGGGAGCAACTGTACCAACTGCAGAAAGACTGATGACAGGGGAAGTTTGGTAGGAACTCCTCATCCCCTGGTATCACCAGAGTGAAGTCATGTGCCTAGCACATGGTATCCCCTCTGCAGATCACCTTGGACAAGAGAAGAATCTGGCCCAGATTTTAGGTGGCTTCTTTTTGGCCTGGAGTACACCAGGAAGTTAAAAATTTCTCCATCTCCTGCCCCGAATGCCAACTAGTAGGATCAAGAGGGAGGACTAAAGCCCCTCTGGTCCCCCTCCCCGTTGTCGACAAATCCATATTAGTAACAGTTGATTATACTATCTGCTATCCTGAGACAATCCGACGGCACACCACCAATGCAAAGACTATTGCTGCGGAACTGCTGAAAGTCTTTGCTTGAGAAGGGTTACCTAAGGAAAGCCTCATAGATCAAGGTACTAACTTTATGTCTCAGCTGCTAAAGGAGGTCTGTGATCTTCTAAACATAAAGACCTTACACACATTGGTCTATCACCCACAGAAAGATGATCTAGTTGAATGATTCAAGCAGACCCAGAAGTGGATGTTAAAAAAGTTTATGCCTCAGGACCTCCAACACTGAGATCAGTTGATTTCCCCCATTCTTCCATTTTATGCTATTCATGAGGCACCTCATTCATCTGCTGGGTTCTTCCCATTTTAACTCTTGTATGGGAGATGACGCTGGAGAATTCTCGACTTGGTCTGAGACATGTGGGAAGGGCAGGCTCCTAGGATGGAAAATATCATACAAAATGTGCTGAAGCTAGAGGAGAAGCTTGAGACCCTTGAGACCCTTTGCCAAAAAAAAAATCCTCAATATTCAAAGCACCCAGGAGTGAGCCTACAACAATGGGGTGCATGTGTACTTATTTAAGCCTGGTGATTGAGTACTCCTCCTGTTCCCAAGTTAGTTGCCAACTGGAAAGCACTCTATGAAGTGGTATGCTAAATCAGGCCAGTTAACTTTGAAATTAGGCAGACCAACAAGGACAGATCTAAAGTTGTGGAATGAATGAAAAGGCTTATTTATTTCCCCTTATCCCTATGACCCAGAACTGGGGCCCCAAGTGCTCACCTCATTGCCCTCAGACTCTATACAGATGGAGGGAACACCTTCGCCTGGAACAAAGGGCGAAGTGTCATAAAAACCTTCTACTTGGTGTTCTCCTCCCAGCCAGGGCAGACCCATTTCATGCACCACCATATCCAAATGAAACCTGGGTGGCTAGTCAAGGAGAACCTCCAGCTACCCCCCCAAAAAATGTGAGAGGCCACAAAGCAAGAAGTCCAGGCGATGTTAGAGCTGGGGGTCATTGAAGACTCTCACAGTGAGTGGTGAAGCCCAGTCATATAGTCCCAAAGGATGAGGGGGGAGGGATAGCTCAGTGGTTTGAACATTGGCCTACTAAACCCAGGGTTGTGAGTTCAATCCTTGAGGGGGCCATTTAGGGATCGGGGCAAAAAATGGGGATTGGTCCTGCTTTGAGCAGGGGGTTGGACTAGATAACCTCCTGAGGTCCCTTCCAACCCTGATATTCTGTGAAAGCCAGATGGCACTCTCCTGTTTTGCACAGACTTCAGAAAGATCGGTGCAATCTCCAGATTGGATGTCTACCCCTGTCAAGGTTCCTCCCCCACTCTGAACTCTAGCGTACAGATGTGGGGACCTGCATGAAAACCTCCTAAGCTTACTTTCACCAGCTTAGGTTAAAACTTCCCCAAGGTACAAATTAATTTTATCCTTTGTCCCTGGATCTCCACTGCTACCACCAAACTCTAACTGGGTTTACTGGGAAACGTAGTTTGGACACATCTTTCCCCCCAAAATCCTCCCAACCCTTCCACCCCACTTCCTGGGGAAGGTCTGGTAAAAATCCTCACCAATTTGCATAGGTGACCACAGACCCAAACCCTTGGATCTGAGAACAATGAAAAAGTATTCAGTTTTTTTACAAGAAGACTTTTAATAGAAGTAAAGAAATCACCTCTGTAAAATCAGGATGGTAGATACCTTACAGGGTAATTAGATTCAAAACATAGAGAATCCCTCTAGGCAAAACCTTAAGTTACAAAAAAGCCACACAGACAGGAATAGTCATTCTATTCAGCACAGTTCCTTTCTCAGCCATTTAAAGAAATCATAATATAACACATACCTAGCTAGATTACTTACTAAAAGTTCTAAGACTCCATTCCTGTTCTGTCCCTGGCTAAAGGAGCATACAGACAGACACAGACCCTTTGTTTCTCTCCCTCCTCCCAGCTTATGAAAGTATCTTGTCTCCTCATTGGTCATTTTGGTCAGGTGCCAGCGAGGTTACCTTTAGCTTCTTAACCCTTTACAGGTGAGAGGATTTTTCCTCTGGCCAGGAGGGATTTTAAAGGGGTTTACCCTTCCCTTTATATCTATGACAACCCCATGCCCCAAGTAGACAAACTATTAGACCGGCTGGGCAAGGCCCAGTATATCACACCAAAATCACAGGAGAAACCTGCATTTTCCATTCTATTTGGCCTCTAGCAGTTTTGGCCTATGCCCTTTGAACACCATGGTACCCCAGCAACATTTCAGTGGCTCATGGTTTGAGCTCTGCAACCACATGCCTTTTCCACAATAAAAAAGGGGGAGCTCACTGTGAAATGGGCCATGGACTCTCTACAATATTATCTCCTGGGAAATCCATTCAAGGTTATCACTGAGCAGGCCCTCTTAAGGTGGTTAAATGCCAGAAAAGATACAAATCCCTGGCTTATGCACTGGCACCTGGCTCTCCAGCACTATGCCTTCCAAACACAGGCACCGACTCCGTGGGCACTTCAGGGCTGGAGCACCCATGGAAAAAAAATAGCTGGTGCTTAGCACCCACCAGCAATAGTGCTGCAGCTCCAGCCAGGGATCCATAGTTCCTGGGCAGCTCCAGCCCCATCAATCAGTTGATAGATGACTGTGTTAATTGCCTATCACCTGTTCAACTTTTGTGGCCGCTGGGTTCACTGTAGCAGAGGCTGACCCAGACCTGCTTCAGCCCTCAGTGGGGTGTGTGGCCCCTTCTCCAGCGGCATCGGGCAGCTGTTCCACTGCTCCAGCCAGGGTTAGGGGTGGGCGAGGGAGAAAGCACAGGGCTCCCTCTGCTCTGCAGAAGTCCAGCCTGATCAGCAGCGCTGAGACCCTGTTTACCTGGGTCGCCCCACCTTGTACCTAGATCTCCTGGACAAGCGCCAGTTCCTAGCCGCTCCAACTGCAGGAAGCACTAGATGAGTCCTGTTTCAGGCAGAGGGACTCTGGCTGGGGTTGGGGGACACTGCAGTGTCGGGAGAGGGTGAGGAGAGTCCACCATGGGCACAATTTAGGGGTGGGGGTGTGACGGGTTTGGTCACAGAGACCCCATTGGGACTTTCACCTGATCTGCTGAAACTACCTCTGAGCCCATTTTCTTTAATAGCTTGGGACTCCAGAACGCTGTTTTGTTGAGCCAGACATGCTAGCCTGCTGCAACACAGAGCCAGGGTCTGAACCACACCCACAAAGCTGCAGACTTAACTGAAAATAGCTCAGCAAGTACTCCTGTCTCCAGCATCCAGACACCCTGCTTCCAATGGGATCCAAACCCCAAATAAATTCGTTTTACTATGTATAAAGCTTATACAGGATAAACTCATAAATTGTCTGCCCTCTATAACACTGATAGAGAGATATGCACAGGTGTTTGCGCCCCCAGGTATTAATCACTTACTCTGGGTTAATTAATAAACAAAAGGGATTTATTAAGTATAAAAAGTAGGATTTAAGTAGTTTCAAATAATAACAGCCAGAACAAAGTAAATTACCAAGGAAAATAAAACAAAACTCGCAAGTCTAAGCCTAATACATTAAGAAACTGAATACAGGTAAATCTCACCCTCAGAGATGTTCCAATAAGCTTCTTTCACAGACTAGACTCCTTCTTAGTCTGGGCCCAATCTTTTTCCCTGGTACAGTCTTTGTTAGTCCAGCTCAGGTGGTAACTAGGGGATTTCTCATGACTGGCAGCCCCCTTTGTTCTGTTCCACCCCCTTTTATAGCTTTGGCACAAGGCAAGAATCTTTTGTCTCTCTGGATTCCCAGCCCTCCTTCTAAATGGAAAAGCACCAGGTTTAAGATGGATTCTAATTCAGGTGACATGATCATATGTCACTGTAAGACCTTCTTCTTTATTACCTAGTAGCTGGAAGACAGGTACATAGGAAAGCTTGCTGGTTAACAAACCCATTCACAGTTCATTGATTCTGAAGCACCCTTAACATGTTTACATCAGGAACACAAGTTTATATCTTATTCTCCTAACTCCATACATAGAAATAATATAAGCAAACAAATAGGATCAACACACTTGGTAGATCATAAGCTTTGTAATGATATCTTACAAGAGACCTTTTTCATGAAGCATATTCCAGTTACATCATATTCACATTTGTGAACATATTTCCATAAAATATATGGAGTGCAACGTCACACCCTCCTCCTGAACATACTGCCAGAGTCTTGGACACTGTCCATGGTGGAGGCGGTATGTCATAAACATACAGCTAAGGGTAGCATAAAATCCCTCCTTTAACTGTAAAGGGTTAAGAAGCTCAGATAACCTGGCTAGCACCTGACCAAAAGGACCAATAAGGGGAGAAGATACTTTTAAATCTGTGGGGGGGGGGGAGGTTTTGCTTTGTCTCTTTGTGTGTGTTCTCTCGGAGACAAAGAGAGAGACCAAGCAAGTAATCTAGCTCCTACTGAATGATACATCTAACTTACAAAAAATAGTAAGTAATAGCAAGGAAATGCGTTAGACTATCTTTTGTTTTAGCTTGTGAATTTTCCCTGTGCTAAGAGGGAGGTTTATCCCTGATTTTTGTAACTTTAAAGTTTTGCCTCAAGGGGAATCCTCCGTGTTTTGAATCTTATTACTCTGTAAAATTACCTTCCATCCTGATTTTACAGAGGTGTTTCTTCTACTTTTTTCCCCTTTATAATAAAGTTCTGTTTTTTAAGAAGCTGATTGGTTTTTAGTGTCCTAAAAACCAAGGGTCTGTTCTATGCTCACCTGGTTTACTTATTTGGTTGGTAGATTATTCTCAAGCCTCCCCAGGAAAGGGGTTGAAGGGGCTTGGGGAGATATTTTAGGGAAACGAACTCCAAGTGGTCCTTTTCCTGAAGCTTTGTCTAACTCACTTGGTGGTGGCAGCAGTACCGATCCAAGGACAAAGAAGGATTTGTACCTTGGGGAAGTTTTTAACCTAAGCTGGTAGAAATAAGCTTAGGGGAGTCTTTCATGTGTGTCCCCACATCTGTACTCTACAGTTCAGAGTGGGGAGGGAACCTTGACACAGTACATGTAAAATCCCTCTTTGTCTCTGGTTACACACCCTCCCAGTACCTCTAAACCCTGTGATGTCATTCATAGGTGTCTTACCAAGGTGCAGAGTTCCTGGTCTCTGGGTGCCTGAAAACATGTTGGTGTGCAGTACTGTTAACAGAATGCAGATAGTACTATCTGTTAAATTGTAGGTGTCTTGGCATTTAGCCACCAAGCTTGTTATGCTTTTGCTGCTGTGCTAAGCTTCCAGCCTGTTTACAGGGAAACGCTGAAAAGCAACCTGCTTGTGGGACTGTCTTGTCACCATCCCTAGCGTGTACACAAGTTTTTTCCACAAATCAGCTTTGTCACACATCTTTAAAGGGTTTACCATTATTATTAACTCCTTTATCTTGACCCATAGATGAAGTAGCAAAAGATACAAGATTAACAGCCAATTTATGACAGACAGATTTTGTTCACATGGTTTGGCTTATTCAGTGTCTATTCCATTTTCCAATCCCTTTGTGTACCATGGTAGGTGTTCAGACACAGATACTTCTGTCTCTTTGGAGAAGGCTCTTAATTCAGGTATGGATTTGGGGATTTGGCAAGGAAAGGGTGCACTACAACCATGCCTGCCTTTGGCCCCTCCCTCTGGAATCACTTACCCCACCCACTTGTGAAGTTTCCCAAATGCAAAGTTTTTCTTTCTCCTGCCTTGAAGAGACAGTTTTCTCTCTTACAAGCATAGCTGGTGTCATAAAAATGAAGGGAAGGGTAACCACCTTTCTGTACACAGTGCTACAAAATCCCTCGTGGCCAGAGGCAAAACCCTTTCTCCTGTAAAGGGTTAGGAAGCTAACCCTGCACCCACCTTTTTGTCCCACAAATACTGTTTTACATCATCCCTGCACATATTCAGGAACTGTTCCTGAGTAACTAAATCACACATTTCTTCCAAACTTGTAATGCCTTTTCCCCTCACCTCGCTGGCACCTGACCAAAATGACCAATGAGGAGACAAGATACTTTCAAATCGGGGTGGGGGGGGAAGGGTCTGTCTGTCTGGGTGATGATTTTGCCAGGAACAGTTCAGGAATGCAGTCTCAGACCTTCTGTTAGTTAGTAAGTAATCTACCTAGAAATGCGTTAGATTTCCTTTTGTTTAATGGCTGGTAAAATAAGCTGTGCTGAATGGAATGTATATTCCTGCTTTTGGGTCTTTTTGTAACTTAAGGTTTTGCTTAGAGGGATTCTCTATGTTTTGAATCTGATTACCCTGTAAGGTATTTACCATCCTGATTTTACAGAGGTGATTCTTTTACCTTTTCTTTAATTAAAATTCTTCTTTTAAGAACCTGATTGATTTTTCATTGTTCTTAAGATCCAAGGGTTTGGGTCTGTGTTCACCTGTACAAATCGGTGAGGATTTTTATCAAGCCTTCCCCAGGAAAGGGGGTGTAGGGCTTGGGCGGATATTTTGGGGGAAGACGTGTCCAAGTGGGCTCTTTCCCTGTTCTTTGTTTAACATGCTTGGTTGTGGCAGCATATGGTTCAAGGACAAGGCAAAGTTTGTACCTTGGGAAGTTTTTAACCTAAGTTGGTAAGAAGAAGCTTAGGGGGTCTTTCATGCAGGTCCCCACATCTGTACCCTAGAGTTCAGAGTGAGGAAGGAACAACAACAATGGAGTGCTTTGGATTGGTAATATCGCCTCGGTGACCCCACTCTCTGTTCCGAAAAGGTCAACTGGGAGGTCTCTCCCCTCCAGGAGATTTGACCCCCAGTTTTCCCTTAAAACCTGACCTACAGGTGAAGGCTCTGGCATTTCAGATGCAGATCCTTCACCCTCCTCCTGGGGAAATGCCTTCCTACAAAAGGTGGACAGACCCTCCTGTCCCCCCTCACCTTCTGTCTGGACTTCCCTCTCTGGGCTCCCCTTTGAGGTAGACACTCCTGTGTCCCCCAAAAGGGAAGGTGACCCTGATCCAGCTGTGGGCTCACAGTTACCAGTTATAACAGAACCTTCACTGGCCAGCACAATCCCCTGCCCCCATCTTCCACTCAGGTTGGGTTTGCTTTCAGCTACAAAGTCTTTGGGGTCTGTTCCCACCACAGCAGTCACCAGGACCCCAACTTCCATCTCTGGGATACATGTCTCTGTGCACCCCAGGGCAGGACCTGTCCCCTGCTGAACTACAACTTCCTGGCAGTCAGCGGCTGGGAAGGCCTCCCTGTTGCAAGGTAGACCATCCCCCTCCCCCAGGGAGATGATCACAGGACAGGAGCTGGCTCTATCCAGCCCTTTCTGCAGGGACCTGCCCTGAGCCCCAGGGCTACATGGCCCATTTTCCACTGCTACCCAGAAATTAAAGAGACACTCTCCTATTTCCCCAACAGCACATGTGATTTTACCCTCTCCTCTGGGGCTTTCAGAACAAGATTCCTTCTTGCTGTTAACAAACCCTGGGGCAGATTCTGCCACATCAAAAAAATTATTCCCCAGTAGAAACAGTGAAAAATTGTGTGCCACTGCTGTGACAGTCAGTTCAGCCTGCAAATCACCAGTTTCCATGTGTACCTTAGCTAGTGATGCAAGGACTTTGTAACCTCCCACCAATTCCAATTCTGCCATTTTTCCTGGTAACAAATCCTTCTCATAGATCAGGTCCTTCCTGACCACAGAAATCTCTGCACCAGTATGTCTTATACCTTGGAGTGCTTTCCCATTAAGCTGAACAGCATGCATATGCTCCCTGCTTGGTTGTGTAGAAGGAACATTAACAAATCCTGTGTGGAAAGAGGGAGTAGCCTGGGATATCCCTGTGCTCTGAGAAGCAGCAGCTTCATGTGTTACCTGGTGCCGGTTCCCACTCAGCCCAGGAGATTTATTCCTCAGGTGCTCAGTGAACTTACAATGAGAGCACCTTCTGGGCTCCTCTGCTTGTACAGGAGATGTGGGACGAGTAACAGGGGAATGGGGAAGTGAACGCCCAGCCTCCTTTTCCCCAGGGTAAAACAGTGATTCTGCTTTCCCCCAACCCTGTCCCCCTCGGCCAGTAGTTTATGTTTAATTGCAGCTTATGACTGCTCATAAGAGTCTGCAAACCCAGCTAATTCACCCACTGCACCCACCTTTTTGTCCCACAAATACTGTTTTACATCATCCCTGCACATATTCAGGAACTGTTCCTGAGTAACTAAATCACACATTTCTTCCAAACTTGTAATGCCTTTTCCCCTCACCCACCTTGTCTAACAAATCCCTCATTTCATTTACATAGGCCACATTACTTAATCCAGATCTCCTCTTAAGACTCCTGAATTTTACCCTGTAGGTTTCAGGTGTAATCTGAAACTGTTTCAAAACCAGTTCCTTAAATTTACCATAGTTTGAAGCATCATCAATAGACATCCTATTGAATATGTCCAGAGCTCTCCCAGTCAATTTTGCAACCAAAGTGGTCATCTTTTGATCTTCAGGGATCGCATGGAGAGTGCACAATCTCTCAAAGGTGATGAAATATTTGGCAATATCATTGGATTCATCATACTGCGGGCATAACCGCTCCCATTTATGGATTTTTGGGGAAGTGGAGCCAGCTGCTGAAGGGTTCTGTCTCTTCCACTCCATTACAGCCAGTTCATGCTTCTGAGTTTCAATTTGGGCCTGTATTTCTCTGACTTTTAACTCCAGGGCTAGTTGCCTCTCTCTTTCCTTCTCCTCCTGGGCAGCTTTCTGGGCTTCAAGCTCTTTGTCTTTTAATTCCATAGCTCTTTTGTGAGCAGCTTCCTCCCTGACTGCCTCTGCCTCCATAGCCCTTCTGTGTGCAGCCTCCTCCCTGGCTGCAGCTGCTTCTTTGAGCCTCATTTGAAACTCACCGTCCTTTGCCTTTTCTTCCGCTTCCAGTCTGGCCAGCTCTAGTTTTACAGCTGCTTCGCTGGTAGTCATTTTCCTGCTTTCTTGTGCTTATTTCACTCACCCGAAATAAACAAACAGAAAATAACAAACCAGTAACCACTATGTCTGTTCTCCGGCCACCACACTTAAAACTCACTTAAAATCACAACCAGTGTCTCAAAGCAATCAGCTGTGCACAGATCCTGCCATCTATGCCACTGTGACGGATTCAGTCACAGAGAGCCCCTTGGGACTGTCACCTGATGTGCTGAAACTACCTCTGAGCCCATTTTCTCTGATAGCTTGAGACTCCAGAACCCTGTCTTGTTGAGCAAGATATGCTAGCCTGCTGCAACACAGAGCCAGGGTCTGGACCCAAAGCTGCAGACTTAACTGAAAATAGCTCAGCAAGTACTCCTGTCTCCAGCATCCAGACACCCAGCTTCCAATGGGATCCAAACCCCAAATAAATTCATTTTACTATGTATAAAGCTTATACAGGATAAACTCATAAATTGTCTGCCCTCTATAACACTGATAGAGAGATATGCACAGGTGTTTGTGCCCCCAGGTATTAATCACTTACTCTGGGTTAATTAATAAACAAAAGGGATTTTATTAAGTATAAAAAGTAGGATTTAAGTGGTTAAGTAATAACAGACTAAACAAAGTAAGTTACCAAGCAAAATAAAATGAAACACGCAAGTCTAAGCCTAATACATTAAGAAACTGAATACAGGTAAATCTCACCCTCAGAGATGTTCCAATAAGCTTCTTTCACAGACTAGACTCCTTCTTAGTCTGGGCCCAATCCTTTCCCCTGGTACAGTCCTTCTTAGTTCCAGCTCAGGTGGTAACTAGGGGATTTCTCATGACTGGCAGCCCCCTTTGTTCTGTTCCACCCCCTTTTATAGCTTTGGCACAAGGCAAGAATCTTTTGTCTCTCTGGATTCCCAGCCCTCCTTCTAAATGGAAAAGCACCAGGTTTAAGATGGATTCTAATTCAGGTGACATGATCATATGTCACTGTAAGACCTTCTTCTTTATTACCTAGTAGCTGGAAGACAGGTACATAGGAAAGCTTGCTGGTTAACAAACCCATTCACAGTTCATTGATTCTGAAGCACCCTTAATGGCTTCCACTTAACATGTTTACATCAGTAACACAAGTTTATATCTTATTCTCCTAACTCCAGACATAGAAATAACACATGCAAACAAATAGGATGAACAGACTCGGTAGATCATAAGCTTTGTAATGATACCTTACAAGAGACCTTTTGCATGAAGCATATTCCAGTTACATCATATTCACTCTTATAAACATATTTCCATAAAACATATGGAGTGCAATGTCACAGGGGGCATGCAGTCTCACTGCCACTGCTCTCACCCATTTCTTCCAGTGCCAAGCTGATCTGCTCTGCCTAGGTGGAGAAGTGTTTGTCCTTAGGGGTGCCATTTAAGGAAGGAATGGGGGACTGTCCTGGCCCCTTAGGATAGTAAAAATCTGGGGGGGAATTTGTCTCTCAGCCATCCCTTGCATCCTTTATCCAAAATACTCATTTGGCACTGAAGTTAAATAGGTTTTAACAAAATCAGCCAAAACAGAGTTTTTCAAGGTGTGATTTAAAATCCCTTCCCCCAGGGCCACCCTTAGGATTTATGGGGCCCTACGCAGTATTATTAAACTGGTGACCACTGAAGGTGGACCCCAGACAGCACTGCTGACATGGATTTTTAATATAAAAGGAGGCAACATAAATGTATCTTACCTCCCAAAAACAAACAATAACAAACATATATACAAATAAACAAAAACACCTTGGCCCTCAAATCTTCATGCCTTCTTTACACATCAGAAGAAAATCTAACAAAGACAGTCCCAGTTATTGCCCTTTACAGATCACCTTTAAAAATGAAATTATTCTTTACATTCCCAATTCTCCAAAACCAAGGTAACTGCTGACTTTGTGGGGCTGAAAGACTGGATCTGGGTGTGAAAATTTGTCCATTTCCACCATTGCATAGACATATAGAACAGAGTGCTGGGAGCACAACAGAATAGGTTAGGACAAGAGAAAGCTGATTGGGGGAAAGAAGCCCTCAAAAAAATCTTGTCTTTAAAATAGCCACAGAGTTAGTTTAGTAGTCAAGATTTTTTAGGTCAAGTGAGATACAGTCCCATTAAAACAATCATGTAACATCCACATTTTACACTTCTTATACCTTTTTTTTTTTACACATAGTTGGGGCTCAAACTATGGCTCTGATCCTGATTTTACTCTCTCAGGATCAATCGTGGATAATTTCTACCACCCACTTCCTTTTGGGGAAGCAATAATTAAAAAGCTATTCAGGAACTCGCATAGACTTTATGGTGGAAATTTATGTCATTTGATCAAGAGGTTCCCAATATATGTCCTCCCCCTGCATTATGATCTTCTTTTAATTTTCAAAGTACTCTAAAATCCACATCCACTGTCCAAAAATGTGGTTAATGCAGGTCTTGTTTACACTACAGTGCCTTTGCTGGTACAGCTATGGCACCTAGGCTCACCTCTGCTTAGTACCCTCTTCAACCCAAGAGATGTGTTTCAGATTCCTGCTGGCACTGCTAATCTGATGTGCCTTTTCTGGCTTGTCAGATTGGGTTTATATCTGCTGGTGAACTACAGCACCACTCATTAGACTGCTTCCCAGGCTAGCGAACCACCCACAGGCACCGACTCCATGGGTGCTGCGGTGCTGGAACACCCACAGGAAAAAATTAGCGGGTGCTCCACATCCACCAGCAGCTGAGCTCTCCCTGACCCTCACCCCCTCCCCCTCCTCGCTTCCTCCTCCCCCGAGCGTGCTGTGTGCCCACTCCTCCCCTTCCCAGCGCTTTCTGCCCACCACCTAACAGTGTTTGGCGGTGCTTAGGACTTTCTGGGAGGGAGGGGGAGGAGTGGGGATGCAGCGTGCTCAGGGGAGGAGGCAGTAAAGAGGTGGGGCAGCGGCAGGAACTTGGGGGAATAGGGTGGAATTGGGGCAGGGCGAGGGTGGTGCAGGGGTGGGGTCAGGGGCGGGGGGAGGGTCAAGCACCCATGAAGCAGAGGGGAAGTTGGCGCCTACGGAACCACCTGTTCATTAATTTTATACCAGTCTAACTCCACTGATTTCATTGGGGTAGCTCCTCATTTACACTGCTACAAGTAAGGAAAGAATCAGGCATAGGCACTGACTCTGTGGGTGCTCCAGGGCTCAAGCACCCCTGGAAAAAAACAGTGGGGATGATCAACACCCACCAGCCACAGCTGTTCATCTGGGCCACCATTCAGCTGTTCGACAGCTGGCACGGGGCCTCGGGGGAGAGGGTGGAGCAATATCAGGAATAGGTGGAATGAGGGTGGGGCCTCGAGGAAGGGGGCGGAGCAGGGACAGGAAGAGGCTGAGCGAGGGTGGGCCCTTGAGGGAGGGGGTAGAGTGGGGTGGGGCCTGGTGGCGGAGTGGGGGTGGAGCACCCACCGGAAAAAATAAAAGTCAGCACCTATGCTTCCAAATTCAGTATAGAGTCAGAAAAGCTCATCAAAATTATGATTTTTTCTCCAGGGATGGGGGGAACAATCTGATGACCCTGGCTCCTCAGGTTCCATCTTAAGGGGGAGGGTGTGTGATGGGATATACAAACCGCACATTGGACAACAAGGGGTTAAGGTAGCTGCCTCTGGGCTCAGCTAGCCCTGCCCCACCACATCTTCAAGAGATGCACAGATTGGGGGAGGAGTTAAAAGGGAGCAGAGCAGCTCACCCATGGGCAGGCCAGGGACAATAAAGTACCTTTACTGTACAGCTCCTGAGGAAAGGGCTGAAGTAAGGTGGGATCTTTCCATTCAAGAACTACCTAAAGGTGCCTATGATATTCTGAGGTGAAACCCAGACCAGTGAGGGGATGTGTCATCATCTGCCTTGCAACCTGGGGTGTCTCACCATACTTTTCTGCTGTAGCTCCCAACCTGATCCCCTCACAAACAGCCAACCAGCATGCAGACCACACCCTGGATGTCTGTGGAAAGCTGCAGCATGCCAGCAACGCTGACCCCAGCTGCCTTGGTTACTAGCTGCAGGGTCACCCCAACACACTCCCAGTCCCGAATTTTCCCTCAAAAGGTGTTTTCTGCACTGTTCAGCCCTCTCCTGGACAGTTCAGGTATTTTAGGTCTGTTGCCCTGGTAAGGGAACAATATCCAACAGTTTTCTACACAGCCTCATTTAACCACAACATTGGATTAGTTTTGATGAAAGAATAAAACAAGTTTATTTAACTACAAAGAGAGAGATTTTAATGAGTACAAGTTTAAGGCATTAAAGTTAGAAATGGTTACAAGAGAAATAAATATAAAATGCTTCCTAGTACTATAACTTAACATACTAGACTTGGTTCATAGTGAAATCCCTTAACACATATTCCCAGTAACATCACAGAGCATCACAGAGACTTGGTAGGATAATACGCATGACTGGTATTGGTATAGAAGGAGACTCAAGGAGCTTGGCTTGTTTAGC
Source organism: Caretta caretta (assembly GCF_965140235.1). NCBI lineage: Eukaryota > Metazoa > Chordata > Testudines > Cheloniidae > Caretta > Caretta caretta. Next base: position 41,022,009 of record NC_134213.1, read on the forward strand.
CTAGCCAAAAGAAGACTGAGGGGAGATATGATTGTTCCCTATAAATATATCAGAGGGATAAATACCAGAGAGGGAGAGGAATTATTTAAGCTCAATACCAATGTGGACACAAGAACAAATGGATATAAACTGGCCATCAGGAAGTTTAGACTTGAAATTGGATGAAGGTTTCTAACCATCAAAGGAGTGAAGTTCTGGAACAGCCTTCCAAGAGAAGCAGTGGGGGCAAAAGACCCATCTGGCTTCAAGATTAAACTCGATAAGTTTATGGAGGAGATGGTATGATGGGATAACATGATTTTGGCAATTAACTGATCTTTAACTATTCATGGTAAATAGGCCCAATGGCCTGTGATGGGATGTTAGATGGAGCAGGATCTGAGTTACGACAGAAAATTCTTTCCTGGATATCTGGCTGGTGAATCTTGCCCACATGCTCAGGGTTCAGCTGATCACCATATTTGGGGTCGTGAAGGAATTTTCCTCCAGGGCAGATTGGAAGAGGCCCTGGGGGTTTTTCGCCTTCCTCTGTAGGGCACGGGTCATTTCCTGGAGGATTCTCTGCACCTTGAAGTCTTTAAACCATGATTTGAGGACTTCAGTAGCTCAGACATAGGTGAAAGGTTTATCGCAGGAATGGGTGGGTGAGATTCAGTGGCCTGCGTTGTGCAGGAGGTCAGACTAGATGATCTGAGGTCCCTTCTGACCTTAATATCTATGAGTCCATGAGTCTATGAGAAGGGTACACCTTGCTCAGGAAGGACAGGCAGGGGAAAAAAGTAGGAGCTGTTCCTTATATATTACAAATCTATACACTTGGACTGAGGTTAAGATGGGAATAGGAAATAGACTTGATGAAAGTCTCGGGGTAAGGATAAAAGGGGTAAAAAACAAGGGCGATGTCCTGGTAAGGGTCTTCAATAGAACACCTAACCAGGAACAAGAGGTGAATGAGGCTTTTTATAAACAACTAACAAAATCCTCCAAAGCACAGGACTTGGTGGTAATGGGGGAATTCAACTAGAAGACATCTGTTGGGAATATAATGCAGCAGGACACAGATTATCCAACAAGTTCTTGGACTGTAAACTCAGGAATTTGGTAGGTAAGATCCCATGGGTAGAAAGTCTAAGGGGAAAAACAGTTCAAGAGAGTTGGCAGTTTTTCAGAGACATTATTAAGGGCACAAGAGCAAACTATCCCACTGAGTAGGAAAGATAGGAAGTATGGCAAGAGACCCCCCCCCCCGGCTTAACCAGGAGATCTTCAATCATCTGAAACTCAGAAAAGAAGAAGTGGAACTTAGGTCAAATTACAAAGGATGGCTATAAACAAATAACACAAGTATGTAGGGACAAAATTAGAAAGACCAAGGCACAAAATGAGATTCAACTAGCTAGAGACATAAAGGGTAACAAGAAAACATTCTACAAATATTATTATTATCAGAAGCAAGAGCTAGACCAAGGACAGGGTAGGCCAATTACTCAATGAGGAGGAAAAAACAATAACAGCAAATGTGGAAAAGGCAGAAGTGCTAAATGCCTTTTTTGTTTCAGTTTTCACCAAAAAGGTCAGTAGTAATTGGATATCTAACCTAGTGAACGACAGTGAAAATTAGATAGGATCAGAGGCTAAGATAGGGAAAGAACAAGTTAAAAATTACTCAGATAAGTAAGATGTCTTCAAGTCACCAGGGCCTGATGAAACACACCCTAGAATACTCACGGAGCTGACTGAGAAGATATCTGAGCCATTAGTGATTACATTAGAAAAGTCATGGAAGATGGGAGAGATTCCAGAGGACTAGAAAGGGACAAATACAGTGCCAATCTTAAAAAGGAAAATGTGCATGATAACCAAGGTGGGCCATTTCCTGCACAAATCCTGGAAGTGCTGGAAATGGCCCAACTTGATGATCACTTTAGATAAGCTATTACCAGCAGGACAGTGGGGTGGGAGGAGGTATTGTTTTATGATCTCTGTGTGTATATAAAGTCTGCTGCAGTTTCCACGGTATGCATCCGATGAAGTGAGCTGTAGCTCACGAAAGCTCATGCTCAAATAAATTGGTTAGTCTCTAAGGTGCTACAAGTACTCCTTTTCTTTTTGCGAATACAGACTAACATGGCTGTTACTCTGAACCATCTCATGGTCACTGCTTCCTCGGTTGTCACCCATTTGTACTTCCCCTACCAATTCTTTTCTGTTTTTAAGCAGCAGGTCAAAAGGAGCATGGTCCCTAGTCAGTTCCTCCAGCACTTGTACCAGGAAGTTGTCCCCAACACTCTCCAAAAACTTCCTGGATTGTCTGTGCACTGCTGTATTGCTCTCTCAGCAGATGTCAGGGTGATTGAAGTCCCCCATTAGAACCAGAGCCCATGATCTGGAGACTTCAGTTAGTTGTCCAAAGAAAATCTCATCTACCTCATCCTTCTGATCCAGTGATCTATACCATACACTCACCACGACATCACCCTTGTTGCTCTCGCATCTAAACTTAACCCTGTTGAGAGTCTTCGGGTTTTCTCCAGTTTCAAACTGGAGCTCTACGCAATCATACCGCTCTCTTACATACAATGCAACTCCTCCACCTTTCCTCCCATACCTGTCCTTCCTGAACAGTTTATACCCATCCATGACAGTGCTCCAGTCATGTGAACAGCCCCACCAAGTTTCTGTTATTCCAATCACATCATAGTTCCTTGTCTGTGCCAGGACTTCCAATTCTTCCTAATTGTTTTCCAGGATTCTTGCTTTCATGTACATGCACCTAAGAAAACTAGCTGATTACCCTACTTTCTCAGTATGAATCAAAAGGCTTCCTGTCTTGTACCCTCCTCCTTGTGTTTCCTCCCAGTATCCCACTCCCCCACTTACCTCTGGGATTAGGTCACCATCCCCCGGTGAACCTAGTTTAAAGCCCTCCTCGCTAGGTTAGCAAGCCTGCCTGCGAAGATGTTCTTTCCTCTCTTCATTAGGTGGATCCCATCTCTTCCTAGTAATCCTTCTTCCTGGAACAACATCCTATGGTCAAAAAATCCAAACCCCTCTCTCCGACACCACCTGAGTAACCATGCATTCACCTCCACAATTCAATGGTCCCTACCTGGGCCTTTACCTTCAACAGGGAGGATGGATGAGAACACGACTTGAACCTTAAACTCCTTTATCCTTCTTCCCAGAGCAGTAGTCTGCAGTGATCCACTCAAGGTCATTCTTGGCAGTGTCAAATACTCTTCCCCTACTAAGGTTCTTTGATTGCTGACCAAATTTCAGGTCAGGATCTCTCCCAAAATCATATGGCTGCTTCCTTTGTCTACTTAACTGAAAAAGGAAGAGAGATTGATGCAGAGAGATACCTGGCGTGTTTTTGCCCCTCACTTTATAGTCCAGTCACCCTGCGAAGTGCATTTTCCTGTGGGTTCCCCCCCGGTAAAGTTCATTCCTGCTGTGAGATTGGAGTTATGAAGTCTCATGGTGAAAGAGGTTTTATGCTGTTGTTTTCTAAAATGCAGACCTATTTGTTCCTGCCCCCTTCCTTGCCAAAGAATGAGCACTTGACAGGTGATTTGCCCATCAACTCGGATGACAGCTGGCTAGAGGTGTCAGCTTGTCTTTTGCCTTTGAGAAACAGGTTTATCCACATCCCAGACTTGTCTGGTAATCACATTTCAGTCACAATTTCAGTTTGTTCATAACGCTACATATAGTGTTGCTACATACATTTCACCATGATATTATTGACCGGTGAGTTATTATTTTCAAATAATACTTCACAAGGCATATTCTGTACAGAGATTATTACGGTAATGTGCAAGTTGTGAATAAAAGGGTGCATTTGGTCACAGTCCCTCCCTGAGGGAAGGGAGGACCTGCTTCTGATGGACCCTGAGAGGGAGGCATTTCCTCTTCGCACATGCTAACCCAGTTTGTTTGTATTGATTCCCTGTTTGGTTTATGGACTGGCCCTGAATTGGAGCAAGACTGGGAACTAACTTGGCCACAGGGCCAAGGGATGGGAGGAGGCAGCCACCACCCCAAGAGGGAGAAAGCTACCACATCACACCTGTTAGGGGGCTTATTCCTTCACCCACTTACTTCCCTGGTCCTTCTCGCATGAACAGAGAGCAACAATACCCGAAGTCCAAAAGTGCAAACAATTCGATGTTTATTGGGGTGAACTTCCAGCAAGCATGATTCCAGTTTCCTTCCTTAGTATCCTCCTTCCCAGCTCTGACACCACAGAGCCTTACACCTGTGTCCCTGTTCCCATTCCTACCCTTAGCCAAACATGATTCCAACTTCCTTACTCCCATTCCCTGTTCCCATTTCCCCCTTTAGCAAAACATGATTCCAAGTTTCTTACCCCCATTCCCTGCTCCCATTTCCCTCACCCTCACCCTCCCACTCCCTCCCACCCACACCCACCCACTTCCTCATTGACTACAGATTATATAGTAAAACTTGAGTTCTGCTTAGCTATACCTTAACCAATCATTTTCCTGAAATTTAACTAACCAATCCTAACATATTGTAACATGATTATGTAACCAATTATATCCCACCACCTTAATTAGTTTACACCCAGCAAAATTAATTATACAGCAGACAGGAACAATCACAGAACCAGACAGAGATTATACAGACAAACAATAGCAAAGTGGGAACTATAATGACAAGACAATACAGAAGTGAGGATTTCACATCCCAGCTATTGATAAGTGAGTTCTTGCCAGACAGGATGCTATCAAACTAAGTTTCCTTTTACATTTTCTAGGCACTTCCCTTTCTCTGGAGGTGATAGGAATACAATCCTGTCCTGATAGTGCCTAACAGCCCAATAGCACCTTATTTCAATGTGACTAGTTTGGAATGTGAGGATGTGACTGTTCGCTTCCCAGCTTATGGCTGCCTCTGCTGCTTAGCCAAAGGCCTTAGCCTAAGAACAGGGCCTCAGACTGTGAAAGTAAGAGAAGGCCCTTACACCAGCAGACAGTGATTTTGATTCTCTCTTTTATACCTCTATAATTAGCCAAATGATAAGAATACACCTAAATTCTTAGAGTATAGGCCTTTACAGACAGGCCTGAATATCTATATCCTAACAACACCCATGAAGGTGGGTGAGCAGAGCCCCTCCATGCAGAATGGTGGGAATTGGCCCAGGGAGGGGAGACTTAAGGTGCTCCTGGGTGTCAGATCCCTTTGTCACCTCACATGGCCCTGGGCTGCAGCCTGGTGCAGTGTGAGGGCCCAGATTCCCCAACCAAATCCCCTCTGCAGGTCAAAGGGCCTAAGCCCTGACCACTAGGCAATGCTCCCCAAAAGCAATGACCATTACAATCCATAACACGTGTGTCCATGTCTGTGATTTACACATGAATCAATGCAAAATGTGTTGGTCTTTGCCAGCTGAATTGAGTATCTCTCAACCTCAACATTTGCTCCACTGTTAGTGCTCTGCTTCTCTAGGGCCTCACAACAAAACCTTATGTGCAATGTTTTATGAATACAATGACTTCAAACAGAGATTTTAACTCCTATAAATCCAGTGTCAGTAGCACCAATTCTTCACCATTACAGTTAACCATAACCTTGTACTGTGCCTCAGTTCAACAGTATTTGCTTCAGAAAGATATTTTTCTCCAAGAAGGCATTTGGTCAGATCAGCTAATCAGATTTATGCCTCCAGCATCTGTTCTCCTTCACATTATCACTATGTTAATCTCTAGTAGTCAGGTCCACCAGGTTGGCTTTTCCATGCCAACCTGGCCAGGCTGTTGGTTCTCTTAAAGCCTGAATTTCAGTGTTGGTATATGCCATGCTGTGTTGTAAACCCTGTGCAAGTCAGTCATGGATTCTGTCCACACCTGTGCTTCCAGCTGAAGAGGTATGAACAGAAAATTCTTTACCCTTGATTCAATTAACAAACCCCAGAGGTTTGGATGCAACATAGGGATTACTTTGGAATCTTTCCAGTGCATATGATGCTACACTATATGACTGGTCACTGGCATGAGAGAGCACATGCCAGTGTCTGGCTGAATTTGTCTCTCTTTACCCCAATATGCTTCTCTCTTGATATGGAGAACGTCAAAAACTGTGACATAAGGCCACAAGGGGCCATTCTGGTCATTCAGTTCGACCTGTGCAGCACAGGGCAGAGAATGTTACCCAGGGACACCTGCATCTAGCCCAGAACTTCTGGTTGAGTTAGTGCACATCTTCCTGAAAGAGACGTCCAGTCTCTCTTTTCAGACTCCAAGGGATGGAGAATCCACCTCATTGCTATGTAAGTTGGTCCCAAGGTTCATTAGTCATTGGATTCTTTGACCATGGGATGGTGTTCCAAGAAGGAGGAGTGCTAGGCAGAGACGGGCTCCACCTAATGAAGAGAGGGAAGAGCATCTTCGCAAGCAGGCTGGCTAATCTAGTGAGGAGGGCTTTAAACAAGGTTCACCGGGGGAAGGAGACCAAAGCCCTGAGGTAAGTGGGGAAGTGAGACACCAGGAGGAAGGACAAGCAAGAAAGTGCAAGAGGGGGATGATCTGCGAGTTATCTTAAGTGCCTATACACAAATGCAAGAAGCCTGGGAAACAAGCAGGGAAAAATGGAAGGCCTGGCACTGTCAAGGAATTATGACGTGATTGGAATAACATAGACTTGGTGGGATATCTCACATGAGTGGAGTACTGTCATGGATGGATATAAACTGTTCAGGAAGGACAGGCAGGGCAGAAAAGGTGGGGGATTTGTATTGTATGTAAGAGAGCAGTATGACTGCTCAGAGCTCAAGTATGAAACTGCAGAAAAACCTGAGAGTCTCTGGATTAAGTTTAGAAGTGCGAGCAACAAGGGTGATGTCATGGTGGGAGTCTGCTATAGACCACCGGACCAGGGGGATGAGGTGGACGAGGCTTTCTTCTGGCAACTAACAGAAGTTACTAGATCATGGGCCCTGGTTCTCATGGGAGACTTCAATCACCCTTTGTTATCTGCTGGGAGAGCAATACAGCAGTGCACAGACAATCTATGAAGTTTTTGGAAAGTGTAGGGGACAATTTCCTGGTGCAAGTACTGGAGGAACCAACTAGGGGCGAGCTCTTTTTGACCTGCTGCTCACAAACCATGAAGAATTAGTAGGGAAAGCAAAAGTGGATGGGAACCTGGGAGGCAATGACATGAGATGGTCGAGTTCAGGATTCTGACACAAGGAAGAAAGGAGAGCAGCAGAATACAGACCCTGGACTTCAGAAAAGCAGTCTTTGACTCCCTCAGGAAACTGATGGGCAGGATTCCCTGGCAGAATAACATGATGGGGAAAGGAGTCCAGGAGATCTGGCTGTATTTTAAAGAATCCTTATTGAGGTTGCAGGAACAAATCATCCCTAAGTGCAAAAAGAATAGCAAATATGGCAGGCGATCAGATTGCCTTAACAGTGAAATCTTCGGTGAGCTTAAACTCAAAAAGGAAGCATAGAAGAAGTGGAAGATTTGACAAATGACCAGGGAGGAGTATAAAAATATTGCTCAGGAATGCAGGAGTGAAATCAGGAAGGCCAAATCACACTTGGAGTTGCAGTTCGCAAGTTAAGAGTAACAAGAAGGGTTTCTTCAGGTATGTTAGCAACAAAAAGAAAGCCAAGGAAAGTGTGGGCCTCTTACTGAATGAGGGAAGCAAGCTAGTGACAGAGGATGTGGAAAAAGCTAATGGACTCAATGCTTTTTTTGCCTCTGTCTTCACAAACAACACCAGCTCCCAGACTGCTGCACTGGGCAGTACAGCATGGAGAGGAGGTGACCAGCCCTCTGTAGAGAAAGAAGTGGTTCGGGACTATTTAGAAAAGCTGGACGAGCACAAGTCCATGGGGCCGGACGAGTTGCATCCGAGAGTGCTAAAGGAGTTGGCGGATGTGATTGCAGAGCCATTAGCCATTATCTTTGAAAACTCATGGCGATCTGGGGAGGTCCCGGAAGACTGGAAAAAGGCTAATGTAGTGCCCATCTTTAAAAAAGGGAAGGAGGATCTGGGGAACTACAGGCCCGTCAGCCTCACCTCAGTCCCTGGAAAAATCACGGAGCAGGTCCTCAAGGAATCAATTCTGAAGCACTTAGAGGAGAGGAAAGTGATCAGGAAGGAGGCAGCATGGATTCACCAAGTGCAAGTCATGCCTGACTAACCTAATTGCCTTCTATGATGAGATAACTGACTCAGTGGATGAGGAAAAAGCAGTGGATGTGTTATTCCTTGACTTTAGCAAAGCTTTTGATAACAGTCTCCCACAGTATTCTTGCCAGCATGTTAAAGAAGTATGGGCTGGATGAAAGGACTATAAGGTAGATAGAAAGCTGGCTAGATCATCAGGCTCAACAGGTAGTGATGAATGGCTCCATGTCTAGTTGGCAGCCGGTATCAAGCAGAGTGCCCCAAGGGTCGGTCCTGGGGCCGGTTTTGTTCAATATCTTCATTAATGATCTGGAGGATGGTGTGGATTGCACCCTCAGCAAGTTTGCAGATGACACTAAACTGGGAGGAGTGGTAGATATGCTGGAGGGTAGGGATAGGATACAGAGGGACCTAGACAAATTAGAGGAATGAGCCAAAAGAAATCTGATGAGGTTCAAGAAGGACAAGTGCAGAGTCCTGCACGTGGGATGGAAGAATCCAGGAAGAATGCAAGAAGTGCACTGCTACAGACTAGGGACCGAATGTCTCGGCAGCAGTTCTGCAGAAAAGGACCTAGGGGTGACAGTGGACGAGAAGCTGGATATGAGTCAACATTGTGCCCTTGTTGCCAAGAAGGCTAACGGCATTTGGGGCTGTATAGGTAGGTGCATTGCCAGCAGATCGAGGGACGTCATCGTTCCCCTCTATTCGACATTGGTGAGGCCTTATCTGGAGTAGTGTGTCCAGTTTTGGGCCCCACACTCCAAGATGTGGAAAAATTGGAAAGAGTCCAGCAGAGGGCTACAAAAATGATTAGGGGGCTGGAGCACATGACTTATGAGGAGAGGCTGAGGGAACTGGGATTGTTTAGTCTGCAGAAGAGAAGAATGAGGGGGGATTTGATAGCTGCTTTCAGCTACCTGAAGGGGGGTTCCAAAGGGGATGGATCTAGACTGTTCTCAGTGGTAGCAGATGACAGAACAAGGAGTAATGGTCTCAAGTTGCAGTGGGGGAGGTTTAGGTTGGATGTTAGGAAAAACTTTTTCACTAGGAGGGTGGTGAGGCACTGGAATGGGTTACCTAGGAAGGTGGTGGAATCTCCTTCCTTAGAAGTTTTCAAGGTCAGGCTTGACAAAGCCCTGGCTGGGATGATTTAGTAGGGGATTGATCCTGCTTTGAGCAGGGGGTTGGACTGGATGACTTCCTGATATTCTATGATTCTATGATTAGTCTCCCTGTTAAAAATCTGCACCTGATTCACAGTTGAATTTTTCTAGCGTCATCTTCCAGCCACAGAATCTTTTTATAACCTTCTTCATGGATTTAAACACCCTCTATGATTAAATATATTCTCCCTGTGTAGGTATTTATAGACTGTGATAAAGCCACGTCTCATATTTTAACCTTCTTTACTTACTATTATTCCACCTGTCAAACAAATCATATGGCAGTAGATGTCCAAGATTTCACAGCTGTCTTGCATTTTTCAAAAGAAGTATTTTATTCTTAGGATAAAATCTGCGTAGAACCCAGTAGGATGCAATGGATATTGTTGCTTGCAAAACAATCTTTTACTATGTCTCTGGGTTTTCATAGAATCCAAGGGAGTCTGGAGTTCAAATACTCATGAACTCCTTCCTGTGCTTCAAGCCTCAGGTGAAACTTGCCAGGGCACCACAGCTTTGTCTTTAGTGTTCTTCAGTGTCTTCCAATTAGTTAGTCACTTCAAAATTCACATGCCAACTGCTGGCAGAATTTCTTTGGCCTATGTGGATATATGGATATAGATATAGAGCAGGTTGCACAGAGGAGCCAAGAGGCCAGTGAAGAAGCTTGGCAACATGTGACCTCCAGAAGAGGTAAGCGGAATGTCCGGGTTCCAGTAACACAGACACAGGTAACTAACCGCTTTCATGTTCTCTCCACAGGTACCGTTGCGGAGAGTGGACCAGATGATAGGTCTGGGGCGAGAAAGCAGAAGGAGACTCCGCTGGTTGGAAGGCATGAGATGCGATGTCCTGAGGTTGGGGGTTCCACGACCACCACTCCGAAGAGGAGAAGGCGGGTGGTGGTGGTTGGGGACTCTCTCCTCCGGGGGACTGAGTCATCTATCTGCCGCCCTGACCGGGAAAACCAAGAAGTTTGCTGCTTGCCAGGGGCTAAGATTCGCGATGTGATGGAGAGACTGCCGAGACTCATCAAGCCCTTGGATCGCTACCCCTTCCTGCTTCTCCACGTGGGCACCAATGATACTGCCAAGAATGACCTTGAGCGGATCACTGCGGACTATGTGGCTCTAGGAAGAAGGATAAAGGAGTTTGAGGCGCAAGTGGTGTTCTCGTCCATCCTCCCCGTGGAAGGAAAAGGCCTAGGTAGGGAGCGTCGAATCGTGGAAGTCAACGAATGGCTACGCAGGTGGTGTCGGAGAGAAGGCTTTGGATTCTTCGACCATGGGATGGTGTTCCAAGAAGGAGGAGTGCTAGGCAGAGACGGGCTCCACTTAACGAAGAGAGGGAAGAGCATCTTCGCGAGCAGGCTGGCTAACCTAGTGAGGAGTGCTTTAAACTAGGTTCACCGGGGGAAGGAGACCAAAGCCCTGAGGTAAGTGGGAAAGCGGGATACCGGGAGGAAGCACAGGCAGGAATGTCTGTGAGGGGAGGGCTCCTGCCTCATACTGGGAATGAGGGGCGATCAACAGGTTATCTCAAGTGCTTATATACGAATGCACAAAGCCTTGGAAACAAGCAGGGAGAACTAGAGGTCCTGGTGATATCAAGGAACTATGACGTGATCGGAATATCAGAGACTTGGTGGGATAACTCACATGACTGGAGTACTGTCATGGATGGTTATAAACTGTTCAGGAAGGACAGGCAGGGCAGAAAAGGTGGGGGAGTAGCACTGTATGTAAGGGAGCAGTATGACTGCTCAGAGCTCCGGTACGAAACTGCAGAAAAACCTGAGTGTCTCTGGATTAAGTTTAGAAGTGTGTGCAACAAGAGTGATGTAGTGGTGGGAGTCTGCTATAGACCACCGGACCAGGGGGATGAGGTAGATGAGGCTTTCTTCCGGCAGCTCACGGAAGCTACTAGATCGCATGCCCTGATTCTCATGGGTGACTTTAATTTTCCTGATATCTGCTGGGAGAGCAATACAGCGGTGCATAGACAATCCAGGAAGTTTTTGGAAAGCATAGGGGACAATTTCCTGGCGCAAGTGCTAGAGGAGCCAACTAGGGGGGGCGCTTTTCTTGACCTGCTGCTCACAAACCGGGTAGAATTAGTGGGGGAAGCAAAAGTGGATGGGAATCTGGGAGGCAGTGACCATGAGTTGGTTGAGTTCAGGATCCTGACGCAGGGAAGAAAGGTAAGCAGCAGGATACGGACCCTGGACTTTAGGAAAGCAGACTTCGACTCCCTCAGGGAACGGATGGCCAGGATCCCCTGGGGGACTAACTTGAAGGGGAAAGGAGTCCAGGAGAGCTGGCTGTATTTCAAGGAATCCCTGTTGAGGTTACAGGGACAAACCATCCCGATGAGTCGAAAGAATAGTAAATATGGCAGGCGACCAGCTTGGCTTAATGGTGAAATCTTAGCGGATCTTAAACATAAAAAAGAAGCTTACAAGAAGTGGAAGGTTGGACATATGACCAGGGAAGAGTATAAAAATATTGCTCGGGCATGTAGGAATGATATCAGGAGGGCCAAATCGCACCTGGAGCTGCAGCTAGCCAGAGATGTCAAGAGTAACAAGAAGGGTTTCTTCAGGTATGTTGGCAACAAGAAGAAAGCCAAGGAATGTGTGGGCCCCTTACTGAATGAGGGAGGCAAACTAGTGACAGAGGATGTGGAAAAAGCTAATGTACTCAATGCTTTTTTTGCCTCTGTTTTCACGAACAAGGTCAGCTCCCAGACTGCTACGCTGGGCATCACAAAATGGGGAAGAGATGGCCAGCCCTCTGAGGAGATAGAGGTGGTTAGGGACTATTTAGAAAAGCTGGACGTGCACAAGTCCATGGGGCCGGACGAGTTGCATCCGAGAGTGCTGAAGGAATTGGCGGCTGTGATTGCAAAGCCATTGGCCATTATCTTTGAAAACTCGTGGCGAACCGGGGAAGTCCCGGATGACTGGAAAAAGGCTAATGTAGTGCCAATCTTTAAAAAAGGGAAGAAGGAGGATCCTGGGAACTACAGGCCAGTCAGCCTCACTTCAGTCCCTGGAAAAATCATGGAGCAGGTCCTCAAAGAATCAATCCTGAAGCACTTACATGAGAGGAAAGTGATCAGGAACAGCCAGCATGGATTCACCAAGGGAAGGTCATGCCTGACTAATCTAATCGCCTTCTATGATGAGATTACTGGTTCTGTGGATGAAGGGAAAGCAGTGGATGTATTGTTTCTTGACTTTAGCAAAGCTTTTGACACGGTCTCCCACAATATTCTTGTCAGCAAGTTAAGGAAGTATGGGCTGGATGAATGCACTACAAGGTGGGTAGAAAGCTGGCTAGATTGTCGGGCTCAACGGGTAGTGATCAATGGCTCCATATCTAGTTGGCAGCCGGTATCAAGTGGAGTACCCCAAGGGTCGGTCCTGGGGCCGGTTTTGTTCAATATCTTCATAAATGATCTGGAGGATGGTGTGGATTGCACTCTCAACAAATTTGCGGATGATACTAAACTGGGAGGAGTGGTAGATACGCTGGAGGGCAGGGATAGGATACAGAGGGCCCTAGACAAATTGGAGGATTGGGCCAAAAGAAATCTGATGAGGTTCAATAAGGATAAGTGCAGGGTCCTGCACTTACGACGGAAGAACGGAAAGCACAGCTACAGACTAGGGACCGAATGGCTAGGCAGCAGTTCTGCGGAAAAGGACCTAGGGGTGACAGTGGACGAGAAGCTGGATATGAGTCAGCAGTGTGCCCTTGTTGCCAAGAAGGCCAATGGCATTTTGGGATGTATAAGTAGGGGCATAGCGAGCAGATCGAGGGACGTGATCGTTCCCCTCTATTCGACATTGGTGAGGCCTCATCTGGAGTACTGTGTCCAGTTTTGGGCCCCACACTTCAAGAAGGATGTGGATAAATTGGAGAGAGTCCAGCGAAGGGCAACAAAAATGATTAGGGGTCTGGAACACATGAGTTATGAGGAGAGGCTGAGGGAGCTGAGATTGTTTAGCCTGCAGAAGAGAAGAATGAGGGGGGATTTGATAGCTGCTTTCAACTACCTGAAAGGGGGTTCCAAAGAGGATGGCTCTAGACTGTTCTCAATGGTAGCAGATGACAGAATGAGGAGTAATGGTCTCAAGTTGCAGTGGGGGAGGTTTAGATTGGATATTAGGAAAAACTTTTTCACTATGAGGGTGGTGAAACACTGGAATGCGTTACCTAGGGAGGTGGTAGAATCTCCGTCCTTAGAGGTTTTTAAGGTCAGGCTTGACAAAGCCCTGGCTGGGATGATTTAACTGGGAATTGGTCCTGCTTTGAGCAGGGGGTTGGACTAGATGACCTTCTGGGGTCCCTTCCAACCCTGATATTCTATGATTCTATGATTCTATGGAAGTCTTCCTCCATCATCTCTGATCCCAGCATATCATCATCACTCTGCAGATGTCAACTGTAAAAAGTAAGCATTAACCTCACCGAGTTAAGGCCATCTCCCTGAGCAATCTCATTCCAGCAACAGAAAACTATTCCAGCTTCCTGCTATAGTCTAGTGCAATAAGATATGTGTGCAGGGAGCATTTTCTAAAGCTTACAGCTTTGGTCTAACTTGCTCCCATTGAACTCAGTGGAGATTTTACCACTGCCTGCCATGGGAGCAATTAAGCCACCATTGAGTGCTTCTGCATACCCCACTCTTAATTTTTCATATCAGCCTCTTGAAAATGATTTATTCTAAATCTGACCAATCCAAGAAGGCTATGACGGGATCCCCAGGCTACAACCTGGAACTGGGGTACCGCTGTGCCCCCTTAATTCTCCAGCCTGGGCTGTCTCTCACAATGCTTTGCTAATGACAAGCAACAAACCCCTCCACAGGCACTGTTATACTCAGCACAACAGCATGTGGAGCCCCACACCCAGCTAAATTGCATGAATTCTTCCTAAGCCTCTCACAAATCTCACAGAGAAAGTCACCAGCAAATCTCACAAGCCCCTAGCCTGACCAGTGTAAGTTTATTATCTAGTCCGCCCCCACCCCTCGGTGTGGAGAGGACACACACTAGCCTTTGTAACCTGAGTTGAGATTTCCCAAGCACCTCAATCAAAACACACTGTTTTAGGTAAAATATAAAACAGATTTATTAACTACAGAAAGATAGCATAGCTAGATCGACTTACTGCGGCGTCTTCACGGCGGTGAGTCAACTGCTGCCACTCCCCCGTCAACTCCGCTTGCACCTCTCAGGGTGCTGGAATTCCAGAGTCGACGGGAGAGCTGTCGGGGATCGATTTATCGTGTCTAGACTAGACGCAATAAATCGACCGCCGATATATTGATTGCTACCCGCCGATCTAGTGGGTAGTGTAGACCTACCCATAGATTTTAATTATTATAAGTAGTAGGCATAAAAGGTCAGAGACAATTACCAAAGAAAATAAAAAAGGTAAACACAGACTAAATCTTAAACCTTATTACACTAAGCAATATTTGAATCAAGCTGTTTTTTCACCTCACTGGATGTTGCAGGTAGGTTATAGTTCTTAATACACAGGCTTCTCTTTTAAGCCTGGGACAAGTATCCTCAGTTCAAGTCTTTTCCAAACATTCTTGTTGCTTCCAGCATAGGTGCGGGAGGGGAAAGGTCAAAGCATGATGCCACTATCTCCTGTTTTTATCCTCAGTCCATGTGCCTGGAATACACCCAGACATGTTCTGGTGGGCTTTGCTGAGTCACAGAGTTGAGCAATCCCCCATTGTGTGATGCTTGTGCAAATCTCTTACAGCATTGTAAATTCCTTGTTCACAACTCCCCTACTGACCAATGGTCATTTAACACCTGCCCTGGTGTGGATCACCTCCTTTGTTGTTACTGGAGAAGCAGCAGTGGGAGACTCTCAAACTTAGAACATATTTCAGTAACAACCATACAGCAAAATTTCATAACTTCATACACACTAACTATATGCATATTTGGACAGAACAATGGGTTTCAGCAGATCATGACCTTTCATATAATATTTTACATGGCATGCTTTTTATGAAATATATCATAATTATATGACAGGGGCGAATATGGAAGTTCCAAGGTGCTACTTCGAGGTACAGAGTGCTACAGAGGCATCTCATGGTGTGATTTTAAATTATGTCTCATAGTCACTGGCTGCTACAGAAAAAGGAGTAGGTGACATGGTGTTCAGAGATAACTGGGAACCAGGGAGACTGACTGAGCTCTTTTTTTTTTCAGTATCTGATCTCTAACTTACCAGCGCTGCATAACATGACAATAACTGGTTCCAACTGGCTCACACCCAAGCCCCCTAAAGGTACATTACCCACATCTTCCTTCCCCAGCCAAAAAGAGCAACAATAACAATTAACAGTCAACCTTAAGATCAAACAGAATTTCAAATATTTATAACCATCCTACTAACTAAATTAACTACCTGTATTCTTAGTCTCTGGGGTGTCCTGTGCTGTCATGTGGGTCTGTGGTTCTCCCCTGAGACATCAGCATCATTGCTTTCAGGTAGCAGGAAGGCTATTAGCTCTGGTTATGCCATGTCCTGTGGCTCAGCTGTCTCAACTTGCTGTGGTTTCCTATTTCATCCAAGTCCACAGGGTGCTGCCCAACAATGCCTAGAACATTCCCTGAAATTTTGGAATCGATTGACTGCACGGTTCAAAAGTTATCATGTTATAGACAAACTGATGGACAAACAGAAATGGCATTGAACTGTGCAGAAGGCCTTGCCAATTGGCTAGTTAGTCATCCAGGTGCCAATTCTCTCAGATACTAATATTTCAGTGTTGCCAGTGCTTGTGATTTCATTATGAGTATCAGAATATTTGGTGTGTTTTTCTTAAAGCCTCAGCTCCTGGAGTCATGTTAGAACCTCAGCTTTCATTTAAAAACAAAAAAGTAAAAAAAAATGGAAAATGTGACCAAAGTGTGATAAAAAGATTCAAAACCAGAGGGCAAAGAAAAGAACCCAAAATGTATTACTTTTAAAAATCTCATGACTTTGGGGGCTTGATTTTAGCCTCTGTGGCACTGGCAATACTGTATGTGCCTAATTTTAAGCACCTGAATAGTACTACTGGCTTCTTGAACCCCCAGGGAGTGTCAGAATATCCCCCTAGAGCGAGTAACAGAAACCCGGGGATGTAGTGCTTTTATGTAGGAAAGAACTGGTGAATGCAGCATAGAATCATAGAATCATAGAATATCAGGGTTAGAAGGGACCTCAGGAGGTCATCTAGTCCAACCCCCTGCTCAAAAGCAGGACCCATCCCCAATTAAATCATCCCAGCCAGGGCTTTGTCAAGCCTGACCTTAAAAACTTCTAAGGAAGGAGATTCCACCACCTCCCTAGGCAACGCATTCAGTGTTTCACCACCCTTCTAGTGAAAAAGTTTTTCCTAATATCCAACCTAAACCTCCCCCACTGCAACTTGAGACCATTACTCCGTGTCCTGTCCTCTTCCACCACTGAGAATAGTCTAGAACCATCCTCTCTGGAACTACCTCTCAGGTAGTTGAAAGCAGCTATCAAATCCCCCCTCATTCTTCTCTTCCGCAGACTAAACAATCCCAGTTCCCTCAGCCTCTCCTCATAACTCATGTGGTCCAGACCCCTAATCATTTTTGTAGCCCTCTGCTGGACTCCCTCCAATTTATCCACATCCTTCTTGTAGTGTGGGGCCCAAAACTGGACACAGTACTCCAGATGAGGCCTCACCAATGTCAAATAGAGGGAGACGATCACGTCCCTCGATCTGCTCGCTATGCCCCTACTTATACACCCCAAAATGCCATTGGCCTTCTTGGCAACAAGGGCACACTGCTGACTCATATCCAGCTTCTCTTCCACTGTCACCCCTAGGTCCTTTTCCACATAACTGCTGCCTAGCCATTTGGTCCCTATTCTGTAGCTGTGCATTGGGTTCTTCTGTCCTAAGTGCAGGACCCTGCACTTATCCTTATTGAACCTCATCAGATTTCTTTTGGCCCAATCCTCCAATTTGTCTAGGGCCCTCTGTATCCTATCCCTGCCCTCCAGCGTATCTACCACTCCTCCCAGTTTAGTATCATCCGCAAATTTGCTGAGAGTGCAATCCACACCATCCTCCAGATCATTTATGAAGATATTGAACAAAACCGGCCCCAGGACCGACCCCTGGGGCACTCCACTTGACACCGCCTGCCAACTAGACATGGAGCCATTGATCACTACCCGTTGAGCCCGACAATCTGGCCAACTTTCTACCCACCTTATAGTGCATTCATCCAGCCCATACTTCTTTAACTTGCTGACAAGAATACTGTGGGAGACCGTGTCAAAAGCTTTGCTAAAGTCAAGATGCAATACATCCACTGCTTTCCCTTCATCCACAGAACCAGTAATCTCATCATAGAAGGCGATTAGATTAGTCAGGCATGACCTTCCCTTGGTGAATCCATGCTGACTGTTCCTGATCACTTTCCTCTCATGTAAGTGCTTCAGGATTGATTCTTTGAGGACCTGCTCCATGATTTTTCCGGGGACTAAAGTGAGGCTGACTGGCCTGTAGTTCCCAGGATCCTCCTTCTTCCCTTTTTTAAAGATGGGCACTACATTAGCCTTTTTCCAGTCATCCGGGACTTCCCCGGTTCGCCACGAGTTTTCAAAGATAATGGCCAATGGCTCTGCAATCACAGCCGCCAGTTCCTTTAGCACTCTCGGATGCAACTTGTCCAGCCCCATGGACTTGTGGATGTCCAGCTTTTCTAAGTAGTCCCTAACCACCGCTTTCTCCACAGAGGGCTGGCCATCTATTCCCCATGTTGTGATGCCCAGCACAGCAGTCTGGGAGCTGACCTTGTTCGTGAAGACAGAGGCAAAAAAAGCATTGAGTACATTAGCTTTTTCCACATCCTCTGTCACTAGTTTGCCTCCCTCATTCAGGAAG
The DNA here is from genome assembly GCF_965140235.1 of Caretta caretta. Classification (NCBI taxonomy): domain Eukaryota; kingdom Metazoa; phylum Chordata; order Testudines; family Cheloniidae; genus Caretta; species Caretta caretta. The sequence goes on from NC_134213.1 coordinate 41,040,294, forward strand.
GGGCCCACACATTCCTTGGCTTTCTTCTTGTTGCCAACATACCTGAAGAAACCCTTCTTGTTACTCTTAACATCTCTCGCTAGCTGCAGCTCCAGGTGCGATTTGGCCCTCCTAATTTCATTCCTACATGCCCGAGCAATATTTTTATACTCTTCCCTGGTCATATGTCCAACCTTCCACTTCTTGTAAGCTTCTTTTTTATGCTTAAGATCCGCTAGGATTTCACCGTTAAGCCAAGCTGGTCGCCTGCCATATTTACTATTCTTTCGACACATCGGGATGGTTTGCATTGGCTGTTCAAGTAGCTCTGTGGAAGGGTCAGTGTCCTCCCCGCTCCTGCTTTTGCTCGGGGCCTACTCGACTTTCTGCCGGAAGCCTCCACCACAGCATGTCCACGCCTCATAGCACCTCAGCTACTTTCTCAAGAAGTGTTGTAAGTACTGGTTCTTTCTATTTGTCATTTCCATCCCTTTGACCCCTATGTACAACTGTTACTGGTGATAATTTATCATAAAATAAGGTGCAAAAGCCTTCCACAGATGGGTAAGACAAAATGAAAACAGCATTAAATTAAGCTTGGATCTTGCATGTGCTGATCAAATGGAGTAAGGTGAGGTCTTTCTCACTGGAGTTCGTGCCCATGTAGACATACACCAGCCAATCTGTGCCTGCGAGAATCATTGCCCCTCACACCCCATAAGGGACGGTGAGCCAGTGGCCACCCAGCAATCATACTAGCTGGGGATCTATGCAGATAGGGTGTTTGAGACAATTAAATTTGAGACAAAGTCTTAAGGTCAGAAGGGACCATCATGATCATCTAGTCTGACCTCCTGCACATTGCAGGCCACAGAACCTCACCCATCCACCCACTCCTATGATAGACCCCTGACCTGTGGCTGCATTACTGAAGTCCTCAAATCATGATTTAAAGACTTCAAGTTACAGAGAATCCATCATTTACATTCGTTTAAACCTGCACGTGATCCATGACCCATGCTGCAGAGGGAGGCGAAAAACCCCAGGGTCTCTGCCAATCTGACCCGGGGAAAAATTCCTTCCTCACCCCAAATATGGCGATCAGTTAGACCCTGAGCATGTGAGCAAGACTCAGCAGCCAGACACCTGGGAAAGAATTGTCTGTAGTAACTCATTCATGATAGGGTCACACTGTTTCCTCAGGCTGTCGCTCTGGAATCAGAGTGAAAAGCTGAGTGTACCACTCACCCCTTTTCTGGTGCCCCTGTCCTCACTCATCAGAGGCACTGTCCTGGGCAGTCTGAGCCCGACCTAGTCCCACCGCCAGCTTTTCTAAAGAGGGAACCGTGGGCTAAGGCCAGATGAGTGATTTTCACCCAGTTTGAGACACCTCAAGACAGCCTGATTGCTGAGCACCTACCTTCTGAACATCAGGTGCCTGGACCGTGTCTCAGGCCAGGCACCCAAGCCCAAAATATCTAAAATCCCTATGGCACAGCTACACTAGAGAGTTCACAGCAGCACAACTGCACCATTGCAAGTGCTCTAGTGTAGCTGCTCTACACTAGCTCTCCCGCCAACATAGCACTGTCCACACTGGCGCTTCTGTCAGTGTAACTTTATGTCTATCAGGGGGCAGTTTATTCACACCCCTGAGTGACACAAGCTCTGCTGACATAGGCTGTAGTGTAGACATAGCCTAAATTACTTCTGAAAAGGCCGTCATCCTAGGGTTCTGTGTTTGTGTCCCTGTGTTTGTGTGCACGTGCGCTTGTGTGCAGCTAGTGTGCAGGTATGTGTCCATGGGGTGATCGTTGGGTGTTTATGGGTGTGAATGTCTCAGGGTGTGTCTGTGTTTGAATGGCAGGGAGGGACGCTGTGTCTGAATGAGTGGGTATGAACAGGTTTGAGTGCCTGTGGCCAAGTGATCAGAGAGGTTCAGGTGAAGCTGCCTGACCTACAAACAAAGGGTCTCGATGCCTGTTTTTCTTCAATGAGTGCCCTTGGAATTGGAAAAAGATTCTCCATTTAAATCCATTGGAGCCATCTAGCTGACTGTGCAATGAGAAGGGGCTCAAGGAGGCTGGGGCGCAGTGGGTGAGGGGGTGAAGGGCCCTGCCAGGCCTGTGGAGAACATGCACATTCTTACTGCTCCTTAGGGAGGCCAGGTGCAGCACTGAGGGGGCCTGAGGCAGTGGGGTCCTGAATCACATGATCTACCTAATGTTGTCACTTGCCCTTGCTGGCAGAATAGATCAGGTGCTGTCAGTGCCTATGCACAGGGCAGTGTCGCCTCCTGCCACTGGCTATTCATTTCTATTGGACACAGCCCTCTCCAGGTTGGGAGGCTGAGCTGCAGGCACCCACCGCAGATTCATGTAGGTTACCTTTTTCATTTCTTCTCCTGGAGTGTGACATTTAAAAATGTGTAATTTTGTTTATCCCTGGCAAGCTGTGAATGGCTCTCCGGACTGCCTGCGCCTCCTGCACCGCCGTATAAATTACCCTGACAACCCCTTATTACAAAGGAAAAATAAGTTAATGGAAAACCAAAGTAGAAATAGAAGCATAAAAATCCCAAGGTGCCAAAATCAGCAGAACTGCCCCCATGTGTCAGTAATCTCCAGTATTTAATTAAGCAGGTATTGATTGTATGGTGGGAACGGCATGTTTACACTATTTGTTTTGTAGTAAAGAAATATTGATATGATCTTGAAAATGATCCTGGCATAGACAGCTCAGTAGGGCAGCGCTGGGAGAGGAGGGGCACATATTCCTTGTCTGATGGAGCCACCCCACCCAGTAAGCCTAGGACCGGGGCGTGGTACATTTCTTCCTGCTAAGATGCCCCAGGTCCCCGGGCCTGCTCATCCGGGAGTGGGGGAGGAGCAGCTGTCTAGCACAGCTGGCAACTGTGGCCACGGCTGGGAGCTTGGTTTTCTGCTTGTGAGACAGAGTAGTCGCCTTCCCTGGGTGAGGGAACTGATGTATGTAGCACAAAGGGCCACAGAGGAAGACCCTACTAACAGTTTTCATCAACATTCAGTGGATGCACCCACAGCCTATGTCTGAGTATCATGGAGCTGCCCAGCAAGGCTCATTGAAAGGCAGGGTGCAGTGCAGGAGCTACTGGGAGTGCGGCCTGCCCAGCACTGAGTTACAAAGGGGTATGTCAAGTGATGAGCTGCCAAAAGCTGGAGAACCGGTTCCTTCACTTGCTCTGGGTCTTTGGCGGCACTGAAGGACCTGCTGCCGAAGAGCCACCGAAGACCCAGAGCGCTGCTGGGTGAGTAAAAATTAAAAAGGGATTCTCAGGGAAGCCTTCCCAGCTGAGAGCTCAGGCGGGCCGGACAGGACGGTCCCGCAGGCCAGATGTGGCCCATGGGCCGGAGTTTACTTACCCCTTTAACAACTAGTTTTAAACCGGCTTCAAAATTTAACAACCGATTCACGCGAACCGGTGCGAACCAGCTCCAGCTCACCACTGGGTATGTCTACACAGCAAAAAGAACCCGGGGCTGGCCCGGTCAGGGCTCAGGCTGGAGCCTGGGCTCTAGGACCATCCCACCATGCAGGGTCCTAGAGCCTGGAAGTCTGCACAGCAATGAAACAGCCCCACAGCCCGAAACCTTTGAGCTTTAAAGAAAATTACCTTTCAGAGCAAACCTGGCTGCTGGGGAGAAGAAAGCATCAGGACCGGGACAGGCACTCAGAGAGGAGGGTGAAGGAACCCCCAGCATTCCCAAGGAGCCTCCTGCAGGCTGATGGACAGAAGGGCTGGACATGTAGGTCGCCATCTTTCAGCAAGAGCAGTCCTTCGCCATGACCCCATTGGGGCAGAGACTAGGCATGCTGTCCAGAACCTGCACATTGGGTGTGTTAAATGGAACAAACAGTAAACAGCAATGATAACTGTCTACATCTTGGACATACTGGCAGCAAAGCTGCTTCCCAGCCATGCTGTGTGCTTGGAGTCTGTCACTGGCAACACACTCAAGCAAATAGTATAGCTGCTCCAAGTCATGCTGAGAAATGCTACTGGGAGCAGGGCAGTCTCAGACTGCAGTAGGGACCATTAGCTGATCTAAGAGAATAAAATGACCCTCAAATCCAAGATCCCAGCAGGGTGTGTGGTTTGGAGGTAGGAGAATGCTATTCTGGCCTCCCTGAGCCCTATTATTCAGGCGGAGTGGGAATTCCTGACGCTGGAGAGGAGTTTCAGGCAATGGGAATGGAAGCGTCCTGCTACTCATCACCTAGTTGGGGTCTGATTCTGCATGTAGTGAGGGCTGGCAAGGTGCTGAGTGTGCTCAGTACCCATTATGGTCACAGGGCAATGGCTCTTTCACATAATGCCCAATTAGCCTGTGGGACTCATTGTCATAAGATAGTAGCAAGGTGAAGAATTTAGCAGGATCTGGGCAGGGATTAAATGTGTCTATGGAGAACAGGACTGCCCAAAGGACCCATAGTAAATACTAAAACAAAACCATTTGGGCAGTGCTATAAACACTCCCACTTCTAGGCACGAGTCAACCTTACACTGGTAGGTTTGGGAGGAGACTTCCCATGGGGCAGCTTATCCCCTCACTGATACCATAGGGTCCCTGCACCTTCCCTGACCCAACTGGTGCTGCCACTGTCATAGACAGGAGCCTGGAGCAGATGGACCCTGGTCTGACCCAGCCAGGCAATTACTGTGTTCCTAAGAGCCAAGGTTCTGGGCACTGCACAGGGTCTGGCCTCAGGGATCATCTAGCAGGGTATGTCCAATGGGTTTTCAGATAATAAAGTGCTGTCCAAAGGCCCAATGGTAGATGTATGGAACGGGGACTCCAGCATGGGCGCTGATGCCTGCTGGATCTGACCTTAGCCTTCCTGGGAGCAAAGAGAACAATGTTCTAGCTGTGGCAAATGACAGAGAGCGACCTTCATTGCCATATTTTTTGCCTTATTGGGGTAAGCTGAGCAGTTGAGTTAAAGCTGCGACTCGTGCAGGGAACCTGGATGTGTATCCCCCAGGACAAACATGACTCCGCCCAGGCAGAGGATGAGATGGCTTCCTCCCCAGCACCGTGTACCATTGCTAGGTGCAATTACTCCTTACGTGTAGGGAGAAATATGCTAAGGCTGGCATTAGAATCATAGAATCATAGAATATCAGGGTTGGAAGGGACCTCAGGAGGTCATCCAGTCCAACCCCCTGCTCAAAAGCAGGACCCATCCCCAATTAAATCATCCCAGCCAGGGCTTTGTCAAGTCTGACCTTAAAAACTTCTAAGGAAGGAGATTCCACCACCTCCCTAGGCAACGCATTCCAGTGTTTCACCACCCTCCTAGTGAAAAAGTTTTTCTTAATATCCAACCTAAACCTCCCCCACTGAAACTTGAGACCATTACTCCTTGTCCTGTCCTCTTCCACCACTGAGAATAGTCTAGAACCATCCTCTCTGGAACCACCTCTCAGGTAGTTGAAAGCAGCTATCAAATCCCCCCTCATTCTTCTCTTCCGCAGACTAAACAATCCCAGTTCCCGCAGCCTCTCCTCATAACTCATGTGGTCCAGACCCCTAATCATTTTTGGTGCCCTTCGCTGGACTCTCTCCAATTTATCCACATCCTTCTTGTAGTGTGGGGCCCAAAACTGGACACAGTACTCCAGATGAGGCCTCACCAATGTCGAATAGAGGGAGACGATCACGTCCCTCGATCTGCTCGCTATGCCCCTACTTATACATCCCAAAATGCCATTGGCCTTCTTGGCAACAAGGGCACACTGCTGACTCATATCCAGCTTCTCATCCACTGTCACTCCTAGGTCCTTTTCCGCAGAACTGCTGCCTAGCCATTCGGTCCCTAGTCTGTAGCTGTGCATTGGGTTCTTCCGTCCTAAGTGCAGGACCCTGCACTTATCCTTATTGAACCTCATCAGATTTCTTTTGGCCCAATCCTCCAATTTGTCTAGGGCCCTCTGTACCCTATCCCTGCCCTCCAGCGTATCTACCACTCCTCCCAGTTTAGTATCATCCGCAAATTTGCTGAGAGTGCAATCCACACCATCCTCCAGATCATTTATGAAGATATTGAACAAAACCGGCCCCAGGACCGACCCCTGGGGCACTCCACTTGACACCGCCTGCCAACTAGACATGGAGCCATTGATCACGACCCGTTGAGCCCGACAATCTAGCCAACTTTCTACCCACCTTATAGTGCATTCATCCAGCCCATACTTCTTTAACTTGCTGACAAGAATACTGTGGGAGACCGTGTCAAAAGCTTTGCTAAAGTCAAGAAACAATACATCCACTGCTTTCCCTTCATCCACAGAACCAGTAATCTCATCATAGAAGGCGATTAGATTAGTCAGGCATGACCTTCCCTTGGTGAATCCATGCTGACTGTTCCTGATCACTTTCCTCTCATGTAAGTGCTTCAGGATTGATTCTTTGAGGACCTGCTCCATGATTTTTCCGGGGACTGAAGTGAGGCTGACTGGCCTGTAGTTCCCAGGATCCTCCTTCTTCCCTTTTTTAAAGATGGGCACTACATTAGCCTTTTTCCAGTCATCCGGGACATCCCCCGTTCGCCATGAGTTTTCAAAGATAATGGCCAATGGCTCTGCAATCACAGCCGCCAGTTCCTTTAGCACTCTCGGATGCAACTCGTCCGTCCCCATGGACTTGTGCACGTCCAGCTTTTCTAAATAGTTCCTAACCACCCCTTTCTCCACAGAAAGCCTCTTTCTCCATTAGCCGCACACAAGAGGATTAAATGGAATTGGCATATTTGTTCCCCGCTACCGTGATAAAAACAGTTCTCACTATAGAGCCTTTGTTCTGGTTTTACACGTCTCCCATTCAGCAGAAACCTCCAGGTTTCACTGTCAGTAAATGTTAACTGAGAAATCGATATCAAGAAAATAAAAAGGAAAACAGAACAAGAGAAAATATTTCTATTTTTGATCAGTTTTAACTTCAGTTTCCTGGTCCTGCTGTCTCCCAGATAATGAATGAAAATCCCTTCTCCCTGCAGCCTCAACTCTGATCAATATTCCACAGGCCATTTCCAGGGCTGGCTTGCTTTGAGTTTGTGGGACAACTGGGGAAGGCAGCAAGATGCAGAAAACTCCAAGAGGCCAGACAGAGAGTGACAGGGCAGGAGCTCAGTCATAAATGCTTGACAAAATGCTGCTTCCTCTAGCTTCAAAATTGGGTATAGACTGGAGACACGTGAAGCATCTCATTAGGTGGATGCAGGGCAGGGCTCAGTTGGCATTGTACACTCCCATACCTCTCCTGCTCAAACAGGGGTTGGCAATAGCCCAGCAGCACAGACTGGATCACAGATTATGGGCAGCTCTTCTATATACAAAGTCATTCAGAAAGAGTCTAGCACGACCTATTTAATGATAAGCTAGGACACAGATTTTACAAATCAAAGGACTGATATTTTGATGGGTTTCTTTGTTAGCAGCCATTTTTTAATCTGTGCAGAATTTGTACAAGGAGGCGTCGAAGTGAATCAGTCACCGAAGACTTGAAGAATGAAATCAGAGGTGAACAAGTACCTCCAGAAGAAAGGCTTTACCCTGGGAAGCAGTGACACTGAAAAAGATTTGGAGGAAGGGGATAGATAATCAGCTGAATGTGAGCTCCCAGTGTGATGTTGTGGTAAAAAAAAACTAATGCAATCCTGGGATGCATAAAGAAGTGAACTTGGAGTAGGAGTAGAGAGGTTATTTAATCTCTGTATTTGGTGGCTGCTGCTGGAATACTGCATCCAGTTCTGATATCCACAATTCAAGGATGTTAATAAATTGGAGAGGGGTCAGAGAAGAGCCATGAGAATGATTAAAAGATTAGAAAACCTGCCTGCTAGTGATATGTGCAAAAAGCTCGATTTATTTAGCTTAACAAAGAAAACGTTCAGAGCCACTGGATCACAGTCTATAAGCACCTACATGGGGAACAAATATTTAATAATGGGCTCTTCAGTCTAGCAGAGAAAGGTTAACAATCCAAATGGCTGAAAGTTGAAGCTAGACAAATTCACACTGGAAATAAAGTGTAAATTTTTAATGATGAGAGTTAAGAACCACTGGAACAACTTATCAAAGACTGACAATTTTTCAATCAAGAGTGGATGTTTTTCTAAAAGATCTGCCCTGCAAATTATTTTGGGGAAGTTCTCTGGCCTGTGTTGTACAGTAAGTCAGACTAGATGACCACAGTGAGCCTTTCTGGTCTGGGAAGCTATGAAGGTGGCAGGGGAAAAAGAAGAGAAGAGAACCTAGTCCTATAAGAAGAAGGGAAGAGTCAATGTATACCCAAACTTCAAAACCCCATGAGGATACAGGATGATTTGCAGAAGATTACAAGGGAGAAAAAAAGACAAGAGGACTTGCAGCCAGAAAGAACAGAAGGAAGGCCAGAGAATCACACCATCACCAGGAAAAGGCAGGTCTATGTGATTGGGAATTCCCTACTAAGAAGAAGAGACAGGCCTGCCATCAGAGCTGATCTAGAGAACAAAAGGGTGTGTTGTGGTACGGGATGTGGATACGAGATATGCGAACAGGGGATACAAGATGTGGATACGAGATACGAGAACAAAAGGGGAACTATGATATGGGATCTGGACCTGAGGCTGAAGAGGATTCTAATGGGAGCAGGAAAGAATCCACTGATTGTCCTTCATGTGGGAGCAAATGATACAGTATTCTTGCTGGAATGTATCAAAGGAGACTATGCCAAGCTGAGGAAGAAGCTTAAGGAAATGGAGGTTCAGATGATCTTCAGTGGGATTCTACTTGTCCCTAGAGGAGAAAAATGAAAGCAAGGTAATATTATGATGATCAACAGATGACTCAGTTGTGCTATAAGGAGGTTCTTTGGAATGTTTGACCACTGGGAGGAATTCATGGACAGAGGACTGTTTGCATGGGATGGACTCTATCTGAGTAGGGAGGGAAATAGACTTCTGGGTTGGAGGCTCACACAACTGATTAAAAGAGCTTTAAACTAGGAACTCGGGGGAAACCACTGGGAGATATTCATGTAATGTCCACGCCTGATTTTAACATTCAGAGGGAGGAAAATCAAGTAAGAAAGGATACCGCAATGGAGTAAGGAACAGCAGTGGGTAGGAGAATGGACATTAAGAGGAAAGATAGTGCTGATACCAATGAAGCTAACAGTCAAGTAGGCAATACTGACAGTCGAATGACTGTACTCAGTTGGATAAGGACTGTGGGCAAAGCCAAGCAGCAACAACTAAGATGTTTGTACACCAATGCATGGAGCTTGGGTAACAAAATGGAGGAACTGAAACTACTGGTGCAGGAAGTGAAGCCAGATATTGTAGGGATAACAGAAATATGGTGGAATAGCAGTCATGACTGGAGTTCAGAAGTTGAAGAGTATGTGCTGTTCAGGAAAGACAGAAATAAAGGAAATGTGGTGGAGTAGCACTGTATATTTATGATGAGATAGACTGTAAAGAAATTAGAAGTGATGGAATGGATAAAACAGAGTCTGTAGGGGCCAAAATAACTTTGGGGAAGAGAGCTACTAGAGGTTCCCCTGGGTTAGTGCTTGGGGTATGCTACAGACACCCAGGATCCAGTTTGGATATAGATAGATATTTCTTTAATATTTCTAATGAAATAAATACTAGTGGGAATTGTGTGATTATGGGACTCTTTAATTCCCAGATATAAATTGGAGGACAAGTGCCACTAATAATAGTAGGGCCCAGATTTTCCTGGATGTGACAGCTGGCAGATTTCTTCACCAAATAATTGCTGAACCAACAAAAGATAATACCATTTTAGATTTGGTATGGTGAGTAGGGAGGACCTCATAGAATAACTGGCTGTAGAGAATAACTTTGTTTCGAATGATGATGAGCTAATTCAGTTTAAACAAAATGGAAGGATAAACAGAAATAGGTCTGCCACTAAGGGCCTTCATTTCAGAAGGGCAACTTTTAGAAAATTAAGGGAATTAGTTAGGGAAGTGGACTGGACCGAAGATCTCAAGGATCTGAATATGGAGGAGGCTTGGTGTAACGGGATCCCTGGGGTGAAGCCTGGGACTGTGTGACTGCTGTGCTTCACTAATCTGGATTGTCTCTCACAATGCCTTACTGGTGACAAGGGGCAAACCTCTCCAGGTGCTGTCATCACTCAGTACAATCGTATGTGGAACCCCACACACAGCTAGATTGCATGAATGCTCCCAGAAGCACTCACAAATCACACAGAGCAAGGCACCAGCCAAATCCCTCCAGCTCCCAGACTTGTACCTCATGAATATACCTGTCTTGCACTGCTCAGGACCCTTTCTCAGCAATGCAAATTTATTAATTGGTGCACCAGTTCATCAGTGGAAAGTGGATATACGCCAGCCTTTGTAAACCTGAGTAGATTTACCAAACACTTCAAGCAAACTCACTGGTAAATGTAAACAGTAAAACAGATTTATTGACTACAAAAGATAGATTTTAAGTGGTTATAAATAATAGGCAAAAAGCCAGAGTTAGTTACCAAAATAAAATAAATATAAGCACACAGTCTAAACTCTCAACCCTATTAGACTGGGAAACATTCTTACCAGATTAATCAGTTTTTCTCACCGCACTGGATACTGCAGTACACAGGTCTCACCCCTGAAACCTGGGTCAGTCTCCTCTGTTGGAGTCTTCAGTCTTCTCAATGTCCTTGTTGCTTGCAGCGTAGGTGGGGGAAGGAGAAAGGCCAAGCATGGAGCCCCTGTGTTCTATTTTATACCTTTAGTACCATGTGCTTGGAGAATACAAGTCCAGGCATGTCTGTTGGGCATTGCTGAGTCCCCAGGCAAGGCTGAGCCCAATTCCCCTGGTGTGGTCTTATGCGGGTGAGTCTTGAATTGTAACTTCCTTGCTGGATTATAGCTATTGATTGTTGTTTGACACCCACTGGGGCATTGGTTACTTTCCTTGCTGTTGTCTCTGGGGAGCTCATCTCTGGCTGATTCCCCAACTTACAACGTGTTTTACTGACAACCATACAACACAATCTCATAACTTCATATGCACTAATGATATACATATTTAGATAGAACAGTGACTTTCACCTGATCATAACTTTTCCCCTGATACCTTACATGGCATGCTTTATATGCAAGTGTTAGGGGGCTTATTCCTTCACCCACTTACTTCTCTGGTCCTTCTCGCATGAACAGAGAGCAACAATACCCGAAGTCCAAAGGTGCAAACAATTCAATGTTTATTGGGGTGAACTTCCAGCAAGCATGATTCCAGTTTCCTTCCTTAGTGTCCCCCTTCCCAGCTCTGACACCACAGAGCCTTACACCTGTGTCCCCTGTTCCCATTCCTGCCCTTAGAAAAACATGATTCCAATTTCCCCACCTCCATTCCCTGTTCCCATTCCCCCACGCGCACACACTTCCTGATTGACTGCAGACCGTATAGTAAAACTTGAGTTCTGCTTAGCTATACCTTAACCTATCGTTTTACTGAAATTTAACTAACCAATCCTAACATATTGTAACATGATTATTTAACCAATTATATCCCACCACCTTAATTAGTTTACACCCAGCAAAATTAATTATACAGCAGACAGAAACAATCACAGAACCAGACAGAGATTATATAGACAAACAGTAGGGAAATGGGGACTACAGTGATAGAACAATAAAGAAATGAGGATTTCACATCCCAGCTATTGATAAGTGAGTTCTTGCCAGACAGGATGCTATCAAACTAAGTTTCCTTTTACATCTTCTAGGCAGTTCCCTTTCTCTGGAGGCGATAGGCATTATCAGGACGGGATTGTATTCCTAACAGCCCAATAGCACCTTATTTCAATGTGACTAGTTTGGAATGTGAGGATGTGACCAGTCGCTTCCCAGCTTATGGCTGCCTCTGTTGCTTAGCCAGAGGCCTTAGCCTAAGAACAGGGCCTTAGGCTGTCACAGTAAGAGAAGGACCTTACACCGGCAGACAGTGATTTTGATTCTTTCTTTTATACTTCTATAACTAGCCAAGTGATAAGTATACACCTAAATTAGAGTATAGGCTTTTACAGACAGGTCTGAATATCTATATCCTAACAGCAAGATCGCAATTATATATAAATGAGGAATATGGGGGTTACAGGGCGTTCCCCCTAGGTATAGAATGTCACACTTGGAATTACAGTAAGTCAAAGTTGCAGAAGGTATCTGAAACCTGCATCCCAAGCAAGGGGGAAAATTGCAGTGAAGGATTGTAGGCCAAGCTGGATGAGCAAGCATTTCAAAAAGGTGATTAAGAGAAAGCAGAAAGTCTACAAGGAATGGAAGATGGGCTGAATCAGCAAAGAAAGCTACATCTTGGAGGTCAGAAAGTGTAGGAATAAAGTGAGAACCGCCAAAAGCCAAGCAGAGTTGGACCTTATAAAGGGAATTAAAGCCAATAGTAGAAGGTTCTATAGCCATATAAATAAGAAGAAAACAAGGAAAGAACTGGGGCCACTAAGCACTGAGGGATGGGGTGGAGATGAAAGATTATCTAGGCATAGCCCAACACCTAAACAAACACTTTTCCTCAGTTTTTAATAAGGCTAATAAAGAGCTCAGAGGTAGTAGCAGCATGGCTAATGGGAACAAGGACATAGAGGTAGAAATTACCACATCTGAGGTGGAAGTCAAACTTCCATTTTAATTGGGGGGCCCAGATAATCTCCATCCAAGAATATTATAGGAACTGACACATGAAATTACAACCCCAATAGCAAGTTTTTTTAAATACATCTGTAAACTTGGGGTCATACCCTATGACTGGAGAATTGCTAATATAGTTCCTATTTTTAAGAAAGGGAAAAAAAGTGGTCTGGAAAACTACAGGCCTGCTAGTTTGACCTCAGTTGTATGCAAGGTCTTGGAACAAATTTTGAAAGAGAAAGTAGCTAAGGACATAGAGGTGAATGGTAATTGGGATAAAATACAAAAGGTAGATTGTGCCAGACCAACCTGATTTCCTTCTTTGAGAAGATTACTGACTTTCTAGACAAAGGAAATGCAGTAGATCTACTCTACCTGAATTTCATACAGTTCAACATAGGAAATTATCAATTAAATTGGAGAAGATGGGGATTAATATGAGAATTGAAAGGTGGATAACAAAATGATTAAAGGGGAGACTACTATGGGTCATACTGAAAGGTGACTGTCAGGCTGGAGGGAGATTAATAGTGGAGTTCCTCAGGGATTGGTCTCAGGACCAATCTTATTTAACATTTTTATTTTTGACCTTGGCACAAAAAGTGGGAGTGTGCTGATAAAATTTGTGGATGACACAAAGTTGGGAGGAATTGCCAATATGGAGGAGGACTGGAATATCATACAAGATGATCTAGATGACCTTGTGAACTGGAGTAATAGAAATAGGATGAAATTTAATAGTGCAAAGTACAAGGTCATGCACTGAGGGATGAACAAGAATTTTTGCTATAAACTGGGGAGGTATCAGTTGGAAGTGACAGAGGAAGAGAAAGACCTTGGTGTATTGGTTGATTGCAGGAGTCATCAATATAATGTGGCTATGAAAAAGGCTAATGGAGTCCCAGGATGCATCATGTGAGGTATTTCCAATAGAGATAAGGAAATGTTAGTACCATTATACAAGGCACTGGTGAGGTCTCATCTGGAATACTGTGTGAAGTTCTGGTCTCCCATGTTTAAGAAAGATGAATTCAGACTAGGACAGGTACAGAGAAGGGCTACTAGGATGATCTGAGGCATGGAAAACCTACCTTATGAGAAGAGACTCAAAGAGTTTGGCTTGTTTAGCCTAATCAAACGAAGGCTGAGGGAAGATATGATTGCTCTCTATAAATACATCAGAAGGAGAAATACCAGGCAGGGAGATGAGTTATTTAAGTTAAGTGCCAATGTGAACACAAGAACTCAGGGATATAAACTGGCCATCAACACGTTTAGGCTTGAAAATATTTAAAGGTTTCTAACCGTCAGAGGAGTAAAATTCTGGAACAGCCTTCCAAGGGGAGCAATGGAGGCAAAAAAAACTAACCAGCTTCAAGACTGAGCTTGATAAATTTCTGGAGGGGATGGTATGATGAGACTGCCTACAAATGGCATGCAGCTGATCTGCAAGTGCTAGTGGCAATTACCTCCAATGGCAAGTGATGAGACACTAGAGGGGGAGAACTCTGAGTTATCACAGAGAATTCTTTACAAGGTGTCTGGCTGGTGGGTCTCGCCCACATGCTCAGGGTCTAACTGATCACCATATGTGGGTTGGGAAATAATTTCCCCCTGGGTCAGATTGGCAGAGACCCTGGGGGGGTTGTCTTCCTCTGCAGCATAGGACACAGGTCACACACAAGTTTAAACTAGTGTAAATGGTGGACTCTCTGTAACTTGAAGTCTTTAAACCATGACAAAGCAGGCGGCTGCCAAACAATGTTATAAGGGAGCATTGCTCACCTTTAAATTAGCATGTTTTCTAATCGATCAGCAACGAAACAACGTTAACCGGGACAATGTTAAGTGAGGATTTACTGTACCAAGTGGTAATATTGCATAAAATTACCCAGAAGATTAATATTAGATCATAAAAATACTGTAAAGGCATATCTGTCTCAGACATGTGTCTTAACCATGGACACAAGGAACTTACAAAAGGAACTTACACAGCCTATAGAAAATTGGGGTCCAGGGAACACAGACCAATAAGAGAAAAGAGGGTTGACACTTTTATGGACATGCAGGGAATATAGGTATAGACAGAATCACATTATAAAAGGAGGATGCCCAGAATGGGAAAATTGAGCTCCCTTTGAGGGAGTCCACCAGGAACCATCCCTCTACTGATGATCAAGCCATGAGAGACCCATCAGACACTAACACTATTGTTAAGGTTGTGAGTATAACTATATTTGTAACTTGTGCATAGATCTGTATAGAATTTCTATATGCTTGGGTAATTATAACTTAATTGTAACTTTAATAAAACTTGTAAAATAGACTAGACCGTGTACTTGTGAATGTATGTGTGGTCACTACTCTTGGTCTTCATGTGTTCCTAGAGACTCTAACTCCAAAACAAGTAGCAGAGGTGACTTTTATATCACATTACAAAATTCACTTTAAATAAAATAAAAGGCTACACTGGCCTATCAGCCCTCACCCTGAAAGGAAACCTGAAAAACACTTTGAAAAGACAAGCCTGGGAGCTTAAATTCATTACTCTGCTAGCCTGAACACTGGATTTATGGCTTATTACAACAATCTATAACTCACTAACAACCCTCCCATCGCTGCTTTTCTCCCCCACACACCTCCATGTTTCCTCCCTCTGTGTCCGGAAGGGTGGTAACAGGCCACTTCAACTTGTATGGTCCCTGGAAATGAGGATTAACTACTTATGTTCACAATCTCTTCCATTTAGCTGTGACACTATGAATATTGTATTTAGCTGTGACACTCTGAGTACATTTCCCAGACCTAAAGAAGAGCTCTGTGTAAGCTCGAAAGCTTATCTCTCTCAACAAAAGAAGATGGTCCAATAAACAATATTACCTCCCCCAACTTGTCTCTCTGTTGATCTTCTGTCATCCATCACCGTCTTGTGGACTATATCAACTTTTTTTTTCTGTGATGGCATCTCTGTGGCAACCTGACCTTGGCTCATCCTCAGTGCTAATTCTTCCTTGCATAAATGCAGCAGCCCAGTGTTTTTCACTGTGGCATGTGAAGGGGCATCATTCCCCAGTTTTGCCGCCGTCTCCTCATGAATTTACTTTGGGGTCATAGATGCATAGACTCATAGACTTTGCGGTCAGAAAGGACCGTTATGATAATCTAATCTGACCTCCTGCACATCGCACACCACAGAACCTCACCCACCCACTCCTGTAATAGACCCATAACCTCTGGCTGAGTTACTGAAGTCCTTCAAGCTCTCTGGCCACTCAGTAAAAGACTGAAGGATGGCAATTTTGCAACAGAAAAGCTTCAAAAACAGACTCCAATGAGAAACTGCTGAGCTTGAATTAATATGCAAACTAGATACCGTTAACTTGGGTTTGAATAGAGGAGTAGCTGGGTCATTACACATATTGAATTATTTCCCCATGTTAAGTATCCTCACACATTCTTGTCAACTGTCTAAATGGGCCATCTTGATTATCACTACAAAAGTTTTTTTCTCCTGCTGATAATAGCTCATCTTAATTAATTAGCCTCTTACAGTTTGTACGATAACTTCCACTTTCTCTGTATGTATATCTGTATATCTTATTACTATATGTTCCATTCTATGCATCCGATGAAGTGGGCTGTAGCCCATGAAAGCTTATGCTCTGATAAATTTGTTAGTCTCTAAGGTGCCACAAGTACTTCTGTTCTTTTTGCGGATACAGACTAATACATCTGCTACTCTGAAACCTATACTGTCTGTATTTCATAGAATCACAGAATCATAGAATCATAGAATATCAGGGTTGGAAGGGACCTCAGGAGGTCATCTAGTCCAACCCCCTGCTCAAAGCAGGACCAATCCCCAATTAAATCATCCCAGCTAGGGCTTTGTCAAGCCTGACCTTAAAAACTTCTAAAGAAGGAGATTCTACCACCTCCCTAGGTGACACATTCCAGTGTTTCACCACCCTCCTAGTGAAAAAGTTTTTCTTAATATCCAACCTGAACCTCCCCCACTGCAACTTGAGACCATCATTCCTTGTCCTGTCTTCTTCTACCACTGAGAATAGTCTAGAACCATCCTCTCTGGAACCACCTCTCAGGTAGTTGAAAGCAGCTATCAAATCCCCCCTCATTCTTCTCTTCTGCAGACTAAACAATCCCAGTTCCCTCAGCCTCTCCTCATAACTCATGTGTTCCAGACCCCTAATCATTTTTGGTGCCCTTCGCTGGACTCTCTCCAATTTATCCACATCCTTCTTGTAGTGTGGGGCCCAAAACTGGACACAGTACTCCAGATGAGGCCTCACCAATGTCGAATAGAGGGGGACGATCACGTCCCTCGATCTGCTCACTATGCCCCTATTTATACATCCCAAAATGCCATTGGCCTTCTTGGCAACAAGGGCACACTGCTGACTCATATCCAGCTTCTTGTCCACTGTCACCCCTAGGTCCTTTTCTGCAGAACTGCGGCCTAGCCATTCGGTCCCTATTCTGTAGCTGTGTATTGGGTTCTTCCGTCCTAAGTGCAGGACCCTGCACTTATCCTTATTGAACTTCATCAGATTTCTTTTGGCCCAATCCTCCAATTTGTCTAGGGCCCTCTGTATCCTATCCCTGCCCTCCAGCGTATCTACCACTCCTCCCAGTTTAGTATCATCCGCAAATTTGCTGAGAGTGCAATCCACACCATCCTCCAGATCATTTATGAAGATATTGAACAAAACCGGCCCCAGGACTGACCCCTGGGGCACTCCACTTGACACCGACTGCCAACTAGACATGGAGCCATTGATCACTACCCGTTGAGCCCAACAATCTAGCCAACTTTCTGCCCACCTTATAGTGCATTCACCCAGCCCATACTTCTTTAACTTGCTGACAAGAATACTGTGGGAGACCATGTCAAAAGCTTTGCTAAAGTCAAGAAACAATACATCCACTGCTTTCCCTTCATCCACAGAACCAGTAATCTCATCATAGAAGGCGATTAGATTAGTCAGGCATGACCTTCCCTTGGTGAATCCATGCTGACTGTTCCTGATCACTTTCCTCTCATGTAAGTGCTTCAGGATTGATTCTTTGAGGACCTGCTCCATGATTTTTCCGGGGACTGAGGTGAGGCTGACTGGCCTGTAGTTCCCAGGATCCTCCTTCTTCCCTTTTTTAAAGATTGGCACTACATTAGCCTTTCAAACTTGTGCTATGCTTCTGGGTGAAAACCCCGGACAATTTGGCATCAGCACTGCCTAGCCTGCTTGATGGCCCATTAAGGACCATCAGCTATGCAACTGACCTATTGAGAGAAGGCAGATACACCTTGTAACTCAGCAAGGCATGCAGGGACATGCCTAAGGACAGAACTCTAAGGTTTTTTCATGCCATGTGCTGGATAGCTTGTCTTTGGAACAAAGAAAGGAGGCCACATGGCAAGAGACTATAAATGGCTGCTGCAGCTCCTCCATCTTGTCTTCAATCCTGCTTCCGACCTCTGGAGGAACCTTGCTACAAACTGAAGCTCTGAACAAAGGACTGAATGACTCATCCCAGCTGTGGATGCATTCCAGAGACTTGATTTGAACGTGCAGATTATTCCATCACTGCTATAATCCTGAACCAAGAACTTTGCCATTACTGTATGTAATTGATTCCATTTAACCAATTCTAGCTCTCATATATATCTTTTTCCTTTTGTGAATAAACCTTTAGATTTTAGATTCTAAAGGATTGGCAACAGAGTGATTTGTGGGTGAAATCTGATTTGTATA
The DNA here is from genome assembly GCF_965140235.1 of Caretta caretta. NCBI lineage: Eukaryota > Metazoa > Chordata > Testudines > Cheloniidae > Caretta > Caretta caretta. The sequence continues at coordinate 41,058,754 of NC_134213.1, forward strand.
TTGACCTGGGTCTGGGGCTTGGTCCTTTGGGATCAGGAGAATCTTTCTTCTTTTACTGGGGCATTGGTTTTCGTAACCAGTCATCCCCATAACGAGTGGCACTGATGGTGATACTGGGAAACTGGAGTGTCTACAGGAATTTCTTGGGTGACTTATGGTTAGCCAGTGGGGTAAAACCAAAGTCCTCTCTGTCTGACTGGTTTGGTGTGCCTTAGAAGTGGAGAAACCCCAGCCTTGGGCTGTGTCAGGGTTCTCTCCCCACTCTGAACTCTAGGGTACCGATATGGGGACCCACATGAAAGACCCCTAAGTTTATTTCTACCAGCTTAGGTTAAAAACTTCTCCAAGGCACAAATTCTTCCTTGTCCTTGGATGGTATTGCTGCCACCACCAAGTGAGTTAGACAAAGATTTAGGAAAAGGACCACTTGGAGTTCCTGTTTCCCCCAAGCCTCTTCACCCCCTTTCCTGGGGAGGCTTGAGAGTAACCAAGGTGAGCACAGACCAGACCCTTGGGTTATTAGGATACTAAAAACCCAATCAGATTCTTAAAAACAGGATTTTATTATAAAGAAAAAAGTAAAAGAAGCACCTCTGTAAAATTAGGATGGAAGGTAATTTTACAGGGTAATAAGATTTAAAATACTGAGGATTCTCCTCTAGGCAAAACTTTAAAGTTACAAAAAACAGGAATAAACCTCCTTCTTAGCATAGGGAAAATTCACAACCTAAAACAAAAGATAACCTAACACATTTCCTTGCTATTACTTACAATTTGTAATCTTAGATGCTTATTTCAGATATGGCTTTAGGTGTGGCGGTTCAATACAAGACAGGACACGGCTTTAGGCAAGCAAGCAGGCTGGTCTGCTGATGGGATCTTTCCTGTCAGCTTTTCCACCTCTTTTATTTCTCTCCCCCCTGCGCATCACATACCCCAACCGACCGCAAAAGGCATCAACAAAGGAAATAATATGACTTTGATTAATATTCCTATTTACTAGCCTCTATCTACTACAATCTTTATTCTCAGGCCTTGAGCTTCGGCCGAGGAAGCTTCCCACGGCTGATGTCCTTATTTTGACTTCCCAGATGGTCCATGTTTTCATGGTCCATGTCCTTGGACAGAACAGAGCAATGTGTGCATTGCTCCTACACAACAGTCAGGGTGTGCCCTGACTGTTTCCAGGTGCATGAATGCTACATGAACCCTTCATTTAGGAGATGTATTTTTCCTGCCCTGGTCCCTCTCTGTCCTGGAGAGAGCACAAAGACAGCACCTTCCCCCACAGATCTGAAAGTATCTTCTTCCCTTATTGGTCCTTTTGGTCAGGTGCCAACCAGGTTATTTGAGCTTCTTAACCCTTTACAGGTAAAGGAGGGATTTTATGCTACCCTTAGCTGTATGTTTATGACAGGCTGTAACTGAACTGCTCTAAGCAATTTGTCCTGAACTGATACTCTCAGAAGTGTCCTACCAAAGGCACCATCGTTACACACGGCTATGCCTAGGGAGGGCCCAATGCCCAGCTCCGTCTGCACATGGTACAACCCTACCCAGTGTGGGTCCAATGACCAGCTCCCTCTGAACATGGCATGGCCCTGCTCAACGAGGGCCAAATGCCTGGCTCCATCTGCACATGGCACAGCCCTGCCCAGCCAGGACCCAGTGTCCGGCTGCCTCTTCACATGGAATGACCCTGCCCAGCGAGGGCCCAGTCTCTGGTTCCCCCTGCAGACACGGCCCTGCCCTGCCCAGCAAGAGCCCAATACCCGGCTCCCTCTGCACATGGCATGGCTCTGCCCAGTGAAGGCCCAATGCCTGGCTCCGTCTGCACAGGGCACAGCCTTCCCAGTGAGGGTCCATTGCTCAGCTTTCTCTGCACACGGCTCAGCCCTGCCCAGCGAGGACCCACTGTCCAGCTCTCTCTGCACATGGCATGGCCCTGCCCAGAGAGGGCTTCATGCCCATCTCTGTCTGCACATGGCAGTGCCCTGCCTTGGGAGGACCCAATGCCCAATGCCCTCTGCATATGGCATAACCCTGCCCAGGTAGGGCTGTGATGGGTTCGGTCACAGAGTCCCCCTTGGGACTGTCACATGATGTGCTGAAACCACCTCTGAACCCGTTTTCTCTGATGGCTTGGGACTCTAGAACCCTGCCTTGTTGAGCCAGACACGCTAGCCTGCTGCAACACAGAGCCAGGGTATGAACCATACCCCCAAAGCTGCAGACTTAACTGAAAACAGCTCAGCAAGTGCTCCTGTCTCCAGCACCCAGACACCCAGTTTCCAATGGGATCCAAACCCTCAATAAATCTGTTTTACTCTGTATAAAGCTTATAGCTCATAAATTGTCTGCCCTCTATAACACTAATAGAGATATGCACAGCTGTTAGCTCCCCCAGATATTAATCACTTACTCTGGGTTTACTTATAAACAAAAGTGATTTTATTAAGTATAAAAAGTAAGATTTAAGTGGTTTCAAGTAATAACAGATAGAACAAAGTAAGTTACGGAGCAAAGTAAAACAAAACACGCAAGTCTAAGCCTAATACATTAAGAAACTGAATACAGGTAAATCTCCAATAAGCTTCTTTCACAGACTACACTTCTTCCTGGTCTGGGCCCAATCCTTTCCCCTGGTAACAGTCCTTGTTAGTTCCAGCTCAGGTGGTAACTAGGGGATTTCTCATGACTGGCAGCCCCCTTTGTTCTGTTCCACCCCCTTTTATAGCTTTGGCACAAGGCAGGAATCTTTTGTCTCTCTGGATCCCCAGCCCTCCTTCTAAATGGAAAAGCACCAGGTTTAAGTTGGATTCCAGTTCAGGTGACACGATCACATGTCACTATAAGACCTCCTTCTTCATTACCTAGTAGCTGGAAGGCATGTACATAGGAAGGCTTGCAGGTAAACAAACCCATTCACAGTTCATTGATTCTGAAGCACCGTTAATGGTTTCCACTTAACAGTAATACAAGTTTATATCTTATTCTCCTAACTCCAGACATAGAAATAATACATGCAAACAAATAGGTTGAACAGACTCAGTACATCATAAGCTTTGTAATGATACCTTACAAGAGACCTTTTGCATGAAGCATATTCCAGTTACATCATATTCACTCTTATAAACACATTTCCATAAAACATTTGGAGTGCAATGTCACAGAGGGTCCAATGTCCAGCTCCATCTGCACATGGCACAGCCCTGCCCATGGAGGGCTCAGTGCCTGGCTCCCTGTGCACAGAGCACCTGGCTCCCCCTGCACATGTTACTGGCCTATGTAGACTTCTGCACACTGAGCTCTTCATTTAGGTATGTCCTCTCAGTGCCAAATCCCACGCAGCCTGGCAGTTCCAAAGTGGTGGAGCTCCAGAGTGCTTTCATCCATCTACAGCTCATCTCTACCTCTCATCTTCATAGATGCACAAATCACTGTAACCCACCCTGTTGCCAGGTCTGGACCAACCCAGCCCTCCGGCTTCCCTGGCAGAGGGCAGGACCAGCCCCTTTTCAGGTGTGAGGTTCTCAGGGCAGGCACAGAGCCACTAAGACCAATGACCCGCAGTCTGTATTTGGCACAAGGTGGAACTTCATCAGCCATTCCCCCATGCGAGTCAGCCCTTCACTTGCCCAGGTTCTACCTGAGCCCAAGAGCCCTCTGTAAAATCAGCTCATGGTCAGGGGAGGGCATAGGACAGAGCAGCTATTGTCCCAGGGGCACTCCTCCAAAAGCAACAGAAGCTGCTTCTGCTCTGTCAGTGGCCTTCCCAGGGGTCAAGGCCATGGCTAGTACAGATATCTCCCTTACTACCCTGCTCCAACTAGGCAGCAGAACTGGCCTGGGGCTGTACTCCAACTTATTTCCCTCCCAGGCAGGGAACGAGAAGCCCCTCCCTGCAGTTCCTTAAAATTGCAAAGGGCCTTTCTTTTAAAGTTCTTTTGCATAATTACCCTTGGAGATAGTCAAACCTATTGCACCCCTCAGGCCTTTGAACTTCAGAGAGACTTTAGCAGGTGTGATAACCCCTTATTCTAATCCCAATGGCAGAGATACACTGGCAGAGTTTTTCTGCTGGCCTAGTGGGAAGTCAGCTTCCCACTAGTGAAAGAGAGTGCTTTTCTCTGTGTGGAGTTACTAGGGGGCCCACCACTAGCCCCATATCCCCTCTCACCTCTGGTTGGATATGAGTCAACAGTGTGCCCTTGTTGCCAAGAAGGCTAACAACATTTTGGGCTGTATAAATAGGAGCATTGCCAGCAGATTGAGGGACATGATCATTCCCCTCTATTCGGCATTGGTGAGGCCTCATCTGGAGTACTGTGTCCAGTTTTGGGCCCCACACTACAAGAAAGGATGTGGAAAAATTGGAAAGAGTCCAGTGGAGGGCAACAAAAATTATTAGGGGGCTGGAGCACATGATTTATGAGGAGAGGCTGAGGGAACTGGGATTATGTAGTCTGCAGAAGAGAAGAATAAGGGGAGATTTGATAGCTGCTTTCAGCTACCTGAAAGGGGGTTCCAAAGAGGATGGATCTAGACTGTTGTCAGTGGTAGCAGATGACAGAACAAGGAGTAATGGTCTCAAGTTGCAGTGGAGGTTTAGGTTGGATATTAGGAAAAACTTTTTCACTCGGATGGTGGTGAAGCACCGGAATGGGTTATCTAGGGAAGTGGTGGAATCTCCTTCCTTAGAGGTTTTTAAGGTCAGGCTTGACAAAGCCCTGGCTGGGATGATTTAGTTGGGGACTGGTCCTGCTTTGAGTAGGGGGTTGTTCTAGATGACCTCCTGAGGTCTCTTCCAACCCTGATATTCTCATGATTCTGTGATGTAGTCTCCCAGGAGGATGGAAAGACAGGAGGGAAATGTGTGAACTAGATGAAGACACAAGGCCACGGTGCACTTAAGCACTGCAGTACAGACCCTAAAGGAGTGTTAGTTTGGGCTCCCGCTCCTGAATTCTCTGCAGGTTTTCTCTTTGTTCCCTGCCATTTCTATAACACTCAGTAGTGTGATGTTTCTTGCCTAGCCAGGAGGCTTAAGGCCACCATTGCAGGACAGTGGCTTTCCAGTCTACTGTGGGGGGCTCTGCGGGTTTCTCTGGGGGAATTCTAGCCTAGATGAGTCAGTGTGAACTGGATCCCTGAAAGGTTTTCACTAGAACTGGCCAAAACTGAGAACTTTCATTCGGTGGGAAATTCCAATATTTTGACATTTGTTTTCCTCCCAAATCAGAATGAAAATAAACCATTTTAAAATGACCTGTGAGATTTTTTTTTCTAAAAGTGTTTTGGCTTAATCCAAATGATCCAGTTAGAGAAAACTGATGGATAGCTAGCTAGCTAGCTGGACGGGGTTTATGGGGATAGATAGATAGATAGATAGATAGATCCTTATGGAGGTCAATTCCCCTGGCAAACAATAAAAGTGTATTACGCCAAATGCTCCTGACTTACACTTACCCCCTGAGACCAGGCAGGCTTTATTAAAAATGAGACCTGGGTGTAACAATGTCAGGCAACTTTTAAAAGCCACCCACTCGGCCAGGCTAAGTGGCTCCCCAGCTGTCATTCTTTCTTTGACTGCTGAGAAGGCATTCACTGAGGTGGAATAGCATTTTCTTTTTTCTACATTCCAAACCATAAGGCTGGGCACTACCTTTCTTTTATGGATTAAATTGATGTACAGTAGCCTGTGCCATCTGCTAAAATGTTTTGTGAAGGTTGTTAAGCATCTGAGAACCACTGCACTTTGGAATCGATGGGAGCTTTGCTGGAGTAAGGTCAACAGGATTTATCTGGGAGGTTTTATTCTAGAAATAAAATGTGCACATTTCTTGGAAATAATCACAGCAGGAGAACTTGCCCTCCCAGTCATACCCTCTTGTGCTTCGGCCTGTTCTTGTTTGGTTTAACAATTACTCTGATACCACTGGATCTCTCAGGAGCCATCCTGTATGTCAGACATTGCTTTTGACTGCATTTCCTCCCTTCTATGGAAGCCCATTCAGACTAATCTTTACAAATTCGAACAATAAACCCAGATACCTAAATTCACTCCTGCAGTAATTCTGCTGAGGTCAGGGAGTTACATAGGGGATGAATTTTACCCACTATAACATTGTGATTGAAATTGACAAAACTCTTCAGCTCCTTTCTCTATATTTCACCCTTAATTCCCTTCTGCCACTGCCCCCTGCATTTTTTCACCAGGGCTCCATGCATCTCCCAACATGAAGACTAGAGTATTCGGAATTTAGCAAAGTTTGTTCATCTTGTGAATAAACTGTGTAACCTGTAAGACCTATGACAAATTAAAATATGCTATTCAGCTATGTAGGTATTTCCTTGGCTCCATTTTTTCAGGTTCAGTAATCCATTACTAACAAGTTCACTGGAACAGAGAAAAAGTATCACACAAAATGATCGGCAGCTAGGATTTCTAAAAAGTAGGCAATTTTGCAAAAGGAACAGGCTTCAAAAGATATACTGAGCAATGGAAATCTAACATTCCAATTAGCGCCAGGCAAATTATTCACAGCAAGCAATTCATTGAATGAATGTAGTCTTTATTCTGTTTGTGAAATATTTGCAAAGTGTTAATTTTGTTAGAGATTTGTTAATGAAATTATTCAATTTATGGTTTATGGGAAGATATTTCAGTCTATGAATTCCCAGCAAACTATTTGCCATGACAACTGCTGTGAATATTCACTGTTTGGAATTCGCGAGTCATGTTGTGTGCTGGATCACTTAATTCACATTTTCTGTGTACATTTTGGTGAACAACAATTTGCGTGTATGATTATTTGCTGGAAGCAATTAAAAGAGGGACAATACAGATAGGGTTACCATATTTCAAGTTCCCAAAAAGAGAACACTGTCAGAGGGAGGGAAGCTGGAGGGGAGGAGAGAGAGGGGGGAGGCGGAGCTGGAGGAGGTACAGTTGGGGTAGCTGGAGGGGGTACCTGTGGCAGGGGTACTCACTGGGGGTGGTGGTCAGTGTCGCTCCCTGTCATGGTGGCAGGATGGCTGACCTAGGCCCAGGATGCAGCGACAGCCATCAGTCAATGCCTCCTTGCGGGACCCCCTCCCCAGGGCTGGGAGCCAGGGCCTGGGTGGGAGGAATCTGGCAGCTGTGACTGCAAGGGAATGGACTAATCAGCTGTGGATGCAGGGGAAGTATCAACCAGGAAGCAGACCAATCGGGGCTCTTTCTGAGCTGCAATGGCTGTTCTGCAAAAATCCTGGACAGTGCCTGTTATTTGAAAAATTCACAGAGACAGAGGACAGCTCGTCAAAAAAGAGGCAATGTCCAGGAAAACCCAGATGTCTGGTAACCCTAAATACAGGGAGATTTTGTGGGCTTCATTCAACAAACGTTTACCAATTTTTTGCAAAATATGTTCAGATTATAAGGTGGGTAGAAAGCTGGCTAGATCATCGGGCTCAACGGGTAGTGATCAATAGCTCCATGTCTAGTTAACAGCTGGTATCAAGCGGAGTACCCCAAGGGTCGGTCCTGGGGCCGGTTTTGTTCAATATCTTCATTAATGATCTAGAGGATGGCATGGATTGCATCCGCAGCAAGTTTGCAGATGACACTAAACTGGGAGGAGTGGTAGATACACTGGAGGGTAGGGATAAGATACAGAAGGAACTAGACAAATCAGAGGATTGGGCCAAAAGAAATCTGATGAGGTTCAACAAGGACAAGTGCAGAGTCCTGCACTTAGGACGGAAAATCCCATGCACTCCTACAGACTAGGGACCAAGTGGCTAGGCAGCAGTTCTACAGAAAAGGACCTAGGGGTTGCAGTTGACAAGAAGCTGGATATGAGTCAACAGTGTGCCCTTGTTGCCAAGAAGGCTAAAGGCAGTTTGGGCTGTATAAGTAGAAGCATTGCCAGCAGATCGAGGGACGTGATCATTCCTCTCTATTTGGCTTTGGTGAGGCCTCTTCTGGAGTACTGTGTCCAGTTTTGGGCCCCACACTACAAGAAGGATGTGGAAAAATTGGAAAGAGTCCAGCGGAGGGCAACAAAATGATTAGGGGGCTGGAGCTTATGACTTATGAGGAGAGGCTGAGGGAACTGGGATTATTTAGTCTGCAGAATAGAAGAATGAGGGGGGATTTGATAGCTGCTTTCAAATACCTGAAAGGAGGTTCAAAAGAGGACGGATCTTGGCTGTTCTCAGTGGTAGCAGATGATAGAACAAGGAGTAATGGTCTCAAGTTGCAGCGGGAGAGGTTTAGGTTGGATAAAAAGAAAAACTTTTTCACTCGGAGGGTGGTGAAGCACTGGAATAGGTTACCTAGGGTGGTGGTGGAATCTCCTTCCTTAGAGATTTTTAAGGTCAGGCTTGACAAAGCCTTGGCTGGGATGATTTAGTTGGGGATTGGTCCTGCTTTGAGCAGGGGGTTGATCTAGATGACCTCCTAAGGTCCCTTCCAACCCTGATATTCTATGATCTACTTATAGCCCAGGGGAAAGTTCACTTTAATATTGGCAGTTTGATTGAAATTTGGAGAGGTTTTTTGTACCAATCACTTAAATACATGGAAGTTACTAGATGGGGCTTATTTACTCCACAAAAACTTTTTTAAAGGTATCATCATAACTCTGATCTTTGCTCGTGATGGATTGCAGTCACATGGTGGGTTCATTGACACCTATGCTGTGGGATTACCTTGGGACACATCATTTGGGAATCTTTTAAAGTACAAGGTAGTAAATTAATATCCCAGTAGCTTTGCTAGGAACAGAAAATGACCATCTCTCACCTCCATTCAGAATTTCACTAACTGCAACCATTGACCCAATGGGATAGCTCCAATGTCCGGATGCAAAATCATAGGCTTTGGGAACAAAGGGCTGTTCTAGCAATGGCAAAATGTGCAGAAATATGTGTAGAAAGGAAAGTACTTTGTGTTTGGTCACATTCATTGTCTTGCAAAGCCTGGTGTATCTGCCACTAAACCCTACTTTGTTCCATGCAGGTGAAAAGGTTCTGCCTCCAGCACCTTATCTGTATTCCTTGCCTATACCTGTTGTATTTACCATGTCATTCTCTGTACACTTTTCAATGGCATGCTACACACCCTATGTCCCTATCCTCTTACATACCCCCATGATTTTTGACTGCAATTCTTCCTTCCCTCTTCCCATCACTCTTGTCATAAATGTAAAGAGAAGAGTAAATCCCTTTAAAATCCCTCCTGGGCAGAGGAAAAATCCTCTCACCTGTAAAGGGTTAAGAAGCTAAAGGTAACCTCGCTGGCACCTGACCAAAATTACCCATGAGGAAACAAGATACTTTCAAAAGCTGGGAGGAGGGAGAGAAACAAAGGGTCTGTGTCTGTCTGTATGCTGCTTTTGCCGGGGATAGACCAGGAATGGAGTCTTAGAACTTTAGTAAGTAATCTAGCTAGGTATGTGTTAGATTATGATTTCTTTAAATGGCTGAGAAAAGAACTGTGCTGAATAGAATGACTATTCCTGTCTGTGTATCTTTTTTGTAACTTAAGGTTCTGCCTAGAGGGATTCTCTATGTTTTGAATCTAATTACCCTGTAAGGTATCTACCATCCTGATTTTACAGAGGTGATTTCTTTACTTCTATTAAAAGTCTTCTTGTAAGAAAACTGAATGCTTTTTCATTGTTCTCAGATCCAAGGGTTTGGGTCTGTGGTCACCTATGCAAATTGGTGAGGATTTTTACCAAACCTTCCCCAGGAAGTGGGGTGCAAGGGTTGGGAGGATTTTTGGGGGAAAGACGTGTCCAAACTACGTTTCCCAGTAAACCCAGTTAGAGTTTGGTGGTGGCAGTGGAGATCCAGGGACAAAGGATAAAATTAATTTGTACCTTGGGGAAGTTTTAACCTAAGCCGGTGAAGGTAAGCTTAGGAGGTTTTCATGCAGGTCCCCACATCTGTACCCTAGAGTTCAGAGTGGGGAGGAACCTTGACAACTCTAAAAGTGAAACCCACAGTTTCCAGTGTGTCTGGGCAGAGTCAGGTACTTTCAGGAGCGAGCTGAGCAGTAGGATGGCTGGGGCTGCCTGGAGGTAAGTTAGGGCAGGATCTCCATAGTGTACGCAGGAGACAATTCTCCAGAGACAGTCTGTGCATAGAAGAGAGGCATCTTTCAGGGCCTGAGCAGGAGGACAGGGCCCATTCAAAAGCCTGTATAACCAAGGGGAATTGCATCCATCTGATGCAACTCAAGCAAGGCCTCTCCCTCTGCCAGGGATTTGTGGCATTTTCTGTCACTAGGGTTGCCAACTCTGACTGAAGCTATTCTGGGGGACTTTTTTTTTCCAATATGACATAATGTTATTTTCTTAAAATATCCTATTAAAATCTCCTGGATTGCTTTCAATAGTCACCGGGAGTTCAATGCTGATTCAGGCAGACTCCAGGCCAATCCTGGAGGGTTGGCAACCCTATCATCACAGATGGGACAAAAGCAGCCCTCAATTCCCTGTGCTACAAGGCACAGAATGTCCTAGCCTCTAAAGAGAGGCATTGGCAGCCACTGTGCCTTATAAGGCCCTCACATGGAAGCATTACCATGGCAACTGAACTCTGCTTCAGACAGGAGGGAGCTTTCCTAGAAACCCCAACCCAGCACTTAGCACTACAACAGCCCCCAATTCCTCAGGTCACACAACGAGCCCCAGTGACCAACATACAGAGAGACATATGGCAATGTGGGAAAGGGGACAAGATGAGCCCCGCAGCAGCAGGCAATACATACAGAGTGAGTGACGTCAGAGCCAATTCGTATACCTCCCTGTAGCTACAGGCACAATGTACGTGTGTGTATAGGGGGAACAAGTAGTACTAGGGTTGCCAACAATCCAGGATTGGACTGGAGTCTCCCGGAATTGGCATCCAATTCCCAGTGACTATTGAAAGCAATCCAGGAGATTTTAATAGGATATTTTAAAAAAATGACATTATATCATGTTGGGGAAAAAAATCTCCCAGAATAGTTTGTCAGAGTTGGCAACCCTAGCAAGTACATCTGTGGCTGTGTATGCAAAGGCAGGAATGAATGGGTGCTGAGGGGGAATGAGTGTACACTGCAGTGTGTGTGTTTGTGTAGGTGTAAGTGCATATCTGTACAAGCATAGGCAAGAAAGCATGTGTGTGTGTGTGTGTGTGTGTGTGTGTGCCTCTACGGCTGTAACTGGATGTGTGTGTGGCAGGTAGAATCATAGAATCATGGAATATCAGGGTTGGAAGAGAATTCAGGAGATCATCTAGTCCAACCCCCTACCTGGAGCAGGACCAATCCCCAACTAAATCATCCCAACCAGGGCTTTGTCAAGCCTGACCTTAAAAACTTCTAAGGAAGGGGATTCCACCACCTCCCTAGGTAACGCATTCCAGTGTTTCACCACCCTCCTAGTGAAAAAGTTTTTCCTAATATCCAACCTAAATCTCCCACAGTGTACATTGGGGTACAGTAAACTCCTTGCTTAATGTTGTAGTTATGTTCCTGAAAAATGCGACTTTAAGCAAAACGATGTTAAGCGAATCCAATTTCCCAATAAGAATTAATGTAAATAGGGGGGTTAGGTTCCAGGGAAATTTCTCAGGGAATGCCTTAGTGATAAATCATGAACTAGCACTCAGCTGAGCCCGCAAGGGTTAACACATTGTTGTTAATATAGCCTCACACTCTACAGGGCAGCACAAATGGAGGGAGGGGAGAGAGCATGGCAGACAGAGACACACATCCTGTGTGTGTGAGAGAGAGATGTGCATTGCCCCTTTAAGTACGCTGACGCCACTTTTAAGTACATTGCCTTTTAAAATAAATCAGGAAGTTGAGAGTGCGGCCAGGAAGCTCCCTCTGACCTGAGCCCTGTCCTGTGTCCCCCCTACTCTGTGGGGATGGGGTAAGCGGGGTGCAGGAGCAAGGGGGAGGAGGACACCCTGACATTAGACCCCCTCTCCTCCCCCCTTCCGCCAGCAAGCAGGAGGCTCCCGGGAGCAGCTCCAAGGCAGAGGGCAGGAGCAGCACAGGGCAGTGGGGGGAGGGACAGCTGAACTGCTGGCAGTTGGTAGCCTGCTGGGCGGCTGCTGCACAGGGAACTTAGGGGAGCGGGGAGCTGATGGGCGGGCTGCCGGTCCACCCTGGTTCCAAGCCCCCCTCCCCCAGCTAGCTGCAACAGGCTGCTCTTCCTGCAAGCAGTGGACAAAGCAGGCGGCTGCTAAACAATGTTATAAGGGAGCACTGCACAACTTTAAACGAGCATGTTCCCTAATTGATCAGCAACGTAACAACGAAACAACGTTAACCGGGACAACTTTAATTGAGGAGTTACTGTAATAGTATGAAAACCTCATCTTTTTGGGCCCTTATTTAGAAAAGTAATTTAATATGCCTAGTATTCAGCAAAGCAGGTAAGCACATGCTTAACTTTAGGCAGGTGCTTAAGTCCCTGGAATATACCTTGCTGAACAGGGATGGACTGTGGCATGCGGCCTTCTGTTCTGTGCGGAGGAGTGTGTGTGTCTGTGAGTAATCCCGTGTAACTGCAGCCACTCTGGTAGTGTATTGTCATTAGCAGAGAGCTACAGCATTACGCAGGACTCGTGCATCTGCAGTGGAAGTCCCCAGGTGTATATGCAGTATGGTGGGCTCCAGTCTCTTGTGCAGGGCCCGAAGGGTATATGCAATAGCAGCTTTAAACCACCTTTGCAATCCTGGGTTCTGGGGCCCCTGGGTACCAGTCAGACCCCTGTGTGAATCAGAGAAGCCTGAATTCTGTGCTCACCAAAGGCCCCTAGTGCCATTTATGGCAGCTGCGTCACCACCTCCACACCCCCTTCTCTGTGGCTAGACCTAATTGTCACAGGAACTGCTCCAGTGGCCCTGCTGTGCCCAGGGACCCCCTGCACACAGGGAATCTTCCTTGGCCGAATCCACTGGGTCTGGGCTGTGTTGTGCTGTGGGAGTAGCATGAAGCAGTCACACATCACTGGCGAATAAGGACTGCAGGTTTTAAGCATGTGACCACATCCTGCTTTTTCTCAGGTTTCCTGCCTTATTCTGGGTGACACCTATCACTGTCGACAGAGATAGCACAAAGTAGGATTCACAGGGACATGAGTAGGGCTTCGGCTTTGTGCTAACTCTGCACAAGAGTGTGTCGCCCTCTGTGGGCAGCATGGCCGGGGAATGGGGCAGAGTTGTGCAGTGAAGGAGATTTGAGTGAAGTGCATCCCTGCCCCTTTCACTTCAGGGACCAAGGCAGCAGTGTGCAGGGTTGGGATGGTGCACAGGGGCTGAGGCATAGGGCACAGTTAGATTGATGAGGATACACGGACATGCTGAGCACTGTCCATCATGTGCACTGGACCAGGCAGGGGCTTCCATGAAAAAAAGTGACAGGGTAAGCCAAGACTGTACTGTCATGCAGGTGCTTAAGCAGGGTTGCTATGTAGACATGAATTTCTGTGTGTGTGAAGGTCTGAGATCCTGTCTGCGGGTGTTGCGTGTTTATGTTGTTTGTAGGAAGAAAATGATAGCACTAAACAGCTGACCAATCTACTTTATTCTAAGAACTTCTAACCCACACTGATTGTAATTCCTTGAACAACCAATCCCAGGTTACAAGGTAACTCCCTGCCTAACACCACCACAGGATTGTGTGCCACCAGCTCAACCTCCATTTCAAAACCACGATGGCCACATTTCCACAAGTGGCTTTGGATATGCAGCAGATTGGAGTAAAAGGGAGTTGTGAGTGCACTTCTGGAAGTCAGGCCCCATTTTGGGGGTCTGAGGCTGGGCACCCAGTATTGGAGGCCCCCCCCAAATTAGAGGGCATATTTGTAAATTGGGCTGCATGTTTCTAGCCCTTATGTTTGCAAAAAAGTTTGAACACATCCTTGGAGAATAACTGATGCAGTGATGTCTGTTTTTCCAAAGCACGGAGCAGGCCAGCTGCTCCCAGTAGGTCGATGGCATCTCTGCAACGGTTAAAGGGTCATGAACAATGCTTGCTCCTCTGACATTGCTCTCAGCTGTGTCAGTTTTGCAGGGCTTTATGGGATGCTGATAGTCATTCATCACATTTTTATTAGCATGGGCACAGACATCTGGGGCCTTGGGGGTGCTTTCACACACCATTTAGTGATTGCATTAATATATAAAGAAAACACTGAATTTGGAACAGAAGCTCATTTCACTCACTCATTTCACTAATACAAAGCTACTCATTGAAGCGTTACTTTTAAAACCTGAGTAAAAAGAACAATTTACTCATCTGAAAAGGTTCCAAACAATGAACTTCATTCTGGGTTAGTTGAAATGAATTCTTCTGCAACATCTATAAGCTGCAAGTCATCAGTTTTGTCCTTGTGTACAAGTAAAATCATATAGCAGCTGATTTGTGATTACCCCATTGTGGATCAAAGACACGTTTTAATACAACATAGAGCATTGAAACTATGTTCACTTACAGCAGGGGTTCTCAAACTGCGGGTCTGGACCAGTGATGAGCTGCCAAAATCTTAACAACCAGTTCCCTATAAAAAGTTCTGATTTAAGGGATGTGCCACGAGGTGGAGGGGGTGGGAATGTAGTGGCAGGAAAGAGATTGCACAGAAGCAAAGGGGGCTTGTTGCAGGGGGTACAGTGGCAGGGAGGGAGTGGCACAAGGGAGAAGTGGGCAGGAGGGGGTTGTTGCAAGGGGCTGGCAGGCGGGGGTGTGTATGTGCCTAGGGTTGTTGCAGGGGGGTGAAGGTGGCAGGGAGGGATTTGCACAAGGGAGGAGTGGGCAGGAGGGAGATGGCAGGTGGGGGGTCCCAAGGTTGATGCAGGGGTGAAGGTAACAGTGGCTGGCTGGGGGTGGGTTGCCGGGTAGAGGTTGCTCAGAGGCAAAAGTGGCAGGACAGAGTGGGTTGTTGGGGTGGTGGGTGCACAGGGGAGAAGGTAGCTGGTCGGTGGGTGTTGGAGTGGGTGGCACTGGCTGGGGGAGGGGTTCCCGGGTTGCTCCCACATACACCATTCCCCAGGCCAGGGACTGGACCTGCCCACCCCCTGGTGCTCCGCAGGCCCGTGCAGCTCTCCATGGCCCGGCTAGGTACCTTGCAGGCGGAGTAGACACCCAGCTTCTGTGCCCAAAGAGCAGAGCGCAGCTGCGCCTTCTTCCCCACGCCGCTGGCCTAGCCGGGCTCCCCACCGCCCCCGGAACTCTCAACAGTGGCGCAGGCAGCCAGTCCCCCCGCGCCCAAGCTGGGCTCCCTAGGGCTCTCAGCAGCGGAGCAGGCAGCTAGCCCCCCAACCAAAGCGGGCTCCCCACCACCCCTGGGGCTTTCAGCTTCCGCCGCTGAGAGCCCCAGGGGCAGCTGGGAGCTCGGCTCAGCCCACGGCGTGGGGAAGAAGGCGCAACTGCTAGTGCTAGACCCTCCCCTTCCCCGCTCCGCCACTGGCTGCTCCCCCGGGCCGAGAGACTGGCCGCGCCATGGGCAGCCCCTATGGAGCCAGGAGGTGGGGAGCAGCGGCAGCCTTGTGCTCAGCTGTTTAAAAAAAATTGGGGGGGGCACCGCTTTTTGGTGCCCCTAACCACTTAGCGACCTAGGCGGCCGCCTAGTGGTTGCACCAGCCCTGCCCAACAGACCCCCTGGAACTCCCATGCCTACCCAACCCTGCCCCGTTCCGCGTTCCCTGACCGCCCCCCGAGAACCTCCGTCCCCTCCAACTGCTCTCTGCCCCTTATCCAACCCCTCCTCCCAGCCCCAGCCCAGCCCCCTTACCATGCTGCTCAGGGCAGTGTATATGGATGCTGCGCGACCTGCTGGAGCTCACAGCCCCACTCCCTTACCATGCCGCTCAAAGTGGCAGGAGCTGCCGAGCTGCCCAGGAGCAGTCCAGAGCGCTGACAGCGCGGCACGCTGAGGCTCTGCAAGACGGGGGAAGGCGGTGGAGGAGCCTGGGGAGCCTCCCCAGCGGGGAGCTCAGGGAGCCATAACAATTTTTAACAACCGGTTCTAAAACTGGTTCAAAATTTAACAGCCGGTTGGTGCAAACCGACTCCAGCTCACCACTTGTCGGGACCCCTCAGGGGTTATTACATGGCGGGTTGTGAGCTGTCAGCCTCCAACCCTGACCCCGCTTTGCCTCCAGTATTTATAATGGTGTTAAATATATAAAAAGATGTTTTTAATTTATTGGGGGGGCCACACTCAGAGGCTTACTATGTGAAAGGGGTCACCGGTACAAAAGTTTGAGAACCACTGACTTATAGCATTGGTTATGGTACCACCAAAATCATTTTTATCTCCTTCACCACTTCAGAA
This sequence comes from Caretta caretta, assembly GCF_965140235.1. Taxonomy (NCBI): domain Eukaryota; kingdom Metazoa; phylum Chordata; order Testudines; family Cheloniidae; genus Caretta; species Caretta caretta. The sequence goes on from NC_134213.1 coordinate 41,075,080, forward strand.
ACAGCTGACATTCAGTTTAACTCAGCAAATATATTTCTGAACTGCCTTCAGTGATCTTTCAGTAAGCTGGCAAGACGGGGGAAGGTAACATAAGAAGCTGAGAGGTTTCAGAGTGGCAGCCGTGTTAGTCTGTATTCGCAAAAAGAAAAGGAGTACTTGTGGCACCTTAGAGACTAACAAATTTATTTGAGCAAGACCCACTGTATTTTCCACTGAATGCATCCGATGAAGTGAGCTGTAGCTCACGAAAGCTTATGCTCAGATAAACTTGTTAGTCTATAAGAAGCTGAGTAATTCGTTGATCATGGTTGAAATTGGAACTGTACACCTGAAGCCTGGCTTGAACTTGCCTTTCTGTTACGTGTGGAGCTGTTATGAGAGTTTCAAGATTTTGAATAATGTTGCAGCCTTTCTGTTAAAATCTTGATTTAGTAGTGGACATGGTAAAATCTGTTGCTTCAAAACAGGGGTACTTACAAAATTCATTTGCTGACTTTGGGTAGCTTGGTTCACCTGTCTCTATTTGTATTTTCTTGGGAATTTTTTTTCTTCCTTGGAAGCTTAAGCATTCCAACTAGCTCCAACTTTAAACTTTTTGGGTGCATTTGCTCCCGGAATAAGTTGTACTTTTAAATCAGATCATATGGACTGAAGTGAATTAAGTGTCAAATTTCATCAGAGACCAGCCTTCTGTTGATGAAACATCTGACCCTTGCAGAGTTTTGGACAAATTGTCTACTATGCTTAGGACTTTTTGATATAATTCAGTACCAAAGAACATTCATGTCATCATCCATGTATTGCAGGCATAAGACCACTTGCTCTTTGTTGGAGAAGTCAGTTGTTTCAGCTATCATAATTGTATGCCACTTCCCAGAAATTTTCTCAGAAATATCCCTCAGCCCTAAAAGCTATGATTTCATTATCTCATTTTGAATGACTGGACTTGTGAATTTGTCTGAGCTCTTTTCAGCCACTTTGAAGTATCAAGTATCATATAATATCATGGACTATAAGGTGGATAGAAAGTTGGCTAGATTGTCGGGCTCAACGGGTAGTGATCAATGGCTCCATGTCTAGTTGGCAGCCGGTATCAAGTGGAGTGCCCCAAGGGTCGGTCCTGGGGCCGGTTTTGTTCAATATCTTCATAAATGATCTGGAGGATGGTGTGGATTGCACTCTCAGCAAATTTGCGGATGATACTAAACTGGGAGGAGTGGTAGATACGCTGGAGGGGAGGGATAGGATACAGAAGGACCTAGACAAATTGGAGGATTGGGCCAAAAGAAATCTGATGAGGTTCAATAAGGATAAGTGCAGGGTCCTGCACTTAGGACGGAAGAACCCAATGCACAGCTACAGACTAGGGACCGAATGGCTAGGCAGCAGTTCTGCGGAAAAGGACCTAGGGGTGACAGTGGACGAGAAGCTGGATATGAGTCAGCAGTGTGCCCTTGTTGCCAAGAAGGCCAATGGCATTTTGGGATGTATAAGTAGGGGCATAGCGAGCAGATCGAGGGACGTGATCGTTCCCCTCTATTCGACATTGGTGAGGCCTCATCTGGAGTACTGTGTCCAGTTTTGGGCCCCACACTTCAAGAAGGATGTGGATAAATTGGAGAGAGTCCAGCGAAGGGCAACAAAAATGATTAGGGGTCTGGAACACATGACTTATGAGGAGAGGCTGAGGGAGCTGGGATTGTTTAGCCTGCAGAAGAGAAGAATGAGGGGGGATTTGATAGCTGCTTTCAACTACCTGAAAGGGGGTTCCAAAGAGGATGGCTCTAGACTGTTCTCAATGGTATCAGATGACAGAACGAGGAGTAATGGTCTCAAGCTGCAGTGGGGGAGGTTTAGATTGGATATTAGGAAAAACTTTTTCACTAAGAGGGTGGTGAAACACTGGAATGCGTTACCTAGGGAGGTGGTAGAATCTCCTTCCTTAGAGGTTTTTAAGGTCAGGCTTGACAAAGCCCTGGCTGGGATGATTTAACTGGGAATTGGTCCTGCTTTGAGCAGGGGGTTGGACTAGATGACCTTCTGGGGTCCCTTCCAACCCTTATATTCTATGATTCTATGATATTCTGCTTGCAAACAAAACTGGATAAAATTGCAGTCAAACTCTCCACTTCAGGGCTTATTTTCAGCTACAGTAGTCTCACAGTCCTTGTCTGGAAAGATTCATAGATTCCAAGGCCAGAAAGGACCACTCTTCATCTAGTCTGACTTCCTGTTGAAGTTTCTCCAAAATAACTCCTGTTTGAACTAGAGCAGATCTTTTAGAAAAACATCCAGTCTTGATTTAAAAATTGCCGGTGATGGAAAATCCACCATAACCCTTGGTAATTTTTTTCAATGATTAATTGTGTTAAGATAACATATGCAACTTAGAATCACATACAATCTTCCTATTTTGGAATCTTCCTATTTTCTTCTCTCTTCTGAGAGGATTAAAAATGTAGCATGTCACCGGCATTCTTCATATTCTTTTGCTATCAACTGTTTTGTGGTGACATAAGGAAGCTCAAAGTTGGCTCAAGCCTTTTTCCAATTAGAGAATCCAGACTTTGTGAAAGTTTCCCCTGGATACTTAGGAAAAAGTAGTTTGTGCCTAAAAGCTGTTCAACAGTAGAAATGAAGTAGTCACTACCATCAGAATAATGGAACCATTGAAAATAAACCAAGATGAGCCCAAAGAATGACCATATTTTCCCAGTTTATTCACAAAGAAAGGCTTAAATCATGGGTGATGAGGTGTCAAAGAAATGTTAGCAGCATCAGGCATTTGGTTTCTGTTGTATGTGATGGTGGAGACAGCTCAGAACACAACCAGAAGAAGTCAAGCCACTTGGTGGAAGTGTAGTTTCCTCTATTTTCACAGACTCCTAGATTCCAAGGCCAGAAGGGACCACTGTGGTCATCCAGTCTGACCTCCTGCATAACACAGGCCGTAGGACTTCCCTGAATTAAATCCTGTTTGAACTACAGTGTACCTTTTAGTAAAACATCCAGTCTTGATTTAAAAGTGTCCAGTGTTGGAAAATCCACCACAGTCCTTGATAAATTGTTTCAGTGGTTAATTACCCTCACTGTTAAAAATTGCATATTATTTCTAGTCTGAAATTGTCTTGCTTCAACTTTCAGCCATTGGATCGCATTATACCTTTGTGTACTAGCTTAAGGAGCCCTCTATTATCAAATTTCTGTTCCCCGTGTAGGTACTTACAGACTGTGGTCAAAAACCCTGAACCTTCTCTTTGTTAATGTAAGCAGAGTCAGAATGAGCTCTCCCCTGACATCTAGTGATGAGCTGTGGAAGAGGACTTCAGGAGCTGGTCTCATTTGCATGGCACACCCACCTTGCCTAGGTGCTCAGCATGATGGGATTCCATGCCCAAATAATAACTTTTGGCTGTAGTGGATCCCCAGTCTCCTTGTTATTGGGGCAGGAGTAACACAATGTTGTTATCCTTGTTGTGTGAATCAAGGGCAGCAGAACTGTGCTTTGCGTACCCTGTTTGAGGGACTCCCCTTCAACTAAATGTCACTCGCTAGGCAGGAGTCATGGGTTCCAAAGCCCAGTGAGTTAAGAGAGGATAGGGACAAATATTTGTATTGCTAAAGAGACTATTTGACTTTTCCTGTCCCCTGAGTAATAAGGGAGCTAAGGTTGACTCTATTGAGAGTCTTATTACATCCTGCAGCACTGAAATAACTAAGTTTTAGCCCTGCAGTGGGACTGTTTCTGATGCAAGAGACTGCCCAGTATGCACCAGCAGTGAGGCTCCCCCACTAACTGCTGAAATCATTGAGAACTGTGTTAAATGGTGGGACCTGAAGACATCCTAGTAGATTAGCAATTGGCTGTCAAGGCAGCCAGTGGAGTGGAGTAGGCATCTGGTGAAGAGGAGCAGAGTGGCTAGCAGGGTGGCTGGCAAAGAGGAGTGGTAACTGAGTACCCAGATAGTGGAGTGAGTAAGATGCCTCCTAGGGTGGGAGGTGAACTCTGCAGATGCACCTCTGAAGTCTGGGCCTGCACTGACCAAGGACAACAACTGCGAGTGGGGCGCAGGGAAGGGACCGGCACGTTAAAGGGACTTTTGGTTGCTGGACTTAAGAACCCATGGGAAAAGGACACTGCCCAACTTACTCTTTATGAACCCTGTTTGCAACATTTCCCCAAATGAATGCTGGGCTACTTCCCTCCTTTTATTAAAAGTTTCTTTGCTACACTCAGACTCTGTGCTCATGAGTGAGGAAGTGTTGCCTGTTAGATGCACCCAGAGGATGGTATGTAATTGTCCCATGTCACTGGGTGGGGGCTCAAGCTGGTTTTGTGTTGCATTGTTGAAAAGGAATCCCTAGATACTGAACCCAGACCTTGTTGTTGCCAACTCTGACTGGCAGAAGGGTTACATTAAACTAAACAGATTGAGTCCTTGAGTCTATCACTATAAGGCAGGTTTTCCAATCCTTGAAACATTCTCATGGCTCTTCTCTGAATCCTGTCTGATTTATCAATATCATTCTGGAACTGTCGACACCAGAACTGGACACAGGATTCCCATAGCAAGCATACAGTGCAAATACACAGATAATATAACCTCCTTGCCCCTACTCAAGATTCCTGTTTATGCATCTGTCATTTGCCTTCCTCTGTAGCATGGGGCACGGGTCACTTGCTGGAGGATTCTCTGCTCCTTGAAGTCTTTAAACCATGGTTTGAGACTCTGCCACGCTTCAGTGCAGCTTTACTCCTCTGTAGCCCAAACATTGAACCCAGTGTTCCTGAGGGCAGAGCTTTCACTAACCACTGGGCTTTGAATACAATACGTCAGAGCAAGTGGGTTTTAAGGTACACCAGGTTATATGTCCTGTCCAGCAGCAACCTTCCAGATGCTAGCCCTGGTCCTATGGAGACAGTGCCATCATGGCTGCACAGATACTAAGTGAAAGGCAGGCATGTACGTGTTTCAGACACCTTAAAGCTGTATAAGGTTTTAAGTCCTGAAAGTAGCATTAGGACTTAAACTGCCTTAAGGCCCTAGCACAGTATGAGGCTCAGTTAAGGTGTCTTAAGCTTCTTGTAGCCTGTGCTGTGCTGGAGGGGAGCCGCAGGGGCTCCCAGGCACCTCTTGCTCAAATTCTACCACCAAACTGAAGGAAGAGCTGCAACAATGCCCCTGCTCCTGTGGGAGCCCCCTCTTCCCCGTCTGGGGCTCACAGCAATGGGTCCCAAAGGCCAGGCTTTGCATTTGGACTGGCTCAGATTGCACCAATGGTAGGAATGAGAGAAACAGCCCATTCCCCCTCAGAGGCCACATAGAATCATAGAATCATAGAATATCAGGGTTGGAAGGGACCCCAGAAGGTCATCTAGTCCAACCCCCTGCTCGAAGCAGGACCAATTCCCAGTTAAATCATCCCAGCCAGGGCTTTGTCAAGCCTGACCTTAAAAACCTCTAAGGAAGGAGATTCTACCACCTCCCTAGGTAACGCATTCCAGTGTTTCACCACCCTCTTAGTGAAAAAGTTTTTCCTAATATCCAATCTAAACCTCCCCCACTGCAACTTGAGACCATTACTCCTCGTTCTGTCATCTGCTACCATTGAGAACAGTCTAGAGCCATCCTCTTTAGAACCCCCTTTCAGGTAGTTGAATGCAGCTATCAAATCCCCCCTCATTCTTCTCTTCTGCAGGCTAAACAATCCCAGCTCCCTCAGCCTCTCCTCATAAGTCATGTGTTCCAGACCCCTAATCATTTTTGTTGCCCTTCGCTGGACTCTCTCCAATTTATCCACATCCTTCTTGAAGTGTGGGGCCCAAAACTGGACACAGTACTCCAGATGAGGCCTCACCAATGTCGAATAGAGGGGAACGATCACGTCCCTCGATCTGCTCGCTATGCCCCTACTTATACATCCCAAAATGCCATTGGCCTTCTTGGCAACAAGGGCACACTGCTGACTCATATCCAGCTTCTCGTCCACTGTCACCCCTAGGTCCTTTTCCGCAGAACTGCTGCCTAGCCATTCGGTCCCTAGTCTGTAGCTGTGCATTGGGTTCTTCCGTCCTAAGTGCAGGACCCTGCAATTATCCTTATTGAACCTCATCAGATTTCTTTTGGCCCAATCCTCCAATTTGTCTAGGTCCTTCTGTATCCTATCCCTCCCCTCCAGCGTATCTACCACTCCTCCCAGTTGAGTATCATCCGCAAATTTGCTGAGAGTGCAATCCACACCATCCTCCAGATCATTTATGAAGATATTGAACAAAACCGGCCCCAGGACCGACCCTTGGGGCACTCCACTTGATACCGGCTGCCAACTAGACATGGAGCCATTGATCACTACCCGTTGAGCCCGACAATCTAGCCAGCTTTCTACCCACCTTATAGTGCATTCATCCAGCCCATACTTCCTTAACTTGCTGACAAGAATACTGTGGGAGACCGTGTCAAAAGCTTTGCTAAAGTCAAGAAACAATACATCCACTGCTTTCCCTTCATCCACAGAACCAGTAATCTCATCATAAAAGGCGATTAGATTAGTCAGGCATGACCTTCCCTTGGTGAATCCATGCTGGTGTTCCTGATCACTTTCCTCTCATGCAAGTGCTTCAGGATTGATTCTTTGAGGACCTGCTCCATGATTTTTCCAGGGACTGAGGTGAGGCTGACTGGCCTGTAGTTCCCAGGATCCTCCTTCTTCCCTTTTTTAAAGATTGGCACTACATTAGCCTTTTTCCAGTCATCCGGGACTTCCCCTGTTCGCCACGAGTTTTCAAAGATAATGGCCAATGGCTCTGCAATCACAGCCGCCAATTCCTTCAGCACTCTCGGATGCAACTCGTCCGGCCCCATGGACTTGTGCACGTCCAGCTTTTCTAAATAGTCCCTAACCACCTCTATCTCCACAGAGGGCTGGCCATCTCTTCCCCATTTTGCGATGCCCAGCGCAGCAGTCTGGGAGCTGACCTTGTTAGTGAAGACAGAGGCAAAAAAAGCATTGAGTACATTAGCTTTTTCCACATCCTCTGTCACTAGGTTGCCTCCCTCATTCAGTAAGGGGCCCATACTTTCCTTGGCTTTCTTCTTGTTGCCAACATACCTGAAGAAACCCTTCTTGTTACTCTTGACATCTCTGGCTAGCTGCAGCTCCAGGTGCGATTTGGCCCTCCTGATATCATTCCTACATGCCCGAGCAATATTTTTATACTCTTCCCTGGTCATATGTCCAACCTTCCACTTCTTGTAAGCTTCTTTTTTATGTTTAAGATCCGCTAGGATTTCACCATTAAGCCAAGCTGAACCCCTATGTCATAGTGGTTCACCACATGAACCACTATGACATCAGTATTCTCTGGGATTTATCATGGCCAATGTCCCAGTGCTTCCAGCAAAGCCCAGGACACAGGAGCAGTTTGTTTCCTGTTTTCTGGATTCTGAGGAAGTATTTTTTGTTTACAAGGTAAAAAAAGGACTTCTCCAGTCCCCACAGACACACACACACAGACCCAGACAGCCAGGCAGAAACATACACATAGACAGACAACATACAAGGATAGATGGATAACCCCCACAGCGAACAGACAGACACACTCCCCCTTTGTAAGCATGCATACCCTGATACAGAGGCTTTGTCACAGGGTATGAGTACACTTTTTGTGGGAGCCCCTTGTTAAATGATTGGTGGTACATCACTGCTTTAAGCCCTTAGAGTATTTTAAACTATTTAGATTGCTCTAAAGACCCGCTTAATTTTAAACTGCTCAAATGGTTTGCAGTGCAGCTGCTTAAACAGTCTAAGCTGATCTAAAAGCTCAAAGTGACTTCGATTGCTCATGCTGCATCAAGCCCTATTTATTGATTGAAATGCAGTGATGGCCCCGCTGTACCCCAATGTATTACACAGTCTGACAAATAATTTGTGTTTCTAAGCAACCCCATAGAGCTATCCAACCCTGATATTCTATGATTCTATGAAGGAATGCCTCCTGGTGCGACCTCCTAACCCCTAAACAGCCATCTAACCTGGCCTCCCCACCCTCTCAGCCAACTCTCCACCCACAGCCTGGCCTCCCCACCCCTACTCAGCTACCTCCCCACTGCCAGCCTGGCCTCCCCACCCCTACTCAGCTACCTCCCACTGCCAGCCTGGCCTCCTCACACTTCCCCCACAGCTACCTCCCTAACCTGGCCTCCCCCCCACAGCCTACTCTTCCCACCCTCTCAAACACCCACAAAGCCATCCCCTCCCAGCCTGGCCTCCCCACCCTCTCACCATCTCCTCACCCTCAGCCTGGCCTCTCCACCCCTCATCACCCACCTCCCCACCCACAGCCTGGCCTTTCCACCGCCTCATATATCTTCCCACTCCCCACCTGGCCTCCTCTGGACTGGGCTCCTCACACTTCCCCCGCAGCTACCTCCCTAGCCTGGCCTCCCCCCAGCCTATTCTTCCCACCCCCTCAACTACCCTTTAAGCCACCCCTCCCAGCCTAGCCTCCCCACCCCTGCTCAGCCACTCCCACCACCAGCCTGGTTTCCCCACCCCCTATCCAGGCTTGTCTTCCCACCCCCTTATGAACCTCCATCCCCAGCCTGGCCTTCTCTTCAGGAATCATGGAACCATAGAATATCACGGTTGGAAGGGACCTCAAGAGGTCATCTGGTCCAACCTCCTACTCAAAGCAGGACCAATCCCCAACTAAATCATCCCAGCCAGGGCTTTGTCAAGCCTGACCTTAAAAACCTCTAAGGAAGGAGATTCCACCACCACCCTTGGTAACCTATTCCAGTGCTTCACCACCCTCCTAGTGAAAAAGTTTTTCCTAATATCCAACCTAAACCTCCCCCACTGCAACTCAAGACCATTACTCCTTGTTCTGTCCCCTGCTACCACTGAGAACAGTCTAGATCCATCCTCTTTGGAACCCCCTTTCAGGTAGCTGAAAGTAGCTATCAAATCCCTCCCTCATTCTTCTCTTCTGCAGACTAAATAATCCCAGTTCCCTCAGCCTCTCCTCATAAATCATGTGCTCCAGCCCCCTAATCATTTTTGTTTCCCTCCGCTGGACTCTTTCCAATTTTTCCACATCCTTCTTGTAGTGTGGGGCCCAAAACTGGACACAGTACTCTAGATGAGGCCTCACCAATGCTGAATAGAGGGGAATGATCACGTCCCTCGATCTGCTGGCAATGCTCCTACTTATACAGCCCAAAATGCTGTTAGCCTTCTTGGCAACAAGGGCACACTGTTGACTAATATCAAGCTTCTCATCCACTGTAACCCCTATGTCCTTTTCTGCAGAACTGCTGCCTAGCCACTCAATCCCAAGTCTGTATGAGTGCATGGGATTCTTCCATTCTAAGTGCAGGACTCTGCACTTGTCCTTGTTGAATCTCATCAGATTTTTTTTGGCGTAATCCTCTAATTTGTCTAGTTCCTTCTGTATCTTACCCCTACCCTTTAGTGTATCTAACACTCCATCCAGTTTAGGGTTATCATAAATATAAAGGGAAGGGTAACCACCTTTCTGTATAAAGTGCTATAAAATCCCTCCTGGCCAGAGGCAACATCCTGTTACCTGCAAAAGGTTAAGAAGCTCAGCTAACCTGGCGGGCACATGACCCAAAGGACCAATAAGGGGACAAGATACTTTCAAATCTTGGGGGCGGGGGGGAAGGCTTTTGTTTGTGCTCTCTGTTTACGTGTTTGTTCTCTCTTGGGACTGAGAGAGGCCAGACAGAAATCTATCTTCTCCAACCCATCCTAATCCAAGTCTCCAATATTGCAATAGGTAAACCAGGCAAGGCGGATTAGTTTATCTTTTCTTTTATGTGAATTTTCCCTGTGTTAAGAGGGAGGTTTATTCCTGTTTTCTGTAACTTTAAGGTTTTGCCCAGAGGGGAATCCTTTGTGTTTTGAATCTGAATACCCTGTAAAGTATTTTCCATCTGATCATCCAGAGGTGATTCTTTTACCTTTTCTTTCATTAAAATTCTCCTTTTAAGAACCTGATTGATTTTTCATTGTTCTTAAGATCCAAGGGTTTGGGTCTGTGTTCACCTGTACAGATTGGTGAGGATTATTATCAAGCTTTCCCCAGGAAAGGGGGTGTAGGGTTTGTGGGGATATTTTGGGGAAAGACGTCTGCAAGTTGTCTCTTTCCCTGTTCTTTGTTTAAACGCTTGGTGGTGGCAGCATACTGTTCAAGGCCAAGGCAAAGTTTGTACCTTGGGGAAGATTTTAACCTAAGCTGGTAAGAATAAGCTTAGGGGGTCTTTCATGCGGGTCCCCACATCTGTATCCTAGAGTTCAGAGTGGGAAGAAACCCTGACAAGGGTCATCTGCAGACTTGCTGAGGGTGCAATCCAGGCCATCCTCCAGATCATTAATAAAGATATTGAACAAAACCGGCCCCAGGACCGACCCTTGGGGCACTCCGCTTAATACCGGCTGCCAACTAGACATGGAGCCATTGATCACTACCCGTTGAGCCCGATGATCTAGCCAGCTTTCTGTCCACCTTATAGTCCATTCATCCAGCCCATACTTCTTTAACTTGCTGGCAAGTATACTGTGGGAGACCATATCAAAAGCTTTGCTAAAGTCAAGGAATAAAATGTCCACTGCTTTCCCCTCATCCACAGAGCCAGTTATCTCATCGTAGAATGCAATTAGGTTAGTCAGGCATGACTTGCCCTTGGTGAATCCGTGCTGACTATTCCTGATTCCTCTCCTCAAAGTGCTTCAAAATTGATTCCTTGAGGACCGGCTCCATGATTTTTCCAGGGAATGAGGTGAGGCTGACTGGCCTGTAATTCCCCGCATCCTCCTTCTTCCCTTTTTTAAAGATGGGCACTACATTAGCCTTTTTCCAGTCATCCAGGACCTTCCCTGACCACCATGATTTTTCAAAGATAATGGCCAGTGGCTCTGCAATCACATCCGCCAACTCCTTTAGCATCCTCGGATGCAGTGCATCCTGCCCCATGGACTTGTGCTTGTCCAGCTTTTCTAAATAGTCTTGAACCACTTCTTTCTCCAGAGAGGGCTGGTCACCTCCTCCCCATACTGTGCTTCCTAGTGCAGTAGTGTGGGAGCTGACCTTGTTCGTGAAGAAGGAGGCAAAAAAAGCATTGAGTACATTAGCTTTTTCCACATCCTCTGTCACTAGGTTGCCTCCCTCTTTCAGTAAGGGGCCCACACTTTCCCTGACCACCTTCTTGTTGCTAACATACCTGTAGAAATCCTTCTTGTTACCCTTAACATCCCTTGCTAGCTGCAACTCCAATTGTGGGAGAAAGTGGGTCTTCAAGCATGTCCTGAAGGTCACCATGTCTAGGCTCCAGCAGACTGGGGGTAGTGCTTTTAAAGCCAAGGAGTCTCCTCACTGAGAATGCTCTTCAGCCAGCTCTCCTCCCCCCATTTATACCAGGATACTATGGCCTTGAGCCTCTGCAATGGCCTGACCCTACGGCAGCATGAGGAGCATTCTACAGAGTTAACTCATCCCCCATCTCCATCCAGTCCTTCAGTAAGCCCAGTCCCACCCCACTCATGGACCTTTACCTCTGCCCTGCACCCCCTCTCTCCCTAGCGCTCTCCTGGCCTGCAAACCTGGAGCTAGCAAACTCTGCCTCCAGCTCCTACTGGGCAGGAAACCTCCTGCACCTCCTGCCCCACAGCCTCTCTGGCCTAGCCTCTCCACATGAGGTCTCTTCCCCCAGGCTGGTTCCTGGCCTGGGAGCAGCGGGTCAGAGTGGGACAGCTGTCTGGTTTCAGGCTGGACAGGACCGGTCAGGATGTGCCATAGATATAAAGGCAAGATTTGTACAGATATTTAGGTGCCTAAAGATGCCACTGTATGCATAGTAGGATTGTCTATGGTGCCTAAGCCCTCAGTTGCCATTGATTTCAATAGAGGTTGGGCATCTAGACACTTTGTACAATCCCACTAGGTGCCTGTCTGCATCGTTAGGCACCTAAACACCTCGACAAATCTGGTGACCCGCTAGCAAGGACCCTCTTACAGCAATGACTGGGCTAGGCCTGGGAAGATTTTGGTGGGTGCCAGTGGATGCTTAAGGAAGGTTCTGTACTCTGCCATCCTCTGCCAACCACCACCAGTCCCTGTCCCCCATGCTCCTTTCAGAAAGGAACGGTACTCACTCCTGCACCCACTGCTAAGGGTGCCCTCTCTGGAGCTGTGACAATCAATCAGGGACCAATTCTATGGCCTGAGAAGTGGCCTGCAGGAGCCTGCAGCTTAGAAGTTTGGACGTTGCCAGGCACTTCTCTGGCCTCTCAATGGCGACAACTGGTCTTCTGTTGACAGCAAGGTCAAGGGAGGGATGGTGCCAATCCCATCCAGCAGAGGAGCCTGTCCTCTGGAAAGGTGGCCGAAGCATGAATGTTTAGCGCAGCTGGCATGTAAATACCTTGCAATGCTGGCTATAACCGTGCCATGCGAATGCCTGTTCTCACTTTCTGGTGACATTGTAAATAAGAAGTGGGTAGCATTATCTCCCACAAATGTAAACAAAGTTGTTTGTCTTAAAGCGATTGGCTGAACAAGAAGTAGGACTGAGTAGACTTGTAGGCTCTAACCTTTTACGTTGTTTTATTCTGAGTGCAGTTATGTAACAAAAAAAATCTACATTTGTAAGTTGCACTTTCATGATAAAGAGACTGTAATACAGTACTTGTATGAGGTGAATCGAAAAATACTATTTGGTTTATTATTTTTACAATGCAAATATCTGTAATCAAAAATAATAATATAGAGTGAGCACTGTACACTTCGTATTCTGTGTTGTAATTGAATCAATATATTTGAAAATGTAGAAAAACATCCAAAAATATTTATAATAAATTTCAGTTGGTATTCTATTATTGTTTAACAGTGCGATTAAAACTGTGATTAATTGCAATTAATTGTTTTAATCGAGTTAATTTGCTTTAAGTTAATCGCTTGAGTTATCTGTGATTAATTGACAGCCCTAATTTACATTTAGCCTTATTAAAACACATTATTTGCTTGCATCCAGTTTACCAAGCGATCCAGATAGCTCTGTATGAGTGACCTGTCCTCTTCACTAGTTACTGCTCCCTCTATTTTTATGTCATCTGCAGCCTTATCAGTGATGATTTTATGTTTTATTCCAGGTCATTTTAAAGACTGTTAAATAGTGTACATCCAAGAACCAATCTCTCAGCAGGACCGCACTAGAAAAGCACCTGTTCAATTATGATTCCCCATTTACAATTACATTTCAAGACAGTTAACCAGCTTTTAATCCATTTAATATGTGCCCTGATCATTTTATATTATTCTTTTGTTTTAATCAAAATGTTGTGTGGTACTCCTTACAGAAGTCTAAGTGTATTACATCAACAGTAATAAATCACCAGGACCAGATGGTATTCACCCAAGAGTTCTGAAGAAGCATTCTGTACAGATGACTTAGAGGATAACTAATGGAATACAGATTTTTTTAAAGGGCTCCAGAAACAATCCTGACGATTACAAGCCAGTAACCCTAGCTTCAGTACTAGGCAGATTGGTTGAAATGATAGTAAAAAAAACAGAATTATTAGATACATGAACATGATATGTTGGGGAAGAGTGAACACAGCTTCTGTAGAGGGCAATCATGACTCACCAATCTATTAGAATTCTTTGAGAGATGTCATCAAACATCTGGACAAAGGTGATCCAGTGGATATAGTGTACCTGGACCTTTAGAAAGCCTTTGATAAGGTCCCACACCAAAGGCTCGTAAGCAAAGTAGGCAGTCATGGAATAAGAGGGAAGGTCTTCTCATGGATCAGTAAGTGGTTAAAAGATAGAAGACAAAGGATAGAAATAAATGGCCAGTTTTCACAGTGGAGAGAAATAAATAGCAGGGACCCCCAAGGATCTGTACTAGGACCAAAGCTGTTCAATATATATGTAAATAATGTGGAAAAGGGATAAACAGTGAGATAGCAACATTTACAGATGATACTAAATTACTGAAGATAGTTAAGGCCAAAGTTGACTGTAAAGAGTGACAAAGGGATCTCACAAAACTGGGTGACTGGGCAACAAAATGGCAGACAAAATTCAGTGTTGATAAATTCAAAGTAATGCACATTGGAAAACATAATCCCAACTATGCATATAAAATGATGGGGCCCAAATTAGCTGTTAGCACTCAAGAAAGAGATCTTTGAGTCATTATGGATAGTTCTCTGAAAACATCCACTCAATGTGAAGCAGCAGTCAAAAAAGTGAACAGAATGTTAGGTCCCATTAGGAAAGGGATAGATAATAAGACAGAAAATATCCTTATGCCACTGTATAAATCCATGTGCTCCCAACATTTGAATACTCTGTGCAGTTCTGGTGGCCCCATCTAAAAAAAATATTAGAATTGGAAAAGGTGTAGAGAAAGGCCACAAAAATGATTAGGGGGATGGAACAACTTCCATATGCGGAGAGATTAAAAAGACTGAGACTGTTCTGCTTAGAAAAGAAACAACTTTGGCATTAATTATATTATGCTCCTTTAATTCTTTATTAATCTAGTCCCATATTAGCACCTCCATGATCTTACCTGGGATCGATGTCTGACTGACAGGCTTAAAATTACCTGTGTCATCCTGTTTACCCTTTGTAAATATTAGCTTTCTTCCAGTCTTCTGGAACTTCCTCAGTGTTCCAAGCCTTGCTGAAAATACAACATTAATGATCCAGCAAGCTCCTTAGTCAGCTCTTTTAAAAATCTTGGATGTAAGTTATCTGTACCTGTTGATTTTAAAATGTCTAACTTTAGTAGCTGCTCTTTAATATCCTCCTGAGATACTATTGGAATGGAATGGAAAGAGGGTTATTATATGAGATAACTATATATTTTTTCCCCAGATACAGAACAGACATATTTATTTCTTCAGGTTAGGTTTAAGTGGTATCGGTACCACAGGTAAAGGTGTACTTAAGTTGTCTTGCCACCAGAAGTTCTGCTGGAGATAGTCCAGACCTGAGCGGTGTTGACAGATATTCCAGGAGTGCTTTATATGGGTCCACTGATTTTTGTAGAAGTCTTAAAAGTCTGCACTGCTCTCTCCATGACCCCTTGCTCTGGGAGCAATGCGGACAACTAATCTGATATTCATACGCAAAGTCTTGTGAAAATGCTAGAAATGTTTCATACATAAATGGAGGCCCATTATCAGATATGAGGACTTTAGGAACTCAATTTTTGTAAATATTGTCTATAGTTTCTAGATGACCTGTGCCGATGAAGTCTATGTGAATATAGGCAAGTCAATATAACTGGACAAGTAATCGACTCAAATAATGTATGTGTGTCCTTTCCAGAAAAACAAATCTGTGGCTGACTACTGCCAAGGTCTGTCATGTAGCTTTGTAATGCATAACATTTCTTACAATTGTTTTTTCCCATGTTACATATATTGCATCCCTCTACTGAGGTCTGAATTTGCCTTCTCAGTCCAGGGCACTGTATGGATTGTTGTGCTCATGCCCTGCACTTATTTACAGCTTAGTGTCCCTCATAGATTTTGGAGAGCATGTCTTTCAGAGTACCATAGGAATAAGAATGTGCTGTCCTTTCAGAAGCAGGCCACCTGCCATGGGAAGGTGTGACGGGATGCACTTGCCCTGCACTGGCACTGTGAGGGTTAACTCCACTCTCTGGGACGAGAAGGCCACGCCCCAAGGCCCTGCTGGGCATGCTCCAGCTGGAGATTAGGTATAAAGGGGAGCAGCTCATCTCATTCAATGCTGACCACCAAAGACAGAGGACACATACTGTGAGCTCCAGCCCAGGAACCGCAGGAGCCCCAGATGGCAGGAGCCAGGGATGCTGAGACTACGGAGAACGCCCAAGATGTGGCAGAGCTTTGGGGAACTGCCCTGACCAAGGAGCCCAGAGCCCATGGAGATGCTGGGACCCCAGCATCAGGAACCAGGTAGGAAGTAGCTTGAGTGGGGTCAGTGTGTTTTGGGTAGATTCCCCACTGACCTGGTGGTGGGCATACTTGCCACTAGACCATGCAGCCCCACAGAAGGGGCAGTGATACGGACTCTGGCTACTATGCCACGCAGCCCCGAAAAAGGGAAACCCTAATGAATCTGACTGCTCGGCCATACAGCCCTTGTGAACTGGGAGATCATACTGACTCTGTCCATTAGGTCTTTCAGCCCTACTGAAGTGGGCAGTTAGACTTATTCCAGCCATTAAGCAATGCAGCTCTGGGAGAGGGGGCAGCCTGACTGACTCTTGCTACTGGGCCATGCAGCCTTACTGATCCAGGCAGCCACCCCGACTCTGACTGTTGGGCCCCATGGCCTCAAGACAGAGCAACCCTACTGACTCTGTCCATTGGGCCCCACAGCCTTGAGAGCAGTCCTGAGAGAGGGTGGTGTTAGTGACTGTTGCCGCTAGGCCATATTGCCTTACTGTGCTGGCAGCCACACTGACTCTGACTACTCGGTGATGTACCCTGACCAAACCGGAAAGCAATTTTGATTTGGGCCATTGGGCCCCATGGCCCTGTGGGAAGGGGCCATCACCCTGACTCTGGCCATTGTGCCATACAACCTTGCGAGGGAGAGCAACCATATTGACTTTTACTATTAGTACCCACCGCCGCATGACAAAGGGTGGTCGTAAGGATGTGACTGTGGGAAGGTAATTACCCCACCCCAAAGAGGGGACAGGGCACACTTGCCCCGTGACAGAAGGTCATTCTGGTCTTACCAATATGGTAGTCATCTGTGGGAAGTTGACTCCATTGACCCCACCTTCTTTGATCAAATTGAGTCAGTTTCCGGCAAGTCTGAGCCTTTAGTGATTTGTCTCTCATTTGCTGAAGTCAGCTGGAAGATGCTGGAATTGCTACCACAACAGTGGCAGCAGTTGTTGTGGCAGCAATTGTCAAAGTCAGTGGAGACTTTGACATCTATCTCTAAAGCCTTTTCCTCTTCCTTTGGTAGCTGTTCAACTGGGGCTCTAGCCAGTGTCTGCCTCTATAAGTGCTTTCCCTCGTATGTGTTCAATGTTGAAAGAAAATCACATCAGCCGGAGTTGAAATCTTGGAATCCTAGATGGAAAGTCATTGACTGGTTTTATACCCAACAATGCCACCAAGGTCTTGTGGTCTCTTTCTATGTGAAATTTCAAACCAAACAGATATGCACTGAGCTGTTCACAGGACAATGTGATTGCTAGAGCTTTCTTTTCCACATGAGCATACTGCTTCTCCATTTCATGAGGCTTCTTGTTATGAACACAACAGGTCTTTGGTCTCCTTCTGGATACTTTTGTGTGAGCACTGCTCTTAAGTCATAGGCATCCAGACTAGTTCTTATAGTCCCATTCTTTCTACAATTTTCAAAAGAACTGGACACAAATATCCAATGTATTGTTACTAGCCTCACATAGAATCTTATTTGGTCATTGCAGATCTCCATCCTGGGAGTGATTATTATCTTTTTTTTTAATTGGAGGGACGGCTTCCCCAGTATCAATTTTAAATTTAAGTTTTCAGCTGTTTAGATTCATGCTTGTGTACCAAGATGTTGTCTGTTCTATTGAGGAAAAAGTCACAAGAAGTACAGTCATCACTGTCCTCTAATGATAATTCCCCTCTTGGATTGCTCCTGCTACTCTTGCAGACCTGTATGCTATTGCAATATATCCCATTTTGTGGCATCTCCTGCTTTCTGCCTCTTTAGCTGGACACTTTTGCCAGCAGTGGCTTGGTGTCTTGCCACATCTTCCACAGCTTTTCAAAAGCTTCCCTCCCACTAAGGTTCTTTGGTCTCCCAGTCTCTAGTTGAGTACTGTTCTAGTTGTAAATTTGGGCTGACAGCTCCTTTCACATTTGCATCTTCTCTCTTTACTGTGTCAATATTGTCCGGGTCCTATGCTGCTAGCATAAAAGTCACATTGCTGTTTCCTTATGTTTGCTTGCATTCTCACTTTTGCTACAGCTCTTGCTGGTGTGAGATGTGGGTCTCACTGAAGCTGTGCTGATAAACTGGTGTCTCTTATACCAACTACTGCCCTGTCTTTTATTAGTATAACTTCTTTTAACATTCCGTATTTGCAATATCCAGCAAGACTGTGAACTGCAGTAATAAAAGTCTCGGCTGTTTCTCCTTGTTCCTGGCACCCCCTATTAAATTTGGCCCTTTCTTACATAATAGTCTTGTCTGCCTTTGAAAGGGTATTAGAGGCCTCTTTAACTTTGGAGTATTCTTTCTTTTCCTCATCAGTGTGGGGTAAGGCATACAGGATATCAGCAGCTTCACCCATGGCAAATATCAGGGTATTTACCTATATCCTTGTGCTGAAGCTATCTGGAATCATTCAAACCTACAGATCCAGCAGGGCCTGCTGCCTAAAATGCCAAAATCAAATTTCTCTCACAGAGCCTTTTGTGCAGTGGGCTCCATTGCTGTGCTGCGACAGGGCTATGCCTCCTCCTTGCTGCAGCTTTTGCAGGTTGTCTCCCTGATTTTCTACTTTTTCTGTCATGAAGTTACAGGTCTGGTCTATGCCCCAGTCTGTCCCTGGACTCCTGGGAGTGACCCCTTCAATGTACTGGGCTCCAGGGACCCATACAGTTCAACTGGGGCAGGCCTATGACCTCCAAGGCTGGGGTCTTGGCAACAGCTATCCCTGTCTCTCTCTGTGTTGCCCTGCAGTGAATACAGTCCAGCCAGAGCCCTGCAGGAGGCTTGCACTGGGCCTATCTGGGTGCAGGGCTCTCTGGGAGTATTTACAGTGACACCGGCAGCCTTCTCCAAACAAGGTCTCCATTTATTACTCACCTGGTACACGGAATCTGGAATTCCTTAGGATAACACAGAGAAATGAAGGTTAGAGTATTGTCCAACCTGGTTAGTCCAGAGCCCAGCCAAGATGTACCAAATCCCATGTTCAGACTCTGTGTGTGTCTGTCTGTCTGTCTCATCTCCTTCATCAGCTCCCAGGTGAGAGAGCCCCCATGCTTCTTACCGAAGCCAGCCCTTTATCCCTGCGCCTCACATCTTCCAGACCTTTGTTCTCAAACTGGGGTCTATGCTCAGCTTCCCTGCTGAGAGCTGGGGAAACCCATCTCCTCTGGGTCACTTGTTGCTAGGTGTCAATGTCCTGGGGATTGGCTTTGCCATTGTCGTCTTGTATTTTCCATTGATATGGGGCTGTCCTCAGCCAGTCCTTTTTTTAATGACTGTCACCCATTCAGGCTCAGACACCTAATGACACACATCCACCTATGTCTCTTAGCCTAGCTGTGAGAGCAGACTTAGTCCTTCTCCCCTGACCTACCACACCCATGCAAAATATAGGAGAAACTGGGGCACACACAGGATTCGTAGAGACATTTCAGAAAATTCTCATGTCATCACACCCCACTCACCACTCCCTCTGGGGTGGGGTTGGTGTCTTTGTTTTCCTTTACTGCTTTAGAGAGAGCGATTAATGCACTACCGATGCCAGGACAGACACAGAGAACCAGGCTCTAAGCAGCAACTGGAGAACCCCTTGATGAGGAAGTGCCCCCATTTATTAAGTGCCCTGCTGCAACACATCCTGGTCCTCCCTGGAACTGTGGAAAACCCGGAACTCCATAGCAGCTCCACAGGAGTGTCAGCCAGCAAACTAAAGGAGGGTGCAGAGATGCATCCGCCTTGACCCTTAATCGATTCCCCTTGCGATTGGGACTCACTACTGCTCACTCCTCTTAGATCCAGATGCACTTGTAACGTTTCTTTGCCCCATGACAATTGACTGAAGCTCTTTTTTGCAAGGACATGAGGTGAATTTCAGTTGGTCAATTCACAGTAAATAGACACGGCCTTAGAATCTGCCACCTGGGCTGGAATCTGGGGAGAGGAGTGGGGTGTGGAGGAAGAGGAGAATTCAGATCTTGCACAGGATTATATGTGCTGCAGCCAGGTGTTGGCAGGAATCCATGCAATAGGGCTGGTTGGAAATTTTTCATTGACACTGTTTTTTGAAGGAAAATTGGGTTTTTGACTAAACAAAATGTATCTGCTTTCAGCAGAAAATTTCAGTGTTTTGAACACCTGAAAAACCTGAAACATTTCAATTTGGAATGCATCATAGGAGATGTGGTTCACCTGCTTCAAGTCCCCCTTCTCCTCATTGAGCTGGGGTCCACAACCAAACTACATGATGCACCATGTCCATGGATTCCCATGATACATGTCATGGCTTAGCAAGATGGGTGATCATGGTGCATCATGGGAGATATTGTCCAGCCAGGGAACCTGGCCCAAAGAGAAGAATAGGGGCACGATACACCTGAACTACAACTCCCATGGGGCACTGTTGTGGCATTTCCTTCTTTGATGGGTGTGCGATGGGGTGTCCACCCCACACTTACCCTGAAGGAGTTAATGGAGGCCAGATGGGACAATTAACCTATTAAGCAGCAAATGAGGGAAATACAGGCTGAGCAGAGAGCCTTGATTAGAAGGAAGCTCAGCTGAGCATAGGTGGGCCAGGCTAGTATAAACCCAGGAAGCTGGTAGGAGCAAGAGTGGCTGGGAGGAAGTTTATGGTCAGCCTCCACTTAGTAGAGAGGGAAGGAGGGAACCCAGGAAAGAGTAGGACCCTCGGGGTCTGGCCCAGGGGCAGGGCATGTGCTGAAAGAGCAGGGTGGGGAAGACAGTCTGTGGTGTAGGAAGCAGGCCAGGGAGTAAGCAGCAAGGCTGGGGACTGAACAGACTTTGGCTGTATGTTGTAGGGTCCCTGAACTGGAACCCAAAGGAGAGGTGGGCCCAGGTTCCCTTACCCCCCACTAGGGAAATAATATCAGTGGGGCAGTGAACTGCAACACTGCTTGGGTCATTGTAGGAGTGACAGAGACTTTGAAGTACTATACCCCAGAAGTGAGGGATGCTGAGTGACCTGGCCAGAAGGCCGAGTCATGAAGAGGATGCTGCAGCTTCTGGAGTAAGAGAGGGGCTGCAGACAAAGAGACAGAGGTGGAGGTACAGCTTGCAACTGCAGGGAGATATGAACCTGGTGAGCTATTCCCCAGGAGGAGGAACCATCCTAGCTGTAAGTAGAGTGCTCCGTCACACCGGGAAGCAGTAGAGGTGATATATCTTCATTTTAGTAAGGCTTTTGACAATCCTACATGACATTCTCGTAAGCAAATTGAGGAAATATGCTCTAGGTGAAATTACTATAAGGTGGGTGCATAACTGGGTGAAAGACTGTACTAAACAGTGGTTATCAATGGTTTGCTGTCAGACTGGGTGGGCACAGCTAGTGGGGTCTTGTAGAGTCAGTCTTGGATCCAGAAGTAGTCAATATTTTCATTAATGATTTGGATAATGGAGTCGAGAGTATGCTTATAAAATCTGCAGATGACACCACACTGGGAAGAATTGCAAGCATGTTGGAGGACAGGTTTAGCATTCAAAATGACCTTGACAAATTGGAGAATTAGTCTGAAAACAACACGATGATATTCAATAAAGACAAATGCAAAGTACTTCACTTAGGAAGGAAAAATCAAATGCAATTACAAAATATGGAATAACTGGCTAGGCAGTAGTACTGGTGAAAAGGATCTGGAGGTTATAGTGGATCACAAATTGAATATGAGTCAGCGGTGTGATGCAGTTGCAAAAAAGGCTAATATTCTTATGTATTAACATGAATGTTATACATAAGACACTGGAGGTAATTGTCCTACTCTACTTGGCACTGATGAGGCCTCAGCTGAAGTCCTGTGTCCAGTTCTGGGTGCCACATTTTAGGAAAAATGTGGATAAATTGGAGAGAGTCCAGAGCAGAACAACAAAAATGATAAAAGATTTAGAAAACCTGATGTGTGAGGAAAGGTTTTAAAATTGGACACGTTTAGTCTTGAGAAAAGAGTGAGGAGGGACCTGATAACAGTCTTCCACGGTGTTATAAAGAGAATAATAATCAATTGTTCTCTGTGTCCAAGTAGGAGAAGAATATTTGTTTTAATCTGCAGCAAGGGAGATTTAGATTAGACATTAGGGAAAACTTTCTAACTCTCAGGGTAGTGAAGCTCTGGAGCAGGCTTCCAAGGGAGACTGTGGAATCCCCCATCACGAGAGGTTTTTTAAGAGCTGGCTGGACATCTTTGTCAGGGATGGTCTGGGTTTATTTGGTCCTGCCTCAGTGCATGGCACTGGACTTGACCACTTAAGGTCACTTCCAGCTCTACGTTTCTATCAGTCTGTGATTTCTGAATCAACATTTTTGGTTTTAAACTGAAAATTTTCAGCTTTCCATTTTTCACCAAAATGTTGAAATGTTATTCAGAAATGCCTGGTTTCTGACCATGCATACCATGCCATCCTCGCTGCAGTCTCATTACACTTTGAAATGTCTAGTATTAATGTGTGCACATGTCGATTTTTGTAGAGACTGGCTGAGCTGTAAGGAGATTTGAATCTTTATCTACATAACCAGCTTATACAACGTACAACTCTACAACTGATAAATATTTCCACATTTTTCAGTGGTTGTTTCAGTTGTAACCATCCTGTGTAGCCTTTCAGATGGATGGGAGTATTGATTACTGATTCATCCCTTAGGCTGCATTGGTTAAAGATTCAGACTCCTCGGCACCAGGAATATTATCAGTATTAAGAGACCCTAGGAATACACAAGAAACAATTCCAGTTTATTACAAGCTCCTTTATTAACAATTCACTAAGCAATCCCTCAAATACTAAAATACAATAGCAGATAGCGCACAGTGTTTAGCGCTATGATGGAATCACTCACGTCTCCTGCTGGGGCACCCTAGAGTGTCAGTCATTATTCTCCTCAACCTCATCATCCCCCATGATTGTCATCCTGACATCTCCCCCCACACAGTCCATGACTCTGAGTCATGCTTATACCTGCAAAGGCTCATATATATATGCATCACGGTGTCAACCCTTTTCCCTTGTTTGCACTTCCACACCCCATAAACTTTGGGGTGTTCTGCTTTGCATAGGGGATCCTTTTAGTTCCCCTTAGTCTCATTCCAATATGCATAGACAAGTCCCCATGGTAACCTGCAGTTACTGCAGAATGTCTGAAGATGTTACAATTGGGTGTCTTGCAGTCTAGACAGGTATATTGGAGAATATCTTCCCAAACATTTCCCATTGGCACATTCTTCAGGTATGTTAGCAACAAGAAGAAAGTCAAGGGAAGTGTGGGCCCCTTACTGAATGAGGGAGGCAACCTAGTGACAGAGGATATGGAAAAAGCTAATGTACTCAATGCTTTTTTTGCCTCTGTCTTCACAAGCAAGGTCAGCTCCCAGACTACTGCACTGGGCAGCACAGCATGGGGAGGAGGTGACCAGCCCTCTGTGGAGAAAGAAGTGGTTCGGGACTATTTAGAAAAGCTGGATGAGCACAAGTCCATGGGGCTGGATGCACTGCATCCGAGAGTGCTAAAGGAGTTGGCGGATGTGATTGTAGAGCCACTGGCCATTATCTTTGAAAACTCATGGTGATCGGGGGAAGTCCCGGACGACTGGAAAAAGGCTAATGTAGTGCCCATCTTTAAAAAAGGGAAGAAGGAGGATGCGGGGAACTACAGGCCAGTCAGCCTCACCTCAATCCCTGGAAAAATCATGGAGCAGGTCCTCAAGGAATCAATTCTGAAGCACTTAGATGAGAGGAAAGTGATCAGGAACAGTCAGCATGGATTCACCAAGGGCAAGGCATGCCTGACTAATCTAATTGCCTTCTATGACGAGATAACTGACTCTGTGGATGAGGGAAAGCAGTGGACGTGTTGTTCTTTAGCAAAGCTTTTGATAACAGTCTCCCACAGTATTTTTGTGAGCAAATTAGAGAAGTATGGGCTGGATGAATGGACTATAAGGTGGACAGAAAGTTGGCTAGATTGTCGGGCTCAACGGATAGTGATCAATGGCTCCATGTCTAGTTGGCAGCCAGTATCAAGTGGAGTGCCCCAAGGGTCGGTCCTGGGGCCAGTTTTGTTCAATATCTTCATAAATGATCTGTAGGATGGTGTGGATTGCACCCTCAGCAAGTTTGCAGATGACACTCAACTGGGAGGAGTGGTAGATACGCTGGAGGGTAGGGATAGGATGCAGAGGGACCTAGACAAATTAGAGGATTGGACCAAAAGAAATCTGATGAGGTTCAACAAGGACAAGTGCAGTCCTGCACTTAGGACGGAAGAATCTCATGCACCGCTACAGACTAGGGACCGAATGGCTAGGCAGCAGTTCTGCAGAAAAGGACCTTGGGGTTACAGTGGACGAGAAGCTGGATATGAGTCAACAGTGTGCCCTTGTTGCCAAGAAGGCCAGTGGCATTTTGGGATGTATAAGTAGGGGCATTGCCAGCAGATCGAGGCAGATGATCTTTCCCCTCTATTCGACATTGGTGAGGCCTCTTCTGGAGTACTGTGTCCAGTTTTGGGCCCCACACTACAAGAAGGATGTGGAAAAATTAGAAAGCGTCCAGCGGAGGGCAACAAAAATGATTAGGGGACTGGAACACATGACTTCTGAGGAGAGGCTGAGGCAACTGGGATTGTTTAGTCTGCGGAAGAGAAGAATGAGGGGGGATTTGATAGCTGCTTTCAACTACCTGAGAGGTGGTTCCAAAGAGGATGGATCGAGACTGTTCTCAGTGGTAGCAGATGACAGAACAAGGAGTAATGGTCTCAAGTTGCAGTGGGGGAGGTTTAGGTTGGATATTAGGAAAAACTTTTCACTAGGAGGGTGGTGAAACACTGGAATGCGTTACCTAGGGAGGTGGTGGAATCTCCTTCCTTAGAAGTTTTTAAGGTCAGGCTTGACAAAGCCCTGGCTGGGATGATTTAGTTGGGGATTGGTCCTTCTTTGCGCAGGGGGTTGGACTAGATGACCTCCTGAGGTCCCTTCCAACCTGATATTCTATGATTCTTCACAATACTCTTGTAACTTTACTGGTACAGGGTTATTCCTGGGTCACCTACTGATGTCAACCATCCTTAGACCTAAAGCTTAGTATGGCTAAGGTTTAATCTTATGGGCCTCAGCCAGCGAGCCTTGCATTAGAGCTTTACTTTATTTATACACCGAATATATACTTATCACTCCTACATACTTGCCAGTCTCATACTCTGATGCTGTTATCCTACTTTAACCTAGCCATCATACATTAATCAATTATACTTAACCACAACAATAAATCCTCTATTAAATAATTAAATGAAATAATTTACTACATCTGGCATGCAGCTTTTCTAATGTGTAGGAGGGGTTTGGGTTTGTAGGACATGGAGATATTGATCTTGTTTGTGGCATCATGTGTTTCCTGGTTACTGGATTGAATGCAATCAACCAGCAGTGCTTCTGCATGGTGCCGACAGCATGCAGACATGTACTCAATGGGTGGCACCTAGTATGCCATGCAGCTTACAAAATGCTCTCAGGGCAGTGGGAATTCCCACAAGAATCTGCTTGCTTACATACCTCTTGTGATAGGCTGAAAATCCAGGCCTGTCTTTGACCATGTTGGAAGCTGCTTCTTTAGAAACTTGCAGAGACAGGAAATCTGAAAATAGGGCTCATGATGTATAGCATGGCTTGGGTGTACACATGAGAAAGCTGCTTGTGTCTCTGGTCCTATTTTGAGAGCCAGCTGGTGTTTAGATCATGGCATGGCACCCCCATAGTTCCTGGTTGCAATGCAAAGGAAATATTTAAACACCCTTATTTATAATGAGGGAGGTGTTTTGTGTGGACCTCCAACCCAACACCAGCTGCCAGACCCCATGCTGAGAGCAGCACACTCTGGTGCTCAGCATGCTCTGGGCTTTGGTTTTCCCTCGGTAGCCTCAGGGAGATCTCCCCTGGGCACTGGGAGAATCTGGAACTCGGTGAACTTGCTAGTTTGTTTTCTCACTCAGGAATTATGATCATTTATTGATATGGTGCCGTTCGCAAACCTTGGGGCGCTTTTACAGACTTTCAAATAAGACACATATAAATTCACTTCATTTCACCCATCATTGCAATGCAGCAGCTGTGTGCAGAGATGCTGCATAACATGCTGAGGACGGGAAAACAATCCCCTATCCTATGGAAACTGTAGTGCAATCATTAGGTAACCAGAATGTAACCATGCCCACTTGCGTTTGACTAGGGCATCACAGCAAAGATTCAGTCTTGCAAAAGACAATGCCACAGGGTCTGTAGTGGCCATAAGAGACCGAGGCTTAGTTTTACGTCTCAGCCAAAAATATAACATTGGCTCAGTGCTGACTAATCTGAGATGCAATCTTCTGCAAAGCAGGTTCATATCTGGGGTGGATTAGGATGATTTGGCCTGGCGGGTAGGTGAGTTCCATGGGATGCCATTCTAGGAAGTTTCTCTGTTCATTCACTCACATTTATAACTCCACAAACATTACAGAATATGCAGAAAAAGTCAACATGTGTCAACAGCCCTCTATCCAATACCCAGCCCCGATCCCTCAGCCCTCCAACCCCCCACCCAACAGCACGAGCCCCCCAGCTGTCAGCTCCTCACCCAGCAGCACCCCTCCCCCCCACCCAACAGGATCAGACCCCCAGCCCTCAGCCTCCCACTTAACAGCATCAGATCCCCAGCCCCAACTGAACAAGCCTCCCTGCCTAGCCCCCACTCTTACCTTTTTGTGGTCTGTAACTGACAACATGGCCAAAAAAAATCACGCTGTGACTCAGATTCCAGGAGTCTTTGGATCCACAAAAGATTGTGGGATATGGTGGGCCACAGGGTGACTTTGTGGGTCATGGACTGAGAATTCATGAGACAGGTTGGCCTTGCTGCTCTGGGGTTATCATAGTGAGACAAGAGCTTCACACTTAGACACTCAATACAGCAGAGAGGGTTAGTCAAGGTGGAAGGACGCAGAGAAAAGTAACAAAAATGGGGAGGGGGCTGGAGTGATTTCTTTATCAGAAGAGAGTAAAAGCCCCAGCCTTTCCTGCCTGCCTAAGAGATTACTGCAGGGGAGGGCACAAGAACTGGCTGCAGATGCCAAGGAGAGAGAGGCAAGGTTGGTGAAATTCTGCCAGTGCTGTAGGCAGCCACAAGGGCCAGATTCAATATCTAGGGGTTCCACCTAACAACACAAACAGACCCAGCTCAAGCCCCCACCCAGTAACCTGAGAAAAGTAAACATCCCCCCAAGTGCCTCTAAGAGGAAATCCATCCCCACTCAAAAGGAGAATGTTTACTACAGAAGAAAACTTAGCATTAATTTGGGAAAATAGTGCTTTGAAAGATCACAGCCAGTAAATAACTTGGACAGTGCCCTTTGTCTCTGTTTCCCACCTTACAGTGTGACAGCCCAAGGAAAGAATGTCTCTTTAGCCCCTGATCTGTCCATGACTTATACTATAAATACCCCTGACTAAATCTTGGGAATCAGGGGGTGCTGTTGGGGGGGGTGCCCTGGGGGGAACACTGCTCGGTGGGGGTGCCCCATGGCCAGTGGCATCAGCTGCCAGGGGTCACCAAGCACCAGCTGCTCCAGGCACCCCCGGGACCACTGCTGGAGTGGGGATGTCGGGGGGCACTGTTTGGGGGGGGGCAGGGGCCACTGCTTAACGGTGGGGCTGGGGAGGCCGCTGATGAGGAGGCGGGGCCAGTGACTCCAGGGGCCACCCCGGGACCGCTGCTGGGCCCACCGACTAGCAGCTGCTCCGGCCATCCCTGGAACCACTGCTCAGACATCCCCAGGCCCAGCTGTGCTGGTGGCTGCTCAGGTGGACCTAGAGTGAGCCTCATAGGCCGCTATTCGGGCAGTCCCTGGGGCCATCTGCCCGTGCCACCCAAGCAATGGCCATTGTGGCTGGCTGCGGGGCTGCCTGAGCAGTTGGATGCAGAGCAGCTCCAGCAGTGGCCAGTGTGGCTGTCCACAGGGCCAGCTGGTTGGGCAGCCCTGAGGTCAGCCACACTAGCCGCTGCAGAAGTCACAGAGGTTGCGGGATCCATGACTTCTGCGACCTCCGTGACAGACACGGAGCCCTACTCTTTGGTATCTCTGCTGTCCTTGCCACTGCTTGTCACTGTCACTGCCACCTCATGCTGCAATGCCAGGTTCTGAGGTTCCACCACATAGTCCAGTTCTCAGTGATTTCACCGGGTAGTGGGGAACTTCTCAGCTGCTGCCTCATTGGCATTGTCTTTTTTACCCCAACGCTGTTTCCATACCGGGGCAAAGATTCAGCCCCCTTAGATCAGCTTACCTGCAAGTACAGCTCTAGTAATCACTGAGAAGGAACCAGGACTCTCACATGAGCCTTACTAGCTCTATTTTTAAACAGTGGAGAGTAAAGTGTCACACAACTTCCAGAACTCTTTAAACCGAGCCCCCTCACCAGAGAAAACCATGCATCCCTTTCCTCTGTGACTCTCACTTGGCGTGGCATCACTACCCCTTACTTAGCAGGTGAGATTTCAGTTAAGGTGACCCCTTAGTCAGAACAGGCTAAGTACAGTCTGCTGTCCTTTCTTCATACAATAAGAATCAGAACATCTCATTATTACCCCTGCATTCAGTACTGATAAGAACAACATTTTTTATTAAAGCTAATGTTACAATTATCTAATACACAAGTCAAGGAAAGAGCTTCTATACATTTTGGGTATAATGCTTAAATTATCCAAAAGAACAAAGTTTGATTTAAAAGTCATAAAATACCTTTAGTATATAATCTGTAGTATCCCAAATTAAGGTTAATAAATCTAACAATACAGTTAAAATATTAGCATCCAAACATTTGGGTACATCACTCATAAAAAGTTATATTAAGAGTAGCTTGTGGAAAGCAAATATAGCAATCAGTGTAGATTGTCCCTCAGTAATTGAGCATTTAGAATAGGTTGTCCCTCAGTAAATACAGTTCATCAGAGAAGTATTTCAGCTATTTTCCCGATTTCACTTCCCAATGGCACTCCAGCTCATCTCTCCTGATATTGCTGATGTCCGGTGATGTGTTCTAAATAAATGTCCCTTGATCACCTGGTGGCGTCCTGTACCATGAGTTGCCCCATGAGCCAAGCGTAGCACTGACCAATTCTATATTCCCACAACACTCACTCATTACTGGGATCCCATGCGTCCAGGGCTCTGACGATCAGCACATGATCAGCAGATCATAGCCCCTAGCCCTCAAGGCATCAGCTAGAGGGGCATATTTCTTCACCTTTCGAGCTCAGGCATCACGGAAAGCTAGGGTCCTGTTCTCAAAGGGATCTGTGACATCCACCGTGATGATCATCTTCTTTTCTAGTTGGTGATAACGATGTCCAGTTGCAATTTGCTGTCTGTTCCGGGAATGGCAGAGTTCACAGAAATCTTCTTCATGGGTGGAGGGATGACTCTGACCAGGTGATCTTGAATGGCATTGTCACGCAGCTGCCAGGCTCTGAAACAGGGCTTGCAGCTACACAGGACGTGGGGTAGCGTTTCATTGGCATATTCGCACTTCCTGCATCACTTGTCCCAATTCCCGAGGCGGACAGCTCCGTTCAGCCAGACACAGTTGAACTGGGCCCTGTGGATGAATCTTCAGTCGGCTAATCGGGTGAAACTGTCCCCTCCCCGGGGAGGAAGTGATTGCTGGCATCCCACTTGCACGTCACCTTGAATGCCTTGCCCTGGTCCAGCTTCTGTCTCAGGTTTTCCACGTACTGCCAATGGATGGCATCCTTCAGGGTCCTCTCCAGCATAGTTCTAGCTCTCAGAGTGGTGATTGCATGCTTCATATTCTTGACCTGTGGCACCAGGACTTCCAGCTCCTGATGTTCCTCACACCGTGTCCAGTGACAGCCAAATTTTAACCCAAAATAGCCAAAATTGATCACTTTGACAACACAGGTCTGTCTGCTGATCACCTAGGCTGAGTAGGTGTGTCTATTCAAATACAGTCTGCTCCTGAGGACTTTCCCACCAGTGTATTACTGGATGTCAGGGGATAGCAAATGCAGACCCTGCTTCCAGTTGGAATGAATGGGGTGAAAAGGAAATATAGGCTGAATGTCAGGAAGAACTTCCTAAGAGTGAGACTCTTAGGCCATTGGACAATGTGTCCAATGGGTGATGGGGGGAGAAAGCAGTGGATGTATTGTTTCTTGACTTTAGCAAAGCTTTTGACACGGTCTCCCACAGTATTCTTGTCAGCAAGTTAAGGAAGTATGGGCTGGATGAATGCACTATAAGGTGGGTAGAAAGCTGGCTAGATTGTCGGGCTCAACGGGTAGTGATCAATGGCTCCATGTCTAGTTGGCAGCCGGTGTCAAGTGGAGTACCCCAGGGGTCGGTCCTGGGGCCGGTTTTGTTCAATATCTTCATAAATGATCTGGAGGATGGTGTAGATTGCACTCTCAGCAAATTTGCGGATGATACTAAACTGGGAGGAGTGGTAGATATGCTGGAGGGGAGGGATAGGATACAGAAGGACCTAGACAAATTGGAAGATTGGGCCAAAAGAAATCTGATGAGGTTCAATAAGGATAAGTGCAGGGTCCTGCACTTAGGACGGAAGAACCCAATGCACCGCTACAGACTAGGGGCCGAATGGCTAGGCAGCAGTTCTGCGGAAAAGGACCTAGGGGTGACAGTGGACGAGAAGCTGGATATGAGTCAGCAGTGTGCCCTTGTTGCCAAGAAGGCCAATGGCATTTTGGGATGTATAAGTAGGGGCATAGCGAGCAGATCGAGGGACGTGATCGTTCCCCTCTATTCAACATTGATGAGGCCTCATCTGGAGTACTGTGTCCAGTTTTGGGCCCCACACTACAAGAAGGATGTGGATAAATTGGAGAGAGTCCATCGAAGGGCAACAAAAATGATTAGGGGTCTAGAACACATGACTTATGAGGAGAGGCTGAGGGAGCTGGGATTGTTTAGTCTGCAGAAGAGAAGAATGAGGGGGGATTTGATAGCTGCTTTCAACTACCTGAGAGGTGGTTCCAAAGAGGATGGCTCTAGACTGTTCTCAATGGTAGCAGATGACAGAACGAGGAGTAATGGTCTCAAGTTGCAGTGGGAGAGGTTTAGATTGGATATTAGAAAAAACTTTTTCACTATGAGGGTGGTGAAACACTGGAATGCGTTACCTAGGGAGGTGGTAGAATCTCCTTCCTCAGAGGTTTTTAAGGTCAGGCTTGACAAAGCCCTGGCTGGGATGATTTAACTGGGAATTGGTCCTGCTTTGAGCAGGGGGTTGGACTAGATGACCTTCTGGGGTCCCTTCCAACCCTGATATTCTATGATTCTATGAAAGAGAGAGGTGGCAGCCACATTGCCTGAGCCAAGAACTGCACATGACACTGCAGAATTTTCTGTATTGTGCAATTCTGCCTAGGGCCCATGAGATGGGCTAGCTGGGTCCTCAGGACACTCCCATCTTTAACTGCTGCCATTAAAAGAGCAAGGGTATGCGAGACCAAAGAGGGCAAGGAAAATGGATGGGGTTGGGTGGGTTGCGGTGAGGTGGCTTTGATGGGAGAAGGTTCATTTTGGTCCCCAGGAATGCTCCTGCCTTCTGTCTAATTAGTCCTGGTTTAGCCAATATAATTGCAGAACGTCCTGGAAGTGACAAGGAAGCCAACATGTTTCCATATACTGCAGCCACTGCAGCAAAGTGTATCCCCCACCTGAGAAACAAGAGTGCACAGTGTCTGTGCTGGCTTTGCCTGTCCCAGGGACCCAAAGCCTGCTTCCGAGTAGCACACAGGCAGTAGGGTTTGCTCTCCTCCCTTAACCGGGTTACAGAGAGATTGCATTAGCAATTTGTGAGTTAGCAGAAGTTCTAAAAATGGGAGATAAAACAAAGTGTGACAGGCTAAGCAGCCCCTGTCATTGGGGATTGATCACAACGCTAATATCCAGTGACAGTGGCACATTAATAACCCAATAACCCAGCTTTGGATATTGGCACTATCACAACCCTTTAACCTGGTAATAACTCATGGGAAAAACACTAACAGTGTCACAGTCTACCAAGCTTCCCCTAGCCAGACAGCCAACGTCAACCTCCCAGCACTGCCCAGGCCAGCCTGAGCAACCCCCGACATGCCCTGTTAGCAGTAACAAACATGTATATTATGGAGTATACATGGCCCCAGTCAGGATCAGGGCCCCATCGTGCTGGGTGCTGCACTGGGAGGAGAGTTGTTTTGTTAGGGGCAATAGGAATGGCAAGAGGAAGAGTTCAGTTTGAGACAATGACTGAAATCCACAAGGTGTCAGAAAAAGGGAGATGGCTCATCAGCAGAGGTAGCTGTGTGAGCCATCAGCTTAGTAAGGGCTTGCACTTGGTGTCCTGATAACGGGGACAGGGGTGCTGCTCAGAAGTCTTCCTTGGAATTTGAAGGGAATTTCTCCATGGTTTGAAACTGGAGATTTTTGACAAAATATTTGGATTTTCTCAAAAGGTCCTGGATTCTGGGGAAACTGTTTTTCGCTTTCCATTTTGATTTTGGGGTCCCTTCAATTGCCAACTCTCATTAGTTGGCTTAGTCACATGGTGGGATTTTCAAAAGTGAAAGTTTCTGAAAGTGGAAAAGTCTTTAAAAAAAATCAGTGGAAAATATTGAAAAACAAAAGCCTGTCTTTGCTGAAACCAGGGAAATGTTCATGATGAAACAAAGCTTCTCCACCAGCTGTAGCAGGCAGAGGGTCTGCAACAATGGACTGTGTGTGGTGGGGGGGGGGGGAGATACTGTCCCTCCACTCCCTTGCCAACTACGGCCAGTGTTTGTGAAACTGCTCAGTGCTGTCTGAGGCTGGGAAAGAGCTGGGCTAATGATCCCTCTGAGCCTGTCTACTGCAGCATGTGTAAGCAGAGCCAAGCTAGTTTTGACCTAGCTTGCAATAGTAGAGGAGCTACTGTGACACAGGTTAGCCATCTAAGCCCAATCCTGCCTGGTACATATGTCGTTGGGTTGCTAGCCCATGCCTCTGCCTGCACTGCTATGGTTACACTGCTTTAGTTAGTGAGCTAGCGCAGGTATGCCTACCAGTGTTGTCCTGGCTGCAATGCCGACAGACCCTCAAGGAATGGCTGGCCCCAGGCACCTGCTACTGCTGCAGCCGCTGCAAGGGAGGTCCCCTGTGACCCACATTTAGGGTTGCCATACATCTGGATTTTCCCAGACAAAGCTTCTTTTTTGAGCTTTCTTTCTCTGTCCGGATGGATTTCAAACAACAGGCAATGTCCAAGGGTTTTGCAGAGTGAACAAGCAGCGGCTCAGAAAGAGCCCTGACTGGTCCTCTTCCTGATTGGTCCCTCCCTTGTATCTGCAGCTGATTGGTCCATTCTCCTGCAAGCCACAGCTGCCAGATCCCATCCCACCCACCCTTCCCAGCCCTGGGAAGTGGGGTCCCGGAGGGAGGCGCTGACTGACAGCTGTTGCTGTGGCCTGTGCTTAGGCCAGCCACCCTGCCATCATAGCAAGGAGTGACACTGCCCCCCACCCACAGTGAGTATCCCTGCCACAGGTACCCCCTCCAGCTCTCCCAACTGTACCCCCCACAACTACCCACCCTCCACCAGTGTTAATGTACTTCAACCAGTTAACCCTTGCTATGGAGATTTAGCTGAGTTTGGTAAGTTGCAGAAAGAAGCAGCATTGTGAGGGGCGAGTGAAGTGGGGGATGTATGCCAAAGAATCCCCAGTCTGTGGCTGACGCTGTGATCACAGTGCACAATGATGGGAGCTGCAGACCCCTCATTTGCAGCCTGGCCCCAGTTGCTAAGATGGGCTTTGGTGAGGGGCTGTAAAGGCCAGTCATGGACAATGTAGCTAGCTTGTCTGACTGTGCTGATGAGGTGCTGGAAAGGTGGGGGTTAGAACTGGGGCATGTGGCATTTGTGAAAGACTCATTATGAAGACACTGAGGGTATGTCTACACTGCAATGTAATCCCAGGCTCAAGCCCCAACTCCCCTTCCCCTTCTGTCTATACACAAATCTATCTGACTTGGGCCAGTAAGCCCTCTGTGTTCAGGGCCTAGGTTTCGGCAAGGGCAGTGGGTCTAAGATCAAGTCCCAGTGGGACTTGTGTCCAAAGTGCATCATTCTGTAGTGTGGATGCAGCTCAGGCCCAGGTCCCCGACACTCGTACCCTGAGAGTCTGCCAGTGCTATTCCACAATCGCATGGGCCAGTGATCCCAGCCTTTTTATTCCAAGACTAGCCAAGTGACTAGCCAAGACACAGAAGAAACTCCCTGGTTCAAGTCCAGCTGCTCTGTGTTTAACCCTCCCATTTTACCCTGATCAGTAAGCTTCAAGCAGAGTGAACTGTCTCCTGTGTTAGCTATGGCCACCAATAAGAAGAAATCCTTTGCTAAATGCACGGCTTCCTGCTCATGGGACCACAGTCAGATTCTGGTAAATCTGTGGTGCGAGGCAAGCAAGACGTTTGACTTCAGGAGGAGCACCGGAAATGACCCTATGCACCAAGAAATAGCGGCCAAGCTGGCAGTGCTGGGGATTAAAGGAACTGATGACCAGTGCAGGGAGTGGATTAAGTGCTCAGGAGTGACTGTTGGAAAGCCAGGGATGAGAACGGCACCTCTGGGAACTCCCCATGATCCTGCCTCTTTTCCGAGGACTGCAACTGGATGCTGGGTACTGGGCCGAGCACTGAGCCTTAGTAGTTCATAATGGCCTGGTCAGCCGGGATGGTGACCTTCTGTCCCTGAGTCTAGTACAGGACCAGGAAGGAACCAGCAGCATCAGGCTAGCAAAGAGACTTTGGTTCTCACACCTGTCCCTGAGAAGGCTTTGCTAGTAGAGAAGCTGCAGCATGTGCTGGGTCCATACTCAGAGGAGCTGTTTGATGAACACCAGAGGAGTAGCCCCTCCATGGTACCATGTCTCCCAGAACAGGAATGCATTGGACAATACCATGGTTGGATGGCCCATGCAACTGGGACTGAACACTAATTGGACATGGCAAATGTACCCCCAGCCATTCTCCACCACTAAACATGTTAAACATGCTGAAAAGGGAAATGAGAATGGAGGGTCAAGGGACATGCAGAAGTAGGGAATTCATTTGTTTGCACTTCTTTCACTAGTTTGCACTGTTCAGTGTTTTGTTTATGCACCTTATTTTATTACAAGTTTTGGTGTTGGTTTACTACTGGAGTTTTGATGTTGTGATGGCAGTGGGACTGCCGGACAATGCTTTAATATTACTTGGGCTTTTTTTAATACAGCCAGGTTCACAACTGAAGGCTTTTATTTTATTGAAGTTTATTGCCATACCTGCATCACATCTTCTAATGTGTATTTCAAAGAATAAAGATAAAGACATGGCAAGGCACAACTGGGAAGCTGTATCCAAGCACAATTCCTCAATATATCTATTCAACTCAATCCACAATAAAAATGCACAATTCATATCACACTTCCCCCAAACCCATTGTGTAACCTGTTATCTCATCCACAATTAACAATTCATGACAATCACACACCTCCCCATTGGTAGCGTACAGTGAGAGTACTGCGTTTATTGGAAAAAGTGGTGTACAAATACATCAATAAACATACTCTTCTCCTCCTTCCACTGGCCAGGCAAGTCCATACTGTGGGTGCATAAAGCATCCCTGATTTCTCTTGCCCGTGTGCATCCTGCTCCAGCTGTGACAGATGCACCTTCTCTCTGAGTGTACCAGTTCAGCACAGGTCCATTGAGGGGTAAATGGCTCACCTCTGATTCACAAAGGCCCAGTGATGCGAATAGCATTGATGATACTGGAATCCAAATGGTTCTGTAAACAGTGCCAGCTGGATTTCAATCTGCCAAAGGCACATTGAGCCTTCTTTTGCCAGGGCCTCTGAGATCAGGATATGGTTTGCTAAGCCAAGACCAAAGGGGAAATGCAGTGTCCCCTAGAAGAACAGTGGGGACAGGTGCTCCATTTATGACAAGGTCATTTGTTGGGAATAATGTCCCAGCCTGCCCATGAAGGTAGATTTCCGATTGGCAGAAAATACTGGCATCATGAACTTTTCCAAGGCATCCATAAATCAAGTGTCCATAAATCATCCTCCATGAGGGAATGCATACCAATGGAGTAGTACCCTCTGCATGTAACATACTTAATGTGCTCTTTGGGGAGGGCAAGCTATGGGCATCTGAGTCCCATCAATGGCCCTAGCACAGTCTGGAAATCCCATTCTCTCAAAATCAGCATTTACTTCAGGGATGTTGCTTATGCCCAGCACCTGTGGGTAAATCACATGCCTGATTGCCTCAGTTATAGTGACCTGCTTTCTAGACTGGCATGGCTACACTCATGCATATGCCATGATGCTGGAGCAGCTGGGCAAGCTGTTCACAACGCTCCAGAAATGTAGCTTTCTTTATGAGAAAGTTCTGGACCCACTGCTGGTCATCCCAGGGCCTCATGATGATGCAACCCCACCAGTCTGTGCTTGTGGTCCTGCTCCAGAAGCACCTGCCTATGTAGGGGGCTTCAGTGGTTCGCCTGGCAGCTGTGAGCAACATCAGCCAGTTCAAGTCTGACATGTCTGTACTGTCCTCCTTCTGCTCCAACAAGTGCCTTCAGTAGGTCAGAAAACGCAGCTGAAATGTCCTGCAGTGTCTCCTGAATGCTCTGCCTGTTTCCTGAAACAGGAGTGAAAGCCCATGCAGGACAAGTTCTTCCAATGGGGACACGTCCATGTTGCTGGCTCCAGTTGCCAGGAGCATGGGGACCCAAAAGATGGCTCATCAGGATGTGTTGACAGGCTCTGACAACTTCCTGTGCAGTGGTCCAGAAATTCTGAACTGAGGGTCAATATTTAGGGTAGACGCTCAAGCCTGCCTTTACAAACACCAAGTTCCATGCTTAAATTGCTGTGTAGTCGTACCCTGAGGGTCTCTCTGCACTGCAATCAGAAGGAGAGATTGCAGCATCTAGTTAGAGCAAAGCTATCTTGGGTCTGCCTATATGTGAATCATAGAATATCAGGGTTGGAAGGGACCTCAGGAGGTCATCTAGTCCAACCCCCCTGCTCAAAGCAGGGCCAATCCCCAAATTTTTTTGCCCCAGATCCCTAAATGGCCCCCTCAAGGATTGAGCTCACAACCCTGGGTTTAGCAGGCCAATGTGCAAACCACTGAACTATCCCTCCGACCCCTGCTGATTGCAATGTAGACTGATGAAACAGCTGATGAAGCTGATGAAACATTCGGGGCTGACATGCCTGAAGTGCCCAGGCACCAGTGTTCATCCTTCTCCCCTTCTCCCAGCCCAGCCCTCTCCATGCCTGGCTGAGGTCAGTGCCTGGGGGAAGGGCAGCTGGCTAATGCTCAGCCCAGCCAAGGCTGAGTGATGCTGGAGGGAGGAAGGAAGTCCTCTGTAGAGCTCGTCTTGCCCATATCTACTCCACATCAAGGACACTGGCACTCACAACACAGAATGAGGTCACAGCCTTGGGTTTTCTGTGGCCACCCAAAGCACGAACACTGCCTACTGTCACCTGCAGCTGGCCAGACTTATCAGAACAGCTCTGGCCTCAGTGCTCCACCATTCCTGACTCAACTCTGGACATTCTCTATGTCTAGGAATGGAGCCCTGTGACCTAAGAAAGAAATAACAGGGACAAGATGCAGCAGGCTGCATGCTTACCTCACCAGGAGCATCCCCATGCTCTGCTCTCAGCATTGGCTCCTCATTGAATACAGAAGTCTCTGCATGGGACTGGCCCTAGATCATCACTCCTGCTGCAACCAGAATTGTGAGGCTCCCCTGGGACAAGGACACTGTCAGCCAATGGGGTAGGCTTGGGAATGCGGAACCTTCCCTGGAGCCAGACTGAGATTATGGCGCTCCCTGCTAGAAACCATCTGAACAGCCACCACCCTTGTTGTGCTCACTGCTACATGCAAGTTCCCCTCCTGACCAGGCTTTCCCTGATGGCATCGCTGACCAGGCCAGGGGGAAGTGAGTTCTGCTAGGTCTCTTCCACTTTGTGGAGGGACTCAGATTCTGGGGTGCTAGGGGCCAGTATACAAACTGAGATAGCTAGAATGGGGTGTGTGGGAACAGATGCTAGATAGATACAGGTCAATGGCGACTAAGAGGTGGGGCTGTATTAAACTGTTCCTCTCTGACCCTTTCTCACTCTCTCTGTATCTCTTCTGCCCTGGACTGTCTCTCTCACCTTGGCCTCTCCTAGGCAGAATACAGACTAGTCATGTTTAAGTCTGAGTTAAACTTTCAGACCAGTGGGTGAAGATCAGGCTACCTGAGGTCAGTGGGTACTAGACTGTGCTGCCAGATGGGGGCATCTCTGACAGTAAGAACAGGGGTAGAGGGCAGAGAAGCCTGCTACAACTGTATTTGGTAGTTTTGCTCCCTTACAGTGTATCCGATGGCAGCTGTTTTGCTGCATTGTAGTTGCCACTGTGTGTGAGGGACATGAATCAACAAGGGAAGACGGAGAGGCGGCATGTTTTGTTTAATTAGAATAATGAAGCTGTGAGGCTAAGAGTTGGGAGTGGTGAGGCTTTAATTGGCAGGGTCTGGTGAGTGCAAGTCCATCGGCTGGAGCCATATGGAAGCAACAAACTGAGGCAAGTGAGTGACAGCCTGAATCTGAGGGACTCTCATTAATTCCAACAGCAGAGCTGTGATTGATATGTCAGCTCCCTGCTGCTCTGCATTTCAGGCTGATGGATCCACATCATTTCTGCTGCTGCTGCGCTCCCAGTAGGAGAGGGAGAGAAAAGAAAAAGAAAAAAAGGAGCAAAACAGGAAGGAAAAGGAGAGGGAATAGCAGGAGAAAGTTGGCGGCTTTAGACTGAAGCTGCTAGGCCTTGTCTGTGCTAGAGAGCCAAGCCGGGTCAGATGTATGGAGTTCAGTGCAGCCTACTAGCCATGCCACATGCGCATATGTTTTGTTCCGTGGCCACATTTGTACCATCCAATGTCACCCTAGTTGCAATGCTCTCTGAGTAACTAGCCCCCAGTTCTCAGCTCAATTCCTAAGCAGGGCACTCTGGGAGATTTCCCCCAGCCATTGCCATGCTGTGAGATAGTAGCAGAAGGCTAGTTGATGTGTTTCAGTGTGGCTGTAGGGACTTAGGTTGAGCCATTCAGCTTTACCTGCACATTTATCTTCCTCAAAAGGGGCCTGTTCTAACCTGTTACCTGATGGCTGTTTGGGTTGTTTTTGTGTGTGGAGGCAAAGTTTCTTGGGGGCTTTCATTTCTCTAGTGTAGATCAGGCCAGCTGGGCCAATGCACTAGGTTAGATATGGCAGTTTCCATTAACTATATACTAAAAAGAGTCCTAGGATTACAGATGAGAAAGCCCTATTCAGTCACATCCCATCCATCCACCTTCCCACCTCCTCTTCCTGAGTTCCTGCAGTGCTGCTAGAGCATCATCCAGGCCCGCTGTAACTGCCCCACGGAGCGGCACTCTACCATGTGCCCTGGCCTGGGATTTACCCCAAACGTCTTTTTTTTAGTGATAACCTTTGCATCTGACTGTTCCCCTTGTTCCTCTCCCTCCTTGCAGTTTGCACCTCTCCTTTGTGTCTTAAAACAGTTCCCATGTCCCCACCCCTTAGTCACTGCTTCTCCAAACTAGTCAGAGTTAGCTTCACAGGCCTGCTGAACAGCGTTACCAGCGTTGTCTTGCCTACCAACAGAGATGGTAAAACATGATGCAATATCCTGCCTCACAGACACGCTTGAGCCTAGGGACGTTGTGCTGAGCTGGAAGCCAGGAGGCCTCAAGTTCTAGCTCCAGCTGTTAACATTCCCTGCACTTCACAAGCGTCACTAAGGCCTGGTCTACAGTACGCGGTTATTTTGGAATTAGCCGAGTTACCTCGAAATAAAACTGATTCCGTCCACACGACCAAACCAGTTTTTTCGATTTAAAGGGCTCTTTACTCCGATTTCTGTACTCCACCTCGGCAAGTGGAG
Source organism: Caretta caretta (assembly GCF_965140235.1). Taxonomy (NCBI): domain Eukaryota; kingdom Metazoa; phylum Chordata; order Testudines; family Cheloniidae; genus Caretta; species Caretta caretta. Next base: position 41,115,096 of record NC_134213.1, read on the forward strand.
TAGCGCGAAAATCGAGATCGCAGTTCCAGGTTACAGTACTGGGGATGCAATTTGACGATATTGGCCTCCGGGAGCTATCCCAGAATGCTCCCTTGTGACCGCTCTGGACAACACTCTGAACTCAAATGCACTAGCCAGGTAGGCAGTAAAAGCCCCGGGAACTTTTGAATTTCCTGTTTGGTCACCATCAGCACAGGTGACCCTCAGCGCAGTCCACCATCACAGGCGACCGTGCAGAGTCCATCATCACAAGAGACCACACAGTCCCGGATTCGCAGACGAGCTCCAGCATGGTCCGAACGGGAGGTAGTGGATCTCATTGCATGTTGGGGAGATGAATCTGTTATGGCAGAACTACGTTCCAAAAAAAGAAACGCAAATATGTACGCTAAAGTCTCCAGGGCCATGACGGAAAGAGGCTACTCCAGGGGCACAGAACAGTGTTGTACAAAAATCAAGGCACTCAGGCAAACATACAAAAAAGCCAGGGAGGCAAACAGAGGTCACAGCCCCATACATGCCGCTTCTACTGTGAGCTGCATGCAATTATGGGGGGTGATGCCACCACTACCCCACCACTGTCCGTGGACACCTGCAAGGTGGGAGTAGCACGGAGCGAGGAGGATGAGTTTTTGGAGGATGAAGAGGAGGAGGAGGAGGAGGAGGACAGTGCACAGGTAGCAAGTGGGGAATGTGTTTTCCCCCTAACCAGGAACTATTCTTAATGCTGGAGCCAATAGTCTCCCCCCACTCCCAGAGCATGCTCCCGGACCATGACCCTGGAGAAGGCACTTCTGGTGAGTGAGAGCTTGATTGGAGCCACGTGGTGGGCGGTGGGAGGAAACCCAGCCGCGCTGGGCTGTTCGCGTTTAGTTTAAAGGGCTCATCCCTGCTCAGAGCCTCATCGGAGCCGCGCTGGGCTGTTCGCGTTTAGTTTAAAGGGCTCATCCCTGCTCAGAGCCTCATCGGAGCCCCACAATGTGTGGGTGGGGGGGGAGATGTTGTATGAAGCGATCATCCCAGAGAGCCCGCAGGCTGCCTGCAAACTGAATTCTGTTGCCTGGCTGCATGTGATGGTTTACTCACACCAAAGTGGCAGGCACTTCAGTATAAGAGGCAAAATGAGACCTTGTACAGAAAGAACATGTGCTGTGTACTATGAATTGCCTGTTTCACTGAGAAACAGTGTCCCCTTTGTTCTCGAAAATTTATCCTTTAAAATACTACCCTCCCTTTTTCTCCACCCGGAGCAGATGCAAATGTATCAACGTGGTGTTTAGAGCAGTCACAACTGCTGTGGTGATCTGAGCGGGCTCCACGCTTGCCATGGTATGGTGTGAGCAGGAGAGCAGAGTGGCAGCAGAAGCGTCGGGTGGATGACGATGCTGACAGCAATGTGGCGCCCCCACGGAGAAAGGCATGAAATGATTGTCGGCCACTGCTTTCACGGAGGGAGGAGCTAGAGGTAGGCTGGCAGCAGACGGTGCAGTACAACTGCTAGGTGTCATCGTCTCCTGGATGCTCACAGTGCTGCTGGCTGGGAGAGCACCCTGAGGCAGAATGGCCCTCTCAAGGATTGAACTCACAACCCTGGGTTTAGCAGGTCAATGCTCAAACTACTGAGCTATCCCTCTGCCAATAATCCAGACAGGACTGAATCTCCACTAGACAAAACTTAAAGAAGAGAATGACCTGAGTTACTCCCATTTATGTCCAGGCATCCCTGTCAGACCTTACCGAGGACAGATACCAGTCGTACTGCACCGTCTGCTGCCACAAGGCAATGAGCTGCTGCTGTGTAGCAATGTAGTCCCACGTCTGCCAGCACCCAGGAGATGTACGGTGACAGAGAGCTGAGCTGGCGCCATGGTTGCCGCGGTATGGCGTCTGCACAGGTAACCCAGGAAAAAAGGCGTGAAATGATTGTCTGCCATTGCTTTCACAGAGGGAGGGAGGGAGGGAGGGATGGGGGGCCTGACAACATGTACCCAGAACCACCCGCGACAATGTTTTTTGCCCCATCAGGCATTGGGATCTCAACCCAGAATTCCAATGGATGGCGGAGACTGCGGGAACTGTGAGATAGCTACCCACAGTGCAATGGTCTGGAAGTCGATGCTAGCTTCGGTACTGTGGATTCACTCTGCTGACTTAATGGTCTTAAGTAGGGACATACACAATCGACTGTATAAAATCGCTTTTTAAAAAATCGACTTCTATAAATTCGTCCTAATTTCGTAGTGTAGACATACCCTTAGCCCTGGTCTACAGTATGAGTTTAGGTCAGATTTAGCAGCATTAAATTGGTTTAGCCCTGCACCTGTCCACACTATGAAGCCATTTTTTCCAACTTAAAGGGCTCTTAAAACCGGTTTCTGTACTCCGCCCCGACGAGTGGATTAGTGCTGAAATTGACCTTGCTGGGTCCAATTTGGGGTAGTGTGGCCACAATTCAACGGTATTGGCCTCCGGGAGCTATCCATTGTGACCGCTGTGGACAGCACTCTCAACTCAGATGCACCGACCAGGTAGACAGGAAAAACTCTGAACTTGTGAATTTGATTTCCTGTTTGCCCAGTGTGGCGAGCTCATCAGCACAGGTGACCATGCAGTCCAAGAATCGCAAAAGAGCTCCAGCATGGACCGAACGGGAGGTACTGGATCTGATCGCTGTATGGGGAAGACGAATCCATGCTATCAGAACTCTGTTCGAAAAGATGAAATGCCAAAATATTTGAAAAAATCTCCAAGGGCAAGAAGGACAGAGGCTATAACAGGGACCTGCAGCAGTGCCACGTGAAACTTAAGGAGCTCAGGCAAGCCTACCAAAGAACCAGAGAGGCAAACGGCCGCTCCGGGTCAGAGTCCCAGTTTATGTACTGGCCGCCCCGGTGTTCCGGGGCCAAAATAGGGATATGCATTCCGTCTATCCCCCCACCGCAGTTAGGGAACCCCAGCGCATTAAAGCCATCCACAATGGTCTGCACATTTCCCAAAATCACTACCCTTGATAGCAGCTGGTCAATGATTGCGTTGGCTACTTGCAGCACAGCAGCCCCCATGGTAGATTTGCCCACTCCAAATTGATTCCTGACAGACTGGTAGCTGTCTGGCGTTGCAAGCTTCCAGAGGGCTATCGCCACTTGCTTGTGAACTGTGAGGGCTGCTCTCATCTTGGTATTCTGGTGATTCAGGGCAGGGGAAAGCAAGTCACAAAGTTCCATGAAAGTACCCTTATGCATGCAAAAGTTTCGCCGCCATTGGTAATGGTCCCATACCTGCAACACTATGCAGTCCCACCAGTCTTTGCTTGTTTCCTAGGCCCAGAATCGGCATTCCACAGCATGATCCTGCCCCATTGCCACCAGGATGGCCAAATTGCCAGGGCCCGTACTTTGAAAGAAGTCTGTGTCCATGTCCTCATCACTCGCCTCACCGCACTGCCGTCGCCTACTCACCTGCTTTTGCAGGTTCTGGTTTTGGTTCTGCATACACTGCTGGATAATGCATGTGGTGTTTAGAGCGGTCACAACTGCTGTGGTGGTCTGAGCGGGCTCCACGCTTCCCGTGGTATGGCGTGAGCAGGAGAGCAGAGTGGCAGCAGAAGCGTCGGGTGGATGACGATGCTGACAGCAATATGGCGCCCCCATGGAAAAAGGCATGAAATGATTGTCGGCCACTGCTTTCACGGAGGGAGGAGCAAGGGGTAGGCTGGCAGCAGACGGTGCAGTACAATTGCTAGCCGTCGTCATCTCCTGGGTGCTTGCCAGCAGACAGTGTAGAGCTGTCATCATCTCCTGGGTGCTCACAGTGCTGCTGGCTGGGAGAGCAGCCTGAGGCAGAATGGTCCCCTCAAGGATTGAACTCACAACCCTGGGTTTAGCAGGTCATAGAATCATAGAATATCAGGGTTGGAAGGGACCCCAGAAGGTCATCTAGTCCAACCCCCTGCTCGAAGCAGGACCAATTCCCAGTTAAATCATCCCAGCCAGGGCTTTGTCAAGCCTGACCTTAAAAACCTCTGAGGAAGGAGATTCTACCACCTCCCTAGGTAACACATTCCAGTGTTTCACCACCCTCATAGTGAAAAAGTTTTTCCTAATATCCAATCTAAACCTCCCCCCCTGCAGCTTGAGACCATTACTCCTCGTTCTGTCATCTGCTACCATTGAGAACAGTCTAGAGCCATCCTCCTTGGAACCCCCTTTCAGGTAGTTGAAAGCAGCTATCAAATCCCCCCTCATTCTTCTCTTCTGCAGACTAAACAATCCCAGCTCCCTCAGCCTCTCCTCATAAGTCATGTGTTCTAGACCCCTAATCATTTTTGTTGCCCTTCGCTGGACTCTCTCCAATTTATCCACATCCTTCTTGTAGTGTGGGGCCAAAACTGGACACAGTACTCCAGATGAGGCCTCACCAATGTCGAATAGAGGGGAACGATCACGTCCCTCGATCTGCTCGCTATGCCCCTACTTATACATCCCAAAATGCCATTGGCCTTCTTGGCAACAAGGGCACACTGCTGACTCATATCCAGCTTCTCATCCACTGTCACCCCAGGTCCTTTTCCGCAGAACTTCTGCCTAGCCATTCGGTCCCTAGTCTGTAGCGGTGCATTGGATTCTTCCGTCCTAAGTGCAGGACCCTGCACTTATCCTTATTGAACCTCATCAATGCTCAAACCACTGAGCCATCCCTCTACCAATATTCCATACAGGACTGAATCTCCATTAGACAAAACTTAAAGAAGAGAATGATCTGAGTCACTCCCATTGATGTCCAGGTGCCACAGCTGACCTCACCGAGGCTGCCCAAGAGCACCCAGGAGACGATGAGGACAGATACCAGTCATACTGCACTGTCTGCTGCCACAAGGCAATGAGCTGCTGCTGTGTAGCAATGCAGTCCCACGTCTGCCAGCACCCAGGAGATGTATGATGACAGTGAGCTGAGCGGGCGCCATGCTTGCCATGGTATGGCGTCTGCACGGGTAACCCAGGAAAAAAGGTGTGAAACAATTGTCTTTCACAGAGGGAGGGAGGGAGGGAGGGATGGGGGGCCTGACAACATGTACCCAGAACCACCCGCGACAATGTTTTTTGCCCCATCAGGCATTGGGATCTCAACCCAGAATTCCAATGGGTGGCGGAGACTGCGGGAACTGTGGGATAGCTACCCACAGTGCAATGGTCTGGAAGTTGACGGTAGCCTCGGTGCTGTGGACGCACTCTGCCGACTTAATGGTATAAAATAAGCTTCTGAAAATTCGAATAGAATAATTTCGTACTTTAGACATACCCTAACGTAACCAAACAAGCAACCAGTCCCCTGCATCATAGGTCAGAGAACTGAGAGGTGGAATAAGTCTATTTCAGGCAGAACTGGGCTAGAACCAAGGCCTCTAACACAACAATAACAACGCTTAGCTACTTTGCCTTTCAGAGATAATGTGGCACATTAAATACCGGGCTATGCTGTGTGTCTCTGCTGCTCTACTGCTCCCAGGCCCCCACCTGCAATACAGGAAAGCTGATATTCAGCATGCCACTGCTGGCTAACAAATAGCTGTGAAAGCCACCCACAAAGTGTGTGTTACCCTCCTTTGTGGAGTAGGCCTCCAGTAACAGCCTACTGGCACATGTAATGTCATTCTGTGGTGTGGTATACAAGGTCCTGGGTATGAACCCTGTAGAGGGGAAAATAGTAGATCATTTAAAAATCATATTCCCCTTCCATATATCTGAACCAAGGTTGTATGTACATTTCAGTACTTGATTATATACTCCATGCCTTAATATAGCTTTTGTCTCGGAATAGTAATGAAAGGTCCAATCCAGATGTAGAAGAAGTCAATGCAATTCCACTGCCTTGAATGGAGCTGCACATTTTCTCCATGTCTGAATTTGGCTCAGTGAGACCAGAGGCAACATTTATTCAACTAGATAAGCAAGATGGAGCAGGAACCATATTGTTTCTTGTAGAAAGCCAGCCATAAAGTTCTCCCAGCAGGAGAGTGAGTTACAACTAATGGTGGCCACCAGCAGTGAAATTTGTCTCAAGCACAAGGTGGTCCAGAGTGGTGTTTGAATAAGGACCTTCTACAATGGTAACACACTTGCCCCATGAAAAACATTAGCTAGAAGCTTTACATTATCAGAATAACTCATTGGTGAACATACCTTGAGCAAACAGTTACCTAGCAACTGCTGAGAGCTGCTGTTGTCTACAAATTAACCCTTTCATGAGTGTAACATACGGCCCAATGAGAGGCTCTCAATAGTCATCGGGGACACTGGGGACAACAGTAAGTCTTGTCTCCATCTTCTCGCTGCACTGTGTTATGGCTTCTGTCACTCTGGGCACACAAATCAGTGGCCACATTTATAAATACTGGAAAACAAAAGGAAAAGAATTTGTCTCCTGTCTGCTTCTTCCTAGCCAAAGACAGACATGAGGCTGTTCCCTTATTCCTAAAATCAGGCTGAGTCAGAAAATGGAGTGTCAGCTAACCAGCCCCATTGGATGCCTAGCTACTCTCTGTGTGTCTGGATCATTCTGCACGTCATCTTTGTACACAGTATGGCAAAAGTAAAACACATTTATTAACAAAAGGACATAGGTTTAAGTGATATCGAGGATAAGGAATAAGGATAGAAATGATTAAAAACAAAAGTGAAAATTTGCTTCTAAGACTCAGGGCAGGTTTACACTATTGCTTAAGTCAATCTAACTAATGTCGCGCAGAAGTGCGAGAAACCCCTTGAGCGATGCAAGTTACAGCCACCTAAGCGCTGTCCACACTGGTGCTATGTCAGTGGGAGACACTCTAATCTTCTATGATTCTATGACTCTCGTGGAGGTGGAGTAATTATGGGGCCAGGAAAGCGCTCTTCTGTCGGCATACAGTGTTTTCATCAGACACACTACAGAGGCTCAGCTGCATTGGTGCAGCTGCACTGCTGTAGCGCTTCTAGTGTAGATCTGCCTTAAAACTGGAATCTTTTGTTCGAAAAAGTTTTTTTGCACCACAGTTATTCTTCCAGCATTGCTGCCAGTTCTTGAGCCAAGACCCAACCCCTGGAGCTCACAGCACTGGTTTCTTGACTCCTTAGATGAAGCTTAAAAGAGGAGTTCTCTCCCCCTCTTTTTATAGTCCAGTAAACATATGAAATGTGTTCTTCTGAAGTGTGTTCCCAGACAAAAGTCCTTTCCCCTGCTGGGTGTAGATGCCATGCTGTCTGGTGTAGACTGCACACTGGCTTCTCCCCTGCTTGTGAGTTTTACAATGCAAATGATCTTCCTGCAACCTCCTCTACAAATGAGTAGCCCACTGTCCTTGGCCACACCTGGTTTGGGGGGGGGGGTTGTCCCTTTCCTTTGTCTGGGAAAACCTGTTTATCAACTCCCTCTGCCAGGCTTGGTTTAAACACCTTTTAGTTACACATTTCCAGCACATCTGTATAATTCTTTGTAGATTAACCATACATACACCACCCAAGAATATTACTGATCAGTGAGTTATTAGTTTCCCAATGATCTACCACATATCACATTTTAGATCCAGAGTATGACAACAGCATGTTAAGTGTAGTGAGTGTGTAAGGCCTGACGAGAGTTTCTGACGCAAAGTAGCAAACCTCTGAGTCATGCCTCTAAATGCTCCTGGGCAGGAGAACGCTCCAGACAGTACTGTCTGCAAAGATATTTGTGAAAGCAAATAGTTAAGTGGCACAAACAAAGCTGATTAAAAATGGAAAAACTATTTGTGGATCATTTGTTTGCAGTGGTAGCCCAGCTCTGGTAGTTTCTTGTTTTGTGGTTGAAGCAGAACCCAGGTAATTCCAAGGGAGTCTCCAGAACTTCTAATGGCTGGCTGAGAGCCATTATCTCTCATAGATAGTATATATATATGTATCTATATAGTATCTACTATATATAGATATATATATGTATATATAGATATATATATGTATCTATATAGTATCTACTATGACCTACTGAAGTCATGGAAGATAACACAGATGGTACAGGAATAACAGCATAACTAGACCAATGGGAGATGTAAGCCAAATGCTGAATATTGAAAGCAGGAGAAGCGATACTCATGCTACACAGACTAGGAGCTTCCTGCTGTAGTCTCTGCCAAGGCATATAATAAAAATGCAAAGTAGTCTCATGTGCTGACTTTTTTTTAGCTGGGACTAAGAGCTGATTAGATTAACCCTGTCATGAGTGTCACATTCACACACCCTTCTGGAAGTGTTACAAACAACAAACCCACCCTAGTATTCTGGAAATATAAGTTTCAGTAAACAAAGAAAAACAATACTTATTTGTTTTATTGTATTGCACAATTATTCCATTCTTTACAAATTTAGCCTCTCTGGAAGCATCTTTAAATGTTAATGTCTGGGTGACACTTCTGGAATGAATTTGGCCTTGTGTAACTCCATTTACATCTATGACATTACATCAAAGATGATTTTGGCCTTTGTAGTGTCAGATTACATGCTGGTTTCTGGACTTCTCCAGCAACTAACTTCTCTTTCAATCAACAAGGGGTTATGGAAAATAGATCCTGTGAAATTAAATTGATGTCTTTTTTTATGTGACTGCAAGTTTAGTTGATTAAGGTAATAGCGTTGATGTAATACTAAAGCAACAGAGTTCTGTGAGGTGTTAGACTTGTTACTGCACAACATTTTAATAAAAAACTAGAATGATTTAAAATTAACATGGATGAAAAGCTGGCTAAGTGACAGGCATCAAAATGTGATTGTAAATGGGGGATCATCATAGAGGAGAATACTTTCTGGTGGGGTCTCATAGGAGGTTCTTGGCCCTACACTATTTAACATTTTATCAGTGACCTGAAAGAAAACAAAAGCATCACTGATAAAGTTTGCAGATGACACAAAAATTGAGGGAAATAGTAAATAGTGAAGCAGACAGGTCACTGATACAGAGTGACCGGGATTGCTTGGAAAGCTGTGCTCTAGCAGAGAGTAAGTGTTTTAATAAGGCTAAATGTATATGTGGTGGGGGACACCCACATCTTGAATGCCTCCTTCTGCTGTGTATGATACTGTAGTCCTTTTCCCACTCCTGGTGTCCCCTGTGGGTTGTCGACTTTGCTTGGCGGGTCTTCAGTGGCTCGGCTCTTCTGGGGTAGAAAAAGTCCAGCAAAACTATCAGTATTCACCAAGGTCTTGAGCCCCAAATCTGGGCCCTTTAAATTCAGCCCTTTGCTTGGACTTCCATACAAGCTTTGTCCCCTTCTCAGGACTTAGGCTACTTCGCTAGTGGGGGAACCAGGGCCCGCCCATTACTCCAGGTCCCAACCCAGGGACCCTATAAACAGCAGCCACATTTGGATCCCTTCCATCCTCTGCTGCTACTTCCCTGGGCCTCTTCCAACCTAGACCCTTTATCTTCATCCCTTATATAAGGGTTAACATTCTCTGGGCCTTGCTTTCCCAGGGTCAGTAAACACAGCCAGTCAAGATCCTCTGGCCAGAGCAGAACACGCCTCCTCACCTCTCTGGTCCCAGCTGGGACTGACCTGCTAACCCCCTACTGTTCCTTTTATCTGAGCCTGCTGGGCTCTGATTGGCTTCTTCCATGATGTTCATTAATGATGTGGAGGATGGTGTGGATTGCACCCTCAGCAAGTTTGCAGATGACACTAAATTGGGAGGAGAGATAGATACTCTGGAGGGTAGGGATAGGATACAGAGGGCCCTAGACAAATTAGAGGATTGGGCCAAAAGAAATCTGATGAGGTTCAACAAGGACAAGCGCAGAGTCCTGCACTTAGAACGGAAGAATCTCATGCACCGCTACAGACTAGGGACTGAATGGCTAGGCAGCAGTTCTACAGAAAAGGACCTAGGGGTGACAGTGGATGAGAAGCTGGATATGAGGCAACAGTGTGCCCTTGTTGCCAAGAAGACCAATGGCATTTTGGGATGTATAAGTAGGGGCATTGCCAGCAGATCGAGGGACATGATCGTTCCCCTCTATTCAACATTGGTGAGGCCTCATCTGGAGTACTGTGTTCAGTATTGGGCCCCACACTACAAGAAGGATGTGGAAAAATTGGAAAACGTCCAGCAGAGGGCAACAGAAATGATTAGGGGACTGGAACACATGACTTATGAGGAGAGGCTGAGGAAACTGGGATTGTTTAGTCTGCAGAAGAGAAGAATGAGGGGGGATTTGATAGCTGCTTTCAACTACCTGAAAGGGGGTTCCAAAGAGGATGGATCTAGACTGTTCTCAGTGGTAGCAGCTGACAGAACGAGGAGTAATGGTCTCAAGTTGCAGTGGGGGAGGTTTAGGTTGGATATTAGTAAAAACTTTTTCACTAGGAGGGTGATGAAACACTGGAAGGCGTTACCTAGGGAGGTGGTGGAATCTCCTTCCTTAAAAGTTTTTAAGGTCAGGCTTGACAAAGCCCTGGCTGGGATGCTTTGAGCAGGGGGTTGGACTAGATGACCTCCTGAGGTCCCTTCCAACCCTGATATTCTATGAAGCCTTTCTAGGCAGACCCAGTGGCCCCACCTTCACTGCTCCTGGAGCAGGGTGTAGTAGGACCATTGGGCCTCTAGCAGGGGGCCATGAAGTGCCTGGTGCTCCCCGTCATTGTAAAAATAGGAACAAAGAATGTAGGCCACACTTACAGGATGGGGGACTCTCTCTGGGCAAGCAGTGACCCTGAAAAATATTTGGGGGTCATAGTGGATAATCAGCTGAACACAAGCTCCCAGTGTAATGCTGTGGCCAAAAGAGCTAATGCAATCCTGGGATGCATAAACAGAGGAAGTAGGAGCAGAGAGCTTATATCATCTCTGTATTTGGCATTGGTGGGATGGCTGCTGGATACGGTTGCCAGTTATTTGCCCAGAATTTGAGAAAGATGTTAATAAATTGGAGAGGGTTCCGAGAAGGGATGGGGTTGCAGCAAGCAGAGATGGGTTAAGATTTATTGGGGCTGTGAGCACAAATAGCATCTGGGCAGTCCCACACACCAGGGGGCCCATGGGCACCAGAACCACGGAGGCTAGGAGGGCCATGCCTGCCCACTTTTTAACATGGGCATAGTAGCCTCAGGCAGGCACAGAATGGTAGCACTAGCAGGGGCTGCACTTCACAGCAGTTCCCGCACTGCGAAGCGCAGCTCCTGCTAGCAGCACCAGCTTCTTCCCAGTGAGGGGCCTGAGATGGGCATTAGCCCCCTCCCTCACCAGGGGGCCCTTCCCCCTGCTACTCCTCTCCCCCAATGTCCCGCCCCCCTGGATGGTTTGCTTAAGGTCTGCTGTGCTGGCTCCCTGCACAGAGCTGGGACGGCAAACAGAAGGAACACACACACAATGATCACAAGATCCATTAAGGTACAAAGGCAGGTTTATTGTTGATGAAGCATGGTCCTAGCTCCCCAGATCAATGTCTACAGTTACACTAGCACATGTATACCTGAGACAATGGGCACAGCTCACTGAATGGCTGGACTTTCCATTCCCCACTAGGCTGGCCAAAGACACTCCCTCTGAGACTCCATTTTATACATCAGTACAAACAAGTTACTTATTGCCCCTCTGACGTGGTTAGTTACTGCCCCCTGACATGGGTTGTTACCTCCCATTACTTTGTACATGTTGGTTCGATCAAAACATCTCTATCCATCACACTGTCATCCTGACCTTATCTTTAAGAGAGGTCAGCATGTTCCTATTATAATATATATATATAAATTTGCGTGGCGGGTGGGGGGGGGGACGGTGTTTGTACCATAGTTGATTTGGGGAGTGTTCTGGTACCATCCTTCTGGAATCTGTTTGCATGAGTGTCCTGTGCCTAACCTTTCTTAGGAATGTGTATGTTTTTGCAATACCAGCCCTGTTCTTGCCAGGCTCTGTGAGTGTGTACACAGGCAGAGCCTGACTCCTGCTTACAGCCTGTCTCTTGCTGACTTTGCTTTATATTAGCAAAGCTTTGACCACTACTTAAGCTCAGGCCTCAGATACAAGGGCTTATGTCTCAGGATCTCTTCCTACTACACTTACATGGGGAATAAATATTTCATATAGGAGAGAAAGGGATAACCGCTTCCAATGGCTGGAAGTTGAAGCTAGACAAATTCAGACTACTGATAAGGTATAAATTTCAACAGTGAGGGCATTAACCATTGGAACGACTTACAAAAGGTCACAATAGATTCTCCTTCAATGACAATTTTTTGATCAATATTGGATGTTTTTCTAAATAATCTGCTCTAGGAATAATTTTGGGGCAGTTCTCTGGCCTGTTATACAGGAATTCAGATTAGATCACAATGATATCTTCTGGCCTTGGAATCTAGAAATCTATGAAACCTTGAAAGAGCATGTTCCAGAAATTCTTTTGTCAGGGTTCCCTCCCCACTCTGAACTCTGGGGTACAGATGTGGGGACCCGCATGAAAGACCCCCTAAGCTTATATTCCACCATCTTAGGTTAAAAACTTCCCCAAGGCACAAATTCCTTTCCTTGTCCTTGGACGGTATTGCTGCCACCACCAAGTGATTTAAACAAACATTCAGGGTGGGGCCACTTGGAGCCCTATCCCCCCCAAAAAATCCCTTCAAGCCCCTTCACCCCCTTTCCTGAGGAGGCTTGAGAATAATATACCAACCAATAGTTAACAAAGTGAACACAGACCAAATCCCTGGTTTTTAGGACACTGAAAATCAATCAGGTTCTTAAAAGAAGAAATTTTATTAAAAAAAAAAAGTAAAAGAATCACACCTGCAAAATCAGGATGGAAAATAACTTTACAGGGTAAATAAAAAGATTTAAACCACAGAAGATTCCCCTCTGACTCTGCTTCCCAGTTACAAAACAGGAATAAAAACTACCTCTTAGTATAGGGAAAATTCACAAGCTAAAACAAAAGATAATCTAACACATTTCCTTGCGATTACTTAAAATTTCTGTAATTTTAGATGGATCATTTCAGGATCTTTTAGGAGCTGGTTTACCTGCTTGGTCTCTCTCTTTGTCCCAAGAGGGAACCAACAAAGAGAGCACACACAAAACCTCCCCCCCCCCCCCAGATTTGAAAATATCTTCTTTTCCCATTGGTCCTTCTGGTCAGGCGCCAACTAGGTTAATTGAACTGATTAACCACCAGAATTAAGGGGATTCTAGGTTACTGCATACATAAGGGTTGTTACCCTTCCCTTTATATTTATGACAATTTCATACTGACTATTGGTCTCATAATGATACTGTGGCAATATCAAAGACTATTGCTGCATCTGGCAATGACTAGTGCCCTTAGATCTTAAGTAAATGTTTATGCACAATTATCTAGGTACACATACTTCCATATTTTATTAAGGTACTTGTGGGATTTCATTACTCCACATATACTTTACCTATATCCTCAAGCTGTGCATAATTCCTTTCAGTAGGCATCACGACACATGGATACAATGGGCTTCTCACTGCCACTTGCTAATCTATATGAGATACAGTTTCCACTACAGTAGGTGAGACGTTACAAGCCAAAATGACAAGAGGTCTCAAAATGCACTAAAATCTGCGAAGAAGACACTTCTTGTTCAGCCCCTCTCCATGCTTTTGGGCAGGAGTCTCAAACTCAATTTACCTTAGGGCCAGTGCCGGTGCTCAAATCCTCCCAGCAGGCCAATAATGTCACTGAAGATGGTGTTCAGAAAAGAAAATGTTGATATTGTATTTTTTTATTTTGAATTGCCTAGAAATAGTAAAACTGTCATACAACTTTATACAATTCTTTGCCTGACAGAGAGTTTTTTTGTTTGCCAGACACCTGGCAATGCTTCAGTTCTGTCAGTTTGTTGATTGGCCTCAGTGACTGAGCAGTTGAAACCTTCAGGATTGCAGCAAGGTGGGCATCAGATCGTTGTGTCAGGTATTTCAACTTGTTTATATTCATTGTGGGAAAAAGTGATGCTGCCTCCATGGCTGACTCTGCCCGGATAACTAGTGAAGGTATATCTGTCCCTCTCCCCCAGCCAATGGGAGCTGCGGGGGGTGGTGCCTGCAGCAGACATTGCCAGCAGCGTGTCTGCATGCATATCTCCGCCACGGGCTGCAGTGGGGAGGTTCTCGGGCCACAGATGGCCCGTGGGCCGAGACTTTGAGACCCCTGATTTTGGGCATTCCCAGGACCATCTCTGGATTTTACCTTTTGTAATAATTCAGTCAGGGATTTCCAAGGACAGAGAAGCATGGAATGAATTTTCCACAGTAGTTTTCTAATGCCACGAAAGCCTGCAGCCCTGTAGAATTACCAGGTCCTGCAGACAGAGTAGCTGGCTAGCTTCAGGGCTGGATTAACCTTTTGTGGGCCCTGGAACCAAACATATTTGTGGGCCCCCATGTAGTCATCGCGGGCTCCGAGTGTGGGCCTGGTGTGGCAGTACCATTGGTGCCCCAGTATACCCGGTGCTGAATCTCAGAGACATTTTTCATTTTGATCACACAGCTCTGCATGACTATCTGCATTGCCATACCCAGCTCCTTCAGCCCCCAGGTTTTCTCATTAAGCTGTATATCCATGTGGGTTAACCAGTGTCCACAGTGAGCAGTAATTTCACAGTGATCAGGGGGAACTCTCCACAGATTTATCTCCTTCCTCATTCAGACCTTCTATAGCCGTGTCTCCAGTACCACCCTATGTCACCTGTCAATAAAGTTTCACAGCCAGCAGATACCTGATCAATTCTGACAAATCCCTCCGTCAGCGCTCATCCTGCCATTTGCGCAAGCCACTTGCAAACACCATTTCCCCAAAGTGAGGACTTAATCCCTGGGAATCTGAAGTCACCAGCCTTTCTCCCTCTGCTCCCATCTACATGCTAGTCTACTACCTGGTCACCACCACCTCTCACTATGCTTGTTTCCCTGCTACCTTGGACATGCTTCCTAGCCAGTTGAGGCTATTCTCCCCCTGCAAGCCGGATCTGCTTCCTCTTTCCCTGCTCCACTTGACATTCCTTTCCTACTGGTGACCTCTGTTCCTTGAGGTTAACTCCAGTTTCTTTATCCACTCCTAGCTTAATGGCCTTCAGTAGTCACAGAGCCACTTGCAGCTTCTCTGGCTACAGCCATGGGGCCAATTGCCAGAGGTCCAGCCTTAGATAGCTGCTAGCAAGGGAGGGGTGGCAATTCCAAGGCTAAGCATGCTTGAACCTTGCAATGGCAGCACTAGGGGTTCTAAATTCTCAGTGCTGGTCCTAGGCAGCTGCAGACTCTGGAGTTAGGTGCTTCCTTCCTCTAGGCCATTGCTTTAAGTACCTGAGATGCCCATCACCTGCAGCAGAGGCCACTAATTCCCACACACCCCTCATCTAGCACACAGTCATGCAGAAAGTGCAGCCTGAATGATTTTGGAGGCTGGAGTGCCAGGAGGTTCCCATCCCTGAGCAGCAGCTCTGCAACAAGCTCACATGCCCCCCCCCCCCCTCCACTGTGGGACCAGGACCCTGTGAAGACAGTGGAGTTACTCTGTGTATAATCAGTTCTGTCCAAAGCCTGTTGAAGTAAGTGGGAGTCTTTTCATTGTCTTTAATGGGCTGCGTATAGAAGCAAAGGACCCCATTCTAGACTGCAGGAGCAAAGTGCATTCTATGCTGCACTGGTTTACTATTGTAACAGGAAGGTCTCACATTACCTAGTGAATAAGCAACACTTTCTACAGCACCTAAATCTTTCTGGGAGGCCTCCTGCTTTGCTTACCAGGGCTGAAAATATCAGGTAGTATGGTTACAAAAGCAAGGCACTTCTGAATTCAGCAGGAATTTTGGATGTGCACAGAACACAGACAGGACTGGTTCCTGCAGGGTTACAGAACTGCAGTCAAGTGGAATAATTTTCAGCTTGTGTGATTGGAGGATATCTGATCCATATTGTAAGACTGTCCTACATAAATAAGGAAAAGTTGAGGTGCCTTTGTTATTTTCTTCCACTCTTCATTTCCGTGGGGAATTTGCCAATGCAATATCATGCTCTTCTTTTTAAACAAACAAACAAAACTTAAAAAAAAAATGGCAATGGCTCTTGAAAATAGCAATTCCAGTCCTAGTTAGCACTGGGAAGACCCCAGCATTTGTTGCTCAATTTTATCCTACTTTTTCTACAGCAAATTACAGTGGATCAGTATATTTGATTTGGGAGAAATGAAGTAACAGCTGCCCAAATTGAGCTTGAGCACTCCTGAATTTTGAGGGTGTTCAAATCTGGAAGGCATGTGCTAGATTCCCTTTCTGAATATTGGATAAATCTTGAAAGGAAAAGTCAATTTCTGCTTCCATGGCTCAGAAGTGGAAATCCTCCTGCATGCCTGGTACTGTACCTAAAGTTGCCCAGGTCCTCTAGTAGATCCTCCCCTCCCTTACTTTTCATTTTAACTTTTCCTGGTGGGGTCCACATACCACCCCTGCTAGGCTTCAGATAGAGAGGTTCACTTTCCATTCAGTTCCTTCTTTGGGGGCTACCAGGTGAGGTCACACCAGTATCCCTAAGCCAGTCTGGGGAAGTTTTCTAGGGGTGCTATCTGGGCCAATGCCTTCTACTCCTTGGGCATACTTGTTCCCCATTCACAGTGCCACCCCCTTCTAGCAGCCAGCTTCCCATTCACAGCAAGCTGCAGCGCATGGGGTCTCACAGCTTCCCCACTCTTTCCCCCTCCGTTTCCTGTTGATAGCAGCCAAGGGAATGCTGGGAAATGTAGTTCCTTCCCTGATCCAGGGCTGGCTCTCTAGGCAGGAAGCTAGCCAAGGCACTACAGCTCCCAGGGCCTCTTGGGTTCTCAGCTCCCATACTGGATCCCTGCTGCTCCGAGGTTTGCTCTCAGCGCCTCCGCTTCTGCAGAGCTGTGAGAGGGGTGGAAGTGAGTGCTATGGGTCCCCTTCTGAGCTTGGGCCTGGTGCTATGATGCCATTGGTGCCATGGAAAATCTGGTACTGGCTAGCTTTGGTTTTGTTAAACTGGGAGAATTCCATCAGCACCAACTTTGTGTTCTCAGTAACTTGGATTTGCCTGGTAAAATGTACACTTGCTTTTATTCACTGTCAGCTAGAGGTGGGCCCAACCTGGGCCCTTTCATGTGAGCCTCCCAAACCTCAGCATTGTGGGTAAAACAGAACCTGGAGCCAAACCACTCTGGCTTTGGTTTTGTCAAACACAAGTGATGAGGATTTGCAAAGTTGCAGTCTCTTTGGCCCATTTTTGCTCTCAAAGCACATTTCTTCTGTCAGCTTTTTACTGCTTCCAGGTTAGGTATTTGCATTTTATGGCTTCTTCCTGAAGCTAGACTAATTTTTAGATGTGTGCATCTCCTATTAGCTGGTTGATAATGCACTGAAAACTCATTCTAGATCCTGTAAGTGCTGATTCTGCACTTGTAAGGCACGAATTTGTCTTTACATAACTTCAGAATGACTTTTACAGAGATGTGCTATTTTGCCTCAGTACCTCTAAGCAAACCTCACCCTAATCTGAACTCAAAGGTACATTTATTCCTCCACTGGGCCAATTTCTGAGCAGTCTGAGATTTAGCCTCTGCCCCAATAAGCAAGATCTTCCCCTCTTGATATCAGCAATGGTAAAGTTGCTACCGAGTCTGCTACCATTTGTCCACTATTGCTAGTCACTCTGCTCGATGCGTTTCCAGAACCACACAGCTGGATTGCAAGTTACTATTTTCTGCATGTAGTCTTGTATAATGATCCACAAATAAAAGACATTACGGCCATATGTCTATTGCACTCTCAGCCTTGCAATGGACAGAGCATTGGGGCCAGGTGCACATTTGCCTTGTTACAGTCTGTGTTGATAACTCTTTTTGGTCTATGGTGGTCCATGCCAGGGTGCTGGGGGACATGAGGACAGCCAGTGGCCCATTGTCTGGCCCTTTAGCTGCTGTCCATGTTGTAGAGCAGATGGGATACTGCCCACTTGGTGACTTCTGGCTCCCCCATTGTGACTGCAGGTTCTACATGAGGACCCCTTGGCAACAAATGTGCCGGGGCCAGGACCACAAGCACTAAATGGGGGTTTTCACTTTTAATCTGGAAGGAGTTGGAAAGAGTGGCAGAAAGGAGAATGTGGGAGGGAGGGGAGTGGGAGAAGCCTCGATGGGGGAGGACAGAAGGAGGTGAGTAAAGTGGAGCCCCAGCTGAAACTACACTCATTCCAATAACACCCAGACAAGAAGCAGGTGGCACTGCAGTTAATTCTGAGAGACCATATGGGCAGCTTTGGGTGTAAAACATTACGTTATCCACACACACACTCTCAACTCAGGAAATTCAGAGTTAAAGTTTATCATGCAAGAAATCCATGTGTTAAGCTATGGAAATGCACAGAGAAGGCATCCAAACAACCACGACTCTGCCCTGCAGAGACACCAGATGTGATGTTGCACTCCATATGCTTTATGAAAATATGCTTGGAACGTGAATATAATTTAACTGGAAAATGCTTTACGCAAAAGGTCTCTTGTAAGGTATCATTACAAAACTTATAATCTACTGGGTGTTCATCCTATTTGTATGTATGTATCATTCTTGTATCTAAAACTAGAAATATGAAGTTAATTCTGAGGTCCTATTGGAATTATACAAAGTGTGGGCCATTAATGGTGGCTTGGAATCTTGATAGCTCCCATTAACTAGGAAAATTGGTTGTGAATGGCTCTGTTTACTCGCAAACCTTCCTATGTACATGCAGGCGCACCCTGAAAGAATGGAGAATGAGGTCTTACAGTGACATGTGATCATGTCACCTAGTACTGGAATCCATCTTAAACCTGGTGCTTTTCCATTTAGAAGGAGGGGTGGGGATCCAGAGAGACAAAAGATGCCCACGTTGTGCCAAAGCTATAAAAGGGGGTGGAACAGAAAAGATGGGGCTGCTGTTAGCCGACGGCCAAGGATGTTTGGTGAGGTGCCAGCTATGCCCGTTTATACCATCCGTGACTTTAACCGCTAGGACGCACTGTCCCTTCGCGGCGGGCAGCCCGGGCTAGGCTGACGGATGCCCCAAGGTCCTAACCACCCGTGACTTTAACTGCTAGAGCTCAGAGCTCCTTCGCAGCGGGCAGTCAATACTGACTGACAGGTGCCCCAATGGCAGCACTAAGAGCCTCTCCACACCTGTGACTTTAACTGCTAGAGCTCAGAGCTCCTTCGCAGCGGGCAGCCAGGATTGACTGACAGGTGCCCCAAGAGTTTGCCCCGTGGAGGCGGCACAACTCAACGCTAGGCTCTTAGTACTCTCACCTAATGGCCAGGCTTTAGAGCCAAAACGGCTGAGGTTCTTTAATTGTGATGGCTGCTTTACAGTAAACCAGAGAAAACAAGTCAGGCTTATGCATAAATGGTTACCAAAATTTATTAAGCTAGATTCTAATCATGTGGTTACAAAATTGCTAGTGCCTACTTATTTAAATGTAGAGATGTTACACACACACAAACAAGTTACAAAACTGAAGCCACAATCCCAAAGAAAGAAAACAAAGTATAGAGCTCTATTTCAAAATATGTGTACACTAAAGATAGGAGATCAGGTGTGGGTGCTTCTTACCCTCCTTGCATCTCTCGATTCCAGCGGTGCCAAGCCAGGATCGGTCACTCAATTCCGCGGAAAGACGAATAAGGGACAAGGCGTAGGGACCCTCTTAGCTGCAGAAGCCTTGGGAGGCTGTCACTTATCTGACCAGCAGATAGATAGTGAAAAGCACTCAAAAATCATGGTGCTGTAGGTCCCCTACTTATACCTCTGTACTCCTTTATTCTCTTTCTCCTTTCTTATGCCAAATTGAGGCTGGTCTGTCGGGGTGACGCCAGCTTTTGCAAGAGTAGTTTACACTTGCAAGGGAGAGAAACAATAAGTTTCGACTACTGGACATTTCTTTTATCAGGGTAAATATTTTCCCACCTAGGATGTTGGTGTGTGTGCATCACGCTACTTAGTAGGGGCTAAGAGCCAGGTCTGTCACAGGGCCTCTGCCTGCTGTGAGCTTAATCGTCGTATCTGTTCCCAGAGGCACATTGTAGCAGCACACCTGTGCTTCAAAGGCTGTGCTGGAATATATGTTAAGTGCCCTGTTCCTGCTTCCTCCTGTGTTTCCAGCAATGCTGGTCTGAGGGGGGGGGGGGGGGGGGGGGCTGGCTGTCTGGCTACAGCTGCCATTATGAGAAATCCCTTAGTTAGCACCTGAGCTGGAACTAACAAGAACTGTACCAGGGGAAAGGATTGGGCCCAGACTAAGAAGGAGTCTAGGCTGTGAAAGCAGCTTATTGGGACATCTCTGAGCGTAAGATTTACCTGTATTCAGTTTCTTAAATGTATTAGGCTTAGACTTGCGTGTTTTGTTTTATGTTGCTTGGTAACTTACTTTGCTCTGTGTTATTCAAGTTTTTACTTGAAACCACTTAAATACTACCTTTTATACTTAATAAAATCACTTTTGCTTATTAACAAACCCAGATTAAGTGATTAATACCTGGGGGAGAAAGCAGCTGTGCATATCTCTCTATCAGCATTATAGAGGGCGGACAATTTATGAGTTTACCCTATATAGGCTTTACACAGAGTAAAATGGATTTATTTGGGGTTTGGATCCCATTGGGAGCTGGGTGTCTGGGTGCTGGAGACAGGAGCACTTCTTAAGCTGTTTTCAAGTCTGCAGCTTTGGGGGCATGGTTCAGACCCTGGGTATGGGTTGCAGCAGGCTTGCATCCGAGAGTGCTGAAGGAACTGGCGGCTGTGATTGCAGAGCCATTGGCCATTATCTTTGAAAACTCGTGGCGAACCGGGGAAGTCCCGGATGACTGGAAAAAGGCTAATGTAGTGCCAATCTTTAAAAAAGGGAAGAAGGAGGATCCTGGGAACTACAGGCCAGTCAGCCTCACTTCAGTCCCTGGAAAAATCATGGAGCAGGTCCTCAAAGAATCAATCCTGAAGCACTTGCATGAGAGGAAAGTGATCAGGAACAGCCAGCATGGATTCACCAAGGGAAGGTCATGCCTGACTAATCTAATCGCCTTCTATGATGAGATTACTGGTTCTGTGGATGAAGGGAAAGCAGTGGATGTATTGTTTCTTGACTTTAGCAAAGCTTTTGACACGGTCTCCCACAGTATTCTTGTCAGCAAGTTAAGGAAGTATGGGCTGGATGAATGCACTACAAGGTGGGTAGAAAGCTGGCTAGATTGTCGGGCTCAACGGGTAGTGATCAATGGCTCCATGTCTAGTTGGCAGCCGGTATCAAGTGGTGTGCCCCAAGGGTCGGTCCTGGGGCCGGTTTTGTTCAATATCTTCATAAATGATCTGGAGGATGGTGTGGATTGCACTCTCAGCAAATTTGCGGATGATACTAAACTGGGAGGAGTGGTAGATACGCTGGAGGGGAGGGAT
The DNA here is from genome assembly GCF_965140235.1 of Caretta caretta. NCBI lineage: Eukaryota > Metazoa > Chordata > Testudines > Cheloniidae > Caretta > Caretta caretta. The sequence continues at coordinate 41,136,545 of NC_134213.1, forward strand.
AGGATACAGAAGGACCTAGACAAATTGGAGGATTGGGCCAAAAGAAATCTGATGAGGTTCAATAAGGATAAGTGCAGGGTCCTGCACTTAGGACGGAAGAACCCAATGCACAGCTACAGACTAGGGACCGAATGGCTAGGCAGCAGTTCTGCGGAAAAGGACCTAGGGGTGACAGTGGACGAGAAGCTGGATATGAGTCAGCAGTGTGCCCTTGTTGCCAAGAAGGCCAATGGCATTTTGGGATGTATAAGTAGGGGCATAGCGAGCAGATCGAGGGACGTGATCGTTCCCCTCTATTCGACATTGGTGAGGCCTCATCTGGAGTACTGTGTCCAGTTTTGGGCCCCACACTACAAGAAGGATGTGGATAAATTGGAGAGAGTCCAGCGAAGGGCAACAAAAATGATTAGGGGTCTGGAACATATGAGTTATGAGGAGAGGCTGAGGGAGCTGGGATTGTTTAGCCTGCAGAAGAGAAGAATGAGGGGGGATTTGATAGCTGTTTTCAACTACCTGAAAGGGGGTTCCAAAGAGGATGGCTCTAGACTGTTCTCAATGGTATCAGATGACAGAACGAGGAGTAATGGTCTCAAGTTACAGTGGGGGAGGTTTAGATTGGATATTAGGAAAAACTTTTTCACTATGAGGGTGGTGAAACACTGGAATGCGTTACCTAGGGAGGTGGTAGAATCTCCTTCCTTAGAGGTTTTTAAGGTCAGGCTTGACAAAGCCCTGGCTGGGATGATTTAACTGGGAATTGGTCCTGCTTTGAGCAGGGGGTTGGACTAGATGACCTTCTGGGGTCCCTTCCAACCCTTATATTCTATGATTCTATGATTCTATGATTCTATGCATGTCTGGCTCAACAAGGCAGGGTTCTGAAGGCCCAAACTGGCAGAAGAAACAGGCTCAGAGGTAGTCTCAACACATCAGGTGCGAGTCCCAAGGGGGTCTCCATGACTGAACCCGTCACAGGCGGGTTAAGAAAGTCACATATTAGGCTCATGCTCAGAGTAATGACACTGGGTTATTGACGACAATGGGCATGCCAGTGTCCCCCATTAGAGAGGTCCAGTTCATTAAGGCTGAGGTGAAATTTACCGTAATCAAGGATTCATCTTCAGCGCTGTGTATGAAGAATACTGCATGTCCTCCTCTCCTTCACAGCACTTATTCTCCGGGCACTACATGAATTTTCAGAACATTGCCAAATAAATTAATGTGAATGAAAATGAGTTTTGAATAGCTCCTTTAAGAAGTCAAACACCCTGTTTCAGGGCAGTTTTGGTCACACATGATCTCAGCTCCAGCATCGTCTATTTACTCAAGAGTTGTCAGAGAGGCGCTCCTGAGGAGTTCTGGCACAATGGGGAGATTGCCCTAAAGTGACACCAAGAAGGGAAAAATCTATAGAAAATGAATATCTTTAAAAATCAGTTTAATCAACTTTGGGGCCACAGTTACTAAAATGCTTGACTCCTTCTTCTTAGTGTATGTACAATGTGCCTCTGGTGGCACATGACCAAGATTTATCAGCAAATTTAGTCAGATGGTTGGATCATTGCTTCCCTGGCCTGGGCACTGATAGCAATCAGCGGGGTGGGCATGGATTGGCATTCCTATCGCACATCCGAACTTTGTGATTATTACCTGGTGAGATGGGTTCGGTCACAGAGACCCTCTTGGGACTGTCACCTGATGTGCTGGAATTACTTCTAAGCCTGTTTTCCCTACCAGCTTGGGACTTCAGAACCCTGCCTCATTGAGCCAGACACGCCAGTTTGCTGCAACACAGACCCAGGTCTGATCATAGAATATCAGGGTTGGAAGGGACCTCAGGAGGTCATCTAGTCCAACCCCCTGCTCAAAGCAGGACCAATCCCCAACTAAATCATCCCAGCCAGGGCTTTGTCAAGCCTGACCTTAAGAATCTCCTTCCTTAGAGATTTCACCACCACCCTAGGTAACCTATTCCAGTGCTTCACCACCCTCCTAGTGAAAAAGTTTTTCCTAATATCCAACCTAAATCTCCCCCACTGCAACTTGAGACCATTCCTCCTTGTTCTGTCATCTGCTACCACTGAGAACAGTCTAGATCCATCCTCTTTGGAACCCGCTTTCAGGTAGTTGAAAGCAGCTATCAAATCCCCCCTCACCCCTCTCTTCTGCAGACTAAATAATCCCAGTTCCCTCAGCCTCTCCTCATAAGTCATGTGTTCCAGCCCCCTGATCATTTTCGTTGCCCTCCGCTGGACTCTTTCCAATTTTTCCAGATCCTTCTTGTAGTGTGGGGCCCAAAACTGGACACAGTACTCCAGATGAGGCCTCAGCAATGCTGAACAGAGGGGGAATGATCACGTCCCTCAATCTGCTGGCAATGCTCTTACTTATACAGCCCAAAATGCTGTTAGCCTTCTTGGCAACAAGGGCCCACTGTTGACTCATATCCAGCTTCTCGTCCACTGTAACCCCTAGGTCCTTTTCTCCAAAACTGTTGCCTAGCCCCTCAGTGATCGACACCCCCAAAGCTGCAGGCTTTAACTGAAAACCACTCAGCAGGTTACCTACCTCCAGCACCCAGATCCCCAGATCCCAATGGGATCCAAACCCCAGATCAGTCTGTTTTACTCTGTATAAAGCTTATACAGGGTAAACTCAAATTGTCCGCCTTCTATAACACTGATAGAGAGATATACACAGCTGCTTTCTCCCCCAGGTATTAGTCATTTACTCTGGGTTTGTTAATAAGCAAAAGTGATTTGATTAAGAACAAAAAGTAGTATTTAAGTGGTTCCAAGTAATAACAGACAGAACAAAGTAAGTTACCAAGCAACATAAAACAAAAAACACACAAGTCTAAGCCTAATACATTTAAGAAACTGAATACAGGTAAATCTCACCCTCAGAGATGTCCCAATAAACTTCTTTCACAGACCAGACTCCTTCCTAGTCTGGGCCCAATCCTTTTCAGACCAATGTTGTAGTTTATGGCCTGGGTCTAGCAATCACTCACACCCCCGTAGTTACAATCCTTTGTTCCAGTTTCTTTCAGGCATCTCTTTGTGGTAGAAAGACCATCTCTTGAGCCAGCTGAAGACAAAATGGAGAGGCTTCCAGGGCCTTTTATATTCTCTATCTTGTGGGCAGAAACCTCTTTGTTCTTCTGTGCAAAAATCACAGCAACAAGATGGAGATTGTAGCCACCTGGGCAAGTCACATGTCCATGAATGATTCCACTTTTTGCGGGCCAACACCATGTTTACATGTTAGATTGAACGTTCCCAGGAAAGATCGGATGTGGACTGTCATCTCCCAAAGTCCATTGTCAGTTAAGTATTTTTTGTTTGGGCACTTATTCAGAATAGTTCTTTCTCAAGAAGCTGGCCAAATTCACTGATGCTACTTAGAATCAAACAAACACATTGAGATACAAATACATAGCCAATATTCATAACTTCAAATACAAAAAGGATACGCACATACAGACAGCATATCCATAACCAACAAATTACAACCTTTCCATAGACACCTTACTTGACCTCCTTTGTACAAGTTTTGGTGCAACTATAGAACCTTGGTTGCAACAATGATCTATAAGGTCACAGTTCATGTCAATAACATCACACCGCCACCATCCCACACGCACATGTAACCCAAACACAGCCTCATCTATCCATACACTGGGGCATGCATCCATAACCCATCTCACCCCTGTACACTTGTCTCTTCCCCAAGTCCAGGCATACACTCCTCTGATCCAGCCTCAAAACATACACACCCCACACACTGACTACACCCACATTCCACACAGGCCTTAGTCCCTGCTCCTCACAACACACTCTCTTCTTTCAAAGGGTTTTAGTTTCTTAGAGTTGGAGGAACAGCTACATGCCTTGTAAATCTTATTCAAGGGCTGCCTGAATAAAAGCCACTGCAGTGGGAAGCTGAGTTACACATCCCTGAAGTCCCCTTTCAGGCTGTTTTGGGAAACGTGCTAGGTTGAGGTAATCAATTATGTTTTGTCAAGATCCAGATTTCTTGGTCAAGGCCTAGCCAAGGTCCAGACCCCAGAGAAAATAATTTTGAAAAACTAATGATAATAAATACATAAAAAGATTTGGGGGTCTGTTCAAGAGCATCTGGCAGTCTGGATTTGGCTGACTGTCCACATATTGACTACCCCTGTTAGGGCCTCTCACAGCTAAGGAGCTGCAGGGGCCCATGCCCACAGAACTGGGTGCTGCACATTAGCACTCAAAAGGAAAGAACAGTTGTTTATGCTGGTTTTTGCTGAAACCAGTTCCTCCTTGGAGGCAGCGAGGTCGTGGCATCAGCAGTCTGACCAGCCAGGGTTGGAAGGAGCCCCCTTCTCATTCCACTTCTTAGCTGGAGCACTTTCAACCTTAATGGTCTGAGTGGAGCCCCTTCCTTATTCCAGGTCTTGGAGGAGGTGATTTTACTTATGATGATTAATCAAGGGGGCTGGGAGGAGAATTTAAGAAAGAAACCACATGAGGCATCTCTCTGGGATCCATTTGGCACTGAACACAGAGGAGGGGAAAAGATCAGTATAGAAAGGAGGGGCTTGAGTTTAGAAAGATGGGGTGGGAACCAGCTTGCGGTAAATTGCTCCACTTCAGTTTCACGTGGCATATACCAAGCAGGTTTGATATGATGGTAGGTAGAAAAAGGGGAAGAGGGGAGCTTTGATGACTTGACATGTCCTTCCAGCAAACAAAAACAGACTATGGAGTTGTTCCACCAAAACAGAAGAAGAATATGAACATGTTAGTGTGTCTCCACATAAATGTGAGACCCTGTGTCTAGGACAGGCCTAACTGGAAATGCCAAGGTCAGGACAGGGTGCAAAAGGGAGAACACATATTCCCAAAACTGGTGGGTAACACTGAAGTTAATCTCACCAACCAATCACAAACTGTGCTGCTTATCCCCAAGCTGGTTATCAAAAAGCAAAAAAAGAAATCAGTCCCCTTATTGCATTCCAGTTCTCTGGCTCCCAATTAGCATGTAGGTCCAATACAGTGAGAAGTAACTTTAAAACTCTGCTCACATATACAAAATGTTCTTCTGACCCCAAAGGGTCAGCCACATTATCAGGTCAATATGATTTTGTATCTTACCCAAAATACCATGCTGCCAGCCAGTCCTGTCATATCTAAAACTAAAGGTTTATAATAAAGAAAAGAGAAAGAACAAGAAGAGAGTTGTTAAATGGTAAAGCAATCACTTCAAAGTCTATATATCGGGTTCTTTGCAGTAGTGGTGAGTTTGCTGGCTTGAAAGTCCCTTTGGAATACATCCACACCTTTGTTCAGAGCTCCAGTTTGTAGCAAAGTTCCTCCAGAGGTAAGAAGCAGGATTGAAGAAAAGATGGAAATGATGCAGCTGCCCTTTACAGTCCTTTTTCCATGTGTCTGGTAAACTGGAGTAATAGTAATAGGATGAAATTTAAATAGTGAGAAGTGCAAGGTCATGCATTTAGGGATTAACAACAAGAATTTTAGTTATAAGCTAGGGATGCATCAATTAGAAGTAACAGAGGAGGAGAAGGACCTTGGAGTATTGGTTGATCATAGGATGACTATGAGCCGCCAATGTGATATGGCTGTGAAAAAAGCTAATGCGGTCTTGGGATGCATCAGGAGAGGTATTTCCAGTAGGGATAAGGAGGTTTTAGTACCGTTATACAAGGCACTGGTGAGACCTCACCTGGAATACTGTGTGCAGTTCTGGTCTCCCATATTTAAGAAGGATGAATTCAAACCGGAACAGGTACAGAGAAGGGCTACTAGGATGATCCGAGGAATGGAAAACTTGTCTCATGAAAGGAGACTCAAGGAGCTTGGCTTGTTTATCCTACCTAAAAGAAGGTTGAAGGGAGATATGATTGCTCTCTATAAAAATATATCAGAGGGATAAATACCAGAGAGGGAGAGGAATTATTTAAGCTCAGTACCAATGTGGACACAAGAACAAATGGATATAAACTGGCCACCAGGAAGTTTAGACTTGAAATTAGACGAAGGTTTCTAACCATCAGAGGAATGAAGTTTTGGAATAGCCTTCCAAGGGAAGCAGTGCGGGCAAAAGGTCTATCTGGCTTTAAGATTAAACTCGATAAGTTTATGGAGGATAAGGTATGATGGGATAACATGTTTTTGGTAATTAAACATTCATGGTAAATAGGCCCAATGGCCTGTGATGGGATATTAGATGGGATGGGATGTGAGTTACCCAGGAAAGAATTTTCTGTAGTATCTGGCTGGTGAATCTTGCCCATATGCTCAGGATTTAGCTGATCGCCATATTTGGGATCGGGAAGGAATTTTCCTCCACGGCAGATTGGAAGAGGCCCTGGAGGTTTTTCACCTTCCTCTGTAGCATGGGACACGGGTCACTTGCTGGAGGATTCTCTGCTCCTTGAAGTCTTTAAACTACGATTTGAGGACTTCAATAGCTCAGACATAGGTGAGAGGTTTTTCGCAGGAGTGGTGGGTGAAATTCTGTGGCCTGCGTTGTGCAGGAGGTCAGACTAGATGATCATAATGGTCCCTTCTGACCTAAATATCTATGAATCTATGAATTCCTTTGTTTCAAACACAAGCTTCTCAGCACATGGCATTGAAAGGCCTTAGAGTTCTCTTCATAGGCATGCCTCAATGCCTTGCTGAGTCATAGGATGTAGTCCTTGGCTCCTTTCAATGGGTTCATTGTACAGCTGATGTCCCTTGATGGGACATCAAGCAGGTCTAGTGCTGATGACATTCTGTCTGGGGGGTGTCACCCAGAAACACAGCACAGGTTTGGAAATACAGATATACCACATATATCTTTAACTCACAATATAAAGGTGATACAAACATAAAACCAAGATGATCATACTTTTCAAATCATAACATTTTCACTGACACCTTACATGGCCTATCTGGTCAGATTCCTTGAAATTTTATAATAATGGTATCAATGATAAGATAAAGTGTTCAACATATTCCATACAACATCTCAGAATGCAAGGAGCCTGGGAATGAATCAAGCTTTAGACATACTATTAAGTCTTGAAAATTACAATCCAATGGCAAGGCTGTGCAGTGAGTTGGCTATGGTTGATTTATCCAGCCAGCACCTGAGAGGTAAGTGATGTAGGAGAAAAACCTTGAATGAGCACACAGCAAAATGCTTTGACCTCATAACAGCCCTTTCTCAGAGATGAGCCATAAAAATGATGTGAGGTCTGAAAACCTGCCTTGCGGCGAGAGGCAATAGGAACTGCTACTATTTAGTGTATCGAAGAGGAAGTAAAGAGGTGACTTGTTCACAGTCTCTATGTACCGACACAGAGAGAAGTTTTCTGATAGTAGAGGGCTCTTCAAGTGTAGCAGGCAAAGGTAGAGTGAGATCCAATGGCTGGGGGCTGAAGCTACAAAGACTCAGGCTTGCAATAAGGCACATTTATAAGTGAGAGGAATTGGAAGAGCTGGTCAAAAATTGTTCCCTGATTTTTTCGGATGAAAATTCCTTTTTAAAGAAATGGAAGTATTATTGAGAACATTTCTGTTTCCAGCTATTTTTGTAGCTTTCATCACACACACACATCCCGCAACTGATTTAATTTATGTTTTTCAAAAACAAAAAATAAAAGGGAGTTGTTGGGTTTCTGAAATAAACCAAAAAAAATATAGAACATTTTCATTTTCTTGAGAATTTTTTATAGAAAATAAAATCCACTTCCCAACTCTCTGTAGTAATTAACCACTGGCCTAATTTACATGGTGATGTGGGAGATTCACCATCCTTTGTAGTCTTTAAATGAAGACCGGATGTCTCTCTCTAAAATATCTGCTCTTGTTCAGTTGGAAGTCCTTGGGCTGGATGCAGGAATCCCTGGGTGAGGTTATTGGGCCTGTTCTGCAGGTCCTCGACTGGATGGTCCTGATGGTTCCCTCTGGCCTTAATGTAAGGGGACTGTTGGCCCCTTACTAAAACTTAGTGGGTTTTTGTTTGTTTGTTTTTTTTTTGGTTGCTAACTCCCAGTACCAAAAGGGGAAGGGCTGATGGTAGATCAGGACCCTGAGACTGACAGTCCCTGGGGCAATGGAGAAAGGCTCCAGGTCTGCCTGACTGACAGGGCGGGCAGGCTAATGAGGGAGTCAGTAGAGCAGGGGGATCCCATCCTCTGTGTGAGCTGGTACTGCCTGGAACTTAGTGGGGTTGAGTTATGGAGAGAGCAGGAGCCCAGGCAGAGCTGCGGAGTAGAACCATGCCAGCGAGAACCAGAGAAGCAGCCCAGGGAGCAGATCCATGCTGGGAGCAGAGCTGCAGCAGCAAGAGCCAGAGGAGCCAGGGAAGCAGCCCAGGGAGCTGGAGGCAGAAAAGCATCAGCACTAAGGCCAGGGCCGGCTCCAGGTACCAGCAAAGGAAGCAGGTGCCTGGGGCAGCCAATAGAAAGGGGCAGCACTCCATCCGTCATCAGGGCAGCACGTCCAGGTCTTCGGCAGCGGACCCTGAAGTCCCTCTCTTCCTCTTCGGTGGCAGCTCAACCGGGCTTGGTTTGTTTTTTGTTTTTCCCCTTCACCGCTTGGGGTGGTAAAAAAGCTGGAGCTGGCCCTGACTAAGGCAGGAGCTGGAGCAGTCCAGAGCCAGGTGTGGTGAGCAGATGTGGAGAGTGAGGGGGACCCTGGGCAGTGGCCCCAGCAAAGGGAGATTCCCCCAGTCAAGAGGCCCTGCAGGCCAGACTTGGAGGGGGATCGTAACCCCAATGGGGCGGGGGTGATGCTGGAAAGAAGGGTCCTGCCACTTCGAGCCTGAGGACATGTGGTCAACACCAGGGCAAGCGTCCAACCCGCAGCATCCCTGCAGCATCCCTGCAGCACAGCCAGGACCTGGGAGCGAGGCCTGGGATGTGTGAGGAGCAGACTGTGAACTGCCCTGACATTCCAGAGATGTGCCACAGAGCGGGGTGACGTGTTTTCCTTTAATCTTTCCCATTTTTTCCTTATTTTTTAAATTGATTGCTGTTTAATAATGTGTATTTGCTTGAACTATGTGTACTGATCAGTGGGTCAGGGAAGCATCCAGAGCGGAAAGGATACCCCAGCGTAGGGTCACCCTAACCCCTGTCCTAAATGACCATGGCAAGGTTGGGGGTTGAGCCCCCCAGGAATCCGGGGCCCAGCCTTGTTGGGGTTTACAAGGACTCTCCACACAAGAGAGTGGAAGGGGAGCCCTCAAGGTCAGGCAGGCCTCTGGGTACAGGGAGTGGGAGTGAGGACTCTGATCCTTTCTCTAGATAATTCCACTGGGGTAGTATATTAGCCAGGCAAGTTCCCCACAAATAGTGAGACCAATCCCCCGCTTACATTAACATCCATGGAATCCAGGACATTGCATGGTATAGTGTCTAGGACAGGGGTGGGCAAACTTTTTGGTTCAAGGGCCACGGGGTTGGGGTGCAGGAGGGAGTGCAGGGTGTGGGACGGGGTGTGTTGTGCAGGAAGGGGCTCAGGGCAGGGCGTTGGGGTGCAGGAGGGGTTCAGGGTGCAGGCTCTGGCCTGGCACCACTTACCTGGAGCGGCTCCAGGGTGGCAGTGGCACACAGCGGGGCTCAGGCAGGCTGCCTGCTTGTCCCAGCCCTGAAGTGGCTGGCACTATGTCCCTGCAACCCCTGGGGCAGGCAGAGGACTCAGTACACTGTCCTCGCCTGCGGGTACCTCCTCCAAAGCTCCCATTGGCCGCAGTTCCCCATTCCAGGGGCCACAGGGACATGGTGGCGGCTGCTTCTGGGAGCATAGTTTGCCCACCGCAGTCTAGGAAGTGGGTAGTATCCCTTTAAACTCTGGGTGAGCCCTCCAGTGGCACTCACTATGAACTATGCATTAGAAGACCCCAGAACCCAGCCAGAGCAGTAATATGTACTATATGTAGCTAGGCCTGGTGTGCTGTGTCTGCCAGGTTCAGTACCAGGGTTATTTAGACCCCTCATGTCCACATCCTTCCTTCACATAGACAGGCTGGCTCCTAGAAGCTGATTTGTAAAGATACTCATGTGTGTGACAGACCACCAGTGGGAGGAATCTCCAGAGCAGCCTCAGTCAAGAGGGGGAAAGTCTTTGGAAGAGGAGAGGGGCGTGAGCTGTACACAGCTGAGAGTGCGTCAGACATTCAGTGGGTAAGATGACGTGAATGAAAATGAAGCCTGTTGAGTGTCTTTGGGTTAAGTTTAGAGGCGAGAGCAATTAGGGTGATGTCGTGGTAGGCATTTGCAATAGACCACCAGACCAGGTAGGTGAGGCTTTCTTCGGACAACTAACAGAAGTTTCCAGATCACAGGTCCCGTTTCTCATGGGGGACTTCAATCACCCTGACATCTACTGGGAAAACAATACAGCAGTACATAGACAATCCAGGAAGTTTCTGGAGAGTGTTAGGGACAACTTCCTGGTGCAAGTGCTCCTCTTGACCTGCTGCTCACAAACAGGGAAGAATTGATAGGGGAAGTAGAAGTGGGTGGTAACCTGGGCAGCATTGACCATTAGATGGTCGATTTCAGGATCCTGACAAAAGGAAGAAAGGAGAGCAGCAGAATATGGACCCTAGACTTCAGAAAAGCGGACTTTGACTTCCTCGGGGAACTAATGGGCAGGATCCCCTGGGAGGCTAATATGAGGGGGAAAGGAGTCCAGGAGATTTGGCTGTATTTTAAAGAAGCCTTATTGAGGGCACAGGAACAAACCATCCTGATGTGCAGAAAGAATGGCAAATATGGCAGGCGACCAGCTTGGCTTAACAGAGAAATCTTCAGTGAGCTTAAACACAAAAAGGACTCTTAAAGAAGTGGAAACTTGGACAGATGACTCAGGAGGAGTATAAAAATATTGCTCGAGCATGCAGGGGTGCAATCGGGAAGGCCAAAGCACAATTGGAGTTGCAGCTAGTAAGCGATGTGAAGGATAACAAGAAGGGTTTCTACAGGTATGTTAGCAACAAGAAGGTGGTCAGGGAAATTGTGGGACCCTTACTGAATGGGGGAGGCAACCTAGTGACAGATGATGTGGAAAAAGCTAAAGTACTCAATGATTTTTTTGCCTCAGTCTTCACAGACAAGGTCAGCTCCCAGACCGCTGCACTGGGCAGCACAGTATGGGGAGGAGGCGAGCAGCCCTCAGTGGTGATAGAACAGGTTAAGGACTATTTAGAAAAGCTGGACATGCACAAATCCATGGGTCTGGATCTAATGCATCTGAGGGTGCTAAAGGAGTTGGCTGATGTGATTGTAGATCCATTGGCCATTATCTTTGAAAACTCATGTTGATCGGGGGAGGTCCCGGACGATTGGAAAAGGGCAAATATAGTGCCCATCTTTAAAAAAAAAAAGGGAAGGAGAATCTGGGAAACTATAGACCTATCAGCCTTACCTCAGTCCCTGGAAAAATCAAGGAATCCATTTTGAAGCACTTGAAGGAGAGGAAGGTGATCAGGAACAGTCAGTATGGATTCACCAAGGGCAAGTCATGCCTGACCAACCTGATTGCCTTCTATGAGGAGATATCTGGCTCTGTGGATATGGGGAAAGTGGTGAATGTGATATATCTTGACTTTAGCAAAGCTTTTGATACAGTCTCCCACAGTATTCTTCCCAGCAAGTTAAAAACATATGGATTGGCTGAATGGACTATAAGGTGGATAGAAAGCTGGCTAGATTGTTGGCCTCAGTGGGTAGTGATCAACAGCTCGATGGCTAGTTGGCAGTCGGTATCAAGCGGAGTGCCCTATGGGTTGGTCCTGGGACCGGTTTTGTTCAATGTCTGCATTAATGATCTTGAAGATGGGATGAATTGCACCAAGTTTTCAGAAGACACTAAGCTTGGGGGAGAAGTAGATATGCTGGAGGGTAGGGATAGGGTCCAGAGTGACCAAGACAAATTGGAGGATTGGGCCAAAAGAAATCTGATGAGGTTCAACAAGGACAAGTGCAGAGTACTGCATTTAGGATGAAAGAATCCCATGCACTGCTATAGGCTGGGGACCGACTGGCTAAGTAGCAGTTCTGCAGAAAGGGACCTGGGGATTAGAGTGGATGAGAAGCTGGATATGAGTCAACAGCGTGCCCTTGCTACCAAGAAGGCTAACAGTATATTGGGCTGCATTAGTAGAAGCATTGCTAGCAGATTGAGGTAAGTGATTATTCCCTTCTATTGCGTCCAGTTTTGGTCCCCTCACTACAGAAGGTATGCAGACAAATTGGAGACAGTCCAGTGGAGGGCAATGGAAATGATTAGGGGGCTGGGGCACATGACTTACGCGGAGAGGCTGAGGGAACTGGGCTTATTTAGTCTGCAGAAGAGAAGAGTGAGAGGGAATTTGATAGCAGCCTTCAACTACCTGAAGGAGGGTTCCAAAGAGGATAAAGCTCGGCTGTTCTCAGTGGTGGCAGATGACAGAACAAGGAGCAACCTTAGAGGTTTTAAGGCCTGGCTTGACAAAGGCCTGGCTGGGATGATTTATTTGGTGTTGGTCCTGCTTTGAGCAGGGGGTTGAACTTGATGACCTCCTGAGGTCTCTTCCAACCCTAATCTTCTATGATTCTATGAAAAACAGTGGCAGAGTGAGCAGGGGCATGTGGCAGGCATGGGAGGGAATGAGAAGGACAGTCCCTGGCTGCTCACTAGGCTGGGGATCCAGTGTCCAGTACTGGGGTACTATCCAGCCGTACAAGCTGCTCAGAGTCTTCAGAGTTACATAGGAGGCTACATTCCCACCCCCTTTTTTGGGGGATGCAGATTCCTGGCAAATTAACATCAGGAGCCTCCCCGTATTGCTCCCCTCAGAATACCTTTGGCATGGGGTTGTGTGAGCAGCTGGGCCCGTGAAAGGGGCATTCTAGCTGAGGGGGGTTGCGAGTGCTAACAGGCGTCAGCCCCAGGACTCCCCCTCTGCACCTCAACCCCTTTTGCTTACTCCAGTTTGGATCGGAGGGGAGGGGAGTCGATCATGTGACCACAGTGAGTTCAGAGCATTGACAGCACTACCCATATTACATGACATCCCAGCACTGCCACCTTCTGCCACACCTGACATTGCCGCCTGAAGGACATCTCCTCTCCATGGAATCAGAGTAGCAGCCGTGTTAGTCTGTATTCGCAAAAAGAAAAGGAGTACTTGTGGCATCTTAGAAACTAACCAATGTATTTGAGCATAAGCTTTCGTGAGCTACAGCTCACTTCATCGGCTGCATGCAGTGGAAAGTGTAGAAGATCTTTTATACACACAAAGCATGAAAAAATACCTCCCCCCACCCCACTCTCCTGCTGGCAATAGCTTATGTGTATGATAATCAAGTTGGGCCATTTCCAGCACAAATCCAGGGTTTAATAAGAAAGTCTGAGGGGGCGGGTAGAAAAAAACAAGGGGAAATAGGTTACCTAGCATAATGACTTAGCCACTCCCAGTCTCTATTCAAGGCTAAGTTAATTGTATCCAATTTGCAGATGAATTCCAATTCAACAGTTTCTCGCTGGAGTCTGGATTTGAAGTTTTTTTCAACAAAAACACTTGTTGCACTGGTGGAATCTGCCCTGTGACCCGGCCACTTCCTGAGGTACCCAGCCACCCTTCTGATGCTGTCAGCGCTGGAGTGGCTGCACTCCGTGGCAACACAAAAAGCCTGTCTAGATTATCTCTGCTATTCAAACACCCACTTGGCTCCCCAGGTAGCTGTGATGGTATCTGATTAAAATATGACCTTATAGATCATTATTGCAACCACTGTTATATATTTGCAGCAAATCTAGTACAAAGGATGTTGAGTGAGGTGTCTATGAAAAGGTTATGATTTGCTGGTTATGATAATGCTATCTGTATAGCATGTATCATTTTTGTATGTGAAGTATTGGCTCTATACTTGGATTTCAAATGTTTGCTCCTGGGGGGAACACCCACAAAGTAATTAGCCAGCACGTCTTGGAGGCACTATTCAAATTGAGTGGCCCATTGAAAGAACATTTAACTAACAATGGACCATGGGAGACACCCATCTACACTTAATGAAATTTCCTGCTGTGACTAGGTGAAACGCATGGACATGTGACTTGCCCGTGTGACTCCAAACTCCATCTTGTTGCTGTGATTTTCCACAGTAAGAACAATGGGGTGCCCTCCACATGGCAAAAGCTATAAAGACCCTGGAAACACCTCCATTTGGTCTTCAATCCTGCTTCTTACCTCTGGAGGAACCTTGCTACAAACTGAAGCTCTGACCAAAGGACTGAATTACCTATCCAAGCTGTGGATATACTCCATAGATTTGACTCAAGCCAGCAGTTTATTCCATTACTGCTACAAACCTGAACCAAGAACTTTGCCATTACTGTATGTATTTGATTCCTTTAACCAATTTTAACTCACCTTTCTTTTTGTAAATAAATCTTTAAATTTTAGATACTAAAGGATTGGCATCAGCGTGATTTTTGGGTAAGATCTAAAAGGTATATATTGACCTGGATGTGTGGCTGGTCCTTTGGGATCAGAAGAACCTATTATTTGATGAAACTAGTTGTGAAGAACCACTCATCTCTGAATCCAGTGGTTTTGGCGGTGATATAAAAACTGCCTTTATGTTTCCTTGTTAGCCAGTGTGGTGAAATAAAAGTTTACTTTGGGGCTGGTTTGGTATATTTTATAAAAGAATAACTACCAGTCTTGGGTTGTGTTTGTCCTATTTCTCAGCAGTTCGTCCTGAATTTGGCATTCTCAGTTGTGACCAACTAAGGCACAGTTACAGTAGCATTTGTTGTGGAAAGTAATTTCACACACCTATGAGCCTCCTGCTGCATGGGAAACCACCAGGGAAATATGGCACAGCTTTTTTTTCAAGTGATTGAAGGTGGTTATTACAGATCTTCAAATAACTAGAAGTACAACATGGGAGCATTCTCTTTAGGTTCCTTGTTTAGTATCATTGATATTTTTAATAATTTTTAAAAAACAAGGAAATTCCAAGCCAAAATGTACATTAAAATGGAGTTAAACAGAGTACATACCCATAATTGAAGAATGTCACAAGGCAGGGTTTCTCTCACTGTAAACAGTCCTCACACACCCCTATGGCAAGATCAACACCATGTGCTTTATTTACAACATGCTAGTCAAGGACAAGTTCCCTAAATTATACAGCTTTTTCCCTCTTTCCAGATACAGAGGCAGAGCTCTCATCACCCTGAGCTCCTGGCATACTAGACTCCCCATGCCTGTCTCTCTTTTAACTGCCCTCAGTGGAGGCACTGACTCACCATGTTAATTGGTTAATCACCTGGTGCCTAATGATTTTTTCATCTGTTTGCCCTATGTGGGGACTTTTGTCAGGTGCATAGAGTGATGAATCAGCCTCAGGCCACACCCACTCTGTCACACATTATCCCAAACCAAGCATTACAAAACCAGGAACTATAGCGTTATGTTACACTAAAAGTCTCCCAAATATACTGAGCTACGGAACTTTAGAGCTAGGACAACCAGATAACCTTAACTCTGCCCTATAATGACACTAAAATATGAGAAAGGAATGTGTCTTTAAAAATGAGTGTCATCTAACCTGGGACCACAAACCCTAACAATCCTTAAGGGTTAGTGCATGGCATCACTACAAGGCAGAGGTAAGGTTGTTTAGGTGCCTTGATAATGTATTTCCACAGCTTATCATGTTTGGGTTTCCAGGTCAAAGACTAGGATTCAGGAGAGCCATTCCCTGTTCTGCCACAAACTTCCTATTTGGTGCTGGTCAAGTCACTTGAGCCAGACTATTTGTAGGTAGAATGAATCTCTTGGTGCCTCAGTTTCCCTCTGTGAACTGGGGATAATAATCCCTCCCCCTCACATGGCCTGTCTAGATACCATCAGTAATGTTTAAGAGGTAAAAAACCTGGAGCTGTTCAGGAAGAAATGTGGCACTGGGGTAGGGCTGGGAGGGATGTGTGGAGCCTCCCAGGTAGGGAGGAATACTGGGAACCAGCCACTGTTCTGGGGACTGAGGTGGTAGCAGGCTGTGCTGGGGAGAGGGAGGAGAAGGGTGAAGAGGCCTGTCATAAATATAAAGGGAAGGGTAACCACCTTTCTGTACACAGTGCTATAAAATTCCTCCTGGTCAGAAGCAAAGTCCTTTTACCTGTAAAGGGTTAAGAAGCTCAGGTAACCTGGCTGGCACCTAACCCAAAATGACCAATGAGGGGACAAGATACTTTCAAATCTGGAGGGGGGGAAAGGCTTTTGTCTGTCTGTGTGAAACCTTTACCGGGAACAGAACAAGGATGCAAGCTCTCCAACTCCTGTACAGTTAGTAAGTAATCTAGCTAGAAAATGTGTTAGATTTTCTTTGTTTTGGCTTGTGAAATTCACTGTGCTGGAGGAAATGTGTATTCCTGTTTTTGTGTCTTTTTGTAATTTAAGGTTTTGCCTAGAGGGATTCTCTATGTTTTGAATCTGACTGCCTGTAAGATTATCTTCCATTCTGATCTTACAGAGTTGTTCTCTATCTTTTTTTTTTGTTCTTCTAATACTTGTTTATTCTCAAGCCTCCCCAGGAAAGGGGGTGTAAGGGCTTGGGGGGATATTTTGGGGAAATAGGAACTCCAAGTGGTCCTTTTCCTGATAGTTTGTTAAATCACTTGGTGGTGGCAGCATACTGTTCAAGGACAAGGCGAAATTTGTGCCTTGGGAAAGTTTTTAACCTAAGCTGGTAAAATAAGCTTAGGGGGTCTTTCATGCAGGTCCCCATATCCGTGCCCTAGATTCAGAGTGGGGAGGGAACCCTGACAAAGCCAAGGACAGAATAAGTAGGGAAGCTGTGACACAAGGCTGGGGCCTCACCCAAGAGAGCTGTAGGAACATCACTGAGGACCATGCACTACAGCTCATTGGGGTCCTAGAAGCAGCATGGAGCCTAGGCTCATGCTGTCATGATGCCTGCCTCACCCATGAGGCACAATAGGCTGTTCTGACTCATCAAGGGTGGCGGGGGGGGGCATTTTGGCCCATTATGGTTTGAGAGCTGGCTTTGGCTGATCAGGGACTGTATGTGTTCCACATTCCCAGGAAGCCCTACTCTGGAGTGGGCTCTGAGGGCACATGGGCATGCTGTGGGCCCATGGGACAGTGCTGTACTGTGTAACTGGTGGTGGGTTTGCTTGGCAGCAGTGACAATGCTGCCTTATTGCTGGAGCTGGGAATTCCCCACGTTCTGGCACTCCTGCCCCGAGCTTGCATCCCCCATCACTGAGCTCCGGGGAGGCCGGAGGGTCTAGGATGCTGCAGGTGCAGGGGCCAGTGTCATGTTTAATTACTGGTATTGAGTGACTCTTTCCTTTGATGCCATGATGACTCCAACAGGAGCTGCTGTGTCTGCAGCCTGCCCCGCAGCGAGTTCTTTTTCTGGTTCACTGTTATCAAAGACACCCCAGGGGAGACACCCCATAAGACTCAAAGAACAGATTGGAAAGCCCAGCCATGTAAGGGCAAAGGCAGTCTGCTGAGAGAGATGCAGCGCTCCCAGCTTAGTTGCATTGTGTGTTATCTTTATCTTGTCCTGCTAACACTCCCTTTGGGGAGTTGCAGGTGCCTTATACAGTGTTTCCTGGTTGTCTAAGTCTGCATCTACACTATGAGCTAGGAGTGCACACAACAGGACACACGGCTGCTGGGCCCTTCCTGTCACTGCAAAGCCTCAGACTTACACTTGGGCTCCGTCTAACCATGAGCTAAGGATGTAATCCCCTCCTCATGTACACACACTCGCCCTAGCTCTCATTGAGCTAGTGTGAGGAGGCATAAGCCTTGTATCCAAAGGAGCAGTGATGGCGACTGCATGGCTGAGCTTGCCAAGTGCAAACACGCCTGAAACTGATTGGTATGTACTTGGACTGGCTCACCCCTGCCTCCACTGCTGCTACCCATGCTACTGCAACTTCATTGCTATTATACTCATGCTAGCTCAATAACAGCTGTGTGTACACAAGCAGGGGAGTCACACCCCTAGCTCGTTGTGTAGACAGAACCTAAGTGTGAGTCTGAGATTTTGTAGTGACAGGAAGGCCCCAGCAGCAAGATGTGCTGTTGTGCACAGGGACCTGAACGCTGCCGAAGCAGCATTTTTTGATAAGTGAAGAATGGAAACTGTTTTCCAACCTTAAATCCAGGATCACCGGTAGCTACCAACTTTGGACCCCACTCTGGTCTTTTCCCCTGTTGGGTGGAGCTCAGTGGGGCTACTCACTTGAGAAAATGCTGCAAAATCAAGGCCACAAGGATTAGGAGGCTGGCGAGACCGATTTACTAGGGAAGACGAAAATAGCTGAGATTCTCTAACTTGGCTGAGGACGTGTCAGGGGAGACGTGAGAACATCGTGCAGACCCCAGGCAGGAGAGGCATTCTGTGCTGTGGAATGCAGGGAGAGAAACAGGAATAAAATAAAGAAAGGAAAATACAGGCTGACTCTCAGGGAAATTCTCTTGAGAGTGAGATGAGTTAAGCTGTCAAATGATCTCCCAAAGGAATCTTTGTCATTTCCTGTCTTTTGATCACTTAGCCATGCAACCCTGGGATTGTATTAGAGCTGTTTTACACATGTAATTAGTACAGAGCCACACAGGTTTGCACAGCACTCTGTAGGCATGGCAGAGGGGAAGGTTTCTGACCTGGCAATTCCCCACGGGACTCTGTATTCCTAAGAACATAAGAACAGCCATACTGGGTCAGGCCAAAGGTCCATCCAGCCCAGTATCTTGTCTACTGACAGTGGCCAATGCCAAGTTCCCCAGAGGGAATGAACAGAACAGGTAATCACCAAGTGATCCATCCCCTGTTGCCCATTCCCAGTTTCTGGCAAACAGAGGCTAGGGACACCATCCCTGCCTATCCCATTGCCTCCTCTAGGTAAATATCTCCATGCTTGTACTCAGAGTTACCTTCTCATTTCTTCCATTGTTGTGGGGGTGAGGAGGGATTACTGCCCTATGAGCACCCGCAGACCACTACTGTCCCTCAAAACCTCCTCAAGGAGAGGGTTTGAAATGAGGTAAGGGAGCCACTGCAACTGTCAGCTCAGCATTACCATAGGAGGGTTTGTCCTGTTGGCTTGGCAGAGTTGAATGGAAAGTAGCTGGCTTCCCAAGTTTGATCCATGCCAATCCATGTCAATCCATGGAGCCTCCACTGAAGGGCTTCTATCAGGGAATGGGGAACATACCCCATCTAGCCAGCACTCCAGCTTTCTGTGCCACCTTAGCACAGACCTGCCCATTGGGTTAGCTGAAGGGAGCATTTGCCCCAAATACAGAGTGAGAGATTCCCCCAAACTTCAGCTGCAATGTTTTACTTAGCTCTAGGGCAAGATGTGTGTGTGTGGGGGGGAGGGTATGGAGAATTTGAAGGGCTATGGGAAAGGGCGGGGGGGTGTTAGATGCAGGCCGATGTTAGCTTTGAATAACTTTGTAATATTGGGAAAGTTCCAGAGGATCGAAACAATGCCAGGGTTGCGCCAATATTCCAAAAGGGCAAGCAGGACAACCCAGGTAATTATAAGCTAGATAACCTAACATCAGTACCAGGCAAAACAATAGACTGATTGATATGGGACTCAGTCAATAAGGAATGAAAAAAAAATAAGGAATGAAAGGATGGGAATATAATTAATACCAAAGAGCATGGTTTATGGAAAACTCATAAACAAGCTAGATATTTTTGATGAGATTAGAAATGTGGTTTCTGATGTTTTGATGTAATATACGTAGAATTCTGTAAGGTGTTTGACACAGGCCTGGTCTACACTACGGAGATAAGTCAACCTAAGTTACATTAATAACATAGCTGGAGTCAACGTAGCTTAGGTTGACTTGCTGCAGTGTCTACACCGCACTGGGTCTACAGGAGAGTTACCTTACACTTCTCGTTCCGATGGACTAACAGAGTTGACAAGAGAGCAATCTCCGGTTGGTTTAGCAGGTCTTCACTAGACCCACTAAACCTACCCCCGGTGCATCGATCACCACAGTATAGACATACCCTTAATATTGCACAACACTGTGATTAAAAAATTAGCACTGCACAAAATCAGTGTAACATACTGAATAGGTTAAAAAAATGGCTAACTCACTGATCTCAAAAAGTAATTGTTAACGGGAAATCAGCAGTAGCTGGGTATGCTTCCAACAAGCATCTGTTCTTGGCCCACTGATCTCTACATTTATCAATCATCTGGAGGAAAATACAAAGTCATTGTTGATAGAGTTTGCAGAGTGGTAAATTCTGAGAACAGGTCAGTTCTACAGAGCACTCTGGGTTGTTTAGTTAACTGAGTGCAATGAAAATATACATTTCCATGCAGGCCATGCTTATGGGATGGTCACTGTAACCTGGGAAGCAGTAACTCTGAAAAGAAACTGGGGATGGGTCATAGGGGAAATCAAGTGAACAAGTCCAGCCAGTGCACCACTGTGGCTGAGTGGGGTGATGTGATCCTTGGCTGTATCCACAGCAGAGTACTAAGCAGGAGCAGGGAGGTGGCATTACCACCATATCTGGTGTTGGGGAGATTGACACTGACATGCTGCATGCAGTTCTGGCATCCACATGCCATGGGGATGCTGAAAAAGGGGAGAGAAGAGCTACAAGCATGATGCAGTCTGGGAAGCTTGCCTAAGGGTTTGCCCAGACGGTGAGTGGATTTACACCCTAGTTTGCCATGCACTAACTAGCCGTCTAGACAAGCCCGGGAGCGGGAGACTTCAGGAGTTCTCTCTGTGTAAATTAGCCAAGAGTGGATTAAGAGTAGAGCTGCAGGAATCATGGATATTTCAATTCGCTGGCAATTCACGATTTCTTTTAAAGTTTCGGGTCAGAGAGTGAATCAAAAATGAAATGTTTCAAAAGTTTTGATGAAATAAAAGTCAGAAATGTTTTGAATTAGATTGAAACATTTTATTCAATGTTTTATTTTTTGTTTTGATTTCAGGCATTTGCACAATATCAGAACTAGATTCACTAGCTGAAGGAGGAGTGTGACAAAGTGGGGTTTTTCTCTGTTTTATGTTGTACGCGAGCCTATATGAGTCTTACTATTTTGCATGAATACTGTGTGTGCCTCAGTTTCCCTGTGTATTACACCAGTGCCTAGGTGGTGGGAATAACGATGTGTGACTTTTGCTGAGACCCTCAGGACCAGACCCCCCTCCAGCTGCCTGAAGTAAGTGATGGATGATGCCCTTCGTAACCTGAGACCCAGGAGGGGGATGCGACCAGGTGACACTTTACCCTGGAAGTGAGACAAAGACCAGGAGGAGGGGCAACAGGTGTGTTGGAGGTCGATCACTGGAAGCTGGGCAGTCTGCTGTAGGGGACTTGGAGAGGGGGGAGCCCAGGGCATCCAGCCAAGGGTCCCCAGTCAAGGGTAATTCCCCACTCTGTTACTTCGAGTGTAGAAGGTGGATTCTAAAAATTGCAAGGATTCTAAACAGGATCGTAAAAATCAATACTGGCCACTCTGGACTTGTATTAAACTCCCAAGGTTACAGCTTTTCTCTGACCTTGGATTGGTAGATGCTGCCACCACCCAAGTTCAGAACCCCTTTGAGAGCCCAGGAAGGCACACTTGGGAATTCCTTCTGGTGGGGTACCCTCAGGCCCTTTCACCCCCTTCTGGGGAAGAGCTGAGAAAGGAAAAACAAAGAAACCAGCTCTTGCCTCCAGCTAATTAAACAACATGTGCACAAATCTCTTAAAACACAAAAATCCAATTCTGTTCTTTAAAAAGGTAAATTTTATATTTTTAAAAAGGGAAGAAAAATACATCTGGGAACTCAGGCTATTGCTAGATTTTAAAAGAGCAACTACAAGGATTAAGCACCAAGAATATATTTCTTGATGTCCAGCTTAAAGGTTACAAGCAAAACAAAAGCACTTGGGGTTAGCACAGAGGAATCTGCAAGCCATAAAGAAATAAGAGATAAACCTAATTGCATCTTTCTGGACATTTCCTAATCTACTTACATATCTGGGGTTTTAAATGAGTAGTTTCTAGGTATGATACTGATGATTTTTTCATACCTGGCCCAAGCTTTTTACAGCATAGCTGTTGCCTTGTCTGCCTCTCCCCAGGAGAACAACCACAGACGAAAAAAGGGGAGTCATTTTTCAATTTTAAAAAGTTCTAGCCTTCCCATTGGCTCTTTTGGCCAGGTGCCCTCTCACTTCCTTTTATCTATGCATAGCAGTGATACTTTTGAACACTTTACAGGTACAGCAGTTAGAGAACAGCTACTAAGAGAGATTTTATAGTTACTGTCTGGCTGGGTATCCATAAAAGGGAGCTACCCCCACCCCAAGATGGACTTTGCTGAAAATCACTGATTTCTGTGCTAACAAGCTCTGTTCTACGCTGTGTTCCTATCAACTAATAAACTTTCTGTTTTACACACTGGCTGAGAGTCATGGCTGACTGCGAAGTTGGGGTGCAGGGCTCTCTGTCTTCCCCAGGGGTCCCATCCAGGTGGACCCTCCAAGGGGAAGTATACGGTGTGAACAGGGATGCTTAATGCTCCAAGGTCAGTACCAGGAAGGCCATAGTCGAAGAGGCTCCTTGCCCTGGACACCAGGTGCTGAGGGGACTCATGTCACCCCAGAGTCCTGGCTGGCTTTATACAGAGCAGTTCCAGAGCATCAGACCTGTGACTCCATCACAAGGGGATAGGGCTTCCCTCCGTATAACTGGCAGTATTTGCCTGGACGGGGGGGACCTGAGTTCACATCCCTGCTCCAGTGAATATTTAATTACTTAGTCACAGTGGAACAGCTTCAACTGGAGAGACTGAGAAAGACCCATACCGGTGGCTAGGATGCTCTCCTATAGTGTGGCAGCACCGAGTGCAATCTCTTCTCCCCACAAGGCAGAAGGGGGAATTGAACACAGGTCTCCCACAATGCAGCTGAATGTCCTAACCACTGAGCCCAAAGCTAAAATGAGGGCAGCTGCTTCTCCTGCTCTGGCCATGTTGTGACTACCCCCTGGAAAACTGAAATGTTGCAGTGGAGTCAAAATGAACGGGATCATTTTGATGTTACCAGACCATTTAGATTTTTCAGTTTGGCTGAAAACATTCAGAGAACTCAGCAGAAATTCACTAAGACTTTTGTTGTGACCAAAACTTCATTTTTCAGCATTTTTTTGCCAAAAATAATCACCTCGTCGGAGAGAAGTTTTCAGGTAGCAGAAGGCATTTTAATCTAGCAAAGGCAAAACAGGGACCAATGGCTGGAAGCTGAATTTAGACAATTCAGAGTGGAAATAAGGTACAAGTTTTTAGCAGTGAGGGGAACTGACGAGCTGATCAATGTACAGAGGAGTGTGACCTGGAAAGAATCACCTCAGGATGGGATGTCTCTGTCAAAAAGATCTCCAACTCAGCTAGAGACTGCTGGGCTCTATGCAGGAGTCCCTGGGTGACATGCTCCAGCCTGCGTTCTGCAGGATGATCAGAACAGTCACTTCTGGCCTGGAAATGTCTGAGTCTGTAAAGAGATGTGTGAAGGGTTAATATGGGTGTGGTATGCATGGGTATGTGTGAGTGTGAATAGGGCTTAGGGGGCTACGGGCACGTAGCTATAGATAGGCTTGCCTGGATGTCTACAGGACTGGGAGTTTATAGGGGGCTATATGTACATAGCTTTGTGCAGTATGGGGTTTGTGGGTATATCTAGTGGGGCTGGGAGGAGTTTCTTTCCCTTTCTCCTATCCTAGAATCATATGGAGTCATGTTCTGCCTCAGAATGAATTAGTGCCCTGGAACATTTCTGATGTTGTTTCCAATTGAAGTTTGTGAGCTCCTACTTGGCCTAGGATCTCCATAGGCCTGGGCATACCAGGTTAGCGAAAGGTAAAAGTAGAGTAGCTAGTTAAATCGCCAAAACAAAAATAATCTGTTTTAATGAAGGTTCACAAGCTGCAGTGAATGTGAAACAATGTTGTCAACTAAGCTGTTGCATTATTCACTTTTATTTGTACAAGGTCCTTCCATTAATATTTGACTACAAGAGAATGCAATTAAAATTTTTCTACTTGAATAAACCTCTCATCACTGTCTTAGTTAAAGGAAGAAAACCTTTTGAGCTACCGTGGAAGAGAATGCCTTAGTGCGGTGGCTGTGTGTGTGCATGCACGTGTTTTTCTTTCATCCCCGCTACTCACCCCCTCAGGTCGGTCTTCCTCACCCTCTAGTCTCTGTTCCCTCTACTCTTTGCTCCTCTCTCAAGCCCCTCCTCTCCTGTGGCAGCTCCTCTCTCTCTCTCACTTTGAGTATCCCAAGCATTGTTTCCTTCCAGTTAGAGCAGAGGCAAGCAAGTACCTGGCATTATTAGTGCAGACAGGTGGGATGTGCTCCAATTTCTAGGGGGTTTCACTGTAATCATTTGAAACAGGCTAAGACAGTCCCAAACAGAGACAGGTCCATGCCCAGTGGAATGAGTCAGGCCTGCATTCCTATGCAAGAGTGTTTGTGGGGCAGGCTAGCAGGGAGAACTGATTTATTATTGAAATTCTTGCACACATGGATGGGCTCTGAATTAGTTGTAACCTCTCAGGAAAGAGATGCAGGAGTCATTAAAGACAGTTCAGTGAAAACACACAATCAATGCACAGCACATGTCAAAAAAGTGAAGAAAGTAGAAGGCAATAAAGGGTAGAGGATTTTAGCATTTTATAGATCACTGTGTCCTGTGTACCCTTCCCCGTAATACAAGAACAAGGAGCACTGAATGAAATTAAAGAAAGACAGAAAGCAGAAATACATAAGTGACATATAATTAACCAGTGGAACTTATAGTCACAAGGTATTAATAAAGAAAATAACCCTGTGCAGGTGCATATCACCTTATAGAAAAAAGTGCAAGGACTTTCCTTTGGGAGGAGCTGGAGTAGGAGAACTTGAAGTGATGACTTCAGGGCTATGTTCTAACCTACCTACTGCCCAGGAGGAAGGCTGGGAGACTAACTTCAGTGGCTTTGACAGGAGGCTTTTGGGAGCTGCAAAATGATGTGCATAGTTTATTTTATTAAAGTTTATATCCAGTAGTCTATGACATTGTCATTTTGCCCAGGTTTATGTAACTATTCAGGGAAAGCCTGACTGGTAGGGGTGTGCCTGATGGAGAGAGAAAGTTGAACTGAGGCCTAGGGGTTTGAAGGCAGAAAGGAACTGGAGCAAGAAAAGGTTAGGTTAGACTAGAGCATGTGCATGTGTCAAAGAGCTTGGCCTTCTGGGAGCCAGTAATTACAAAGGAACTTGTGCTAGAGAGATTGAGGCAGCCAGCGCCAGGGAGGCTTTGTCCTTGTGGAGATAACCCTGGGCTATTGGGAAGTGGAGGGAGATTGGCGGTATCTGAGGTCCAGAGTTTTGGGATAATGAGGTACAAGATCAGGGGGTAACAGATGCTTTTGGGCAGAGGTGAAAGAGGAGCCAGGACTTCGTAGATTGCAGAACTGTTGTAATAACTTTAAAAAAGCAGAAATACATAAAAAAGGGAAGGAGAATCCGGGGAACTACAGATGGGCCAGCCTCACCTCAGTCCCTGGAAAAATCATGGAGCAGGTCCTCAAGGAATCCATTTTGAAGCACCTGGAGGAGAGGAAGGTGATCAGGAACAGTTAATATGGATTCACCAAGGAGAATTCATGCCTGACCAACCTGATTGCCTTCAATGATGAGATAACTGGCTCTGTGGATATAGGGGAAAGTGGTGGACATGATATATCTTGACTTTAGCAAAGCTTTTGATATGGTCTCCCACAGTATTCTTCCCAGCAAGTTAAAAACGTATGGATTGGATGAATGGACTATAAAGTGGATAGAAAGATGGCTAAATCATCGGGCTCAATGGATAGTGATCAACAACTCGATGTCTAGTTGGCAAAAGGTATAAAGCAGAGTGCCTCAGGGGTCTGCCCTGGGACCAGTTTTGATTAACATCTTCATTAATGATCTGTATGATGGGATGGATTGCACCCTCAGCAAGTTCATGGATGACACTAAGATGAGGGGAGAGGTAGATATGCTGGAGGGTAGGGTTATGACCCAGAGTGACCTAAACAAATTGGAGCATTGGGATAAAAGAAATCTGATGAGATTCAACAAGGACAAGTTCAGAGTCCTGCACTTAGGACAGAAGAATCTCAATCTCTCAAGAGGCTGGGGATTGACTGGCTAAGCGGCAGTTCTGCAGAAAAGGACCTGGGGATTACAGTAGACGAGAAGCTAGATATGCGTCAACAGTGTGCCCTTGTTGCCAAGAAGGCCAACAGCATATTAGGCTGCATTAGTAGGAGCATTACCAACAGATGGAGGTAAGTGAGTTTTCCCCTTTATTCGGCACTGGTGAGGCCACACCTGGAGTACTGCATCCAGTTCTGGGCCCCCCTCTACAGAACGTATGTTGACAAATTAGAGAGAGTCCAGCAGAGGGCAACAAAAATGATAAGGGGGCTGGGGCACACGATTTATGAGGAGAGGCTGAGGGAACTGGGCTTATTTAGTCTGCAGAAGAGAAGAGTGAGGGGGGATTTGATAGCAGCCTTCAACTACCTGAAGAGGATGGAGCTAGGCTGTTCTCAATGGTGGCAGATGACAGAACAAGGAGCAATGGTCTCTAGTTGCAGTGTGGGAGGTCTAGGTTGGATATTAGGAAAAACTATTTCACTAGGAAGGTGGTGAAGCACTGGAATGGGTTACCTAGGGAGGTGGTGGAATCTCCATCCTTAGTGGTTTTTAAGGCCTGGCTTGAAAAAGCCCTGGCTGGGATGATTTAGTTCGGGTTGGTCCTGTTTTGAACTAGATGACTTCCTGAGGTCTCTTCCAACCCTAATCTTCTATGATCTTCTATGAACTGGGCCTACAAATTTACCCTAATTGTGAGTTCAACTGTGAAAAGTGAGTGAAAGAACATAAAATGTTACAGTAGCTGATAATAACAAATGTTGATGGTGCAAAAAAAAAAAAAAGGTGCAAAAGCAAGACAGAAAAATTGACTTAGTCCAAGCGAAAGGCCTCTGACAATATTCAAGAACTGTGCTAGAATCATGCCTGATGTGAGCCCGAAAATCAATGAACCAAAATTGGTGTGCCAGAAACTAGGCCTAATTGGTGGACAAAATAATGAGGGCATGGTCTATTCTACCCACCATTCCCTTTCGGGGTCCTTAAGAAACTTTTTGGGAAAAATATGGACAAATATATGGAAGCTACACTGGATGACTGAAAGAAGGGGGAGGAGTGAGCTCCATCTTGGCTGCCACCCCCACTGTCTCCTGGGACCCATCCTGAGAGCTGTCCTGACCAGACTGGGCCAGAGAGAGGGACCCACGTGGCATCACCACCTCCACCAGCTCTGGCTGTACCCCGAACACTACTAGGGATGTGAGACTTTGTCTTCCACCAGCCCAAAATGTGTCCTTTTCCTTCCCTACCTTATTTCTTCTCTGTCCCCTCTCTCTCTCCCCTTTTCCTTCTGTCTAATAAGAGCCAGGCTGAGCCAGCCAAGACTGCATATTTTGCAACACTGCTGTGAGCCTGAGTGACCAGAGAGACAGCTGAAAGCGATGCCCTAAACAGCCCCACGCTGGTCCAAATTTGCCAGGTCTCAGAGTGGCTGATAAGAACGTGTGCTGGGCCTGTGTTTATCCCACAGTGAAAGAAGTGAAAGTCGACACCAGAGCCAGATGCTGCATTTTCTCTCTTTGCAGTTCTTGTCTCTTCCCATTTTGTGTGCATTTGACTTGTTTTGTCTTCTCAGGAAATGGAATTGGAGTTCAACAATAATGACAGCTCCAGCCCAGCCTAGCTAACTTCCTCCTTTCTTCCCAAAAGGCCAGTTATTACCATCTCTGGTATCATCTAAGAGACTGTCAAACAAGAGGAGTCCTTGTGGCACTTTAGAGACTAACAAATCTATTTGGGCAAAAGCTTCCACTTATTCTGATGAAGTGGGTTTTAGCCCACGAAAGCTTATGCCCAAATAAATTTGTTAGTCTTTAAAGTGCCACAAGGACTCCTCGTTGTTTTTGCTGATAGAGACTAACACAGCTACCTGAAACCTGTCAACAAGAGGGTTTTTCCTTCTAAAAGCTCTCTGCAGCTGAAGGGAAGGGAACAGGGATGTGGTTACACTGACAGCCTGACTTAATACTTTACATTTCAGATGCTTGAACTGTTTGTGATGGGTTGGATCACAGAACCCCCTTTGGGACTGCCACCTGTTGTGCTTTGACTACCTCTGAGTCTGTTTTCCCTGCCAGCTTAGGACTTCAGTGTCCTGCCTGATTTGAGCCAGGCACGGTTGCCTGCTGCAAACACAGCCCCAGGTCTGAACCACCTCCCGCAACAGCTGCAGGCTTACCTGAAAACAGCTTAAGAAGTGTTTCTGTCTCTAAGGCCTAGTCTACACTGGGTGGGGGGATCGATCTAAGTTACGCAACTTCAGCTACATGAATAACATAGCTGAAGTCGACATACTTAAACCTACTCACTGTGGTGTCTTCACTGCTGTGAGTCGACCACTGCCACTCCCCCATCGACTCCACCTGTGCCTCTCGCGGCGGTGGAGTACAGGAGTTAATGGGAGAGCGCTTGGGGGTCAATTTATCGCATCTAGTCTAGATGCGATAAATTGACCCCCACTGGATCGATTTGCTGCCTGCCGATCCGGCAGGCAGTATAGACATACCCTAACACTCAGATGCCCAGCTCCCAGTGGGGTCCAAACCCCAAATAAATATGTTTTACCCTTTATACGTTTTATAAAGCTTATACAGGATAAACTCATAAATTGTTCGCCCTCTATAACACTGATAGATATGCACAGCTGTTCCCCCCACCCCTGCCCCCGATATTAATATATAATCTGGGTAAAATAATAAGTAAAAAGTGATTTTATTAAATAAAAAAGTAGGATCTAAGGGTTCTGTCAAGGTTCCTTCCCCACTCTGAACTCTAGGGTACAGATGTGGGGACCTGCATGAAAACCTCCTCAGCTTACTTTTACCAGCTTAGGTTAAAACTTCCCCAAGGTACAAATTAATTTTAGCCTTTGCCCTTGGATTTCCACTGCCACCACCAAACTTTAACTGGGTTTACTGGGAAAAAGTAGTTTGGACATATCTTTCCCCCCAAAATCCTCCCAACCCTTGCACCCCACTTCCTGGGGAAGGTTTGGTAAAAATCCTCACCAATTTGCATAGGTGACCACAGACCCAAAACCTTGGATCTTAGAACAATGAAAAAGCATTCAGTTTTCTTACAAGAAGACTTTTAATAGAAGTAAAGAAATCACCTCTGTAAAATCAGGATGGTAGATACCTTACAGGGTAATTAGATTCAAAACATAGAGAATCCCTCTAGGCAAAACCTTAAGTTACAAAAAAGACACACAGACAGGGATAGTCATTCTATTCAGCACAACTCTTTTCTCAGCCATTTAAAGAAATCATAATCTAACACATACCTACCTAGATTACTTACTAAAAGTTCTAAGACTCCATTCCTGTTCTGTCCCCGGCAAAAGCAGTATACAGACAGACACAGACCCTTTGTTTTTCTCCCTCTTCCCAGCTTTTGAAAGTATCTTGTCTCCTCATTGGTCATTTTGGTCAGGTGCCTGCGAGGTTACCTTTAGCTTCTTAACCCTTTACAGGTGAGAGGATTTTTCCTCTGGCCAGGAGGGATTTTAAAGGGGTTTACCCTTCCCTTTATATTTATGACAGGTTCCAAGTAGTAACAGACTGAACAAAGTAAATTACCAAACAAAATAAAATAAAACATGCAAGTCTATGCCTAATACAGTAAGAAAGTGATTACAGATGAAATCTCACCCTCAGAGATGTTTCAGTAAGCTTCTTTTACAGATTAGCTTCCTTCTAGTCTGTGTCCAGCCATCACTCCCACCCCTGTGGTTACTGTCCTTTGTTCCAGTCTCTTTCAGGTAACCTTTGGGGATGGAGAGATTATCTCTTGAGCCAGCTGAAGACAAAATGGAGGAGTCTCCCCCATGGGCTTAAATAGACTTTCCCTTGTGGGTGAAGACCCCCTCCTTTCTCCTATCCAGAATTCAGCTGCAAGATGGAGTTTTTGGAGTTACATGGGCAAGTCACATGTCCATGCATGACTGAGTTCCTTACCAGTCAGGCCACATTCCTGGGAAAGCTCATCCTGACATCTCCAAGTTCATTGTTGGCTTAAGTGGTTTTTGATTGGGCACTTACTGAGAATAGTCTTTTCTCAAGAAGCTGACCAACTGTTTCACTGAGGCTACTTAAAATTAAACAAGTACATAGCCAATATTCATAACTTTGAATACAAAAATGATACATGTGAAACCTTTCTGCCCGTCAGAGTTGGCAGCAACAAGGGCCGGGTTCAGTATCTAGGGGTTCCATTCCAATAACACAATGCAAAACTGGCTCGAGCCCCCACCCAGTGACCTGGGACAAATATATACCACCCCCGCTGGGCGCCTCCAAGAGACAATACTTCCCCTCTCGCAAGCACAGAGTCTGAGTGTAGCAAAAAGCCTTTTAATAACAGAGAAAAACAGTGTGGCATTATGTTGGGGAAACACCACCAACAGGATTCATAACACAACCCATGAGCAAAAAACCCACCCCAAGCAAATTGGGACGTGTCCCTTCCCTTTGGTTCTGGAGTCCAGCAACCCAAAATCACCCAAAGTCCCAAAAGTCCAACAACCCAAAAGTCTCTGTCCCTGGTCAGGGCAGCCCCAGAGTTCGAAAGTTTATCTGCAGAGTTTTACCTCTCAAACTGGGTGGAGATGGGGGGGGGGGTTAGGGGGCACCTTACATGGTCCAAAGCTGATTGCCCCACCTCTACATGGGGCTCCACTCTGCCAGCCACCCCCATGAGCTGCTCCAGGCATCTGACAAACTGCTCTACCCCACCAGCCGCTCTACTCCGCCACCTGTCCTGAAAACTGTTCCACAATATATCTTCAGGCTCCCCCACTACTTAACACAACACTCAGTGATTTCAGCTCTTAGCAAGTTTAGCTCTTTTGTGATTTCAGCTTGTAGTAGGGGAACCTCAGTGCTGGTGCACTATTAGCCCAAAGCAAATTCAGCTCAGCAGCCTGTAATTAGACTCCTAATGGAATAAAAATTAGCTCTGATATTCCACAGTGGAGAGAGGAAAAGTGTAATTAGCATATAAGGCCCACACCAGGAGGACTATACCACCAAGTATTAACACCTATCCCCAGTCTCTCTCTATTCACTGGGTTTTGGAACCCATGACCCTTGCCTAGCGAGTGCTGCGTAGTTGATGGTGAGTCCCTCCATCATAACAAAAGGCCAAGTACAGTTCCACTGTCCTTGATTCACATAATCAGGATAATAACAGTTTATTCCTGCCCCAATAACAGAGAAACTGGGGCTCCTACAGCAGCCAAAGTGACCATCTAGGCAGGGTGGGTGTGCCTATGCAAATGAGATCAGCCCCTGAAGTTCTTTTCCACAACCCACCATGACTCACCACCAGATGTCAGGGTAGAGCTCATCCTGACCCTGCTTACACATGCATACAAATAGGATGAATATATTCAGTAGATCATAACCTTTACAGAGATGTGTCACATGGCATATGTAGCATAAAACATATTCCAATTATGTCATATATACATTCATAAAGATATTCCCATGAAGCATTATGGGGTGCAACATCTCTCTGTTTTTATTCCTTTTCTGTATCTTCAATAAAAGGTTAACAGGCTGTTTAATTGTGTGTCTGCCATGGTACAAGGCATGCTGTGGTATCTGGATACCAAACCCCGAATGCTGTGTAACCCTGTGTAATGTTGGACAGTTACAAGGTCAGGTTAACACATTTGACTTTTGAGGCCCATTTATTCCATTGAAATTAATACAACAGTTCCAGGGAAACTGGACTGAAGGGTGTTGCCGACACCCAGTGCCGAGAGGCTGAACAACAGCTTGAGTTGGTTCGTTACCCGGTGTGCTACACCCAATAATCACAACGGGGTGGAGAAGCAGAAAAGTTTATTTGCAGCTGCAAAAAGGTACAGGGAGAATAAAATCTCAAATCCTGCACACAGAGCAGGAAGTTACACAGGCTTTTATACATCCTTTTTCCCAGCATACTTATCCAATAGCAAGCTGCCCCAAGTATCCATATAGCCAGCCAATCCAGTTCTCAGCTAGTTCCCTGGTTCTCTGTATCATTTGTTAAACTATACATAAAGCTGCTTTATTCAGCATTGTTCTTCCATATCTCCCCTGTTTGGCCTTGCTTAGTTTCAGGCAGTTTGACTCTGCAGCATATTGTTGCAGATCCTCAGCATAACTGCTGTGTGTGCCTTCAGGCGGGGGGGCCAAGGACACTTGGGCCTAGTACGCAGAGCTGCTGCGAGTGCCTCCAAGCGGGGGGGGGAGGACACCTGGGCCTAGTGCAAGGGGGCTTCATCGACACTCGTGGTCTTCCATCCCCTCGAGTTACCTAGTGGCCATGCCCCAGTGTCGCCAACAAGGGGAAGGGGCAGCAAGAGCAGAGACAGCCCATGGAAGGGGAAGTGACAGCTGATCCCATGGTCCATCCTGGGTCTCTCCCAGTGGCTCCTATTCTGGGCTGCAGGGCAGCTCCAGGGAATGGGTCAGCGAAAGGCCCTACACCAGTGAGGCCCCATGTTGCTGGGGCTCTGGAGATCAGGCACAGGCACAGGCACAGGATCTGAAGAAAGGGGCAGCATGGCCAGCTCTTTGACAGCAAACATGCCATGAGGGGCACTGTGGAGAGAGCAAAGGGAAAGGCATGGCACAGAGCAGGGCTGGTAACCGCACCCCCACCCTGGCTGGGGAGCAGCAGTCATGTTTAGCTAGTGGCCCTGGTCTGCAGGCCATGCCAGTGAGGTGACCTGTTTACCCTCTCCACAGCCCCTCCCTGCCACTGACTGCCTCTGTGATGCTTGGCGCTGCTTGTGCTCTGCCAGTAGCTTCCTTCCTGCAGGCACCGAGCACTCCACTGCACTACAACCTGCCCCAATGAGCTGCTGGCCTCCTTGACAACTCCAGCCATCGTTCGCTGGTCCTCCTGCCCCAGAGCCATGAGTGATTGCCCAGCCTCCCTCTGCTCACCAGTCACCACTGCCCAGGGCAGAGGAGGGGCCTGGCACTGGGCCCTGAAGGCCAAAGGGGTGTGAAATGAAAGTGCACAGGGCCTTGTGCAAGCTGCCCACAGCCCCTCCCTTATACCAGCAGGGCTTGGGACCAAGCACGTCAGCTGATGGCAGCAGTGGCAGGCTGGCATGGGGAGGCAGCCATCTCTCAGAAATGGGGTCTGTGACACTCTGTATCTTGGGAGAACACCCTCCACCGCCATGTTCATCCTTATAATATGATTGTGTGGTATCCAATGCAAAGTTTGTCATGTCAGGTGTCTTTGGAAGGCTCATGATGCACTGAACATTGTTGTTATAGTAATGTTATAGGTTGTAATTTCATGTATATAGTTACGAGGCTGAATAGGTCTCCTCATGGCTTAAAGCAAGCCCAGGCAAAACTCTCCTGAAGCAGAGGGGCAGATCACACCTCATCAGGGCATGTATGGGACAAACCCAGCCCAGCCCCACAGGAACAAAGGATCTGTTGGACTCTTGAGTTAGTAATCCCCCTTCCCTTGGTCAGTTTGGGACTGCGATGAGGTAATGTTCACCTGACTCTGAAGGGGGGGCAAAGCCAAGAGGGAAGAAAGAACATGATTAAAGGGAGAGACATTTGCCTTGCGCTCTCTCTTCTACCTCCATCTACAGACACCACCATCAAGTGACTGAAGCACTGATCAAAGGGAAGAACCTGTCTGAAGGGCAACCAGCCAGCCTGTACTGAGAAGCATCTAAGTTTGTAAGGGCACTAAAAGTGTGAAGATCAGTTTAGAATGCGTTTTACTTTTATTTCATTTGACCAAATCTGACTTCTTGTGCTTTGACTTATAATCACTTAAAAAATCTATCTTCTGTAGTTAATAAATTCGTTTGTTTATTCTGCCTGAAGCAGTGCATTTGGTCTGAAGCGTGTCAGAGACTCCCATTGGGATAACAAGCCTGGTACATATCAATTTCTTTGTTAAATTAATGAACTCATATAAGCTTGCAGCGGCCAGCAGGCATAACTGGACACTGCAAGATGGAGGTTCCTAGGGTTGTGTCTGGGACTGGAGATATTGGTTAGTGTCATTCGGTTGCACAGTCCAAGCAGTGGCTGGCCAAAAGTGCTCACTCACATAGCTGGGAGCAGCTTTCATGCTAGAGGCTGTGTGTGAACAGCCCAGGAGTGGGGGTTCTCACAGCAGAGCAGGGTAAGGCTGGCTCCCAGAGTCAAGGATTGGAATGACCTAGTCAAGTTAACACCAGGGTAATGTCACAGGGTCCCAACTCCTTTGGGCTTCCAGGTCCAAACCAACACCTGAAACAGACTGAAAATGGCAGGGCATCCAGCACAGGCCCAAAGCACAAGAGAAACTTGCCGATAGAGCCTGCCCCCACCACAGGCTGCCGGCTGCTACGTGTGGCAGCTGGACCCCCATGGCACAATTATCCAAACAAATAAGAAGTCCTCAGTTCAAAGGAGGTGAGCAAAAACACGGTATCAAGGAGTATTGTAAATAAATAAAACAGCCAAGGACACTTCTCCATAACATCGGCCCTGTCACCAGTCTACAGCTCCCCAGACAGCCCCAGTTTCCTACAGATAACCCTTACTCATCAGCCCTGCAGCTCTAACTCTACAGCTGGGATGGAGCCAGGGGGTTTATAGAGGGCTTCCCTACCCAAAACCCTTTGCAAAGAAGAGAAGTCCCTCCCCTGTCTCTCTAGGTGATTGACAGTTTGTGCAGACAACCTTTCTCTAGTTCTAAAAGGCTTCATCCATCACATCCCCCATGGAGTGCATGAGAGAAGGCTAAATTTCAGGTGCTGTAGGCATCCAAAAGGCCCCAGTGCCTATGCATGCTGGTGAGGGGGCTGGCCAGACATACTGAGGAATATACATGCACCTCCCCCATCTCCACCCTCATCCTATTCCATTCTCCAGCACCCCCTGTCCTACTCCATCTACCAGCATCTTCCTACCACCACCCGATCCCACTCCATCCACCAGCTCTCTCCACCCCCACCCATCTCACTCCATCTGCTAGCACCCTCTACTCCCACTCCATCCACCAGAACCCACCAAGCATCACCCACATCCTACCAACATTCTCTACCCCTCCCCTCTCCCTTGATATGCCAGCACCTCCCACCCCCACGTGATCTCACTCCATACCCCATCACCTCTGACCTTTCTCCCCCAATCCATCCCCCAGCATTCCCACTCCCACCCTGTCTCACTCCATCCCCCAGAACTCTTGACCTCTCCTCTGTCTCACTTCATCTGCCAGGACTCCTGATGCCCACCCTAGTCCCATTCCATCTGCCAGCAGAAAGAGAGCAAGCGACACAAATTATGGCAGCTGAGGGGAGCCTTACATCTGAGAGAAGACTAAAAGATGAGGAGAGCCAAGGAAGTTGGAGAGCATATGTGTCAGTGATGATGTGGGAGAGGTCTAGAGAAGAGTGATTGGGCTCCTGTTCACTGTTTCTCTGAAATGAAAGAAATCCTAAGGCATTTAAAAAGCAATATGCTTGTTTCTCCATTGCTCAGTACCTTATGTCATCATGGACACCAGTACAAAGTGGATGCAGAATGCCTGCAAAGCATGCTTACTATACACAGTGCCAATGACTATTCAATGTACAGGACAAATCTGGAATTGGTAAGTGGATTGTTTATTGAAAGAACACATAATTGTCTGTGAAACTCATTGCCACACGATATGTAACCGCAGACACCAAAGGCAGTTGACAGACCCTGTTATATTAGCCTTTGCTGCATTGAGCCTGGACACATTTGGGCTGAGAAATAATTTCATTTTCTTTGTTTGAAAAGTTTTATGATCCTCTCAAGGTGTTGGCTCATTTTATGTTTTTCATTTGAGCTTGTCAAAGTTCATTTTTTGGTGCCTTTTTTGATATTTGGTTCAAATGCCTCTTCCCATAGCTCCTCACTTTCACTAGGTATAGATGCTCTTGGAAGCAATTCTGCCCTCAGAAGCTCCTCCCAGGCCTGCATTAGACATTGCATAAGCATGTTGGCAATTTCCTGGCTGTTCTCTGAAGCCTGGGCAGTGTTTTGCACAATGGTCCCTGCAATATGGCTTTGTATGCTGAGTCTCTGCCCTCAGATGATTTCTATACATATGCATGAAACTTCTGTCAAGTTTTGTTCTGAACATTTCTCTGTGCTGTTAGTCAGTGTTCTGGGAGCACATGCCAGTGGAAGAATAGCCCCAGACTATGTTAGCAGCATCTGAGACCTTAGGCTCATTGGTAACCTCAAAATATTCCACTGTTAGTGCTTCTGTGGCAACAGTTTTAATTTCCTAAAGTTTTTCTCGAGCTGATGGCCACATGCTGTTCTATGCTGTTCTCGAACAGCATTCCAAAACGGAGCACTGAACTGTGACATATTTGAGATGATTTTGCTAAGATATGTTAGCACGTCTGTGAATTCTCCCCTGGCCAGTCAAAGGATTTTTTGGCCCCATGTGCTGCTGCAGAAAGTAATGGAGATACCACTTGTCCCTGGGCCTACCACACTCTCCCTCCTGCTCCAGCTCTCTGCCAGGTCCCCTTCCAGGCTGGGGCTGCAGAAGAGGTCATTCACTACAGTAGTTAAAGAGGCAACTTGCTTCTGACACCATGTGACCGTGTTGCCAACTCTTGCAGTCTTACTGTGAGCCTCACGATATTAGGCCTTTTCATTAAAGCCCCAGGAGCTGGGTTCATGTGATTAGGTGAGTGGCTCGACTTATATGTAAAAACAAGTAACTTTCAAGCCCCCATGGTTTGGGACAAAAGTAGAGGAAACGTGAAATGAGGGTGCCTCAAAGGCTCGGAGACCATAAAGAGAGGCAAAGAAAAGGAGCCTAAAATATATTTTTTAATATTTTCATGATTTTTTAAATCCAAGTTCATGCTTTGGGAGCACTGACTCCTGATTCTGACCCTTGGCATTGGCCATATTAATAATGGAGAGCTGGTGAGAAATGGGGGCTTGTATCTCCTGACTGCAGTCACACAAACAGCTTTAGGATTGCCAGAGCAATATCTCTGTCACATGACAGGGGCCTCCTTCACTGATTCTTGTGGTTTAACCATTACATTTGTGACTCAGCCCTGGTCTACACTGGCGAGGGGGGGGGGGAAATCGATCTAAGTTACGAAACTTCAGCTACATGAATAACATAGCCAAAGTCGACGTATTTAGATCGACTTACTGTGGTCTCTTCACCACAGTGAGTCGACTGCTGCTGCTCCCCCGTTGACTCTGCCTGCGCCTCTTGCAGCGCTGGAGTACAGGAGTTGATGGGAGAGCTCTCGGGGGTCGATTTATCGCGAAGAGTCTAGATGCGATAAATCGATCCCCACTGGATTGATTGCTGCCCACCGATTCGGCAGGTAGTGAAGACATACCCTAAGAGTTTAGTAGGACTCAAAACATCCGAGATACTAATCTGGATAATGAAAACCTCCTCTGTTCTATTGGCCGTGATAAAATGTATTACATGTGTAAGTGGGGGAATGGTCCCGCTATTGTGCGGAACTTTCCTGACTTCTACACTATCCCAGTGAAATGGGCTAGCGAAAGTATCTGAATCCTCGCTCCCACTTCCTTTACCCAGAGGCCTGCCTGACCTCAAGGGCTCCCCTTCCACTCTCCTGTGTGGCAGAGTCCTCATAACCCCAACAAGGCTGCGCCCAGGATTCCTGGGAGGCTCGACCCCCAACCTTATCGTGGTTACTTAGGGCAGGGGCTGGGGTGTCCCCCACTCTAGGGTGCTTTCTCTGCACTGGATGCTTTCCTGAACCACTGATCATTACATGCAGTTCAAATGAAATACAATATATTAAACAGCAATCAATTAAAAAATAAGGAAAAAATGGGAAAAGTTAAAGGAAAACACATCACCCCGCTCTGTGGCATGGGGACATCACAACCAGCGTCTCTGGAATGTAAGGGACATTCAGTCTGTTCCTCACAAGTCCCAGGCCTCCTTCTGCGGCCCTGGCTGTGCTTCAGGGGTGCTGCGGGTTGGACACTTGTTCTGGCGGTGGCCGCACACTCTCAGGCTCTAGATGGCAGGACCCTTCTTCCCAACGTTGCCCCTACCTTGTCAGGGTTATGATCCCCATCCAAGTCTGGCCTGCAGGGCCTCTTCCCTGGGGGCATCTCCCTGCACTGGGCCCACTGCCCAGGGTCCCTCCTCGCTGCTCACAGCACTTGGCTCCGGACAGCTCCAGCCCCAGATCCACTTTGCCTCAGCTCCAGCTCCACTCTGCCCCAACACTGCTGCTCCTCTGTCTCCAGCTCCCTGGGCTGCTTTTCTGACCCCTCTGGCTGGCACAGCTCTGCTCCCCAGCTCAGCTTGGACCTCTGCTTTCTCCTTAGCTCGGCCCCACTCTGTCTGACTCAGGCAATTCCAGCTCACACGGTGGACGGGACCCCCTTGGCCTCCTGACTCCCTGATTGACAGGGTGGGCAGGCTAATCAGGCTGCCCTGGAGCATTGGTCTCTCCCCTTTGCCCCCGGGGACTGTCAGTCTCAGGATCCTGGTTTCCCAAGGACCCTTCCCCTTTCTTTTGGTACTGGGAGCTAGCCAACCAAAACATCCCCACTGGGTTTTAGTGAGGGGACAACAGTCCCTTACATTCCCCCTTGCTAAAATTCTACCACAGCCACAATATTTACACCAGTACATCCAGGCCCCATATTAACAACATATACCCACATCATGTCATATTAAAAACCCATTAACAATTATCAAAAGAACATTTAACAAATCTAACATTCTACATCTACTTCTTCATACTATGCATGACAATATTAATTAAAACACTTTTTAGAACCAATAACATAATCATCTCCAAGTTTAACAGGCAGTACATCCTTAGTAGTTCTCTGGGACCTTCTTAGGACTGATGGTTCATTACCCATTTTTCTATTCCCCTGTTCCCGGGTAACACCAGGTCAATTTGAGGGATCTGGCATTTTCGTCAGGGTTTGGGTTTGCCCCATGGTTTTCAGTCTCCTCGGGACATGCTGCTCTATGCCTCCTATGAGCCCTGGTCAGACTGAAAGTCCAGTGTTTTAGCTGGTCCCTATGTACTACTCTCTCAGTACCTCCTTGTTCAGGCTGGATAGTGTAAACCAGCAGTTCGGAATTGTAGTGGGTGATGACAGTGCAGGGATTTGACTCCCATTTGTCCTGTATTTTACTACGTCTCTGGCGTCTATGGCTACGAACTAGTACACAGTCACCAAGTCTGATGAGAGCCCCACTGGACTTGTGATCATAAGTCCTTTTCCTACTTTGGGCTGTGTCTTTAGTTGTTCTGAGAGCAACTTTGCTGGCTGCCTTTGGCCTGTCATGGACACCTTTGACCCAGTCATAGAAATTAGTCACCTCATCCTTACAAAAGACTTCTTGATGCTTCTCTGGCAACACCCTTAAGTTAGCCACCTGTGCAGGAATCAGCCCTTGGCTTGCTGCTTGAACTGGAACTGGCAGTCTCTCACCACATCTTTCTTGAAGAAAGGTAACTCATCTTCCCTTCTCCCCCCTTGTCACCCACAGCTCATTTCCATTCTCTTAAAATGTTACATTCACCTGAGGAACCACTCCCTCAGGCCAGTGTACCTCTGCAGTTCTGTTTTGAGGATGCAACTCCACAGCCTTCAAACTTGAGTTTAGAAGACTCACTGGTACTCTTTCTTTGATGGCATTAGTTGGTACATTGGCTGGCTGGAACCCATTAGGTAGGTTTACTCCAGATGTAGGCTCTATAAGAGCTTGATATCTATTGGTATTTCCTGGTACCCAGCAGTGTTCATCAAGGATCTTCCTGCTCTGAGGAGGGATAACTGTCTTCTGTTTTCTGCCCACTTTAACATTTCCAGTCTGCCCCTTGGGGCCCAGTGAATGGTTTTGTCTTTCTGCTCAAGCCAGTACTCTACTCAGCACAGCATTCTTCTTAGAGTGCCCATGGTGGTTC
Source organism: Caretta caretta (assembly GCF_965140235.1). Lineage (NCBI taxonomy): Eukaryota > Metazoa > Chordata > Testudines > Cheloniidae > Caretta > Caretta caretta. The sequence continues at coordinate 41,176,761 of NC_134213.1, forward strand.
ATCCCCCTGGTTCCTTCTACTGGCAACAGTAGCTCCTTCACATCACTAATGATGTTCATCCCTGGAATCCCTGGGACTCTTCTCCCATATGGCTCCCTTCAGAAGCTTTGTCTTTCAGGATGAAGATGCATTTCCCTGGCAGTGTCTGGCCCATGAACTCTATGTCTGCTTCGAGGCATCCCATCACTGGGATTGCCAGTCCATTAATTGCTGTTAGACATACAAACTGTGTGCTGTGCATGGTCAGCTCCTTGTCTTTCAAATATTTTTGAAAATGTGACTCAGTAATGTTGGTGACTTCTGAGCCTAACAAACATCTGCTCTTCACCCCTGCTATACATACTTCAGCAGTTGAACATTCTCCAAATGCTCACTTACAGAAGTTGCTAGATATGCTGGCATTGCCCACTTTCCTTTCAACACTGTATGCAGAGTGATTTTCCATGAAGGACCAGTGTAGGAATCCTTCTGCCACTGCTTGGCCTTCTACTATAGATGGACCACTCGCTCCTGGTGCCCCATTGGTTTCCAGTGCCTGGGACTCTGATGTCCCTCTCAGTGGACATTCATTAGTATGCCCTGGTGTTTCACAAGTGTAAAAAATGTACCTTCCCAGCTCATCCTTCAGTGGGGATCTTCGGGATCCTGGTGCCCTTGAATACTTTGGCATACTAATGGGATTTTTTTCTTTCATCAATTCAGTCATCACTTTCAGCATCTCCTCCTGTTGGACTGCCAGTCTTTGGACAGCCTCACTTAAACTTTCCAGTGTTAACTGTGTCGTGTCTGGAGCAGGGTCTTTTTCCCAGCAGTTCTAGTCACTAGGCCCCCACTTCATGTACAGCTGTCTCCTCCACAGGAACTTCCTCTTCTTTTAACCACATAATGGCAGCCTGCATAAGTTCCTGGAACTTCTTACCAGGCTCTTCCGTCAACTTTCTTTTCATTTCACAGTGGAGGGAATCATCCCCAGCACCAACTGCTCTTTCAGAACCATATCTGGGTCTGGAACTCATCGAGGGTCTTGCCGCCGTTCAAATACCTTTTCCACTTCTTTCTTGTCTGCCATTGCCATTAATTTTACTGTGGCATTGGCCTGGCCCTTGAGGTGTTCCTCTAAGAAGTCCACATAGAATCATAGAATATCAGGGTTGGAAGGGACCTCAGGAAGTCATCTAGTCCAACCCCCTGCTCAAAGCAGGACCAATCCCCAACTAAATCATCCCAGCCAGGGCTTTATCAAGCCTGATCTTAAAAACTTCTAAGGAAGGAGATTCCACCACCTCCCTAGGTAACGCATTCCAGTGTTTCACCACCCTCCTAGTGAAAAAGTTTTTCCTAATATCCAACTTAAACCTCCCCCACTGCAACTTGAGACCATTACTCCTTGTTCTGTCATCTGCAACCACTGAGAACAGTCTAGATCCATCCTCTTTGGAACCCCCTTTCAGGTAGTTGAAAGCAGCTATCAAATCCTCCCTCATTCTTCTCTTCCGCAGACTAAACAATCCCAGTTCCCTCAGCCTCTCCTCATAAGTCATGTGTTCCAGTCCCCTAATCATTTTTGTTGCCCTTCGCTGGACGTTTTCCAATTTTTCCACATCCTTCTTGTAGTGTGGACACAAAACACAAAACTAGACACAGTACTCCAGATCTTCTTCAGGTACTCTTAGCACACGCAGAGCTGCCTTCACAGACTTGACCCACTCCTCATAGAATCATAGAATATCAGGGTTGGAAGGGACCCCAGAAGGTCATCCAGTCCAACCCCCTGCTCGAAGCAGGACCAATCCCCAGTTAAATCATCCCAGCCAGGGCTTTGTCAAGCCTGACCTTAAAAACCTCTAAGGAAGGAGATTCTACCACCTCCCTAGGTAACGCATTCCAGTGTTTCACCACCCTCTTAGTGAAAAAGTTTTTCCTAATATCCAATCTAAACCTCCCCCACTGCAACTTGAGACCATTACTCCTCGTTCTGTCATTTGCTACCATTGAGAACAGTCTAGAGCCATCCTCTTTGGAACCCCCTTTCAGGTAGTTGAAAGCAGCTATCAAATTCCCCCTCATTCTTCTCTTCTGCAGGCTAAACAATCCCAGCTCCCTCAGCCTCTCCTCATAAGTCATGTGTTCTAGACCCCTAATCATTTTTGTTGCCCTTCGCTGGACTCTCTCCAATTTATCCACATCCTTCTTGTAGTGCGGGGCCCAAAACTGGACACAGTACTCCAGATGAGGCCTCACCAATGTCGAATAGAGGGGAACGATCACATCCCTCAATCTGCTCGCTATGCCCCTACTTATACATCCCAAAATGCCATTGGCCTTCTTGGCAACAAGGGCACACTGCTGACTCATATCCAGCTTCTCGTCCACTGTCACCCCTAGGTCCTTTTCCGCAGAACTGCTGCCTAGCCATTCGGTCCCTAGCCTGTAGCGGTGCATTGGATTCTTCCATCCTAAGTGCAGGACCCTGCACTTATCCTTATTGAACCTCATCAGATTTCTTTTGGCCCAATCCTCCAATTTGTCTAGGTCCTTCTGTATCCTATCCCTCCCCTCCAGCGTATCTACCACTCCTCCCAGTTTAGTATCATCCGCAAATTTGCTGAGAGTGCAATCCACACCATCCTCCAGATCATTTATGAAGATATTGAACAAAACCGGCCCCAGGACCGACCCTTGGGGCACTCCACTTGATACCGGCTGCCAACTAGACATGGAGCCATTGATCACTACCCGTTGAGCCCGACAATCTAGCCAGCTTTCTACCCACCTTATAGTGCATTCATCCAGCCCATACTTCCTTTACTTGCTGACAAGTATACTGTGGGAGACCGTGTCAAAAGCTTTGCTAAAGTCAAGAAACAATACATCCACTGCTTTCCCTTCATCCACAGAACCAGTAATCTCATCATAAAAGGCGATTAGATTAGTCAGGCATGACCTTCCCTTGGTGAATCCATGCTGGCTGTTCCTGATCACTTTCCTCTCATGCAAATGCTTCAGGATTGATTCTTTGAGGACCTGCTCCATGATTTTTCCAGGGACTGAGGTGAGGCTGACTGGCCTGTAGTTCCCAGGATCCTCCTTCTTCCCTTTTTTAAAGATTGGCACTACATTAGCCTTTTTCCAGTCATCCGGGACTTCCCCTGTTCGCCACGAGTTTTCAAAGATAATGGCCAATGGCTCTGCAATCACAGCCGCCAATTCCTTCAGCACTCTCGGATGCAACTCGTCCGGCCCCATGGACTTGTGCACGTCCAGCTTTTCTAAATACTCCCTAACCACCTCTATCTCCACAGAGGGCTGGCCATCTCTTCCCCATTTTGTGATGCCCAGCGCAGCAGTCTGGGAGCTGACCTTGTTAGTGAAAACAGAGGCAAAAAAAGCATTGAGTACATTAGCTTTTTCCACATCCTCTGTCACTAGGTTGCCTCCCTCATTCAGTAAGGGGCCCACACTTTCCTTGGCTTTCTTCTCCTCTACCGTAATGTCTCCTGGTCTTGTTGGGAAGCCACAAATTATGTGACCTTCTGCTCCCATGGGACATGAATAGTTCAGGGGTTCTTAGCTTCTGCTGCCTGTTGGTCTATTACTGCCTTAGCCAGTGATAAGACTTCTCTCTGTTCTTTTCTAGCTTGTTGTAATGCCTCAGCTTGGTCTGATAATCTGCGCTGAAGTTCAGCAAACTGGGCCCATAGTTCCCCAATTCCAGCCATGGTAGGGTTCTTGACCAGGCCTGGACAGTACTATCGGAACTAAACGAGTAAACCAATGGGGTGGACCCTGTGGATAGAATCTTGTTTGTGACACCAATTATGTAAGTGGAGAAATAGTCTCACTATTGTAGGGAACTTTCCAGGCTTATACACTACCCCAGTGAAATGGGCTAGCGAAAGGATCTGAGTCCTCACTCCCACTTCCTTTACCCAGAGGCCTGCCTGACCTCAAGGGCTCCCCTTCCATTCTCCTGTGCGGCAGAGTCCTCATAACCACAACAAGGCTGGGCCCAGGGTTCCTGGGAGGCTTGACCCCCAACCTTGTCATGGTCACTTAGGGCAGGGGCTGGGGTGTCCCCACTCCGGGGTGTTCTCTCTGCACTGGATGCTTCCCTGAACCACTGATCATTACATGCAGTTCAAAGCAAATACAATTTATTAAACAGCAATCAATTAAAAAATAAGGAAAAAATGGGAAAAGTTAAAGGAAAACACATCACCCCCCTCTGTGGCATGGGGACATCATAACCAGCATCTCTGGAATGTAAGCGAAGTTCAGCCTGTTCCTCACAAGTCCCAGGCCTCCTTTCAGGCCCTGGGTGTACTGTAGGGATGCTGCCGGTCAGACATTTACTCTGGCGGTGGCCACACACTCTCAGGCTCTAGGTGGCAGGACCCTTCTTCCCAGTGTCACCCCTGCCCTGTCGGGGTTACGATCCCCCTCGAAGTCTGGCCTGGAGGGCCTCTTTGCTGGGGGCATCTCCCTGCACTGGGCCCGCTGCCCAGGGTCCCCCTCACTCTCTCCAGACTGCTCCAGCCCCAGATCTACTTTGCCTCAGCCCCAGATCCACTCTGCCCCAGCACTGCTGCTGCTGCTCCACCTCCAGCTCCCTGGGCTGCTTTTCTGACCCCTCTGGCTCTGGTTGCTGCAGTTCTCCTCCCAGCACAGGTCTGCTCTCTGGGCTGATTCTGTGACTCTGCTCCCAGCACTGACCTGCTTCCTGGTCTGCTTTTCTGACCCTTCTGGCTGGCACAGCTCTGCTCCCCAGCTCAGCTTGGGCCTCTGCTTTCTCCTTAGCTTGTCCCCACTCTGTCTGACCCAGGCAATTCCAGCTCACACGGCGGACGGGATCCCCCTGGCCTCCTGACTCCCTGTTTAGCCTGCCCACCCTGTCAATCAGGCTGACCTGGAGCACTGGCCTCTCCCCATTATTCCTGGGGACTGTCAGTCTCAGGGTCCTGATTTTGCATCAACCCTTCCCTTTTCTTTTACTACTGGAAGCTAGCCAACCAAAACATCCCCACTGAGTTTTAGGAAGGGGACAACACTCCTCTTACACATGCACGACAGCACATTTAGAGTTCAAAGTTGAGTAGCCAAAGTTAGGAAATGCCAGTGGTTGCCTGTGCAACCTTAATTCAGCCTCTTGTGCACATGCAAAATGATAGCACTTAGAGGAGAGGAAAGTGATCAGGAATAGTCAGCATGGATTCATCAAGGGCAAGTCATGCCAGACTAATCTAATTGCCTTCTATGACTAGATAACTGGCTCTGTGGATGAGGGAAAAGCAGTGGACATGTTATTCCTTGACTTTAGCAAAGCTTTTGACATGGTCTCCCACAGTATTCTTGCCAGCAAGTTAAAGAAGTATGGGCTGGATGAATGGACTATAAGGTGGATAGAAAGCTGGTTAGATTGTCGGGCTTAATGGGTAGTGATCAATGGCTCCATGGCTAGTTGGCAGCCGGTATCAAGTGGAGTTCCCCAAGGGTCGGTCTTGGGGCCGGTTTTGTTCAATATCTTCATTAATGATCTGGAGGATGATGTGGATTGCACCCTCAGCAAGTTTGCAGATGACACTAAATTGGGAGGAGTGGTAGATACGCTGGAGGGTAGGGATAGGATACAGAGGGCCCTAGACAAATTAGAGGATTGGGCCAAAAGAAATCTGATGAGGTTCAACAAGGACAAGTGCAGAGTCCTGCACTTAGGATGGAAGAATCCTATGCACCACTACAGGCTAGGGAACAAATGGCTAGGCAGCATTTCTACAGAAAAGGACCTAGGGGTTACGGTGGACGAGAAGCTGGAGCTGAGTCAACAGTATGCCCTTGTTGCCAAGAAGGCCAATGGCATTTTGGGATGTATAAGTAGGGGAATTGCCAGCAGATCGAGGGACGTGATCGTTCCCCTCTATTTGACATGGGTGAGGCCTCATCTGGAGTACTGTGTCCAGTTTTGGGCCACACACTACAAGGAGGATGTGGAAAAATTGGAAAGTGTCCAGTGGAGGGCAATAAAAATGATTAGGGGACTGGAACACATGACTTCTGAGGAGAGGCTGAGGGAACTGGGATTGTTTAGTCTGCGGAAGAGAAGAATAAGGGGGGATTTGATAGCTGCTTTCAACTACCTGAAAGAGGGTTCCAAAGAGGATGGATCTAGACTGTTCTCAGTTGTAGCAGATGACAGAACAAGGAGTAATGGTCTCTAGTTGCAGTGGGGGAAGTTTAGGTTGGATATTAGGAAAAACTTTTTCACTAGGAGGGTTGTGAAGCACTGGAATGTGTTACCTAGGGAGGTGGTGGAATCTCCTTCCTTTGAGGTTTTTAAGGTGAGGCTTGACAAAGCCCTGGCTGGGATGTTTTAGTTGGGGATCGGTCCTACTTTGAGCAGGAGGTTGGACTAGATGACCTTCTGAGGTCCCTTCCAACCCTGATATTCTATGATTCTATGATATAATACAGTCTTTAATTACATGATCGTATAAAATTTTTCCCTCCGACTCTTGCCTCATTCAGTGTACAGACTGGATCGCAACTTTCCTGCCAAATTTCAAGCCTTGCTTCAAAGCATGGAAGCACTAGAACTTCCCAACAAAACAGTTGTCAGGCTTTTTTTAACATGGGCAAAACAATGTATTTTTGTCTAATCTTGTTCTCAGAAACAGCTGAATGATTTTTGCTGGTAATTTCCAAAAATCTTCAGCCCGAGGCAGACACCCATCATGAAAAATTTCAACCCCAAACAAAGTTTGGTACAGTTAAATGCAAGTGGAAATAACGTCAAGCAACTGTAACCACAGTCAGAACTACACGTAGTGCTACCAGCTCCTCCTATTCTAGGGGATACAAACTCTCATGCTTTAAACACATAAACCAACCACTAACTGCCCAGGGTTTGGATTACATTTTCCCCTTGGGCATGTTATTGCTTGGTTCAAACTAGAAGCGGGGAGGGGGATACTCATTGATGAGGTATACATCCTCCTCTTCCACATCTCTAGATCTGAGGTCTGCAAAGGAAAGCTTCCATATGTGACCCAAATGTAACTGAGGTAGGGTCATCTGCCAGACTGCAGGCAGCCTAAAACAGAGTAAACTCCCCTATTCCTCTCAGCAAGGTGGTGACTCAGAGGTCCAGTGATGATAATTGAAATGTAGCATTAAGTGTCTCACTGAGATCAAAGTGGGTAAGAAAGGAAAGGAGTAGTCCTAATGCAAAGATATGCACAATGGCCAGTGAGGGATTATCATGTTGGTTTCATATGTGGGTGGTGTTTAGATGACACCACCACTTAACTTTGTCCCCAGTCAAGAAGAAGCCCTGCCCAGGAAGCCTAGCAGAGCCCAGCCGGGTGTCTGAGCCCCTCTGTGCTGGAGCCAACAGACCCCAGCAAGCTCACATGAGAATATTCTGAACATGTGTCCAGTCTGCTGTGAGCTGCATCTCATCCAGGCATCGCAGGTGGGTGGGGCTTATTTTGTGATCAGAACTTGGCTTGAGGGCAGGGCAGGGCAGGGCGTCTCCCTCCCCATCCCCCCGCCCAAGCTCACAAACCAAGGGTTATTTACTGCATAACATTAGGTAGTTTCTTGCACCTTCCTCTGCAGCAGCTGGTGCTGGCACCTGTGGGAAATAGGAAACTGGGCTGGCTGAGGCACTTGTGCAGTCCACTCTGGCCATCCCTACATTTCAGTAGACTGTGGACCAAGATGGTATCAGGTTCGGTTCTGGAAGGGATTTGCCTGCTCTTTGTCACTCAGGGCCCCATGGGACCCCCACTGCTCCTGGATTTCTCAGCAACAGCAGGTGTTGCCAAGAGTGATCTTCATTTCCTGGGCTTGGCAAGAACATTGTGACTTTCATACTACACAGAGCCATGGTCCTCATGAAGCAACAGGCATCGATGAGGAAGAACAGCAGCAAGCTACACACATCCCAGCTTCCATCTTTGTCTGTGATTCAAGGCGTCTCACTTTTCTGGACCCGCTGGTGCAGCCCAGAGCCATCTAGAGGTGGAACCACATAACTGCTGACAAAGGAGGTGCTGTCGTCATCATGAATAGGTCAGAATATGAACAAGAGGCTGCTAGGCAGCTCTCCAACACCACTTTCTACAAGCCATTACCCTCTGATCCCACTGAGGGTTACCAAAAGAAACTACACCATCTGCTCAAGAAACTCCCTGAAAAAGCACACGAACAAATCCGCACAGACACACCCCGAGAAACCCGACCAGGGGTATTCTATCTGCTACCCAAGTTCCATAAACCTGGAAATCCTGGATGCCCCATCATCTCAGGCATTGGCACCCTGACAGCAGGATTGTCTGGCTATGTAGACTCCCTCCTCGGGCCCTACGCTACCAGCACTCCCAGGTATCTTTGAGACACCACTGACTTTCTGAGGAAACTACAGTCCATTGGTGATCTTCCTGAAAACACCATCCTAGCCACTATGGATGTAGAAGCCCTCTACATCAACATTCCACACAGAGATGGACTACAAGCCATCAGGAACAGTATCCCCGATAATGTCACGGCTAACCTGTTGGCTGAACCTTGTGACTTTGTCCTCACCCATAACTATTTCACATCTGGAGACAATGTATACCTTCAAATCAGTGGCACTGCTATGGGTACCCGCATGGCCCCACAGTATGCCAACATTTTTATGGCTGACTTAGAACAACGCTTCCTCAGATATCGTCCCCTAATGCCCCTACTCTACTTGCGCTACACTGATGACATCTTCATCATCTGGACCCATGAAAAAGAAGCCCTTGAGGAATTCCACCATGATTTCAACAATTTCCATCCCGCCATCAACCTCAGCCTGGGCCAGTCCACACAAGAGATCCACTTCCTGGACACTACGGTGCTAATAAGCGATGGTCACATAAACATCACCCTATACCGGAAACCTGCTGACCGCTATACTTACCTACATGCCTCCAGCTTTCATCCAGACCACATCACACGATCCATTGTCTACAGCCAAGCTCTACGATACAACCGCATTTGCTCCAACCCCTCAGACAGAGACAAACACCTACAAGATCTCTATCAAGCATTCTTACAACTACAGTACACACCTGCTGAAGTGAAGAAACAGATAACAGAGCCAGAAGAGTACCCAGAAGTTACCTACTACAGGACAGGCCCAACAAAGAAAATAACAGAACGCCACTAGCCATCACCTTCAGCCCCCAACTAAAACCTCTTCAGCGCATCATCAAGGATCTACAACCTATCCTGAAGGAAGACCCATCACTCTCACAGATCTTGGGAGACAGGCCAGTCCTTGCCTACAGACAGCCCCCAACCGGAAGCAAATACTCACCAGCAGCCACACACCACACAACAAAAATACTAACCCAGGAACCTATCCTTGCAACAAAGCCCGTTGCCAACTGTGTCCACATATCTATTCAGGGGACACCATCATAGGGCCTAATCACATCAGCCACACTATCAGAGGCTCGTTCACCTGCGCATCTACCAATATGATATATGCCATCATGTGCCAGCAATGCCCCTCTGCCATGTACATTGGCTAAACTGGACAGTATCTACATAAGAGAATAAATCGACACAAATCAGATGTCAACAATTATAACATTCAAAAACCAGTCGGAGAACACTTCAATCTCTTTGGTCACTCGATTACAGACCTAAAAGTGGCAATTCTTCGACAAAAAAACTTCAAAAAACAGACTCCAAGGAGAGACTGCTGAATTGGAATTAATTTGCAAACTGCTTACAATTAACTTAAGCTTGAATAAAGACTGGGAGTAGATGTGTCATTACGCAAAGTAAAACTATTTCCCCTTGTTTATTTCCCCTCCTACTGTTCTTGTAAATTGCTGGAAATGGCCCACCTTGATTATCACTACAAAAGGTCACTCCCCTCCCCCCACCCCCGCTCTCCTGCTGGTAATAGCTAACCTTTCCTGATCACTCTTGTTACAGTCTGTATGGTAACACCTATTGTTTCATGTTCTCTGTGTATATAAAATCTCCCACTATATTTTCCACTGTATGCATCCAATGAAGTGAGCTGTAGCTCACGAAAGCTTATGCTCTAATAAATTTGTTAGTCTCTAAGGTGCCACAAGTCCTCCTTTTCTTTTTACAGATAAAGAGTAACAGGGCTGCTACTCGGATAACTGCAAGCGAATCTCAGCAGAGCAGTTTGCATTTCAGATGCAGAGAGCTCACCACTATTATCCACCTTGTCTTCATGAGTCTGGGTTACTGGAATGCCTTCTTAAGGGGGATGCACCTTAAGGCCACTGAGAAATCAAAGCTCATGCAAAATGCAGCAGCCTGTTTATTAGCAGTGTTCCCCAAGAAGCACATTAGCCTTCTGCAGTGGCTGCCAGTTGGCTGCCAGGGGAAGTTTAAGGCAAGTTTAAGGAAGTTAAAGGCAAGGAAATTTAAGTTGAAGACCGACATGGTTTAGATCTGTCCTGCCTTACAAACCCACCACACTCTTTGCATGATACCACAACAGGTGTGATCAACTGAGCTGACAGCCTTCTTGTCTCAATGAGAAGGGGCAGGATATCCTCAGAAAGGGACCTTGATAGTGGAACTCCTTTGGGTCTGCAGAGCCTGGATTTCATGAGCGCAGGGCACACTGCATTGCTCATGCATTTCCCAGGGTTTTATGGAGTGAATGGGAAGCTGGGAGGGGTTTTGAAAGAGAGGATGCATTTAGTCTGGTGAGTAGGAAGCAGGCCTTTCTGCCATTGTCTCCTACTGAGTAAGTGTTGCATGGTCACACCACTCTGAGCACCTTCAGAAGGCAGATTTATAAATGGTAATACGGTTAACACTGTGTGAATAAAGTTGCCTTCTGAATTTTCAGGGGCTGGATGTCTGATTTCTTCTCCTCTGTGCTGCATTAGAGCGAGTGGTCTCTAGATTAGCTTGGAAGACTTAGATTTATGTCAGTAAATACTGATTTCATTGTACACACAAACTGACAAAAAATATTTCTACGGATAATAGGAAAAATGTATAGATATGAAAGGTGTCAAGGTTCCTCCCCCACTCTGAACTCTAGGGTACAGATGTGGGGACCTGCATGAAAACCTCCTAAGCTTACTTTCACCAGCTTAGGTTAAAACTTCCCCAAGGTACAAATTAATTTTATCCGTTGTCCCTGGATCTCCACTGCCACCACCAAACTAACTGGGTTTACTGGGAAACGTAGTTTGGACACGTCTTTCCCCCAAAAATCCTCCCAACCCTTGCATCCCACTTCCTGGGGAAGGTTTGGTAAAAATCCTCACCAATTTGCATAGGTAACCACAGACCCAAACCCTTGGATCTGAGAACAATGAAAAAGCATTCAGTTTTCTTACAAGAAGACTTTTAATAGAAGTAAAGAAATCACCTCTGTAAAATCAGGATGGTAGATACCTTACAGGGTAATTAGATTCAAAACATAGAGAATCCCTCTAGGCAAAACCTTAAGTTACAAAAAGGACACACAGATAGGAATAGTCATTCTATTCAGCACAGTTCTTTTCTCAGGCATTTAAAGAAATCATAATCTAACACATACCTAACTAGATTATTTACTAAAGTTCTAAGACTCCATTCCTGGTCTATCCCCAGCAAAAGCAGCATACAGACAGACATAGACCCTTTGTTTCTCTCCCTCCTCCCAGCTTTTGAAAGTATCTTGTTTCCTCATTGGTAATTTTGGTCAGGTGCCAGCGAGGTTACCTTTAGCTTCTTAACCCTTTACAAGTGAGAGGATTTTTCCTCTGGCCAGGAGGGATTTTAAAGGGGTTTACCCTTCCCTTTATATTTATGATAGGGGCTAAAACGCGAGTGGAGTCATCAAAGCCTCATGGAACAGAGTGACAGATCTGCAAGCTGAGAAGGTGTAGAGTTATGGACATTATTCAAGGGCTGGAGAAAATGTGTTACAGTGAGAGATTTAAAGAGCTTAGACTGGTTAGCTTGTCAAAGAGAAGACTGAGCAGTGACTTGTTGACAGTGTATACTGCCCTTCATGGAGAGGAAACAGCAGGTATCAAGGGCTCTTTAGTCTAGTGGTGGAAAAAGGCATGTGAGGCCTGAAGCCTAGGGGAGAAGGGAGGTAATTGAGGGAGCTGTCTGCTGGCATCTGCTGGAGAATGAGGGGAGTCAACTGGGTGTGGCAGGACCTCACTTTCATATTAACTGCAGGTAATTTGGGGAGACTGGGGTGTAATTTGTAAGTTTTGTACTTGGGGCCCATATTTTTGACATTCCCCTGTTGGGAACCCATCTGGTCAAAGCCTGGACGATGCCTGGGCACAGAGTCACCCTGATGAAAATTGATGTTTGCTGAGCCCTGCGCAAAGCTGGTGGATGGTTCTGTGGAATGTGGTCAGGCTGTTGTGGGGAGGGTCTCTGTGGGTGGTAGAAGCTCTGGTGGGGTTTTAAAGCCATGGATCTCCTGTATCCATCAGAGCTGTCATTGCCTTATGTGAGCAGGGCTCACCAGGGGTTCCAGTTGTCTAGCCTCTGATGAGTAGGGATGAGTTCTGGTCCCCTCTGCAGTAAGCAAAGCAAAGCAGTAGATGGGTGACAGCACCCAGCAGGCAGAGCAAAGCAGCAGTTAGATTCACCCAAAGGCCACAGCTCCCAACAGGAGACCCGCAGAGAGAGAGCAGTTGCATGCGCTATGGGGGGAGCAGAGGAATTCATAGCAACTATCTATGTCAGCTTAGTGAGACCTCCCTGTCCTAGCTGATCAAATCCTGGCAGTGGGGCAGGTGGGAGAGCCCCAGAGCTGGTTTTGAAACAGGGCCTCTGGTTTTCCTGGTCTCTTGGAACCACAAACGATGAGTGAGGAAGTTGGGAACCCACAAACTGAAAGTGGGAGGTTGGAAGGTAGAACAAACTGCATTGGCCACTCAACATTCAGTGGTTTGGGACTGTGACTTATACACTCTCAGGTAATGGTGGTGGAATGTGTTACATTGTAAGTATTTGTCCCGGTTTGACCTGGCCTTTCCCTTTTGTCCCCCTAAGAAAGTTAGTTAGCATAGGTGTCCAGAGTGGTTATAGGATCCCAGGTTGCTTGGGGAGGGCTCAAGCCAAAAATCAAGAAATTGTAGTGAATCCCCTAAAATAAGGACCCCATACTGTTGGCAGAAGTGTTACAGGCAGAACAAAAACCAGTGTCTGGAAGCTGACACCAGACAAACTCAGAAATAAAATGCAATTTTTTAGCAATGAGGGTGATTAATCATTGAAACAAACTGACAAGGGATGTGGTGAATTCTCCACATGGTGGTGTCTTCAGGTAAAGCCTGGCTGCCTTTTTGGAAGATGCTTTAGTCAAACACAAGTTACGGGGTGATGGTCTCCAGCCTGTGGCACACAGAAGGTCAGATGAGATGAGTGCATAGTCCCTCCTGGCCTTAAACTTTGTGAATCTATGAATCCCTACAAAAGACGGAGGAAGATGGGAATGTTGCTCTGAAGCCAGCAAGTGAAGGGAGGGTAAGCAAAGCTGCCATGTTTTGCGTAGCTCCATGTGTAATGATTTGCAGGACATGCAAATCACACAATAAACTAATTTGCATATTTTGACTAATTTGCATGTAACCATACACTTTAGCTTTATAAAAAGTGTGGTATAGTGCTGGGGAAATGTGTTGGCCTATATGATCACCCGTGAGAGGGAGAGAGTGAATGAACAGCTACCTCTCATAATATTTTCAAAAGTGCCTAAGGGCCAGATTTTCAAAAGTATTGAGGTGAGTGAAGATGAAGATAGGTATCTAAGCACCTAATACCCATTGATTTAAATGCTCCCTGCTAATCAGGAATACCACTGTACGCCTCAACAATGTTTCCATTAGGGAAAGTTGGAGCATAGGTGACCAGCCCTCTGTGAAGAAAGAAGTGGTTCGGGACTATTTAGAAAAACTGGACGTGCACAAGTCCATGGGGCTGGATGCGTTGCATCCGAGAGTGCTAAAGGAATTGGTGAATGTGATTGCAGAGCCGTTGGCCGTTATCTTTGAAAACTCATGGCGATTGGGGGAAGTCCCGGAAGACTGGAAAAAGGCTTATGTAGTGGGCTTTAAAAAAGGGAAGAAGGAGGATCCTGGGAACTACAGGCCGGTCAACCTCACCTCAGTCCCCGGAAAAATCATGGAGCATGTCCTCAAGGAATCAATTCTGAAGCACTTAGGCGAGAGGAAAGTGATCAGGAACAGTCAGCATGGATTCACCACGGGCAAGTCATGCCTGACTAATCTAATCTCCCACAGTATTCTTGCCAGCAAGTTAAAGAAGTATGGGCTGGATGAATGGACTATAAGGTGGATAGAAAGCTGGCTAGATTGTCGGGCTCAACAGGTAGTGATCAATGACTCCATGTCTAGTTGGCAGCCGGTATCAAGTGGAGTGCCCCAAGGGTCGGTCCTGGGGCCGGTTTTGTTCAATATCTTCATAAATGATCTGGAGGATGGTGTGGATTGCACCCTCAGCAAGTTTGCAGATGACACTAAATTGGGAGGAGTGGTAGATACGCTGGAGGGTAGGGATAGGATACAGAGGGCCCTAGACAAATTGGAGGATTGGGCGAAAAGAAATCTGATGAGGTTCAACAAGGACAAGTGCAGAGTCCTGCACTTAGGATGGAAAAATCTAATGCACTGCTACAGACTAGGGACCGAATGGCTCAGCAGCAGTTCTGCAGAAAAGGACCTAGGGGTGACAGTGGACGAGAAGTTGGATATGAGTCAACAGTGTGCCCTTGTTGCCAAGAAGGCCAATGGCATTTTGGGATGTATAAGTAGGGGCATTGCCCGCAGATCGAGGGACGTGATCGTTCCCCTCTATTCGACATTGCTGAGGCCTCATCTGGAGTACTGTGTCCAGTTTTGGGCCCCACACTCCAACAAGGATGTGGAAAAATTGGAAAAAGTCCAGTGGAGGGCAACAAAAATGATTAGGGGACTGGAACACATGACTTATGAGGAGAGGCTGAGGGAACTGGGGATGTTTAGTTTTCAGAAGAGAAGAATGAGGGGGGATTTGATAGCTGCTTTCAACTACCTGAAAGGAGGTTCCAAAGAGGATGGATCGAGACTGTTCTCAGTGGTAGCAGATGACAGAACGAGGAGTAATGGTCTCAAGTTGCAGTGGGGGAGATTTAGGTTGGATATTAGGAAAAACTTTTTCACTATGAGGGTGGTGAAACACTGGAATGCGTTTCCTAGGGAGGTGGTGGAATCTCCTTCCCTAGAAGTTTTTAAGGTGAGGCTTGACAAAGCCCTGGCTGGGATGATTTAGTCGGGGATCAGTCCTGCTTTGAGCAGGGGGTTGGACTAGATGACCTCCTGAGGTCCCTTCCAACCCTGATATTCTATGATTCTATGATTCATAATCAGTAAGCCAGAGGTTTGACAACATACGACAGGCTGAGATCCTGTTTGATATTTATTTGGAATGCAGTATAATAAAACATGTGCACAGGGGAAATAATTCTTGGCAAGAGCCACAGGTTCTCCATTCTCTGGCCCATTGTGACGAAGTGGGAACGTTCCTTTTGTTTTGTCTGGATACTGTGTGCATGCCTCAGTTCCCCCTATGTGCTACTCAAGTATCTAGGTGGTGGGACAAGGGTGTGTGATCGTTTCAGAGACTCTAGAGGGCAGGTGTGACTGCTGACGGGCTGCATGGGCACAGAGAATGGCCAACACTGTATCCTGGTAACTGATGGCTGGGGCCCATCCTCTGCAAGAATCAGCCAAAAGTGTTGGAGAACAAGTGAGGAGTGCAGGCAGAGCCATCCCTAGAGAATGGTGAATCGGGGCGGCCGCTCCGGGCCCTGAGCTTTGCGGGCCCCACCCCTTGCACCGGAGAGAAAGTGTGCATGCTGCCTGGACTGACAGCACGTGGGAATCCCACTGCAGCCTCCCCAGTTTCGGAGTGGTTGGAGGGAGAGCGTGCGGCAAGGCCTTAGACTCCCCAGTCCTGGGAAGGTGGGCAGAGTGGCCCAACCCCCTGGAGCCCAGCGGCACCGCCGAAGCGGGGACCCTGGGGGAGGCGGAGTGTGGGTGGGGCCACGCCTGGCTGTTTGGGGAGGCATGCCTCCCCCAGCCTCCCCTATCCACCCCCCGGCACGGTAGGTACCGGAAGTGGCATCACTTCTGCCCTGGGCCCCCTCCCCCCCATGGACGGTCCTGAGTGCAGGCCAGGTGACCTGTTTGCTCTGGAAAGAAACAAAGGAAGGAGGTGGGGCAGCGGGTTGTGACTGAGGCTGAGATTCTGAAACTTGGTCAGCCTCCTGGTTTGGGACTCAGTGGGGGGTGGTGCCCAGGGTTCTGGGCTCTGGATCCCCCCAAGATGGATTTTGCTGAATGTTCCTGATTTCTGTGCTAACAAGATCTGTTCTATGCTGTGTTCCCGACAACTAATAAACCCTTCTGCTTTACCTCACTGGCTGAGAGTTGCTGCTGACTGCGGAGTTGGGGTGCATCGCCCCTTTGGGGGGGGGGTGTAAGGCTTCCCCAGGTGTCCCATCCAGGGGAACTCACTGTGGAAAGCTCATGGTGTGAACAGGGGGCTGAAAGCTCCAAGGCCAGACCCAGGAAGCGCTGAAGCCAAGGAGGCTTTTTTCCCCCAGTGAGAGTGTGCCCTGAGGGGAGCCAGAATGGCATTCACATATGGAAGCTTTTCTTTGCAGCCCTCAGATCTAGAGGTGTGGAAGAGTCCTGCCTGACTTCATTCAGAGGGGTTCCAGAGCACTGAGACTGGGACTCCGTGACACCCATTAATCGCTTTATAAACATCAAAGTTTAGCCCCTTTAGCCCTGTATATGCTTAGCCAGAGAGGTGTGTGACTGACCCAACCTTTGCTTGCAGTAGGAAATGTGAGGTTCTAGATCCCATTATATCACACCTTCTTTTCCACATTCCTTGAATTTTCTCAAACTGCTCTCCTTGCGGCTGAAATTTTCCACAAAGGTCTCTGCTTAACGGTGCTTGTTTTTTGTTTTTTTTATTTAGTTGAGGCATTTTTTAAATTATTCGCCTGTTAGACAATATACCTTTCTCATATGGTCTAATCAGAAATATTGGGCTCAGATAACTCAGAAATGATTGGAACTAAAAACTTCAAACTCAGCTTGTTTTGTAGAGGTCACTGAGACTCAAAAAGTTCTGAAGGAAATTGGTGCAGTAGTTTTAAAGTGGTGAATGTTCAAAACTGGCAAATTTGCTGATGGGAATTATAAATTTCCATCTTTTCTGTGGGGATTTAAAACTATTTGAAGAATGAATTTTAGTAGCTCACATAAGGATGCGCTGCTGTGTTTCTAAAGCCACTGTAAATTCTGAACGCCCAAGAACAGCATATCAAATACTTTACAAGGATAGCTGATTTAAGGACAGCTCAGTTAGCTGGGGCCAGGAGGCTGCAGAGTTTGGAAGCTCTGCAGGGGATTAAACAGTCTTGCTGTGGCTCAAGATATAAGAACTGTACAAGCTCAGCTGCTGAAGCCAGAAGTTGCCCAAGCCAGATAGCTGTGCATTTCTTCTCTCTTTCTCTTTAGGAAAAAATGTGCTATTATATTGATAGACTGGCAAAATTGGATTTTATATGTATATATATATAGTTTTGATTGATAAAATCAATGTTTATTTTAAGTGGTTTTTTTAATTGTATCCATCCCACAGGAAATTATGGGGGTGTCAGACAATAATTATTTAATGATAATAGACACTGGGATTCAAAATGTTAATGATTTATAATAGTTAAAACACAAATTAGCAACAAATAATCAAACTCTAATAAATTCTCAAGCAGCGTTTTTCTTACCTTTTGTCATAAATATAAAGGGAAGGGTAAACCCCTTTAAAATCCCTCCTGGCCAGAGGAAAAATCCTCTCACCTGTAAAGGGTTAAGAAGCTAAAGGTAACCTCGCTGGCACCTGACCAAAATGACCAATGAGGAGACAAGATACTTTCAAAAGCTGGGAGGAGGGAGAGAAACAAAGGGTCTGTGTCTGTCTGTATGCTGCTTTTGCTGGGGATAGACCAGGAATGGAGTCTTAGAACTTTAGTAAGTAATCTAGCTAGGTATGTGTTAGATTATGATTTCTTTAAATGGCTGAGAAAAGAACTGTACTGAATAGAATGACTATTCCTGTCTGTGTGTCTTTTTTGTAACTTAAGGTTTTGCCTAGAGGGATTCTCTATGTTTTGAATCTAATTACCCTGTAAGGTATCTACCATCCTGATTTTACAGAGGTGATTTCTTTACTTCTATAAAAGTCTTCTTGTAAGAAAACTGAATGCTTTTTCATTGTTCTCAGATCCAAGGGTTTGGGTCTGTGGTCACCTATGCAAATTGGTGAGGATTTTTACCAAACCTTCCCCAGGAAGTGGGGTGCAAGGGTTGGGAGGATTTTGGGGGGGGAAGATGTGTCCAAACTACATTTCCTAATAAACCCAGTTAGAGTTTGGTGGTGGTAGTGGAGATCCAGGGACAAAGGATAAAATTAATTTGTACCTTGGGGAAGTTTTAACCTAAGCTGGTGAAAGTAAACTTAGGAGGTTTTCATGCAGGTCCCCACATCTGTACCCTAGAGTTCAGAGTGGGGAAGGATCCTTGACAGCCCCTTCTCCCACAGATTTCTGAACCCATCCAATGGGGTCTGAATTCAGTCAGTCCTCTCCCAAACATCACAGACCCTCTGCATCAGTGTATGAGAAGACCATTTCGGCAAACCTCAAAATTACTGGGTACAGAATATGATCCCACTCTGGAGTCAGAGTCCATGTTTCATTAACAAACTTCCACTTCATCAAAGTGCTACTTTAATGAGCAGGACCATACTCATCCTGACACAAACAGGCTTCATTATTTTCACAAACTCACTCCTCTGTTCTACAGCCAAGTCAACCCTTTGACTTTATTTTTTCACTGGCCAATTTACTTTAGTTTTAATGCTAGAATGGAGTCAAAGGGATACACATTAGAACTGACTGTGACCAGTCTTAAACCCTCGATCATGATCATCAGCACAATTAATACTCAACACCTTTAATGTTCATTATTATTTATGGGCCCCTCTGAGCTCACAAAAGTCCAGCACTCACTATTTAGGATAGACCAGAATCAAGGGCAGAGTTAAAGTTTCATGGGCATCCTTAATTCTGGCAATTCCTGAATTTGCAACCTCAATCCCAGCCTTTGAACCTAATTTCAACAAGGTTTAGTCCTTATTTTCACAGTTCCTTACTTTCCCAAACATTCACCTTTTGGGATGATTTCCCAGGTGACTTTTAAAAAAAAATCTTTAGCAAAATCCTTCCCTTTTCTTTGAGTCAGAGGAGGTTAAAAAATGTACTTTCTCAATTTAGAAACATTCTTCTGATGTTTATTGGACGAAGTTGACGTTTCAGAATTGGGATCTGACATGGAAACAGGCTCCCTGGGGAGCTGAGCATAGCTTGGCTGTGAGGAGGCTGATGGGGACAAGTGCTGAAAATTGTATTCCAGCATGCTCAGTAGTGTTTTTCCTTAAGGTGGCTTTTCCTTAAGACAGAGGCATGAGTGCAGGCCTGAGAGCCAGCAAGGCCTGACTTCCAGTCCCATCTCCTTCCTTGACTACCTAAATAATTCTCTTCACAGCATAAATGTTAAGTTGGAGGTAAACAGCATTTTGTCATGTGGTTTAAATGAGGTTTTCAGCAACTGCCTAACATCACACAGGAAGTATATGGGAGTGCTGAGGCCAGTGATGAGCTGCCAAAATCTCAACAATGGGTTCCCTCTTCACCCCACGAGGGGACCCCTGCCCCATCCAGGACCCCTGCCCCATCCAGCCCCCTCCCCTGTCCCCAGAACCGGGCAGCAGGGTCTTGTGGGCCACTGTAGCGGGTGCCCACCCCACCCCTAAGAGCCAGAGGCACCTGCTGGGGGGCGAGGTGGGGAGTCCTAGAGGTGCTTACCTGGGGCGGCTCCCGGGAAGCATCCAGCAGGTCCCTCTGGCTCCTAGGGGTGGGGGAGCGGCCGCTCCCCGCACTGATCACATCAAAAGTGGCGCCTTAGGCCCTGACTCCCTGGGTGCTCCGGGGCTGGAGCACCCACGGGGAAAATATGGTGGGTGCAGAGCCCCCACCGGCAGCTCCCTGCCCCGTGCCCGGCCCCAGCTCACCTCCGCTCCACCTCCACCTCCCCCCCGAACACGCTGCCTCGCCCTGCTTCTCTACCCCCAACCCGCTTCCCACGAATCCGCTGTTTGGCAGGAAGCCGGGGAGGGCAGAGAACCAGGCCGCGGCTTCCCACTCAGGCCAAGGGTGGCGGAGATGAGCTGGGGCAGGGAGCGGTTCCCGTGTGCCCCCGGGTTACCTGGTGCAGCGCGGGCAGCCCTCCTCGCGCCGCCCCAGCTCACCTCCGCCTCCCTGGGCCTGAGTGGGAAGCCGTGGCCTGCTTCTCTGGCTTCCCGCACGAACAGCTGATTCCCAGGAAGCCTGGGGGGGCAGAGAAACAGGGCGGGGCTGCGTGTTCAGGGAAGGAGGCGGAGCAGAGGTGGGCTGGGGGTGGGGCGGGGAGCTGCCGGTGGGGGCTCTGCACCCACCAAATTTTCCCCTTGGGTGCTCCAGCCCTGGAGCACCCATGGAGTCAGCGCCTAAGGCGCCACTTTTGGCTAGTTAAATTTAGAAGCCCTTTTAGAACTGGTTGTCCCTCGTGGAACAACCGGTTCTAAAAGGGCTTCTAAATTTAACAACCGGTTCTAGCGAACTGGCTCCAGCTCACCACTGGCTGGGGCCCAATGGTGATTTCACACACCTGGAAGTGCTGGGACCCTATGGTGAATTCAGATCCCCAGCCTTGCTGGGGTTCTGTGGTGATTGTACACAGCACTGCAGTGCTTCAGCTGTATGGTTATTTTATGTGCCTGTCCATGTGGGGAAGTGTGCGGTGCCCTATGGTGATTTTAGACACCCTGCATTGCTGGGGCTCTATGGTGATTTTAGACAATAGGGAACTGTAGTACTCGTGTATGCCACCTGTTGCTCACATCGAGAAACAGAAGCAAGGGCCTCTCCCCCCCACCTTGCAGCTGCCCTGGCCCCCTCCTTCCTCAGCTGACACTGCTGGCTCCCCAGTGCTGCCTGGCAATGTGGGTGCAGGGAGGGGACTGAGCAACCCTGAAGCAGCAGTTGACACTCATGCCTGTCTCCCCCTCCACGTGGGATAGGCCCAGAGCACTCTTCCTTGTGAAGGACCAGAGGCCAGGCTAGCTGTGCCTCCTCTGGCATGAGCTCTGGGGTGCTGGGCTGCCTCCAGCTCACGCTAAGGCGGTCCTTGTTCCCCTAGCTTCACAGGCCTCTCTAGAGCTCTGCAGGGCTGGAGATCTGCCTCAGTCATGGCCCATAGTGCCCTGATCTGCACCCCTGGCTCTGGGGCACCCTGGCTTGTCCCCTGCATCTGGGACAGCTGGACGTGGGTCCTGTGTGCTTGGGGTATCCGGCTGCCCCTTTGTCCCCTGACTCATGCAGAGGGGCCAGAACCCCACGGTGGAGCTGGCTCTTGGGGATGAGCTGCACTGCAGGACTTTGGGGCTGAGCTCTGAGGCTGGAACAGGGGCAGTGTCTGCTGCACAGGGACCCCTCTGCTGAATATGCTGAACCTCAACCCCTCTCCTCCCCAACCTTGCTGCTCCTCAAGCTGGTATCCTGGGGTTGCTTTGCTTGAGTCCTTGTTCTCTTTGCCCTCTGGCAACTCACTGCTACCCAGGTGCCCACAGCCTGCATTTTCAGCACGAGTGCTCACAGCTGTGTCTCCACACAGATGACAGCTCTGCCCTCAGCACATTGCTGGCAAAGGGGAAGGTAGGGCAGGAGCCAGGGTCAATCAAGAGACAAGTTTCCAGCCAGGACTTTGCACCAGCTTAGCTAACTCGCTGGAAGCAGTGATTTCAGTTAAACTAGAGCCACTTGGGTGTGTTCTGGTGTGGGCCTGGCAGCACCAATTGTATCTGACTCTCTGTGATATGGTCTCTGTGCGTGTCTGTGCATGTGTGGCTGGCACGGGCTCTACCCTGGCACTATGAATCATGCACTCTGCCAGTCTCAGCTATCAGCACTAGAAGAGTTAAATCTTCTCCTCTGCGGGATCCTGCCCGTCTCTGCTTTCCCTGCTCCAGGGGAGGGTTTGTTAGGTTCCCAGCAGCCTTTCCCAGACTCTGACTCCTTAGGGACTCAGCGCAGCCTTTGGCTAAACTATGCAGAGTAGCAGCAGTGACATGATGTATGATCAACTCCCAGCTCCCTGGGCTGGAAACAGAATGGGAGGCAGGATCCAGGGCCATGACTTCTCCCAGCTGCACAGATGGGAACAGCCAGCTCTCCTTGCACTGATTCCCACGGTCCAGGCCCTGTGCCCAGGGCGGGGGGGGGGGCGGGGAGCGGCCCCACAGGAAACAGGCCCTGGGAGCAGGAAAAACTCTAGAGCCCTCTGCCTGCAACACTCTGCTGGCCTCGCCACACACAGCCCCCAACAGCAGCACCATTCCCCAACCGCCCTATGTACCTACAGGTCCAAATGCACACACGGAAAACACCCACACTCCAAGACAAACACTTGCACCAACACACAGTCACACCACAGCCCACCACCACCATAACACAGTCACACCACAGACCACCTGCACCAACACATGCACCACTGCACAGTGACACCCTGATCCACGCACCAGGACACAGCATTATGTGTAGTACAGAATCTCTGCATTGCTGAGGGTTTCCTAACTGTGTCTTTTGTGAGGGTTGTGCAGCCACCAAGATTTGCAGTTTGGAACAAGCTTCTTTCTCCTGGTCTGCTGCTGTGTGTGCATACTTGTGCTGATCTGAGGGTAGAGTCAAGGCTGGGGAATGTGGGTCGAGGGGGTTGGATGATCAGGGACTATGTAGCACTTGCAGCCCATCTTGTGTGGACAGTGTCTTAGGGTGTAGTATTTGCAAGAATCAGTGCCCCATTACTGGGCTTTGTCTGCCCCATGAGCTGGGGTGTGATTCCCAGATCATGCACACATTGATGCCAGCTTAATGAGAGCTGGCGCAAGTGTGCATGGCATAGTGTGCTGTGTGCCTACCCACAGGGATCAGGGGGGTTTGTATGCAGCCCAGCTCGGCTGTGAGGCTGCTGCCTGTGCTACCGTAGCTACACTGCCATTTATACTGATGCTAACACTCATTGCACTAGCGCTGGAGGGAGGGGTGTATGCAAGGCGGGAATCACACTCCGTAGCTCATAGTGTAGCCATAACCTCAGTGTCATCTGGTTTCCACTGACTCTTGTGGCCAGCTATGGTCCTTCAGCAGAGACGACCTGTGCCTGGCGACAGTGGGGGGAGCGGGTGCAGAGTGGGGACAGTTGGATTCAACAGTGTTACTGAGCATGCTCAGTACAAGCCAAGCAGCAAATCTGGTGGGGCATTTGACCCCGCATACCCCTGCACACATTGCCTCTGTCCTTCTGTAATGACACTGTCTGTGGCCTCACGTGCCCTGGGAATGGCTTCCAGGAGGCTGGCTGGTGGGCAAGGTTACTGTGACTTTACCAGTAACAACTCAGCACGTGCTGTAGATGGTGATTCACAGCTCTCAATGCTCACTAATTAGCTACATCTGGTCAGCAGGCTGTTGAGTGCTACAGTGTGGGTCCAGGAAGGGTCATGTTCAGCAAGTGCTTGTTGTGTGGTGTCCCTCTTGCCCGCTGCAGCTCACATGGTGACAGCAGCAGTGTGCAGCGGACTATGACTGGAGCATTGGTCAGTCACCTGGTGGCCATGCTGGCTAATGGCTCTCTTCCTGAAAGAGACACCTTCACTCAGCCATAAGGCAGGAATCAGGGAGCAGAATTCTCTACCTGCGCTGTGCAGGTCAGACTAGATCAGGGGTAGGCAACCTATGGCACGCGTGCCAAAAGCTGCACACGAGCTGATTTTCAGTGGCACTCACATTGCCTGGGTCCTGGCCACCGCTCCGGGGACTCTGCATTTTATTTTAATTTTAAATGAAGCTTCTTAAACATTTTAAAAACCTTATTTACTTTACATATAACAATAGTTTAGTTATATATTATAGACTTCTAGAAAGAGACCTTCTAAAAACGTTAAAATGTATTACTAGAACGTGAAACCTTAAATTAGAGTGAACAAATGAAGACTAGGCACACCACTTCTGAAAGGTTGCCGACCCCTGGACTAGATGATCGGAACTGTCCCCTCTGGCCCTGACAGCTTTGAATCTGTGCCTGTTTTAGTCACCAGGCCACTTGACTCGGTGAAAAGCAGGTGAAGGCAGATAAAACAGTAGGGGAAAAAGTTTCCCAGATGTATGCCTCTGTTCTTTGGTATTTAATGCTCTTTATTGCAATCCTAAATTCTTATTTGCCCTGCAAGATAAATGTGATCACTCTTCCTTTTGCTTCGCTAGCCTTCCCCAATAACATCCAATTCACAAACTATTGAGTTTTGCTGAGGGGCAGGATAAGATTGTGCAAATATAATAACTACATTCATCACAATGGGGCAGGGGTGAAAAAGCAGCACTTGGTAAACTACTCAGGAAGTTTGGCAGTTCAGATTCCACCAATCTCCCTGACAGGCAATATCAGAGCTGCCTGAGAGCTCAAAGGAACACAAAGTGGCTGCAGAATCTCTGGCTCCAGCTCCTCAGACATGTTTCCATGTGTGCAGGTCAGGTCCAGTTCAATGTGTGTGGGGGGAGACTGCAAGGAGCCAGTATGCCTTCTGATTCAGAGCTGTTGAACCTCCATCCTTGGGGCAGCCTGAAGTCATGCCTTGCTCTGGTGGAAGGACTTCAGGACCCTAATGCCAGTGGAGGGCTAGACATAGGGAAGCTCTAAGGTGCCATGACCCCTCCCCACCCCAAATGCCTCTCCTGCCCCTAACACCGAGGAGAGACAGCTGGCCTAGCAGATGCAGAGCTGCCTGTGCCAGCTGTACAGCACAGAGCACTTATGGGCACAGGCCGCTCCTCCTTGGCCTTCCTCTGGCTGCACTAATGGAGAACCCGGCCGTGAACATTGGGAGCCTGGCTGGTGCCAGACGCCCAACTCCGTTTGTTTGTTCAGCACCTTATGGAGGCATTGGGCATTACTCTGGAGCCATGGCCTGAAGGCAAAGGGATGCAGGTGTTGAGAGCTCAGTGCTGCAGCTCCTCCTTTATAAGCACTTTGAATCACAGGAATCCAAGCAGCCCGGTTTAGGCACGTCACCCCCACTGCAGGGCATGGGGAGAGACTGATGCCAATAGCGGAGATGCACAAAAGCCAGCCATTGGGAGATGCTGACCAAAGGGGGATGGGGGCTCGCCCCTGTCTCTGAGATGAGCTAGGACTGCTGGGCAGCATCTTGCTCTGCTAGTGCTCCATAGCCAGGACACCTCTCCAGCAGGCAGCACCTGCGCCTTTTCTTGGGGGACTGGCTCAAGCAACTGATGCATCCATTGCCCCAAGGGCAGAAGCGGTGGCTGTGGCAGCCCCTGCAGCCCAGTGGTTAGGAAACACCCCCAGGGGAACAGGAGTCAAGTTCCCCCTGCCCTCAGCTAAGGCACAGGGATTTGAGCTGGGTTCTGCACCTCTGTAGTGCACACCCTCCCCCCAGCCTGGGGAATATCCTGAGGTGGGTTCTCTTGGGTAAGCTGTTCCACTGCATCTCCAGAATTACCTCATAATGGTACCAGGACCAGAGAGAAACTCTGCCGAGCCGTGGGTAGGCCACCATCTGGCAGGTGGGAGACCAGGGCCAAATCCTTCCTCCCCCTCGGCCAGCAGAGGGGGATCTGAATCTGGGTCTACCACTGCTGGGGGAGTGCCATAACCACTAGGCTGAAGGCTGGGTGGGAGAGCGCTCCTCGTTCCGTGCCTTCCACCCAGCAGTGTGGTGTGCAGTTAGGTGTGCTCTGCGCATGCCTGCTGGGTTGGTCCTAGGTGATGGGGAAACACCTGTTTCCACCCACTTGAGGCTCTCCCTGGAGCTTAGCTGAGGTACACAGCTGGCAGTGGCAGTGTGCAGGACCACAGGCAGAGAGGGAGGTGCCTGGGGAACTTTGGCAGTGGGAATTCAGGTGCTGAGGGAGTTTAGGTGCAGACACACTTAGGAGGCAACTGAGCAGGGGTTCTGTGGATTGCTGTTGTGCCTCAGTCTAGTGTTTTGTGACCTAAGTCCTTGTGTGGAGCCAGGCCCCTGCTATACCTGCCCCTTGGCTCTGGCAGTCTCTCTGCTCCCCTTGCTCTGCATTCCCCACCTGGCAGCAATGCCCAGTCCCAACTGTTAGCCCTTCTCTATTACCCGACTGGAAGGAGCAGGGAGACAGCTAATGCTGACCATGCGTCCCGTTTTGGCCAGGTGGCAGATGACAGTGGTTGCAGATGACAGAACAAGGAGCGATGGTCTCAAGTTGCAGTGTGGGAGGTCTAGATTGGATATTAGGAAAAACTATTTCACTGGGAGGGTGGTGAAGCACTGGAATGGGTTACCTAGGGAGGCGGTGAAATCTCCATCCTTAGAGGTTGTTAAGGTCAGGCTTGACAAAACCATGGCTGGGATGATTTAGTTGGGGATTGGTCCTGCTTTGAGCAGGGGGTTGGACTAGATGACCTCCTGAGGTCTCTTCCAACTCTAATCTTCTATGATTCTATGACAGTCCCTTTTTAAGCCCTGTTCCGTCCGTCCCAACTTTTCTGGCAAAAGTGGACATTTATCCCGTTTCCTGTTGCTGAGTTGATCAGTTGGCAAGAGCAAATGGGACAAATGCCACCTTTTTTTTTTACACAAAAGGTGGGGTGTGAGGAACGTGAGGTGGTTTCCATCATATACAGGGGTAGGACTCAGATGGGGGCAGGCAGGCTCAGGTGCAGTGATGCCAGCCTCAGCCCCTGTCCCATGCTGGGGGTGGGGGCTCGAGCAAGTGACTTGGGCCTGCCCTGTGTGTGGGGGGGCTCAGGCAAGAGACTTGGGCCAGCACCGCAGCAGGGCAGGAGAGGGCTCAGGCCAGCCCCAGGGGGTGTCCTGTTTTCCCTTTGTGAAATATGGTGTCCCTACACATACAGTGTCAAGAGGCTTCAGCGTTAACACACCAGAAGATTCATGGCAGGGCCAGACAGGACAGTTGAGAGTTGTGGCTTTGAGATGTCGGCAGAGGCAGGCAGCCACCACTGCATCACCTACACTTGTGGCACAGCCCCATACTTTATTTACAGCCAGGAGGGCTGGGATCCCATTCTTTTTTACAAAGTGAAAGCTGAGATTATGCAGAATTGGGACATGCCTGTAAATGCCCAAGGCGGGCTGAGTCCAGCCCAAGGGCCTCTCAGCTGAGACTCTTGTCTTAGAAGCATGCACGGCTACATGGCAGATCCATGTATCATATTTTAAATGTATTTCATTGGGGGCAGGGGGGGGAATTCTGCTTTTGTTGCCCAACCTCCTGTGTGGCCCCTGCACCCCTGAATTCACCTCCCTCACCCGAAGGCCCTAATGTGGTTGGCCCTACTGTGTTGGGCGCTGCACAAGAGGCCTTGGCTAGAGGAGGAATTAAAGCATGCGGGTAGGATGCGTTTTGAGCAGCACAGCTTGTACAGCTGGTCTACCCCAGGCAGGGCATACTTCAGTACATTAAATGGGCTGAGTTAATGCACCAGCAGCATTCCATACCACTCCCCACTACTTCTGCATGGGCCTCCTAGGGTTTCTTTCTGCCCCAGCCCACATGGCGGCAGGGGGAAGGGGTGGGGAGATAGGAGGTACCCTGATGATGCAGGGCCAAGGGTGTTGGAACTAGTGGTGCTGGGGGTGTGATAGCACCCGCTGGCTTGACGTGGTTTCCATCATATACAGGGCTTACAGTTTTGTGCAATGACTCTCAGCTCCCCCCCTGTACAAATTGTTCCAATGCCCCTGAGCAGGGCCAGAAGCCCTCTGCTGCTGCAAATGTTCACAGCAATCCTACAGTACACACTCCTCCCCCTCAAGGAGGCGTGAGTTCAGTTTGCCTTGAAATGCAGCGTCATGAGAAATCATTCCTGACCTGACCCTGGTTCAGACTCTCCCATGATGCACGAGCAGGAGGAGCCCTGCCAGCTCTGTGCTTTGCCCAGTAAGTTGACTCAGCACCTAAATAGTTAAAAGAGGTCTTAAACATAGATAGGTCAGTGAAAGTGGCCCCTGAGGAAGCATGGTTTGCTATTAGCTATAAATGTCAGGGACTGTGCAAAGATGATCTATTTTGCAGCTGGTTTTAACAAACGAGTAAATTGACAAACTTGTGCAGAAGAACAAATTGGGGCTGCCAGTGAAGATTGTGCTAGTTTCTTACTAGGCTGTTCTTTGTTTTAAGAAACAGTGAAGCATCTGTTAAAGAAATCCAAGAGGCTGTTTGCTGATTCCTCCACACACAACAGTCCCACAGAGTTTGAGACATTTGATTATAGCCTTTGCTCCAAATGTTGCAAGACCAGTTCCTTGCTAAACCCTGCTCTGCCTCATTCATACTTTTTGCAAAATGTTTTTGGGGCTGAGTTTTTCCATGCTCTGGCTCAGCTGAGAAGGAAGGCGACCTGCAAAGTTTGTGGGACATCCTCTGTTGTTTGAGTTAAGTGAGGGTGAAAAAAGGGCATTTTTCCCCAATGTGCAAGCATTTTTTCTGTATTTTTTTCCATCTCACAAATCATTAAAACATAACTGAACATTTCATCTTGGAGCCTGGCATATAAATACATCATAAATGTCTCTGCAAAGCACATAGCACACTGTTGGCATTGAGTAAATAATAATCATAAATAAATAACATAAATAATTAGTAAAATGCCTTAAAGCAGTATATATTTTAAGAAAGTAATGAAGTCATGTACATACTGTACCAGGTCTAAACTAAACTACTTATTTAATATTACTCTAACAGCCCTTAATGTTCCTTTCAGGCATCTCCATTTTTTTCCTCTGAATTTTAACTTTCATGTGAACTGCAGAGCAAAAAGAAAACTTGTCTTTGTGCCCTTTAACCCTTCACCGAGCTGCTATTACTATTTTATATTTCAACAGTGCCTGGAGGTGCCATATGAGCACCCAAAACAGGCCCAGCCATAGGCAAGACAGGCAAAGGGAAGATCATTATCTCCCTTTTTACAGGTGGGGAACTAAGGCCTCAAGACTGAGTGGGTGCTGCATTCATGGTTGCTGCATCAAGCGATTGATCCAATCAGCGGACCAATTTTGGTGATGAATCCTGGTCACGTGACACCGGAGGCATGTTGCGTATATGCTAAAAAGATTAGTGGCCCTTGGCCCAGGCCCACAGCCTGCGGCACATGCAGCAATACTATTCACAACCTGGAAAGAACCAGCCACTGGTCTCTGAAATGTTCATGGGGGATCATTTGTTGGACCTTAGGGTGGAGGGACTGGCCTGCTTGAAATAGGCAGCAGCTATTATCAAAAGCCTTGAAAAAAAATCTGCAATGCACAGGCTCCCTGCTCTACTGTAAATGACAATAGCTCCCTATTTCAAGACTTTTCACTGGATAAAAGTATTTTTCCTATGATCCTGGAGGTCAGTTGGGCTCCAGCCGCTGAAGGAGACAGACGCCTTCCTGAGCCTGGAAACCGAAGAGATGCTCTGCCAAACTGAGGACTGGCCAGAGTGGCTGGAGCTGCCAGCGGACTGAGACACTGAGGAGTTGTTGGGACTGCCACTAGCTACCTACCTCAAGGAGATGGAGGACACCCCACGGATCCAGGTACACTGGGAGGGGAGGGTAGGAAGTGCCCCAGAAGTAGATGACCTCAGTCTAGGTGAATCGCTGCTTAAAACGTGGTCGGTGTGTTGTGGCTGGTTTCTGCACTGACCCACTAGCAGAAAACTCTGCCACTGTTAGGAACCTGGGCTAGGGCCCAATGGAGTCAAGTCACCCTACTCCCTGTCACCCCACCCCTGGGGTGGTAGCCTCCCCTCTCTAGGCCAAGAGGCCTGTGTTTTTTGGCCATCCTCCTGAGTACAGACCACAGCCCTAGACTGTTGCCCCACCCTGACTGGGGGCCTGGGCTCAGAGACTCATTTGCCGCTCTGCCCTGTTTGCAGGCCAGAGACCCTGACTGTTTGCTGCTCTGCCCTGACTGCAGGCTGAAATCATAGATTGGTTTGTGCCCTGCCCTGCTTGAGGGCTGGGGGCCCAGAGACTCATTTGCCACTCTGCCCGGACTGCAGGCCAGAGCAATAGAATGTTCAGTGCTATGATAATTCTCTGGCAGTGGGCAATGCCCAGTGACATAGTGAGGCAGAGTGGCTAAGGTTGCCAGGTGTCCAGTTTTCGACTGGAACACCCGGTCGAAAAGGGACCCTGGTGGCTCCGGTCAGCACAGCCAACTGGGCCGTTAAAAGTCCGGTCAGCGGTGCTGCAGGTCTAAGGCAGGCTAGTCCCTACCTGTCCTGGCACTGTGTTGCGCCCTGGTAGCGGCCAGCAGGTCCGGCTCCTAGGCAGGGGGTGTCCACGGGACTCCAAGCACTGTCCCCACCCCAGCACTGGCTCTGCACTCCCACTGGCCAGGAACCACGGGCCAATGGCACCTGTGGGGCGGGGCCTGCGGGCAAAAGCAGCATGCAGAGCCTTCTGGCTCCCCTCCTAGGAGACGGACCTGGTGCTGGCCGTTTCCAGGAGACAGCGTGGAGCCAAGACAGGCAGGAAGCCTGCCTTAGCTCCACTGCACCACTGACTGTAAGCCTGTGCCCCAACCCTGAGCCCCAACCCCCTGCCCCAGCTCTGAACCCCCCCATACCCACAGCCCACTCCTGCAGTGCAAACGTCTCATCCCTGGCCCCAGCCCAGAGCCCGAGGCCCCAGTCCCCAGTCCAGACTGTATCCCCTCCCACACCCCAACCCCCTGCCTCAACACGCAGCCCCCTTCCACATTCTGAATCACTCAGCCCCAGCCTCGAACCCCCTCCTACACCCCAACCCCCTCATCCACAGCCCCACCCCAGAGCCCACACCCTAGCCCAGAGCCGGTACCCCCACCCCAATCCCCTGCCTCAACCCGCAGCCCCATCCCACATTCCGAATCCCTCAGCCCTACCCCCCTGTCTAGAGCCCCCTCCTGCACCCCAAACCCCATTCAACAGTACAAGACTCCTAGCATTTTTCTTCCTGGACCAAAGCGTGTTGGCTCAAAATTTCAGTCAGGAAGGAATTGGGGAAGAAGTGTTGTGAGATAAGTACTGGGACAGGTGTCCAGATAGTTTTATGGAAAATAGATCCTGTCAAACTAGCTTGATATCTTTTTTGATAAGACGGTAAATTTGGTTGATTAAGGTAGGAGTGTTATGTAATATATTTAGATTTCTATAAGGCATTTGACTTGGTTTCACATAAAATGTTAATTTAAAAAAAATAGAACATAAAATTAACATGGCACACATTAAATGGATTAAAAGCTGGCTAACTGAGAGGTCTCAATGTAATTGTAAACAGGGAATCATCATCAAATGGGTGTGTCTCTAGTGGAGTCCCAGGGCTTGGTTCTTGGCCCTATGCTGTTTAATATTTTTATCCATCACTTGTAAGAAAACAAAATCACTGCTAAAGTTTGCAGATGACCCAAAAATTGGGGGAGCGGTAAATAAGAAAGAGAACAGGTCACTGATACAGAGCAATCTGGATTGATTGGTAAACTGGCCACAAGAAAATGGCAGACTCCATTTTAGGAAGTAGTGCCTCCAAAAAGTACCTTGAGGTCATGATGGATAATAAGCTGTCCAGTGTGGTGCTGTGGCCAAAAGGGCTAATGCAATCTTAGTATGTGTAAACTGGGGAATCTCGAGTTGGAGTAGAGAGGTTTTTATCTCTGTGTTTGGCACTGGTGTGGCCCCTGCTGGAATACTGTGTCCAGTTCTGGTGTCCACAATTTGAGAAGGATGTAGATAAATTGGAGAGGGGTCACAGAAGAACCATGAAAATGATTAAAGGGTTAGAAAACATGTCTTATAGTGATTGAGCTCCTTGAGTCTATCTATGTAGCTTAACAAAGAGAAAGTTAAGGGGTGACTTGATTATGTATATAAATACATACATGGAGCACAAATATTTGATAGTGGGATCTTCAGTCTAGAGAGAAAGGTCTAATGTCCAGACACTGGATAGTGCTGAAGCTAGACAAATTCAGATTGGAATTAAGATGTAATTTTTTTTTTTTAACAATGAGTG
The DNA here is from genome assembly GCF_965140235.1 of Caretta caretta. Taxonomy (NCBI): domain Eukaryota; kingdom Metazoa; phylum Chordata; order Testudines; family Cheloniidae; genus Caretta; species Caretta caretta. The sequence continues at coordinate 41,209,028 of NC_134213.1, forward strand.
AAATTAACAACCATTGATACAAATATCCAAGGGCTGTGGTAAGTTCTTCATCACTCACAAGTTTTAAATGCAGATTGTCTGTTTTTCTAAGAGATCTGCTCTTGGGATGATTCTGGGGCGGGTCTCTGGCCTGTGTGATACAGGAGGTCAGACTGGATGGTCACAGTGGTCCCTTCTCGCCCTGGAATCTTATGAAAATGGGCGTTACATGGAGAAGGGAAAAAGGGAGGAATTAGCATGTGGGGGAAGGAAGAGAGAAGCAGGTCAAAGGCTAACAGGAGGTGCCAATCTAGGAATCATGTTGTTCAATGTTTATTAACAAGCTAGAAAAGGGATGGCCAAATCTGCAGACCAATCGGTCTATCAGTTTTATGGCGCTACCCATCACCACAGTATCTGAGCGCCGTCCATGTAAAAACAAAAGCAATCTCTAGTGAATTTCATTGAGTCCCTGGCACTTCTCCCTTTGGGGAGAAAACTCTGGGGTTGGTTCATTTGGAGTGGGAGAAGGTAAAGAAGTTATTAATTTCCTTTTTTGTTATTGGTTGGTACGGACTCAGGTTGGTAGTGACTCAGGAAGGGCCGATGCTGGGACTTACTGGGTAGAAGGGGGTGGCAGCACTGCGGTTTATTAGGTCTCCGTGTTGTATTGTTCTTATGATGGAAAGTCTTTTTCTCCAGAGGAAGATTTTGCAGCATTTCCTAAAAGTGCTCAGACACTGGATTCACTTGATCTCCATATGACATAATATTATTTCTCTCAGGCCAACCAAAGACTGAGGGACTTCAGAGAGATCTAAGAAAGCAAGGTGAATGGGAGAAGAAATTCCATGATGACAAAGGCAATTCACACTGATAGGAATAATGTGACCTTGTATTTCTTACTGTGTTCTAAATAAATGGGGGAAAAAGATCTGGCCAATGTTGTGCACAGTGCCATGGAAACCTCTGCTCTGTGTGCAACTGTGATCAGAAAAGCAAATGAAGTCTTAGGATACATATGGAATGGGACGGAAACACTGCCTCGCTTGGAACAGCATGTGCAGCACTCCATCTCACAAAGGATACCCCAGAATTCAAGGGCTTCAGAGACAGCAATCAGAATGATTAGAGACTTGAATCCAGTGATATTGCTGAATATTTTCTCACCTTTGCTGGTCACAGTCTTTTCAATGTCTCCCCATATGGCCGTGGATCCATCATACTGTGGACATAGTCGCTCCCATTTGTGGATTGTTGGGGAAGGATTGTTAGGGTTATGCGGTATATTCTGCTGAGCCTTTGCCTTCTCTTTCTTCCCTCTCCTCCATTTCTTTTTCCTTTGCCTCCCTTTCTTTTTCTTTTGCCTCCATAGCTCTCCTGTGGGCAGCCTCCTGGGCTTTCTCTGCCTCTTTCGCTTCCTCCTTATCGAGTCATTTTAATTCAACCAGTCTCCGGTGTTCCTTTTCTTTCTCTTCTGTTTCCAGTCGGGCTATCTCCAGTTTCTGTTGGGCATTGCTTTTTGACATCTTAGCTTCTCTGTTTTTAACCTAGCTATACCCGAGAGTTAGAAAGAAAAAAAAAAAAAAACCTGGCTTGTAAAATTTACTGTGTTGTAACCTGATATCTTTGTCTCTGACAGCTGTTCTCAGCCTACAGAAAAATCCTTTTGTTATAGAGCTGCTCTGTCCCCAGGCAGAGAGACAGAATCTGCAGCTGCAATCACCTTTTACAAAACCTTTTAAAATCCTGCTGTGCTTCTGGTTCAAAACGATCCCACCGCTCTGCCACCATGTCAAGATTCCTTCCCCACTGTGAAATCTAGGGTACAGATGTGGGGACCTGCATGAAAGACACCCCCCCCCCCAAGCTTATTCTTACCAGGTTAGGTTAAAACTTCCCCAAGGCACAGATTTCTTTCTTGTCAGTTTAGGTTGAAAACCTGGTATGCTGCCCCCACCAAGCACGAACAAAGAACAGGGGAAAAGACCACTTGGAGACGTCTTCCCCCAGAATATCCCCCCAAGCCCTACACCCCCCCCTTCCTGGGGAAGGCTTGATAATAATATGCTCACCAATTGGTACAGTTGAACGCAGACCCAAACCCTTGGATCTTAAGATCAATGAAAAATCAATCAGGTTCTTAAAAGAATTTTATTTAAAGAAAAGGTAAAAGAATCACCTCTGTAAAATCAGGATGGTAAATACTTTACAGGGTAATCAGATTCAAAACATAGAGAATCCCTCTAGGCAAAACCTTAAGTTACAAAAAGACACAAAAGCAGGAAAGCACATTCCTTCCAGCACAGCAAATTTACAAGCCAAAAACAAAGAAAACCTAACACATTTTCTAGCTAGATTACTTACTAACTTTACAGGAGTTGGAGAGCTTGCATCCTTGATCTGTTCCTGGAAAAGGTATCACACAGACAGACAGACAGACAAAAGCCTTCCCCCCCCCCCTCCAGAATTGAAAGAATCTTGTCCCCTCATTGGACGTTTTGGGTCAGGAGCCAGCGAGGTTACCTTAGCTTCTTAACCCTCTACAAGTGAAAGGATTTGGCCTCTGGCCAGGAGGGATTTTATAGCACTATATACAGAAAGGTGGTTACCCTTCCCTTTATATTTATGACAAACACCAAATTGGGAAGATAGACGATGCCATAGTTGCCATTATGGAGGATAATGCTATGACAGGAACTATTCATGGAAGAACAGTGGCAGCAGGAAATGGAATCACCAGAAACATACATACCTTCAAATTTCTGTGTGGCTTATTGTTGTGACATGACATACTGTCTGAAATAAATGTTGTAAGCAAGAGACTCCAAGGTGTTGAACTTGATATATCTGGAGCAATGGAACAACTGGACAAAGCAAAGTCATACCTACAGCCTTACTGGTCAGATGAGGGTTTTCAAAACGCTCTGAAGAGTGCACAGAAGTTGGCAGAGGAACTTCACCCTGAAGCTATTTTCCCACCCATTCAAGAATACAAGAGTCAATGAAGAAGAAATTTTGATTACAAGGCACAGGATAATCCCATAAGAGACCCCAAACAACAATTCAAAGTTGAATTCTTTAACCCGGTGCTAGATTGTGCAATACAGTCAGCTGAAGAATGTTTCATGCAGCTCAAGGAACACAGCAGTATATTTGGGATGTTGTATGATATTCCAAATCTCCTCACTATACCTGAAGAAGACCTACACCAGCAATGCAGGGCACTAGAGACAGTGTTGACACCTGATGACATGCGTGATATTGATGCGAGTGATTTAGGTGATGAACTGAAAGCCCTTTCAAGATACATTTCAGCAGGATCAACTCCAAAGGCTGTTCTGGAATATATGTGCACAAATAAGATGACCAACCTCTTTCCAAATGCTTTTGTTGTTCTGTGCATACTTCTAACACTTCCTGTAACAGTTGCCAGTGCAGAACGCAGCTTCTCCAAGCTGAAGTTAATAAAAATACATCTATGCAGCACAATGACATAGGAGAGGCTGGTCAGCCTTGCCACCATCTCAATAGAGCATGAGCTGGCCCAGACTGTGGACCTTCAGCAGGAAGCAGTTCAAATCTTTGCAACCAAGAAGGCACGGAAAGCATCACTTTGATTATTCAAACGGATAAAAATTCCAGAGTTTACTATGCAGACAAGAAAAGTTACATTTGCTGTTCAGGCGTTTTGAAAGTTAAGTGTTACTTAAAATTTTTGATCAAGGCATTTTAAGTTGTTAGTTCTCCTTTATTGGGGTAGGTAGAGCGGTACCGTGAGAGGAGTAGACCAGGAAGAAGGCACAATTGAGAACTTTCAAAGTTTTGGCCCAAGCAAGGGGGCATGAGGCTCCCCGCCTCAGGTGCCAAAATGTTGTGGGCCTGGTCAGAGTGGTTACCAAATTAAAATAAAATATAAGCACGCAGTCTAAACTCTCAACCCTATTAGACTGGGCAGCAACTCTCAACCCTATTAGACTGGGCAGCAACTAGAATAAGCAGTTTTTCTCACCCCACTGGATATTGCAGTCCTTAATATGCAGGTTTGTTCCTGTGTTAGAGTCTTGTCTTCTTCTCAGTGTCTTGGTTGCTTGTATCATAGGTGGGGGCAGGACTATATGTCCACTCTGTCTGTTTTATACTCTCAGTCCATGAGCTTGGGGAGCACAAGTCCAGGCATGTCTGGGGGGCATTTCTGAATCTCTCCAAGGAAGGTTGAGCAATTCCCCTGGTGTGGCCTCATGCAGATGAGTCATTGCTTTGTAGCTCCCTTGCTGGACAATGGCTCTTGATGGGTTGTTTGACACCCAGCCTGGGCGTTGGTTACTTTCTTTGCTGTTGCCTCTAGGGAGCTAATATCTGGCTGATTCCCCAGCTTACAGCATGCTTTAGTGACCACCATACAACACAATTCTCATAACTTCATATGCATTAATGATACACATATATGGATAGAGAAATTACTTTCAGCAGATCATAACCTTGTCCCTGGTACCTTACAAGTCATGCTTTATATGTAAGATTATATGAAAATGAGGAATATGGGGGTTACAGTATGCTCTCCCAAGGTATAGAATGTCACAGGGGTGGCAAAGCTTGGCTCTTTGGTTTGGTCGTTCCAGAATCGGTGTTTGGGGAGGTTAATGACCTGCCCACCAGGTTATGGCTTCACTCAGACCTCCACACAAATTATCGCAGCAGTGTTGAGACCCCCCGTTTTGTTCTCAAGCAAAAAATCTTCCCCTACAACAGAGACCCTGGTTCAAAAGGTCACTAGATGTTTCACAGTAGGGTTTAGTGAATGAAGAAGGCCCACCTCCCAAGAAGGTGAATGCACAGGGTGAGTACTCACTGAGGGAGCAGTCTGCTCACCATCTCTGTAGTCAAGGGTCAAGTGAAAAGGAGAGACAAACAAAAAACCATCTCCTCTGAGCTCAGGATGCCCCTGTCTGCTGAGAGGGGGTCTTGCCTTTGTCCAGGGCTGTGCACAACTCACGTAGGTCTTTGCCTTAGAACTGGACCAGACAAGCCTTTGTAAAGAACCAACCACCTTCTCTGTAGGTCACGGGCTGTTAGGAACATCCCAAGACCAATGCTAACTATAGCTCCCTGCACAGCTGGTCTCAGGGCAGTATAGTCAGAGATGGGAGTTATTGGGCTCCCACAGCTCAGCCCCCTCCCTGCTGCTCCATTCACTCTCCTTAGCTAGGGTCTCTGTAACTTCTCTCATTCCCTTACAGTGTGTCTCTGATTTCCCAGGCCACACCCTACACACCCCTCCTGTCTCTGATGAGGTCATTCACTCCCCTCTGCGGGATCCTGCCTGGCTGGGTCTGTCATCTGCCCATGGTGGTTTCCCATTCCCCTCACAGATCCTGGGCCTGCTGACTAGCTCTGTTCCCTCACTGACACCCCCCATAAGAGATGCATGTGTCTTATTAACTCTGTTTTCTCCTAGAGCTCCAGCAAGAAATCACAGCCAGTGTTTCACCCTATCTGTGATTTGGGGTGTGTGTCATAAATATAAAGGGAAGGGTAACCACCTTTCTGTATACAGTGCTATAAAATCCCTCCTGGCTAGAGGCAACCCTTTTACCTGTAAAGGGTTAAGAAGCTCAGGTAACCTGGCTGGCACCTGACCCAAAATGACCAATGAGGGGACAAGATACTTTCAAATCTGGGGGTGGGGTGGGGGGTGGAGGCTTTTGTCTGTCTGTGTGATACCTTTTCCAGGAACAGATCAAGGATGCAAACCCTCCAACTCCTGTAAAGTTAGTTAGTAATCTAGCTAGAAAATGCGTTTTCTTTGTTTTGGCTTGTGAAATTCACTGTGCTGGAGGGAATGTGTATTCCTGTTTTTGTGTCTTTTTGTAACTTAAGGTTTTGCCTGAGGGATTCTCTGTGTTTTGAATCTGATTACCCTGTAAAGTATTTACCATCCTGATTTTACAGAGGTGATTCTTTTACCTTTTCTTTAAATAAAATTCTTTTAAGAACCTGATTGATTTTTCACTATTCTTAAGATCCAAGGGTTTGGGTCTGTGTTCACCTGTACCAATTGGTGAGGATATTATTATCAAGCCTCCAGGAAGGGAGGTGTAGGGCTTGGGGGAATATTTTGGGGGAATAGGACTCCAAGTGGTCCTTTCCCTGTTCTTTGGCTAAATCACTTGGTGATGGCAGCATACTGTTCAAGGACAAGGAGGAATTTGTGCTTTGGGAAAGTTTTTAACCTAAGCTGGTAAGAATAAGCTTAGGGGGTCTTTCATGCGGGTCCCCACATCTGTGCCCTAGAGCTCAGAGTGGGGAGGGAACCCTGACAGCTCCAAACCCAGCTCCTCCCCCAACCCAGGGCTACCCTCTCTGTCTCCCCTGCCCCCAGCACACAGGGAGCTAGGATCCTTGATTGGCCTGGCTGGCTTGGTGTGCTTGCTACTTACCATTGGCCCTGGTCTGGGACTCTCTGGTTGGCCAGAGGATCTGGATTCCTCCTCAGCCCCTCCCCTCTCTCCTGGCCTGGTGAGAGGCTAACCAAACAACCTACCAAGTCTTAGTAAAGGGCCAACAGCCCGTGGCATTGACCTCTGCCTGTCCAACCACTTGAGTCTCCAGAGCCTGCCCTCGCTCTCTGAAGGCCATGAGTTGCTTGCAGTGAGTGCACACATACACCACCCGCCTACAAGCCAGGCAATTATACAGGCTGCATCAGTGCAATAAACTGAAGACCCCTCGCTCTGCTCCAGGACTTCTGCCTGCAGTATTTTCACTCTTGCAAAGGTTTTGTTGTTTTTGTTTTTAGGAGGTTTATTGGCCTGAGTTTGGAGTTTCTGCCTCTCATGTGAAGTCTACACGGCAGTTAAATCCCCAGGGCGGGCCCATAGACATTCTACTTCGGCTGCAGCCTGAGCTCTGAGACCCTCCCACCTCACAGGGTCCTAGTGCCAAAGCCCTCCAGACAAAGTCTACATGGCTATTAAACAGCCCCTTAGCCTGAGCCCTGTGAGCCCGAGTCCGCTAGCATGGGCCAGCCATGGGTTTTAATTGAAGTGTAGACATACCCTTACACTCTCTCACTAAACTTCCTCACTCTTTGCTGTTTACTAGCTCAGTATCCCATAACACTCTGCATTAACCGATGTATGCTTTGGCTTAAGTAGATAGGCAAGCTGTCAGGATCAGGATATATGAGCAGTTTACCATAGCAACACAAAAGGAGTTATTCTCACAGGCCAGTACTGGAATATCCCAAATGAAGAGGACAAGACATATGATCGGTCTACCTTAGTATGAACCTAGGAGGTGCCTTCACAGCTCTTGGTACTTGGAATGCATGTGTTCAGATAAAAGAGATAACCAATCAGATTTCTATCTTGCTTTAAGTCTAGTTTCAGGTGACATATGCAGTACCTTGTATTTGTAAACAGGTTGGGTATAAAAAGATGGCTTTAGGAATGTAACTTTGGGAGCACACCTTCTGCGTAAGGTGAATATAACAACACTGCATGAGATGACTTCTCATAGACTAGTGGTGGGCAACCTGCGGCCCGTGGGCCGCATGCGGCCTGTCAGGATAATCTGCTGGCTGGCTGCAAGACTATGTGTTTATATTGACCGTCCACAGGCACGGCCGCCCACAGCTCCCAGTGGCTGTGGTTTGCCATTCCCAGACAATGGGAGCTGCAGGAAATGGTGGCCAGCACGTCTCTGTGGCCCGTGCTGTTTCCCACAGCTCCGATTGGCCAGAAACAGCAAACCACAGCTCTGGGAGCTGTGGATGGTCAATGTAAACAAACTGTCTCGTGACCTGCCAGTGGATTACCCTGATGAGCCGCAGGTTGCCCACCACTGCCATAGACTGACATCATATTGATCCTTTTTTCTGTATTATATTATTATTGACTTAGAGCAATAAATCTGATGGACAGTGGTTATTTGATATCTTGAATATATTTCATAATGAACCAAGCAATTGACTATAATTTAGCAACAGGGGTATTGTAAAAGTTCATTACCCAACAGTCTTCACCCCTTTACAAAATTATGTACAAAGTATGTCTTGTCATTTGAAAACTCATAATTTTATAATCATTATTGTCCTGGTAAAATGTGTGGCAACATTGTATGTAAAGTTATAAGATTATACTGTATGCTGTTACTAAGCGAAGCCAGATACAAGTCCCTCAGAGACAAAAGGCAAACTGATACCTCAGCCAGATATCAACAAAATCAAATGGACTATCACCTGGTTAAGCAGCCATTCTTTGGCAGGAAAGATGGTGTGAGTGAGAAATCTACATCTTCACAAAGAAACAGCTTGAGATTCCCATCCAAACAGACATTCTGTCTCCTGAACTTCAGCAGGAGATGATTCTTAAAGAAGAAAGAAAACTATAAGGATGGGAAGCAGATGCCCCAAAATATTCCTCCCTTTCTATCTGCAACATCCACAACACCTGAAGAACAAGGAAATAGCTTTGGACTGGTGGAGGGATCCTGTCTGAGGGAAGTTCAGCCAGCAAGACTGCTACGACTTGTGGTGACAGAGACTTTTGCTTTGAAACCACTTAGCTTGTTAAGTTAGGTATTAGTTGCTTTTTACTTTTATTTTCTTTTAACTGATTCTGATTTTTATGCCTCTTTACTTGTAATCACTTAAAGTCTATTTTTTCTGTAGTTAACAAACTTGTTTTATTGTTTTATCTAAGTCAGTGTGTTTAGACTGAAGTATTTGGGAAACTTTATTTGAGACAACAGGATTTGTGCATATAATTTTCTATTAATAAAAATGACAGCCTTTCTATGAGCTTCTATTGTCCAGAAGGCAGTTCACACCTCGTCAGGGCATGGATGGGACAAACCCAGCCCAGCCTCACAGGAACAATGAACACTGGCTTAGGCAGCAACATAAGAATTTGTTAGACCCTCGAGGGAGTCACCCCCTTCCTTTGGGCAGTTTGGGACTGCGATGAGGTAATGCTCACCTGACACTGAAGGGGCGGGGGGCAAAGCCAGGAGAAAAGAAAGGACATGATAAAAGGGAGAGATATTTTGCCATACTCTCTCTCTTCCACCTACATCTACAGACACCACCACCACCAAGCAACTGAAATACTCATTAAAGGGAAGAGCCTGACTGAAAAGTAACCAGCCAGTCCATGGTGAGAAGCATCTAAATTTTTAAGGACATTGAAAGTGTTAAGATAGCTTAGAATGTGTTTTGCTTTTATTTCATTATAAGTCAAAGCATAACAAGTCAGAATTGATCTAATCACTTAAAATCTATCTTTGTAGTTAATAAATCTGTTTGTTTATTCTACCTGAAGCAGTGTGTTTGGTTTGAAGTGTGTCAGAGGCTCCCCTTGGGATAAGAAGGCTGGTACATATCAAACTTATATAAGCTTGCAGCATCCAGTGGGCATAACTGGACACTGCAAGATGGAGGTTCCTAGGGTTGTGTCTGGGACTGGAGGTATTGGCTAGTGTCATTTGCTTGCAAGTAGCTGGGAGCAGCTTACATGCCAGAGGCTGTGCATGAACAGCCCAGAAGTGGGGGTTCTCACAGCAGAGCAGGGTAAGGCTGGCTCCCAGAGTCAATGATTGGAGAGGCCTAGCAGATCACTGGTCCAGACAACACCAAAGGGGAACGTCACAGTGGCGCAGTGAGCAGAGTGTATGTACGGCTTGTTACTCCCAAGTGAAGTTCACACTTTAAGCACTGATACGTGTGGTTTTAAGTGAATCTGAAGTGCAGTGGCTAAGGATAGTCAGGAAGAGGTCACAGTTTTGTTATTTTCTGCTTGCTTATTTTGGGAAAGAGAAGTAGGAACAGAAAAGCAGGAAAACGAGTGAAAGCAGTGAAGCAGTTGAGAAGTTGGAGCTTTTTAGGCTTCAGTCTGCAGAAAAGGAGAGGGAGCACTAGAGATTACTACAACTGAAAGAACTGGAGATAAAAGAAAAAGAAAAAAAGGCAGTCAGGGAGGAAGCTGCACATAGAAGGGTCATGGAAGAAAAAGAGAAAGAGAGGGAAGAAAGCGAAAGAGAGTGAAAACACTAACTGGAACTGCTAGAGAAACAGAACCAGAACCCCCCAACCCCAACGACTCCCATCACTCCAAAAATCCACAATTGCGAACACTTATGTCCTGCATACAGTGAGGACGATGATATTGCTGAATATCTGACTACCTTTGAAAGGCTGTGTGTAATACATGAAATCCCTGATGATAAGAGAGTTCCTACCCTGATTGCAAAATTAACTGGTAAAGCTCAAAATGTATTCAGTGGAATGCCTATTGAAAATGCTTTAGACTATTGTAAATTTAAAGATACTGTTTTGTGAAGTTTTCAGATTACCCCTGAAACATATAGAGTTAAATTTAGGAATCTTAAGAGGAATATTGGTATGAGTAATGGGGAATATGTAAATAAAATGAAAGATTTGTTGGGAAAATGGATGAGGAGCAAAGAGGTGGCAAGTTTTGAGGGAATGTTGGATCTTGTTGCTCAAGAGCATTTCCTAAGCATTTATAAGGCTGATGTAAAGCAGTGTGTAGGGACAAAGATGTAAAGTCTGTGGATGAGATGGCTTTTTTAGCTGATGCCTTCAAATAGACTCAGTCATCTATGGAGGGCAACCCACAGAAAAAGGGGTTTAAAAGTGGTGGGAAGGAAGGATCCCATTTTGCCCCTGGGAAGAGAGAAGGAGTCTGGGGGGCCTAAATATTCATAGAATCATAGAATATCAGGTTGGAAGGGACCTCAGGAGGTCATCTAGTCCAACCCCCTGCTCAAAGCAGGACCAATCCCCAATCTTTGCCCCAGATCCCTAAGGATTGAACTCACAACCCTAGGTTTAGCAGGCAAATGCTCAAACCACTGAGCTATCCCTCCCCCCAGATTTGGGGTATTCTTACCCCAAAACATTCCTCTAACCCCCATCCGAAATCTCCTGTAAAAGTAGAAGAACCCAAAAGGTGCAATCAGTGTAATTCCACTGATCACCTGAAGAATAAATGCCCTGTGCTAAGAGGAAGCAGGCAAACAATATCTTATGTTAGTTCTGCTGTCCTCAACACAGACACCCCCCAAGCAATTGAAACCTGTCATATTGGTTCTGTGGGGTTAGCCTCTGCAGAACCAGATATGGAGCATGTTAAGGCTGTCCAAACTGATGGCAGGGAATACTTGGGGCAGAGGGATACAGAGGCCTAGGTCTCTCTGGTTAAGCAGAGTGGTCCCAAAGGCCAGTATGTTGCCTGGCCAAATGGCAGAGATTGTGGGGGTGAGCAAAAGCAGATTCCTCATACCACCAGTTAAAATCCATGTGGTTTGGGAAGGTTTGGAAAGTTTTTTTGACTGTGCGGGTAATGGAATACCTCCTGTCAAGATTCTTTCCCCACTCTGAACTCTAGGGTACAGACGTGGGGACCTGCATGAAAAACCTCCTAAGCTTACTTTTACCAGCTTAGGTTAAAACTTCCCCAAGGTACAAACTATTTTACCCTTGGACTTCCACTGCCACCACCAAACTTTATCTGGGTTCCTGAAAGAACATAGTTTGGAAACATCTTTCCCCCCCAAAATCCTCCCAACCCTTACACCCCACTTCCTGGGGAAGGTTTGGTAAAAATCCTCACCAATTTGCGTAGGTGACTACAGACCCAAACCCTTGGATCTTAGAACAATGAAAAAGCATTCAGTTTTCTTACAAGAAGACTTTTAATAGAAGTAAAAAAGAATCACCTCTGTAAAATCAGGATGGTGAATACCTTACATGGTAATTAGATTCAAAACATAGAGAATCTCTCTAGGCAAAACCTTAAGTTACAAAAAGGACACACAGACAGAAATATTCATTCTATTCAGCACAGCTATTTTCTCAGCCATTTAAAGAAATCATAATCTAACACATACCTAGCTAGATTACTTACTAAGTTCTAAGACGCCATTCCTGTTCTGTCCCCAGCAAAAGCATCACACAGACAGACATAGACCCTTTGTTTTTCTCCCTCCTCACAGGTTTTGAAAGTATCTTGTCTCCTCATTGGTCATTTTGGTCAGGTGCCAGCGAGGTTACCTGTAACTTCTTAACCCTTTACAGGTGAGAAGATTTTTCCTCTGGCCAGGAGGGATTTTAAAGGGGTTTACCTTTCCCTTTATATTTATGACACCTCCTATTCGACCTGCTCCTTGGTAATGATTTTTCTATGTAGCTCAAGTTAAAGTGTTTACCTGCAGCAGGAGAGAGTGTTATGCTGGAACCCCCGAGGGAAAGGGTAAGGTTTCAGGAAAGGCAGCACAAAGAAATGTGTCTTAGGAGGAGGCCCAGAGGAGGAAACTGGGGAAGGAATAGTGGGGGTACAGGAATGTCTCCTCACTAGTCACTTGGGGCAGGATGCCCAGGACACTAGGAAGATGGCTGGGTCAGCATCTGTGCACCCAGGCATTCGGCCTGTGACCCAGGTTTTTGAGAAGGAACTGTGTAAGTGACCTCCTGGAGGGGAGCAGTCACACAACTGACTTCTCGGGAACTGAGAAAGGGGTGGCGGAGGGTACCCGAATCCAGGTCCCAATTTTTCAGGATATTTCTAATACCTTTTTTGGGAAGTAACTGTGTCTCTTTACATCAAGATGCAGCTCCAACACCTGGGATAGCAGGGGAGTTGAGACCAGGACATTTCCAGGTGGTAGTTTGTGAGAACACAAATGACCCAACTGACAGAGAAGGGAGTGTTTTCCCCCAGGCTGATGAAACACAGAGAGCAGTTATGAGAAAGCTGCTGGGAAAAGGTGAATCTGATCAGAGGGTAAACACACCTAGTCCAGACAGCACAGATCACAGCCCTTTAGGGGGCAGGGAAGAACTTAGTGCTGGAAGGGGGAAACACAGGGTAACCCCAAAAGGGAAGCTGATTTTCTACATATGTACAGTCCTGGGGTTGGGAGACCGCTCTCCAAAGGACCAGCCAATGTTCAGGATCCCCCTGAACACCTATCTTGCCAGACCCCAAGGCACCAAAATTCCAGAAACCATGATTAAATTAAGAGCCCACACAAAGGGAAACACTGGAGGGAAAGAGAAGCCAGTGACTGATTACATGGGAGAGAGCCAAAGAACACCATGGGTAATGAACAAACTAACCTCAAACTACAATAACTGAACAGAGGGTGTGGTATCATAAAGATACTTGTAAACACCAATCTGTGATAAAATGTTGGTATTAATGTTAATTTTAGGGGATAAGAATTTTGACACGGATGTTAAATCTTATGATAATGCTACTTTTCAATTAATACCTGTAAACAGGTTTAAAGCTTATCACAGCAGAGAAACCATAAAGAAGGATTTGCTGTGTGTGAATGGGTAAACTGAGGCATGCTGCCTCATGGCCTTAATGGCTGGATGCCAAGAAAACTATAACAACAAACTGCCTTTGAGATAGTCAGTGACTAACCCTCTTGCAGTAAACTAAGAGGGGAGGTGTGACACTCTGTACCTTGGGGGAACACCCTACACACCCATACTCATCTTTATAAAATTATTGTGTGGTATCCAGTGCAAAGTTTGTCATGTTGGGTGTCCTTGGAAGACTTATAATGCACTGAGCATGGTTGCTATAGTGATGTTAAAGTAATTGTTATAATAATGTTATAGGTTATAATTTCATGTATCTATCTTTATAACTATCTTTGTAGTTAATATATCTGTTTGATTATTCTACCTGAAGCAGTGCATTTGGTTTGAAGTGTGTCAAAGGCTCCTCTTGGGATAACAAGCCTGGTACATATCAATTTCTTTGTTAAATTGACAAACTTATATAAGCTTGCAGCATCCAGTGGGCATAACTGGACACTGCAAGATGGAGGTTCCTAGGGTTCGCAAAAAGAAAAGGAGTACTTGTGGCACCTTAGAGACTAACCAATTTATTTGAGCATGAGCTTTTGTGAGCTACAGCTCACTTCATCGGTTGTTTCTGGGACCGGAGATATTGGCTAGTGTCATTCGCTTGCAAGTAGCTGGGAGCAGCTTACATGCCAGAGGCTGTGCATGAACAGCCCAGGAGTGGGGGTTCTCACAGCAGAGCAGGGTAAGGCTGGCTCCCAGAGTCAAGGATTGGAGAGGCCTAGCAGATCCCTGGTCCAGATAACACCAGAGAGGAACATCACAGGCTGCTTTTGGCTGGTGTTGGATCACAAGTCACTTTGTTATTGGGGCAGGTGTAGTAAAGGCTTGTTATCCTTGTTGTGTGAATCAAGGGCCTCAGAACTGTTGTTGGCATGCCCTGATTGAGGGACTTACCCTCAACTAAACTGCACTCGCTAGGTAGAGGACAGGAGTGCCAAGCCCAGTGTAGATGAGATAGTGTGGTGAGGATTCTGCCTAAGGCTCCTAGAGACTCTTTCAACCTTTTGCTCTCCATTGTGCAACAATAGAGCTGATTAAGACTTAATAGAGAGTCTTGTTGCAGATCAGTAGAGCTGAAATCACTGATAACCTTGTCTAAGCATGCATTTGACCTGTTTTGATGTCTTTCCGATGCAAGAGACTGCCCAACCTGTACTATTAGTGAGGCTCCCCAACTTAAGTGGATGTCTTAAGTGGTGGGATCTGAAGACATCCCAGAGGATGCAGAGTGGGGTGGATGGCAGGGCAGAGTGGTGAGCAAAGCAGCTGATACCAGAGTGAGCACCCGGACAGCACAGCAAGCAAGATGCCTCCCCCCCGCCCCATAGGGTGGGAGGTGAACACACGCTGATGTACCTCCGAACTCTGGGTCTTAACAACAACTGTGAGTGGGGTGCAGTGGAAGGAGAAGGGAGGGGCACGTTAAATGAACTTTTGGTTGTTGGACTTAAGAACCTGAGACAAAAGGACACTGCCCAACATACTCTGGGTGAGTGTTTTGCTCACGGTTTTATGTTTATGAATCCTGCTTGTGGAATTTTCCCAAGTTAATGCCGGGTTACTTTCCCCTTTTTATTAAAAGTTTCTTTTCTACACTCAGACTCTGTGCTTGCGAAAGGGGAAGTATTGCCTCTCAGAGGCATCCTGGGGTGGTGTGTAATTTCCCTAGGTTACTCTGGGGGGGGGGGCCTCGAGCCGGTTCTGTGTTGCATTTTTGAAAAGGAACCCCTGGATTCTGCTGACTCCAACTGGCAGAAGGGTTACATATTATTATTGGCTTATAGCAATAAATCTGAGAGATATTGGTTATTTGGTCTCGAATATATTTCATAATGAACTAAGCAATTGACTATAATTTATCAACAGGGACATTGTAACAGTTCTTTACCCTGGGTTTGTCCTCTGAATATTGCACCTATCTAGATTGTGCAATTGAGAGGAATCTCAGTGTTCCTCTATGGACTCGCCCACACAAGTTATTATATGGCTAGAGAAGCTAGGAACTTATGAATGCTCATCTGATTCTGGGCTTGTTATCCAAAGCTCATCTCATCCTCAACATTTAACCAGCTATTAAGGATTCTGCAGTGGCAGGTACCAAGCCCACAGCACAGCTGCTGCTAACACAGACATTCCATGTACCACCTGTTTCCACTTACCAACTTCATCTTTTCCAGCCCAACAGGAACTAGAAGCTATTCTCCTCTGCCTGCCCCTTTTCCTAGTGTTTTATGTTCTGTAAAGAGCACAGCCTGTAGGGGAAGGTACATCGGGATTCATTGATTTCCATGTTGCCCTTTACAGAGCTGTTGTTCAAGAAATTGGTGTGTAATTGAACAAGAGATTGGAGCTCATGCTGATGTGAAGTTTCATTGCACCATTAATATCAGCAGGGGCTTTCGTACCAGACTGAAATTAGGAAAGTGCACCAGATGGCTTAACTAGCTCCCTGCCACCCTCCTCCAGCTCTTATCCTACTGCACTTAGGAAAGCGGGAAATCTTCTTACCTTTAGAGACAGGCACAGGAGAAAGCCTGAGAGGGCAGGTGCACATGTTTATTTTTAAAGCATGCCATGTGTTTCACAGAAGACATGGGAAGAAGCAGTCCCTGCCCCAAAGAGCTTCCAAGCTACCTAACAAGAGGCGGTGTAGTCAGGCAGGGGTGAGGGAGGAGCAAGCTGAAGCAATATGAGCAGGCAGTTACTCACCTTCAAGCACATGCACAACTTCATGGCTCACTCAGGTTTTTTCTCTGTAACTCCAGTAAGGAAGATGAAGACAATGATTGATATCACCGTGGACACTGCAGGAGGGGGGAAGTTTCAGGAGGGATTTTAATGAGGGTAGGGGAGGTGCTTGGCAGATCTTAGTAGGGAGGGAATTCCAGGCATAATGACAGCACACAAAAAACACATGCAGATGCTTGTGTGAGAAACTGCAAGTGGGGCAGCACTGCTGAGCAGAGTGGGGAACACAGTAATAAGAGTGAGTCACCTAAGCACACAGGGAGCTGTAGAGTCTTGAAGGTGACGGCAAGGAGTTTCCATCCAGTGCAGTGGAGAAGAGGAAACTAGGAGCTATCAAAAGAGGCGTGATGGGATCAGATTGGTTGGCTAGGAAATGACAGTGGCTGCCTGTTGGAAGGGTGGGAGGAGGCCAGAGCCCAGGAGGTTGCAGTAATAGGAACAGAAGATGCTCAGGGCACAGATGAGAGTTTTAGCTTTTGGGACAGAGAGAAAGTGCTGGCTGTTGTAATCTGGGAATGGGAGGATTGGCCACAAGTAGCTTAGTGACCTGGCAAAGCTTCTAGGGACCCAGCTTCCAGACTTCAAAGTCCTTAGCCCACACCAATCATCATCGCAATGGTGTCCCTTCTAGACTCAGAAAACAAAACAATGAGACTAACATTAAATGAGGATATTTATATAACAGGCACCACAGAAACTTAGTGGAACAATGATAATCCATGGGACATGGTAATACCAGGGTATAAAAAACATAGGAATGACAGAGTGGGTCATGCTGGGGGAGTGTCACTATACGTGAAAGAAAGCAGAGTCAAATACAGTGAAAATCTTAAATGAATCAAACTGTACCATAGACTCTCTGTGGATAGAAATTCCATGCTTGAATAATAAGTGGATAGCAATAGGAATATACAACCAATCATAACCTGACCAGAATGGTGGTGGTGATTGTGAAATGCTCAGGGAGGTTAGATAAGCAACAAAAACAGAAAACCCATTAATAATGGGGGATTTCGACTATCCCCATATTGACTGAGTACATATCACCTCAGAACAGAATGCAGAGATAAAATGTCTAGACACCACTACTGACTGCTTCTTGGAGTCCTGGAACCCACAAGGGAAAGGCAAGTCTTGATTTAGTCCACAGGATCTGGTGCAAGACGTGAATATAGTTGAACTGGTCAGAAATAGCAATCATAATAGAATTAAATTTAACATCCTTGCAGGGTGGGGAAAAAATAGTCACAAGAGTGAAATGCCTGTAAGCTGGATGGAAACTTTAAAAACACCATTATAGAGGCTCCAATTAAATGTATACCCCAAATTAAAAAAAAACAGCAAGAGGACCAAAAATTGCCACCATGGCTAAACAACAGAGAAAAAGAGGTGGTTGGAGACAAAAAGACATCCTTTAAAAACTGGAAGTCAAATCCTACTCAAGAAAATAGAAAGGAGTATAAACTTTGGCAAGTCAAGTGTAAAAGTATCATTAGGCAGGACAAAAAAGAATTGGAAGAGCAACCAGCAAAAGACACAAAAACAAACAGAAAAGGAGTACTTGTGGCACCTTAGAGACTAACCAATTTATTTGAGCATGAGCTTTTGTGAGCTACAGCTCACTTCATCAGATGTTTACCGTGGAAACTGCAGCAGACTTTATATACACACAGAGAATATGAAACAATACCTCCTCCCACCCCACTGTCCTGCTGGTAATAGCTTATCTAAAGTGATCAACAGGTGGGCCATTTCCAGCACAAATCCAGGTTTTCTCACCCTCCACCCCCCCACACAAATTCACTCTCCTGCTGGTGCTAGCCCATCCAAAGTGACAACTCTTTACAGTTTCCACGGTAAACATCTGATGAAGTGAGCTGTAGCTCACGAAAGCTCATGCTCAAATAAATTGGTTAGTCTCTAAGGTGCCACAAGTACTCCTTTTCTTTTTGCGAATACAGACTAACACGGCTGTTCCTCTAAAAACAAACAGCAAATTGTTTTTAAGTAATCAGAAGCAGGAAGCCTACCAAACAATCTGCAGGGCCATTGGATGATCAACATGCTAAAGAAGCACTCAAGGAAGACATGGCCACTGTGGAGAAGCTAACTGAATTCTCTGCATCAGTCTTCACTGGAGAGGACATGATGGAGATTCCTACACTGAACCATTCTTTTTAGGTGACAGATCTGAGGAACTGTCCCAGACTGAGGTATCAATAGAGGAGGTTTCAAAACAAATCGATTAATTAAACAAAAATATGTCACCGAGAACAGACAGTATTCACACAAGGGAACTGAAGGAACTCAGATATCAAACTGTAGAACTATTAACTGTGGTATGTAACCTATCACTTAAATCAGCCTCTGTACAGATGACTGGAGGATAGCTAGTGTATGCTGATTTTTAACAAAGGCTCCAGAGGTGATCCTGGCAATTACAGGCTGGTAAGCCTAACTTCAGTACTAGGCAAATTGTTTGAAACTATAGTAAAGAACAGAATTGTCAGAGATATAGATTAATGTAATATGTTGGGGAAGAGTCAACACAGCTTTTTTAAAGGGTAATCATGCCTTACCAATCTATTAGAATTCTTTGAGGGTATCAACAAGCATGAGGACAAGGGTGATCCACTCGATATAAAGTACTTGGACTTTCAGAAAGCCTTTGACAATGTACAACACCAGAGACTCTTAAGCAAAGTAGGCAGCCATGGGTTAAGAGGGAAGGTCCTCTCATGGACCAGTAACTGATTGAAAGATAGGAAATAAAGGGTAGGAATAAATGGTCAGTTGTCACAGTGAAGAAAGATAAATAGCAGGGTCCCCAAGGATCTGTATTGGGACTAAAGCTGTTCCACATATTCATAAATCATCTGGAAAAGGGGGCAAAAGTAAGTGAGTGAGATGGCAAAGTTTGCAAACAATACAATATTACTCAAGATACTTAAGTCCAAAATTGACTGCAAAGCATTACAAAGTGATCTCACAAAACTGGGTGACTAGGCAACAAAATGGCAGATGAAAGACAATGCTGATAAATGCGAAGTAATCCATATTGGAAAACATAATCCCAGCTATACATACAAAATGATGGGGTCTAAATTAGCAGTTACCACTCAAGAAAGAGATCTTACGGTCATTATGGGTAATTCTCTGAAAACATCTGCTTATGGGTGGAACAATCAAAAAATCTAACAGAATGTTAGGAACCATTAGGAAAGGGATAGATAATAAGACCAAAAATATGTCATTATATGTATCTATGGTACACCCACATGTTTAATACTGCATGCAGTTCTGGTCACGCCATATCAAAAAAGATACATTGGAATTGGAGAAAGTATGGAGACAGGCAACAAAAATTATTAGGGGTATGGAACAGCTTCCATATCAGGAGAGATTAAAAGGACTGGGATTGTTCAGTTTAGAAAAGAAATGACTAAGGTACAGGATATGATAGATATCTTTAAAATCATGAATAGTGTGGAGAAAGTGAATAAGAATGCCTTATTCACCCCTTCGCATAACACAACTACTGGGCATCACTGAATGAAACTGATAGACAGCAGATTTAAAACAAACATAAGGATGTACTTCTTCACACAATGCACAGTCAACTTGTGTAACTTGTTGCCAGGGGTGGTTGTGAAGGTCAAAAGTATAACTGGGCTCAAAAGAGAATTAGATAAGTTCATGGAGGATACAGACTAACACGGCTGCTACTCTGATAGCTACTTTAGACTCTCACACATGGAGTCTTTGTGCATAAACTATCCACCAACTGCCTGGCCTATTTCATAACTGTCCAGTAGGGGATTCCCTTTCTCCGAGCTGCTGGGAGTAGCCTTAGTGCTGCAGGAATATGAACCAAGCGGAGGCCTCTGAACTCATTTCATCTCCATCAGGGCTTGAATGCCCAAATCCCTGAGTATTGCTCCCTTCTTTGCCCTTTCCAAACCCTCCTGCTTTGTATCCAAGGGTCAGTGCTTACCACATCCATCCATATGCGCCCAGGAGCTTTGTTCTTTATCATGGAGAACAAAGGTTGATCAATAATTTTGGTCTTAGAAATTATGGCTACAGCCACTGTTCTTTGGCATGATATGTGTGAAATTCTGTGAGCGAAGGCAGGTGCAGGAGCTGAACACAAATAACTGCAGAGATGGCAGGAGCTCATAAAAAGCACAAATCCTGCTAATAGTGTTTCTTCTCCTGTGTTTGTTCCTCGCTGAAAGGTCTCAGCTGCCCATCAGAATGACACTTCATCACCTCAGCAAGGCTTTTTTGTTTAATAAACTTACATTGACATTAGAAAAGCTGACAACTGCAGAGAGGGGTAGTGAGGTGAGGGGGAGGAGCGGTAAGAAAAGGAGAACAAGGGAAAGGGCAGAGAAAAGTAGACAGGGGTGTGGAGGGCAGATTGTATGGGGTGGGATGCAAAGACGGGCTCAGAGGAATAAGGAGGAATCGTGGGAGAGAAAAGATGGGGGGTGGTGAGAGAGAGAGAGAGAGAATCTATATTTTTGGCCTAGCCTGGAGATGTCTGCCTGGGGCTACAGGGTGCTGTGCTGGCAGTAAGAGTTCAGAGAATTAGGAAGATAACAGCAGCTTCATTAGGAGATATTAATTAAACTGCAGGAGCCAGGGAGCTGGAATGATCCTTAAACCAGAGCTGGCTTGGACCAGTTCTTAGAGAATTCCACCCATCACAAGCTCCAGCAAGGATACAAGATCACAAGAATTACATCATCAGTCAAAGTCGTGGAGAAGTTGAAGCTAGACAAATTCAGACTAGAAATAAGGTGTAAATTTTTAACGGTGACAGTAATTAACCAGTGGACCAATTTACCAAGGAGTGTGGTTGATTCTCCATGACTAACAATTTTTCAATCGAGATTGACTGTTTTTGTCAAAGTTCTGCTCTAGGAATAATTTTGGGGCAGATCTCTGGCCTTTGCTATCACAGGAGAGCAGACTAGATGATCACTGTACTCCCTTCTGGCGTTGGACTCTATGAAATACTCATTGGCTAGTCACACCCGAAAGGTGGGAATCATTGCGCAGTAGATGCACATTCCCAGGTGTCTGTGTATTGCACTGAGTCCAAATACCACACCATGTACAGGGGTGCCCCTCCAACAGGAGCTGAATGGGAGCTTGAGGGAGATGTATTCAACTGCCATCCTACATTGCCATACCACAAAAAAATATAGTATGTGATTTCATTAAAGACGGAATCATCATGCACACATGAGGTGAGAGAGTTATGGGCCCACGGGTCTTTGGCATTAACAGGTTTGTGAGTACTTCACTTTGCAACTTAATGCTCCTTTAACAGTTTTCCATAAAGAACTTCCTCTGTTTTTTTTTAAAGGAAAAAATATAAAACAAAGAAATCCCATACCATGAAATTATTTGCTAGAAAGCAGGCGCACACTTTGTCCTGGCCAATTTTGCCATAGGACCCCTGTTTCATTTCATGCTCACCTTCAAATATTGTATGGAATGAAGCAGCTTCCATCACAGATCATATTTCAGACATGTCTGCAAGCTCCAATCCTGCAAAAATGTAAGCACGTGCATAATTTCATTCCCATGAGTAAAGTTCCATATGTGCCTCAGTATTTGCAGGATGACAGCCGTGCTATGACATTCCACTGTCTTCTGCACTCATGCCTAGTGCCAATGTAACAAAACAGGGCACATGCCCAAAGCACATTTCCAAAGTACAGTACAGAGTACCTTTATAACTCAATCAAATCCAAATGGCCTTTCACTGGACCACCACAAGGCAAATTTACCACCTAGGGACTCTGCCTCTGCCAAATTTCAGGTGTAAACCATTTCCCAAGCAGTTAAAAAAGGTGCATAATGGCAAAGGTGCAAGTTTTCAGCGTGAAAGGTGAAATATGACAAATTTATGAGCTTCTGAAAATGACTCTTTAGAATGGAAATTCTTGTGCAACCTTAGCTCTAGGAGTGTGTATATGACATGCCTATAATAATGTATTAAAGAAGGCAGGCAGTGAAAGCACAATTTCTGTCCATTTGCCAAAATGATAACATAACCCGATTTTCTCCATATAAATTAAATGAATGAATTGTAATGATTTTATAATAAATGGAAATAAATCAAATAATTCCAAAGCAGCGTCTGAACCAATCAGAACTTGTCATGCTCATTGTTCATTAGGTGCAGCATTGCCTCAGTCATGTAATGAGTGCGGCCAGGCCTCTGCTTTCACTCACAGAGAGATCAGCTCAGGTCAATACCACCCACATCAGTGCGATGACTCGGAATGAACCCTTTTGTAATTGCAGGCACAGTCTGACCCAGAGTGAGGCAGACACTTCTCCAGACACTTCTCTCTTCACTGCACATGCACTATGCACAGAGCACATAGAGCCTGCTGAACATGCTGATGGCATGTCCATATTGACACCCTAGTAATCACAAATAGGTGTGGCCCAAAGTCAAGCTCAGAGCCCCAGGACCCTGCTCATTCATTGCAGAGCCCTGCCTCACTTAGGGTGATATTCACCACAGCCAGAGGGCCAGTACAAACGGTTGCTCCACATATGTTGGGAGCATCTAGGTTGGGCATGTGGAAGAGGTGGGGAGCCCTTGTGAAAGAGCTCTGCACAGGCTGGGGAACTCGCATCCTGAGGGAGAGGGAGGATGCTGCTGCTGCATCTGCTCCCAGAGTTCCTTTGTGCCTAAGTCTTTGTTTATATCCACTTCACAAGTATTTTTAAGCATCCTCTTCTCAACCGTAACTTTCTCAGTTGCCTTGAAATGGGTAGGGGAGGAAACGTTCTCGTACCTGCTGAGAGCTGGAGAACAAGAGCATTTGTATTTGGGGAGCTGAAGATCAGCCCTACAATGCAGTCCTGTTGGCAGCCTGAACTAGGAGAGACTGACCTTTGCCAGGACAACGAAACTGGACCAATCCACGGCACTTCACCAGCAGCATCATGGGACGAACAACATCAACACTTCAGAGCATCTATCATGAACCAGACACCATGAAGCATTGTGTTAAGAAGGGTGTGTGGCAGTGGGGTAGTGAGTGTGTTTGTATGGCTGGACAATAAAGTGGTTTGGGGTGGGCTGTGTCTGTTAGTTGTGATTGCTGTGTGTGGTTAATAGGTGGAATAGATTTGGGGTGGTGCATAGTTACAAATTAGATATGGAGATGGGGTGGCTAGGGATTTTGTGTGTCTGTGTGTGTACATGTGTGCTGTTTGTGGTGGTGCAAGTATCTGTGTGTGTGCACATGTGTGTGCATGTGCATTTTGGCAGTTGTCTCAGGGTTAGGGTGTGTGTGCGTGCGTGCTTTTTGGCAGTTGTGCCAGGGATGGTGTGTGTGTGTGTGTGTGTGTGTGCATGTGCATGTGCATGTGAGTGCTGTCTGGCAGTTGTGTCAGGGTTGGGGGGATGTGCGTGTGTGCTGTCTGGCAGTCGTATCATAGATGGTGTGTGTTTGTGTGCATGTGTGCACTGTTTGACAATTGTGTTAGGGTTGACTGGGTGTGGTTTTTGGCCATTGTCAGGGTTGGTGTTTGTGTGTGCGTGTGCACTTTTTTGCACTTGAGTCAGGAATAGGTGTGTGTGTGTGCTGTTTGGCAGTTGTGTCAGGATGGGTGAGTGTGTGTGCTGTTTGGCAGTTGTGTCAGGGATGGGTGTGTGTGTGTGCTGTTTGGCAGTTGTGTCAGGATGGGTGAGTGTGTGCTGTTTGGCACTTGGGTCAGGGATGGGTGTGTGCATGTGCATCTGGAAGGAGAGGAAGCACCTTCCACTTTCCAGCCAGAGGACAGGCTGTGCAGTATCCGTACTAGCAGCAGGCAGGTGCATTGTGGAGTTGCAGCCACCGCAGGAAGTGTGGGGAGGGTGGAGTTCAAGGAGACATGGTCCCACCCCAAGCGGCCTGGTGCTCTGAGCAGCTACATCATTCCCCATGTCAAGTGGCCTGCTCCTAGGGATGTGGCCATGACCTGCCCTGAGATGCCCAGTGGGACCTCATAGACAGCCCACATCCCCTGAGCACAAGCCCTGGGCCAGTCACAGTGTGTCCCCAGGTGTGGAGCCCCACAAGCTCAGGAGCCCTTGTGATGTCTGATAACAGGGGGACAGAGTGACAGGATTACAGTCCTCAGCCCCAGGAACCAGAAAGTGAAGTCCCCCTAGCGATGAAGGGGCAAGAGTCCCTGTAGTGGGGTAGTTGCCTCACTTTGACAGAGGAGGGATTGAAGCAGGCTGGAGGGAACCTGTGCAGAACCCAGCCAATCAGAGAAGGGCAGAAAGGCAGCGAATCAGGGCCAGGCTGGGCCCTATATAAAGGCTGCAAAGCAGAGCAGACAGCAGTCTCTTCCTGACAAGGACAGGCTCCGGCTCCGGCTCCGGCTCCCTGTAGACAGAGTGCCTCTGCTAAACCAGTGCTGGGTGGGCTCAGGGGAGCAAAGAGAGAGCTCTGGGCCTGTTACCTGCCAGGAAGGTGGAAGGGCCAAGGGGAAGTGGCCCTGGGTACACAGGGAGAAGAGGGCAGTGGGAGACTGCTGCTAGAGGGTCCCTGGGTGTGGTTGATGGACTGTGCCTTGTCCCTGAGGCAAAGGATTAGACTTTAGGGTGGCGGGCGGACACAAAGGCAGGTGCAGACTGAGGACTGCTGATACCCTCAGAAGGAGGGAGAGTAGAACAGAGGCAGAGCCAGAGGGCTGTGTCCAGAAGAGGGTACTGCAAGCCAGGGAGCAATGTGGGTCCCAGACAGCACAGCATAGCAGGCAATGGATGGGGCATCACCTGCAGAAGGCACTCCACAGCTGGAACGGTGCTACTTCCCAGAGTGACTGGCAGGAGGTGCCACAGTGGTGAGCACAACCTGTTACAGTCCCCAACTGTGTTCAGTGTTACCAGCCCCAAATGTTCAAATATCCTGGGTCCAAATCCAAGAATAATTAGAACTAATCAATGTTGGGTCTCTTTGCCTTCTGGTTTGGAGCTGTTGAGGTCACATTTTCAGGGTTTTCCCTGCAACCAAGAGGGCTAGAAACATGCTTTGATAAAAACGGAGAGGAAAGATTCTTGTGGTTAGATGTTTAGCTATATGTGTGTGGATTTTTTTCTCATATAATCCCATGATTCCAGCAGCTGGCCTTCAAGGAAAACACCCCAAGAGTGTGACTTGTGATAAAACCCCAGCGTGGTGTCCTCCTAGCAATGCAAATAGCAGGGACTGATCAAAAACATGGACAGTTTTTGATAGTTTGTCAGTTAAAATCTCATAATTTTAAAGCCAATCTTGTGCTTTTTTTGTGGGGGTGGGGGTTTCCAATGGTTTTAGAGCTCTTGGTGCTGGTAATTTTGCAGATACTCTTCCCACTGAATCCCTGAGACCTGCTACCTATATCTCAATAAGCAGATACCTATATCTCATGGGCTGGATGGATGCACTACAAGGTGGGTAGAAAGTTGGCTAGATTGTCAGGCTCAACAGGAAGTGATCAATAGCTCCATGTCTAGTTGGCAGCTGGTATCTAGCGGAGTGCCCCAAGGGTCGGTCCTGGGGCCGGTTTTGTTCAATATCTTCATTAATGATCTGGGGGATGGTGTGGATTGCACCCTCAGCAAGTTTTCAGATGACACTAAACTGGGAGGAGAGGTAGATACGCTGGAGGGTAGGGATAGGATACAGAGGGACCTAGACAAATTGGAGGATTGGGCCAAAAGAAATCTGATGAGGTTCAACAAGGACAAGTGCAGAGTCCTGCACTTAGGACAGAAGAATCCAATGCACCGCTACAGACTAGGGACCGAATGGCTAGGCAGCAGTTCTGCAAAGAAGGACCTAGGGGTGACAGTGGACGAGAAGCTGGATATGAGTCAACAGTGTGCCCTTGTTGCCAAGAAGGCCAATGGCATTTTGGGATGTATAAGTAGGGGCATGGCCAGCAGATCGAGGGACATGATCATTCCCCTCTATTCGACATTGGTGAGGCCTCGTCTGGAGTACTGTGTCCAGTTTTGGGCCCCACACTACAAGAAGGATGTGGAAAAATTGGAAAACGTCCAGCGAAGGGCAACAAAAATTATTAGGGGTCTGGAACACATGACTTATGAGGAGAGGCTGAGGGAACTGTGATTGTTTAGTCTACGGAAGAGAAGAATGAGGGGGGATTTGATAGATGCTTCTAACTACCTGAAAGGTGGATCCAAAGAGGATGGATCTAGACTATTCTCGGTGATAGCAGATGACAGGACAAGGAGTAATGGTCTCAAGTTGCAGTGGGGGAGACTTTGGTTGGATATTAGGAAAAACTTTTTCACTAAGAGCGTGGTGAAACACTGGAATGCGTTGCCTAGGGAGGTGGTGGAATCCCCTTCCTTAGAAGTTTTTAAGGTCAGGCTTGACAAAGCCCTAGCTGGGATGATTTAGTTGGGGATTGGTCCTGCTCTGGGCAGGGGGTTGGACTAGATGATCTCCAGACGTCCCTTCCAACTCTGATATTCTATGATTCAGACTGATGATACCTTCTGGCTCAGTTATTTTTAAAACACCCATGATGTCAGATGTTATGCACTGTTCTCCCAAACATACCCATATTCACTGCTTTATTATATGCCCATATATTTTGCCTAGAATGGATGCCAGACTAATTGGGTGGTAGTTTCCTGTTTTTTCCTGCTGAAAGATGGCTACCTAGTTTGCCATTTCCTAGTCAATCAGGAGCCCTCGTGGCAGCCCAGGATATGTTACTGATTATTTCCTGAAGTTCTATTTCCTCTGCTTGGTCTTTTCAAACTTGCAGGTGGATTCCACCTGGATCTGCAGATTTATGACCCTGTTATGTTAATGACACTCCATTCTAAAACCTTGTTGTCAGACAATAATTTTATTTTAAAGAAATACCGTTAGGACTGAAATTTTTTAAGCCTGTTCTCAGCCCAGAAGTATTTTTGCTGTTAATTTGAAGAAAATCCAGTAAGCCAATTTCTCGGTATCTGAGAAGCAAAAAGAAAGGCTATTTCTTTTGCTTCAAACCTAGTTTTCAGATGCTTCCTTGTGCTCAGATAGCTCACATGCCTGTACTGGGTTATCATAGGGGTTTCTTTAATAGAGATTTCCCCAGGAGTAGAGAGTTATTGTCTATATTGTTATAGACATAGTTGTTAACATGTACTTGAAATAAATTACCAAAATAATTGAAACTGGTGTGATTATATATTGTGTTTTGACAAATAAGATACACAGAATGTTAACATATTGTGCACTGAATTTTTAGTTTTTTGGTGCAGAATTCCCCCAGGAGTAAATATTATTAGTTTCCTGCAGTGTCTCACATCTTTGATGTTAAGGTTAACTGACTACCGTTGCATACATAATAAAAGGCAATTAAGATATGAAAGGGAATTAGCATCTACAAGCTAATCTGTTTATGTTGTTAAACTTCTAACAGGATATAGGTAAACACAGATACATACACTGAGCATCTAGTCTTGACTTCTATTATTACAAATGAATGGGTTAATGATTGCTGGTCTAGTACATCTCTTGTCTGCTTCAGCTCACCCCTTCATAGAGTATCTTTTGTGTCCACGAGAATAGCTACAGCAGTATTCACCCTGCACATATCTGAAGTATGCTGAAATCTGTAGGGAAAGTGATTATTGAGCAGACTTTCTGTACAATTTTCAACTGTGTTTCACTGCAGCCATGATTTGAGGACTCTTCCTTAAACAGGGTAACTTAAAAGTATCTGCCTGCCTGGAAGATCCTGTTTCTCTGCCCCTCCCCACCAGAGCCCACCCATGGGGTGGCACCCTAACCCAGACAACCCACCCCCTGCCAAAGCCCACCCGCAGGGCCAGACACCCACATCCTCTCCCTCCAGAGCCCAACCATGCTGCCCACCCCAGCACAGACACCTACACCCCTCTCCCCCAAAGCCCAAGGATCTAGAGAGAGAAACAGCCTGAGGGGTCCTGGGTTGGTACGGAATTTCCCGCACACAGCTTCCTTCCTTCAGGGCATGACGGGAAAAGCAGCTGCCTAGCACCCTCTCACCCTTGTAGTAGGAAGACAGCCTTAAACATAAACCCTTGGATTAGAGGCCTGATATAAGGCCTGATGCCTAAACTAAAGTAGTGGTCAAAGCTTTGCTGCTATAAAGGAAAGTTAAGTTGTGAGCAAAAGGCAGGGCCTGCTCACAGAATCTGGCAAGAACAGGGCTGATATTGCAGAAACACACATTCCTAAGCACTGCTAGGCACAAGAACACACACGCAAACACATTCCAGAAGAATGGTACCAGGACACCCTGGTACCAGCATATTCCCCAAAGATAACAGGAACACACTGACCCATCTTAAAGATAAGATCAGGAAGACAGCATGATGGATAGAGATGTTTTGATCGAACCAACATGTACAAGGTAATGGGCGGCCCCCAGATATGTCACAGGGTGGCACTCAGATACATCAGGGGGGCAATACATAACTTTTTTGTATCCATCTCCTGTGCCAGCTGTCTGTGCAAAGCTGGGACAGCAAGCTGAAAGAACATACACTCAGCCAAACATCTAACCACACCCCTCACCCTCTTCCTGGCAGTGTCCTGTATTTGCGAGCTAGGCTCTGCCAGGTCCAGCAGCCCCTAATAGTGGCCCACAGCTCTGCAGCACCAATTCTGCAGGGAAAAAGGAAGTTCTGCATAGAACATTAATTCTGTGCAAATTCTGCATTGCACAGTGGCACAGAATTCCACCAGGAGTAATTATCTACATTGTCTTCATCTTAACTATCTCTGTTATAATGAATGACTTGCTGTTATTTTATAGTGTAACTAGATTACCTGTGTATGTATAGGAAATAGAAGATTAACTTCAATGCAAAGATCCACATACTATCTGCATTGCCTATTCTTCCTTGGAGGAAAGCCCTGCTGTGACAATTTCTGTGAGGAGGTTTGTCAGCCTGCTAGAGAGCTATAAAAGTGAAACCTTGGCCCTAATCCTTTCATCTCTAGACTCCTGAATTTTCAACAGAGAAATTTTAATCTGTGGAACTGAGATCTTCCAAATAGTTATTTGGAATACCCTGGAAAATACATGGAAAGGCTCTATCAGACTTTATATCTAAGCTGCAATGGAATTCTAACCTTTTGGGATAATTCCAGAGACAGTTTTAGAAGCCAGCACATATAACATCACTGCTATGATCCTGATATATGAACACTGAAAATCAGTTATATGTATATGATTCCTCAACCATTCAACAACTCTCTTCTTTTCGTTTATTAATAAATTTTTAGTTAGTTTACTAAGGATGAGCTGACAGCATGATATTTGGGTAAAATCTGAATTATATATTGACCTGAGGGTAAGTGTCTGATCCTTTTGGCATTGGTAGAACTTTAAGTATGGTGAACAGGGTTTTCAATAACCTATATTAGACCTGTTTGCCTAGATGGAAGCCAAGGGCTGGACTGTCTACAAGCAACTGTTTGGCTTCTTTTTGACCAGTGTGGTGCTACAGAGGCTCTTTTGTTACTGGCTTGGTGAATCTAATTATAGAATAAATGGCCAGTTTGGGGGATTGTCTGCCCTATTTCTTCCAGTCTCCTCTGTGTGGCATTCTCAGTGTGGCTCATCCAGGCACACCAACTCACATAATGTAGGAACAAATGTGCAGGATGAAATAATATATTACAACCAACAGCTCTCAACTGCATGCCCATTCCTTACACAACAGACTCTGTACACAACAGACCACGGTGCTGTGTTGAGGAGTGTGCGCCAGGTAGGGAGGTACTTGTTTTACTGGCCAGTCCACTGTGCAATTCAAGTCTCCTTGGCGCAGGTGGGAGAGCAGATAATTAGTCTTATAAATTAGTAAATACAGCAAGTTCTGGCAATATGTTGCGACAGTTCTCTCTTCTTGAATCCTGCCTTTGCTGTAACTCTGCCTTTCTGCTTCATACATAGTCAGAGTTCTGGAAATCATTATGGGTGAAATCCTGGTTCCACTAAAGTCAATGGAATTTCACCCTTTATTTTAATAAGACCAAGATTTCATCTTATGAGTAGAATGGCTCAAGCTGGCTAGGGGCACTGCTGCATTAGCATGCTACCTCTGTACCAAGAGTGAATGATCCTTTCTCGAATATAATAATTCATCCAGTAGTCATTGGCATAAGCACCAATGCAAGGACCATAAACAATCCACAGGTTTGGCTTTGTGTTGCCTGGGCTGATTTACAGAGAGGCACCTTTCAGAACACACAAGAACACCAACTTATTTCATTTGCATTCTTCTTTGATGCACATTTATGATGATCACTAAAAGGCCATTTTATTTAAAAAAATATCCTGACCAAAAGGGAAGTAAAAGCAGCAGCAGCAAATAAATAAATACAAATAAAAAATAAAAATAATATATAACAAATGATAAAAAGGGGCAGTTGATAGCAATAACTATACACTAGAAGTTATGAAATGCAGGCAATTTATAAGGGAAGCTAAGGGTATTGTTGAAAAATCTATGACCAGTAGACTAAGGAAAATAAGAAGGATTTTTTAAAAATATATCATGAACAAAAGAAATCCTAGTAATGGTATAGGTCTAGATAAGGATGCTAAAATTGTCTATAATGATGCAGAAAAGGCAGACATGTTCAAGAAATATTTCTTTTCTGTGTTTGAGAAGAAACTTGATGATAAATTTACAGCTGATAGTGATAATCAAATACTTTTGATTCCAAAGGTATCTACACAGGATGTTAAACAGCAACTGCTAAATTTAATTTTTTTAAAAAAATGTGTAGGACCAGATAACTTGCATCCAAGAATATTAAAAGAATTGGCTGAGGAGGGCTGGAGCAAAGCCAGCATTGTTCCAATACACCATGGTCATACATACGTGGCTGGTGAAAATATTATTGGGTGGGGCTGAGCCTGACTCCCCCTTCTGGCCTTTTGGATCCCCCGGCTCACAGATTTGCAGGAGCCATCCATGATGCCACTTGACATACCCCACCTCAGCCAGCAGGCATTCAGATCTGAAGAGCCTAGGAAATGCCAAAGAAATGGTGAAAGTGTCCGGGAGAGAGTTCATCATACCTGCTAGGCACCTGCCATGCTACTGGCAGGGGAGATTGTTAGCACTTGTAGGGGCCCTGGGGAGATGCTGGGCAGATTTAGCAAACATTCCCTCTTGTTCAGACTCCTAGGCGCCAGCAACCCAAATGCATTCTGCAGTACAAAGCCCTAAACAGCGATCTATTTGACAAAGATGACTGGGTATGCAAGCAACTGATTAGAAGGAGCTGTGTGCTACTGGGCTGGGGAGGAGGAGGAGACTTGAATTCTACTTTAAGAATTGCTCCCCCAGCTGGATTTCTAGAATCAAAGGGCTGCAGCTCTTTGTGAGGAAGAAGACCATGCCTTAGCCCCTTCTCTTTGGCTGGGGCACAGTTTGCTGAGGAGCAGGTCCTAAAGCTGCTGTCAGCTGGTTTCCTATAGGCACTGGTCTGTTCTTGCAAGTTCTACTGCATCAAGGCCTCTGCTCAGTCACATTCCTCGAAGTCTACACATACTAGTTGTACAGAGACATCAGTGACCCACTCACTAGGCCCACATGGGGCTTAGCACATTCTGAGCAATCTGAGGCTGTCTCCTTCTACCTCTCTTTTTCTTGAAAAAATTAGTAAAGTACAAAAAACTTCCTCAGTGCAAGGTTGAGATTGAAATGTAAAATCCAAAGTAATTGGTGACTTGACCTGCTGGGGTACAGCACAAATGGGCAACACCTAGCACATCTGGGGGACGTACAGCTCAGAAATAATCAAACAATACCATTTCCATTTACCTACTAAGTGATGAAATGCAAACCTGGCCTAGCCACCAGCTCTTAGCCAAGCACAGCTCTTAAAATTGTCCCACTGTCCCATAGCGCGTTGGCCATGACCCTGATGGCCTTTGTTCCATTGTCAGCCCCCAATTGGGCAAGCATGTCCTGGAAGTGTCAGCTGGATTTGGCAGCAGCCTGATGCAGTGCCAGTGGAAATGTACTGGGTTGTACAGTGGCCATTCATAAGGCCTTTCATGGGCAACATTTAAAACTTAACCCCTTTGTTCCTCTTCATGTCATTCAGCCAAAATGAAGCACCCAGCCCTCCCACTGGGAGGCACAAGGAGACAGCAGCCTTAGCAGCTTCACCCTCCCTCAGGGGAAGAGGGGCAGGCACTGGGTGCACATTTGCTGACAGTGCTGAGTGCTTGTGGCTGATAGCAACATTGCAGTGGCCCCAGGGTGAATCCCAGGAGCTGTAGCAGATGTCTGGACACCAAGGCCAGGGGTGGGAGTTTGCAACTGCCTACCAGCAAGGGGAGCCTGCACCCCAACTGTGTTAACTCCCCACTGTATTTTCACTCAGGGGGCTTGGGACTGGGCCCTGGGCTTCCAGGGACATGCTGCTATCTGCAAGGGACTGTCCCTCGGGGGCACGCTGCTGGGAATGGGGCCTTTGAGGCATGTTGCTCGTTGGGGGGTTGAAGCCTCAGGGACATGCTGCTGGCTGAGAGGGATGGGGCCTCAGAGGCACAGTGCTGGCTGGGGGGGGGGCCTCAGGGGCACACTGCTGGCTGAGGGGGATGAGGTCTTGCAGGCACAGTGCTGGCTGTGGAGGAATGAGGCCTTGGGAACATGTTGCTGGCTGGTGGAGCTGGGGCCTAGGGTTGGCAATTTTGGTTGGACGTATTCTTCGAGGTTTCATCACATGACATAATCATTAATTAAAAATTAATCTTTAATTCCTGGAAACTCCAGGACAATCCTGGAGGGTTGGCAACCCTAATGGGACCTGGAGGTATGCTGCTGGATGAGGGGATGGGACCTCATGGGACTATTGCTGGCTGGGGGGGGATGTTCCCTCCAGGGTATATTGCTGGCTAGGGTCGATGGGATTCACTGCTACCTGGGGGGAGGCCTTGGTGCTGGCTGTGGGAGAATGTTCCTTCTGGGGTATATTTCTGGCTGAGGGAGATGAGGCCTTGGGGACACGTTGCTGGCTGGGGGAATGGTCATTCTGGGGCACCTTGCTGGCTGGGGAGATTTGCCACCCTGTAGTTTTGTTTTGTTTGCACTTTTCAACAAGTGAGAGCTGTGTATGGGGGAGCTTGGCTGACAGTTTGCCGTGGACTCTGTAGCCTGGCCACCTGGCCAGTCCCACTATTGAACACCTCCCCAGTCTGTGTTTGCTAACTGTTCTGCTGTCTGTTTGTAGAGGCACTGACCCTGCTTTGAGCTGCGCTCCTGGAAAGCAGCAACCCAGCAGTGTTCACCTTCAGCTGCTGGCTGCCTGTTAGCCTCCCCCTTTTCCCCCACCCCTTGCACTTCCACTTCACACTTACTGGAGCAGTTAGAAAGGACTAAGTAAATCCTCGTTAAGGTGCTAATGACAAAACTACACAGCATGCCTCAGAGCAGACACCCGACCACTAGAGCCCTGCAAATCTATGGATATCTGGTTTATAGCTGTGGCTATGCACATCTGCAGATATCTCAGTGGTTTGAGCAACACTTAAACCCAGGGTTGTGAGTTCAAACCTTGAGGGGGCCATTTAGGGATCTGGGGCAAAAATTGGGGATTGGTCCTGCTTTGAGCAGAGGGTTGGACTAGATGACCTCCTTAGGTCCCT
Organism: Caretta caretta; assembly: GCF_965140235.1. Classification (NCBI taxonomy): domain Eukaryota; kingdom Metazoa; phylum Chordata; order Testudines; family Cheloniidae; genus Caretta; species Caretta caretta. The sequence continues at coordinate 41,242,857 of NC_134213.1, forward strand.
TCCAACCCTGAGATTCTATTAAACCATTTTTGTGGATCACTAATCAGATGCGGATACAAATTTTGTATCTGCGCAGGGTTCTACCTATCGCATACAGAAACATGCTAACATGTGCACCAAACAAGGTCACATCAAGACTCACACTGCACCTCCCAAAATAATATACACCTAGGAGAAATACTCACTAAGGCACGCTGGAAATTGGTAAATCATGATTGGACATTTTTTCTAAAAGATCTGTCTAGTTCAAACAGGAATGATTTGGGGGAAGTCTCTGACCTGTTTATACAGGGGGTCAGACTAGATGATCACACTGTTCCCTTTTGGTCTTAAAATGTATGACTCTATGGATCAACAAACCGCCAGAAAACACAGCACAAAGCCATGCAATCACAGCATATAGGAACACACAGGTACACGGACACACACCATCCACATACCACACACATCTCACAGTAATAAAACTAATCCCAGCGCACAACCCAAAATCACCAGGAGTCATTTTCAGACAAGTCAGAGACCCCTGGCACAGCACAACCATATTATGGCAGCTCCTCAATTGTTGGAGCCAACCTTCCATCTCTCATTTTCATCTCAGCTTCCCAAAGCCTTCCTGTGCCCCCACCCTCGGACTGCACAGAGAGAATCACAACTGCTCTCAGGTTGACAAGTGAGGCCAGGAGAGAACAATTGTTTCTGATTCTTAACAAACCCATTTAATTCTCACCAGCAAGGTAATCTTTTAAAGCTGAATTACAAATGGTGTGGAAGGATGGCGCTCCCCTTGGAAAAGCTGAAATATTTATTTTCCGTTCTCAAAGTGCTGGCCTGGCTGGCGCAGGCGTTTGCTGTACTGATGAAGGCTTCATATCAGCAGCAGGGAGCTCATTAATTGTATTCCAAAGGGATTAATTATGGCATGAATAAAAGAGGCTTCTCTGGCATCTCCTGGCTCCTTCCATACAGCTAGAGTAGAGGGGGAGCACGGTGACTCAGCCGTCACTGCCATGTGCTTGGCAGAGAGAGGGCAACAGCAGCAGCTACTCTTGACTTGGCCTGCAGTGTCACTGCTGCTCAGGCACTGCAAAGGGGCACCCTGAGAAGGTGACATGGTAGCTCATGGGAGGCTTTTAAACCTGGCTCTTAGCTGTGTGCTACACTGTGCCCCTTTTCAAGGCCTTTGATTAAGGACCCCCTCGCCTCTTGTGTGGAATAAAGACAAAGTCACATTCAGGTAGAGGGTAGATGGAAGCAAAAGTGTCCAGCATCTGGACACCTCAGAGGTGGAAAGATTCTTCTGGCTTTCTGTCCATGTGGTAGGCTCCCTTGTCAGGTAGTTCTTGGCTAGCATCCCTTCCACAAAGCTCCATCTGTGCCTCTGCTGCCATGCAGATGGCCATTGTATAATTCAAAGAGGGCAGCCGTTATCAAAGGACACCTACTCTCTTCTGCATGGCATCACTGGGGCCTGAACAATTCTCAGTCCTAGTAAAAGGATGGCTCAGCACAGATTAGGGCTGGGCACCGAAGGGATGGGGAGTCCCAGGCTGTTTGTGCTCCTGATTCAAAGACCAGGACAATAAACAACCGTTTCTAGGAAAACAAAAGCAGTAGCTCCCATATGGCTCCAACTGTTGCAATGCTGGGCCCCTGGGTGTGAAAATGAGCCACAGACAGCTGCCATCACTGTTTTCTGTCATTCTGCCAGGCCAGAGGCAGAACAAGTACAGATCCTTAGCACAGCCTCCAATTCCCTGTCACCTGGAGAGGCAGGCAGGAGGGATGAGCTGTTCCCATTTGACCTGAGTGAGCCCAGCTGAGAAAAGCAGCCATGAGCTGGGATGGAGGATTCAGACATCTGGACATGTCAGCAGTGGAGCTGCTTGGAGGTATTTAGGGCTTCAGGCTTTCTGCTGTTTCTAAGTTGCAGACTTCCAGTTCTGAAGAGAGGGGTAGGCAGGGCACTTTCTTCTCTGATCCAGTCCCACCATGCCGCAGAACAGGGGCATGCTCTGAAAGGGGCAAACCTGCATTCTAAAGCAGGGTAAACCAACTCTCTTCCATCCATAGTCCAAGAGCCTTCCAGAAACGAAACCCCCTTCCCTCCTAATCAGTTCCTGGCTGATCATCCCAAAAGGGACAGGGTTTTAGCACAAGCTACTTGGGCTAAAGCAATGGCAGATGATAGTTTTGGATGTAGTGTTTTCACCAGGAATTGAAACTAGGGGGGTGTTCAAATATACAGGAAGGGTGTCAGCTGACATGGGGTGAGACCATGAGGGCAAAGGTGGGCTGTATGGCACAATAGTAAAAACTGAAAAATGTTTCATGACCATTTTATTAGATTTAACTCATGTTTTAAAATCATCACACAAATTAAAGTTGGCTTCTCAAGCCTATTATGAAGCACTACATCTACATCCTTCTTGGTTTCTTGTAATTTTGCACAACTCTGTCAATGAACTTCTCAAATGCAGTGCATTCATCTTTGGTGGCTTCCCATGGGTCCATACTTCCAGTCCTTCATTATATGCTAATGATCAGGCAGAAGGTGACTCCTTTCAGAACACAAAATTCTATTCAATGAGGGAAAAGAATGCTCAACTATAGCTGTTGTGACTGGGAGTAGCAAGAGATGAATTCCTACATCTTTCATCCCAGGAAACATAGCACAAAAAATTGGGTCGAACCACTAGTGATGATAAAGAAAAAGTTTAAGTCAAATCTTTATTCGTTCATCATATGATATTCCACTCTGTGTTCAAATTTTCAATTCTGTCCTGATCACTTGCAGCCGCATTGCTGGTAGTTCCTCACTCCACTCAACTATCCGGTGTTTTATATGACGAGCATCTGTAAAAGCTATGTAGAGGTTGAGTAGAATCCAGAAGTCGATGTTGTAGATTTGTTAGATTCAAGTCTGTGTACTTTTTCAGCTGACTTAACAAACACTTATTGTCCTCTTCACTTAAGGAGTCGATAAAAGTGACTTAATTAGTCAAATTCTGAAGTCTGCTTCTTCTAGTATGTTTTCAATGTATATCTCTCTGATTGATCCAAGTGTAGCTTCTATTGCAGGACAAAGATCTACTACTATTGTAGCAGATGCCTGGATGGCATTGTTTAATGACCCAAGTGGTTTCAACAGTAGACTTACAAGAGAGAGAATGATAGGTTTCAGAGTAGCAGCCGTGTTAGTCTGTATCCACAAAAGCTTATGCTCAAATAAATTTGTTAGTCTCTAAGGTGCCACAAGTACTCCTTTTCTTTTTTAAAAGAGAGAATGGCACTAATCTTCTCTGAACGTAGTAGCAAAAGTAGTCCACTAGCCTCATTACTTAGATCCATCCCATCTTGGTAGATACTTTCCAAAGCCAGTAATAGCCAGTTGAGGGGAGGGATAGCTCAGTGGTTTGAGCATTGGCTTGCTAAATCCAGGGTTGTGAGTTCAATCCTTGAGGGGGCCATTTAGGGATCTGAGGCAATTATGGGGGATTAGTCCTGATTTGAGCAGGGGGTTGGACTAGATGACCTCCTGAGGTCCCTTCCAACCCTGATATTCTATGTTAACAGTTGCAGTAATTTTAAGACAACAGCCAAGAATCACTCATGAGAAAGCCAGTGGGTTTTCCCAGGTTGGATTCATTTGAACTTCAGTCCCAGTGTCTCTTCTATTTTTTTCCAAGACATTCAGTCCTTTTGGACGCTTGCTGAAAAAAAAAGAGTATAATGAAGACATTAAATTTATGGTTTTTTAAATGTCTTTTGAAGATTCTGCAGCTCACACTTGTGCTAGTTGGAGTAGATGGCCTCTGCAGTGAGTATAGGAGAGATTAGCGTTACACTTTTCTCTGGACAAAGCTTGTACTCCACTATGTCTTCCAGAGAAGTTTGCAACTCCATCAAATACACAAGTAGCCATCTGTTTGGGGTTCAATTTACAAGCATTTAAAGCTTCTAAAACGTAGATTGTCACAGATGCAGCCAATGTGTCTTCTTTAACCTGAACATCTAGAAAGGCATCTACTGGCCTACCACTGATATCAAAATAATGTACGCAATGATTTAATACTTGATGCCCATTTGCATTGGTGCATTGATCGGTCATGTATGCACATTTTCTGAATGCGGTGAGAGAGTTCATCTCTTTTTCAACTGCTGAGTCTTTCACTATTGCATTGCATGCTTCTAACCAGTCACCTGAGTGTTTTGCAGAAAGATAGTGAGCATTTGGTTGGAAGCAGTGTCCAACTTCAGGATTAACAAGTGACAATGCACTTAAGATTGGCTTCCAGTTTGGGAGGGAGGAAGCACAGGCAGGAATGTCTGTGAGGGGAGGGCTCCTGCCTCATACTGGGAATGAGGGGCGATCAACAGGTTATCTCAAGTGCTTATATACAAATGCACAAACCCTTGGAAACAAGCAGGGAGAACTGGAGGTCCTGGTGATGTCAAGGAACTATGACGTGATTGGAATAACAGAGACTTGGTGGGATAACTCACATGACTGGAGTACTGTCATGGATGGTTATAAACTGTTCAGGAAGGACAGGCAGGGCAGAAAAGGTGGGGGAGTAGCACTGTACGTAAGGGAGCAGTATGACTGCTCAGAGCTCCGGTACGAAACTGCAGAAAAACCTGAGTGTCTCTGGATTAAGTTTAGAAGTGTGTGCAACAAGAGTGATGTAGTGGTGGGAGTCTGCTATAGACCACCGGACCAGGGGGATGAGGTAGATGAGGCTTTCTTCCGGCAGCTCACGGAAGCTACTAGATCGCATGCCCTGATTCTCATGGGTGACTTTAATTTTCCTGATATCTGCTGGGAGAGCAATACAGCGGTGCATAGACAATCCAGGAAGTTTTTGGAAAGCGTAGGGGACAATTTCCTGGCGCAAGTGCTAGAGGAGCCAACTAGGGGGGGCGCTTTTCTTGACCTGCTGCTCACAAACCGGGTAGAATTAGTGGGGGAAGCAAAAGTGGATGGGAATCTGGGAGGCAGTGACCATGAGTTGGTTGAGTTCAGGATCCTGACGCAGGGAAGAAAGGTAAGCAGCAGGATACGAACGCTGGACTTCAGGAAAGCAGACTTCGACTCCCTCAGGGAACGGATGGCCAGGATCCCCTGGGGGACTAACTTGAAGGGGAAAGGAGTCCAGGAGAGCTGGCTGTATTTCAAGGAATCCCTGTTGAGGTTACAGGGACAAACCATCCCGATGAGTCGAAAGAATAGTAAATATGGCAGGCGACCAGCTTGGCTTAATGGTGAAATCCTAGCGGATCTTAAACATAAAAAAGAAGCTTACAAGAAGTGGAAGGTTGGACATATGACCAGGGAAGAGTATAAAAATATTGCTCGGGCATGTAGGAATAATATCAGGAGGGCCAAATCGCACCTGGAGCTGCAGCTAGCCAGAGATGTCAAGAGTAACAAGAAGGGTTTCTTCAGGTATGTTGGCAACAAGAAGAAAGCCAAGGAAAGTGTGGGCCCCTTACTGAATGAGGGAGGCAACCTAGTGACAGAGGATGTGGAAAAAGCTAATGTACTCAATGCTTTTTTTGCCTCTGTTTTCACTAACAAGGTCAGCTCCCAGACTGCTGCGCTGGGCATCGCAAAATGGGGAAGAGATGGCCAGCCCTCTGTGGAGATAGAGGTGGTTAGGGACTATTTAGAAAAGCTGGACGTGCACAAGTCCATGGGGCCGGACGAGTTGCATCCGAGAGTGCTGAAGGAATTGGCGGCTGTGATTGCAGAGCCATTGGCCGTTATCTTTGAAAACTCGTGGCGAACGGGGGAAGTCCCGGATGACTGGAAAAAGGCTAATGTAGTGCCAATCTTTAAAAAAGGGAAGAAGGAGGATCCTGGGAACTACAGGCCAGTCAGCCTCACCTCAGTCCCTGGAAAAATCATGGAGCAGGTCCTCAAAGAATCAATCCTGAAGCACTTGCATGAGAGGAAAGTGATCAGGAACAGCCAGCATGGATTCACCAAGGGAAGGTCATGCCTGACTAATCTAATTGCCTTTTATGATGAGATTACTGGTTCTGTGGATGAAGGGAAAGCAGTGGATGTATTGTTTCTTGACTTTAGCAAAGCTTTTGACACGGTCTCCCACAGTATTCTTGTCAGCAAGTTAAGGAAGTATAGGCTGGATGAATGCACTATAAGGTGGGTAGAAAGCTGGCTAGATTGTCGGGCTCAACAGGTAGTGATCAATGGCTCCATGTCTAGTTGGCAGCCGGTATCAAGTGGAGTGCCCCAAGGGTCGGTCCTGGGGCCGGTTTTGTTCAATATCTTCATAAATGACCTGGAGGATGGTGTGGATTGCACTCTCAGCAAATTTGCGGATGATACTAAACTGGGAGGAGTGGTAGATACGCTGGAGGGGAGGGATAGGATACAGAAGGACCTAGACAAATTGGAGGATTGGGCCAAAAGAAATCTGATGAGGTTCAATAAGGATAAGTGCAGGGTCCTGCACTTAGGACGGAAGAACCCAATGCACAGCTACAGACTAGGGACCGAATGGCTAGGCAGCAGTTCTGCGGAAAAGGACCTAGGGGTGACAGTGGATGAGAAGCTGGATATGAGTCAGCAGTGTGCCCTTGTTGCCAAGAAGGCCAATGGCATTTTGGGATGTATAAGTAGGGGCATAGCGAGCAGATCGAGGGACGTGATCGTTCCCCTCTATTCGACATTGGTGAGGCCTCATCTGGAGTACTGTGTCCAGTTTTGGGCCCCACACTTCAAGAAGGATGTGGATAAATTGGAGAGAGTCCAGCGAAGGGCAACAAAAATGATTAGGGGTCTGGAACACATGAGTTATGAGGAGAGGCTGAGGGAGCTGGGATTGTTTAGCCTGCAGAAGAGAAGAATGAGGGGGGATTTGATAGCTGCTTTCAACTACCTGAAAGGGGGTTCCAAAGAGGATGGCTCTAGACTGTTCTCAATGGTATCAGATGACAGAACGAGGAGTAATGGTCTCAAGTTGCAGTGGGGGAGGTTTAGATTGGATATTAGGAAAAACTTTTTCACTAAGAGGGTGGTGAAACACTGGAATGCGTTACCTAGGGAGGTGGTAGAATCTCCTTCCTTAGAAGTTTTTAAGGTCAGGCTTGACAAAGCCCTGGCTGGGATGATTTAACTGGGAATTGGTCCTGCTTCGAGCAGGGGGTTGGACTAGATGACCTTCAGGGGTCCCTTCCAACCCTGATATTCTATGATTCTATGTAGTGTGTGGTATCTCTTGTTTAAATAGAAAGTATGATGTGACAGCTATGTTTGTTCGCATAAACTGTGTTGTGTCTCCAGAATTCTTAACAGCCTCATTAAGCACTTCTAAAAGTGACTGATTTATAAGACTTTCTACATGTCGTTGCAGTCCAGAGGCTTGGTGTTTTCCAGCCTTTTCATATCAGCACTGGCTTTGCTGATTGGTCTGGCAAACCAAGCTCCTCCACCTTTACTTATAAATCCACAATATGCCCACATCTTGAATACTGGGTGCAGTTCTGGTCACCCCATCTCAAAAAAGATATATTGGAGTTGGAAAAGGTACTGAAAAAGGCAACTAAAATTATTAGGGGTATGGAACAGCTTCCATATGAGGAAAGATTAATAAGACTGGGACTTTTCAGCTTGGAAAAGAGACAACTAAGAGGGGTTATGATAGAGGTCTATAAAATCTTGACTGATGTGGTAAAAGTGCATAAAGGAAGTGTTATTTACTCCTTCACATAACACAAGAACTAGGGGGTCACTCAATGAAATTAATAGACAGCAGGTTTAAAACAACCAAAAGGAAGTACTTCTTCACACAACAGATGTTAGGGGGCTTATTCCTTCACCCACTTACTTCCCTGGTCCTTCTCGCATGAACAGAGAGCAACAATACCCGAAGTCCAAAGGTGCAAACAATTCGATGTTTATTGGGGTGAACTTCCAGCAAGCATGATTCCAGTTTCCTTCCTTAGTATCCTCCTTCCCAGCTCTGACACCACAGAGCCTTACACCTGTGTCCCTGTTCCCATTCCTGCCCTTAGCCAAACATGATTCCAACTTCCTTACTCCCATTCCCTGTTCCCATTTCCCCCTTTAGCAAAACATGATTCCAATTTTCTTACCCCCATTCCCTGTTCCCATCTCACACACCCACATGCCCACCCCCACCCAGTCACTTCCTCATTGACTACAGATTATATAGTAAAACTTGAGTTCTGCTTAGCTATATCTTAACCAATCATTTTCCTGAAATTTAACTAACCAATCCTAACATATTGTAACATGATTATGTAACCAATTATATCCCACCACCTCAATTAGTTTACACCCAGCAAAATTAATTATACAGCAGACAGGAACAATCACAGAACCAGACAGAGATTATACAGACAAACAACAGCAAAGTGGGAACTATAATGACAAAACAATACAGAAGTGAGGATTTCACATCCCAGCTATTGATAAGTGAGTTCTTGCCAGACAGGATGCTATCAAACTAAGTTTCCTTTTACATTTTCTAGGCACTTCCCTTTCTCTGGAGGTGATAGGAATACAATCCTGTCCTGATAGTGCCTAACAGCCCAATAGCACCTTATTTCAATGTGACTAGTTTGGAATGTGAGGATGTGACCGTTCGCTTCCCAGCTTATGGCTGTCTCTGCTGCTTAGCCAAAGGCCTGAGCCTAAGCACAGGGCCACAAACTGTCACAGTAAGAGAAGGCCCTTACACCGGCAGACAGTGATTTCTTTCTTTTATACCTCTAGAACTAGCCAAGCGATAAGAATACACCTAAATTCTTAAAGTACAGGCCTTTGCAGACAGGCCTGAATATCTATATCCTAACAACACATAGTCAACCTGTGGAACTTTTACCAGGGGATGTTGTGAAGGCCAAAATTATAAGAGGCTTAAAAAAAGAACTAAATAAATTCGTGGAAAATAGGTCCATCAATGGTATTAGCAGGAGGGGCTAGGATGTAACACCATGTTCTGAGTGTTTGCCAGAAGCTGGGAGTGGATTACAGGGGATGGATCACTCAATAATTGCCCTGTTCTGTTCATTCCCTTTGAAGCATCTGGCATTAGCCACTGACAGAAGACAGGACACTGGGCTAGATGGACGATTGATCTGACCCAGTATGGCCGTTCTTATGTAAAAAGGTGATAAAAATGTTTAGTACAGAAACTCCATGTAGTCAGGCGGTGTGGCTTCCCGCCACCCCGGAGAGGGACGAGCCCATCCGGGTGCTGGAGTGGGTGGAGGTAGGGAGCTCTGAGCCCACCCCTCAGAGGATCAGGCGGCGACCCGGAAGTATAAAAGCTCACCCTCAGAGCTGACTGGGGGCCCAGCTGCCAGGAAGGCCAGATGCCTCCAGCTTGGCCTGCGACTGGGAAGCCCCAGTGGCCCAAGGTGCACACCAGGACTGGCCGGACTTGCCCTGCAGCCGCTACCCAGAGGAGTTGCCGGACCTGCCCTGCAGCCGCTACCCTGAGGAGTTGCCGGACCTGCCCTGCAGCCGCTACCCAGAGGAGTTGCCGGACCTGCCCTGCAGCCGCTACCCAGAGGAGTTGCCGGACCTGCCCTGCAGCCGCTACCCAGAGGAGTTGCCGGACCTGCCCTGCAGCCGCTACCCAGAGGAGTTGCCGGACCTGCCCTGCAGCCGCTACCCAGAGGAGTTGCCGGACCTGCCCTGCAGCCGCTACCCAGAGGAGTTGCCGGACCTGCCCTGCAGCCGCTACCCAGAGGAGTTGCCGGACCTGCCCTGCAGCCGCTACCCTGAGGGGTTGCCGGACCTGCCCTGCAGCCGCTACCCTGAGGGGTTGCCGGACCTGCCCTGCAGCCGCTACCCTGAGGGGTTGCCGGACCTGCCCTGCAGCCGCTACCCTGAGGGGTTGCCGGACCTGCCCTGCAGCCGCTACCCTGAGGGGTTGCCGGACCTGCCCTGCAGCCGCTACCCTGAGGGGTTGCCGGACCTGCCCTGCAGCCGCTACCCTGAGGGGTTGCCGGACCTGCCCTGCAGCCGCTACCTGGAGGAGTTGCCGGGCCTGCCACTTGCCCGCTACCTTGAAGAACCCATGGTGCTGGATGCCCCGGAGGACACCACCTGGACCCAGGTACCCCAAGAGGGGGGAATCAGGAAGTAGCCTGGGGGCAGCCCACTGTAGTCTGGCTGAGGCACTACCAGAGCCTATGTCAGTGTGTCGCGGCCAGGGGCCCCACTGACACAGCAGCGGGTCTTCTGCTGCTGCTAGGGCCCCAGACTGGGACACAGTGGAGTGGGAGGGCCTGCATCCACCCTGCCACCCAACCGTGGGTGGCAGTCTCCCACTCTTCCAGGTCCTTTAGAGGCCTGGGCCTGCTACTATTGAACTGTTTGCTCAGCCCCTGCCTGAGGGCTGGAGCTATTGACTTGGTTGCCTCTCCCTGACCCAGGGCCTGGGCCTAGGCCTATTTCTATATACTGTTTGCTGCTGCTCAGCCCCTGCCAGAGGGCCTGAGCACCTGACTTACTGTTGCCCTGCCCTGCCCTAAGGCCCGAGCTTACGGTGCTTGTTTCAGTTGCTGCAAGGGCCACTGAGGGAGACTCCCAGACTAATTCCCCCAAATGTTATCTGCGTGTCATACGCTGGTATGGCTCCCTACCGCCCCGGAGAGGGTTGAGCCCCAGGTAGCCACTTTATACTCCCCAAAATAACCACTTCCTGAGATAGTGATAATGTGAGAGAACAATGTTGGCAAAGAATGCATTTAAAAATTTTAGCCTACTAGGAAATGTATATTTATATAAGTTTTCCAGTCACAAATCTGGCATTCTGGAGCAAAGTCACTATAAAACATAGTCCAACAAACAAATGTTGCTTTAACATACCCCTTCCTTCTCCCTCCACCGCACCCCACTCATAGTTCTCCTTGATCAATGGAGACCCAGAGTTCAGAGGTACTTTTGCATAAGTTCATTCCCAACCTGGAGGAGATGGGGGAGGGAGAAGGCACCTTGCTCATTCCTCCAGCTGCTTGCCACTCGCTCTAGCCGCTTACTCTGTTCACTGTTTGCAATGCCACTGTTCACTCCACCTGATGGCCCTGTACTGTCACCTGCTGCTGCCACTTGCCACTGTGACCTCTGTGAGTCAGTCTCTTGAGGTTCCACTGAGCTGTCCGTGATTTCAGCTCTCACTGAGGGAGCCTCACTCCTAGTGCAGGCTGGGCAGGTTCTTCCACAGAAACACTGTCCTACAGCAGGTCTAAGCACCTAGATGTGATTATCAGGGATTTCCCCTCTAGTGGTCACTTAACAAAACAAAAAATGCTCAGTGAAGCCTAATCAGCTCTATCTTTAAACAGGGGGGAGGAGCAGGTCAAATAAATAGTGCCTGTGACTTTGGCAGAGCCCACATTACCAAGCAAAACACCTGTCTCCCTGCCTTCTCTCTCTCTCCCCCCTCCCCCCCCAGTGAGCTCTGCCATCCAAACCCCTTGCTAAGTGAGTGCAGTTCAGTGCTTAATTTGTAATGAAAGAGGTGCCGGGGCTCACACAAGTTTTTTACTTTCACAGCTGATGTGGCGAGCCCAGAGGTCCCGGGGCTATGAACTACCAAGCTTAGATGTGCTGGGGCTCACACTTGACAAAAATTAAGCACTGAGGGTGACCCCCCTCAATCAGGACAAGCTAAATACAGTCCTTCTAAGGTCAGGCTTGACAAAGCCCTGGCTGGGATGATTTAATTGGGGATTGGCCCTGCTTTGAGCAGGGGGTTGGACTAGATGACCTCCTGAGGTCCCTTCCAACCCTGATATTCTATGATTCTACCTTTTACTGATACAAAAAGGATAACATTTCATTACCCCCACATTCAATTTAAAAGTTTTATTAAAAGCTAATTTTAAAAATTTATGATACACAGGTTGATAAACAAGGGTCTGTACATCTGAGTATGGTGCTTAGATTATCCACAAATACAAAGTTTGTTTAAAAATGTATAAGATACATACAGTACATAATCTGCAATAACCCAAATTTAGATAAATTTAACTATACAGTTTAGATATTAGAATCCAAATACTTGGGTACATCACTCATGAAAAGTTATACAGAGGGTTGGTTGTAGAAAGCAAATATAGGAATGAGTAAAAAGAAAAGGAGTACTTGTAGCACCTTAGAGACTAACCAATTTATTTGAGCATGAGCTTTCGTGAGCTACAGCTCACTTCATCAGATGTGTATGATGAATGAGTGTAGATTTTCCTTCAGTAATTGAGCATTGGGAAGCCCAGGCTCTCTAAGGGAGAGATTCAGTTCAGGTGGAGGAGGATACAAGGTACAGGAAAGCTGGATTTGTCTTGGTAAACAGAAAATTAAAGCAAGTCATTAAAAATGTTTTCCTGGCACCCTCCCCTTCTCCTTTTACCTTAAACTCTTAAGGGTTGCATCTACTCACATAGCTTTAACCATGACGAGAAGCTGGATATGAGTCAACGGTGTGGGAGGGATAGGATACAGAAGGACCTAGACAAATTGGAGGATTGGGCCAAAAGAAATCTGATGAGGTTCAATAAGGATAAGTGCAGGGTCCTGCACTTAGGACGGAAGAACCCAATGCACAGCTACAGACTAGGGACCGAATGGCTAAGCAGCAGTTCTGCGGAAAAGGACCTAGGGGTGACAGTGGACGAGAAGCTGGATATGAGTCAGCAGTGTGCCCTTGTTGCCAAGGCCAATGGCATTTTGGGATGTATAAGTAGGGGCATAGCGAGCAGATCGAGGGACGTGATCGTTCCCCTCTATTCGACATTGGTGAGGCCTCATCTGGAGTACTGTGTCCAGTTTTGGGCCCCACACTTCAAGAAGGATGTGGATAAATTGGAGAGAGTCCAGCGAAGGGCAACAAAAATGATTAGGGGACTGGAACACATGAGTTATGAGGAGAGGCTGAGGGAGCTGGGATTGTTTAGCCTGCAGAAGAGAAGAATGAGGGGGGATTTGATAGCTGCTTTCGACTACCTGAAAGGGGGTTCCAAAGAGGATGGCTCTAGACTGTTCTCAATGGTATCAGATGACAGAACGAGGAGCAATGGTCTCAAGTTGCAGTGGGGGAGGTTTAGATTGGATATTAGGAAAAACTTTTTCACTAAGAGGGTGGTGAAACACTGGAATGCGTTACCTAGGGAGGTGGTAGAATCTCCTTCCTTAGAGGTTTTTAAGGTCAGGCTTGACAAAGCCCTGGCTGGGATGATTTAACTGGGAATTGGTCCTGCTTTGAGCAGGGGGTTGGACTAGATGACCTTCAGGGGTCCCTTCCAACCCTGATATTCTATGATTCTATGATTTAGGATGGGTTGCTCCTTAGAAGATTAATCCACCCAAGAAGTATTTCGGTTACTTTCCCATTTCACTTCTCATCAGCACTCCAGCTCATCTCTCCTGGTATTGCCTATGTCCAGTGATGTACTGGTAAGATTTTGGGTGGGTGTGCCCTGATGCATCCCAGATCGTCATCTAATGATGATTTTAATTTCCTAGTTTTTAATACAGGGGTGGTACATGGTAGGTAGCTCTCCAGAGTCAGGGAGAGGAGCTGCACCTGCCTGGGAATCAGAGTGAGGAAATGCTCTTCTGAACTTACTCCTGGCTGTGTCTACCTTCCTGAAGGTGTGAGAGACCGAGGATAATGGAAGCAGGAAGCCTACAGAAGGAATGGTGGGTGCTGGGGTGCAGCAAGGAAACCATCCCACCACCTGCTGCAACATTAGATTGACTCCCCAGCCACTTAGCCCCCCATTCTTTAGGTGCTGCCCCAAAGACCTTACTTGGTCCCTCTCTGAGGATTGGGGCCAGGCAAGGCTGCCCCTGGGCTCTGCAAGAGACAGAGCTACTGACGTGATTTGCTTGGTGGAGCAGCAAAGGGATCTCTCGGGGCAGATGAAGCATGGTTCAGAGCTGTGGAGTAGCAGCAGGGACTAGGGTGACCAGGTGTCTGGTTTTCGACCGGAACACCCAGTCGAAAAAGGGAACCTGGCGGCTCCAGTCAGCACCCAGTGAACAGTCAGTGCTTGGGGTGGGGGCAGCGCGCAGAGCCCCGTGGTTCCCCACCTAGGAGCCAGATCTGCTGGCTGCTTCCGGGATGCAGCGCAGTGCCAGGGCAGGTAAGGACTAGCCTGCCTTAGTACTGCAGCACTGCCAACCAAACTTTTAACTGCCCAGTCAGCAGTGCTGACTGGAGCCGCCAGAGTCCCATTTCAAGCGGGTGTCCTGGTGGAAAACTGAACACTTGGTCACCCTAGTAGAAGAGGCAATACTGCCCTTTTCAAAATCCTCTGGAGTCTTCCAGAAGGACCTATTGCTCTCTCCCTCAGCACCCATGCGGTACTCCCCTCCTGCTGCAGCATCTGCTGCAGCATTGCCTCCTGGTGATAAGGACACTGCTGACGATGTCTTGGAGTGTCCATGCAATAACTTCAGCCACCATGTCACTCAGACTGGTTTTCAAGAGGGGTATGTCCACCTGCGCCTCTCTGTTCCCTGAGAGGAAGGAAGCCATGCTGCTTTTGAATCAGGGATCTAGATATGTTGCCACTGAGTTTTGATCCTTCTCTCTGATAGCTTGGAGTTGATTTCCCAGAATTGCAGACAGCATGACTTCCACTAGAGGTTCCTTTGTCCTGTCACGCTGTATCTTGTGGTTTGGGTTCCTCTCCAGCCAGTACAGCAAGAAAATTCCATTTGCTTCTTTGGTCTTGACAGTGCAGTCTTACCACACACAGATCCATTCAGAAAGCTGCTGCCAAGATCATTTTCCTACTTCATCTTTTTGACCCTCTTTACATCCCTCCTCTTGCACTCTGTCAAACTTGTCTTTATTTTCAAGGTCCTTCACAGTCAATCTGCACCCTATCATCTCTCATAGACTATCATGAAGTTAATGCCTGCTGTCAGCCAGTGATGCCAGCCTTCATCACTCACTTTAACTTCCAAACAAGCATTTTTGTGCTTTCTCACATGTCACCCTCACAAATGGGAGGAACTCCCTGTAAATAGCTGCAAAGCCACCTACTGTACTCCTTCAAATCTGTCCTTTAAAACTTACTGTGACAGCTAGAAAAAACTTGGAAACAGGCTGCTGAGACCACTGTCTATTGAGATGACCAGTATTGCCTCACTGCTTCCTTGTACTCTACCATCTGTTTCTAGCCATAGTCTCTTGTCTTGAAGAATCATAGGACAGGAAGGGACTTGGAGGTCATCTAGTCCACTCCCTTGCACTCATGGCAGGACTAAGTATTATCTAGACCATCCCTCATAAGTGTTTGTCTAACCTGCTCTTAAAAATCTCCAATGATGGAGATGCCACAACCTCCCTAGGCAATTTATTTCAGTGCTTAATCACCCTAACAGTTAGGTTTCAGAGTAGCAGCCGTGTTAGTCTGTATTCGCAAAAAGAAAAGGAGTACTTGTGGCACCTTAGAGACTAACAAATTTATCTGAGCATAAGCTTTTGTGAGCTACAGCTCACTTCATCGGATGCCCAAATAAATTTGTTAGTCTAAGGTGCCACAAGTACTCCTTTCCTTTTTACCTAACAGTTAGGAAGTTTTTCCTAATGTCCAACCTAAACCTCCCTTGTTGCAGTTTAAGCCCATTGCCTCTCATCCTATCCTCAGAGGTTAAGAACAACAATTTTTCTCCCTTTTCCTTGTCGTCATCCTGTTCTTATTATGCCTCTGGCGTTTAGGGCAGTGATGAAGCTCCTCCACTCTTGTCAGTTTCTGGCAAGTCTTTCAGTGGTTCCCCAGCTGTGCCCCAAAATTTTCAGCTAGGCTTCCACAGCTCTTTGACACGTTTTCGGGCAGCCTCATTTTCGCTTGCCTTCAGGTGTCCATTTTATTGCTACTTTGGTGATGGAATCAGTTTCCATGCGAAGCACATGACCAATCCATATCCAACGCCTCCTGGCAATGATGGTGCTCAGATCCTCTGGCTGCACTGTGTCAATAAATCTTGGTTTGAGATTATTCTGGGCCAAAAGATAGAGGATTTTTCTGAGGCAGGTTGTATGGAATGAAGTTAGGTCATGGTGGGTGGTTGGGAGTAGGGGTGGAGCACTGCCAGCAGCCAGAAGTAACCAGCAGCCAGTGTCCTCCCTGTGACAGAGCCATATCCTCTTCCCCCCGTGGTGTAACAGCAGTCCTCTGTAGCTGGATAGCATCCTCAGCCTTGGAGGTCTTCATGTAGCAGAGCTATGACTTACTGGTGCAGTGCCTCCTGCTGGTAGTTTGGGAATTAGCTTGTCCAGCACTCAGAGCGCCTCCTAGTGGCCAGTGTCTTCCCTGCCTCAGGCCCCAGTGTCCCTCCTGGACCCCAGTGCCCTTTACCTTTGGGTTCTGCCCCAGCAGTACCCCCACATTCTGGGTCTCCCCTCCCAGGGGAACCCCCAGCCCTCTAGGCCCACCTTGCCTCAGTGGCCACTGCCAGTCGTCATCTAGTCCCCTCTCACTGAGGCAAACTGCAGTTGGTAATGGTCACTCATCAGCAAGGGGGTTAGACCAGCTGCCTCTGCCTATCCCTGGGCTACACCTCTGTAGCCCCAGTACCTCTTTAGGCCTTGCACAAGGCCTTAGCCTGGGGAGTTGCCAGACTGGACCTCCTCTTGCCCTTCCCCAGCACTGCTCTGCTTCAGGTACCCTATTCCCAGGCAGTGAGCATATCAGCTTAGAAGCATATCAGTTTAGAAAAAAAAAGTACAGTACATGATCTGTGTGCCCCTGTTCAACTGTCCTAATACTATGCCATTAGTTATAGTGATCGGTATCAGATATCCCTCACGTGTTTTTAAGATGCGATCACTGGGGTTACTAAGCACTCAGTCAAACCAAAGCCAGTTTGTTCAGACCTGGTGCTGGTCAAAACTCAGAATTTCCATTTTGTGGGAAATTGACGTTTCAAAATTTGTTCTCTCTGAATTGGCATGAAAATAAATATTTTTAAAATTTCCCCTGAAATATTTGTTTTGAAAATTTAGTTTCAGAAAAAATTCTCTCATATTTGACATGTAACTGGTACTAGCACATGATATGGCATATATCCTACTGCCACTCACATGTCTTGAAATAATGTAAAATAATAAAAGCAATATACAAACAGATTTTCAAAAGGAAAGTTTCATTTTTATATGAAATATCTTTTTTCCTAAATGAATTTTTTTGGATATCTGGCCAAGCTATTTAGAATGAAGAATATTGCTCAGGAATTGAGCCTCTTTTTAGGTTAATAACTTATTTGCAAACTGATACTGCTTTGTACAATGTACACATTTATAGCTATTCCTGAACCATTTGGCTGGATAACTTTTGGCCTATGGATTCTTGACAAAACCATCTGATATAATTATTTAGTATTCACAAGGTCCTGTTGTTACAGTTCAGGGTTAGCTGTACATGTGACCTCTCTTTCAGTCTCTCCATGGGTATCTCTTTCAAGTGACAGGCCTAAATTTGCACTTCTCTCAGAGTGAATCCCACAATTCCCTGCATCTTTAAATTGGACCATCAGGCTACAGCATTCTGTTTCCCACCCCTATTACCTTTGCCCGTGCTATAGACTTATCTCCAGGACAGTGACCAGATTGACAATTGCAGTGACAGAAAACAGCTTGTTCAAAACAAAGTATTATTTATATATCCACAGGAATATAACAAGCAGAGAGAAAGTTAAAACAACAAAAGCATATGGTCTAATCTAAATTTCGTATTTGCTTCATGCTGTTAGATAGGCCCAATTTAGCCTTTGTATCTCCCCAGAATGACTATAGTGATATGGCTGTACTGGCAAGCCCTTTCTAGTATATACAGAGCCCCAGTTACCTTTCAGCCAGCAAGACCAATGTCACAGAGATTCATATACATTATTAAAATTAAAGGAGGCCATGTCAATACTAGGAGTGCTTTGCTGGTATAAAAGAGTATCAGTATACTATACTGGCAAAGAGCTCCTAGTGTGGATGTGGTATACTGGCAAAGCTGCACTTTGTAGCAATATAGCAAAACCACCACCCATGAATGAAACAAGTTATACTGGTAAAAATACAACTTTTCTGGCATAGCTGTATCTACACTATAGGGGCTTCTGCCAATACAACTATGCCCATCAGAGATCATAGAATCATAGAATATAAGGGTTGGAAGGGACCCCAGAAGGTCATCTAGTCCAACCCCCTGCTCGAAGCAGGACCAATTCCCAGTTAAATCATCCCAGCCAGGGCTTTGTCAAGCCTGACCTTAAAAACCTCTAAGGAAGGAGATTCTACCACCTCCCTAGGTAACGCATTCCAGTGTTTCACCACCCTCTTAGTGAAAAAGTTTTTCCTAATATCCAATCTAAACCTCCCCCACTGCAGCTTGAGACCATTACTCCTCGTTCTGTCATCTGATACCATTGAGAACAGTCTAGAGCCATCCTCTTTGGAACCCCCTTTCAGGTAGTTGAAAGCAGCTATCAAATCCCCCCTCATTCTTCTCTTCTGCAGGCTAAACAATCCCAGCTCCCTCAGCCTCTCCTCATAAGTCATGTGTTCCAGACCCCTAATCATTTTTGTTGCCCTTTGCTGGACTCTCTCCAATTTATCCACATCCTTCTTGAAGTGTGGGGCCCAAAACTGGACACAGTACTCCAGATGAGGCCTCACCAATGTCAAATAGAGGGGAACGATCACGTCCCTCGATCTGCTCGCTATGCCCCTACTTATACATCCCAAAATGCCATTGGCCTTCTTGGCAACAAGGGCACACTGCTGACTCATATCCAGCTTCTCGTCCACTGTCACCCCTAGGTCCTTTTCCGCAGAACTGCTGCCTAGCCATTCGGTCCCTAGTCTGTAGCTGTGCATTGGGTTCTTCCGTCCTAAGTGCAGGACCCTGCACTTATCCTTATTGAACCTCATCAGATTTCTTTTGGCCCAATCCTCCAATTTGTCTAGGTCCTTCTGTATCCTATCCCTCCCCTCCAGCGTATCTACCACTCCTCCCAGTTTAGTATTATCTGCAAATTTGCTGAGATTGCAATCCACACCATCCTCCAGATCATTTATGAAGATATTGAACAAAACCGGCCCCAGGACCGACCCTTGGGGCACTCCACTTGATACCGGCTGCCAACTAGACATGGAGCCATTGATCACTACCCATTGAGCCCGACAATCTAGCCAGCTTTCTACCCACCTTGTAGTGCACACCTCCTCATACCCCTGACTGACAAGTAGCTAGCAGAAGTCTGTAGTTTAGACCTGGAATAGATAGCTACCCAGACTACAGTGCCATGGTGCGGGGGGAGGGGGGGGGTTAGTTTCAGAGCACTCCGGTGCAGCAGACTGGAAATACTACAGCAACTTTGATAAATTAATCCTGACCAAATCCTCATCCTGACCTATCCACCTCCTCCCCCAGACGTCTTCTCCTGTGTTACAGCACAGCAGTAAGAGCCTTCTGAATGGGTAACATTCATACAACTTTAATTATTGTTTCAGCCTCAAATCAATGCAGAATTAAAATTCATGATGGTTCTAGGGTACAAGTGCAAACAATTTGTTCAGTAAACTTGTCCCTAATTGACATTCTGAACATTTCCTGTTAATCAAGTCTCTTGGGCTTAGTTTAGCAGTGTAGTTCTCTCTATGAATGTCAGTGCTTTGAGCATTCATGTGTGCATGCTGATTTCAATGGTCTTTATTACATCACAAACCTTGCCCTGACATTAATTTGTGATGAATTTTTAACAGCCTTCTGTAGTCTTGCCTTTGAAACATCTAGAAGACCAATGCCAGAAGAAAGCAATGAGAGGAAGTAGGTGTTAAAGAATGACAATAAATATACACTTCACAAAGACTTTCTAGTGGCTGAATGCGCTGTATTGAGACAGATTTGAGACTCCTCAGAGAGGTAATTTCCAGTGGGACTTGACTTTAAATGGTCACTGAAGGAGTGCAGTAAAGAAGATGGGATCCATGGCTTGTGCCTTTTTGCCTTCCAACACATGTCAACAAGAAAATATTGGGGCTTCTCCTGATCAAGTGGTTGGCCCTGACCAGGACACTTATATTCCTTAGCACTGAATGATTCCTTTTCATATCTAATATGTCTCTGAGCAGTGTAAAGCTGAATCCTGTGGAGGCTGATGCTGTCAGGTTTCTTGAGCCAGGTCTGGAAAGTGCCTGAAAAATTCAATAAATCAGACTGAGCAACTTTGTGAGCCCTTCCCCCATGTATATGAAATGAGAGATCCCTTTTGTGACATTGACATCCCACCTCTTGGGATCCTCTGTGAGACAGCAAATGGCTATTGAAGAAGAGAAGGTCTTGGGAGGGAGGTGAGAAAGGGGTTAACCAAAATGATAGTCCAGCTTTATCAGGCCCCTTTCCTGAGGTTTAACTTGAAATTGAGGGAAATAGAGAATAATGTCCAGACCCATAATGCACATATTTGGGGCTTTAATTGGGCCAATTTCACAAAGCTGAAAACAATTAGGAGCCAGATCAGCTGGGAGAATGAATTTTATCAGAAAAATGTACATAACTGGGAATAATTAAGAACACTTCACTTAATGTCCCAAAAGCCACAATTGAGGAATAAGACTGTGCCAATTAAAAAACAATCTGATTTAGAGGAGAAGTTAAAACAGCTGTAAAAAATTTTATATATATAAAACAAATTGAAGAAAAGGTAACTTGATAGTGATTTATATAAATCATAAGTTAAGAATTGTAGAAAATTGATAAGGGAAACCAAGGGACAGAAGGAGAAATTTATGGCCAGCAGAGTTAAGGACAGTAGGAAGGAGTTTTTAAAAATATATTAGGAACAAAAAGACTCCTGACAATGGTATTGGTCCATTGCTATGTGGAAATGGTAGACTTATCAATAATACTGCAGAAAAGACAGAAGTGTTGAATAAATTCTTTTCTGTATTTGGGGAAAAGAGAAATGAAGTCTCATCCTATGGTGATAACACTCTTTCCATTCCCCTACTATCTCTGGAGGATGTTAAACTACTACTAAAGTTAAACATTTTAAAATCAGCAGGTTCAGATAACGCACATACAAGAATTTAAAAAAAGCTGTTTGTGGAGCTTGCTGGACCATTACAACACTGTGATTAAAAAACTAGAATGATAAAATTAACATACACAACCATTAAATGGATTAAAAGCTGGCTAACTAATAGGTCTCAAAATGCTACTTTAAATGGGGAAACATCATTGTTTGGGT
Source organism: Caretta caretta (assembly GCF_965140235.1). Lineage (NCBI taxonomy): Eukaryota > Metazoa > Chordata > Testudines > Cheloniidae > Caretta > Caretta caretta. The sequence continues at coordinate 41,264,113 of NC_134213.1, forward strand.
CAGCTTCCAGTGGGGTCCCTCAGGGTTTGGTTCCTGGCCCTACTTTATAAATATATTTATCAATACTCTGTAAAAAACCATAAAATCATCACTGATAAAGTTTTCAGATGACACAAATTGAGGGAGTCATATATCATGACCAGGACAGGTCTCTGATTCAAAGTGATCTAGATCGCTTGAAAAACTGGGCACAAGCAAGCAAACAATGTGTGTTTTAACCTGGCTAAATATAAATGTTTACATTTAGGAACAAAGAATGTAAACCATACTTACAGGATGGAGCATTCTATCTTGAGAAGCAGTGACTCTGAAAAAGAATTGAGGGACATAGTGGATAATCAGCTGAACATGAGCGCCCAATGTAATACCATGGCCAAAATGGCTAATGTGACCCTGTGATGCAGGAAGCCCTTAATGCCAACTGGCAGAGGACACATGTCATAAATATAAAGGGAAGGGTAAACCCCTTTAAAATCCCTCCTGGCCAGAGGAAAAATCCTCTCACCTGTAAAGGGTTAAGAAGCTAAAGGTAACCTTGCTGGCACCTGACCAAAATGACCAATGAGGAGACAAGATACTTTCAAAAGCTGGGAGGAGGGAGAGAAACAAAGGGTCTGTCTGTGTGCTGCTTTTGCCAGGGACAGAACAGGAATGGAGTCTTAGAACTTTTAGTAAGTAATCTAGGTAGGTACGTGTTAGATTATGATTCCTTTAAATGGCTGAGAAAAGAACTGTGCTGAATAGAATGATTATTCCTGTCTGTGTGTCTTTTTTGTAACTTAATCCCTTGCCTAGAGGGATTCTCTATGTTTTGAATCTAATTACCCTGTAAGGTATCTACCATCCTGATTTTACAGAGGTGATTTCTTTACTTCTATTAAAAGTCTTCTTGTAAGAAAACTGAATGCTTTTTCATTGTTCTCAGATCCAAGGGTTTGGGTCTGTGGTCACCTATGCAAATTGGTGAGGATTTTTACCAAACTTTCCCCAGGAAGTGGGGTGCAAGGGTTGGGAGGATTTGGGGGGGAAAGATGTGTCCAAACTACGTTTCCCAGTAAACCCAGTTAGAGTTTGGTGGTGGCAGTGGAGATCCAGGGACAAAGGATAAAATTAATTTGTACCTTGGGGAAGTTTTAACCTAAGCTGGTGAAAGTAAACTTAGGAGGCTTTCATGCAGATCCTCACATCTGTACCCTAGAGTTCAGAGTGGGGGAGGAACCTTGCCATGGTGGCAGACTGGTAGGATTAACCTGAAATCATTTTGAGATGAATGAGTTTTGAACCAGAAAAAACAGATTTTAAAAAGGAAAAAAAATTTTTCTTCCTTTGCAGCTGCTGGAAAGGAGGTCCAACTGAAAGCAGCTAGTTTTTTCTCTGCTTTGGGGCCAGAGCAGAGACAAAAGGGGATTATCTTTGTGAATTGCAGGTTCTCTTTGCCTGGAGGCGGAGTAATTAACTCCTGCAGGGAAATTCAGTCTTCCAAACCAGAGTTTTTTTTTCCCCTAAAAGTAAATGGGGGGGGGGGTGTTCTACCCATTTGCCTGGAGACAAAAGTGGCAAGAGTGGGTTTTTTTTGGGGGGGGGGGGGGGGGATTTTGATTTGTTTTACAAGGAGCACAGGTTTGAAAAGGAATGTTTTTCCTTTGGGCTGCTGGTAAGCAGATTTCCAAGTAGTTGGAGGTTTTTTGCTTGATTTGGGGCCAGAGCAGAGACAAAGGGAATTGTCTTTTCTGTAGGCTAACAATCACTATCAGAGAATAGGTATCCTATTCCAGCACAGCAAAATTTTACAGCCAAGTTTTGTTTGTTTATTTCTAAACCTCGGGTGTAAAGTTAATTAAAAACAGAGGTTAGGATAACAGAATCCACGGCACAACAAAAGATGGAATTAGCCAGATTTCAGGCTGAGGAAAAACAAAAGGAACATGAAAGACAGAACTCATGCGGCTGGAGAAGGAGGTACAGGAGGCTGCCCACAGGAGGGAAATGGAGGCAAGGAAGCATGTGGAGGAGGAGAAGGAAAAAGAGGAAGCATGCACTGGAGATGGAGAAGGTAAAGGCTCAGCAGAATATACCAACAAACCCTAGCAATCCTTCGCCAGGTACCACTCCCCATCCCAGAAAGTTCCCCACCTACAAGGCAGGCGATGATACTGAGGCCTTCTTAGAAAACTTTGAAAGGGCCTGCCTTATGTACAGCATGTCTACCGACCAATACATGGTAGAGCTGAGGCCGCAGCTCAGTGGACCCTTAGCTGAGGTGGCGGCTGAAATGCTTAAAGAACACATGAACAAGTATGAACTGTTTAAATACAAGGCGAGAGTCAGAATGGGCATAAAACCCGAGCAGTCTCATCGGAGGTTCAGAGCCCTAAGGTGGAAACCAGACGTGTCATTTACCTGACATGCCTACTACATTGTGAAACATTGGGATGCCTGGATATCAGGAGCAAGTGTTGAATCTCCAGTAAATTTGCCCTTCCTAATGCAAATGGAACAATTCTTAGAGGGTGTTCCTGAGGAAATAGAAAGATACCTCCTAGATGGGAAGCCCAAAACTGTAATCGAGGCAGGAGAGATTGGAGCCAGATGGGTGGAGGTGGCAGAGAAGAAGAAAACTGGCCGCAGTTGGAGCGGAGACCAGAAGGGACAACCCCAGACCACACCCTATTACCGGGGGCCGCCCAAAGCCCCACCTACCTCCCAAAGAACCCTCCAGACCCCTTATCATCCCACCACCCCTTCTCCAGCAACCCACCTTGCCCCAGTGACCTGTCAGCTGGACAATGTTTTAAATGTAACGAGCTGGGGCATGTAAAGGCCAACTGCCCCAAGAACCCCAACAGAGTACAGTTCATTGCACTGGAATCTATTTAGAAAAGCTGGACATGCACAAGTCCATGGGGCCAGATGAGTTGCATCCAAGAGTGCTAAAGGAATTGGCTGCTGTGATTGTAGAGCCATTGGCCATTATCTTTGAAAACTCGTGGCGAACGGGGCAAGTCCCAGGATGACTGGAAAAAGGCTAATGTAGTGCCCATCTTTAAAAAAGGGAAGAAGGAGGATCCTGGGAACTACAGGCCAGTCAGCCTCACCTCAGTCCCCGGAAAAATCATGGAGCAGGTCCTCAGACTCAATCCTGAAGCACTTACATGAGAGGAAAGTGATCAGGAACAGTCAGTATGGATTCACCAAGGGAAGGTCATGCCTGACTAATCGCCTTCTGTGATGAGATTACTGGTTCTGTGGATGAAGGGAAAGCAGTGGATACATTGTTTCTTGACTTTAGCAAAGCTTTTGACACTGTCTCCCACAGTATTCTTGTCAGCAAGTTAAAGAAGTATGGGCTGGATGAATGCACTATAAGGTGGGTAGAAAGTTGGCTAGATTGTCGGGCTCAACGGGTAGTGATCAATGGCTCCATGTCTTGTTGGCAGCCAGTGTCAAGTGGAGTGCCCCAGGGGTCGGTCCTGGGGCTGGTTTTGTTCAATATCTTCATAAATGATCTGGAGGATGGTGTGGTTTGCGCTCTCAGCAAATTTGTGGACGATATTAACTGGGAGGAGTGGTAGATACGCTGGAGGGCAGGGATAGGATACAGAGGGCCCTAGACAAATTGGAGGATTGGGCCAAAAGAAATCTGACGAGGTTCAACAAGGACAAGTGCAGAGTCCTGCACTTAGGACGGAAGAATCCAATGCACCACTGCAGACTAGGGACCGAATGGCTAGGCAGCAGTTCTGCGGAAAAGGACCTTGGGGTGACAGTGGACGAGAAGCTGGATATGAGTCAGCAGTGTGCCCTTGTTGCCAAGAAGGCCAATGGCATTTTGGGATGTATAAGTAGGGGCATAGTGAGCAGATCGAGGGACGTGATTGTCCCCCTCTATTCGACATTGGTGAGGCCTCATCTGGAGTATTGTGTCCAGTTTTGGACCCCACACTACAAGAAGGATGTGGATAAATTGGAGAGAGTCCAGCGAAGGGCAACAAAAATGATTAGGGGTCTGGACCACATAAGTTATGAGGAGAGGCTGAGGGAACTGGGATTGTTTAGTCTGCAGAAGAGAAGAATGAGGGGGGATTTGATAGCTGCTTTTAACTACCTGAAAGGCGGTTCCAAAGAGGATGGTTCTAGACTATTCTCAGTGGTAGAAGAGGACAGGACAAGGAGTAATGGTCTCAAGTTGCAGTGGGGGAGGTTTAGGTTGGATATTAGGAAAAACTTTTTCACTAGGAGGGTGGTGAAACACTGGAATGTGTTACTTAGGGAGGTAGTAGAATCTCCTTCCTTAGAAGTTTAAGGTCAGGCTTGACAAAGCCCTGGCTGGGATGATTTAATTGGGGATTGGTCCTGCTTTGAGCAGGGGGTTGGACTAGATGACCTGAGGTCCCTTCCAACCCTGATATTTTATGATTCTAATCACACCAGAGGTCTGCAGGCCCAGATACCGCCCAGATACCCTTGGAGCGGAGGGAAACTGAGTGTGGGCGGGAAGAAGATCACCGTGTGGAGGGACGCCGGACACGTGTCAGCTAGCCATGCTTCCTTAGTGGACCCCAATTTAATCAACCCAGAGATCGAAGTGACAATTCAACCCTTCAAGTCCAACTCTTTCAATTTGCCTACAGCCAAGTTGCCTGTCCAGTACCAGGGCTGGTCAGGAATGTGGACTTTTGCAGTCTGATGATTATCCCATCCCCATGCTGTTGGGGGAAGACTTGGCCAACCATGTGAAGCGGGCCAAGAGGGTGGGAATGGTCACCCGCAGCCAGGCTAAACAAGCAGTGAGGCCTAGCTCTGTTCTGGAAACTTCTATCAGGACCTGGTCAGAGGTGATGGACCCGGACCCCAGGCCAGTGTCTGCAACAGTAGTAGTGGATCCAGTCCCAGTACTGGAACCAGCGGAACAACCAACACCAAACCCATTGCCAGCACTGAATCCAGTACTTGCAACCTCAACACCAGAGGGCCCCACTGAACCTGAACCGGCAGCAGCCCATAACCCTACACAAGAGGCTCAGCCAGAGCCTGAACCCCCAACATAGTGTCCCAGTGGAGAGTGGTTCACAGTCAATGGAAACAGCCCCATCCCCTACATCACTTCCAGAGGGACCAAGCATAGGTCCCCAATCCAATCAGGAACTGATGTCTCCAGCATCAAGGGAACAATTCCAGACCGAACAGGAAGCAGATGAAAGCCTCCAGGGAGCTTGGACGGCGGCACGGAGCAACCCACTGCCTCTCAGCTCTTCTAATCGATCCAGGTTTGTTGTAGAAAGAGGACTTTTATTCAAGGAAACTCTTTCTGGTGGACACCAGGAAGACTGGCATCCTCAGAGACAGTTGGTAGTTCCAACTAAATACCAGGCCAAGCTCTTGAGCTCAGCCCACGATCACCTTAGTGGCCATGCTGGGGTGAACAGGAGCAAAGACAGCTTGGGGGGGGTCATTCCACTGGGAGGGAATGGGCACGGATGTTTCTACCTATGTCTGGTCTTGTGAAGTATGCCAAAGAGTGGGAGAACCCCAAGACCAGGGGTCAAAGCCCCTCTCCAGCCACTCCCCATCATTGAAGTTCCATTTCAGTGAGTAGCTGTAGATATTCTGGGTCCTTTTCTGAAAAAGACACCCAGAGGAAAGCAGTATATACGGACTTTCATGGATTTGGCCACCCAATGGCTGGAAGCAGTAGCTCTAAGCAACACCAGGGCTAAAAGTGTGTGCCAGGCACTAGCAGACATTTTTGCCAGGGTAGGTTGGCCCTCCGACATCCTCACAGATGCAGGGACTAATTTCCTGGCAGAAACTATGGAAAACCTTTGGGAAGCTCATGGGGTAAATCACTTGGTTGCCACTCCTTACCACCATCAAACAAATGGCATGGTGGAGAAGTTTAATGGAACTTTGGGGGCCATGATACGTAAATTTGTAAATGAGCACTCCAATGATTGGGACCTAGTGTTGCGGCAGTTGCTCTTTGCCTACAGAGCTGTACCACACCCCAGTTTAGGGTTTTCCCCGTTTGAACTTGTATATGGCCGTGAGGTTAAGGGGCCATTATAGTTGAAGCAGCAATGGGAGGGATTTACACCTTCTCCAGGAACTAACATTCTGGACTTTGTAACCAACCTACAAAACACCCTCCGAACCTCTTTAGCCCTTGCTAAAGGAAGCTTACAGGATGCTCAAAAAGAGCAAAAAGCCTGGTATGATAAACATGCCAGACAGCGTTCCTTCAAAGTAGGGGACCAGGTCATGGTCTTAAAGGCGCTCCACGCCCATAAAATGGAAGCATCGTGGGAAGGGCCATTCACGGTCCAGGAGCGCCTGGGAGCTGTTAATTATCTCATAGCATTCCCCGCCTCCAACCGAAAGCCTAAGGTGTACCATATTAATTCTCTAAAGCCCTTTTATTCCAGAGAATTAAAGGTTTGTCAGTTTACAGCCCAGGGAGGAGAGGACGCTGAGTGGCCTGAAGGGAAAAATGCTGGTGGTGTGGAAGAGGTGAACCTCTCCATGACCCTTGGGCGTATGCAGCGACAGCAGATCAAGGAGCTGTGCACTAGCTATGCGCCAACGTTCTCAGCCACCCCAGGACTGACTGAACGGGCATACCACTCCATTGACACAGGTAATGCTCGCCCAATTAAAGTCCACCCCTACCGGGTGTCTCCTCAAGCTAAAACTGCTATAGACCGGGAGATCCAGGATATGTTACAGATGGGTGTAATCCGCCCTTCTGGAAGTGCATGGGCATCTCCAGTGGTTCTAGTTCCCAAACCAGATGGGGAAATAAGTTTTTGCGCGGACTACCGTAAGCTAAATGCTGTAACTCGCCCAGACAACTATCCAATGCCATGCACAGATGAACTATTAGAGAAACTGGGACGGGCCCAGTTCATCTCTACTTTGGACTTAACCAAGGGGTACTGGCAGGTACCGCTACATGAATCCGCCAAGGAAAGGTCAGCCTTCACCACACATCTCGGGCTGTATGAATTTAAGGTACTCCCTTTCGGGCTGAGAAATGCACCCGCCACCTTCCAAAGACTTGTAGATGGTCTCCTAGCGGGATTAGGAGAATATGCAGTCGCCTACCTTGACGATGTGGCCATATTTTCGGATTCCTTGGCAGAACACCCGGAACATCTACACAAAGCCCTTGAGCGCATAAGGGAGGCAGGACTAACTGTTAAGGCTAAGAAGTGTCAAATAGGCCTAAACAGAGTGGCTTACCTTGGACACCAGGTGGGTCAAGGAACTATCAGCCCCCTACAGGCTAAAGTGGATGCTATCCAAAAGTGGCCTGTCCCAAAGTCAAAGAAACAGGTTCAATCGTTCTTAGGCTTGGCCGGTTATTACAGGCGATTTGTACCACAATACAGCCAAATCGCCGCCCCACTGACAGACCTAACCAAAAAGAAACAGCCAAATGCCGTTCAGTGGACCGAAAAGTGTCAGAAGGCCTTTAACAAGCTTAAACTGACACTCATGTCTGACTCTGTACTAAGGGCCCCAGACTGACAAACCGTTCCTAGTAACCACAGATGCGTCAGAGTGTGGTGTGGGAGCAGTTTTAATGCAGAAAGGACCTGATCAAGAATTCCACCCTGTAGTGTTTCTCAGCAAAAAACTGAGAGGGAAAGCAACTGGTCAGTCAGCGAAAAAGAATGTTACACCCTGGAAAAGCTACGCCCATATGTTTGGGGACGGCATTTCCACCTGCAAACTGACCATGCTGCACTACAGTGGCTTCATACCACCATGGGAAATAACAAAACACAACCATATCTACCTCTCCTCCCAGTTTAGTGTCATCTGAAAACTTGAAGGTGCAATCCATGCCATCCTCCAGATCATTAGTGAAGATATTGAACAAAACCGGCCCCAGGACCAACCCTTGGGCCACTCCCCTTGATGCCAGCTGCCAACTAGACATGGAGCCATTGATCACTACCCGTTGAGCCCGACAATCTAGCCAGCTTTCTATCCACCTTATAGTCCATTCATCCAGCCCATACTTTATCTTGCTGGCAAGCATACTGTGGGAGACCATGTCAAAAGCTTTGCTAAAGTCAAGGAACAACATGTCTACTGCTTTCCCCTCATCCACAGAGCCAGTTCTCATCATAGAAGGCAATTAGATTAGTCAGGCATGACTTGCCCTTGGTGAATCCATGCTGACTGATTCTGAACACCTTCCTCTCCTCCAAGTGCTTCAAAATGGTTTCCTTGAGGACCTGCTCCATGGTTTTTCCAGGGACTGAGGTGAGGCTGACTGGCCTGTAGTTCCCAGGGTCTGAGACCTCTGACATTTTCTGCTTCAGCCCTATGCTGCAGGGTGACAGGGGCCCTGGAACTGTCAAGCACTGTGGGTAAGTGGCAGGGGCCCTAGAGCTTCAAGTTGCTGGCCCTGGATCTCTGAGCCAACACAGACAACTGGGTCCCGGAGCTGTCAGCTGACACAGGCAGTGCGTACTGCAGTTGTCAGTCTCCCCCAGTAGTCAGCCCCCTGTTATTTTTAATAAAAGTTACAGACAAGTCACAGGCTTCCATGAATTTTTGTCTGTGACTTATTAAAAACAGTGACAAAATCTTAACTATAGTACTATTCATATTTAATCAGTATGAAAGGGGAAATATTTAGTTTATATATGTTGTGACAAAGTTCCTCCTCTGCCTCGGTAGGTCCTGCACTTATTGGTGGATCTGTTTGCCTCAAAGATTCATGGCAGCCCTCAGTTTGGCCATTCTTGCTAGTGACTCAAACCTGCCATCCACTCAGCTAACCTCATCACTGGCCAGCATGGGGGAAACAGAGAACAATCCCCAGTCTCCCTGACCCACTAGGTGGGACACGGACAGGGCAGATCCCTTTCCAATTTAGGTCTTCCCTTCTGGTGTTTCCTCACAGACCAGGTCAACTCCTCCTGTGTCCAATCAGGAGTTGGGGGAACCGAGGCCCACCTGCTACACTGGGTTCCAGCCTAGGGCCCTGTGGATAACAGCTGTCCACAATGTTCCCTGTATCAGCTGGGTGACAGCCACAACTCCCTGGGCTACTTCCCCATTGCCTTCCCCTCAGCACCTTCTATATCCTCACTGCAGGATCTTCCTCCTGAACCCTGATCACGCTTGAACTCTTCACTCCTCTAGCAGCACACCTTCTCACTACCTGCTCCTGGCACACCCCCCTACTAACTGATGGGAGGTCCTTTTTAAACCAGGTGTCCTGATTAGCCTGCCTGCCATAATTGCATCTCGAAAGTTCTTAATTGGCTCCAGGTGGCTTGATTAGCTTGCCTGTGTTAATTGGTTCTGGCAGGTTCCTGATTGCTCGAGGGCAGCCCCTGCTCTAGTCACTCAGGGAACAGAAAACTGTTCATCCAGTGGCCAATATATTTGCCTTCTATCAGACTCCTGGATCCCACTGGTCTGGGTCTGTCACAATGTATACAGGCCCCTACCAAATTCATGGTCCATTTTGGTCAATTTCATGATTTCATCTATTTAAATCTGAAATTTCACAGGGTTGTAATTGTAAGGGTCCTTACCCAAAAAGGAGTTGTGTGGGGGAGGGAGGGGGGTCGCAAGGTTATTGTTGGGCAGGATGCGGTACGGCTACTCTTACTTCTGTGCAGCTGTTGGCAGCAGCACTGCCTTCAGAGCTGGAAAGTGGTGGCTGTTGGCTGGGAGCCCAGCTCTGAAGGCAGAGCCACCGCCAGCAGCAGCACAGAGGTAAGGATGTCATGGTATGGTATTGCCACCCTTACTTCTGCGCTGCTGGGCCCTCAGGCAGCAGCTGCTACTTTCCAGGCACCCAGCTCTCAAGGCAGCAGAAGTAAGGGTGGTAGTACTGCGACCACCCTCCTAAAATAACTTTGCAACCCCCCTGCAACTCCCTTTTGGGTCAAGACCCCTCATTTGAGAAACACTAGTCTCCCCCATTAAATCTGTACAGTATAAGGTTTTTACCACACAAAAGACAGGGGCATACCAGATTTAAACTTAGTGCAAGTTGATAACTTAATTGGGTAATAACATAGTAAAAGCATCCAGATTGATTAATAATTAAATCACAGTGTTTCAATATCATCTGCTGTAAAGAGCCACAGGAGACACATTAAAAAGGCACTTGAAGCTCGTGAGCTGCACTCTGAGTATCACTGGACTAGATGATCATCATGGGCAGCACATGAACCACCAACTGGGGGAGGCTAGCCCCCAGCTCTGCCCCTTCTGCCTGAGGCCCCACCCCAGGCTACACCCCACCACCCCAGTAGTGCTGGGAGCACACAGCCTCAGCCCCCACAGTCCCAGAGCACCTGGAGGGCAGGTGGTGTGGCCCCAGCCCGAGCCAAGGCCACCATACAGGGGGACTGGAGCTGCACACGAAGCAGAACTGGGGGCAGAGCCATGCCTGGCTTTTTGTGAACCCACCACCCATGATGATCCCTGTTAGGATATAGATATTCAGGCCTGTCTGTAAAGGCCTACACTCTAAGAATTTAGGTGTATTCTTATCACTTAGCTAATTAAAGAGGTACAAAAGAGAGAATCAAAATCACTGTCTGACTGTGTAAGGCCTTTTCTCACTGTGACAGTCTGAGGCCCTGTTCTTAGGCTAAGGCCTTTGGCTAAGCAGCAGAGGCAGCCATAAGCTGGGAAGCGAATGGTCACATCCTCACATTTCAGCCTAGTCACATTGAAATAAGGCGCTATTGGGTTGTTAGGAATACAATCCTGTCCTGATAATGCCTATCAACTCCAGAGAAAGGGAAGTGCCTACAAGGCTAAGTAAAAGGAAACTTAGTTTGATAGCATCCTGTCTGGCAAGAACTCACTTATCAATAGACAAAGCTGGGAAACCCTTATGTCTTTATAGATGTAGTTGTGAAATCCTCACTTCTGTATTGTTTAGTCATTATAGTTCCCACTTTGCTATTGTTTATTTGCATGGTCTCTGGTTCTGTGATTGTTTCTGTCTGCTATATAATTAATTTTGCTGGGTGTAAACTAATTAAGATGGTGAGATATAATTGGTTAAATAAATAATCATGTTACAATATGTTAGGATTGGTTAGGTAAATTTCAGTAAAACGATAGGTTACGGTATAGCTAAGCAGAACTCAAGTTTTACTATATAGTCTGCAGTCAATCAGGAAGTAAGGGGGAATTGGGAACAGGGGTGGGGAATTGGAATCATGTTTTGCTAAGGAGGGGAATGGGAACAGGGACACAGGTAAGGCTCTGGTGTCAGAGCTGGGAAGGGGGACCCTAAGGAAGGAAACTAGAATAATGCTTGCTGGAAGTTCACCCCAATAAACATTGGATTGTTTGCACCTTTGGACTTTGGGTATTGTTGCTCTCTGTTCATGCGAGAAGGACCAGGGAAGTAAGTGGGTGAAGGAATAAGCCCCCTAACAATCCCTTCTGATCTTAAAGTCAGAGTCTAAGTTTATGAGTTTCCAAGTGGCAACATAGACTTGAGTGATTACCGAGTAGCAAACTTAAAATCACAGCAATGTTATTATTTTTAAGAAACAGTTATGGCTTTAGCAAAAATCAAAGGCTCTAGCCTTTCGAGTAAAAATACTCTTTAAAAGGTGTACTTTACTGTTTCCGTTTCCCAGTCACCATTTTGAACTCTGTGTGATGAGGGGAGATGCCACGGTGTTGGGATACAATCTGCCATTAGTGGATACATGCCGCTAGCCAGGGCTTCTCATAACTTTTGCATTGATTCTTATAGCAGAAATCCCTTCTATTACTGTAGCAATAAACTTTAAGTTGTAGACATAAGCATATCAGACTGAGAGGTAGCTTCTGTCACATATGTGTCTGCTGCAGGCTCAGCAGCAGGATATTCCTCCAGGAGGGTATCAAACAGCTCCTCAAAAAAATGGACCTATCATTTGCCGCTGATCCTGTTCCAGAATGTGCTTTGGGACTGGTTTCAGCAACAGAGTGACTTCATGGTCCTCACTCAGTGCCTGCTGCTTTTCTCCCATCAGTCCCCATGCTGGTTCTGGGGCCAGCAGGGCACCAGCACAGCTGACCAGGCCACCATGCACCATGGTTGGCTCTGTGCTGGGTGCAGTGCCTAGCTCCCAGTCAAACTTCTCATAAAATGGGCACAATGTCAGCGAGTTGGCCCAGGTGTGGTTCTGGTCCCCGGTCTTCAGGTACTCGCTTTTGAGTGGCTTAACCCGCTCCCTGCACTGTCCAGTAAATTTTCAGTGCTACCAGCTTCTTCGCTATCTGCTGGTATGCATGGTTATTCCTGGTACTTTTACTAAAGTCCACAGTTTTGCTGACATCACACCAGAGTCCCCAAAATCTGGCTGTGCTCCTGTGACCAAGAAGCAGTGTGCCTGGCAAAAAGGCTTGTTCTGGTCAGATTCTATTGCACACAGAAGGCTCTGCTCTCTGATGCAGAGTGGTCAATGGTCAGAAGACCATGAAAGGGTTAACACTGACTCACCAAGCTGCTGCTGTATGTGAAGGGGGATGGCTTCTGTTTTCACCTGAGTCCACTGGAGATTCTTGGGACGGAGAGGAAAAATGAAATTGGCCCATGAGATTTTGGGATACTTTTTGTGGACCTCCCAGGACCCAAGACAAGTGAGACTGCATCTACACTGCACACCAATAGGGTTCAAATCCTGGGTCAAAGATTAGCATGGACTCAGACTCTCCACCCCCACAGGTACTAGGACCCTAGTTCCAAGCCCGAGTCTGAGAGATTTGTGTATAGATGGAAGGGGTGTTGGGGCTAAAGCCTGAGTCTGAGCCCAGGTGTACATTGCAGTGTAGACATCCCCAAAATGTGTTTGGCAGGCAGTGCCTAAGCCCAGTTTGCCTAGAGTCTAGGACTGTCAGGGTTCCCTCCACACTCTGGGGTATAGATGTGGGGACACACATGAAAGACCCCCTATGCTTATTTCTACCAGCTTAGGTTAAAACTTCCCCAAGGAACAAATTCTTTCCTTGTCCTTGGATGGTATTGCTGCCTCCACCAAGTGATTTAGACAAAAATCCAGGAAAAAGGTCCACTTGGAGTCCGTTTCCCCAAAATATTCCCCCAAACCCCTTCACCCACTTTCCTGGGGAGACTGGAGAACAACATACCAACCAATTGGTTACAAAGTGAGCACAAACCAAACAGAGCTTTGTCAAGCCAGGCCTTAAAAACTTCTAAGGATGGAGATTCTACCATCTCTCCAGGTAACCCATTCCAGTACTTCACCACCATTCTAGTGAAATAGTGTTTTCTAATATCCAACCTAGATCCCCCCATGGCAACTTGAGACTATTGCTTCTTGTTCTGTCATCTGCCACCACTGAGAACAGTGTAGCTCCCTCTGCTTTGGAGCCCCCCTTCAGGTCGTTGAAGGCTGCTCTCAAATCCCCCCTCAGTCTTCTCTTCTGCAGACTAAACAAGTCCAGTTCCGTCAGCCTCTCCTCATAAATCATGTGCCCCAGCCCCCTGATCATTTTCATTGCCCTCCGTAGGACTCACTCCAATTTGTCCACATCTTTCTGTAGTGGGAGGCCCAAAACTGGACACTCAAGACGCAAAACTGTATGCTGAATACTCAAGATGTGGCTCACCAGTGCCAAATAGAGGGGAATAATCACTTCCCTCAATCTGCTGGCAATGCTCCTACTAATACAGCCCAATATGCTGTTAGCCTTCTTGGCAACAAGGGCACACTGACTCATATCCAGCTTCTCATCCACTGTAACCCTTAGGTCCTTTTCTGCAGAACTGCTGCCTAGCCATTCGGTCCCTAGTCTGTAGTGGTGCATGGGATTCTTCCATCCTAAGTGCAGGACTCTGCACTTGTCCTTGTTGAACCTCAGATTTCTTTTGGCCCAATCCTCCAATTTGTCTAGGTCACTCTGGACCCTATCCCTACCCTCCAGCGTATCTACCTCTCCCCCCAGCTTAGTGTCATCTGCGAACTTGCTGAGGGTGCAATCCATCCCATCATCCAGATCATGAATAAAGACATTGAACAAAACCAGCCCCAGGACCAACCTGTGGGGCATTCCATTTGATACTGGCTGCCAACTAGACATCAAGCTATTGATCACTACCTGGTGAGCCCAACAATCTAATCAGCTTTCTATCCACCTTATAGTCTATTCATCCAATCCATACTTTTTGAACTTGCTGGCAAGAATACTATGGGAGACCATATCAAAAGCTTTGCTAAAGTCAAGATATATCACATCCACTGCTTTCCCCATATTCACAGAACAGTTCTCAAAGAAGGCAATGAGGTTGGTCAGGCATGACTTGCCCTTGGTGAATCCATGCTGACTGTTCCTGAACACCTTCCTCTCCTCCAAGTGCTTCAGAATGGTTTCCTTGAGGACCTGCTCCATGATTTTTCCATAATCTGAGGTGAGTTCTGTAGTTTCCCAGGTTCTCCTTTTTTAAAGATGGGCACTATATTTTCCTTTTTCCAATCATCCAGGACCTCCCCTGATTGCCATGACTTTTCAAAGATAATGGCCAATGGCTCTGCAATCACATCATCCAATTCCCTCAGCACCCTTGGATGCATTGCATCCGGCCCCATGGACTTGTGCATGTCCAGCTTTTCTAAATAATCCTTAACCTGTTCTTTCACCACTGACGGCCGCTCACCTCCTCTCCATACTGTGTTGCCCAGGACAGCAGTGTGGGAGCTGACCTTGTCTGTGAAGACTAAGGCAAAAAAAAAAAAAAAAAAAAACCACACGCATTGAGTACTTCAGCTTTTTCCACGTCTGTCACTAGGTTGTCTTCCCCCATTTATTAAGGGTCCCACAATTTCCCTGGCCATTTGGAATAAATCTTTGGGTTCTGTATAGAAAGTTGCAGGTCTGGCTGCTTCCTATATCCAAGCCAGTCTGTCTAATAAGCACAAGACACAGAAAGAGGGGCAGAAGTCAAATGTAAAGAGGGAGACCCTGTTTTACTCCTGGGAAAAAGGAGAGAGAGTGTTTGGGAGCTCAGAATTGACTCCCTCCTGGTAATCACACTCACAGACCCCTAGTATAGGAGAATGGTGCCAGAAGCTGTTTCACCTGTAAATCCACTGAGCACTTCAGGGGCAAGTGTTGTAAACAAAGGGAATCTAAGCCCATACCTTGTCCAGCCCCAGCCTAAGTCAATGCAGCTTTTGTAAGCAGAGGCACCTGAGGAATTCCTGATGAATTTTGTAAAGCCTGACCCATTGGAAGTTGCTGCTGATTTTATTGAAGTTGCTAAAGTGCACAGCAGAGAATGCCCATAGTGGAGGGACACTGACACTCCGATCTCTCTGGTACTGAAAGCATGGTCAGAAAGACTGACATGCTGCAGGAAAAAGAGTAGAACTCCTGGCACCGGGAAGGTTCAATAGCGTTGTGCCACTTGGAGTGGGAAGGTGCAGAAGGCATTTTTTAAAAGTCTGTACCCCTATGTTCACCCCTTTCACAAGACTATGATAAATTTTGTACAAAATATGTCTTGCAAAGTGTCATTTGAAAACTCATAAATTGCCTATCATTATTGTCCTGGTAAAATGTGTGGCAACATTTTATGTAAATGTATAAGATTCAGCTGTATGATGATATCACTAAGAGCAACCACAAACCAGTTCTTCAGAGGCAAAAGATGCCTCAGGCAAATGACAACAAAAATCAAATGGACTATCACCTGTTGAAGCAGCCGTTCTTTGGCAGGAAAGAGTGAAAAAATCTACATTTTCACAAAGAAACAGCTTGAGGTTCCCATCCACATAGATGTTCTGCCTCCTGAAACTCAGCTGGAGATTATTCTCAAAGAAGAAAAATGCTACAAGAAAGGAGAGCAAACGCCTCCGATTATCTTTCTCTCTCTCCTCTCTATCTACAGCAGCCACAACACCTGAAGAACAAAGAAATAGCTTTGGACTGAGGGAAGGATCCTGACTGAAAAATTCTGCCAGCAAGACTGCTAAGACATGATGACAGAGACCTTTGCTTTGAAACCACTTAGCTTGTTAAATTAGTTGCATTCTACTTGTAACCAATTCTGACTTTTATGCCTCATTACTTCTAATCACTTAAAAATCTATCTTTCTGCAGTTAATAAACTTGTTTTATCTAAACCAATGTGTTTGGATTTAAGTATTTGGGAAACTCCATTTGAGATTACAGGATTTGTGCATATCATTTTCTATTAATGAAATGACAGACTTTATATGAGCTTGTGTTTTCCAGAAGAGGGCTGGGTAGTACAAGACACACATTTATGGGGGCAAATCTGGGGCTGGGAATTTGCTGGTGTTACTCTGCAGCGTAATTCAAGAATGGCTAGCCATAGCACTCATACAGTGTAGCTGAGAGAAACTTATATGATGGAGGCTATATGAGAGCAACCACTCTTGGTCTGCTCACATAGCAAAGCAGTGTAAAAGGCACTCCAGGTTGGAGAGCTGAGGGGACACAAAAAGAAAAGGAGTACTTGTGGCACCTTAGAGACTAACCAATTTATTTGAGCGTGAGCTTTTGTGAGCTATAGCTCATTTCATCGGATGCATACCGTGGAAACTGCAGAAGATATTATATACACACAGAGATCATGAAACAATACCTCCTCCCACCCCACTGTCCTGCTGGTAATAGCTTATCTAAAGTGATCATCAAGTTGGGCCATTTCCAGCACAAATCCAGGTTCTCACCCTCCGCCCCCCCCCCACACAAACTCACTCTCCTGCTGGTCCATATTGCACTCTGGGTAATGTCATAATAAGTTGGATTGCATTACTGCAGAAGTGAGGTGTTAACTGTGTCTAAAGCTGTTAATATTGTAATTTGCAGTCATAAGGAATATTGCTTTGTAGTCCCAGGAAGGAATCATGAGGACAGAGAACCAGTTGAGGGAGACAGTGTGTGTCCTGGAACAGTGAGGCGGGGGACATGGAGTCACTCCCCGTGGGGAAGGCTGTGTTCAATACTGACAGCCAGCAGGCATTTGCAGCAGAACAGAGAGCAGACCCATCCCTAGATAGCATAAGGAAATGCATTTTCAGGGAGACCCTGGTTAGGGGAATGTAGAAAGGGTTTTGAAGAAGAGGGAAGGATGTACAGGGAGGCCCCTCTGGGGAAGAATAAGACTCCTGGAAAACCTTACAAGCAGGTGGTTGTGCTATTAGGCATTGTAGGGAGCTAATATTGTTCGCCCATGACTGTCCTTTTGTCATATAGTGACATGGGGACTCAGGACATATAGAAGGTGAAAAAGGATTTTTTATTGGCCAGATATTTGGAATGAGGTGAGAGACCATTGCAGGTCTTGTGACTTCTCTCAGTCTTGGAAGAGGCCAGTAGGGTCTCACAAAGCTCTCCTACTGTATGATAATTACCTGTAATCAAGAAGGCATTTCTTAGGCTGACAATAGATATTGTGGGCTCTAAACCCTGTCCAATCTAGAGGGGAATGAGATATTTTAGTGGTGGTGGATTGTGACACTAGATATCCAGAAGCAGTTGCGCTAGCTAACATAAAAGCTGATAAAGGGGCAAAACATCTTTTCACTATTTTCGATAGAATGTGTTTTCCTAAGGAGATTCTATCAAATCATGGGTCACATTTCATGTCCCATTTATTCAGTGAATGGTGAAGGGTGTGTGGAGTAAAACAGCTGAAGGCTCCTCCATATCACCCACAGATAAGTGGTTTGGTGGAGAGGTTCAATGGGACACTGAAATTTATGCTGGGAATGTATGCAAACAAAAAGGCCCAGAACTGAGATGAAATGTTACCCTATGTCGCCAGTATCAAGCAGAGTGCCCCCAGGGTTGGTCCTGGGGCCGGTTTTGTTCAATATCTTCATTAATGATCTGGAGGATGGCATGGACTGCACCCTCAGCAAGTCTGCAGATAACACTGCTGGAGGGTAGGGATAGGATCCAGAGGGACCTAGACAAATTAGAGGATTGGGCCAAAAGAAATCTGATGAGGACAAATGCAGAGTCCTGCACTTAGTACAAAAGAATCCCATGCACTGCTAAAGACTTGGGACCGAGTGGCTAGGCAGCAGTTCTGCAGAAAAGGACCTAGGGGTTACAGTGGACAAGAAGCTGGATATGAGTCAGCAGTGTGCCCTTGTTGCCAAGAAGGCCAATGGCATTCTGGGCTGTATAAGTAGGAGCATTGCCAGCAGATCGAGGGACGTGATCATTCCCCTCTATTCAGCATTGGTGAGGCCTCATCTGGAGGACTGTGTCCAGTTTTGGGCCCCACACTCCAAAAAGGCTGTGGGAAAATTGGAGAGAGTCCAGCGGAGGGCAACAAAAATTATTAGGGGGCTGGAACACAATTTATGAGGAGAGGCTGAGGGAACTGGGATTATTTAGTCTGCAGAAGAGGAGAATGAGGGGGGATTTGATAGTTGCTTTCAACTACCTGAAAGGGGGTTCCAAAGATGATGGCTCTAGACTGTTCTCAGTGGTACCAGATGATAGAACAAGGAGTAATGGTCTCAAGTTGCAGTGGGGGAGGTTTAGGTTGGATATTAGGGAAAAAAAACTTTCCAATAGGAGGGTGGTGAAGTACTGAAATGGGTTACATAGGGAGGTGGTGGAATCTCCTTAGAAGTTTTTAAGGTCAGGCTTGACAAAGCCCTGGCTGGGATGATTTAGTTGGGGATTGGTCCTGCTTTGAGCAGGGAGTTGGACTAGATGACCTCCTAAGGTCTCTTCCAACCCTGATATTCTATGATTCTATGTGTTATTTTATTATAGGGAGATGCCCCAAGATTCCATAGGGCATGAGGTGAGGGGACCCCTGTTAGAGAGCTTATTCCTTCACTCTCCCACTTCCCTGGTCCTTCTCGGATGAACAGAGAGCAACAATACCCGAAGTCCGAAGGTGCAAACAATTCAATGTTTATTGGGGTGAACTTCCAGCAAGCTTAAATAAAAGTTCTTTTCCTTATTTTCGAATCCCAATTTACTTCCTGTTTGCCCCTAATTTATATGGTAATATTCTTAGCTATACCTTAACCAATCATTCTACTGAAATTTAACTAACCAATCCTAACATTATTAGCTAACCAATTATATCCCACCACAATAATTAGATTGCACCCAGCAAAATTAATTATATAGCAGACAGAAACAATCACAGAACCAGACAGAGACCATGCCAATAAACAATAGCAAAGTGGGAACTATAATGACAAAGCAATACAGAAGTGAGGATTTCACAACTACATCTATAAAGACATAAGAGTTTCCCAGCTGTGTCTATTGATAAGTGAGTTCTTACCAGACAGAAAACTATCAACCTCAATTTCCTTTTACATCTTCTAGGCACTTCCCTTTCTCTGGAGGTGATAGGCACTATCAGGACAGGGTTCTATTCCTAACCGCCCAATAGCACCTTCTTTCAACGTGACTACTTTGGAATGTGAGGATGTGACCGGTCACTTCCCAGCTTATGGCTGCCTCTGTCGCTTAGCCAAAGGCCTTAGCCTAAGAACAGGGCCTCAGACTGTCACAGTAAGAGAAGGACCTTACACTGGCAGACAGTGATTTTGATTCTCTCTTTTATACCTCTAACTAGCCAAGTGATAAGAATACACCTAAATTCTTAAAGTACAGGCCTTTACAGACAGGCCTGAATATCTATATCCTAACAACCCCTACATCTCACCAGGGACTCCTGGAAAGGAGACACTATGTCAGGAGGTGAACCTGTGGCTGAATAGGTACAAAGGTTCAGAAAGGAGTTGAAAGACATGATAGAAATGGTTCAAACTGACCTCATTGATTGCCTTGTGTGGTCTGGCTTTCTGATAAAAATGCTTCTGAATGCTCTTCTGAGGTGGGGGATTTAGTATTAGTGCTACTCCCTGTAAAATGACATAAAATGCAAAACTCATGGGAAGGACTTTATGGAGTTATAGAAAAAAAAGAATGAAGTCACATGCTGTGAAAAAACCCTGATAATATTGTCCCACATACAGTACATATTAATAGGCTTATGGCCTATCACAACAGACAAGCACTTATGACTATGGTGTGTTATGAGGAAAGGGGTCTGAGGCATCAGCCCTCACTGATCAGGTGCCTGAATGCCAGAGTGATTCATGATTTGGAAGCACAGAGGTATGCACAGACCTAACACCTACTCAGAAGGCAGAGATCTTGGCTGTTTTGCAAAGCCATAAGCAAGTGTTCTCCAGCATGTTAGGGATGACTCATAACAATGTTCAATAGGACTGACACAGGGGACCCCAGACTGCCCCTAGTAAGGCATACAGAACCATTGGCAAAGGGCAAGAACAAATCCTAGATAAGGGAATAATTGTAGAGTATGACAGCTCCAGGGCCTCTCTGGTGTATTTGTCCCTAAGATAAGACTAAGGTTTTGTGCTGATTTCAGAAAATTTAATGCTGTCACAGTCCCTATGCCCAGACACTTTGAGTAAAGCACAATTCATTGGGTAAAAGGGTATTGGCAGATTCCTTTTGAAAACAATGCATAGAAGAAATGTGCTTTCATTACTGAAATGGGACTACGAGTTCAAAATTTTAACTTTTGCAGAAGGCTGGAGGCTGGTCAATCAGTGTTAAGTAGATTGCATGACTTAGCACAAGCATCTATAGACAATATGTATATGAAAGGTATGGCCTTGAGCAAATCAGAAGTGACTACAGGTCTCTGGGACTAAGGGTGAGGTTGATGGGGCACAGGTGGTGTTCTCATGAATCCTTCTGGTCAAGGGTAGAGGCCCAGGCAGAGATGGACACATCCTGGAGGTGACTGCATGGCTGGTGTCTCCTGGAGGGCTTCAGCTTCCTTAACCATGGGATATTGTTCTGAGAAGAAAGACTGTTGAGCAGAGATGGGGTCTACCTATCAAGGAAAGGGAACAGTATCTTTGTATAAAGACTGGCTAACCTAGTGAGGATGGCTTTCAACAAGGTTTGATGGAGGGAGGAGACAGAAGCCCATAGGTAAGTCCAAAATATGGAGACCTAGGGGAAGGATCAAAATCTGGGGAAACAAGGGCAATCATAGCAGAGACAAATGGAGAGACAAGTGGGAATATAGAGGGGAAATCTAAGGAACATCTTAGCTGTTTGTATATTAATGCAAGAATTATGGGGAATAAACAGGAAGAGCTAGTAATACTAATGAATCACAGTTACAACATAATTGGCATTACAGAGACTTCGTGGGATACTTCACATGCCTGGAATATTGGTATAGAAGGATACAGCTTGTTCAGGAAGGACAGGCAAGGAAAAAAGGGAGGATGTGCTGCCTTATATATCAAAGGTGTATACACTTGCACTGAGGTTGAGACAGAGGAAGATCTGCTGGAAACTTCTGGGTAAAGAAAATGGGTAAAAAACAAGGGTGATGTCATGGTAGGGGGTCTACAATAGACCACCTACCCAGGAAAAAGAGGTGGGGCCAGATGCTTTTTTGTTTTGGTTTGGTTTTTTGCCGTTTTTCTCTGCTGCCTTTGAGTGCTGGTTGGCTGCCAACTTGCCCCCAGCACCTCCCCCCACGCCTGCTCCCGGGCACAGCTATTTGCCTCAGCTGAAACCCCCGGAGGAGGGGGGGAAGATTGCCGACCCCCTCCGGATAGCGGGGAGTGGAAGCCCCCAGACCCAGACGTTTTGCTGGCAGCTCGGAATTTACTTCTTATCTCTGCAACATTCTTGGCATGCCGGAAGCCTTGGTACAAAGCCAACAGAGCTGGAGAAGAATAAGATAGAAAACAGAAGAAATTACCCAGGGAAGCTACAAATCATCGTGGAGGGGGCCGTAAGACTGAGTAATTTTTTGAATTATACTCTCGTGGGAGGGAGTTTGACTGTGGCTTAATTGCTTTTGTGGCGGCACAGGGGGTGTGGCACGGAGCTGCCCCCCGATCCATCGGTGCCCCCCCCAACATTATTACAACTGTCACGCCCCCCCCCCCCGCCGTCTGTCCCTGCTGGCAACCTGCCATCTGCCTCGGACCCAGCTGTTTGCTTTGAACTTTGCCTTTCGGACCGGACATAACAGCCAACCAAACGAGACTCTTTGGACAAACGTGCGTGGGTCCACCCACCCCACCCCCCTGGACTGTTTATCCCACAGCTTGCCCCTATCACCGGACCCCGATTCCTGTTTTTTCCCCCCCTTCCAGTCCAACCCATTTGGTACCCCCCCCCCGCCTGCAGCCCAGCAGGGAGGAGCGGTTAATCTGCTTCCCCCTCTCCCCTCCTCCTCCTGGTGTCTCCCCATCTCTCCCTGCTCACAATGGTGGGGAATGAGAGGGGCAAGACCCCTCTACCAATATCAGTTGTTCCTCCCCCACCTACCCCCCCGCCCAACCCCCAAGTCCCCCCCCCCACTGTCAAAACACCTGCCATCGCCATCGCTGGAGCACCGGCAGCAGGAGGCACCAGGGCGATTACTGCCGCTGCTACGTTCACCGCCCCCTCAGATTCTAGGAACCCCCCCCCCCAGCTGGCCGGAAAGGCCAGGGTGGAAAGAAAGGAAAGGGCCCTGCTAAAACCACTAGGCCCTCCATGGCAGGGGCTGCCCCCACCGCTGTGGCCTCGTCATCGACCATGGCGTCCCCCCCTGCTGTTCCCTCCAACAGCTCTGCGAACGTCCCTCCCCCGGCCCCCAGGACATTTGCCCAGGTGGTGGCAGGCTCCCCCCTGCCTGCCGCCTCGTCATCTTGCCCACCCACTGCCTCCGCTACCATCACCAGTGTCCGGGGCCCCTTCCCCACCTTGACCAGGAGGCACGGTGTCCATTGCCTCCTGGTGCCCGCCTCGCCCCACGTGGAGACATACGTGCAGGCGTTGGCGAAGGTGGTAGGACCCACGGCTATTGTGGCGGCCTCCAAAATGTATGGGAAGGTCGTTTTTTTCTTAGCTTCGGAGGCTGCCACCCAGGAGGTGGTGGAGAAGGGCCTGGCGGTGGGGGGGGTGTTTGTCCCCCTAGATCCGCTAGAAGACCTGGGCGTTCGCCTCGTCCTCACCTCCGTTCCTCCCTTTTTACCCAATGCTGCCCTGTTACCAGCTCTCTCCACCCTGGGGAAACTTGTCTCTGTCATCAGCCCTCTCCCGTTGGGCTGCAAGGACCCCACCCTCCGTCACGTCCTTTCGTTCCGCCGGCAAGTGCAGCTTCTACTGCCGCCGGCGGCGCGTGACGGAGAGGCGCTCGAGGGGTCCTTCCTAGTCCCCTACCAAGAAGCCCGCTATCGGGTCTTTTACTCCACTGGAGAGGCCCGGTGCTACCTCTGCCGCTCAGTGGGGCATGTCCGCAGAGACTGCCCTTTGGCCCAGGGGGGAGGGGCACCCGAGACCCCCGAGACCCGGCAGGACATCGGCCCCGTCGTTGCCGACGCCCCTGGCCGCTTGGCACCAGAAACCAACCCTCCTCCTACTCGATCCACCGCTGCTCCCGTCCGGGCCCAAGAAACACCTTCCCTACAACGCCCAGGCGAGCAAGGGAGTCCCACCCTTGCTATTACCAATCTGGTAGAGCCTATGGAGGAGGGTGTGGCAAAGATATCACTGGGTATAGGAGAGGGCCTGCCCCAAGGAGAACCCCCCGCCCCCCATGCTGTCTCACCGTTACCCCCCCCGAACCCCTGAACCATCACCTCTGCCCCCCGACACGACCCCTGCTAATCAACCCCCAGACGACGCTATGGAGGGCTGGACCCTAGTCCAGGGGAAGCGAGGCAAGCGGAAGGCTCAAGCTCCGCTGCACCCATCCGATGCGGAGGCCCCCCGGAAGACCAGGAAGGGAGGCACTGATA
The DNA here is from genome assembly GCF_965140235.1 of Caretta caretta. NCBI lineage: Eukaryota > Metazoa > Chordata > Testudines > Cheloniidae > Caretta > Caretta caretta. Next base: position 41,287,920 of record NC_134213.1, read on the forward strand.
CTGAGCCTTCCGCTATGCCCACAAGTCAGATCCATCCGCCGGTGTCGGGAGGAGAAGATAGAATGGCACTGGAAGGTAGAGTCTCCCCTCCACGGGAGACCCTCCCCTCCGAGACCCCTGAGGAAGCCCCTTCTACCCGGATACCACCCGAACCCCCTGCGAACCCCGAAGCTACCGTCGAGGCAGGCCCCAGAGGAGAGGCCCCCGGGGTAGCAGAAGACAACCTCTCCTCCATGTATGAGGAGATTGAGGCCCTAGGTTTGACCCCGGTCACCCAGGGAGAGGATGATCTACTGCCGGCTGGCCTTGATCTGGGCAACCTCACCCCAGTCCCCCTTTCCCCATGCTCCTTCCCCCTAACTGCCTTCCCGGGTGGGCACCCTACAGAAGGTGGTCCACCACCTGATGCCGTGGCCACCAAGACCACCACGGAGCCAGCGCCTAGCATCACTGGGAGCCCCCTCCCTTACCCCTTAACCCTCGACTCTGCTCAGGAGGCACCTTCTTGTAGCTGCTCGCCTCCTGAAGCCCAGAGCCTTACCTCTGCCCCTGCCCCCACCCCTGTCCCTGCCCAATTCACCTCCTCCTGCAATGCTATTGCCGCCCCTGGGGTTATTCTTTTCCCGCCTTTCGCAGATTCCCCCCAGGGAGCAGTCTTTGCACTTTCTCGTCAGATGCCCCGTCGGTGGTCCACAACCTGCCTACCCGCCTTAGCGGACCACGAGGCTGCATTAAGAGTCCCACCAGGGAATACCCCGGAAATCGTAACCCCACCCCCCCATGAGCTGTGGCATGCACTACGGAAGTTCCTAGAACACACCCGTGGTGCCCGCAATAGGGTACAGCTGGCGCTTCAGCTATGGGGGGACTTTGATCAAATTCTTCAGGCCACAAGGGCCCTTATAAAGGAGGGCAGGGGGCAAGGAAAGCGCGGTGCTGCGGCCTACAAGCGGGCCCGTGGCTTCCGAAAAGATTTACTCATCCACAGGATGGGTCACGGGTTGCTGCGCAACCCGCCGGGGGCCACGAACACCCCCACCAATAAGAACCCCCCACCCCCCCAGCCCTCCGCATGACGCCTCTCATTATTGCAACCTTGAACACCAGGGGCTGTAGGATGGCTCTCCGCGGGTCCCAGGTGCTCTCTTACCTTCGGGAAGGGGGGTACTCTGTAGCTTTCCTGCAGGAGACCCATACGGACCCGACCGTGGAGGCCAGGTGGTGGCTGGAGTGGGGGGATGGGGTATACTTTAGCCACTTCATGACTTGGCAAGTTGGAGTGGCGACCCTGTTCTCCCCCACCCTATGGCCCGAGGTGCTAGGGGTCACTGAAGCCATGCCAGGCCACCTGCTGCACCTTCGAGTCCATATGGAGGGGTTCGTGGTCAACCTTGTTAACATCTATGCCCCGCAAACGAGCCCAGAGCGGCCACAATTCTATCAGCGGGTGTCCGACTTTCTCGGCACCCTAGATTCGCACGAGTGCCTGGCCCTGGGAGGGGACTTTAACACCACCCTCGAGGAACGGGACCACTCAGGGGCCAAGCCGAGCCCAGCCGCCGCAAACATTCTCCGAGGAATAGTCGAACATCACTCCCTAGTGGACGTCTGGCGTGACCATCACCCAGATGACACTTCCATGTTCACTTTTGTCCGGGTGGAGGCCCATCGGTCACACCACTCTCGGTTGGACCGTATTTACTTGTCCCATTTCCATCTTTCACAGGCCCACTCCTTCACCATTCGGCCGGCCCCATTCTCCGACCATCATTTAGCCACCATAACGGTCTCCCTCCGTGCAGAGAGACCGGGGATGGCCTATTGGCACTTTAACAACAGCCTGTTGGAGGACGAGAGCTTCGTGACATCCTTCCGGGAGTTTTGGCTGGCCTGGCGAGAGCAGTGGCGTGCCTTTCCCTCGGTGCGGCGATGGTGGGATCTAGGGAAGGTGCGCGCCAAGCTCTTCTGCCGTGACTACACTCGGGGCACCAGCCGACGGAGAAAGGCGGCAATAGAGCAGTTGGAATGGGAGGTCTTAGAGATGGAGAGGTGCCTGGCCACCAACCCCGAGGACCCGTCCCTCTGCGGAGCGTGCCAGGAGAAGCGGGAGGAGCTCCGGGCCCTTGAGGACCACCGGGCCCGAGGTGCCTTCGTTCAGTCCCGCATCCGCCTCCTTCAGGAGATGGACCGCGGCTCCCGCTTCTTCTATTCCCTGGAGAAAATGAGGGGGGCCAAGAAACACGTCACCTGCCTTCTAGCGGAAGACAGCACCCCCCTCACGGATCTGGAGGAGATGTGTGGGAGGTCCCAGGACTTCTACACAAGCCTTTTCTCCCCGGATCCGACCGATCCTGGCGCTTGCAGGATGCTCTGGGAGGAACTCCCCACAGTCAGCGTGGGCGACCGAAACCAGCTAGAGCTGCCTCTCACCCTGGCCGAGTTCTCGGAAGCCCTCCGTCGCATGCCCACCAATAAATCTCCGGGCATGGACGGGCTGACCGTGGAGTTCTACCGCGCGTTCTGGGACTTCCTTGGCCCAGACCTAGCCACTGTCTGGGCTGAGTCTTTGCAGGGTGGGGTCCTCCCTCTTTCGTGCAGGCGAGCAGTGCTCGCCTTGTTGCCGAAGAAGGGGGACCTCCGCGATTTACGAAACTGGCGTCCCGTCTCACTCCTTAGCACGGACTACAAAATTGTAGCGAAAGCAATCTCGCTGCGGCTAGGGTCCGTGATGGCGGACGTGATCCACCCAGACCAGACCTATAGTGTCCCGGGTCGCAGCATTTTTGACAACCTATTTCTAGTCCGAGACCTTTTGGAACTCGGGCGGAGAGATGGTCTGTCGTTCGCCCTCCTGTCTCTCGATCAGGAGAAGGAGTTCGATAGAGTAGACCATGAGTACCTCCTGAGCACTCTGCAGGCGTTTGGATTCGGACCTCAGTTTGTGAGCTTTCTCCAGGTGCTGTACACCTCCGCGGAGTGTTTGGTTAGGCTCAACTGGACCCTGACCGAGCCGGTCAGCTTCGGGCGAAGAGTGCGGCAGGGGTGCCCCCTCTCAGGCCAGCTGTACGCTCTGGCGATCGAGCCTTTCCTCTGTCTCCTCCGCAGGAGGATGACAGGGTTGGTGCTGCAGGAGCCGGAGCTGCGGCTGGTCCTGTCGGCATATGCCGATGACGTGCTCCTTGTGGTCCAGGACCCGGGCGACTTGGCGTGGGTGGAGGCTTGCCAGGCCATCTACTCGGCAGCCTCCTCCACCCGAGTCAACTGGGTCAAGAGCTCTGGCTTGGCAGTGGGGGACTGGTGGCAGGTGAGCTCCCTCCCACCCGCGCTTCAGACCATCCGGTGGAGTGCAGGTCCACTGCTCTACCTAGGCGTTTACCTTTCTGTCACGCACCCTTCCCCACCAGAGAACTGGCAAAATTTAGAGGGCGGGGTGATAGAGCGGCTCCGGAAATGGACGAGGCTACTCCGATGTCTCTCCCTCCGAGGGAGAGCACTGGTGCTTAACCAACTAGTCCTGTCCATGCTCTGGTACCGGCTCAACACCCTGGTCCCGGCCCCGGGTTTCCTGAGCAACCTCTGGACATCGATTCTAGAGTTCTTTTGGTCAGGAATGCACTGGCCCCTGTTGGGGTTCTTCATCTACCCCTGAAGGAAGGAGGGCAGGGCCTGAAGTGTCTGCACACTCAGGTCCGTGTCTTACGCCTCCAGGCCCTGCAGAGGCTCCTTTATAGTGCAGATAGTTCGACATGGAGCATATTGGCGCATGCCTTCCTGCGCCGCTTCCAAGGGCTCCGATACGACCGACAGCTCTTTTATCTTTGTCCTAGAGGTTTTCCACGAGACCTCTCCGGGCTGCCGGTCTTGTACCAGGACCTCCTCCGGACCTGGAAACTGTTCTCAATGACCAGGTCCGTGGCGGTCACCGTGGGAGCAGATCTCCTCACGGAGCCCCTGCTACACAACCCCCAGCTCCGTGTGCAGGTGGCGGAGTCCCACTCGGTGCGCCAGAGTTTGGTCCTGGCGGAAGTCACGAGAGTCGGAGACCTCCTGGACTACGACCGGGGAGACTGGCTGGATCCCCTGACGCTCGCCAGGCGCATGGGGCTCTCCAGACCTCGTACGCCCCGGCGCGTACTTCAGGAGGTGAAGGCCGCCTTGATGCCCGCTGCTCGGGCTTATCTCAACCGAGCCCTGCACGAGGGCGCACCCCACCCACCCTCTACCCCAGGCCCGCCGGACCTTTCAATTGGTCCCCTACCCCATAGATCCCAACAGACCCCTTACCCTTTCACTGCAAGCCGGCTGCATGAACTGCAGCCGGTCAGCTTCCAAATCGTGCCAAGGAAATATTTATATACATTCACGCTTCACACCCTTCACGCCCACACCCTGGTGTCCCGCCCTGATACAAAGTGGCAGGACCTCCTTCCACCTTTGGAGGATGAGCAACCTCGGTGGGCCAGCCTGTATTCCACCTTGGTCCCGAAGCCCGTCGGGGACATTAGTTTGCGGCTCCTTCACGGAGCTGTGAGCATGGGCGTGTTTTTGACACGGTTCACCCCCATCCCAGATAATTGCCCTTTTTGCAACGTGAGGGAAACCCTGACGGAAGTATATTTAGAGTGTGCCAGATTGCAACCCCTTTTCCGGTTCCTCATGAATATTTTATTACGCTTTTGGCTCCACTTTTCCTCTCACCTTTTTATCTACACACTCCCCATCTGTGGCCCCACAAAATCACGCGATCTCCTGGTTAACCTCCTCCTAGCCCTAGCTAAAACAGCCATTTATAAAACCAGAGAGTGGAGGTTGGCTAATGAAGTGTCCTGCGATTGTAGGGCCGTTTTCCCATCCTCAGTATATTCATGTATCCGGGCAGAGTTCCTCTGGGCGGCGTCCACCGACTCCCTTAACACCTTCGAGGAGCGGTGGGCTCTGTCCGGGGTTCTCTGCTCAGTGACCCCGTCCGGTTCCCTCTGTCTGACCCTTTGATTGAAGGGAAGAGCAAGAGACCCCAGCCCCAGCCGTTGCCACTGTGGATACCATCATCATTGTCACCTAGGAGGGGTCCTATAACACGTGGGTGTAATCCCCCCCACCCCAAACTGCCCACCCCGCAGCCGTGCCTATCTTGTCAGGCACTCTCAGGAGAGGAATAATCGGTGACACTGGGCGTGGCAGTAGGTAACTCGAGGGGGTGGAAGACCACGAGTGTCGAGGAAGCCCCCCCGCTCTGGGCCCAGGCTAGCCTGAACACTTCTCCTTCCTTAAGGCTGCTGTGTCATACCTTCTGTTTGCTTTTGTTTTGTTGCATAGTTTTGCTTTATCCTGTTTGGTGATTCTTTGTAAGTGTTACACAAATAAAATTCTTTTTTGCTTCAAAAAAAAAAAAAAATAAAATCACTCTCCTGTAGCCCTCTGGCCTGGAGGGAGAAGGAGGGAGAGGGCTGCTGCTCCTAGGCCCTGGGCTCTTCCTGCTGCCGTTCTTCCTCCAGCTGCTTCCCTGGCTGGGTCAGACACCCCCCCTTCTCTGCTGCTACCTAGTTACTGGCCGGCTGCTGGACCCCCCACCTTTGGGTGCTGCTACTGCAGCTTCTTGCGGTGGGGAGCCTGCTAGCCTCTTCCCTGAGGGGGGGGTGAGGGACCCCAGCCTTTGCTGCTGTGGACACCACCAACAACACGACCACCACCACCTGAGAGGGGTCCTTTCTGCCTGCCTAAACCACCACCTGGAGTTCCTGGAGCTGCTGCTGCAGAGTCTGCTGCCTGGAGCTGCTAAAGCCCTGAGGAGCAGAAGAAGAGGACAATCTACCAGTGCGGGAGCACCGAGAGACTTTGCAGACCACCGTGGAGGGAGTCTTAAGACTGAGTAACTTTCAAACTGTGCTCTTGTGGTGGGGGTCTTGACTGTGTTTGCAGGGACACAGGGGGTGTGGGGGAGAGCTGCCCCCCGATCCATCTGTGTCCCCCACAACCACCACCATCGCTGCCCCCTCCTCACACACCCCCCACTGGCTGTTTACCATCTGCCTCAGCTCCTGCCTCTGGACTCAGCTGCTTGCTTGGCTTGCCACACCCTGATTCCACCATTTGGGCCAGAAGCAGCAGCCAGCCAAATTGACTTTGTGCAAGCGCACGTGGGCGCACGTGCCCCTCCACTCCACCCCATCCAGACTGCCCACCTCACAGCTTTTCCCCTTGCCACCTGCCCCATTTGCCCCTTGCAGCTTTTGCCCCCCTTTTGCCCCAGCCCCCCTTACTAGCTTCAGTTTGTTTGCCTGCCCTGCCCGTTTTCCCTCTACAGCCTTTGAAGCTAGCCCCTTGGTTTCCCTGCCCTAACTCCAGCCCGCTCAGCCCCTTGCTCCGTGCGCCCATGCCCCCTCCCACACGCTTGTGTGACTCCCCTTTTTAGTTTCAACCCTCTTCACTGCACCCCCAATGCTGTTGTATCCCCCCCTCCCCTAGTGCAGCTAGAGGAGCCGGAATTCCACCCCGTGTCGGTGACTGACCCCTAACCCCTGTTTTGTCCTCCTGACCAGCCCACCCCTTTTGGCGCCCTCCTCCCCTGCCTGCAGCCTAGCGGGAAGGAGTGGTCAACCTGCTTCCCCTTTCCCCTCCTCCTTCTGGTGTCTTCCCTTCCCTCCCTGCTCACGATGGCAGGGGACAAGACGGGTGGGGCCCCTCCATAAGCCCCAGCTACCCCTCCCCCGCCTGTCCCTCCATCACCCCCCCAACCCTCTACCTATGCTGCCGCCACCAAACCACCTGCCATTGCCCCCACTGGGGCACCAGCAATGGCGGGCAACAGGGTGACATCCGCTGCTGCCACATCCCTCCCCCCCTCAGATTCGGGGGGAGACCCCCAAGCTGGCAGGAAAGGTCAGGGGAAGAAAAAGGGGAAGGGCCCCACTAAAAAGACCAGGCCGTCCATGGCAGGGGCTGCCCCCCCTGCCGCAGCCCCAGCACCAGCCGCGGCGACCCTTCCCGCTGTTCCCTCCATAAGCTCTGCAGGTGCCCCTCCCCCGGCCCCCAGGGCGTACGCCCAGGTGGTGGCAGCCCCCCTCCCCCCGCCTGCCGCTAAGTCATCTCTCCCGCCCACCGCCTCCGCTACCATCTATAGCGGCCGGGGCCCCTTTCCCACCATGACCAGGAAGCACGGCGTCCGTTGCCTCCTGGTGCCCGCCTCGCCCCACGTGGAGACCTACGTGCGGGCGTTGCGGAGGGGGGCCCATGGCCATTCTGGTGGCCTCCAAAATGTATGGCAAGGTCGTCTTCTTAGCATTGGAGGCCACCGCCCAGGAGGCGGTGGAGAAGAGCCTGGCGGTGGAGGGCGTGTTCGTCCCCCTGGAACCGCTAGAGGACCTGGGTGTCCACCTGGTCCTGACCTCCATCCCTCCCTTTCTTCCCAATGCCGCCTTGTTACCCGCCCTCTCCACCCTGGGGAAACCCATCTCCATGGTCATCCCTCTCCCGTTGGGCTGCAAAGGCCCCACCCTTGGTCACGTCCTCTCATTCCTCCGGCAAGTGCAGCTTCTACCGCCGGCGGCGGCGCATGATGGAGAGGCGCTCGAGCGGTCCTTCATGGTTCCGTACCACGGGGCCCATTACCGGGTGCATTACTCTATGGGGGAGGCCCAGTGCTACCTCTGCCGGGCGATGGGGCACGTCCGGAGGGACTGCCCCTTGGCCCAGCAAGGAGGGGCATCCGGGATCCCCGAGCCCTGGCAGGGCACCGGCCCCATCATCGCCTGCGCCCCTAGCTGCCCGGCCCCCGAAGCCACCCCTCTTCCTTCCCAGTCCACCACTGCTTCCGCTCGGGCCCAAGGGGCACCTCTTCCACTATGCCCAGACGAGCAGGAGAGCCCCGCCCCCGCTGCTTGCAATCTGGCAGGGCCTGTGGAGGAGAGTGCAGCAGGGACACTGCCAGGCATGGGAGAGGGCCGGCCCCAAGGGGAATCCTCCCTCCCTCATGCTGCCCCACCGTTACCCCCCCGAGTCCCTGAGCCGTTGCCTCTGCCCCCTGACATGACCCCTGCTAGCCAGCCCCCGGATGATGCCATGGAGGGCTGGGCCCTAGTCCAGGGGAAGCAGCGCAAGTGGAAGGCTCGAGCTCCTCTCCTCCCATCCGATGCGGAGGCCCCCCGGAAGACCAGGAAGGGGGGCACCGATGCTGAGCCTTCTGCTTTGCCCACAGGTGTATTCCATCCACCGGTGCCAGCTGGGGAAGATGTGGCAGCACTGGAAGGCAGTATCTCCCCTCCAAAGGAGTCCCTCCCCTCTGAGACCCCCGAGGGAGCCTCTTCTGCCCTGGTACCATCTGAAGCCTCTATGAGCCCCGAGGCGACTGTCGCGTCGGGTGCCAGCGGGGAGAACCCTGGGGTGGCAGACAGCGAACTCCCCTCCATATACAAGGAGATCGAGGCCCTGGGTCTGACCCCGGCCACTCAGGGGGAGGATGACCCTATGCCAGCAGGCCTCGATCTGGGCGACCTCACTCCAGCCCCCCTTTTCCCATGCTCCCTTCTCCTAACCGGTGCTTCCACTCCCACCTCTGAGGAGCCCCTGAACTCCTCCACAACCCGGCCCAGAAGGCACCCCGCTGATGGCCACCGAGCCTGTTGAGGTGAAGGCCAGTGCCACGCAGCCGGGACCCGAGTCACCAGGGGCACCCCTCATTGGTGTGGAGCAATCGACTTCCTTCCCGGGCAGGGGCCTGACAGACGATAGTCCACCTCCTGATCCCGTGGCTGCCAAACCCACCATAAAGCCTGCGCCCGGCATCGCTGAGAGCCCCCTCCCCTCCCCACCCCCTCAACCCTTGAGCCTGATCAGGAGGCGCTACCATCCAGCTCCTTTGCTTTTGAAGCCCAGAACCTCGCCTCTGCCCCTGACCCTGTCCCTATCCCGTTCACCTCCCGTGATATTATTGCCACCCCTGGGACTGTCTCCTTCCCTTTTCCAATTGATGACCCCCAGGGAGCGGCCTTTGTGTTTCCCTGTCCTGACCCGCTAGGGGCTGCTATCCTCCCTCCGCCGCCCCCTATTGCCCCAGGGTTCGAGGCAGGCCTAGTGGTGCCAGCCCATCAGGCACCCCATCGGGGGTCCGCACCCTGTCTGCCCGTCTCAGTGGGCCACGGGTCTGTACCAAGGGCCCCGTTGGGGAATCATAGAATCTCAGGGTTGGAAGGGACCCCTGAAGGTCATCTAGTCCAACCCCCTGCTCGAAGCAGGACCAATTCCCAGTTAAATCATCCCAGCCAGGGCTTTGTCAAGCCTGACCTTAAAAACCTCTAAGGAAGGAGATTCTACCACCTCCCTAGGTAACGCATTCCAGTGTTTCACCACCCTCTTAGTGAAAAAGTTTTTCCTAATATCCAATCTAAACCTCCCCCACTGCAACTTGAGACCATTACTCCTCGTTCTGTCATCTGCTACCATTGAGAACAGTCTAGAGCCATCCTTTTTGGAACCCCCTTTCAGGTAGTTGAAAGCAGCTATCAAATCCCCCCTCATTCTTCTCTTCTGCAGGCTAAACAATCCCAGCTCCCTCAGCCTCTCCTCATAAGTCATGTGTTCTAGACCCCTAATCATTTTTGTTGCCCTTCGCTGGACTCTCTCCAATTTATCCACATCCTTCTTGTAGTGTGGGGCCCAAAACTGGACACAGTACTCCAGATGAGGCCTCACCAATGTCGAATAGAGGGGAACGATCACGTCCCTCGATCTGCTCGCTATGCCCCTACTTATACATCCCAAAATGCCATTGGCCTTCTTGGCAACAAGGGCACACTGCTGACTCATATCCAGCTTCTCGTCCACCGTAACCCCTAGGTCCTTTTCCGCAGAACTGCTGCCTAGCCATTCGGTCCCTAGTCTGTAGCTGTGCATTGGATTCTTCCATCCTAAGTGCAGGACCCTGCACTTATCCTTATTGAACCTCATCAGATTTCTTTTGGCCCAATCCTCCAATTTGTCTAGGTCCTTCTGTATCCTATCCCTCCCCTCCAGCGTATCTACCACTCCTCCCAGTTTAGTATCATCTGCAAATTTGCTGAGAGTGCAATCCACACCATCCTCCAGATCATTTATGAAGATATTGAACAAAACCGGCCCCAGGACCGACCCTTGGAGCACTCCACTTGATACCAGCTGCCAACTAGACATGGAGCCATTGATCACTACCCGTTGAGCCCGACAATCTAGCCAGCTTTCTACCCACCTTATAGTGCATTCATCCAGCCCATACTTCCTTTACTTGCTGACAAGAATACTGTGGGAGACCGTGTCAAAAGCTTTGCTAAAGTCAAGAAACAATACATCCACTGCTTTCCCTTCATCCACAGAACCAGTAATCTCATCATAAAAGGCAATTAGATTAGTCAGGCATGACCTTCCCTTGGTGAATCCATGCTGGCTGTTCCTGATCACTTTCCTCTCATGCAAGTGCTTCAGGATTGATTCTTTGAGGACCTGCTCCATGATTTTTCCAGGGACTGAGGTGAGGCTGACTGGCCTGTAGTTCCCAGGATCCTCCTTCTTCCCTTTTTTAAAGATTGGCACTACATTAGCCTTTTTCCAGTCATCCGGGACTTCCCCCGTTCGCCACGAGTTTTCAAAGATAACGGCCAATGGCTCTGCAATCACAGCCGCCAATTCCTTCAGCACTCTCGGATGCAACTCGTCCGGCCCCATGGACTTGTGCACATCCAGCTTTTCTAAATAGAAACAGAACAACCAGGAGACCATAACCCCACCACCCCATGCGCTGCAAGAGGAGTTGCGGGAGTTTTTAGAAGATGTCCATGGCTCCCGCAACAAGGTACAGCTTGCTCTCCAGCGATGGGGGGACTTTCATCAAAACCTCCAGGCCATGAGGGCCCTCATGGGGGAGGGTAAAAGGACCGGGAAGCAAGGCACTGCGGCCTACCGGCGGGTCCGCATCTTCTGTGACTCATTACTCACCTACGGGGTAGGTCACGGACTGTTGCGCGGCCCGTCGGGAGCCGCAAGCATCCCTGCCAGCGAGGATCCCCCCCAGCCCTTCTCATGGCACCTCTCACCATCGCAACATTGAACACCCGGGGCTATAGGATGGGTCTCCGCAGGTCCCAGGTGCTCTCCTTCCTTCGGGAGGGGGGTACTCTGTAGTTTTCCTGCAGGAGACCCATACGGATCTGACCGCCGAAGACAGCTGGCAGCTGGATTGGGGGGACAGGGTCTACTTTAGCCATCTCACAGTTCGTATGGCTGGAGTGGCGACCCTGTTCTCCCCCGACCTACGGCCTGAAGTGCTGGGGGTCGCCGAGGCTGTGCCGGGCCGCCTGCTGCACCTCTGGATCCAAATGGAGGGGCTCGTGGTGAACCTTGTTAATGTCTATGCCCCGACATCGGGCCCGGAGCAGCTGCAATTCTATCAACAGGCGTCCGCCTTCCTCCGCACCTTGGATCCTCATGAGTGCCTGGTCCTGGGTGGGGACTTTAACACCACTCATGAGGAGCGAGACCGCTCAGGGACCGAGCAGTGTCCAGCCGCAGCGGACGTCCTCTGGGAGATAGTCCAAAACTACTCCCTGGTGGACGTCTGGCGCGACCACCACCCAGATGACATTTCCACGTTCACCTTTGTCCGGGTGGAGGCCCATCAGTTGCGCCACTCCCGGTTGGACCGAATTTATTTATCACGCTTCCATCTTTCACAAGCCCACTCCTCCAGCATCTGGCTGGCCCCATTTTCTGACCATCATTTTGCCACCGTGACGGCCTCCCTCTGCGCAGAGAGGCCAGGGCCGGCCTATTGGCATTTTAACAACAGCCTGTTGGAGGATGTGGGCTTCGTGACGTCCTTCCAGGAGTTCTGGCTGGCCTGGCGAGGGCAGCGGCATGCCTTTCCCTCGGCGTGGTGGTGCTGGGACCTGGGGAAGGTGCGCGCCCGGCTCTTCTGCCGTGATTACACCCGGGGCGCCAGCCAACAGAGGGATGTGGTGATAGAGCAGTTGGAATGGGAGGTCTTAGAGCTGGAGAGGTGTTTGGCCACCAGCCCTGAGGATCCATCCTTCTGAGGAGCGTGCCAGGAGAAGCAGGAGGAGCTCTGGGCCCGCGAGGACCATCGGGCCTGGGGTGCCTTTGTTCAATCCCGCATCCGCCTCCTTCAGGAAATGGATCATGGCTCCTGCTTCTTCGACGCCCTGGAGAAAAAGAGGGGGGCCAAGAAGCACGTCACCTGCCTTCTAACAGAGGAGGGCACCCCCCTCACAGATCCAGCGGCGATGTGCGGGAGTGCGAAAGCCTTCTACGCAAGCCTTTTCTCCCCGGATCCAACCAATCCTAATGCTTGCAGAGTGCTCTGGGACAAACTCCTGATGGTCAGCACGGGTGACCGAGACCGACTAGAGCTGCTTCTCACTCTGGCCAAGTTCTCGGAAGCCCTCTGCCGCATGCCCACCAATAAATCTCCGGGCATGGACGGGATGACCGTGGAGTTCTACCGTGTGTTCTGGGACGTCCTCAGCCCAGACCTAGTCACCGTCTGGACTGAGTCTTTGCAGAGCGGGGTCCTCCCTCTTTGGTGCAGGCGAGGCGTGCTCACCTTATTCCCGAAGAAGAGGGACCACCGCAATTTAAGAAATTGATGTCCCGTCTCGCTCCTCAGCATGGACTACAAGGTCATAGCAAAAGCCATCTCGCTGCGGCTAGGGTCCGTGCTGGCAGACATGGTCCACCCAGATCAGACCTACACCGTCCCTGTCCACAGCATCTTTGACAACCTGTTTCTGGTTGGAACTCAGGTGTAGGGACAGTCTGTCGTTCGCCCTCCTGTCCTTGGATAAGGAAAAGGCGTTCGAGAGGGTGGACCACAGGTATCTCCTGGGCACTCTGCGAGCTTTTGTCTTTGGACCCCAGTTTGTGGGTTTTATCCAGGTGCTGTACACCTCCGCAGAGTGTCTGGTAAGGCTCAACTGGACCCTGACCGAACCGGTCAGCTTTGGGTGAGGAGTACGGCAGGGGTCCCCCATCTCGGGCCAGCTGTACACTCTGGCGATTGAGCCCTTCCTCTGTCTCCTCTGCAGGAGGTTGACGGGGTTGGTGCTGTGGGAGCTGGAGCTGCAGCTGGTCCTTTCTGTGTACGCCAACGACATGCTCCTTGTGGTCCAGGACCCGGGCGACTTGGCACGGGTGGAGGCTTGCCGGGCATCTACTTGGCAGCCTCTTCGGCCAAAGTCAAGTGGGTCAAGAGCTCTGGCCTGGTGGTCGGGGACAGCTGGCAAGCGAGCTCCCTCCCACACGCGCTTCAGGCCATCCGGTGGAGCACGGGTCCGCTGCTCTATCTCGGCATTTACCTTTCTGCCACACATCCCTCTCTGCCGGAGAACTGGCAAAATTTAGAGGGTGTGTGATAGAGCAGCTCTGGAAATGGACAGGACTACTCCGGTGCCTCTCCCTTCGAGGGAGAGCGCTGATGCTTAATTAACTAGTCCTGTCCATGCTCTGGTACCAGCTCAACACCCTGGTCCCAGCCCCAGGTTTCCTGGCCAACCTCCAGACATTGATTCTGGAGTTTTTTTGGTCAGGACTGCACTGGGTCCCTGCAGGGGTTCTCCATCTATCCCTGGAGGAGGGACAGCAGGGCCTGAAATGTCTGCACACTCAGGTCCATGTCTTCTGCCTTCAGGCCCTGCAGAGGCTCCTTTATGGTGCAGGTAGTCCAGCGTGGGACATACTGGCACACACCTTCCTGCACCGCTTCTGAGGGCTCCGATACGACTGGCAGCTCCTTTATCTCCATCCGAGAGGTCTTCCGCGAGATCTCTCCGGGCTGCCAGTCTTCTACCAGGACTTCCTCCAGACCTGGAAACTGCTTTCAACAACCAGGTCCGTGGCGGACACCAAAGGGGCAGATCTCCTCGCGGAACCCCTGCTACAGAACTCCCAGCTTCGCATGCAGGTGGCAGAGTCCCCGTCAGTGCACCAGAGGTTGGTCCTGGCAGAAGTCATAAGAGTTGGAGACCTCCTGGACTACAACCAGGGAGACTGGCTGGATCCCCTGACGCTCGCTCAGCGCATGGGGCTCTCCAGACCTCGTACTCCCCGGCGCGTACTTCAGGAGGTGAGGGCCGCTTTGCCGCCCACTGCTCAGGTTTACCTCGACCGGGTCCTGCACAGGGGCACGCCCCACCCACCCTCCACCCCAGGCCCGCCAGACCTTTTCATTGGGCCCCTCCCCCATGGACCCAACCAACCCTCACCCCCACCCCTTCACCGTGAAGCGGCTGCATGAGCTGCAGCCAGTCTCCTTCCAGACCACACCAAGGAAACATCTATACACGCTCGTGCTCCACACCCTTCATGTCCTCACCCTCACGTCCCTCCCCAATACAAAATGGCAGGTCCTCCTGCCACCTCTGGAGGCTGAGGAGTCCCGGTGGGCCAGCCTATACTCCACCTTGGTCCTGAGGCCCACCGGGGATATCAGTTAGCAGCTCCTTCATGGGGCTGTGAGCATGGGCGTGTACTTGGCGCAGTTCATCCCTATCCCAGACACCCGTCCCTTTTGTGGGGTGAGGGAGACCCTGGTGCACACATACTTGGAGTGTGCCAGGCTGCAGCCCCTATTCTGGCTCCTCACCAATATTTTGTTACGCTTTTGATTACACTTTTTCCCTCACCGTCTTATTTATGCACTCCCTATCCATGGCCCCACAAAGTCACGGGACCTCCTGGTCAACCTCCTCCTAGCCCTGGCTAAAGTGGCCATCTATAAAACCAGGGTGAGGAGGTTGGCCGATGGAGTCTCCTGTGACTGTGGGACCTATTTCCGATCCTCCGTCCATTCACGTATCCAAGCAGAGTTCCTCTAGGTGGCGTCAACTGACTCCCTTGATGCCTTTGAGGAGCAGTGGGCACTGTCTGGGGTTCTCTGCTCGGTGTCCCCATCTGGTTCCCTTCGTTTGACCCTTTGACCTCACTCCTGTCCCTGTTATTTCATTAGTTGTCCCCCGTACTCTTCTGGTTTCCAGGTCCTGTGGATCCCCCCTCTTAGACTGGGAGGGGATCCTTTAGCAGTGGGCAGGCTTCACCCGCCCACTTCCTGGATCCCAATAGGATCACTCTCCTGTAGCCATTTGGCCTGACCCTGTCTCACACATCAATAACCATCAACAGTTCATCAATCAAAAGAAGATACTACCAGTGTTCTACGTAAGTTCTGAATACCTTAATACGGTCTCACAAGCAATTCTCATTGATTAGGGTTGAGGATGAGCAGTTATACCAAGGAACAATGTTAATCATCAAAAGCACTCCTAAGAGTGGGGTCCCTATTATTTGAATAGTTTGGTATGAATGGAACAAGTTTAAACTGTCAAAAGCTTAATTGCTTAATATTGTTTTACTTTTCCCTTAGGCCAATGTGCTTGGACTCATAAAGGAGAGCACGAATATAGCATTTGTTAGTTTTAAAATATTGTTACTTGAGGTCTCAATAAAGAGGATAGACTCAACAAGACAATCTTTGAAACAAAAATATGTAGGCTATGCTTATAGAATGGGAGACTCTATCCTGGGAAGCAGTGACTCTGAAAAAGATTTGGGGGGTTTGGTGGATAATTAGCTGAACATGAACTTCCAGTGTGACATTGTGGCCAAAAGAGCTAATGCAATCACAAGATGCATAAATAGGGGAATCTCAAGTAGGAGTAGAGAGGTTATTTTGCCTCAGTATTTGGCACTGGTGCAACCATTAATGGAATATGTGTCCAGTTCTGGTGCCCACAATTCAAGAAGGATATTGATAAATTGGAGTGGATTCAGAGAAGAGCCACTAGAATGATTAGATTAGACAGCCTGCTTTATTGTGATGGACTCATGGAGCTCAATTTATTTAGCTTAACAAAGAGAAGATTAAGACTTGATTACAGTCTCTAAGTAACTACCTGGGGAACAAATACTTTTCAATCTAGCTGAGAATGGTACAACATGATTCAATGGCTGGAAATTGAAACCAGACAAATTCAGACTAGAAATGAGGTGTTAATTTTTAACAGTGAGAATAATTAACCACTGGAACAATTTACTAAGGGGCAAGATGAATTCTTCATCACTGACAATTTTTCAATCAAGATTGGATGGGTTTTTTTGAAAGATATGCTCTAGGGAATATTTTGGGGAAGTTCTCTGGCCTGTGTTATACAGAGGGTCAGTCCCTTCTGGCCTTGGACTCCATGAATCTATGAAATCTCATCACTTCTTCTTATCCTGTTAACTCTGGGATGGTGGAAGAGGGCCAACCTACCCTGGCAAAAATGTCTGCTAGTGCCTGGCACACACTTTTAGCCCTGGTGTTGCTTAGAGCTACTGCTTCCGGTCATTGGGTGGCAAAATCCATGAAAGTCAGTATGTACTGCTTTCCTCTGGGTATCTTTTACAGAAGAGGACCCAGAATATCCACAGCTACTGGCTGAAATGGAACCTCAAAGATGGGGCATGGCTGGAGAGGGGCTTGGTCTTGGGGTTTTCCCACTCTTTTTGGCACACCTCACAAGACCGGACATAGGTAGAAACATCCTTGCCCATTTCCTCCCAGTGGAACAACTTGCCCAAATGGTCTTTGGTTCTGTTCACCACAGCATGGCCACCAGGATGATTGTGGGCTAAGCTTCAGAGCTTTACCCGGTACTTAGTTGGAACTACCAACTGTCTCTAAGGATGCCAGTCTTCCTGGTGGCCTCCAGAAAGAGTTTCCTTGTATAAAAGTCCTATTTCTACAACAAACCTGGATTGATTAGAAGAGCTGAGAGGCGGAGGGTTGCTCCATGCCACTGTCCAAGCTTTCTGGAGGCTTTCATCTGCTTCCTGTTCGGCCTGGAACTGTTCCCTTGATGGTGGAGACATCAGTTCCTCACTGGACTGTGGACCTGGGCTTGGTCCCTCTGGAAGCGATGCAGGTGATGGGGCTGTTTCTGTTAACTGTGAACCACTCTGCGCTGGTGCACTATGTTGGGGTTCAGGCTCCGGCTGAGCCTCTTGAGTAGGGTTATCTACTGCTGCCAGTGCAGGTTCGGTGGGGCCCTCTGGTGTTTGCGGTTGCAAGCACTGGATTCAGTGATGGCAGTGGTTATGGTGCTGGTTTTTCTGCCGGTTCCAGTTCTGGGACTGGCTCTGTCTGGATCTCTATGACTGGATCCACTCCTGCTGTTGCAGAGGTTGGCATGGGATCTGGTTCCATCACCTCTGACTGGGTCCTGGTAGAAGTTTCTGGAACAGAGCTAGGTGTAACAGCTTGTTTAGCCTGGCTGCGGGTGACCATTCCTACCCTCTTGGCTAGCTTCACGTGACTTGCCAAGTCTTCCCCCAACAGCATGGGAATGGAATAATCATCATAGACTGCAAAAGTCCATGTTCCTGACCAGCCCTTGTACTGGACCGGCAACTTGGCAGTAGGCAAGTCAAAAGAGTTTGACTTGAAGGGTTGAATCGTCACTTGGACCTCTGAGTCAAATAAATTGGGGTCCACTAAGGAAGCATGGATAGCCAACACTTGTGCTCTGGTGTCCCTCCATGCTGTGACCTTCTTCCCACCCACACTCACAGTTTCCCTCCGCTCTGAGGGTATCTGGGACGCATCTGGGCCTGAGGAGCTTTGGTGGGACCCCGGTGTACTGAACTGTAATCTGTTGGGGTTCTTGGGCCAGCTGGCCTTTACATGCCCCATCTCGTTACATTTAAAACATCATCCAGCTGACTGGTCACTGGGGTGAGGTGGGTTGCTGGTGAACAGTGTGGTGGGATGATAAGGTGTCTGGAGTGTTCCTTGGGGTGTAGTTGGGACCTTGGGCTGCCCCCGGTAGTAGGATGTGGTCTGAGGGTATCCCTTCTGGTATCCACTCAAACTGTGACCAGGGTTGTTCCTCTCTCCTCCCTCCAACTGTTTTGTTTGGTTTGCCCTGCCTCTCTGGCGGTCTGGGACTGCTCGTACTGATCAACATAAGAAGCAGGACTTCCTGCTGAGTCCATTTTCTTATCCCATAAACACTGTTTTATATCATCCTTCGCCTTATTCAGGAATTGCTGCTGTATCATCAAATCCCGCATTTCTCCAAAGCTAGTTACATCTCGTCCTTTGAGCCATTTATCAAACAGATCTGTCATCTGGTTTACATAAGCCACATTACTTAGTCCAGGTCCTCTCTCAAGGGCTCTAAATTTTACTCTGTAAGTTTCAGGTGTAACTTGAAATTGTTTTAAAACCAAATCCTTGAATTTATTATAATCAGAAACCTCATCAATAGGCATCTTGTTGAATATGTCCAGAGCTCTTCCAGTCAATTTTGCAACCAATGTGGTTATCCTGTGAGCTTCAGGAATTTGATGGAGTGTGCACAGTCTCTCAAAGGTGAGAAAATATTCAGCAATATCACTGGATTCATCATACTGTGGACATAGTCGCTCCCCTTTGTGGATTGTTGGGGAAGGATTGTTAGGGTTATTCGGTATATTCTGCTGAGCCTTTGCCTTCTCTATCTCCAGTGCATGCTTCCTCTCTTTTTCCCTCTCCTCCATTTCTTTTTCTTTTGTCTCCATAGCTCTCCTGTGGGCAGCCTCCCTTTCTTTTTCTTTGGCTGCTTGTGCATCCATCTCCATCTGTCTGAGTTCTCCCTGTCTTTTATGTTCTTTTTGTCTTTCCTCAGTCTCAAATCTGGCTAATTCCAGTTTCTGTTGGGTATTGCTTTCTGTCATTTTAACCCCTCTGTTTTTAACCTAGCTATACCCGAGAGTTAGGAAAAAAAACCCTGGCTTGTAAAATTTTTCTGTGTTATAACCTGATACCTAGTTTTTTTCTGATAGCTGTTCTCAGCCTACAGAAAAATCCTTTTGTTATGCCTGCTGCTCTGTCCCCCAAGCAGAGAGACAGAATCTACAGCTGCAATCCTCTTTTACAAAACCTTTTAAAATCCTGCTGTGCTTCTGTTTCAAAATGATCTCAGAATGATCTCAAAATGATCCCTCCACTCTGCTACCATGTCAAGGTTCCTTCCCCACTGTGAACTCTAGGATACAGATGTGGGGACCTGCTTGAAAGACCCCCTAAGTTTATTCTTACCAGATTACGTTAAAAACTTCCCCAAGGTACAAACTTTGCCTTGTCTTTGAACTGTATGCTGCCACCACCAAGCGTTTTAAACAAAGAACAGGGAAAGAGACCACTTGGAGATGTCTTCCCCAAAAATATCCCCCCAAACCCTAAACCCCCTTTCCTGGGGAAGGCTTGATAAGAATCCTCACCAATTTGTACTGATGAACACAGACCCAAACCCTTGGATCTTAAGAACAATGAAAAATCAATTCGGTTCTTAAAAGAAGAATTTTATTTAAAAAAAAGGAAAAAGAATCACCTCTGTAAAACCAGGATGGTAAATACCTTACAGGTTAATCAGATTCAAAACATAGAGAATCCCTCTAGGCAAAACCTTAAGTTACAAAAGACACAAAAACAGGCATATACATTCCATCCAGCACAGCTTATTTTACCAGCCATTAAACAAAAGAAAATCTAACACATTTTCTAACTAGATTACTTATAGATTACTTACTAACTTTACAGGAGTTGTAAGGCTGCATTCCTGATCTGTTCCCAGCAAAAGCATCACACAGACAGACCAAACCCTTTGTTCCCCCACCTCCAGATTTGAAAGAATCTTGTCCCCCTCATTGGCCATTTTGGGTCAGGTGCCAGTGGGGTTACCTTAGCTTCTTAACCCTTTACAGGTGAAAGGATTTTGCCTCTGGCCAGGATGGATTTTGTAGCACTGTACACAGAAAGGTGGTTACCCTTCCCTTTATATTTATGACACCAGATGACCTAGATTCTAGTAAAGTCATTTACTCCAGAATTTTCTCAGATAATTGCTAATTTGGCATTCCTCATTTTCTGGGGACCGAACTTGGATAATTGGGCACCTAAAATTAAGGCCAATATTTGCAAAAGAGCCCACTAATTTCCCTCAGGCTTGATTTAGATCATAGAATCATAGAATATCAGGGTTGGAAGGGATCTCAGGAGGTCATCTAGTCCAACCCCCTGCTCAAAGCAGGACCAATCCCCAATTAAATCATCCCAGCCAGGGCTTTGTCAAGCCTGACCTTAAAAACTTCTAAGGAAGGAGATTCTACCACCTCCCTAGGTAACACATTCCAGTGTTTCACCACCCTCCTAGTGAAAAAGTTTTTCCTAATATCCAACCTACACCTCCCCCACTGCAACTTGAGACCATTACTCCTAGTCCTGTCATCTTCTAACACTGAGAATAGTCTAGAACCATCCTCTTTGGAACCACCTCTCAGGTAGTTGAAAGCATCTATCAAATCCCCCCTCATTCTTCTCTTCTGCAGACTAAACAATCCCAGTTCCCTCAGCCTCTCCTCATAAGTCATGTGTTCCAGACCCCTAATCATTTTTGTTGCCCTTCGCTGGACTCTCTCCAATTTATCCACATCCTTCTTGTAGTGTGGGGCCCAAAACTGGATACAGTACTCCAGATGAGGCCTCACCAATGTCGAATAGAGGGGAACGATCACGTCCCTCGATCTGCTGGCAATGCCCCTACTTATACATCCCAAAATGCCATTGGCCTTCTTGGCAACAAGGGCACACTGTTGACTCATCTCCAGATTCTCGTCCACTGTCACCCCTAGGTCCTTTTCCGCAGAACTGCTGCCTAGCCATTCGGTCCCTAGTCTGTAGCTGTGCATTGGATTCTTCCGTCCTAAGTGCAGGACCCTGCACTTATCCTTGTTGAACCTCATCAGATTTCTTTTGGCCCAATCCTCCAATTTGTCTAGGTTCCTCTGTATCCTATCCCTCCCTGCCACCGTATCTACCACTCCTCCTAGTTTAGTATCATCCGCAAATTTGCTGAGAGTGCAATCCACACCATCCTCCAGATCATTTATGAAGATATTGAGCAAAACCTGCCCCAGGACCGACCCTTGGGGCATTCCACTTGATACCGGCTGCCAACTAGACATGGAGCCATTGATCACTACCCGTTGAGTCCGACAATCTAGCCAACTTTCTACCCACCTTATAGTGCACTGATGTACTGGCAGGGGCTGAGGGAGGGGAGGAGTCAGGACAGCAAAACAGGATGTGCTGCAGTCTGAACTAAGGGGCATCAGAGCAGGGTGAATAATTGATAATAAATCATTTATTCAGTTTATTTTGCCTGTTTTCTTGCTCACAGAATAGCAGGGAGCAAACTGCAATTTCCTTGAATTTATTGTTATCCCAATTTATTCAATGAATTTTTTTTCCAACTTTTGCTATGTTCACTTCTCTAAGTATTTGCTCTTTAAGGTGCACTGCGTGACTATGAATGGAAAGCACATGTTGCATTCACTTTCCATCAACACTGAATCGATCAATGTTACTTGCACAAATGTTCATTGAACATGAAACTCAAAGCCGGGTATTCATGGGGTTTGTAGAAACTGAATTTTGTCTTTAAATTAGTTAGTGGGAACAGCAACAATTCCATGTGACTCATCTGACCAATCACAACCAGGCAACCCAGCCTGACTCCCAGAGATGCATCCCCCTGTGAGTGTATGAAGTAGCTCTTGCTTGTCCCCAGCTGCCACCTTCTCTGCAGCTCCTGTCTGCATGTCTCTCTTTTCCTTTAAATTACTAATATCAGGGGAGAATACAAAGAAAATTATTTCCATTAACTTGTTGTCTGATAATCTGAGGTAAAGAAAACAAGCCACCCTGTCTCTGATCTTCACTCTCCTGCTATTGCAGGCAAAACATGCAGCCAAGTTCCAGTGAGGAGAACAAAGAAGGAATTGGCACTGATGCAGTAGCTTCTTAAATGAGTTTATCGTTAGCCAGAAGAGCTACAAATTGAAGCATAGATAAGCCCCTTAACATCTCCTTTCTTTAATCTGAGCCTCATAAAAGCTGAGATGTGTTCCTATTCAGTAGGCTTTATACATAGGCAGGTATTTCATTTACAAAAAACCTGGATCTGATAAATTATTAATGTTATTTATAAAGGCAATTCCTCCATTCAGCAACTTCTTTTGGATCCCTACACTTAATCTTACTGCTTAGCATAAAATACATTACAGTTAAAAGGAGAAATCACACGCCCCTTACAAGAACTGGGGAGTAACTGAGTGCTGGGGTGTTCTGTAGGAGTTTTGTAGTTTAAATTCCAGTTTAAAGACTAATACATTTATCAGCAGCAAACATAAGCTCTAACTCCAAAATTCCTGTATCCTCTCTGTGTGCTGGGGAGGAAGCATAGCCCTTGCTCACACATATCAAGAACCTGCCCAGCCAGCTAGCTGCCTTGAAGACTAGACAGTAAGAAAGGCTGATGAGTGGTGTGATATGCAAAGCAGCCTGGCTGCTACTCAGAACAGGCTGGGGAAGGCAAAGTTTGTGTGCTCTGTAAGAGAGGCAGTGGTGAGCTGGAGCCGGTTCGCACCGGTTCGCTAGAACTGGTTATTAAATTTAGAAGCCCTTTTAGAACCAGTTGTTCCGCGAGGGACAACCAGTTCTAAAAGGGCTTCTAAATTTAACCAGCCAAAAGTGGCGCCTTAGGCACTGACTCCGTGGGTGCTCCAGCCCTGGAGCACCCATGGGGAAAATTTGGTGGGTGCAGAGCCCCCACCGGCAGCTCGCTGCCCCACCCCCGGCCCCAGCTCACTTCCTTTCCGCCTCTGCCTCCTGCCCTGAACGTGCCGCCCCGCCCTGCTTCTCGCCCCCCCCCCCTCCGCCCCCCCCAGGCTTCCTGAGAATCAGCTGTTTGTGCGGGAAGCTGGGGCAGGCTGAGAAGCAAGCCACGGCTTTCAGCTCAGGCCGAGGGAGGCGGAGGTGAGCTGGGGCGGGGGAGGCGCAAGGAGGGCCTCCCATGCCGCAGCAGGTAACCTGGGGGGCGCAGGGGAACCGCTCCCCGCCCCAGCTCACCTCCGTCACCCTCGGCCTGAGCAGGAAGCCGCAGCCTGCTTCTCTGCCCTCCCCAGCTTCCCGATGAACAGCTGATTCGTAGGAAGCTGGGGGGGGCGGGGTAGAGAAGCAGAGCGGGGCGGTGCCTTCAGGGGAGGAGGTGGAGGCGGAGTGGAGGTGAGCTGGGGCCGGGCACAGGGCAGGGATCTGCTGGTGGGGGCTCTGCACCCACCAAATTTTCCCCGTGGGTGCTCCAGCCCCAGAGCACCCAGGGAGTCGGCGCCTAAGGCGCCACTTTTGATGTGATCGGTGTGGGGAGTGGCCGTTCCCCCTGCTCCCCCCCAGCTATGCTCCCCTGCCCCTAGGAGCCAGAGGGACCTGCCGGATGCTTCCTGGGAGCCGCCCCAGGTAAGCACCTCTGGGACTCCCCACCTCGCCCCCCAGCAGGTACCTCTGGCTCTTAGGAGTGGGGTGGGCACCCACTACAGTGGCCCACGAGACCCTCCTGCCCAGTTCTGGGGACAGGGGAGGGGGCTGGATGGGGCAGGGGTCCTGGGGGGGGCGTGTCAAGGAATGTGTGTGGGGGGGTGGATGCGGCAGGAATCCTGGGGGTTGGGGGTGGGCAATGACCCCCTCGTGGGGTGAGGAGGGAACCCGTTGTTAAGATTTTGGCAGCTCATCACTGAAGAGAGGCATGGTAAGATGGCAAGTATTGTACCACCTACAAAATTCATCAGTGCTTTAGGCCAATGCTATCACAATATCAGCTGTGAACTGAGCTGCTGAGGTCTCAGTTCTCAACTCCCATGAGGGTGTTTAATACCAATGGCAGTTACACTGCAAGAATGGTAATAAGATCATAACAATGGCCAGACTGGGTGAGACCAATGGTCCATCTATCCCAGTATCCTCTCTTCTGACAATGTCAGATGCTTCCGAGGGAATGAACAGAACAGTGTAATTATTGAGTGATCCATCCCCTGTCATCCAGTCCCAGCGTCTGGTAGTCAGAGGCTTAGGGACAGCAAGGGCATGGGGCTGCATCTCTGATTTTCTTGGCTAACAGCCATTGATGGTCCTATCCTCCATTAATTCATTTAATTCTTTTTTTAACCCAGTTATATTTTTGGCCTTCACAACATCCCCTGGCAATGAGTTCCACAGATTGTGTGTTGAGGTACTTCCTCATGCTTGTTTTAAACCTGCCATGTATTAATTTCATTGGGTGACTCCTGGTTCTTGTGTTATGAGAAGGGGTAAATAACATTTCCTTATTCACTTTCTCCACACCATTTTATAGACCTCTGTCATATTTCCTGTAAGTAGAGAAAGAAAGCCTGAACCATGGGCCTGGTGCAAGGCTTGAGGCCTGAACCAAAGTCAGCAAAAGTTATGCTATGAGCAACAGCCAGGCTCTGTCAAAAGCAGATGCTTTTCTGCAAGTCAGTGACTGGTACAAAAACTCGGCACCAGTATTGCTAGCATTGCTAAAATACACTAAATATGTAAAGACATTCCAGAGAGACAGCACAAGAACACCCCAACCTAGCACACAATAAAATGGTTTGACAAAAGTGATGAATAAGGATAAGATTTTGTCCTGTCACAGACAGGTCATGGGCAATAAACAAAAATACAAGGAAGCCATGACCTGTCTGTGACTTTTGCTGCTGCAGTTTCATGGTTTCTCCTGCCACCATGGTGGCTGGGAGCTGCGGGGTTCTCTTCCCTCCCTCCATCCCTTCCCCGCCCACGCGAGACTGTCACCCATCCCTGGAATCCTGAGAAGGGCCCCTGAAGGAAGCTGTCACTTGTTGCTGGAACCCTGCAGGGGGACCCTGAGGAGGCTGTCACCTGTTGCTGGAACCCTGCCAGGGCCCAGCTGGCTGCCAGCTCCAGTCTCCCAGGGGCTGAAGCAGAAAATGTCATGGAGGTCTCTGGAAGTCATGGAATCTGTGACTTCCGTGATCTCCATGATATAAACATAGCCTTAGTGACTAATAGGGATATTTTGTCTGAAACATCAGGAGAGAAGTACAAGGGGAGGTAACAAACGTCATGAAACACATAAAGTGATATGTACATTGTTTCTCCCAGGTTGTTTCTCTCAGTTTATAAAGATTGGGCTACCTTGCCTTAACCCTTCGTCTGGCCAAGTGGGCAGTGGAAAGTCCCGCCACTGACTGAGTTGTCCATTGTCATGGGCATACGTTTGTTAGTGTACCTGTAACAACTAAGCTGGGGCATTAGCACCAGGCTTAGTTGGCAATAAAACTGGTCGGGTGCCTTTGCTACCTGTCTTGTGGTCTCACTGGGCAGTTTGATTGGACCACGCTGTACAGGCTAACTGGTCAGAGCCAGTGCGAGAAGTCCCCCAACCCTCCACTGGCTTCTGACCATTTGAGCTGTTTTATGGAAGGCAACCTCAAGGGATTTTAGACCTCATTCAAGAAATTTGGGAAGAACAACCATCTTGAGCCCGTAATGTAGTTCAATACATGTTGAACCTGTGGGAGAAGCTTGATGCTTGACACTCTATGCTCTTTTGCCAAGGAGAACCTCCTACGCTCCCAAAGCACCCAGGAAGCAGCCTATAACAAAAGGGCTTGCCTCCACTAGTTCCAACCTGGTGATCAGTTTCTATTGTTATTACCCAGCTCTGAATCAAAGCTCCTAGCCCAATGAGTGGGACAGGTGAATTATGAAATCCGACAACCAGACAAGCAAAAGGTGCAACAAATCTACCATGTGAATCTTTTAAAACCATAGAAATCCCAAGAAAGTTTACTGATAGCTCCCTACCCACCAGAACCCGAATTAGGCACTCAGGCTGCTGAGGCCTCAAAGCCAGGAAAGGTCAAGAGTGGAAACAACCTTACCCCAGAACAGAGAATCCAGGCTCAGCAATTGATCACTGCCTTCTCTTCAGTATCTTCTACCCAACTACCCTGGATGCACCCATTTAATAACCCATAATATTCAGACAGAACAAGGACTTAAATTCAGAAAAAACCCTTGACCCCTTCTCCAGAAGTTGAGGGAAACCATGAAGCAAGAACTTCAATTGAAGCTAGAGCTGGGAGTGATCATCAAAGAATCCTTTAGCAACTGGAAAAGCCTCATAATGCTGGTTTGTACACGCAATGGGACCATCCAGTTTTGTACTAATTTCCAAAAGGTCAACGCAGTGTCAAAATTTCATGTGTACCGTATGCCTTGCACTGATGAACAATTCGACCAGTTAAGGGAAGCAGAGTACATTACCACTCTGGATCTGACAAAGGGATATTACACCAGAATCCAGGAAAAAACAGCTTTTTCCACCCCCTTTGGGCTCTTCTAGTTCTGGACAATGTCCTTCAGATTGCATGGAGCCCTGGCCACATTCCAATGGCTAATGAACGGGGTCATCCAACCCCCCACATCCAATATGCTGCCACATACCTAGACAAGTTTGTGGTCTACAGGCAAGACTGGCAGGACCACCTAAGACATGTGATGGCTGTGTTACAAGGAAGCTGGCCTGACAGCAAACCCCACTAAATGTCACCTGGGCAATGATGAGACAACCTACCTCGGTTACACTTTAGGAAAAGGCACAGTGCAACCCTTTGTCAATAAAGTCCAGGCCCTCTAGACATACCCCACGCCTTCCTTGAAGAAAACAGGTACGCTGTTTTTTAGAACAGTCCAAATACTACTGCTTATTTATTCTGGGGTTCTCAACCATCGTAGCCCCTCTTACCGATCTTCTCAAGAATGATAGCCCAAAAAAGATCCAGTGGATCAAAGCATGTGAGGAGGCTTTTCAAACCCTGACAGCCCACCTCTGCCAGAACCCATCTTGTACAGCCCTGACTTCACAAAGAAGTTTGTGCTACTGACTGATGCTTTGAATGTGGGCATAGGAGCTTTTTTTATCCCAGGTAGTGGAAGGTGACAAGCACCCCATCTTATACATTAGCCGGAAGCTGTTCCTAAGGAAAAGGGCCTAGTCTGTGATTCAAAAAGAGGATTTGGCAGTAAAATGGGCTACAGAATTGCTCTGCTACTACCTTCTGAGTGATCACATTAGAGTCACTGACCATGCCTCCTTATGATGGCTACATGCCATGAAGGATACTAAGGATATCACTTAATTAGCATTACAGAGACTTGGTGGCACAACTCCCATGATTGGGGGACCAGCACTGAGGGATATAGCTTGTTCCAAAAGAATAGGTATGGGAAAAAAGGCGGAGGAGTTATGCTGTACATCAAAAATGTATACACTTGTTCTGAGGTCTAAGAAGAAGAGAGCGACAGATCTACTGAGAGTCTGCGTGAGAATAAAAAAGGAAAAGAACAGTAGTGATGTTATGCTGAGGGTCTATTATAGACCATCAAATCAGGAGGAGAAAATAGATGAGTCTACTAGCAGGTAACAAGATTAACTAACACACATGAGCTAGTATTAATGGGGGATTTTAACTTCCTGGTTGGAAGATTATTACAGCAAAACATAATATGTTCTGCAAGTTCTTCGTGTGTCTAGGGGACAAGTTTCTGCTGTCCATTTTGGATCTGGCTTTGACCAGCAGGAGTGAATTAGTTGTGAACGTGAAGGTGGTCAGGAACTTGGGAGGAACTGATCATGATCCAATAGAATTCAAGATCCTATGGAAAGGAAGACATAAAAACAACAAAACAAGAAAACTTATCTTCAGAAAGGTGGATTTCAACCCCAGCTCAGAGAAATAGTAGGCAAAGTCCCATTGAGAGATCAATTAGGGAGAAAAGGAATTGAAGGGGGCTGGCAGTTCCTTAAAGATGTAATACTGGAGGCTGAACATCAAGTTATTCTGATGCAGAGGAAAGATAAGAAGAGCCACAGGAGGCCAATGTGGCTTCACAAGGAGCTTTTTAGCATCTAGAAATTAAAAGGCATACATAAAGGAAATGGAAGGAGGGGCATGTCACCAAGGAAGTATATATGGGAATAGCATGAGTGTGTTAGGATGAAATCAGGAAAGCCAAGGTAAATAATGAGTTACAGTTGGCAAGAAATGTTAAAGACAGTGTCATGGGGTAAGTACACCGCATCACAGAGTGTTGGGTCATTTGTGCTCAAAAGGAAGGGAAAAGGCTGTACCGCTGCTAGTTAGTTCTCATGCTGATGACCCTTACTATAAATGTGGCAGTATGGCCTAGTGGCCGGCATCAATAAGATCACCCTTCCACCCAGGGTTGCATGGCCCAATGGCCGGAGTTAATAAGGTGGCTCTTCCACTCAGAGTAGTGTAGCCTAGTGGCTAGAGTCAGTAGGGTGGCCCTTCCAGTCAGGGCAGCATGGCCTAATGGCCAGAGTCAATAAAGTCACCCCATTCTGTGGAATTGTGTGGTCTATTGGCCCATTGTGGAAGTAGGGTGTCACTCAGGGGTGTGTGGTGCCCAGGCTAGGGGGACTCTGGCCCTCCCTGCTCCTTCGAGTCCCAGCCCAGGGCCCTAGCACTGGTTGGGGTGTTCACCACTGAGTCAGCAGGGATCGTCCTGAAACACGCTGACTGGTTCCCTGGTTCACTCACTGGAGAAGAGTTCAAGTTCCCTGGGCTGCTTCCTACCTTTTCTCCCTCTGCAATGCTCCACGGTTCCCCAGGGTCTCTAGGATCCTCAGGTGGCATAGCTCCTGACAGCATGGTCTCTTCTCTGGGCTCATCAGGCAGCCTGGAATCCATCTGGAACTCTGCATGCTCTGGTTCTGTAGTCAGAGCCAATAGCAGTTCCCTGGAAAGAGCCTGCAGGTCACTGAAGGAACTACAGTAGAACCTCAGAGTTATGCACACTAGAGTTCCGAACTGAATGGTCAACGACACACCTCATTTGGAACCAGAAGTAGGCAATCAGGCATCAGAGACCAAAAGAAAAGCAAACTCTGTACAGTTGTACTGTGTTAAATATAAACTGCCAAAAAAATAAAGGAGAAAAAATATTTGACAAGGTAAGGGAATTGTTTCTGTACTTGTTTCATTTAAATTAAGATGGTTAAAAGTGCATAGTAAAGTTTCAAAGCTGTATTAAGTCAATGTTCAGTTGTAAACTTTTGAAAGAACCACAATGTTTTGTTCAGAGTTATGAATATTTCACAGTTACAAACTCCATTCTGGAGGTGTTCGTAACTCTGAGGTTCTACTGCAGCTGAAGAAATCTCGGTGCCACTGGCAATAATATTTGCAAACTCATGGATAATGGGAGAGGTCCTAGAAGACTGGAGAAGGGCTAACATAGTGCCCATTTTTTACAAAGGGAGGAAAGGAGGAGACGGGGAACTATAGACCAGTCAGCCTTACTTCGATGCCTGGGAAGTTACTAGAGCAATTTATAAACATTCAGTTTGCAAATACCTGCAGGATGAAGAGGTAATCACTAGCAGGCAGCATGGAGTTACTAAGAACAAATTTGGGTATGTCTAAAACATCTTCCAGAAAGACAGCCAGTCTGGATCTGATGACATCAAGAGATGGAGAATCCACCACTTCCCTGGTATTTTGTTCCAACTTTCACTGTTGAAAATGTGTGCCTTATTTCCAATTTGAATGTCTAGCCTAGCCTGCATGAGAACGGGGAAAAACTTTATTGCTCAGAAAGAAAGCAATATAGTAAGCCCATTTGTAAGCCAGTAATAATCATTTTATGCTCAGTTGATGCATGGCCCCTGTTAAACCAAACTTGGAGGATTCACATAACAGGGTTGCAGTAATTTAACTGAACTGACCTGTTTAGAGGTCCTGTCATAAATATAAAGGAAAGGGTAACCACTTTAAAATCCCTCCTGGCCAGAGGCAAAATCCTTTCACCTGTAAAAGGTTAAGAAGCTAAGGTAACCCCACTGGCACCTGACCCAAAATGGCCAATCAGGGGACAAGATTCTTTCAAACCTGAAGGGGGGGGAACAAAGGGTTTGGGCTGTCTGTGCGATGCTTTTGCCGGGAATTGATCAGGAATACAAGCCTTACAACTCCTATAAAGTTAGTAAGTAATCTAGCTAGAAAATGTGTTAGATTTTCTTTTGTTTAATGGCTTGTAAAATAAGCTGTGCTGGAGGGAATGTGTATTCCTGTTTTTGTGTCTTTTTGTAACTTAAGGTTTTGCCTAGAGGGATTCTCTATGTTTTGAATCTGATTACCCTGTAAAGTATTTACCATCCTGATTTTACAGAGGTGATTCTTTTACCTTTTCTTTAATTAAAATTCTTCTTTTAAGAACCTGATTGATTTTTCATTGTTCTTAAGATCCAAGGGTTTGGGTCTGGGTTCACCTGTACCAGTTGGTGAGGATATTAATTATATAACGGCACACTGTTGACTCATATCCAGTTTCTTGTCCACTGTAACCCCTAGGTCCTTTTCTGCAGAACTGCTGCCTAGCCATTCGGTCCCTAGTCTGCAGTGGTGCATTGGATTCTTCCGTCCTAAGTGCAGGACTCTGCACTTGTCCTTGTTGAACCTCAGATTTCTTTTGGCCCAATCCTCCAATTTGTCTAGGGCCCTCTGTATCCTATCCCTACCCTCCAGCATATCTACCACTCCTTCCAGTTTAGTGTCATCTGCAAACTTGCTGAGAGTGCAATCCACACCATTCTCCAGATCATTTATGAAGATATTGAACAAAACCGGCCCCAGGACTGACCCTTGGGGCACTCCACTTGATACCGGCTGCCAACTAGACATGGAGCCATTGATCACTACCCGTTGAGCCCGACAATCTAGCCAGCTTTCTATCCACATTATAGTCCATTCATCCAGCCCATACTTCTTTAACTTGCTGGCTAGAGTACTGTGGGAGACCGTGTCAAAAGCTTTGCTAAAATCAAGGAACAACACGTCCACTGCTTTCCCTTCATCCACAGAACCAGTTATCTTGTCATAGAAAGCAATTAGATTAGTCAGGCATGACTTGCCCTTGGTGAATCCATGCTGACTGTTCCTGATCACTTTCCTCTTCTCTAAGTGCTTCTGAATTGATTCCTTGAGGACCTGCTCCATGATTTTTTCAGGGACTGAGGTGAGGCTGACTGGCCTGTAGTTCCCAGGATCCTCCTTCTTCCCTTTTTTAAAGATGGGCACTACATTAGCCTTTTTCCAGTCGTCTGGGACTTCCCCGGATCGCCATGAGTTTTCAAAGATAACGGCCAATGGCTCTGCAATCACATCCGCCAACTCCTTTAGCACTCTCGGATGCAACACATCCAGCCCCATGGACTTGTGCACGTCCAGCTTTTCTAAATAGTCCCGAACCACTCCTTTCTCCACAGAGGGCTGGTCACCTCCTCCCCATGCTGTGCTGCCCAGTGCAGCAGTCTGGGAGCTGACCTTGTTCGTGAAGACAGAGGCAAAAAAAGCATTGAGTCCATTAGCTTTTTCCACATCCTCTGTCACTAGGTTGCCTCCCTCATTCAGTAAGGGGCCCACACTTTTCTTGACTTTCTTCTTGTTGCTAACATACCTGAAGAAACCCTTCTTGTTACTCTTAATATCTCTTGCTAGCTGCAACTCCAGGTGTGATTTGGCCTTCCTGATTTCACTCCTGCATCCCCGAGCAATATTTTTATACTCATCTCTGGTCATTTGTCCAATCTTCCACTTCTTGTAAGCTTCTTTTTGGTATTTAAGATCAGCAAGGATTTCACTGTTAAGCCAAGCTGGTCCTCTGCCATATTTACTATTCTTTCTACACATCGGGATGGTTTGTCCCTGTAACCTCAATAAGGATTCTTTAAAATACAGCCAGCTCTCCTGGACTCCTTTCCCCCTCATGTTATTCTCCCAGGGGATCTTGCCCATCAGTTCCAGGAGGGAGTCAACGTCTGCTTTTCTGAAGTCCAGGGTCCGTATTCTTCTGCTTTCCTTTCTTCCTTGTGTCAGGATCCTGAACTCGACCATCTCATGGTCACTGCCTCCCAGGTTCCCATCCACTTTTGCTTCCCCTACTAATTCTTCCTGGTTTGTGAACAGCAGGTCAAGAAGAGCTCTGCCCCTAGTTGGTTCCTCCAGCACTTGCACCAGGAAATTGTCCCCTACCATCTTCATAGTCAATCTGCATGGTGCTTGATATGAAAGGAAGCAATGTCCTTTTGGGATATGCCATGACAATGATGATACAATGAACTGCTCTTGTCTCAGCATAGGCAAAAGATGGTTTCTTTCTAGCTAATAACTGCTATTTCACGAGAAGTGTCTTTAAAAAGGAAAAAAACAGTAATGTTTTTTTCCCTTCCCAGATCAATGACCATTTTCAGCTTTGGTCCATTATCAGTCATGGGCTCTCTGACCTCCCATGTCACAAAGCAGATTGCTCTGTCCCTGAGTCAGTGTTATCATCCCCAATGCTCACACTCGCTTGCCCTCCTTATGTTAAGAATTTGAGTGTCCAATTTTTTTCATTATCTGCTTTCTTTCTACAACTCTAGCATAGTGCCCCACTTTCTTACAGTACAGACACTTCACAGCCTCTCCCCACATTCCCCAGTGA
The DNA here is from genome assembly GCF_965140235.1 of Caretta caretta. Classification (NCBI taxonomy): domain Eukaryota; kingdom Metazoa; phylum Chordata; order Testudines; family Cheloniidae; genus Caretta; species Caretta caretta. The sequence continues at coordinate 41,320,372 of NC_134213.1, forward strand.
ATGTTCAGAGAGTCCACAACGATAACAGATTCTTCTATCAGCTTGAGGTAGACTCTATGTTTTGTGCATATGTTGACACATCATATTTGTGACTGAAATCATTGTTAGCAATACGGTGAGACAGCATTCTGTTAGTGCTCCTGTCTGCAGGCACAGCAGAAAGAACACTAGATACAGGCTGTGCTGACTCATACAATGGTGCAATTGCAACTCCAATGACACTGGTTGAACATCAACTTCAAAGTAAGCAAGATCCCTGGCCTGCATCCTGAGGGTCCTGGTCCATGCCTGGCTTGCATCCTTATGGCCCCTGGCCCATGCCCAGCCTGTCTCTCGAAGGCCCCTGGGCCATGCCTGGCCTGTGTCCTGAGGGCCCTTGGTTCATGCCCAGCCTCCATCCTCAGTGCTGTCTGGCTTCATAGATTCATAGATTCCAAGGACAGAAGGGACCCTTATGATCATCTAGTCTGATTTCCTGTACAGCACAGGCCAGAGACTTCCTCAAAACTTCACAGAACTCTGCGCCATTCTCTGTAATTGCTTTTAAAATGGAGACTCTGCCGCACCTTGAGACAGATAAATAACCAGTTTCCAGCATGTGGTGTACCAATGAACATCTCCTGGTGCTATTCTGTGAGAATGCCCAAGCACCTGCAACCTCAGGACAGGCAGTTCCATTGCCAATGTGCCTGCAATGTTGTATCCTCAGTAGGGGCAGATCATAAAGAATGCCATCCTTATTGAAATGTGTGGTCTTCTTTTTACATGGCTGGAACAGGATATAACATGTAGCACTGCCTGAGAATCCAGACACTGCTGGTAAAGTGAGTGAGGTTGCCTTTAGCTATCTGCCCCTGAGCTTTTCTCTACCCAATGAACAAAGAAGACATGATTCTAGCTGCTACAAGGGGGAATGCTAAATGTCCATGATTATTGCACTGATAATTAGAGAAATTGTATTTATAACCCCCAAATCATTCTGCGGTTGCAGCTGTGCTTTAATTCATAGCTCACCCACTGGAATGCTGCCAGGGAGAGGGTAAGTGTGGTAATAAAAAGAATAGCATGAGAGGTAATTATGTCTCTTAAGATGTTAACAGGATTGGCCATTTGATAAATGAGGGGATTTGGGACTGTTTTGTCACTGACAAATTGTTGTAAGATCATAGTGGAAACTGAAGAGAGTTTATCTTCATTGTGCTACAGAGAGGAGAATTCTCAGTGGATTTTTACACCCTCTTCAATTTCATTTGATTTCTAAAGCCTAATGTGCAGATGGGAAATGAGCAGTGGGCTCAACCCAAAGGCATGTGAGCACAAGGGGGATCTCCTTAGGACTCGGGGAGGGAGGGAGCAGGAACCTTGCTTGCTATTACCAGGGCCAGATCTTAATAAGCCAAATAGCTTCTGTCTATACTCTACTGATCAATCTCAAAAAGACATTACAAATGGGGAGTCCTCATTTGGTGGAAGCATTTCTAATCAGGAACTGCAGGGCTCTGTGCTTGGCAAATGCTGTTCAGTGATGTGGAATCTTTAACAGTGTTTTAGAAGAAGACAAAACTATTGCTGGTATAGTGTGAAGATGACACAAAGGTTGGTGGAATGTTAAATAAGGGTATGTCAGTCATACAGAGAAGTCTGGATCACTTGGTAAGCAGGGCTTATTCAAACAACATGCATTTTAATACAGTCAATGCAATGTCCCCTATGAAGGAACAAAAAGTGTAGGTCACACTTACAGGATCCAGTCTTGTGACAATCAGGTCCAGACAACAGAGGGGCACAACAGAGTCTGAACCCCAAAGAATAAGAATAATTCAATCAACTGATTGTGTACAATATTATTATACTATGAAAGTGTATTGAGTAAGGTATCATATAAAAACTGGTGACACACTGCTTATGAATATTGGTACATGATGTATGTACAGGTGGTGTGTAAAGAGTTCTGTATGTGTGCTGGAAATATGTTCCTAAAGTACGTTTTGGGGGCAGACTTGATAAATCACCCTGTCTTTAGACAAACGAATGTGGATTTGTCTGTCTAGGTCAAGCATTGTAAGCCATAGACAATAAAACTACATTCACATGTATGGTAAACAAAGCAATCAAGCCAACAAGCAGTCGGGGAAACAACTTGGTGAGCACCTTAGAGTATGAACCCTCAAAGGATCTTCCTGGCTCTTGGGGCAAAGACAATGGATGTTGGGAAATGTAAGGGGAGCAAAAAGGCATTCTAGTTATCCATCATTTAGGGAACTAAAAGGACAGTAAATCTCTGAGTCTGAATATTGGATCGTTTTGCTGGAAGGACTGGAGATGCTGGTCACTTGATATAAGTGAGAAAGCTTTTTGGGCAAATTGTAGCTACTAAAGTTAGTTCTTGGACATTAGAAAGCATGTTTTATTTTGTTTCATTTGTAACCATATCTGTCTCTTTCTCTTGCTTAGTATCACTTAAATTGATGTTCCTTATTAATAAACTTATTCTTGGTTTTACTATAAACCATCTCAGTGCTGTTAGATTGAAGTAAAGAGTGACTTAACATGGAGACCTTAACATGGAGTCACAGACAGTTGCCTTGGGCATTCTAGGTCTATTTTGCCACCCAGACAATACTGCCTTTGTGATAGATGGTCTCTTACATCAAAAATCACAACAATATTCAGGTTACTTCCAGTCCCAAAGGGACAGTAACTTATCCCAGGTCAATTGTACCTTAGATATTTCACCAAAGACAGTGCTTGTAGCCAATCTTGTAATAAACTAACTAAAGATTTATTAACTAGGAACACGAAATAAGTGAGATTTACAAGGTTAAAGCAGGTTAATGTACACATACAAATGAGTTACAGTCTTAGGTTTTAAAAGGTAATAGATGCTGCTGTAATATGCAAGCTTTATATGTCCTTTGGGGAAAACCAAGCTCAGCAGTTTAGGGATCCCTTCCTTATGCTTAGAAATATTGCCTTAGAATCATAGAATATCAGGGTTGGAAGGGAGCTCAGGAGGTCATCCAGTCCAACCCCCTGCTCAAAGCATGACCAATCCCCAATTTTTGGCCCAGATCCCTAAATGGCCCCCTCAAGGATTGAGTTCACAACCCTTAGTTTAGCAGGCTAATGCTCAAACCATTGAGCTATTCCTCCTCCCCAATTCCTTCACCAGTTCCAAGCAGCATACTCATGATAATTTCTCCTCAACAGGAATTTTTATTCCCATTCCCAAGTTCAAACTGTGATGGATGAGGTCTTGTGCACATATCTTCTTCGTGTGTATGGGGAAGCAATCAACGAAGTATTTTATCCATTAATGTTCCACAGGGGCTTGTCTGTTGTGTATATAGGCCTTCTTTTGTTGGGGAGGAGATGGTGCCTCTTGTTGTAAATTAGTATTTCACACTTGGTAATGCTTCTCTCCTGACTGTACAGGCTTAAAGTCTTATCAAATATTTTATAGTTACAGAGCAAACACTTAAATATTACCCTATACCAGGGGTGGCCAACCTGAGCCTGAGAAGGAGCCAGAATTTACCAGTGTACATTGCCAAAGAGCCACAGTAATACGTTAGCAGCCCCCACATCAGCTTTCCGCACCCCTCGCCCTCCACTCCCAGCGCCTCCCACCCACCAGCAACCCTCCCCAAACCTCACGATCAGCTGTTTCGTGGCATGCAGGAGACTCTGGGGGAGAGGGGGAGGAGCGAGGGCATGGCAGGCTCAAGGGAGGGGGCGTGAAGGGGTGGAGTGGGGGCAGGGCCTGTAGCAGACCCAGGGGTTAAGCAGTGAGGACCCCCAGCACATTGGAAAGTTTGTGCCTGTAGCTCCAGCCCTGGAATCAGTGCTGTCAGGGTTCCTTCCCCACTCTGAACTCTGGGGTACAGATGTGGGGACTGGCATGAAAGACCCCCTGAGCTTATTCTTACCAGCTTAGGTTAAAACTTCCCCAAGGCACAGATTTCTTTCTTGCCTTGGGATCGCTGCCACCACCAAGTGATTTAACAAACAATCAGGGAAAGGACCACTTGGAGTCCTATTCCCCCCAAATACTCCCCCAAGCCTACACCCCCTTTCCTGGAGAAGGCTTGAGGATATATCCTCACCAATTGGTTACAAAGGGACTACAGACCCAAACCTCTGTGTCTTAGAACAATGGAAAAATCAGTCAGGTTCTTAAAAAGAAGGATTTTATGTAAAGAGAAAAAGGTAAAAGAATCACTCTGTAAACTTAGGCTGGCAGTTAACCTTACAGAGTAGCAGAAAATTCAAAGAGCACAGAGGAAGCCCCTCTAGCCTTAGTGTCAAAGTTACAACAAAACAGGGATAAACCTCCCTCTAGCAAAGGGAAAATTCACAAGTTGAGAAAACAAAGAAACTAATACGCCTTGCCTGGCTGTTACTTACAAGTTTGAAATATGAGAGACTTGTTCAGAAAGATTTGGAGAACATGGATTGATGTCCAGTCCCTCTTAGTCCCAAGAGCGAACAGCCACAGAAACAAAGAACCCAAAACAAAACCTTTCTCCCCCACCAGATTTAAAAGTATCTTTTGTCCCCATTGCTTCCTTTGATCAAGTGTCATCCAGGTTACTTGAGCTTCTTAACCCCTTACAGGTAAGGGGAAATTTAGGCTACCCCTATGGTTATGACACGCCCCCCAAATCACAGACTGTGTCAGACAGCCTGTACCACACTGGCTGTGAATTCTTCCTGGAGCTCTAGGAGAAAACAGAGTTAATAAGACACGTGCACCTCCAGAGATACTACTAAAAACTAATGTGGAAGTATAACATTGTATAAGTATATCGTTGTATAAGGGGACATGCTGGATACATTGTATATGAGAGGGCATGCCAAAACATGTTACAAAGTATCTGAGGGAGCACATGTAGGGACAGTTAGCTTTTGAATGGAGAAGCAATTAAGATAGAGCCAGCACGTCTAAGAAGCAGGCATCAGAATGGAAGGTGTGAAGGGCAATTAGTTAAGTTAACTGGAAGCTGTTAAAGGAGATTGTTAAGGGTGGCAGGTAATTGAAGATACGTGACTGGTCTCAGGGATCTCGAAGGGTGATGACTAAAATCTTTTTTCTTCTTTTGTCTGTAACTTCTCTGTAACTTGTTCTCCAAAAACTGTATAAATTAAGAGACACAAGCCCCACTTGGGGGGCTCACTTCTAAATGTATTAGCAGAGCAGCTTTGCTAATAAAACAGAGTGGTCTGATAAATTGTGAGTCTGAATCAAACTTTGACAATTGGAGGTTCTACCGAGATGGCAAGCGGCTTCACTGAGGCTGTGTGATCCCTGACTGCCTTGCAGGACGATCGTGGCAGCCAGCACCTGGACGCTTAGTCCAAGCGATCCTCCACAAGACAGAAAGGTATACAGCAGCAGCGCAGTCTATGCCATTGAACTTGTTGGTTCCCACTCTCTTCAGGTAGGGGTCCTTGGATCCAGCTTCTGGAATCAGACGTCTCAGGTAATTATTATTTTTGTGCTTTAACCGGTTTGAGGACTGTCTTGTCTTTGTGTCTATCCGTCTTCCCCGTGGTGTGTGTGTGAATCTGGGAGCCATCTCTGTCCGGAGACTGGCTGACCAAGGGATCCCCGTCCCTACGGTCTGAATAAGTGGAATCTGCACAGCTGCAGCTGCACCACGCCTTGGGTATAACCCCTGGTGTGAAAGCAAGGGCAGTTGAGGCAGTAGCCTGTGGGCTCCTTTCTGTGTGTTGCACCGGGTACCGCTCTGCTGAGCCTGAATTTCCTTCTTGTGTGAGTGCTGTGTGAAGTCCTCCTGGATGGGTAATCAGAAGTCTAAGGTAGAACAGTTCCCTAAGGGAACTCCAGCTTATTTTATGTATTTTAGGAGGGGTCCGGACTCTTGTAGGTTTCTTGAAAAATGGTCCAAATTAGCTCTAGAGAACCCCAAATTACAGTGCCACTGTTAGGTTCTTGGGACAAGGATCGAGTGGATGCTTTAAAAAGCAAACTCGTCCTCCCAAAACCCAAATTGGAGAGAGGAGAAGTAGACTACTTCATGCAGTGGTGGGAAGAGGCAAATCGTAGATGGACTGAGTCAAAACTCACCTCTCTTAAAAATTCTATCAAAAAACTAACAGTTCAACTGGATGCAGTCTCTCCCACCACTAGTCCGAGCGCTCCCCTTTGCCCAGTCCTGTGCAATGATCCGGATCAAACCCGACCCCCACCATACTCCTGCACAAATAAGAAATCAGAAAAGGAAAAATCTTCAGTGACTACAGATAATGAAAGTGAAGAAGATACCCTCATTGGCCTCACAGCTCTGCAAAATATTATGAAGAAGAAATCCAAAGCAGACTGCAAAGATTCTCTTGACATCTCTTCTTGGAAAAGAGAACCTGATGGGAGGTTAATGAGAGACTCTGATCAAACTGTTGTGGCACCCTTACGAGTCCTTAAGATGGGAGAAAGTGAGTCCATATGGGATTATAAGCCCTGGACTCATACGGAACTTTTATCTATAGTTAAAAGTTTTCCCAAACCACAGGAAAACTCTGTCAAATTTGCTGAGGAGTTTCTGTTAATCTGTGAAACCTATGAACCCTCTGAGACAGATCTCCTCCAACTGTGTAAATTGTTAGCTCCTGCCAGTTATTATGACAAATGGTTGGCTGCCGCAGACTGGCCAGCTGAGGCACGCCACTCAACCATAAAAAGTACTGGCCCAGATTCGGCATACAGAGACCGGTGTATGGCTCTTTGGAAGTGCCTGCATCAAGCCATTCCCAAAATGTGGTCTCCTAAAACAAACTGGACAGCAATACATTGCTGTAAGCAAGGGCAAGGAGAAAGCCCAGGCGACTATAGGTCCTGGCTAACTGATATTTTCCTACAACATTCAGGAATACAAGAGCCCGATGTAAATGGGCAGGGGGCCTTGGCACATGCATTTGTTGATGGTCTTCTCCCTGCCACAGGCAGCATGTTAAAACGAATAAGTGTGGGATGGGAGACTGAAACCATGGACAAATTGCTGGCAGTAGCAGAGCATTGCCACCGCACTTTAAAAGGAAAGGAGGAACAGTCCTCCCAAAAGTTAATGGCTCTGCAGATACAGCATTATTCAGGACTAAGCAGACCACACCGGGGACAGGGACGGGGTTGCGGAAGGGGGCCAGGGGCTGGATTAACTGGGGTTTGTAACTACTGTAAACAGCCTGGACACTGGAAAAAAGAGTGTCCAAGATGACCTAATAATTGTGTGGGAAATCAAGTGAACCCCCCGCTGGTTCCTCCACCTGATACCCAACCCTATTTTTCACCCCAACAATGACGGGATGCTGGGGAACCTCACAAAGTTTTAGCTCCCTTATTACCTCTGTCCCCTACCGGAGAATGTGTCCTGACTGTAAATGATCTCTCTCTCCCTTTCCTTGTTGATACTGGAGCTTCTCTTTCTACAATCCACACCACTGACTTGCCTGAGGTTCTGGATCTGGAAGATCTGGATCTGGAAAATCTGTGTCTGCTGTTGGCATTACAGGGATCCCTACCTCTTTTCCCCTCTCAAAACCTTTGTCTGTTCAGGTCGGTCCCCTCTCTGAGGAGCATGCATTCCTCCTCTCTGATTCCACCCCTGCAAACCTTCTGGGACGGGACTTGCTATGCAAACTTGGCTGTTCTATTTACTGCTCACCTCTCCTCTGCTCGCCTCACTAGGTATGAACTTTTGCTGCTTTCAGCCTCACATATCACTATTAAGCGCTGCTCCCGGTTAAACCCTGCTACTCTCCTTCCTTTACCTAGTGATGGTGAACCCCATGACTGCCTTGCAACTGTCTCCGCTATCACTGTCCCGCACCCCGACCTTTCAGATGTACCTCTCCCTAACTCTGACCTGGTATTATTCACTGATGGGTCCTGTTATAGAAATGACCAAGGCCACCTTCTTGCAGGGTACGCTGTGGTCTCTCTCTCTGAGACCATAGAAGCTGCTCCCTTACCCTCTGTGACCTCTGCCCAGGTGGCTGAACTGATTGCTCTAACCCGTGCCTGCTTTCTAGCCGAGGGGCTCTCTGCCACTATTTTTACTGATTCTTGGTATGCCTTTGGGGTTGTGCATGACTTTGGCACCCTCTGGCAGGCTCGAGGTTTTCTTACCTCTACTGGTACCCCTATCAAGAATGGCCCCTACATTGCCGCCCTCCTGTATGCAGTTTTACTACCGTCTGCCTTGGCAATTGTTAAGTGTACTGGCCACTCAGCGGCAGACACCGAGGTGGCAAAAGGTAATGCACTTGCTGATGCTGCTGCAAAACATGCCGCCACTATAAAACCTTCACCAGAAGCATTTCTTGGTCCCCTCTCTGTCTCTGTAATGCCACCATCCCTGTCTCATCTCGCTCAGCTCCAGGATTCTGCCCCAGAAACAGAGAAAGACTCCTGGAGTGCTTTGGGTTGCTCTTTGCATTCTGATTTCCTTTGGCGATCGCCCACCGGTACCTTTGTAGCCCCCCTCTCACTCTACCCGTCTCTAGCCGCCCTGCTACATGGTGTTTCATATGTTGGCAAGGAGGGGATGGTCTCTGCTATGAGTAAGGCGGGGTGGTGGGCTCCCCATTTCAGCTCCTTTGCAACCCGCCACTGTGCCGCTTGTGTTACTTGTCAAAGCCACAATGTAGGCAAATCTGTAAAAGTAACACAAGGGTTCCGGGGTTTGCCTCAAGCACCTTTCCTACACTGGCAACTTGATTTTGTACAAATGCCAGAGTGTCAGAAATATGAATTCATTTTAGTTATAATATGTCTGTTTTCAGGTTGGATTGAAGCCTTTCCCTGTTGCAAAGCTGATTCATTGTCTGTTAAACCACATTATCCCTACCAAGGGAATTCCTGCCACTTTGTCTAGTGACCGGGGAACACATTTTACTGGAAAAATTGTTCAACATCTAAACCAGGTATTACATGTCACCCACTTGTTGCACTGCCCTTACCATCCACAGAGTGCAGGGGCAGTTGAAAGGCGAAATGGTGTGCTTAAAAATAAGCTGGCAAATATCTGTAGTTCCACAGGGTTAAACTGGCCAGCTGCTTTACCACTGGCCCTTATGGAAATTCGGTCATCCCCATCCCAGAGACACAAATTGAGTCCATTTGAAATCATCATGGGACGCCCTATGCGAACAATGGCTACTATTACCCCAGCCCCAGACCTAAACCTAACTCACAGCACGCTCCTCCAGTACTGCAAAGGGTTAATGCAAGCTGTGAGCTCCTTCCATTTGCAGGTGCGAGCAGCTTGGCCGACGGAACCCACCTCTGCTGCCTGTCACACTCTTGAGCCTGGTGATTGGGTCTACCTGCGGCCCCACCTTCGGAAGCACGCCTTGGAACCCCGGTGGAAGGGTCCATACCAGGTACTGCTCACCACCCAGACAGCAGTGAAATTATCCGGCATCGCTGCATGGATCCACACCTCACAGTGTAAGCCAGCGCCACCTCAAGGGGACCAAGCACCTCTGCTTGACCACACAGAACCAGCTTCAACCCAGAAGACAAAGAGGAACAGCCTGCAATACCTTACAATCTGCGCTCTGATAAGGGTTGCCAGAAGCAGAGGGTAAGCAGACAGCAGGACCCGATAAACAAGAAGCAGTAGTGAGCCTAGCGCCTGCTGCCTGGTGGACGTAAAACCGTGACTGTGGTTCCCTCAAACGGGGTTGTCGGAACCAGAAAGGGTCCTGCTTCCAACATGTGTCCTTTGAGAAGCTTAATCCTCAGCTACTGTGTCCTGAGGGTCTGGGGAATCCAGAGTGCTAATCTAATGTTGTTAAATGTCACCAGTGAAAGTAATGAAAAAGAACGATTGATGTATGGAATCCAGTAAGTCATTGGTCATGGGCGTAGCCTTGACCAAAAGGGGGGATTGTGGAAGTATAACATTGTATAAGTATAGTTGTATAAGGGGACATGCTGGATACATTGTATATGAGAGGGCATGCCAAAACATGTTACAAAGTATCTGAGGGAGCACATGTAGGGACAGTTAGCTTTTGAATGGAGAAGCAATTAAGATAGAGCCAGCACATCTAAGAAGCAGGCATCAGAATGGAAGGTGTGAAGGGCAATTAGTTAAGTTAACTGGAAGCTGTTAAAGGAGATTGTTAAGGGTGGCAGGTAATTGAAGATACGTGACTGGTCTCAGGGATCTCGAAGGGTGGTGACTAAAATCTTTTTTCTTCTTTTGTCTGTAACTTCTCTGTAACTTGTTCTCCAAAAACAGTATAAATTAAGAGACACAAGCCCCACTTGGGGGGCTCACTTCTAAATGTATTAGCAGAGCAGCTTTGCTAATAAAACAGAGTGGTCTGATAAATTGTGAGTCTGAGTCAAACTTTGACACTAACAATATGTTCCACATTTCAAGAACCATTTTAACCAGTTGATTCTGGCAAACTTTCATGGGAGAGTGCATCAGCCACTTTGTTAGAAGCTCCCAAAATATGTTGTATTTCAAATTCAAACTCTTGGAGAGCTAAACTCCACAGAAGAATTTTTTTGTTATTGTCCTTGATGGTATGAAGCCACTTCAGTGCAGCATGATCGGGTTGCAGGTGGAAACGCCGTCCCCAAACATATGGGCGTAGCTTCTCCAGAGCATACACAATGGCGTATCATTCCTTTTCACTGATTGACCAGTGACTTTCCCTCTCAGTTTCTTGCTGAGAAACACTACAGGATGGAATGCTTAATCTGGTCCTTCCTGCATTAAAACTGCTCCCACACCATGCTCAGATGCATCTGTGGTTACTAGGAACGGTTTGTCAAAGTCTGGGGCCCTTAGCCTACAAGGTCAAACATGAGTGTTGCTTTAAGCTGGTTAAAGGCCTTCTGACACTGAACGGCATTTGGCTGTTTCTTTTTGGTTAGGTCTGTCAGTGGGGCGGCGATTTGGCTGTAGTGCTGTACAAATCACCTGTAATATCCGGCCAAGCCTAGAAAGGATTGGACCTGTTTCTTTGACTTTCAGACAGGCCACTTTTGGATAGCATTCACTTTGGGGGTTGATAGTTCCTTGACCCACCTGGTGTCCAAGGTAAGTCACTCGGTTCAGGTCTATTTGACACTTTTTAGCCTTAACAGTTAACCCTGCCTCCCTTATGTGCTCAAAGACTTTTTGCAGATGCTCCAGGTGTTCTGCCCATGAATCAGAAAAGATGGCCACATCATCAAGGTAGGTGACTGCAGAGTCTCCCAATACTGCTAGGAGACTATCTACATGTTTTTGAAAAAGTGACGGGTGCATTTTGCAGCCCAAAAGGGAGCACATTAAATTCATACAGCCCGATATGGGTGATGAAGGCTGATCTTTCCTTGGCAGATTTATCCAGCGGTACTTGCCAGTAGCTCTTGGTTTAGTCTAAGGTAGAGATGAACTGAGCACAACCCAGTTTCTCCAATACCTCGTCTACGTGTGGCATTGGATAGTTGTCTGGGTGAGTTACAGCATTTAGCTTACAGCAGTCCACGCAAAAACATATCTCCCCATCTGGTTTGGGAACTAGAACCACTGGAGGTGCCCACACACATCTGTAGCATGTAGGGGCACATTATACCCATCTGTAGCATGTTCTTGATCTCCCATTCTATAGCAGTTTTGGCTTGAGGAGACACCCGGTACGGTTGGGCTCTAATTGGGTGAGCATTACCTGTGTCAATGGAGCGGTATGCCTGTTCGGTCCATCCTGGGGTGGCTGAGAACATCGGCACAAAACTAGTGCACAGCTCCTTGATCTGCTGGCGCTGCATACATCCGAGGGTCATGGAGAGGTTCACCTCTTCCACGCCACCATCACTTTTTCCTTCATGGCAGACACCTTCAGGCCACTCAGCGTCATCTCCTCCCTGGGCTGTAAACTGACAAACCTTTAATTCTCTGGAATAAAAGGGCTTTAGAGAATTAACATGGTACACTTTCGGCTTTAGGTTTGAGGTAGGGGATGCTATGAGGTAGTTAACAGCTCCTAGGTGCTCTTGGACCGTAAATGTCCCCTCCCATGATGCTTCCATCGTATGGGCTTGGAGCACCTTTAAGACCATAACCTGGTCCCTTACTTTGAAAGAAGGTTCTCTGGCATGTTTATCATACCAGGCTTTCTGCTCTTCCTGAGCATCTTTTAGGTTTTCTCTAGCAAGGGCTAATGAGGGTGTTTTGCAGGTTTTTTACAAAGTCCAGAATGTTAGTTCCTGGAGAAGGTGTAAACCCCTCCCATTGCTGCTTCACCAACTGTAATTGACCCTTAACCTCATGGCCATACACAAGTTCAAGTGGTGAAAATTCTAAACTGGGATGTGCTCTGTAGGCAAACAGCAACTGCTGCAACACTAGGTCCCAATCATTGGAGTACTCATTTATGAATCTATGTATCATGGCCCCCAAAGTTCCATTAAACTTCTCCACCAGGCCATTTGTTTGATGGTGGTAAGGGGTGGCAACCAAGTGGTTCACCCCAAGAGCTTCCCACAGGCTTTTCATGGTCCCTGCCAGGAAATTAGTTCCGGAATCCGTAAAGAAGTCGGAGGGCCAACCTACCCTGGCAAAAATGTCTGTTAGTGCCTGGCACACATTTTTAGCCCTGGTGTTGCTTAGTGCTACTGCTTCTGGCCATCAGGTAGCAAAATCCATGAAAGTCAGTATGTACTGCTTTCTTCTAGGTGTCTTCTTTGGGAAAGGACCCAGAATATCCACAGCTACTCACTGAAATGGGACCTCAATGATGGGGAGTGGCTGTAGAGGGGCTATGACCTGGTCTTGGGGTTTTCCCACTCTTTGGCACACCTCACAAGACTGGACATAAGTAGAAACAGCCTTGCCCAATCCCTCCCAGTGGAATGACCTCCCCAAATGGTCCTTGGTCCGGTTCACCCCAGCATGGCCACTAGGATGATCGTGGCCTAAGCTCAAGAGCTTTACCCAGTACTTAGTTGGAACTACCAACTGTCTCTGAGGATTCCAGTCTTCCTGGTGTCCATCAGAAAGAGTTTCCTTGTATAAAAGTCCTACTTCTACAACAAACCGGGATCAATTAGAAGAGCTGAGAGGCGGTGGGTTGTTCCATGCCGCTGTCCAAACTCCCTGGAGGCTGTCATTTGCTTCCTGTTCAGCCTGGAACTGTTCCCTTGATGCTGGAGACATCAGTTCCTCACTGGACTGTGGACCTGGGCTTGGTCTCTCTGGAAGCGATGCAGGTGATGGGGCTGTTTCCGTTGACTGTGAACCGCTCTCTGCTGGTGCACTATGTTGGGGTTCAGGCTCTGGCTGAGCCTCTTGTGTAGGGTTATGGGCTGCTGCTGCCAGTTCAGGCTCAGTGGTGCCCTCTGGTGATGAAGTTGTAGTGGTGGCAATGGTTCTGGTGCTGGTTGCTTTGTCATTTCAGGTTCAGGCTTTGGCTGGGTCTCTGGGACTGGATCCACTATGGCTGTTGCAGTCATTGGCAGGGGATCCGATTCCACCACCTCTATTTGGGTCTCTGGTAACACAGACGGGTCCCTGCTGGAAGGCTCAGGAACAGGGATAGGTGTGAAAGCTTGCTTAGACTGGCTGCAGGTGACCATTCCCACCCTCTTGGCTTGCTTCACATGGTTGGCCAAATCTTCCCCCAGCAGCATGGGAATAGGATAATCATCATAGGTTGCAAAAGTCCACATTCCTGATCGGCCCTTGTACTGGACAGGCATCTCAGCTGTAGGTAAGTTTAAAGATTTTGACATGAATGGTTGAATCGTCACTTGGGCCTCTGGGTTGATGAATTTGGGGGTCCACTAAGGATTGGTGGATAGCTGACACCTGTGCTCCAGTGTCCCTCCACTCTGTAACCTTCTTCCCGCCCACATTCACAGTTTCCCTTTGCTCTGAGCGTACCTGGGAGGCATCTGGGCCTGAGGACCTTGCGTGCGACTCCGGTGTAATGAACTGCAGTCTGTTGGGGTTTCTGGGGCAGTTGGCCGTCACATGCCCCAGCTCATTACATTTAAAACATTGCCCAGCTGACTGGTCCCTGGGGTGAGGTGGGTTGCTGGAGACTGGTGTGGTGGGATGATAAGGTGTCTGGGTTTTTCCTTGGGATGTACGTGGGGCCTTGGGTTGCCCCCCAGTGAAAGGGTTTTGTTTCGGATTGCCCCTTCTGATATTCGCTCCAGCTGCTACCAGTTTTTCTCTTTTCTGCCACCTCCACCCATTTGGCTCCCATCTCCCACGCCTTGATTACAGTTTTGGGCTTCCCATCTAGGATGTATCTTTCTATTTCCTCATGAACACCCTCTAAGAACTACTCCATTTGCATGAGGAAGGGTAAATCTTCTGGACATTCAATACTTGCTCCTGATAACCGGGCATCCCAATTTTTCACAATGTGGTAAGCATGTCAGGTAAATGACACGTCTGGTTTCCACCTTAGAGCTCGGAACTGCCAACAGGAATGCTTGGGTGTTAGCCCCATTCTGATTCTGGCCTTGGTTTTAAAAAGTTCATAACTGTTCATGTGTTCCTTAGGCATTTCAGCCGCCACCTCAGCTAAGGGTCCACTGAGCTGTGGCCTCAGCTCTACCATGTACTGGTCTGTAGAGATGCTGTACCAAGGCAGGCCCTTTTGAAGTTTTCTAAGAAGGCCTCGGTATCATCGCCTGCCTTGTAGGTGGGAAACTTTCTGGGATGGGAAGCAGTTCCTGGAGAAGGATTGCTAGGGTTGTCTGGTATATTCTGCTTAGCCCTTGCCATCTCTAATGCCAGTGCATGCTTCCTCTCTCTTTCCCTCTCCTCCATAGCATGCTTCCTCTCTTTTTCTTTCTCCTCCATAGCTCTCTTGTGGGCAGCCTCTTTGGCTTTCTCTTCTCTTTCAGCAGCTTCTTTCTCGAGTTGTTTTAATTCATCAGTCTCTTATGTTCCTTTTCTTTCTCTTGTACTTCCAGTCTGGCTAAATCCAGTTTTTTCTGGACGCCACTTTCTGTCATCCTAGTCTTTCTGTGTTTAACCTAGCTATACCCGAGAGTTAGAAAGAAAAAAAAAAAAACCCAGCTTCTGAATTCCTTTGCTACTGTAACTCGACCCCTCTGCTTTCAGGCAGAGGGGAAAAAAAACTCTAACTGCTCTCAGCAAAAACCTGTTTCCAAGCAGCCAAAAGGAAAGAAAAATTTGTCCTTTTACAATCCCTCTGTGCTTTTGGTTCAAAAATGATCCCACTGCTCTGCAACCATGTCAGGGTTCCTTCCTCACTCTGAACTCTGGGGTACAGATGTGGGGACCCGCATGAAAGACCCCCTAAGCTTATTCTTACCAGCTTAGGTTAAAACTTCCCCAAGGCACAGATTTCTTTCTTGCCTTGGGATCGCTGCCACCACCAAGTGATTTAACAAACAATCAGGGAAAGGACCACCTGGAGTCCTATTCCCCCCAAATACTCCCCCAAGCCTACACCCCCTTTCCTGGGGAAGGCTTGAGCATATATCTTCACCAATTGGTTACAAAGGGATTACTGAATCACCTCTGTAGACTTAGGCTGGTAGTTAACCTTACAGAGTAGCAGAAAATTCAATGAGCACAGAGGAAGCCCCTCTAGCCTTAGTTTAAAAGTTACAACAAAACAGGGATAAACCTGCAAAGGGAAAACTCACAAGTTGAGAAAACAAAGATAAACTAATATTCCTTGCCTAGCTGTTACTTACAAGTCTGAAATATGAGAGACTTGTTTAGAAAGATTTGGAAAACATGGATTGATTCCCGGTCCCTTTTAGTCCCAAGAGCAAACGGCCACAGAAACAAAGAAACCAAAACAAAACTTCTCCCCCACACCAGATTTGAAAGTATCTTTTATCCCCATTGGTTCCTTTGGTCAGGTGCCAATCAGGTTACTAAAGCTTCTTAACCCCTTACAGGTAAGGAGGAATTTAGGCTACCCCTATAGTTATGACAGATGCCTATACAAGGAGCAGCATATTAACTTCTGAAGAGCTGCATGGCTCCAGAGCCACAGGTTGGTAACCCCTGCCTTATACCATTGGATACAGGTATTATAAGCAAGATTAATATATGCAGCATCCTACAACCATTCCATAAAATCCAAAAGCTAAACCCATTCTTAGAACTCTAATATCTGTTTCAACTACACTAACCTACAGGTAAGACAGACTGGTGTTCAGATGTGCATTTGTCAGTGTTCAATGAGGGCCAGAGGCTTTGGCATGAGCTGGCACCTTATTTCTCAGCATCGCACTGATGTTCACTGAATATTACCTGCCAGGCAAGGTTAAGACTGGCAGATTCTTGTGTAGTTTTCAGATGAGGCAGGCAGAGTGGTGTAGCGAGGAATTGTCACACAGTATAAGCTCCAGCAAATCTCTCCCTTGCTGAGGCAGACAGACAGCGGCTTATAGTTTTGGATGCCCTGAGGAAAGCGTCACAGACCTATATCCTGGAGAACAGTGACTCTCAAAAGGACTGAAGAATCATGATGAAACCACCTGAACAGGAGCTACTATTGTGATGCTATAGAAAGAGGGCTATTGCTGTCCTTGGATGGATGAGCAGGGGAATATCAAGTAGCTGTAGGGAGGTTGTGTTATCGCTGTATACAGCACCAGTCAGATCATTACTAGACACTGTGTCCATTTAGTATCTGCAGTTCAGAAAGGATGTTGAAAACTGGAAAGGGTTCAGGCAAGAGCTACATGAATGATTTGAGGTCTGAAACAGTTGCCTTACAGAGAGAGAATGAAGAAGCTTGACTTTTTGTTTAGTTTATCCCAAAAAAATAGTTGAGAGGTGATTTGACCACAGTCTATAAGTAGTAACATAGGAGAAGATTTCTGAGAGCAGAGATTCAATGCAATGCATCTGAGGCTGCTGAGGGAGTTGGTTAATGTGATTGCAGAGCCATTGGCTATTATCTTTGAAAACTTGTGGCAATCAGGGGAGGTCCTGGATGATTGGAAAAAGGCAAATATAGTGCCTATCTTTAAAAAAAAGGAAGAAGGAGAATCCAGGGAACTACAGACCAGTCAGTTGCACCTCAGTCTCTGGAAAAGCAATGGAGCAGGTCCTCAAAGAATCCATTTTGAAGCACTTGGAGGAGAGGAAGGTGATCAGAAACAGTCAACATAGATTCACCATGGGCAAGTCCTGTCTGACCAACCCGATTGCCTTCTATGATGAGATAACTGGCTTTGTGGATATGGGGAAAGTGGTGGACGTGATATACCTCAACTTTAGCAAAGCTTTTGATATGGACTCCCACAGCATTCTTGCCAGAAAGTTAAAGAAATATGGATTGGATGAACAGACTATAAGGTGGATAGAAAGCTGGCTAGATCATCAGGCTCAATGGGTAGTGATCAACGGCTTGATGTCTAGTTGGCAGCTGGCATCAAGCAGGGTGCCCCAGGAGCTGGTCCTGGGGCCAGTTTCGATCAACATCTAAATTAATGATCTGGGTGACGGTATGGTTTGCACCCTCAAAAAGTTCGCAGATGACGGTAAGCTGTGGGGAGAGGTAGATAGAGTGAAGGGTAGGGATAGGGTCCAGGGTGACCTAGACAAATTGGAGGATTGGGCCAAAAGAAATCTGATGACGTTCAAAAAGGACAAGTGCAGAGTCCTGCACTTAAGATGGAAAAATCTCATGTCCTGGGGAACAACTGGCTAAGCGGCAGTTCTGCAAAAAGGGACCTGGGGATTACAGTGGATGAGAAGCTGGATATGAGTCAACAGTGTGCCTTTGTTGCCAAGAAGGCAAATAGCATATTGGGCTACATTAGCAGGAGCATTGCCAGCAGATCAAGGGAAGTGATTATTCCCCTCTATTCGGCACTGGTGAGGCCACATCTGGGGGTTGAGGGGGGATTTGATACGAGCCTTCAATTACCTGAAGGGGGGTTCCAAAGAGGATGGAGCTAGGCTGTTGTCAATGGTGGCAGATGACAGAACAAGAAGCAATGGTCTCGAGTTGCAGTGCGGGTGGTCTAGGTTGGATATTAGGAAAAACTATTTCACTAGAAGGGTGGTGAAGCACTGGAATGGGTTACCCAGGAGGTGGTGGAATCTCCTTCCTTAGGGTTTTTTAAGGTCAGGCTTGACAAAGCCCTGGCTGGGATGATTTAGTTGGGAATTGGTCCTGCTTTGAGCAGGGGTGTTAGGATATAGATATTCAGGCCTGTCTGTAAAGGCCTATACTCTAAGAATTTAGGTGTATTCTTATCACTTGGCTAGTGATAGAGGTATAAAAGAAAGAATCAAAACCACTGTCTGCCAGTGTAAGGGCCTTCTCTTACTGTGACAGTTTGTGGCCCTGTGCTTAGGCTCAGGCCTTTGGCTAAGCAGCAGAGGCAGCCATAAGCTGGGAAGCGAACGGTCACATCCTCACATTCCAAACTAGTCACATTGAAATAAGGTGCTATTGGGCTGTTAGGCACTATCAGGACAGGATTGTATTCCTATCACCTCCAGAGAAAGGGAAGTGCCTAGAAAATGTAAAAGGAAACTTAGTTTGATAGCATCCTGTCTGGCAAGAACTCACTTATCAATAGCTGGGATGTGAAATCCTCACTTCTGTATTGTTTTGTCATTATAGTTCCCACTTTGCTGTTGTTTGTCTGTATAATCTCTGTCTGGTTCTGTGATTGTTCCTGTCTGCTGTATAATTAATTTTGCTGGGTGTAAACTAATTGAGGTGGTGGGATATAATTGGTTACATAATCATGTTACAATATGTTAGGATTGGTTAGTTAAATTTCAGGAAAATGATTGGTTAAGGTATAGCTAAGCAGAACTCAAGTTTTACTATATAATCTGTAGTCAATGAGGAAGTGAGGGGGGTGGGTGTGGGTGGGCATGTGGGTGTGTGAGATGGGAACAGGGAATGGGGGTAAGAAAATTGGAATCATGTTTTGCTAAAGGGGGAGATGGGAACAGGGAATGGGGGTAAGAAAATTGGAATCATGTTTTGCTAAAGGGGGAAATGGGAACAGGGAATGGGAGTAAGGAAGTTGGAATCATGTTTGGCTAAGGGCAGGAATGGGAACAGGGACACAGGTGTACGGCTCTGTGGTGTCAGAGCTGGGAAGGAGGATACTAAGGAAGGAAACTGGAATCATGCTTGCTGGAAGTTCACCCCAATAAACATCGAATTGTTTGCACCTTTGGACTTCGGGTATTGTTGCTCTCTGTTCATGCGAGAAGGACCAGGGAAGTAAGTGGGTGAAGGAATAAGCCCCCTAACATCTTGGTGCCGGTGACTCGGATGCATCGCATTGGGTAGGTGAGTGGCAGCCTGTAAGTCCCCCTCCCCAACAGTCCGCGCAGCTGCTTGGAGGGGGTATCGCGAACTCTCGTGATGGTAGTTGCGGGTTCTGGCAAGCCAGGGTAAAGGATTTTTTGGATAAATGGATAAGGGAGGACCAGGGCCCATACCAGGTACAGGGGTCAACCTGGGATAAGATTAAAAAGGAAATGGAGGAAGTGTTAGGGGACCCAGAGGTATGGGGGGTGGCTGAGGAGCCCACCCTCCTTGGTATATGGGTAGGGGAAGAAGGTCCCTGCCCATGGGGACTGAATGCCTCCCAGGGAAAAGAGGCACTTCAGTCTGCTTGAGAGGTTTGAAGTAAGGGCAGCATTATGGGAAGCTGCCAGTAATCTTTCAAGTTTGGTGCTGCTTCAGCAAGGGCTGCTGAAGGGTTGTAAATTAGTTAGGGGTAGTGAAAGATGATTTGGCACAAAAGGGTTTAAGGTCAAAAGCAGAGTTAACAGACCACCTTTAGAGACTGGATCTGAGACTTGGTCCTGGGGGAGTGGAGGAAAAAAAAAAAAAGTTTCAAAGTGCAACCTGCCTTTCCACACTCTTTTGTTTTTCTGAAGTTTTAATGGAGGGTACTTTGGATACTTATGTGAGATGTCAAGAAGGAAGTTTTTGTTTAATGATAAAACCCAGGTATATAAATGTAACTGTATGTGCAACTCTGTGCAGTCACATTGGATGGAAGCTTGGTCATTAAATTTTCCAAGGGGGTCAGGTAGAGTGGCTACTACCACCACTATGCTTCTGTCCCCAGAAGCCTTTATAGCTATTCTGAGGGAAAATGGGCCCTTTTCCCACAGAAATGGTCTATAAGGGACTGCTGCAGGCAGAGAGAGAATCTGAGCAAAATTATTTGACTATTGGGTAATGTAATCAAAATCACTAAAGGATGGAAGAGGTTTCTTTTGGAACTTAACTTGGCTGCCCCTAGTTGTGTCTAGTTGTACAAGATGGAAGTGTAATCGGGGTACAGTTGTGTAAAAAGAGTAATTACAGTGCAAGGGATGTTAGGCAAAACAGAATTTTGTGTGTGTGCGCACAGGTAAAAGAAAAGGAAAAGGGGAGGAATGATGGGAACACTGAGCCTTGGGATGGCTCTGGGGGATTAGATTGTTGCTTTGGTGGGTTCTGCATGAAAACTCTGTAGGCATGGGGGAGGCAGTTATACCTTGTGTAAAATTAATTTGGCTAATATGATGTTATGGAGGTTAAACTATATGGAAGGAATTTGCATTTTCCCAGGACATGTGCAGTGTATATTGGAAAAGGAGTAAAAGAAATGCAAATAAAACATGGTACTTCATTAAAATCCTAATAGGGCTCCAAAAGGAGCCACAATAGGTTGTGCTTTCTTTTTCAGATCGCTGTGTTTTGGAGCAGGAGATGAAAGTGGAAAGTAATCAGAACTCTGGTGGAAGTAAAACGCTTCCCTTTTAAGACAGTGTCTGAGCTGCTAACAGCTTTGGATCCAAAAGCAAGCTAGTAATCCTGTGTGTAAATGCAAATTACCTAGCTGATGGGCACAAAGCAGCTGCAAATAACTGAATACATCTGGTCAGCAAACAAGCTACTAGAAGACTCAGATTATGGCCCTTCAGGAAAGGGAGGTGAAAAAAAACAAGTCAAGCCTGAAAATAAGGGGGACAGGTTAACCTTAAGGGGTGTGTGTGTGTGTACAGTGCTAAAATCTGAAGGTGTGTCTCAGCTATTACCTGAGAATAAACTTAAAGCTTGGTACAGCAGAGAAACTATTGCAAACTTGGTCTGTTGTACAAGAGGGGAAACTGAGGTACACCCTCTCATGAATTTCATAAATGACCAGTGAGTGGGGTAATTCACTAGCCTGACTATAGAACAAAATAAGGACAGTTGGAGGTAATTCTTCTGTTTTTCCTGCAAGTAGCAAGGACATTTGTAAAAGAAAGTGGTATTATTATTAAGCAATAATCTGTCCCCACCAGGGGGGTGGAAATTGTTTCTTTTGTTTTTCAGACACTCTACAAGCAAGCTGGCGCCAGCGGGAAAAATAACCCAGAATACCATGGATCTATGTTTTGTGTTGTTTGTCTGTGGTGTTTGTCTTGTTGCTAGCATTGTTGTGTTTTAATGAACAGAAAACCTCACGATGTGGGTGGGGGATGGCTTCAAAAGGCTGACCTTGGGGGGGAAGATGTGTATGGGAATGCAAAATGCTCAACTAGGAGGCCAGCATCTGTGTAATAGCTACCGTGGTATCTGGAAATGGAATGGCAACTAAGGTGGCCCCCACAAGCCCTATGGAAATAATGAGAAGGGGAGGAGCTCACTGGGAATCAATGGAGGGGTGTGTAAAATAGTGTAAATCAATAGAAGATGTTTGGATGTGCCCCTCTCCTATGACTATAGAGGAGCGGGATCAATGGCCTATGCAAGGGGTGGACAATTGGATGTACTGTGTATAAGGTGTTTTGCTGGGAATGTACATATTACTGGGGGCACAATTACACCAGCCCATAACCAAACTACACCCATCTACATGCTGCTATATGGACTTTGGTGCACAAATGGATCTGTGAATCTTATTGCTGTAAATGGGCTTACTGCCTGATTCCATACCAAGTGGTCAAGCTGGTTTGGACAATATCCCATTTCTCTGTGAACATTCAATGGACTTGTGATATGGACAAAAGCATACAAAACTTGCAGGAGCAGCTTGTTGCAACTGCCAGCAACTGGACACAAGATCGTGACCCCGTCGAAGGAGGAGAGGCAGTATTTTGGGGGTGTCTTGGATGTTGGACCATACTGCAGTGGTCAGGACTCGGTGTTGCTGTGGATTTTGTATTGTTAACTGTACTTGTGTTACGTTGCATAGGGAGATAACCTATTAGGAATGTAATAAGCCCTCCAAACCCTACAGTGTACTAGACAACCCGGACCCAACCTTCTCAGGCCCACTCTAATGGGAAGTCTGGAACACTAATTGGAATAGGTGTGGTATGCCCGTATGAGAGAAGGTGCAGGGCACAATACTACACAAGGGGCAGTGGGACAAATGGAATATCGACACCTTCCACCTTGATGCCTGGCCCTATCAGGAAATGTGTCGCCATATGTCCTATGCTTTTCCAGGGATACCTGGGCAGGAGGATCCCAAAAGAAAAAGAAAAAAAAAGGGGTGGAGTGTTAGGATATAGATATTCAGGCCTGTCTGTAAAGGCCTATACTCTAAGAATTTAGGTGTATTCTTATCACTTGGCTAGTGATAGAGGTATAAAAGAAAGAATCAAAACCACTGTCTGCCAGTGTAAGGGCCTTCTCTTACTGTGACAGTTTGTGGCCCTGTGCTTAGGCTCAGGCCTTTGGCTAAGCAGCAGAGGCAGCCATAAGCTGGGAAGCGAACGGTCACATCCTCACATTCCAAACTAGTCACATTGAAATAAGGTGCTATTGGGCTGTTAGGCACTATCAGGACAGGATTGTATTCCTATCACCTCCAGAGAAAGGGAAGTGCCTAGAAAATGTAAAAGGAAACTTAGTTTGATAGCATCCTGTCTGGCAAGAACTCACTTATCAATAGCTGGGATGTGAAATCCTCACTTCTGTATTGTTTTGTCATTATAGTTCCCACTTTGCTGTTGTTTGTCTGTATAATCTCTGTCTGGTTCTGTGATTGTTCCTGTCTGCTGTATAATTAATTTTGCTGGGTGTAAACTAATTGAGGTGGTGGGATATAATTGGTTACATAATCATGTTACAATATGTTAGGATTGGTTAGTTAAATTTCAGGAAAATGATTGGTTAAGGTATAGCTAAGCAGAACTCAAGTTTTACTATATAATCTGTAGTCAATGAGGAAGTGAGGGGGGTGGGTGTGGGTGGGCATGTGGGTGTGTGAGAACAGGGAATGGGGGTAAGAAAATTGGAATCATGTTTTGCTAAAGGGGGAGATGGGAACAGGGAATGGGGGTAAGAAAATTGGAATCATGTTTTGCTAAAGGGGGAAATGGAAACAGGGAATGGGAGTAAGGAAGTTGGAATCATGTTTGGCTAAGGGCAGGAATGGGAACAGGGACACAGGTGTAAGGCTCTGTGGTGTCAGAGCTGGGAAGGAGGATACTAAGGAAGGAAACTGGAATCATGCTTGCTGGAAGTTCACCCCAATAAACATCGAATTGTTTGCACCTTTGGACTTCGGGTATTGTTGCTCTCTGTTCATGCGAGAAGGACCAGGGAAGTAAGTGGGTGAAGGAATAAGCCCCCTAACAAGGGGGTTGGACTAGATGACCTCCTGAGGTCTCTTCCAACCCTAATCCTCTATGATTCTATGGCTCTCTAGATGGCACTGTGTGGGTAACCCTCCACCCTCACTGCAGCAATAGGAGGGGGCAGAACTTCCCCATGGTCCCCCCACTGGGCCACGTGTAATCCACAGTCTTGTGTACTAGGTATGTGAACATGGAATGGTCAACTATGGACAGATTCTTTAGCATCTGCTGTCCCCAGAACCTCTGCATGCCTGTATTCTCTGTGTTCTCCAATGGCGTTCTTCTAATCACCAGTAAAACCTCTCCCTTCTCGGACAGACTTTCAAAGGTGAATTCCTTTGCAAAGTTTACTTGAAAGAGCGGTTGGTCCTGCAATTGCCTGGCTCATCGAAGTTGGCCGTCCTGCTGCCTTTTCTGATACTCTCATTCCAGTTCCCATGGAATACTGTTTCTCTTGCCCCAAAACTCCTTGTCCAGTAACAGCTCCTATAACCATGCTTTGTAACAAGCTGCATACATTGAAAAGACTGAAAATAGTTTATTATGCTGGATGAGGGCAGGTGAAATAGACCAACTTGAGTAGAGGAACTAAGGACCGGGACAGCAGCCAGGTGCCAGTGCAGAGCCTCAGCCACACAGAACCTGGGATTGATGTTGAATCAACTTTAGATTTATCACCCAAAACTATCAATCACCTGAGGAGCATGCAAAGTGGTTTTCCTATCAACATAATGGCTCAAGGCATCTTGCCAATTTATGTGCCTGCATTCTCCTGGCTTCAGGAAGGAAACAGGAAATTAATGGGCAGATTTAAATGCAATTGTGTGAGCAGAGGTAATCCCACCTTCCCCACCTAGAACAAAGCAGGGGAATGCTCAGCCATCAAGACCAGTCATTGGCTCCCATCCCAATTTATGTAATGGGCCAGCTGTCACCAAAGCCAGTGGTACAAAGAACAAAATGGCAACTCCCACAGTCTTGCTAACAGGAGATCTAAGTGCCATGCTCGGAGAGATTCTAGGACATTAATTAGCCATGTAAGAAATCTCTTCCACATAGGTAGATATGTTAACAACTGACAAACACTGTGACGTTTTAATGTGAAAATAGCCCCTGTAGATTTGAGTTTTGTTAAGATACTGTTCTGTTTGTTATTTTGGTTCTATTAGCATCTGTGGAAAATATAAGGAAGAAATAGGCCTGTTTAAGAAAGGCGAACTGAACTTGCTGTCAGAATGAAGGCTAACATGAGTTATAGGTGGTTTGTTTGCCCAGTATGTCTGAATGGGTGTTTGGAGACAATGATAATATCAGTTCACTGTTTTTGGCCCAAATTAATAGACTTTCTAAATGGAAATTTTGCACTTAAACTAAGTAAAGGTTTATTAGCTAAGAAAAAGGAATGAGAGTTATTGAGAGGTTACAGCAGGTAAAACTATATGCATAGTCTATAACTTCAAAAGGTTACAGAGATGTAGTAATCTGTCAGTTTCCCAAAAGTCTTTTAGGACTACCCAGAGTAACTCTGGGGATCTCTGTCTTCTCCTTCAGTTTTTCGGCCCTGTTAGAATCTGAACAGTCCAGAGATGAAGAATTTTTCCTTGTGTCCATACATATAGCTTCTTGTCACAAAAAACACAAGCTGACAGGGTCAGTGTCCAGGTGGGATCTTTCTTTGCTGGTGGAAAGAAAGAATGCATTTAGAGTCTCCCTCCCTAAGGAGCTATTCACAGTGTAAGGCCTATGAATCTGACCCATACCTTTCTGGGCTGGTGAAAAAAACCAGACCAGGACCAGGAATATGGGACTTTACAAACAGGAACAGTCCACTGTTTCAGTTAACACAGCAGCAAGAAAGCTTGCTGTGAACTTCCCCAAACTCCTGGAGCCAGCCCTGCAAATCAGAGACTCTTCCTGAGATATTGCTACCCTGTGTCCAGTGAGCACTGTGTGTGCATGCACAGGTGCACACAGACACACATGTGCACACAAGGATGATATGTCTAGGTCAGTGCTACTTGAAGAGAGGTATCAGAATATGACCAGTCAGTTAATTCAATGTACAAGTAGTACATTATATGCTAAGACTTTGATGTTTGCAAACCAGGGTGCCTTAAGGGAGGCACCTAATGCCATAGCTAGGCATCTCAGCACAGTTACTTGGTTTTCAGAGGTGCTCAGCACTTTCAGCCACTGCTGATATTAATGGAGTCGGCATACACATTCAGCCTCTCTAAAAAGAAACTGTGCTTTAATTGTCCAATTAGGGAGCAGAAAGAAAACCCATGTGATTTAGTTGACCAATCACACAACCAGCATAACAATTATTTATATTAGACACTGTCAAAAATAATCTATAGATAGACATGATTTATTCACTGATTTTGTCAAAAAGGAATAATAAATGCTTTATTCATTGACAGAATCAGGCTCCATTAGCAAACAATTTGGTACATTAGACAGATGATACATTCATACCAAATATTATCATTCCATATAATTTGACCATTTCTACTCATAAGTAATGCAGCCATCTCATTCTCCTGCCAATAAGATCTATCATCATGCATTCTTTGCTTTTCTACACTACAGAAAGGATCTAGGAATCTATGACCTCCTGTGTTATTTTCTAATACACTGAAACAGCTAAGGATGACTGTGTGCCCTAAATCCATTTGTAATATTGTTTCTAATTTTAGTGATGAATAAGAAGTCAGCTTGTTTCAATATCTTGTAATTAAGAAGAATATGAGGTATGCAAACAAAGAAATAGAATTTACTGCAGAAAGATCTCTTTCACATCACTCCCTCCACCCGCAATCACACACAGAGTTGAACACAATGAAGTCTTCCTTATACAGCTGCTAGAATTAAAGATATGTGTTTTGTACAGAGTCTTAAGAAACAGAAGGTCCTGCAGCTTTTTATTAAAACTGAATTATAATTAATCTGGGGACTCCTGGGAATTTATTCTTTGCTCAGTCGCACCATCTCTCAATCTGTTTGATTTCAGCATCTGAAAGCCTCTATTTTTGAGCCTATGCAGCAAAAAGAAATCTTCATCACTAACTGCCATAAAATATTAATTTGTTGACATTTTCTAAAATGTCACATATTTCTAGAAGTCAGATGATATCTGAATGTCCATAAATTAATGGAGAAGGCATAATCTGATACATGATAATAACAAAGGAAATACTACTTTGCTTTTATCTTGCTTGGGACCTCAGACAGTGACAATGAGGATGATTTATTTATTTATTAAGTACTAAAAAAGAGAGCCACAATAGAAGGCAGAACGAGGAGTAATGGTCTCAAGTTGCAGTGTGGGAGGTTTAGGTTGGATATTAGGAAAAACTTTTTCACTAGGAGGGTGGTGAAGCACTGGAATGCGTTACCTGGGGAGGTGGTGAAATCTTCTTCCTTTGAAGTTTTTAAGATCAGGCTTGACAAAGCCCTGGCATTGATGATTTAGTTGGGGTTGGTCCTGCTTTGAACTAGATGACTTCCTGAGGTCTCTTCCAACCCTGATATTCTATGATTCTAAGGCAAGAATTCTGCCTGAGGAGCTTAAAATTTCTCTATATAAATGAAGGTCTCAATTCCAAAATGAGCTCCATGTATATCAGAGTTTTTCACACGTGAGACCTGGTCATCTGTCACTTTTATTGGTTTCAGAGTAACAGCCGTGTTAGTCTGTATTCGCAAAAAGAAAAGGAGTACTTGTGGCACCTTAGAGACTAACCAATTTATTTGAGCATGAGCTTTCGTGAGCTACAGCTCACTTCATCGGATGCATACCGTGGAAACTGCAGCAGACTTTATATACACACAGAGAATATGAAACAATACACACAGAGAATATGAAACAATACCAGTATTGTTTCATATTCTCTGTGTGTATATAAAGTCTGCTGCAGTTTCCACGGTATGCATCCGATGAAGTGAGCTGTAGCTCACGAAAGCTCATGCTCAAATAAATTGGTTAGTCTCTAAGGTGCCACAAGTCCTCCTTTTCTTTTTGTCACTTTTATTGTTTATCAGAAATGTGATATGACCAACTAGCACCAGATGAATGGCAATGTATATGCTTCTGTGATGACACCAAAGCTCCTCTCCTACTAATGCAGTAAAGTTGGAGGTCTGCTTTACATTCATATATTTTAAGGCCAGGATGGACCATTATGATAATCTAGTCTGACTTCCTCTATAACAGGAACCTTTCTCAGTAATTCCTGCATCAAGCTCATAACTTCTGGTTAAGCTAGAGCTTCTCTTTTGGATTTAAAGACTTCAAGTAATGAGAATTCACCAAGTCCCTAGGCAAGTTGTTCCCCTTTCTATTAGCAATGTGCACTTTATTTGTAGTCTGAATTTGTCAAGCTTCAGTTTCCAGCCATTGGATCTTGTTTGGACTATTTCTACTAGATTTTATAGCTCTCTACTATCATAATTCTCTTCCCCATGTAGGTATGTATAAACCATGAAACCACTTCTTAACCTTTTCTTGGATAAACTAAATAGACAGAGCTTTTTCTGTCTTTCTCTATAAGGCAGGTTTCCAGATCTTGAATCACTCGTGACTGCTTTCTGAACTCTTTCCAATTCCAATTTTTCAGCATAGTTTCTGAGGTGTGGACACCAAAACTGGACACAGTATTCCAGCAATGGCCTCACTAATGCCATATACAGAGATAAAACCATTTCCTTACTCCTTGTCACCTTGCCTCCATGGGTTACAACTGAGAATACCAAATTCATGACAAACTGCTGAGAAATAGGGCAGATACATTCCAAAACTGGTGGTTATTCTCCCTTAAGATATAGCAAACCCGCAACAAAAATAAACTTCTATTTCACCACATTGGCTAACAAGAAGTCAGGAAAGCAGTTTCCTTAGGCATTCCAGTCCTTAAATCCAAAAACACTGGATTCAAAGATGAGCGGTTCTTTACAACCAATTTCATCACATGAAAGGTTCTTCTGATCCCAAAGGATCAGCCACACACCCAAGTCAATATATAACTCAGATCTTACCCAAAAATCATGCTGTTGCCGATCCTTTAGTATCTAAAATGTAAAAGTTTATTTATAAAAAGAAAGAAAGATGAGAGTTAAAATTGGTTAAAGGAATCAAATACATACAGTAATTGCAGAGTTCTTGGTTCAGGCCTGTAGCAGTGATGGAATAAACTGCTGGCTTAAGTCAAGTTTCTGGTTGCTTCCAAATCATTGGAAGGTCCTCAGTCCCTTGGTTAGAGTGCTCCTCTTAGTATAAGTCCATAGTCCAGAGATTCAAGCAGGAAAGAGGCAAAATGGAGATGTTTCCAGTGCCTTTCATAGCTTCTGCCATGTGGAGGGAAATCCATTGTTTCAAACAAAGCCCTCAGCACAGCTAGTGGAGTTTGGAGTCACATTGGGTAAGTCACATGTCCCTGCATGATTCTGCTTAGTCACATAAGAAGCCATTACCTATACCCCAGACAGAAAGTTCACAGGATAGTCCATTCAGTGTAGATGGACATCTTCCATTGTGAGTTAAGTGTCCTTTTGATGAGACACTTAACTTGAATAGTCCTTTCAAGATGTGCAGGCTAAATACCTTGTGGGCGTTACCCCAGAAGCAAACATTTGAAATCCAGGTATAGAGTCAATACTCATAACTTCAAATATAAAAATGATACATGGATACAAATAGCATAATCATGTTCAGCGAATAAAAACCTTTCCATAGACATCTTACATGCCACATTTTGTGCAAGATTTGTTGCAATTATATAACAGTGGTAGCAGCAATGATCGACATGGTCATATTTTAATCAGATAACATCACACACCTACTCAACATTCCTCTGCTTATACTTCCAAGAAAGGAAAGTTCAGCAGTATTAATTAACAGGTGCTTTTATATGTGCTTAGATGCTTGTTGATAATTATCGTATAAATGTATTGAATGCATAAATATAGCTTAGAAATAAATTCTGTAAGATCTGAATTAACCAGAGTGAACATCAGCTGCCCGAGGATGCTTTCTCAAATGACTTCTTTGTTTGAGAGTACTGACTGAAAATATACAAACCTCTCATCAGAAGTGGGTTAAAAGAAAGATTTGTGAAATATTGAACGTGTTTCCAAGTCAGAAGAGTTCCCCTAGCATTCCCAGTGCATCAGGATGGGGAGACAGCCTGAAAGTATAGCCAGACAGCTCTGTCCAGGCCAGCATCTCCCACATCTGGGGACCAGTGCTTGGCAGCATCCCCAACCTCATTCTCCACCCAAAGCATTGCTCATGGTGTCATGGGTAGAGAGAAACACATTAACTCCAAGGTTTGCAGGGCCACATCATGTACGTCGGACACAGAGATGTTAATGTTACATTGGTCCTGAAACCATGGCCAGAGGCTTTCCTAAATAGATAGGGAAGTAAATAAAAGCTAGGAAACCTGATGCAGCAGCACAGGTCTTGCTCACTGTCTGAATCAGTTCTTACCATGACAGCCCCTCTGGTGACTTTGTAAAGACTAGTTAGCTACAGTGTGATTTCCAAAGCTAACTTCAGGCTGACAACCCCTTTTATTCATAAAGGTGGGGATTGTAAGACCAGAAGGGACATTATGGTCCTCTAGTATGAGTTCCTGCCTAAAACAGGCCAAAGAATGTCACCCAGGGATTCCTGCATCTATTCTATTCTATTCTACTGAGGTTCTTATGCCACTCCCATCCTTATTGATTATTATTTAATTTAATTTATTTATTTATTGCCATAGTGCCTAATGGTTGGGCACCATTCACCTGTTGCCTGTATAATCATAGAATAAAGCATTACAAACCCTGCACCAAAGGACATACTGTCAAAATAACAAGCCATAGCATATGGATGAGACAAATGAGCAGGCTGGGGTGGGAGAGCAAGACAGAGAAACAAATCCATCAGGATGTCCAGACTCTGGGCCAGGCAGAGCAAAGATCATACTCTCCTCCTGCCCAGACATTATCAGATTGAAGTTTCCTGCATGCATTACAGCACATGTGAGTTTTGGAGGATGGCCTTGAAGAAGGACACAGTAATAGCTTTATGGATTTTGACTGGGAGCTTTTGCCACTTTTAAGGGGCAGCCTGGGGGAAAGTGGTGTGAGAGAAGCAGAGAACTGGGCAATCAGGCAGGAATCAATAGGACAGTAAAGGTGGGAATCAAGCTTGTACTAAAATAATAGGGAGGTGCTAAGATGTGGAGGACTCTGGATTTAAGGACAATAAGTTTGTTGTTTAACGTGGTGGAAGTGGGGAGCCACTGGATGGACTCAAAATGGGTGACATAGACACAGCAACAAGCCAAGGAGATGGAGTTAGCATCAGCATTGTGAATGGGTTTGGAGAGGAGAGGTTTCAGGTACAGAAGCCAGAGAGATTAGTCAAGGTGCAAGATAATCAGGGCTTGGAACAGAGCCTTGGTAGCACTGGCAGAGAGCAAAGTATGGGTCCAGGTGATGTTGTGGAGGAGTAAGCGGCAAGCAACATATATGGCTCAGAGAAGAGGACTAAGTCAGAGGTGAAGCCCAGATGACAAGTTTGAGTGATAGGGAGGATGGTAGTACTCGCCATGACAGAAAATGGGGTAGAGTGAAGGGCTATGGGGAAAGATCAGACGTTCAGTTTTGGCACTGCTAAGTTT
Source organism: Caretta caretta (assembly GCF_965140235.1). NCBI lineage: Eukaryota > Metazoa > Chordata > Testudines > Cheloniidae > Caretta > Caretta caretta. The sequence goes on from NC_134213.1 coordinate 41,351,621, forward strand.
CATCTTAAAGCAGGACATTCACAAGGAGTCAGGCTGGAGAAGGGCACCTTGCATTTAGAGCAAAAGGAGGTGAAGTGGAAATTTTAGAAAATTGAAAATAGAAAAGTGGGTTTTCAACAGAAGGAATTTTTTTGCAGACATCGTCTGCTTTCTAAAGAAAAATTCATATTCATCTAAAAATCAAACAAAAGAAACATTCAGTTATGCCACTGTGGTGTGGGAGTTGTAATACTGATGCTTCATGCTCTCATTCGCCTCTTTAAGCTGAGTTCTCCAGCCAGACTACGTCTCCAATGATGAACCATGGGATGAACTCCTATGATGTACATGATGGCTCAGCAAGAGGGATTCTTGTGGTGGATCCTGGGAGGTGTAGTTTGGCCAGTGGGATTATTTAGTCTGCAGAAGAGAAGAATGAGGGGAGATTTGACAGCTGCTTTCAACTGCCTGAAAGGGGGTTCCAAAGAGGATGGATCTAGACTGTTCTCAGTGGTAGCAGATGACAGAACAAGGAGTAATGGTCTCAAGTTGCAGTGGGGGAGGTTTAAGTTGGATATTAGGAAGAACTTTTTCACTTGAACAGTGGTGAAACACTGGAATGGGTTGCCTAGGGAGGTGGTGGAATCTCCTTCCTTAGAGGTTTTTAAGGTCAGGCTTGACAAAGCCCTGGCTGGAATGATTTAGTTGGGGATTGGTCCTGCTTTGAGCATGGGGTTGGACTAGATGATCTCCTGAGGTCCCTTCCAACCCTGAAATTCTGTGATTCTATTCTATGATTCTATAATTCCGTGACCCCAGGCCATAGAAAAGAATGGGGCACCCAAACTATGATGCCCATGTTAGGAAATATTAATCTCTATATTAAACTCATGATTTCTTGCCAAATATCCCAGAATCTTTTCTATATTAGTCAAAAGTGCTGACTAAACTGTCACATTAACTGTTTTGCTTTGGACTAATAAATATCTGTAATCATATTAAGTCTCTACTCAATTAGCCACACTGTTTTTACTTTAGCTGACCATAGTGTGTTAGTGGTAAGCTGAATTTTAGCTAGACTAGACCAATCACTCTCACAGATCTTGGGAGACAGGCCAGTCCTTGCTTACAGACAGCCCCCCAACCTGAAGCAAATACTCACCAGCAACCACACACCACACAACAGAACCACTAACCCAGGAACCTATCCTTGCAACAAAGCCTGTTGCCAACTGTGTCCACATATCTATTCAGGGGACACCATCATAGGGCCTAATAACATCAGCCACACTATCAGAGGCTCGTTCACCTACACATATACCAATGTGATATATGCCATCATGTGCCAGCAATGCCCCTCTGCCATGTACATTGGTCAAACTGGACAGTCTCTATGTAAAAGAATAAATGGATACAAATCAGTCATCAAGAATGATAATATTCAAAAACCAGTTGGAGAACACTTCAATCTCTTTGGTCACTTGATTACAGACCTAAAAGTGGCAATTCTTCAACAAAAAAACTTCAGAAACAGGCTCCAGCAAGAGACTGCTGAATTGGAATTAATTTGCAAACCGGATACAATTAACTTAGGCTTGAATAGAGACTGGGAGTGGATGTGTCATTACACAAAGAAAAACTATTTCCCCATGTTTATTCCCCCCTCCACCCCCCACTGTTCCTCAGACATTCTTGTCAACTGCTGGAAATGGTCCACCTTGATTATCACTACAAAATGTCCCACCCCCACCCCCACCAGCTCTCCTGCTGGTAATAGCTCACCTTAAGTGATCACTCTCTTATTACAGTGTATATGGTAACACCCACTGTTTCATGTTCTCTATGTATATAAATCTCCCCACTGTATTTTCCATTGAATGCATCTGATGAAGTGAGCTGTAGCTCATGAAAGCTTATGCTCAAATACATTTGTTAGTCTCTAAGATGCCACAAGTACTCCTTTTCTTTTTGCGAATACAGACTAACACGGCTGCTACTCTGAAAGCTAGACTTTAGCTTGTTGTTAAATAATGTATTCTGTGTCATTTTACTCTAAACCCTGACCCTTTGGGAAATGTGTCCAGGTGGCCAAAAAGGGACCACTTGTAATTGATGAAGGCAGGTGATTAATAACATCATGATCTATTGCAGCGGTTTTCAATCTGGGGTCCGTGGACTCCTGGGGATCCACAGACTATGTGTACACTCTCCAAAGGGGTCCACTCTTCCATTTGAAATTTTTTAGGGGTCTGCAAATAAAAAAAGGTTGAAAACTAAAATAAAAAAAGGTTGAAAACTACTGATTTATCAAAAAATGCTTTTAGCTTATGAAAACTACTCTAACAGATGCTTGTCATAAAACCAGTGTAATTGATCAAATATTAGTAGTTAACAAAATGAATAGGGAACATTTGTTATAGCAGATATGTTCCTTAATCAATATAACAGCAAACCATGTATTCATTAATGTCTAAGCATCAAGCTCTAATTGTGGTCACAGATGGTCTCAGTAGTGATAAAATAGTTATAGATGTCACCTGATACCTGATTTGATTAGGTAAATTGAGAATTTTCAAAATAAAATCAAAGCATGGCAAGAAAAGATTTTAAAGGACTTTCCTATACCAATATTTAAGGAGTTGTAATTCTGGGAGCTTGTTGGAACAGCCTAACACTGCTAAGCTGCTCCCCAGACTGGTCTGTTTGCTTTTCTTTTCTGTACTGTGCTGTGGTAATCTTTGACTAATAATCTGTAATTAAACAAGTCAATGCACCCAATTATCTGACATCTCACATTGTAAATAAATTCAGACACACAGCACCCTTGAGGCATGACAGTAGCATTACCAAACTGAAAATTTCAAGTTTAAACCAAATGTTTTCAAACAAACATTTTTGCTTTCAATTTTTTGCTGAAAATTAAAGATCTTCTATGGAAAATTTCCATGAAAACAAAATTTTCCATGAGGAAAAACCCTACCAGCTCTAGTGGTAATGTTTGTAATGATCCTTACCTCCAGTGCGAGTTCATTCCAGTGCCTGGGACTGGACCCTGAGAAAGCTCTGTCCCCTGCACAGATGAGCTTTTCCATTGTCTCACTGTTTCTGAGGAGCAGAGTTGTGAACCACAGTCCTCATTCCTGAGCATTAGGCAATCATTTAGATGTGCTGAACCCAGTCCATGAAGCACTTTGAAGACAAGCACTGATACTTTGAACTAAACTCACTATTCTATGGGAAGGCAATGTAGAGAGCAGAGGACAGGTGTGATGTACTCACAATAGCCTGTGTTGCTGCAGCATCCGGCACTTGCTGCAATCTCCTAAGCACAGACGGTTTTGTACCCAGCTATATCACACTGTCCAGACAGGAGGTGACAAAGGCATGAATAACTGAGGTCAGGTCATCATCTGCCAGCCAATGTATAAACCAAAACATGCCAGAAACTGCTCCATGTCAACTATGGAAATGGACCACTAAACCCTGCCAAAGAATGCCCAGGAAAAGCAAATGGACTTTTCTTGTTGCTAAGACTTATTGCGGGGGCATACAATGAACATGCCTGCTGCTTGGGTTACAGAGGCAGTGCAGAATATGTCAGCACATATGGTTTGCCTGAAGCAATCATTTCAGGAAACAGTTCTCACATTATTTCCATGGAATTTAAAATTCTTTGGGAGATGTTCCGTGAAACACTCTAGATCAGCTGTGTTTCGCCCAATGTCACACAGTCTATCAGGGTGCTGACTGCAGACAATCAAAAGGTGCTGACTGTAGACAATCAAAAAGGTGTTAGAGAAAAATGAAGGAAGCTTCAAACTTAAGACAATGGTTTGCAAATTTTCTGTTATCATGTATGTCTGCACCACCAGCTTATTAACCAGGAAGTTCCCAACACAGCTGTTCATAAAAAAGTCAGTTACACTCTAATTTGATATATTGAAATCAGATTTAGCAAAATAACGGGGCGAAAAACAGCATACTGGGTGAAAATAACGGCGACTCCACTAAATATAGTCTCAGAGACCAGAGGGCTGTGGTACAAAAAGGCACAGAACCATGTGGGGAAGGAGGGAACAGGAAAGGGGGGAGGAATAGCTCAGTGGTTTGAGCATTGGCCTGCTAAACCCAGGGTTGTGAGCTCAATCCTTGAGGGGGCTATTTAGGGATCTGGGGCAAAAATTGGGGATTGGTCCTGCTTTGAGCAGGGGGTTGGACTAGATGACCTCCTGAGGTTCCTTCCAACCCTGATAGTCTATGATTCTATGAAAGGGTGAAGACCAATGTCCTACCAGGTAGGGGGGAAAGTGGCTAGTGAAAAAACATACTGGCCAGCTGTTACAAGACAATCTCAGAATGGGAAAAGGCCTTGAAATTGAAACTACTGCGACTGAAGTTATGAGGTTCGACTTTTATTGGCTTGCAGAAGATACAGGTGAGATATTACTGTAGAAGGTAAATCAGAAGATACACAGAAGGAAGTGATGTAAGGGAAAGTGCAAAATATCCATCTTCCTGTACCTTCAGCCACAATGTACGTACTGATTGCCCCAAGCCTAAACCTATCTTACAGAGAAACATTTCTCCAGCTTATTCATTAGAATGTCATGCGAGACTGTGGCAAAAGCCATGCTGAAAATCAGGTCTGTTTTGTCCACTGCATTCGCCCTATCCACCAAAGCAGTTGCCCCATCAAAGAAGGAAATCAAGCTAGTTTGGCATAAGAACTGGTATACTGGGTCAGACCAAACATCCATGTAGCCCAGTATCCTGCCTTCCAACAGTGGCCAATTGCAGGTGCTCCAGAGGGAATGAACAGAACAGGTAGTCATCTAGTGATCCATCACCTGCTGCCCATTCCCAGCTTCTAGATTGGCATGATTCGTTCTTAGTAAATCCATGATTACTCCTTCATCCTCCAGGTATTTGCAAATTGAATGTTTTGTACATTGCTCTAGAAGCTTGCCAGGTGTCAAAGTCAGGCTGACTGGTCTATAGTTCCCTGGATCCTCCCTGTGATGCTGTATGGAATATGTGGAATACTTTGTGATGGTATTGATACCAGTATTATAAAATTGCAAGGAATCTGACCAGATGGGCCATGTAAGGTATTTGCAAAAATGTTATAATTTGCCAAATGTGATAATCTTGTTTATATGTTTTTTGACGGGGCAAGACCAGATGGCTATAGGAAAGTGAAACAGGTATGTTAGCCCCATTCTAAACAAATCCCTCTTACCATGGTAACCAAATGGCAGTTGCTCTAGGTTAATCAAGACACCTGGGGCCAATTAAGATCCTTCCAGAAAGCAGTGGAGACAGCTAGGTTGATTGGGACACCTGAAGCCAATCAGGGGCTGGCTGAAGCCAGTTAAAAGTCTCCCACTTAGTCAGGTGGGGGGAGGGGGGGTCAGGAGCTGTAGAAGGGAGCCACGGTGCTGGAGAAATGGAGCAGTACAACCCTTATCAGGCACAAGAAAGGAGGGCCTGAGGTAAGGGTGATGTTGATATTGAGGAAGTGGGGGCTGCTGTGGGGGAAGTGGCCCAGGAAATTGTACTTGTCCTATTTCCAAAAAGTCAGCTACCAAGAGCTGCTACTATCAGGGTCCCTGGGTTGGAGCCAGGAGTAGAGGGCAGGCCCAGGCTCCCCCCCCCCTCCCATCCCCAACTAATCACTGAGACTGGGTGACAACGTGGCAAAAGAATATAAAATGCAGCTGCATCTTCTCCATTTTGTCTTCGTTCCTGCTTCTTACCTCTGGAGTAATTTTTCTACAAATGAAGCTCCGAACAAAGGACTAAATGACCCATCCAATCTTTGGATGTGTTCCAGAGGGCCTTTCAAGCCAGCAAGCTCACCAATACTCCTAAGAACCTGATATATGGAATTTGAAGTCTCTGTATGTATCTGATTGCTTTACAATTTAACAACTATCTTCTTTTTCCTTTTTTATAATAAGACTTTAGACAGTAGCAGATTGGTTAGCAGTGTGGTATTTTGGATAAGATCCAAACTAATATTGACTTGATAATGTGGCTGACCCTTTGGGGTCAGAGGAACATTTTGTATATGTGAGCAGAGTTTTTAAATAACTTCTCACAGTACAGGATGCAGGTGCTGATTGGGAGCCAGAGAACTGGAATGCAATAAAGGCACCTGCGTGATTCTTTTTCTTTTTTCAACTTCTCAATAACCAGTGGGGGGGATCAGAAGCACAGTTTGACTGGTTGGTGAGCTTAACTTCAGTGTTAAACCACCTGTTCTGGGAGTATCTGCTCTCCCTTTTCAGTGAGGACTGCCCCAAGCACACTCTCTTCAGTTTTCCAGGACATTCTCCTGTCATCCGTGACCTCTCCTGTCATCCATGAGTTTGAAAATATAATGGACAGTGGTGCCACGATATCTTCAGGAAATTCCTTCAGTACCCTCAAATGAATAGCATCAGGCTTTGCTGACTTGAATTCATTCAAATTGGGCAGAAGATCTGATGTTTTGTATACAGGAAGGATGGGCTCCACCTAAACCAAACTGGAACCAGATTGCTGGCATATAAAATTAAAAAGATGAGAGAAATTTTTAAATTAGGCACTGGGTCCCCAAACTTTTGAGGGTTGCACCCGCCCTTACCCGTCTCTGCCCCCCCCCCCCCCCCCGGGGGCCTGGACTAGGGCCGTGGCTCAGGGGAAACACAGCCAGGATTAAGGGGGCTGAGGCTACAGCCACAGATGTGGAGGTAGGGGCCACTGGGAGCAGAGCCCTGGTCACAGGGACAACAGCCAGAGCTCCAGGCACAGGGACAGCAGTGCAGCTGGGTGGTGCAACCTCCCCCATGGGGGATGGCTTGGGTCCCAGCCACACACCCCAAACATTCCACCACATCCCTTAAAGGTGGGGTGCCTCACAATTAGGAAGAAAGTCAAGGAAAGTGTGGTCCCCTTACTGAATGAGGGAGGCACCCTAGTGACAAGTCTACCATTTCCATATAGTAATGGACCAATACCATTGTCAGGATTCTTTTTGTTCCTAATATATTTTTAAAAACTCCTTCCTACTGTCCTTAACTCTGCTGGCCATAAATTTCTCCTTCTGACCCTGGGTTTCCCTTATCAATTTTCTACAATTCCTAACTTATGATTTATACAAATCACTATCAAGTTACCTTTTCTTCCAGTTGTTTTATATATAAGTATAATTTTTTACAGCTGTCTTAATTTCTCCTCTAAACCAGATTGTTGTTTTTTAATCAGCCCAGTCTTATTCCTGCATCCGAGAGTGCTAAAGGAGTTGGCGGATGTGATTGCAGAGCCATTGGCCATTATCTTTGAAAACTCATGGCGATCCGGGGAAATCCCGGATGACTGTAAAAAGGCTAAAGTAGTGCCCATCTTTAAAAAAGGGAAGAAGGAGGATCCTGGGAACTACAGGCCAGTCAGCCTCACCTCAGTCCCTGGAAAAATCATGGAGCAGGTCCTCAAGGAATCAATGCTGAAGCACTTAGAGGAGAGGAAAGTGATCAGGAACAGTCAGCATGGATTCACCAAGGGCAAGTCATGCCTGACTAATCTAATTGCCTTTTATGACTAGATAACTGGCTCTGTGGATGAGGGGAAGCAGTGGACGTGTTGTTCCTCGACTTTAGCAAAGCTTTTGACATGGTCTCCCACAGTATTCTTGTTAGCAAGTTAAAAAAGTATGGGCTGGATGGATGCAATACAAGGTGGGTAGAAAGTTGGCTAGATTGTCGGGCTCAATGGGTAGTGATCAATGGCTCCATGTCTAGTTGGCAGCCGGTATCAAGTGGAGTGCCCGAAGGGTCGGTCCTGGGGCCGGTTTTGTTCAATATCTTCATAAATGATCTGTAGGATGGTGTGGATTGCACCCTCAGCAAGTTTTCAGATGACACTAAACTGGGAGGAGTGGTAGATACATTGGAGGGTAGGGATAGGATACAGAGGGCCCTAGACAAATTAGAGGATTGGGCCAAAAGAAATCTGATGAGGTTCAGCAAGGACAAGTGCAAAGTCCTGCACTTAGGATGGAAGAATCCCATGCACTGCTGCCGAGCCATTCGTTCCCTACTCTGTAGCTACACTGCTACAGAGTAGGGACCGAATGGCTCGGCAGCAGTTCTGCAGAAAAGGACCGTGGGGTTACAGTGGACGAGAAGCTGGATATGAGTCAACAGTGTGCCCTTGTTGCCAAGAAGGCCAATGGGATTTTGGGATGTATAAGTAGGGGCATTGCCAGCAGATCGAGGGATGTGATCGTTCCCCTTTATTCAACATTGGTGAGGCCACATAGAATATCAGGGTTGGAAGGGACCTCAGGAGGTCATCTAGTCCAACCCCCTGCTCAAAGCAGGACCAATCCCCAATTTTTGCCCCACATCTCTAAATGGCCTCCTCAAGGATTGAACTCACAACCCTGGGTTTAGCAGGCCAATGCTCAAACTACGGGGCTAACCCTCCCCCGTGTCCAGTTTTGGGCCCCAGACTACAAGAAGGATGTGGAAAAATGGAAAAATATCCAGCAGAGGGCAACAAAAATTATTAGGGGACTGGAACACGTGACTTATGAGGAGACGCTGAGGGAACTGGGATTGTTTAGTCTGCAGAATAGAAGAATGAGGGGGATTTGATAGCTGCTTTCAACTACCTGAAAGGGGGTTCCAAAGAGGATGGATCTAGACTGTTCAGTGGTAGCAGATGACAGAACAAGGAGTAATGGTCTCAAGTTGCAGTGGGGGAGGTTTAAGTTGGATATTAGGAAAAACTTTTTCACTTGAACAGTGGTGAAACACTGGAATGCGTTACCTAGGGAGGTGGTGGAATCTCCTTCCTTAGAAGTTTTTAAGGTCAGGCTTGACAAAGCCCTGGCTGGGATGATTTAATTGGGGATTGGTCCTGCTTTGAGCATGGGTTTGGACTAGATGATCTCCTGAGGTCCCTTCCAACCCTGATGTTCTATCACCTCTCAACTAAGGGATTGAAGCCTGAGAGTGGATGTGCTTGTTGGACCACTGAAGGGAAATACAGGTGCAGTTGCCCTGAATTCTGACAGCTGTGTCCCTCAGCAATCTGTCCTTGAACACTTCCATATTTTCCTGCTTATTGTGGTACTTCTTGTGGGTCTTCAAATACAGGAGAATTGTGCACCCTGTATGTGACGGGTTGGATCACAGAAAACCCCTTGAACTGCCAGCTGATGTGCCGAGACTGCTTCTGAACCAGTTTTCCCTGTCGGCTTGGGAATTCAGAACCCTGCCTAGTTTGAGCCAGACATGCTTGCCTGTTACAAACCCAGACCCAGCTTTGAACAATGTCCCACAGAAGCTGCAGGCTTAACTGAAAAGAGCTTGAAGTGTTCCTGTCTCCAACACTCAGATGCCCAACTCTCAATGGGGTCCAAACCCCAAATAAATCCATTTTACCCTGTATAAAGCTTATGCAGAGTAAACTGTTAGGGGAAAAGAATCTTTTCCCAAGAATCAGGCAGGCACAGACAATACTGAAGGGGGTTTATTCACGGTACTGGGAAGACTGACAAGTGTTAGGATATAGATATTCAGGCCTGTCTGTAAAGACCTAAACTCTAAGAATTTAGGTATATTCTTATCACTTAGCTAGTTATAGAGGTATAAAAGAAAGAATCAAAATCACTGTCTGTTGGTGTAAGGGCCTTCTCTTACTGTGACAGTCTGAGGCCCTGTTCTTAGGCTAAGGCCTTTGTCTTAGCAGCAGAGGCAGCCATAAACTGGGAAGCGAACGGTCACATCCTCACATTTCAGCCTAGTCACATTGAAATAAGGCGCTATTGGGCTGTTAGGAATACAATCCTGCCCTATTGCCTCCAGAGAAAGGGAAGTGCCTAGAAGATGTAAAAGGAAACTTAGTTTGATAGCATCCTGTCTGGCAAGAACTCGCTTATCAATAACTGGGATGTGAAATACTCATTTGTTTGTTCTATCAGTGTAGTCCCCATTTCCCTATTGTTTGTCTGTATAATCTCTGTCTGGTTCTGTGATTTTGTCTGCTGTATAATTAATTTTGCTGGGTGTAAACTAATTAAGGTGGTGGGATATAATTGGTTAAATAATCGTGTTACAATATGTTAGGATTGGTTAGTTAAATTTCAGGAAAATGATTGGTTAAGGTATAGCTAAGCAGAACTCAAGTTTTACTATATAGTCTGCAGTCAATCAGGAAGTGGCTGGAGTGGGTTGGGGGAAATGGGAACAGAAAATGGGGTTGGGGAAATTGGAATCATGTTTTGCTAAGGAGGGGAATGGGAACAGGGACACAGGTAAGGTTCTGGTGTCAGAGCTGGGAAGGGGGACACTAAAGGAAGGAAACTGGAATCATGCTTGCTGGAAGTTCACCCCAATAAACATCAAATTGTTTGCACCTTTGGACTTTGGGTATTGTTGCTCTCTGTTCATGCAAGAAGGACCAGAGAAGTAAGCGGGTGAAGGAATAAGCCCCCTAACAAGCAGCTTTGAAAATATGGTTCCATAGTGGCCAGTTATATACGTTTTCTTATCAATTCACTTCCATTTTATCTGTACATATAGAGAGACATTGTTACAAGTCAAGAGAACCCTAAACAAAGATAAAAATAACAGTACATATGTATAGAGATCAGCTTATTGCATTAAGCACCTATGATTACCTTGTGGGGGAAGGAGGTGGGGTGTAGGGGTGTGGATGAGTGCTTACAGATGTCTGGTGGGCTGTGAAGGGAGGGTTTCTCCTGTTCTAAGCACAGAGTTACTGGGCTGGCATTGACCGTATAATTATCAATTGTTTACAGCTGTCAGTGTCCTTGCTACTGAACGCTTATTGAAACGTTCCTGCTTGTTCTGTGGTTTGTCTTAGCTGTTAGCTAAATTTTAACTCTTTCCTGACACTGAAATGGTTTTCCCTCTCTAGTACTGATAGAAATATGAACAGCTGTTTGCCCCCACACCCCCCCTCCCCCAGGTATTAATACATACTCTGGGTTAATTAAGTAAAAAGTGATTTTATTAAATACAAAATGTAGGATTTAAGTGATTCCAAGTCATGACAGAACAAAGTGAATTACCAAGCAAAATAAAATACAACACAAGTCTATGCCTAATACAGTAAGAAAGTGATTACAGATGAAATCTCACCCTCAGATGTTCCAGCATGCTGCTTTTACAGACTAGGCTCCTTCTAGTTTGGGTCCAGAAGTCACTCACACCCTGTGGTTACTGTCCTTTGTTCCGGGTTCTTTCAGGTATCCTTTGTGAGTGGGAAGGCTCTCTTGAGCCAGCTGAAGACAAAATGGAGGGGTTTCCAGGGGCTTAAATAGACTCTTGTGGTGGTCCCCCTTCTCTCTCCTATTTAGAATTCAGCTCCAAGATGGAGTTTTTGGAGTCACATGGACAAGTTACATGTCCATGCATGACTGAGTTCCTTACCAGTCAGGCCACATTCTTGGGAAAGCTCAGATGTGGATTAGCATCTCCAAGTTCATTGTTGTCTTAAGTGTTTCTTGGCTGGGCACTTACTGAGAAGAGTCTTTTCTCAGGAAGCTGACCAACTGCTTCACTGAGGCTACTTAAAAACTAAAGTACATAGCCACTATTCATATCTTCAAATACAAAAATGATACATGCATACCAACAGTTTGAATGTATTTAGTAGATCATAATCTTTAGAGATATATTACATGGCATATGTAGCATAAAACATATTCCAGTTCTCATATACATAGATAAGCATATTCCCATAAAGTATTATGTATTTGCAACATACATGAGAATAGTGCAGAATTCTGTTGGCTCCATGCTTCTGCCAGAGATAGAAGACACTGAAAAATGTCACCGGTTTGTAGGAATTTTGTAGATAAGGTGTGAAAGTTATTATATAGAGGACATTATGAGATGGAGAAAGTTGCATTCTAGGAACTTGACCCCTTGCTCCCATAGATCTTGGTCACGTCTACCCCCACACCACCTTGATAAATGTTCCCAAAAGGAATTGTGCCCGATGGGGGTGCATAGCATACTGGGATACCTACTGTAACAAAGTTCCTCCTCTGCCTTGGTGGGTCCTGTGTTTATTGGCAGATTTGCTCACCTCAGAGATTCACAGCAGCCCTCACAGTCTGGTCACGTTTGCCAATGGCTTAAACCTGCTGTTCACTCAGCTAACCTCATCACTGGCCAGCATGGGGAAAAGGAGGAGAACAATCCATGCAATCTCTGCTGACCCACCTAGTGGGTCGGGGGACAGGCCAGAGACCTTCCCCTCTGGTGAGGCCTACAGTCCAGGTCAACTCCTCTTGCATCAAATAGGCAGTTGGGGGAACCCAGGCCCGCCCTCTACACCTGGTTTCAGCCCAGGGCCCTGTGCATTGCAGCTGTCTACAGTGTCTCCTGTAGCAGCTGTGTGACAGCAACAACCGCTGGGCTACTTCTCCATGGCCTCCTCCCCAACATCTTCTTTATCCTCACCACAGGACCTTTCTCCTGTTGTCTGATATTGCTTGTATTACTCAGTTCTAGCATCATAGAATATCAGACTTGGAAGGGACCTCTGGAGGTCATCTAGTCCAACCCCCTGCCCAGACCAGGACCAATCCCAACTAAATCATCCCAGCCAGGGCTTTGTCAAGCCTGACCTTAAAAACTTATAAGGAAGGGGATTCCACCACCTCCCTAGGTAACACATTCCAGTGTTTCACCACCCTACTAGTGAAAAAGTTTTTCCTAATATCCAACCTAATCTCCCGCACTGCAACTTGAGACCATTACTCCTTGTCCTGTCATCTGCTATCACTGAGAACAATCTAGATCCATCCTCTTTGGATCCACATTTCAGGTAGTTAAAAGCAGCTATCAAATCCCACCTCATTCTTCTCTTCCATAGACTAGACAATCCGAGTTCCCTCAGCCTCTCCTCATAAGTCATGTGTTCCAATCCCCTAATCATTTTTGTTGCCCTCTGCTGGACATTTTCCAATATCTCCACATCCTTCTTCTAGTGTGGGGCCCAAAACTGGACACAGTACTCCAGATGAGGCCTCACCAATGTCGAATAGAGGGGAACGATCACATCCCTCGATCTGCTCGCTATGCCCCTACTTATACACCCCAAAATGCCATTGGCCTTCTCGGCAACAAGACACACTGTTGACTCATATCCAGCTTCTCATCCACTGTCACCCCTAGGTCCTTCTCTGCAGAACTGCTGCCGAGCCATTCGGTCCCTACTCTGTAGCGGTGCATGGGATTCTTCCGTCCTAAGTGCAGGACTCTGCACTTGTCCTTGTTGAACCTCACAAGATTTCTTTTGGCCCAATCCTCCAATTTGTCTAGGTCCCTCTGTATCCTATCCCTACCCTCCAGCATATCTACCACTCCTTCCAGTTTAGTGTCATCTGCAAACTTGCTGAGGGTGCAATCCACACCATCCTCCTGATCATTAATGAAGATATTGAACAAAACCGTCCCCAGGACCGACCCTTGGGGCACTCCGCTAGATACCGGCTCCCAACTAGACATGGAGCCATTGATCACTACCCATTGAGCCCGACAATCTAGCCAACTTTCTACCCACCTTGTAGTGCATCCATCCAGCCCATACTTCTTTAACTTGCTGACAAGAATACTGTGGGAGACCGTGTCAAAAGCTTTGCTAAAGTCGAGGAATAACACGTCCACTGCTTTCCCTTCATCCACAGAAGGAGTTCTCGTCATAGAAGGCAATTAGATTAGTCACGCATGACTTGCCCTTGGTGAATCCATGCTGACTGTTCCTGAGCACTTTCCTCTTCTCTAAGTGCTCCAGAATTGATTCCTTGAGGACATGGTCCATGATTTTTCCGGGGACGGAGGTGAGGTTGAGGTTCCCAGGATCCTCCTTCTTCCCTTTTTTAAGGACCACTACATTAACCTTTTTCCAGTCTTCTGGGACTTCTCCCAATTGCCATGAGTTTTCAAAGATAACGGCCAATGGCTCTGCAATCACATCCGCCAATTCCTTTCGCACTCTCGGATGCAGCGCATCCAGCCCCATGGACTTGTGAACGTCCAGTTTTTCTAAATAGTCCTGAACCACTTCTTCCTTCACAGAGGGCTGGCCACCTCCTCCCCATGCTGTGCTGCCCAGTGCAGTAGTCTGGGAGCTGACCTTCCTCGTGAAGACAGAGGCAAAAAAAGCATTGAGTCCATTAGCTTTTTCCACATCCTCTGTCACTAGGTTGCCTCCCTCATTCAGTAAGGGGCCCACACTTTCCTTGACTTTCTTCTTGTTGCCAACATACCTGAAGAAACCCTTCTTGTTACTCTTAACATCCCTCTCTAGCTGCAACTCCAGGTGTTATTTAGCCTTCCTGATTTCATTCCTACATGCCCGAGCAATATTTATATACTCATCCCTGGTCATTTGTCCAATCTTCCACTTCTTGTAAGCCTCTTTTTTGTGTTTAAGATCAGCAAGGATTTCACTGTTAAGCCAAGCTGGTCACCTGCCATATTTACTATTCTTTCTACACATCGGGATGGTTTGTTCCTGTAACCACAATAAGGATTCTTTAAAATACAGTCAGCTCTCCTGGACTCCTTTCCCCCTCATGTTATTCTCCCAGGGGATCCTGCCCATCAGGGAGGGAGTCAAAGTCTGCTTTTCTGAAGTCCAGGGTCCGTATTCTGCTGCTTTCCTTTCGTCCTTGTGTCAGGATCCTGAACTCAACCAACTCATGGTCACTGCCTCCCAGATTCCCATCCACTTTTGCTTCCCCCACTAATTCTTCCCGGTTTGTGAGCAGCAGGTCAAGAAAAGCTCCGCCCCTAGTTGGTTCCTCCAGCACTTGCACCAGGAAATTGTCCCCTACAGTTTCCCAAAAACTTCCTGGATTGTCTGTGCACCGCTGTATTGCTCTCCCAGCAGATATCAGGATGATTGAAGTCACCCATGAGAACCAGGGCGTGCGATCTAGTAGCTTCTGCGAGTTGCCGGAAGAAAGCCTCGTCCACCTCATCCCCCTGGTCCGGTGGTCTATAGCAGACTCCCACCACGACATCACCCTTGTTGCTCATGCTTCTAAACTTAATCCAGAGACTCTCAGTTTTTTCTGCAGTTTCATACTTGAGCTCCGAGCAGTCATACTGCTCCCTTACATACAGTGCAACTCTCCCACCTTTTCTGGCCTCGCTGTCCTTCCTGAACAGTTTATATCCATCCATGACAGTACTCCAGTCATGCGAGCTATCCCACCAAGTCTTTGTTATTCCAATCACATCATAATTCCCCGACTTTGCCAGGACCTCCAGTTCTCCCTGCTTGTTTCCAAGGCTTTGTGCAATTGTATATAGGCACTTGAGATAACCCACTGATCGCCCCTCGTTCTCACTATGAGGCAGGAGCCCTCCCCTCCCACACGCTCCTGCTCGTGCTTCTTCCCGGTATCCCGCTTCCCCACTTACCTCAGGGCTTTGGTCTCCTTCCCCCGGTGAACCTAGTTTAAAGCCCTCCTCACTAGGTTAGCCAGCCTGCTTGCGAAGATGCTCTTCCCTCTCTTCGTTAGGTGGAGCCCATCTCTGCCTAGCACTCCTTCTTGGAACACCATCCCATGGTCAAAGAATCCAAAGCCTTCTCTCCGACACCACCTGCGTAGCCATTCGTTGACTTCCACGATTCGATGATCCCTACCCCGGCCTTTTCCTTCCACGGGGAGGATGGACGAGAACACCATTTGCCCCTCATACTCCTTCCCAGAGCCATGTAGTCTGCCGTGATCCGCTCAAGGTCATTCTTGGCAGTATCATTGGTGCCCACGTGGAAAAGCAGGAAGGGGTAGTGGTCTGAGGGCTTGATGAGTCTCAGCAGTTTCTCCTTCACATCGCCAGTCTTAGCCCCTGGCAAGCAGCAGACTTCTCTGTTTTCCCGGTCAGGGCGGCAGATAGATGACTCAGTCCCCCTGAGGAGAGAGTCCCTGACCACCACCACCCGCCTCCTTCTCTTGGGAGCGGTGGTCGTGGAACCCCCAACCTTAGGACAGTGCATCTCATGTCTTCCAATCGGCGGAGTCTCCTTCTGTTCCCTTCCCTCAGATGTATTATCTCATCCACCCTCCGGATTAGTACCTGTGGAGAGAAATTGAAAACGGTTACTTACCTGTATCTGCTTTGCTGGTACATGGGCGCTCCCCTTTCTTCTTCTGGAGGTCACATGCTGCCAAATTTCTTCACCGTCCTCCTGTCCCCACAGTGCAGCTTGCTCTGAATCTTCAGAACCTTGTGCCCGTAGAAGCATATCCTGATGTCTGCCCAGGAAATCTTCCGTTTCTCTTATGCAATGCAGGGTCGATACCTGTTGCTCCAGACCTTGAACCTTTTCTTCCAATATGGAGACCAGCTTGCACTTTGTACACACAAAGTCGCTTCTGTCCTGTGTCAGAAAGACAAACATGGCACATCCAGTGCAGGTCACAACAGCTGAACACTCCTCATCCATATTACCTTCCTACTACGAGCTTCCTCAGGAGATGCAGTAATTACTCAGAGAAGCCATTAGGGTGTAAGCGCCTGGGGTGAGCCCACTGAGGAACTCCCAGGCAAACTCCTGCTGTTTGCTGCTCAGCTGATTCCCCGCTGCTCAGCTGATTCGCGGAGCAGAACGCCTATTCTCTGAGCTTCTTGTGCACTGCTGGCTCCTAGCTCTTCGCATGCACCTTACTAGTGAAGTGAGAGCCTTTTTAAAGCAGGTGCCCTGATTAGCCTGCCTGTCCTAATTGATTCTAGTAGTTCCTTAATTAGCTCCAGGTGTCCTAATTAGCCTGCCTGCATTGGTACCAGCAACTTCCTGATTGTTCTGGAACAGCCCATTATCTTACTCAGGAAAAGGGACCTGCTTAATCTGGGGGTAATGTATCTACCTTCTAGCACTCTCCTGTAGCCATCTGCTTGACCCTGTCACACTACCCATGGTGCACTACATTTTACATTGACACAAGCACTCCTGATGACTACACACAGAGCAGATGCAAGCAGCCATGTATGCATGCACCCAAACAATATATAAACTTGGGTGGGTGTATGCTAAACTAATTTGTGTCGTCCACAGTTTTGTAGTATAGCCATGGCCTCAAACAAATATTTAATGCATACATATCTCTCCATCATGCATCGAACAGACCACTGAGTCCACTGGCTGTCTTTAACACCTATATTTATAAATCTTTCCCACGCTTATGCTCGGATTAACTCAGTTCTCAGCGAGTGAGTGGATGTGACCTGCCAGGCTGCTTGCCCACAATGAAAGCTTTAGAAACAGCTAGTGAACATATCTAGTAACTGATACATCCTAGTTCTATATGTTTCTGGGCCTGTCTAGCTGAGATGCCCTATCCTGTACTCCACACATGTGCAAAGACACAGAATATTCCAGTAAAACTCCATGTCTTCTCCCCACTGTTTCTCTCCCTTTCTTTGGGCCAAATGTTGCACAACAAAGCATGTGGGTTACATAGACAGGGGCATGCCCTCCCCTGGGACACAAAGTGGCATGCCTTCCCACAGGGGTAGCTTCTCAGGTTTGCTCCTTTCTGGATCTAATGACAGGCAGTTTTCTGGGTCTGCCTGTAGTTGCCTCTGCTTTTCCCTGGCAAGGAATATTGAATCATTATCAGATATTCATTGAGTCAACTACCAAGGAACCTATCTCCAGAGGAATGGACCAGAAAAATACAAGGGACATACCTGATTGCATCTTTGTGGTATGAAGCCAGTAGCTACCGAGAGAGGCTTTTGAACAATCTTAAGATGACAACTAGCCATCAGCAGTTCCATACTAAGAAGAGTGGAAGAGAATTCATTAAGGGACACAACAGCAGGATTGGATACGGTCATAAATATATAGGAAAGGGTAACCAACTTTTTGTATACAGTGCTACAAAAATACCTCCTGGCCAGAGGCAAAATCCTTTCACCTGTAAAAAGTGAAAAGGTAAAAAGCTAAAGGTAACCTCGCTGGCACCTGACCAAAAATGACCAATGAGGGGACAAAATACTTTCAAATCTGGAGGGGGGGGAAGAAGGTTTGTCTGTCTGTATAATACCTTTGCCAGAAACAGATCAAGCATGCAAACTTTCCAACTCCTGTAAAGTTAGTAAGTAATCTAGCTAGAAAATGCATTAGGTTTTCTTTGTTTTTCAGCTTGTAAATTAGCTGTGCTAGAGGAAATGTGTATTCCTGTTTGTGTCTTTTTGTAACTTAAGGTTTTGCCTAGAGGGATTCTCCATATTTTGAATCTGACTGCCTGTAAGGTTATCTTCCATTCTGATCTTAGAGTTATTTTTTTTTTGTTCTTCTAATAAAATTCTGATTTTTAAGAATCTGATTGCATTTTTTGGGTCTTAAAAATCCAAGGGGGTTGTGCTCATCTTGTTTATTCTCAAACCTCCCCAGGAAAGGGGGTGAAAGGGCTTCGGGGGATATTTTGGGGAAATAGGAACTCCAAGTGGTCCTTTCCCTGTTCTTTGTCTAAAGCACTTGGTCGTGGCAGTGTTTTACCTAATCCAAGGGCAAAGACTTTGTGTCTTGGGGAAGTTTTAACCTTAGCTGGTAGAAATAAGCTTCAGGGGTCTTTTATGCAAGTCACCACATCTGTACTCTAAAGTTCAAAATGGGGAAGGAACCTTAACAGATACTGTCTCCCCTGAGCAAAAATATGAGATGTAACTGCAGGACTGGATAGGATTATGAATTATAGAATATCAGGGTTGGAAGGGCCCTCAGGAGGTCATCTAGTCCAACCCCCTGTCCAAAACAGGACCAATCCCTGAAGTCCAGGGCTGATGAGAAGCAGGGAAAGGGATACAATTTCATCAGGTCCTGCAATGGGGTGCACTCATTGAAAGCATCCCCTCTCTGTGTGCGTGCCTGCTCTCTGTGTGTGGTGGTTCTTTGGTGACTCAGCCTTCCAGGAGATAAAAATCAACCCCCTTCAGCATATAAATCCTATCACAGCACCCTCTGTAAGGTCCCTCAATCTGCAGCCTTATCTCTGGGCTCACTCTTCAATCAGCATGGCCTATTACAGTACCCTGCTTCAAATTGTCTCTCAGCCCCTTCTGGGCTCTTTCAAATTGTCTCTGCTCTTCAAGCAGTCCCAGCCCTAGTGTGGGGCCACATCCTCCAGGGCTCCCTCCCTTGAGGCTCAGAGAAGTGAAGAGTCTTTGTGGCCCAAGCTCTTCAGCTGGGCCACTAAAAAAAAAAAAAAGTCAAGTTCTCCTTCTGGGGTGTTTCAAAGTCCAGGCCACTTTCCCAGTGGCTGGTGGGGCAGGGGGGACCCAGGTCCGCCCTCTACTCTGGGTCCCAGCCCAGGGACCCAATAGATAGCAGCCATCCACCATGTCCCTTTAAATAAACTGTGTTGCTGCTACAATTCCCTGGGCCACTTTCCCACAGTCCCAGTTCATTCTTCGCCTTCACCTCAGGGCCTTTTCCAGGTTGAATCCCAGCAGTCAACCTGGATCTCCTTTGCATTCTCCTCAGCCTTTGCCAGCACCACTCTATCCAGGCTCCACTCACTCACTCACTAGGCCCCTGCAGCTCTTCTTATACTAAGCTGCTGGTCCCTGATTAGGTGCTTCCCACATAGCCACTCTAGATAGCTTGGAGGACCTCTCTACAGCCCTTTTCTGGGGCAGGGTGTGGCAGGGGCACAAGGCCTCCAGAAGGGGGCCTCCAGATCTAGTCCACCCCCTCACAGGGCTGCAAACCAGGTGACCCCCCAAGCTGTCTGTAATGAGGTAAAATGAGAGGATGTGAACTTGATGTACTGGGGCCCCAAATTTCTCTCAAAAGGTCTCCAAAGACCTGATGATGTCATCTGGCAAACCTCCACTGGTGATGATACACACTGAACCAATGACTCAGCATCATGTTTAACTACACAGATTATAGAAGACTTCAGGAAACTTGGAACAGAACTGAAGAAGAAGAAAGTCCAAGTGATATTCTCAGATATCCTTCAGGTCCCACAAGCAAGAGACGGGAGAAGACAGAAAATACTGGTGGTGAACCATGGGCTACAAGACTGTTGTGAAACTGAAGGTTTTGGTTTTATGAAGCATTGGGCTACAGTTCAGGGGAAAAGGGGGATTGAAAATGAGACGGCCTGCATCTCATAGGTAAGAGGGCTAACCTCCTCAATTGGGACTAACTGGAACAGCCAGAAGGGTATTTAACAATATGAGGGTACTAAGAAGTAGAGCTGGTCAAAACATTTTTAACAAAATGTTATTTTGTCAAAATATGCTGTTTCATTGAGCTGTAGCAATTTCACCAACATTTTCAATGAGGGGGTTTCTGGAGTATGGGGTGGACTAGCCAGTTACTTCCACAAAGAGAGAGACACAGAGAACTTTTCAGATGAAAGGCAGGCATTTCAACTCAATTCTGTTTCACAAAAAGGTTTGAAAGGTTTTGTTTTCATTCAAATGTAGAACAAAAACAAATTTGGGAACCTCAAAAGCTGTCACAAAATGGAATTGTCACTCTCTCTAACTAGCTCTACTAAGAAGGCAAACGCAGTACTAACGCAAACTTAACATATGATGAAAAAGTTTAACCAATGTACAAAAGTGTGAAGAGAAGAAAATTTTCACTTGCTTATATGAGAGTGCTGGGACTCTGTGTAAGAGGCAAGAATTTAAAATTCTCACTGATGAGAAGAAAGTTAATATAATTGACATTACTGAAACCTGGTGGAATAATCTGCATGATTCAAAAGTTAAAACCAAAGTTATAACCTGTTGAAAGATAGAATGTGTAAAAAGGGGGGGCAGGGTAGAAAGGTGGCACTTTACACAGAAAACACCTATTTTAGAGTTACTCCTAACTCAGACCCAGCGGATCTTGAATACATATGGATCAATGTATTATAAAGCCAAGGAGTGGGTACTGGCATGGGTCTGCTACAGACCATTGAATCAAACTAGAGAACCCTTTAGTCTGTAATGTATAGAAAAAATCCTGTTATGGGAGCTTCAATTTGGGAAACATATACTGGGGGGGGGGATCACATGCAGCCAGTGGTAAAACATCATTTGTGTGTGACAAGATGTCCAATGTTCATATGGTGGGTCCTACACTATTCTTGGGGGGAGCACTAAGACCAGCGCTGGCTCTACCATTTTTGCTGCCCCCAGCAAATTGCCACCACCACAAGTGGTGAAGAGATAGAAGCTGCCACCAAAGCAGCTGAAGAGATGGGAGCTGCCGCCTAATTGCTGCCACCACAGGAGGCTAAAGATAGAGGTTGCCGCAGAATTGCCACAGAAACGCCCTACCGGCACACAGACTGCCGCCCCTTGCAGATTGCCACCCCAAGCACCTGCGTGGAATGCTGGTGCCTGGAGCTGGCCCTGACGAAGACACCACCCCTTACCCCTGCTCTTGGGTGCCAAGGGCCACGCTAGTGGCCCGGGAAGGTAGTAGAGGAGGGAAGCAGGGGAGGAGGTCAGGGTTTGCTCCTCACTCTGAGCCCCAGTCCCTCTCAATCCCTGTGGGTTTCTTACCTTCTTCCCCCTTGGGTGGGATTACCCTTAGACACTGGGGGAGGGAGTCTCCCTTACTTCAGTTTGCTCATAAGGTAACATAACTCAACTCCCCTACTCTGAATGCCTGAAGCAAGGGGATTTATTACATTCCTCACAGGGCTTTAATTGACTACAGGTGCTCCAATTAACCTGTAGCAACCCTCCCTAGTCTACAGGGAACTACACCTTAAATACCCTAGGACTTATATATTTCCCCTCTACCGCTAGTCCCTGGCCCCCTGCTGCACAGCCCTCAGCTCCGTATGAAGGTGGCGGAGTCCCGCTCGGTGCGCCAGAGTTTGGTCCTGGCAGAAGTCATGGGAGTCGGAGACCTCCTGGACTACGACCAGGGAGACTGGCTGGATCCCCTGACGGTCGTTCGGCGCATGGGGCTCTCCAGACCTTGTACCCCCCGGCGCTTACTTCAGGAGGTGAAGGCCACTTTGACGCCTGCTGCTCGGGCTTATCTCAGCCGAGCCCTGCGCGAGGGCGCACCCCGCCCACCCTCTACCCCAGGCCCGCCGGACCTTTCAATTGGGCCCCTACCCTGTAGATCCCAACAAATCCCTCACCCTTACACTGCGAGCCAGCTGCATGAACTGCAGCCGGTCAGGTTCCAAACCGCGCCAAGGAAACATCTATACACACTCACGCTTCACACCCTTCATGCCCTCACCCTGGTGTCCCGCCCTGATACAAAGTGGCGGGACCTCCTGCCACCTTTGGAGGGCAAGCAGCCCCGGTGGGCCAGCCTGTACTCCACCTTGGTCCTGAGGCCCGTCGGGGACATTAGTTGGCGGCTCCTTCACGGAGCTGTGAGCACGGGCATGTTTTTGACGTGGTTCACCCCTATCCTGGATACTTGCTCTTTTTGTAACGTGAGGGAAACCCTGGCACACGTATATTTAGAGTGTGCCAGGCTGCAGCCACTTTTCTGGCTCCTCACGAATATTTTATTACGCTTTTGGCTGCACTTTTCCCCTCACCTTTTTATCTACACACTCTCCATCCGTGGCCCCACAAAGTCGCGGGATCTCCTGGTTGACCTCCTCCTAGCCCTAGCTAAAACAGCCATCTATAAAACCAGAGAGAGGAGGTTGGCCAATGAAGCATACTGCAACTGTAGGGCAGTTTTCCAATCCCCAGTACTTTCACGTATCAGGGCGGAGTTCCTCTGGGCGGCGTCCACCGACTTCCTTGACGCCTTCGAGGAGCGATGGGCGCTGTCCGAGGTTCTCTGCTCGGTAACCCCATCTGGTTCCCTCCGTCTGACCCGTTGATTGAGGGGAAGAGTGAGAGACTCCAGCCCCAGCCATCCCGCTGTGGATACCATCATCACCGTCACCTAGGAAGGGTCCTATCACACGTGGGTGTACATCCCTCCCCCCCCAAACTGCCCACCCCTCAGCTGTGCCTATCTTGTCGGGCACTCTCAGGAGAGGAATGATTGGTGACACTGGGCATGGCACTAGGTAACTCAGGAGGGTGGAAGACCATGAGTGTCAAGGAAGCCCCCCGCTCTGGGCCCAGGCTAGCCAGAACACTTCTCCCTCCTGAAGTCTGCTGTGTTATACCTTGCGTTTGCTTTTGTTTTGTTTTTGTTTCTTCCTTTTTGGTGATTCTTTGTAAGTGTTATGCAAATAAAATTCTTTTCTGCTTCAAAAAAAAAAAAACACCACTAGTCCCTGGCCCTCCTGTCTCCCTCTGCAGAATTGTTGTCCTAGCAGTGCTGGCTCCTGGTTGCTCAAACTGCTTTTGTTACTGAAGTTGTGGGGAGAGGACTCTGCTGGTGTGGGGTCCCTCTTCCATCTCTTTTGGGGCCTCCCTTGGTTGGGTTGCTGTTGCCTTGCTGCTGCTGCTGGAGATGAGGAGGGAGTGGAGGAGGCCTTGTTCTGTCGAAGGGGTTTGTACCATCTTTGCTTTTGTGGTGGTAGGTGCCTTTGCTGTGGGGAGCTGGAGGAGTGGCGTGGAGCCCTCCCCCAGGTCCATCCGCTCCCCTACTGCCACCAGCACTGCCCCCTCCAACTTTCCACCTACCATCTGGCTCTGTTCTCTGCTCCCCAGCCCAGCAGTTTGCTTTGTCCTCACTTCCACCTTGGGACAGTAGTGACAGCGAGCGGGCACTTGTTTTTCGGGCGCCCATGGGTGCGCATTTCTTTTCACCTCCCTTGGCTTTGTCCTCCCTCCCCTGCTGGACTTGGCTGGTGGGTCCCCTTCCCCTCTGCCTCGCCCACTGTCCTGGTCTTGCAGCTGCTTGCCTCTTTTCCCTTTGCTGCCTACCCCACCCGCCCCCTTTCTAGCTGCCCTGTTTATTGTGGTTTGCCCTGCATTGTTTTTTTGGTCCCTGGTTAGTTTGTGTGCCCCGTCCTTGTCCCATGGTGCAGGCATGGTTGCCAGCCCCATTTCCCCTCTTTTGATTAGGTTGCTTTTGAACCCACCCTCTTTTTTGTTCCACGCCTGTAACATACTTGATCTGCCCCCCCCTTCATTTGGACCCCTTGCTTCTTGCCTCCCCCCAGTCTGCCCTCATTGCCTGCATGCCCAAATCCTGCTGTTGGTGCTTGAGATTCTCCCTCCACTCTTTTCTGTTGATCCCTTCACTGACACACACACCTTCATGATGTCTTAGTTTTCCCTTCCTTGCCTTAATGCAGCCGGGGGAGCCAGTTTTTTTCATTCTGTGCTGGGAGTTGTGATCCTTGTTTTCCTCTGTCCCTTTCTGTTGGCACCCTCCACTCTGCTTTCAGCCTAGCAGGGGGGTGTGGTAGCTGTCTCCCCCCCTCCCTTCTCCTCCCTCCCACCCCTCCCTTCCCTTCGTCCCCCTTTCCCTGTCCTAGTGGCTGTCCCTATCCCTCCCTTCCTGTGGTGGGTGATTCAGAGGGTGGAACTTCCCTGGACACCCCTGCAGCTCCCTTTCAGTCTCCCTCCCCACACCCTCCCCTAGGATGGCTGCCTCGACTGCCACCGCCAGGTTCCCTGCCATCGCTGCCACTGAGGAACTGATGGCGGCGGGCATGGATAGGGACTCCCAAGACTCCGGTGCTGCTAGTACGACCTCTGCCACCTCCCCTTCTGAGACCACTCCCTTGGCCAGTGGGAAGGACCAGGGGACAAAGAAGGGCAAGGGCCCTGCCCGGAAGGCCAACCCCCCCATGGCAGTGGCTCCTTCTCCCTCTGCGGCCCCGTCAATGGCTGCAGCCCCCGTTTTTCCCCAACCCATTGCTCCCTCCACCAGCCCTGGAGGTGCCGCTCCCTCGGCCCCCAGGGCGATGGCAGGTAGCTGCGACCCCTCCTCTTGCTGCCTCGCCGTCTGCTCCAGCCACCTCCGGGAATACCATTCCTGGCAGCCGGGGCCCCTTTCCCACCCTCACCAGAAAGCATGCAGTGTGTTGCCTCCTGGTATCGGCCTCACTCCATGTAGAAACCTATGTGCGGGTGTTGGCAT
Source organism: Caretta caretta (assembly GCF_965140235.1). Classification (NCBI taxonomy): domain Eukaryota; kingdom Metazoa; phylum Chordata; order Testudines; family Cheloniidae; genus Caretta; species Caretta caretta. Next base: position 41,376,620 of record NC_134213.1, read on the forward strand.
GGGTGGTGGGGCCTACGGCCGTGGTGGCACCCTCGAAGAAGTTTGGAAAGGTGATGTTCTTCCTGGCTTTGGAGGCTGCTTCCCAGAAGGTGGTGGAGAGGGGCTTGGTGGTGGGGGGGGGGGCGTTCATGTCCCCCTTGAGCCTTTGGAGGACCTGGGTGTACAAGTGGTGGTCTCCTGTGTTCCCCCCTTCCTCCTTAATGCTGCCCTTTGGCTGTTCCTTTCCATCCTGGGGAAGCCCCGTCTGTCCTCACTCCCCTTCCATTGGGCCCCTTACAGGACCCCGCCCTCTGCCACGTTTTGTCGTTTCACCAGCAGGTGCAGCTTCAAGTGCTTCCGTGATGCCCTGATGGCTTTTGGGGTTGGTCACAGTTTGCTGCGGGGTCCAATGGGTGCTGCTAGCATCCCTGCCCACAAGGATCATCCCCAGCCCTCCTTATGTCACTGTCCACTTTGCCACTTTGAACACCCGGGGCTGTAGGGTGGGTCTCCACAGGTTCCAAGTGCTCTCCTTCCTTCAGGACCGGAGGTACTCAGTTATTTAGCTCAGTGGTTTGAGTATTGGCCTGCTAAACCCAGGGTTGTGAGTTCAATCCTTGAGGGGGCCATTTAGGGATCTGGGGCAAAAATTGGGGATTGGTCCTGCTTCAAGCAGGGGGTTGGACTAGATGACCTCCTGAGGTCCCTTCCAACCCTAACCTTCTATGATTCTATGATTTTCCTGCAGGAGACCCACACGGACCCAGCTGCTGAAGCTAGCTGGCAGCTGGAGTGGGGGGACAGGATCTACTTTAGCCACCTTTCGGCCCATCACTCTAGGATGACTACCCTGTTCTCCCCATATCTACAGCCCGAGGTGCTGGGGATTACCGAGGTCATGCCGGGTCACCTGCTGCACTGGGTTTGGGTGGAGGGGCTGACGCTGTATCTCATCAACGTCTATGCCCCGGCATCTGGCCCGGAGTGAGTGTGTTTCTTTCGGCAGGCATCTGCATTCCTTGGTTCCTTAGATCCTCATGAGTGCCTAGTCCTGGGCGGAGACTTCAACTGCACCCTGAAGGAGTGGGACTGCACAGGGATTGAGCCGAGCCCAGCCACCAGAGAAGTCCTCAGGGAGATTGTAGCCCATCACTCCCTGGTGGAAGTCTGACGCGACCACCACGCAGACGATGACTCTACGTTCACTTTTGTCTGGGTGGAGGAACAATGGTCAAGCCACTCCCAGTTGAATCGCATACACTTCTCGCGATGTCATCTTTCGCAGGCCCACTCCTCCAGTGTCCGGCTGGCCCTGTTCTTGGACCACCATTTGGGGGCCATGATGGCCTCTCTTTCTTCGGAGAGGCCGGGGCTGGCCTATCGGCATTTCAATAACAGCCTGCTGGAGGATGTGGAATTTGTGGCATCCTTCCGGGAGTTTTGGCTGGCCTGGTGGGACCAGAGGCATGCCTTTCCCTCAGCACGGCAGTGGTGGGCTGTGGGGAAGGTGCGTGCCCGGCCCTTCTGCCATGGCCACACCCAGGGTGCCAGCCGGCAGAGGTATGTGGTGATAGAGCAGCTGGAGCGGGAGGTATTGGAGCTGGGGAGGCATCTGGCCACCAGCCCCGGTCATCCACCCCTCTGTGGAGCATACCAGGAGAAGCGGGAGGAGCTCCATACCCTTGACGATCTTCAGGCCCGGGGTGCCTTCATTCGATCCCGCATCCATTTCCTGTGGGAGATGGATCGCGGTTCCCCTTTCTTCTATGCCCTGGAGAAGAAGAGGGGTGGTGAAAAAGCACATCCTCTGCCTCTTGGTGGAGGATGGCGCCCCCCCCCCCCAGATCTGGTGGAGATGCACGAGAGGGCCAGAGCCTTCTCCACTGGCCTTTTCTCCCCGGTTGCCGATGCCTGCGGAGTGCTTTGGGATGAACTCTCGACAGTCAGCACGGGCGACCGGGACCGGCTGGAGCTGCCTCTCACTCTGGCTGAATTCTCAGAAGCCCTCCATCTCATGCCCACTAATAAATCTCCAGGCATGAACGGGCTGACCGTGGAGTTCTACTGCATGTTCTGGGACGTCCTTGGCTAGGACCTTGCCACTTTCTGGGCCGAGTCTTTGTAGAGCAGGGTCCTTCCTCTGTCGTGCAGGCGAGCGTGCTCACCTTGCTGCCGAAGAAGGGGGACCTCCGCGATCTCAGAAATTGGCATCCCGTTTCGCTCCTCAGCATGGACTATAAGGTTGTGGCGAAGGTCATCTTGCTGCAGTCCGTGCAGGTAGACGTGGTCCACCCAGACCAGACCTACACTGTCCCAGGCCATACCAGCTTCGATAATCTTTATTTGGTCTGAGATCTCTTGGAGCTAGGGTGTAGGGATGGTCTGTCATTCACCCTCCTGTCGCTGGATCAGGAGAAGGTGTTCAACCGGATGGACCATGGGTATCTCCTGGGCACTCTGCAGGCATTTGGCTTCAGGCATTTGGGGTTTCTCACTGTACGTTTCCGCAGCGTGGTCAGGCTCAACTGGAACCGGACCAGACCTGTCAGCTTCGGGCGAGGAGTGCATCAAGGCTGTCCGCTGTCAGGTCAGCTGTATACTCTGGCCATTGAGCCCTTCCTTCATTTCCTTTGTAAGAGGTTGACGGAATTGATGTTGCATGAGCCGGAGGTGCGGCTGGTCCTGGTGGTGTGTGCCAATGACGCTCCTCGTGGTCCAGGACCCGGATGACCTGGTGCGGATGGAGGCTTGTCAAGCTGTTTCTTCTGCGGGTCCTCCCCTGCCTGGGTCAAGAGCTCTGGCCTGGTGGTCGGTGCCGGGTGGTGGGCGAGCTCCCTCCCACCCGTGCTTCAGGCCATCGAGTGGAGAGTGGGTCTGCTGCTCTATCTTGGCATTTACTTTTTTGCCACATATCTGTCTCTGCCGGAGAACTGGCACAGTTTAGAGGGTAGGGTGACTGGGCAGTTGCAGGGCTGGACAGGATTGCTCCGGTGCCTCTCCCTTCGGGGGAGAGCGCTGGTGCTTAACCAACCGGTCCTGTCCATGCTCTGGCACCAGCTCAACACCCGATGCTCACCCCCGGTGTTCCTGGCCAATCTCCAGAGACTGGTTTTGGGATTCCTTTGGCCAAGACTGCACTGGGTTTCTGCAGGGGTTCTCTATGTTCCCTTGGAGGAGGGGGGACAGGGCCTGACATGCATGCGCACGCAGGTCCATGTCTTCTGCCTCCAGGCCCTGCAGAGACTCCTTTATAGAGCAGGTGGCTCAGCATAGAGCATATTGGCACACGCCTTCCTCCGCCACCTGCCAGAGCTCCAATATGACCGGAATCTCTTTTTTCTCCATCCAAGAGCTCTTCCACGAGACCTCTCTGAGCTACCAGTTTTCTACCAGGACCACCTTTGGACCTGGAGGCTGGTTTCAGCAACCAGGTCCGTGATGGCCACCTAAGGGGTAGATCTCCTCACGGAGCCCCCGCTACACAGTCCCCATCTTCATGTGCAGATGGCGGAGTCCCCCTTGGTATGCCGGAGGCTGGTCCTGGCGGGAGTTACCAAGATCTCCACCCTTAAAACCCCCTGGCGCTTTCTCCAGGAGGTGGAGGCAGCCCTGTCCCCCATGGCTCGGGCATTCCTCGAGTGGGTCCTGCAAGAGGGTGCACCCCACCCCTCACTCCAGGCCCTCTGGATCTTTCCATCGGCCCTGTGAGCCGTCCCGGCCTCCCCCTCTTCGTGCCTCAAGCTAGCTGTGTGCTTTGCAGCCAGTTCATTTCTATACGCACTCGTGCTGCACACCCTGCATTACCACACCCTCATGTCCCACCCACATACCAAGTGGCGGGACCTTTTACCACCAGTGGAGGGTGTGGAACCCGAGTGGCCCGTTAATATTCCATCTTAGTTCTGCGGCCTGCTGGGGATATTAGCTGGTGGCTCCTTCATGGAGCAGTGAGCATGGGCATTTACTTGGTGCAGTTCACCTCTGTCCCTGAAACCTGTCCCTTTTGTGGCATGAGGGAGGAAGCAGAAACCCCACTTTCCCTCTTCACTGAGACCATGGCTGCTTCGGGAGAGGGGGGAAGTTTAGTGGTCCTGGCCTATCCAGGGAAGCAGGGGCAGGGCTGCCAGCCCAGGAGGGCATATCTTACCACATCGCACCAGCTGGCCTGGCCTAGCCTGGCTCAGGGCAGGGACTGGGTTCAGTCACTCTGCACTCCGCTCTGGCCCAGGTTGTCACCTCTGCTTTCTGTCTGGCCAGCATGATCAGGGTGGTGGTGTAGACAACATGGTGATGAGAAGCCCCAGCCAGGCCAGGCCTGGGGGAGACCCTGCAGTGCCAGCTGGCAAGAAGCTGAGACTAGGATTCATGCCCCCCGATCTTAGCCAGCATCACCACCACTTTGACCATGAGCAGGTGAGGGGAACCTTGCCCTGGGAAGAGATTGGGTATGGGGGGGACCTACCCCAAGGTGGGGTATTAGGGTGTGTGGGGTCCCTGTGCAGGGGGTTTTGGGGCATATGTGGGGCTCTGCCCAGGATGGTATTGGGGAATGTGAGGGAGATCTACCCTGGGAGGAGGTACTGGGCTCTGAAGGGGAACTCTGCCCAGGTAGGGGGAATTAGGGTATGTGGGCATAACTCCCCCATCAGAAAGACTGGGGATATCTGGGGGGGCCTTAGACCAGTGTGAGGATTTGGAGCTGTGAGGGGGGGAATGGCCTCAGTAGGGGGATTGGGTGTGAGGGGATCTTGCCCTGGTGGGGGGCTTTGGAGGTGTGAGGGGTCCTGGCCCTGTGTTGAGGATCAGGGATTGAGGGGGCCTTGCCCAAACAGCAAAATTGGGAGTGGGGGGGTTTATCCAGGTTGAGGGACTGGGATTTGTTGGGGGGGGGGTCCTGCCCCAGCAGGGGAATCTGGGTGTGAAGGAACGTGCCTTCGTTTGGGGAATAGATTGGTGTGTGATGCAGGGGTATTGGGCTGTGAGGTGGGGCCTGCCCCGGAGGGGCGGGAGATTGGGTTGTGAGGTGGCCCTGCCTTGGCAGGAGGGATTGGGGTTTGAGGGATCCTTCCCTAGCAGGAGGGACAGGATGGGGGGTGAGAGGGAGCCCTGCCCCAGTGGTGGTGGTGGGGGGGATCAGGGTGTGAGGAGCCCTGTCCTTGGGGAGGAATTGAGGTGTGTGAGGGGTTGTGTCCCAGCATGGGGAATCAAGGTGTGAGGGAACGGCTACCCTGGTGGGGGAATTGGGGTGTTGGGGGGGCTGTCCAGGTGAGGATACCAGGCTGTGAGGTGGTCCCTACCCCAGTGTGGGGATCAGACTGTGAGAGGGCAGGAGGTCATGGCGTGAGGTCGGCCCTGCCCAGGTGGAGGGATTGAGGGGGAGGCTATCCCAGTGAGGTGAATGGGGTGGGGTGAGATACTGCAGCACAGGCTAGCAAACAGCTGAGACTGGGATCCATCCCCCACCCCAATCACCCTTCCTTCCTTCTTAGCTCACTGCAGCACTTCTCCAAACTCTCCTCTGCTTCCCTCCAAACTCCTCTCTACTCCAACACCAATCCACTCTGCTTCAACTCCTCCTCTTATCAGATTGAAGCAGGCAGGTTTTATCATGTGACTGGCTTCAGGTGCTTTAATTAATTTATAGCAAACTTTCTTCCCTCTACAGGGAATAAGACTCACTTTTAACACTCTCCTGCTGCCCTCTGACCATGCTGTATCACATATTCCCCTCCCCACCTTGTGCAACACCATGGGGTTGGGGTACTTGGGACGAGAGGCAGTGCTGTTGTGATAGGCCATCAGCGTTGCCGTGTTGGCTTCTGGCCCTATGCTGTACCCAGAAATGGAGGGGCTGCAGGGATAGGAACCACCTAGTGACTCTTGCATTCTTCTCCTTGCTTCTGTGCATCTACTGGAGTGGGGCGTGGTCTGTCACAAGGGTAAACTCCCACCCCAGTAGGTAGTAGCGGAGAGTCTCCATAGCCCATTTTAACGTGAGACATTCCTTTTCAACAATGGCGTACTTTTGTTCCCTGGGGAGGAGTTTCCAGCTGAGGTACAAGATCGGGTGTTCCTCATCCTACCATCTGCTAAAGGACAGCTCCTAGTCCTACTTCCGAGGCATCTGTTTGTAGGATGAATTCCTTCTTGAAGTCTGGGGCTATGAGTACGGGATGGCAGCAAAGGGCTGTCCTTAAATTTGCAAATGCTCCTTCTGCTGCATCAGTCCACTTTACTATCTCGGGGCCCCGAGCCTTTATCAAATCCGTCAATGGCCCTGCTCTTGCTGCGAAATGGGGGATTAATCTCCGATAGTATCCTATTTATCCCTAGAACTGCTCTGACCTGCTTTTTGCGGACTGGTCAAGGCCAACCTTGTATTCCCTCCACTTCATTCCATTCGGGTTTCACCAAACCTGTCCCTATTACTTACCCGAGGTATCTGGCCTCAGCTAGCCCTATCACACACTTGAAAGGGTTGACAGTGAGGCCGGCCTTCCGCAGGGCATCTAGCACCACTTCTACTTTTCCTAGGTGCGTTTCCCAGTCAGGCCTATGAATAACTATGTCGTCTAGACAGGTGGCAGCATACTTGGCATGGGGTCGCAGCTATTTGTCCATAACTCGTTGGAATGTTGCAGGGGCCCCAAGAAGTCTGAAAGGGAGGATAGTGTATTGGAACAGGCCATCGGGTGTAGAGAAGGCAGTCTTTTCCTTGGCCTTCTTGGCCAGGGGAATTTGCCAATATCCTTGGTTCAGGTCCAGGGTGGTTAGGTATCGGGCCTTACCTAACTGATCAACTAGCTCGTCAATGCATGGTATCAGATAGGCATTGAATTCATAGAATCATAGACTATCAGGGTTGGAAGGGACCTCAGGAGGTCATCTAGTCCAACCGCCTGCTCAAAGCAGGACTGTCAAGGTTCTTTCCCCACTTTGAACTGTAGGGTAGAGATGTGGGGACCTGCATGAAAAACCTAAGCTTACTTTTCCAAGCTTAGGTTAAAACTTCCCCAAGGTACAAACTATTTTACAAACTATTTTACCCTTTGCCCTTGGACTCCACTGCCACCACCAATCTTTATCTGGGATTATCTTTATCTTTATTATCTTTATCTTTATTGGGAAAACGTTGTTTGGAAACGTCTTTCCCCCCAAAATCCTCCAAACCCTTGCACCTCACTTTCTGGGGAAGGTTTCATAAAAATCCTCACAAATTTGCATAGGTGACCAGAGACCCAAATCCTTGGATCTTAGAACAATGAAAAAAGCATTCCGTCCTTGAAAAGAAACATTTTAATAGAAGAAACAGTAAAAAGAATCACCTCTGTAAAATCAGGATGGTAAATACCTTACAGGGTAATTAGATTCAAAACATAGAGAATCCCTCTAGGCGAAACCTTAAGTTACAAAAAAGACACACAAACAGGGATAGTCATTCTATTCAGCACAGCTATTTTCTCAGCCATTTAAAGAAATCATAATCTAACACATACCTAGCTAGATTGTTTACTAAGTTCTAAGACTCCATTTCTGTTTTGTCTCCGGCAAAAGCATCAGACAGGCAGACGCAGAGCCTTTGTTTTTCTCCCTCCTCCCAGCTTTTGAAAGTATCTTGTCTCCTCATTGGTCATTTTGGTCAGGTGCCTTTAGCTTCTTAACCCTTTACAGGTGAGACGATTTTTCCTCTGGCCAGGAGGGATTTTAAAGGCGTTTACCTCTCCCTTTATATTTATGACAAGGCCCAATCCCCAATTTTTGCCCCAGATCCCAAATGGCCCCTCAAGGATTGAACTCACAACCCTGGGTTTAGCAGGCTAATGCTCAGACCACTGAGGTATCCCTCCCTCCAAATATTGGGATACTTCATTCAACTTCCAGAAGTTGTTGCAAAACCTCAGGGTGCCTTCAGGCTTGGGGACTAGGACAATAGGGCTGGACCTCTGGCTGTGGGATTGTTCAGTAACCCCGAGTTCCAGCATCTTCTTCACTTCTGTCCTAATTTCTTCCCTTCTAGCTTCCAGTATCCGGTATGGTCTTATCGTCACCCTTAATCCGGGCCTGGTGACAATATGATGTTGGACCAGTGTCTTTTGGCCCGGTTGTACACAGAACACGTCCGTGGTAAATTTAGTCTGGCCTTTAGTGGTCTGGTTCTCTGATCTTATAGTCCACCTCCCCAGTGGCTTCTACTATCTCATAAGGTCCATGCCAGCTAACTAGGAGTTAGCTTTCTGCTGTCAGCACTAGCACCATTACCCGTTCCCCCAGCTGAAATCTCCATACTTTTGCCTGACGGTTGTAATATGTCCACTGGGCCGACTGTGCTTTTTCCAAATTTTCTTGTACTATAGGGATTACTCGAGTTATTCACTCTCTCATCTGTGTCACGAGCTCAATAACATTCTTTCCTGTGTTGGGTTGTTCTTCCCAATCTTCCTTGGAAAAATCTAATATTCAGCGTGGGTGGCATCCGTATAGTAGTTCAAAAGGAGAGAAACCAGTGGAAGCCTGGGGGACTTCCTGTATAGCAAACATTAGATACGGTAGAAGGGTATCCCAGTCTTTTCCGTCCTGAGCTACCTCCTTCCGGATCATACTTTTAAGCGTACGGTTAAACTGCTCAACCAGTCCATCTGTTTGTAGCTGGTAGACTGAGCTCCGTATAGCCTGGATGCGGAGTAGGGTACACAAGTCTTTTATTAATTTTAACATTAAAGGGGTTCCTTGGTCTGTCAGGATCTCCTTAGGGATGCCCTCTCTGGCAAAAACCTGGAGTAGTTCTTTTGCTATTGCCTTGGATATGGGGTTTCTTAAAGGAATGGCTTCTGGATACCATGTTACATAGTCAAGGATGACTAACTTGTATGTTTTGGTGGCCCCGTGCTGATCTTTCCAGTGGGCCCACTATGTCCATGCCTATCCTCTCGAAAGGGACTTCAATAATAGGCAAAGGTACTAATGGGGCCCCGCAAGTGAGGTCGCGGACTATGCAACTGGCTTTCAGGGCAGGAGGCACAATAGTGCTGGACCTCTGCATGTATTCCTGGTCAATAAAACTTTCTTAGGCCTCTAGCCAGTGTCTTGTCTACTCCCAGATGTCCCCCAAATAGATGACTGTGAGCTAAATCTAGTACTGCCCTTGTATGTTTCCATGGGACTAAGATTTGCTCTATTTCTTCCCCTCGTATTTGCGCTATCTTGTACAACAGATCACGTCTGATCACATAATATGGGCCTGGTATATCTTGCCCATCTCTTGTATAGCACTGTGTTGAATGCCCCCAAAGACCTTTTTTAGACTCTCTGAATGCATTTTCTTTGGAATTACTACTACCCCTTTCAGCGCTAAACCGTTCTCCACGGTCAACTTTGTTTTTCAGTCCAGAAGTCTCTAATAACCAAGGGACTATGTTGTTTTTGTGCAGGCCATCCTGATCTTTTTGTTTGTTTTTCTTAAAGATTCAGCACATCATTGTTCTGTTTCTATCACTGTTTTTGATAGCTTATTTGTAGACACTAAGTGTTGTAGTAACTTATGCACCTGATCCTCCAAAGCTTCCTCCTCTTCTGTATCTTGTCCGCCTATAAAACTGTGCAAATTTATTTTCTGAGCTTGTATTTTACTTTCAAGTCATAACTTTGTAGCTTTAAGATCATGCACTGAAGTCTTGGTAGTGCAGAAACTTGGCATTTGTCAAGAATGTTTTCTAGGGGGTTGTGAACTGTTTCAGCTCTTACCATGTGGTCAGCTAGGCACTGACAAAACTTGTGACATCCAGCAAAGATGGCAAATAATTCCTTTTCTATTTGAGCATAGTTTTGTTGTGTTAACTTCAACAATCTTGATTCAACTGTTCCAACTGCTGCTTTTGAAATGTTTACTTGTACTATTATTTCCTTGTTTTCAATTATAGTATTGTAGTTTTGTTTGATGCTGATGGCATCCTTCATGTTCTCAAAAGTCTTGTCCAGATTGCTATCCCAGAGGCACTCACAGGTTTTTTTTCCCCAGTTATCATAGAGGTGCTGTAATTTCGACTAATCTCAGTATAAATCTTGACAGGTAGGTCACCTTTCTTAGTATCATTTCCACTTTCTTTTGGGAGCTTGGTGCTTTTAGTTGCTTTATTGCCTTCACTTTGTTTGGATTAGGTCTGGTGGCTCCCTTTCCTAAGACATGACCAAAATAACTCACTCGCTCTACACTGATGTGCATTTTGCTATGATTCAGTTTTAAGGTTGCACTCCCTGCATCTTGTGAGTAACACTTTTAGGTTTTTGTTATTCTCATTTCTGGTACTGCCATGTACTAGAATGTCATTGATAATGACTTCAATCCTCTTGGTCAGTTAGTATTTCATGCATCTTTTTCTGGACTATTTCTTATGCAGATAATCTACCAAAGGGCATTCTTCTAAAGCACCATCTTTCAAATAAAGTGTTGAAAGTGGTTAACTTGCTGCTGGCTTCGTTCAATTTGATTTGCCAGTATCCAGACTGAGATAGTACACTAAATACACTTGCTGGGACTAGCTTTGGAGTGGTATCATCTAGGGCTGGTAGGCTGTTGTGTTTCCTCATTATTGCATTGTTGACGGCTTCAGAAGACACCAGTGTTGTTTTTTCCTACTGCAACAATTGAGCTAAACCATTCCCAAAGCTCCGTAACCTTTTTAATTATAGCAAATTGTTTCATGTGGGGCCTTCCTTCTCCCATTCAGACCTTATGGTGAATGGCAGTTGCCACAGTGTATGCACCACCAGCACTTCATTTGTAGATAGCTTGATTTTGCAATATCCTGGTAGACATCCCATGCCTTCAAACATGTCAGGAAATCTTTTCTTAATTTCCTTTACTGTGAGATGTCTTTTTACGGATTCCACTGCCATTAGGATTTTTATCAGGTTTAATTACTTGAAAGCTGTCAATCCCAGCTGCAGTCAGTTATGTGTGTGTTCTCAGTGTATGCTGTCCCAGCTCTGAGCAGATAACTGCAAAATAACAACTACAAACAATTGGTTGTTAATAATATTATGATGACTATACACCAACCATAATATTAAAATCGTGTGGTACCACTTACATTTTTTAAAAGTATAAAATTGACTTTTGTTGTAACAAAATAAAAACAAACAAAAAGTAGTCATTTGACACACACAACATACAACAGAGCACAACATACATGACATGTAGGACAAACTTACAATTAAAGACAAATGGCCCCAGAATGATATTCATAAGTATACAAGATAACAGCTCAAAATTATTAAGGCAATGCATTTTAGAAGAAAGGAAAGCAAAGAGTTAAGCATTTAAATAAGCATTATTAATATTAGAAGCAGAGGGTGCATTTCTGTTGCTTGGCAATCATATCTTCAAGAAAGTTTGGAATATTTTCAGGTGTTGCACTCCTGAAAGGTTAAAATAATTAATTTACTGTAAAGTTTTTACCTTGTTTTCTCTTTGTTTTGCTTTGTTTTGTTTTTAGTTGCTTTGTCTTTTCCAGCAATGGTGGTTTGTATAATAACTATAACTTATAACTTTTAAAACAAACAGAGAGAGCAGAAGTGAGGAGAGGCGGAGGAAAGAGAGGGGAAGAGAAACCTATGAATGGAGGAAGACCTGAGCCTAGAGAGATTAACTCTATAAAGTTATCTTAAAGTACAGGCAGCAGTGAGTTTAACAAACAGAGAGGATATAAAGGAAAACTTAACTGGTACATAAAAATATTTGAGAAATAATATTATATTATTAGTTCTGAGCAAGGAGTCTGGTTGCGTGGATTAAAGCAGGTGGGAAACCACACTCTGTTTTTTATCCTGGATCTGAGAGAAGAGGGGGTAATTACCTGCTTTGGCAAAACCTGTATTTGTTCTCCCAATGTCTGTTGCTTTTGTCTGCATGCTAAATGGATTTCAGGAGTTCCCTTGCCTGCCGCAGTTAACTGTTTCTGGGCAACTCCATGTTCTAATGAACAAATGCTAAGTGTTAATCTCCTCACTCATGGTTTTTCACTTTGAAATTCTTTTTTTATCAACTCACCAACAATCGTGACACAACTCCTGTCTCCTGTCTGTGAACCATTCCATTTTTTTCCTTCATGTGATTTACCAATCCAGTGAAAATATTTTCTATTTCTCACTGCTGTGCACTTATTTTTTAAATTCATATGGACCTGTTTTTTAGCAGCCCAGAAAGTTCATACTTTATAAACCTCTGTGCAGATTTTTAGGGAGGGATAATGAAGTTCCCTAGCTTGTGATTTTCTGTCATGCTAGAGCTTGATTCCAACAGACGGCAGCTCAATTACTTCCCAGATCAGTGGTCGTGGGTCACCAGTGTGATTAGATGTATAAAGGGGAACTGGCTGACGTAATTTAATTGGACTTTCAAAAGGCCTTTGAAAAAGCACTATGCACGCTGTGCTGTGTTCTATGGCTGGATGTTGGACTTTTCTAGCAGCATACAGGGGCCAAGAGAAGAACCCGACACAACCATAGAATCACAAAACCATATGGTTAGAAGGGGTCACAAGAGTCATCTAATCTAACCTCCACCAGGATGCAGGATTTCTTGTGTCTAAACCGTCAAAGATAGATGGTTATCCAGAGTCTTTTTGAAAAGATCCAGCTATGGAACTTTTCAACTCCCCCAGGCAGTCTGTTCCATTGTTCTGCTGTTCTTACAGTAAGAAGTTTTTTCTGAGTTTTAATCAAAATCTACTCTGCTCTAGTCTGAACCCATTGCCTCATGTCTTCCGCTCTGTGGCAAGAGAGAATAATTTTTCTTCATCTTTTTCTGACAGCCTTTCAAGTATTTGAAGACTGCTATCATGTCCCTCCTTCATCTCCTCTTTTGCAACCTAAATATACACAGTTCCCTCACCCTTTCCTAATACGTCCAGGAGAGTTGGCTGTATTTTAAAGAATCCTCATTGAGTTTACAGGGAAAAACCATCCCGATGTGCAAAAAGAATAGTAAATATGGCAGGCGACGAGCTTGGCTTAACAGTGAAATCCTTGCTGATCTTAAACAGAAAAAAGAAGTATACAAGAAGTGAGTGGACATCTGGGCAAATAACAAGGGAAGTGTATAAAAATATTGCTCGGGCATGCAGGAGTGAAATCAGGAAGGCGAAATCACACTTCAAGTTGCAGCTAGCAAGAGATGTTAAGAGGAACAAGAAGGGTTTCGTCAGGTATGTTAGCAACAAGAAGAAAGTCAATGGAAGTGTGGGCCCCTTACTGAATGAGGGAGGCAACCTAGTGACAGAGCATGTGGAAAAAGCTAATGAACTCAATGCTTTTTTTGCCTCTGTCTTCACGAACAAGGTCAGCTCCCAGACTGCTGCACTGGGCAGCACAGCATGGGGAGGAGGTGACCAGACCTCTGTGGAGAAAGAAGTGGTTCAGGATTATTTAGAAAAGCTGGACGAGCACAAGTCCATGGGGCCCGATGCGCTGCATCCGAGAGTGCTAAAGGAGTTGGCGGATGTGATTTCAGAGCCATTGGCCAGTCTCTTTGAAAACTCCTGGCAAACAGGGGGAGGTCCTGGAAGATTGAAAAAAGGCTAATGTAGTGCCCATCTTTTAAAAAGGGAAGAAGGAGGCTCCTGGGAAGTACAAGTCAGTGAGCCTCACCTCAGGCCCTGGAAACACCATGTGGATGAGGAGAAAGCAATGGATGTGTTTTTCCTGGACTTTACCAAAGTTTTTGACAATGTCTCCCACAGTATTCTTGCCAGCAAGTTAAAGAAGTATGGGCTGGATGAATGCACTATAATGTGGATAGAAAGCTGGCTAGATTGTCGGGCTCAATGGGTAGTGATCAATGGCTCCATGTCTAGTTGGCAGCTGGTATCAAGTGGAGTGCCCCAAGGGTCGGTCCTGGGGCCGGTTTTGTTCAATATCTTCATAAATGATCTGGAGGATGGTGTGGATTGCACCTTCAGCAAGTTTGCAGATGACACTAAACTGGAAGGAGTGGTAGATCGCTGGAGGGTAGGGATAGGATACAGAGGGACCTAGACAAATTGGAGGATTGGGCCAAAAGGAATCTGATGAAGTTCAACAAGGACAAGTGCAGAGTCCTGCACTTAGGACGGAAGAATCCAATGCACCGCTACAGAGTAGGGACCGAATGGCTCGGCAGCAGTTCTGCAGAAAAGGACCTAGGGGTTACAGTGGACGAGAAAGTGGATATGAGTCAACAGTGTGCTCTTGTTGCCAAGAAGGCCAATGGCATTTTGGGAGATATAAGTAGGGGCATTGCCAGCAGATCGAGGGACATGATCGTTCCCCTCTATTCGACATGGGTGAGGCCTCATCTGGAGTTCAGTGTCCAGTTTTGGGCCCCACACTTCAAGAAGGATGTGGAAAAATTGGAAAGAGTTCAGCGGAGGGCAACAAAAATGATGAGGAGACTGGAACACATGAGTTATGAGGAGAGGCTGAGGGAATTGGGATTGTTTAATCTGCGGAAGAGAAGAATGAGGGGGGATTTGATAGATGTTTTCAACTACCTGAAAGGGGGTTCCAAAGAGGATGGCTCTAGACTGTTCTCAGTGGTAGCGGATGACAGAAAAAGGAGTAGTGGTGTCAAGTTGCAGTGGAGGTGGTTTAGGGTGGATATTTTGAAAAACTTTTTCACTAGGAGGATGGTGAAACAGTGGAATGGATTATCAAGGGAGCTGGTGGAATCTCCTTCTTTAGAAGTTTTTAAGGTCAAGCTTGACAAGGCCCTGGCTGGGATGATTTAGTTGGGGATTGGTCCTGCTTTGAGATGGGGTTTGGAGTAGATGACCTCCTGAGGTCCCTTCCAACCCTGATATTCTACGATTATATGATTCTATGGTTTGCAGTCCATCCCTTTGATAATCTTTGTCACACCTCTGGATCTTTTCCAGTTTCTTTACCTCTTTTCTATACAGTGGTGACCAAATTTGGACACAGTACTCCAGCTGAGGAGTATTCCAGCACGGAGTAGCGAGTATTATCACCTTCCATGACTTGCATGCTATACCTCTGTAAATTGCATTTCCTATTTTTGAAAAAACATCACATTATTGGTTAATGTTGATTTTGTGATCCACCAAAAGCCAGTTATTCCCGGTTCCCCAACTTTTCTCAATCCTTTTTTTATGGCAGCCTTTCAAGTATTTTAAAACCACTATCATGTTCCCCCTTAATCTTCTCTTTTCCAAACTAATTGTAACACCATACAAACATATAAACATACTATTCCTTCTGCCTTTGCTCATATGGCTTGCATTGTATCCCTTTCATCATCTTTATTGCTTACCTCTGGATCCTTTCCAGTTTCTCTACATCCTTTCTATACGTTGGGGACCAAAACTGGATACAGTTTTCCAGCCAAGGCCTAACCAGTCCCAAGTAGATCAACAGTATCACCTCCCGTGATTTGCATGCTATGACTCTGTTAAGGCAACACAAAATAGCATAAGCTTTTTTTGCAACAGCATCACCTTGTTGACTCATATTGAGTTTGTGATTCTCCACAACGGCCAGACCCTGCCCAGCAGTGCTACTGCCAAGCCAGTTATCCCCCATTCCATATTTGTGCATTTGGTTTTTCTTCCCTAAGTCCATTTGTTCTTCTTGAATTTCATTTTGTTGTCTATAACCCAGATCTTCATCTTATCAAGATCCCTTTGGATTTTAATTCTATCCTCCAAAGTGTTTGCAGGTCCCCCAGCTTTGGTCAGTATGCTCTCTATACCTACATCGAGGGAATTAATAAAGGTGTTAAATATCACCGAACCCAGAAATGATCCCTGTGGAACCCCACTTGAGAGCTCCTTCCAATCTGACTTCATTCCATTAATAGCTATTATTTGTATGAGGGTGTTTAAGCAATTATGTATCCACTTAATGGTAGTTCTACCAATCCAACATTTCTCCAGCTTACTTATCAGAATGTCATGTGGGACTGTGTCAAAAGTCCAGGTCTATTATGTCCACCGCATTCTCTCTATTCACCAAACCAGTTACACTGTCTAAGAAGGAAATCAAGTTGGTTTGGCATGCTTTGTTCTTGGTAAATCCACAGTGGCTGATAGTGATTATCCATTCATTTTCCAGGTATTTGCATATAGAATGTTTTATACATTGCTCTAGTAGCTTTCCAGGTACTGAAGTCATGCTGACTAATCTATAGTTCCCCAGATCCTCCTTTCCCCCCTTTTTAAAGATGGACACTACCTTGGCCTTTCACCAATCTTCTGGGACAAAATCCATGAGTTTGCAAATTTTATAGCCAGCAGCTCCGAGATTTCTTCAGCTAATTTCTTCAGCATCCTGGGATAAAAAGCATCAGGCCCTGCTGACTTGAATTCATTCAAATTAGTCAGAAGATCTGATATGTTTTCATGACTTATCCTGATCTGCATCTCTTTCTCTTTATTGTCTGTGATAACTTGGCTAGTCAGCCAGTCACGTTTTTTTTTATGAGAAGACTGAAGCAAAGTAGGTATTGAGCAGCTCTGCCTTTTTATCATCTTCCATTTGCAGCTCACCTTTTCCATTGAGCAGTTGACCCACACCATCTCTGACCTTTCTTTTTTATCTGACATATTTGAAGAACGCCTTCTTGTTGTCCCTAACATTTCTTGCCAGTTGTAACTCATTCCTTGCCTTAGCTTTCCTGATTTTGTCCCTGTTCTTTCCTGCTATTCTTATGTATATTTCCTTAGTGACATGCCCCCTCCTTCTATTTCGTGTATGTTTCCTTTTTGGTTTTTAGAGAGCTAAAAAACTCCACGTGCAGCCACATTGGTCTCCTCTGGCTCTTCTTGTCTTTCCTCCGCATTCATGATATTACGCCTCTAATATTACGTCTTTTAGGAACTGCCAGCCCCCTTCGACTCTTTTCCTTCCTATTTGTTCTCTCCATTAGACCTTACCCACTATTTCTGTGTATTGGTTGAAATCCACCTTTCTGAAGTTCAGACTCCTTGTTTTGTTGTTTTCATGTCCCCCTTTCCTTAAGATTTTGAATACCGACCATTTTCGCGTTCACAACTAATTCATCCTTGTTGGTCAAAACCAGATCCAAAATGGAAGGTCTCTTATCTGTTTCCTCAACTTTCTGAATCAAAAGTTGTCACCTACACATGCTCAGAAGTTACAGAATATATTATGTTTTGCTGTATTACTCTTCCAACAGATACCAGGAAAGTTAAAATCCCCATTTCATTCTAGCATATGTTTGCTAGTTAATCTTGTTACCTGCTTGAAGAATGCCTCATCCACTTCCTCTTCTTGATTTAGTGGTTTATAATAGACCCTCACCATAACATCAGTGCTGCTGTTTTTTCTTTTTATCCTCACTCTTTTATACTCTCAGTAGGTCTGTCACTCTCTTCCTCTTAGAACTCAGAGAAAATGTATATATTCTTGACATACAGTGCAACGCCTCCTCATTTTTCCCATACCTATCTTTCTAGAACAAACTATATCCCTCTATGCTGCTAACAACTGACAACTCTCCAATTATAGGAGTTGTCCCACGAAGTCTCTGTAATACCCATTGTCATAATTTTCTTCATATACCATGACTTCCAGTTCATCGGGCTTGTTCCCCATAGTCCTTGGTATTCCAGCATCGAAGATATCATGTATATTTTGAAGCTGCATTTTCTGGCTGGCACACAACTTCTGCTCTTAGCTAAGGCTTCTGTGTGACATTGCTCATTGCATTGTAAGCTTCATAGCTGTTGAGGCACCTAGAATTCTTGCATAGGTGTTTTTAATACACCAGAAGAAGCATTAAAAAACAGATTGTGCCAGCTTAAAGAGCTTGAGGCATTCATAATGTGATCATGAGCAAATGTTTCAAAGCAAGTGCAGGTTGGCCTAACTTTATGTGTAATTCAAGAAAGGGACCTGAGTTACACATCATTTTCTGAGTAACACACATCACAAAATTCCAGCTTCCCCTAGGAGGGAAGAATTTGAAGCATCACTGTGACTCACTGAACAGAGAGCATCAGCATCAGGGCTTTCCTCAATATATTTCGGAATTAGCTTTATTTGGTAGAAATCAGCAGCTCTCAAGCTGTTGCTGTCCGTTTTCCCCCAGCATATCATGTGGCATTTTTCTGGGAAGGAGTTCAGCACAGATGCAGCCTACTTCAAATTTCATTCAGAAGAAGAAACAATTCTAAGAGGTGTGAGATCCTTTGTTATGTTGTAAAATGTATGATATTTTAGTTATAACACATCTGCCCTTTTGAAATTAAGGGGATATACACACACAAATTCCAGTTTCTTCTATCCAATACAGGACCCATGGAGAAAAGCCATGTTTGTGCTATTAACTGTGGTCGATGCAAGTTACATTGGTGTAGCGCTGCCAAAATTGTCTATCGCTTGGGCATGTGCACACTTAAGTGCTTGTGTCAGCATTGTGTGCCCTCATCAGACATCCTCATGTTGATGTAAAGTGAGATGCACTATGAGATGGTATCCCAGTGTGCCTTGTGCCACCATCCCATGCAATGTCTTCTGGGAATTTTTCACAGTGTTTTGTGGGACAGAAATGAGTCACCTGGGGATCACTGGAAGTTAGCGGTCAAATTTCCAGCATGCAACTTTCTCCTTCTCATAATGCCATCCATTGTGTCTGCGATCTCTGACAGAAGCATAGAGCCCATAGGGCTCTTCACTATTCTCATGAACAATGCAAACACTGGAGGTACAACAAAGAGCTGGCAACTGCTTTTCATTTGCCTGTTAGGTTAGGCTACGGGGATGGCATGCATAGCACTTTGGTTATGTTTATAGGGATGTCTATTTTAATGCTCCTGAGAGATCTTGATGAAACTCAGCAATCCTCTTCCAAAAGTTTCTGGGGATGGCTACCTTATTTCTTCCTCCACAGTAAGACACTTTCCCATGCCACTCTGTGATGAGTTTGGCTGGCACCATTGTAGTAAACAGACGAGTGTCATATGGGCAGAGGTGGTTTCAGTACACTCGTAGAAGTTGTGATTTCTGTGCCTTTGTGACCCACAGGAGTGAGATAGCTAAAATCACAACTGCTTGTGGAAAATAGTGCCAATATATAATCACATTGCCCTATACTCATACCCATGGAATAGGGACTGAAGAATTATAGCTTCATACAACAGAAAATTCTTCTCCCCCATCACCCCTGGCAGACCGTACTCCCCACATCTGCAGTTGGAGGGCAGTACTATGAAGAGGTGTTCCAAAGCTGAAGTGTCAATAAGCATGTCTTATTAAAAGTGTTTATGGGAATAAAGGAAAGACCATTTATCTGTTTTTATGAGCAGCTTCTGCAACACTCCATGAGCCCACAACACCTGATCTTGAGGAGGAGGAGAAAGAAGAGGACGAATGAGAACATGTTCTGTGAGATCCTGCAAGCCAGTGTTTCATCAGATCATGAACAAAGAGCTTGGCGGGCCACTATGACTGACAGCATGGAAAAAGACAGAAAGGACAGGAAAAAGTCCCAGGAGTCCCCACAGTACTAGGGGAGGAAAATGGACCAGGATATAATGGGTCTTCTCAGGCATTAAACCCAAGTGCTGCAGACTCTTAACTTTTTGCAGTCCTTTATCAATGGTTGCTAGTCCCCATCCCACCCCAAAATATAATGTGGCCTCTTTGGGGGAGGCGGGGCAGCAATACACTGACATCTCTGTGCTGGGGGACAACAAGGAAAAACAGCTTCAAATTCTCTGATTGTTGACTCGCTGTATGTGTAGCCACAATGGAAGACATTTGTGTATCCAAATGGACATTAATGTTTACATCCTTTCTCATTTTAAATTTTCATCCTGCTAGGTTATGTTAAAAAATTGTATAATATTGTTGTGGGGAGAGGGTTTATTGCCCATTTATTTTCTGCACTGTTTTTTGACCACTAAAGAAAGTTATAGTTTTGTAGAATCAAATTATCTTTATTAGTTCACAACAAATAGTGCAGGTTGCAGAGCGGAAGTCAAAACAGACAATACTTGCAATTGCACACTAAGCGCCACAGAATTCATGGGTTCAGGAAAATATGTGGTCATATTTATAAATGTACAGCAAGTACCACATAATTCATAGGTCTAGGAATAACCCAGTCACATTTATAAATTTACAGCAAGCTCTGCACAATTCTGAGCAGGATCTAAAGCTTTAGCCCAGAGAATACTCCCGCATAGAACACTAGTGTTGCTGAAGGTTAAGTGCTCTTTAAAAGCCTCCCACAACTTCATAGCTTCATGCTGGGTTCTTGCAATAGCCTTGTGTCTTGCTGTTCAAACGCAGCAGACAGCTGCTTCACATCCACTGTGGCGGCAGCCTTTGCCTCGCAGATATTATGCTGACCACAACAGGCAGCTATAAGCATTGGTATATTTTCCTCACTGAGATTCAATCTAGCGACTAAACACCACCAGCGCCCCTTCGGTCTACCAATAGAACATTCAGAAGTCATTTTGTGCCTCCTTTGCCAGAAGTGAACTTTCCCCGGTGTTGTCAAGGTGACCAGTGTATGGCTTCATGAGACAGAGATGCAACAGGTAGACTGGGTCCCCCAATATCATTATTGGCATTTCCATATGGCCAATGGTACTCGGTTGGTAAGGAAAGAATGTCCCTACTTGCAGCTTTCTGAGTAGTTCTGTGTTCTTAACGATCCGAGCATCTTGCACCTTCCTTGACCAGCGCACATTGATGTTGGTGAACCATGGTGATCCACCAGTGGTTGCATAACTATAGACAGGTAGCCCTTTCTGTTGGTGTACTCTGTGGCAAGCTGGTTTGGTACTAAAATAGGGATATATACATGCTGTCTATTGCTTCACCCTAGTTTAGGAACTCCATTTCTGCAAACCCATCCACTCTGTTCTGCACATTTCTCATTATCACAATCCTGTGCAGCAGGAGATGACTAACAGCCCTACATACTTGCATGATGGCAGCCCCCACTGTGGATTTTCCAACTCCAAAATGATATCCCAGTGACTGATAGCAATTCAGTGGTGCAAGCTTCTAGAGTGGGCGAGCTCAGCACATAGCTCTAGGAATGTGGCCTTTCACATCTGAAAGTTCTGCAACCACTACTGTTTATTCTGCCTAAAGCAGTGCGTTTGGTTTGAAGTGTGTCAGAGACTCCCCCTGGGATAACAAGCCGGGTACATATCAGTTTGTTTGTTAAATTGATGACAAATAAGCTTGCAGCGTCCAGAGCCCATAACTGGACACTGCGAGATGGAGGTTCCGAGGGGGTCTGTCTGGGACCGGAGATATTGGCTAGTGTCATTCCATAGCACCATCCTGCTTACATGCTAGAGGCTGTGCATGAACAGCCCAGGAGTGGGGGTTCTTACAGCACAGCAGGATAAGGCTGGCTCCCACAGTTAAGGATTGGATGACCTGGCAGATCACTTGTCCAGATACCACCAGAGGAGCAGATCAAGGGAAGTGATTATTCCCCTCTATTCAGCACTACTGAGGCCAAATCTGGAGTACTGCATCCGCTACAGAAAGGATGTAGACAAATTGAAGAGTCCAGGAGACGGCAATGAAAATGAATAGGGGACTGGGGCACATGACTTACAAGGAGAGGCTGAGGGAACTAGGCTTATTTCTTCTCCAGAAGAGAAGAATGAGGGGGATTTGTTAGCAGCCTTCAACTACCTTCATCTCCCGGTATGGGAACAGCATCAGTTGTTTTGGGGGAAGGAATAGCTCAGTGGGTTCAGCATTGGGTTGCTAAACCCAGGGTTGTGAGTTCAATTGTTGAGGGGGGAATTTAGGGATCGGGGCAAAAATTGGGGATTGCTCCAGCTTTGAGAAGGCAGTGGGACGAGATTACCTCCTGAGGTACCTTCCAACCTTCTATTCAATGAACTGATTCTATGATACCTGAAGGGGGGGGGGTCCAAAGGGGATGGAGCTACACTGTTCTCAGGTGACAGATGACAGAACACGGAGCAATGGTCTCAAACTGCAGGGAGGGAGGTCACAGTTGGATATGAGGAAACACTATTTCAGTAGAAGGGGAGTGAAGCACTTGAATGGGTTACTTAGGGAGGTGGTGGAATCTCCTTCCTTGGAGATGTTTAAGGCCTGGCTTGACAAAGCCCTGGCTGGGATGATTTAGTTGGGGCTCAGTCCTGCTTTGTGTAGGGAGTGGGACTAGATGACCTCCAGAGGTCTCTTCCAACAGTGAAAAGAAAAGGAGTACTTGTGGCACCTTAGAGACTAACCAATTTATTTGAGCATGAGCTTTCATGAGCTACAGCTCACTTCATCAGCTGTAGCTCATGAAAGCTCATGCTCAAATAAATTGGTTAGTCTCTAAGGTGCCACAAGTACTCCTTTTCTTTTTGCGAATACAGACTAACACGGCTGTTCCTCTGATTCCAACAGTGAGTCTCTTCTATTATTCAGAGTTAGGGGCAAGATGTGTACCTTCCTGTGAATTGGAGACCCATTGCTGTGTGTTGCCCTCCACTGCAGTTTCTCACTTTAAAGCTGTTTTCACTGTTGTTTTAATTAAAGGTTTATTAGTACATTGTTTAATAATAAAAACTTAAAAATCAGTTTTAAGGAGTTGGCATTGCATGGTACTCAGAAAATCTGTACATTTTGCATAAGTCATAGGTTTTACAAAAATATCAAGGCATAGACACAAGATGAATGCCACAAAGTGCCACTTCTACCACCCAAAAAAGAAACTGCACTGCTCTAATCCATTCCTCCTTCTCCCCCTGCTCCCAGGCTTACAGCTGCACGTAAGCTGCACATTTTCAGGCTTCAAACTCTAAGTAAAAACAATGTGTCACTGACAATATTGACCTGATTGTTTCTGGACACCTGGCTGGCTGCCCAAACCGCCGAGCAAGTCTCTGCACCACAGCTTCCCTCCCATCGCTAAGGCTTTCTCCTTACTCTCACCATGCACTGGACCTTTTTCTTCCTGACCCTTACCCAATCTATAAAGATCCCAGTGGTAGCAAATCATCAGTGGTAGCGAGCTGCACTGCCACACCAGAACAATTACAGATCAATATAGGTGAAAATGGATCCAGCTCAGAAAGCAGCACATCCAGGCACTGAGTCATGTGTGGTTAGAGTAAATCATCCTCCATGACTTTGCGTGAAGCGGCAGAAACATTCAGCTGTAGCAGTAAATGTCATGGAGACTGGAGCAGGTTGGCATCCAGCGAACTCCAGCCCAGAGCCGGACACACATCTAATTCTTGAGGCTCCTGAGCAAGAGGGCTAAAGACTCAATCAGTGGCTCCAGGAGGAGTCTTTGTACATGCTCTCTCTACAAGGAGCTTGACTGGATCAGTAATGAGCTTCCAGTACAGAGCCAGAAGACAGCCAGGGTGAGGAGGCAACAGGGACCACGAAGGATGCCCTGGAAGACCCAGAGGATGAGGGGGATGTTTTTTTGCACCCTATCCAGTGGAAGTGGTTGAGGAAGCCCCCCCCCCTTGCCCCCCACGGCAAACTCAGAAGGACCCTGTCTGGAACCAGAATTCCAGGCCAGTAAATTGCAATGTATAGTCCACAACAATCTCCCCTCTCACTCCAGTGCTATAATCCTGATTTTAAGATACTGTGCACTGACACCTTCCTAGCTGAATAATATGCCATGCATTACTATGTCTTGCAAATTTGAACTGTCATACTGAAACCATGGCACTTTCATGCTCTGGCCTCTCACAAAAAAAATCTCCAACTTTTCTCTTCTCCATCCAGCCCACCTTCCACTCCACCCTGAAATGGTTCCCCTACAATTATAAATCAGATTATTAAGAAAAAACGCTTCCGCATGTCTGTGCATTTCTCAGCCAGCAGTCAGGCAGCAAAGTTCCCGGGGCTGAGCAGACTGGGGGAAGGGAGAGAGTAGGTTATACAGCTCCTGACTTGGGATGGAAAAGTTGTAGAAAACTTACAATTGATTGTCTAAAATTAGTCACAGCTGTCTTTTGTTTCAGAGCTTCTCCCCCCACCCTAGATCTTAAGAATCGGAGCCCTGCAGAACACAGTCAGGGGATTAGGCCTATAAAGAGAAAAGCAATAGAACACACTAGTAGAGTACTTTGATAGTTTGAGGAAAAGTTAATCGCAGCTGGGGGGGCAAGAGGTAGGAGAAAGCACCTGTCTGGCAGCTGGATAAACATAGTCTGCGGTCGCTGCAGTGGAGAGGCAAGGGTTTTTTTTTTTTGTGCTTGTCATAAATGTAAAGGGAAGAGTAACCACCTTTCTGTATACAGTGCTATAAAATCCCTCCTTGACAGAGGCCAAACCCTTTTACCTATAAAGGGTTAAGAAGCTAAGGTAACCTCACAAGCACCTCACCAAAAATGACCACTGAGGGGACAAGATACTTACTACTCTGGAGAGGGGGGGAAACAAAGGGTTTGATCTCTCTGTGTGATGCTTTTGCTGGGAACAGATCAGGAATGCAGCTTTACAACTCCTGTTAAGTTAGCAAGTAATCTATCTAGAAATGCGTTAGATTTCCTTTTGTTTAATGGCTGGTAAAATAAGCTGTGCTGGATGGAATGTATATTCCTCTTTTTGTGTCTTTTTGTAACTTAAGGTTTTGCCTAGAGGGATTCTCTATGTTTTGAATCAGATTACCCTGTAAAGTATTTACCATCCTGATCTTACAGAGGTAATTCTTTTACCTTTTCTTTAATTAAAATTTTTCTTTTAAGAACCTGCTTGATTTTTCATTGTTCTTAAGATCCAAGGATTTCGATCTGGATTCACCTGTAGAAATTGGTGAGGATTCTTATCAAGCCTTCCCCAGGAAAGGGGGTGTAGGGATTGGGGGGGATATTTTTGGGGAAGACGTCTCCAAGTGGGCTCTTTCCCTGTTCTTCATTTAAAACGCTTGGTCGTGGCAGCATACTCTTCAAGGACAAGGCAAAGTTTGTACCTTGGAAAGTTTTTAACTTAAGCTGGTAAGAATAAGCTTAGGGGGTTTTTCATTCGGGTCCCCACATCTGTACTCTAGAGTTCAGAGTTGGGAAAGAACTTTGACAGTTCAGATGAAACCTGAGGGAAGGAAATAAAGGTTTGGTGTATCTTCTTCTCTCCCATCTGTTTCACTGTTCTTAGGAACAGGATTTTCTAGTGATGACATGCAGGGTCCGCAGTGCTTGTGTTTTGAGTTTGCATCTCCCTTTTCACGGAAATCCCATATGCTAGCTGAGAATATGGTCAATTTCCAGTAGATATTTCAGTGGCTATTTCCAGTGGATATTTCAGCCAATTTCTGGTGTAGCTGGGTTCTAAAGTTCAATGGCATCTCAAATCTGCTCAGTCCATCTTCACAGCTGACCTCTCCATTTGGCAATATGTAGAGGCATGACCATTAGCAGCAACGTCTCTCGCAGATATCTCCTGCACAGGACTGGAAAGCCACTGCTGTTTCCTATTCTGGTACCTTGAAATCAACTTTTCTCTCCAAATATTGGTCAGCCATTCAAGAAATTATAACCTGATAACATAGGTCTGGAGAGAACATAGGCTCCTACCCCCAGTTGAGACCTATGAATATTTTAACTTTTTTAATATTTTAGTACAGTTTTCTTACCGTTATTAGCCTCTGAGCCTTCCTCCTCTTCTGCACAAGTTGTCTGAGAACCTAAGATGGTCTTACAGTCACATTCCTGGAATTCTGAACAGCATCAAAATTGGGCCCGCAAAATTATGTTATGTGGGGGCATTTCTCATCCTCTTCCAAAGGAACAATAATATAATGCTGCATTGCTCTTTGAATTGGTAGGACCTTCAGCTCCTGAGATAGAATCTACCATGCCAGGAGGGCAGGAGCAGCATCCCATAGACAGTGGAGGCAGACAGAGAAGGACCTGGGAAGAGCTGCTCCTCGGGATCTACAGGAGAAGCAAAGAGCAGTCTGAATTCCTTGGGGCCCATGAGTGGGCTCTTCAGCAGGAGAAGACACGACTGAACCAGTTCATGGAGCAGGAGGCTTGCCACAGGGAACAGGAGAATTCCCTAATGGAGAGGCTCACTGAACTGGTGGCTGAATTCAGGGTTCACCTGCTGCCAATGTCACTGAACCAGTCCATCAACAGCAACTGCCACCTGGTCTTCCTCCTTCGAATGCTCCCCAGGGTGCTGCTAAGCATCTTTCAAGTATCCCCAAAAGTGACTGCTCTGGACCTTCAAGATGCCTACTTTTATGTGGCGATTTTCCTGAGCCGCAGAAAGTTCCTTTCATTCATCATAGCGGAATGCCACTCTTGGTACACAGTGGTTAAGAAAATAAGACTCGCCATACTGAGTCAGACCAATAGTCCATCTAGCCCAATATCCTGTCTTCGAACAGTGGCCAATGCCAGGTGCTTCAGAGGGAATTAACAGAACAGACAATTCAGAACAGGTGATTTTTCTGCTGGTTTTCTACTGTTAAGGAGGAGTTGTTGGACAGCTTCCAAACACAGCTCTTCCTCCTCATTCAGCCATACAGGAGCCATGCCATGAGATACAGGAAACTGAGCGCAGGTTGGAAGGTGCAGCCTTGGTTCTAAGTCAGGACAGGGAGGAAGTGGTCTGGGAGGTTGAACAGACGGTGTGAATAAGTCAGAGAACCAGAACTGCTTTGGCCGTGCTGAGGCAATGAGAATGGGCATGGCCCAATCTGCCCTTCACTTGAGGATGACCTGAGGGAAGCATAGAATCATAGGCTATCAGGGTTGGAAGGGACCTCAGGAGGTCATCTAGTCCCACTCCCTGCTCAAATCAGGACCAACCCCCAATTTTTGCCCCAGATCCCTAAATGGCCCCCTCAAGGATTGAACTCACAACCCTGGCCAATGCTCAAACCACTGAGCTGATGATTGGGATCGGGGAAAGGTGTACAGGAGTGACAACTGCCAGCTGAGGTTGAAAGCATTGGACAGGGAGCCTGGACTGAGGCCTCCTCAAGAGGAGAGACAACATTCCCTATTGTCCCTTGTAGCAAAGAGGTCGATTGTTGGGATGTCCCAAGCTGTGAAGATGACCGAGAAGACACTCGTTGAACACAAGACCACTTGTGACTCAGGGAAAAAATTCCTGCTGAGGTGGTCAGTGAGATGATTCTGAACCCCGGGGAAGTGAATGGCATCAAGCATCAAGGATCATAGGAATAATGTGATCCTTGATGCAGAACAGCTACAGTCTGATCTCTTCTAGGCAGAGCAACCTAGAGTGTGCCCCCCCTTTTTTGTTCACATATTACATTGTGGTGATACTTTTGGTAAGTATGTGAACCAATGAGCTTCTGATATGGTCCTGAAAAGAATATCATGCATGGTAGATAGTCCAATGTTCCAGCTGATATGGAGTGAAGCTTCCTGCTTCCCGCTGCAACCACAGTCCCTGCATTTGCAGCAACTCCACGTGCACCCGCTCCACCCATGAGGAAGGCATCAGTAACAACCGGCCACGTTGGCAAGGGCTGGACAAAAGGGAACGCCTTGGGAAATGTTCTCTGGATAGATCTGTTGATAGATATTCGTGTGCGTCTGTGTGCCTGTTCTTTCTGTGTACTGTACTGACGCTGGCCAGATAATCCGTACAGCAAGCTCCAATCAAACTGCCTAATAAATCCCACAGACTCGGTTCGTAGCGAAGGAACTTGGTCAGCTTTACTGTCAAAGAAGCAGGGTCCTAATATCCTTGCTGAATGCTTAGCGGTATACTAACATGTGTATGCCGGTCTCGTTGCAACAGACTAGCTCAGTTAGTGGTGGGACTGTCCATTTTCCTCTAGGCCAGCCAAACAGACTTCCTCTGAGATATCTTTTTATTCATCAAAACAAACAAGTAATGTTCTGCCACTCTGACATAGTTAGTTGACACCCCTGATGTAGCCCATTACCACCCATCACCTTGTAAATCTCTATCAATTACACTGTCATCCTAACCTTATCTTTAGGATAGGTCAGCATGTCCCTGTTATTGTTAGGCAATGTGTTGGTATTGAGATGTTCTGGTACCACCTTTCTGGAATGTGTTTGCGGGAGTGCTCTGTGGCTAGCTCCTCTCAGGAATGTGTGTTTTTGCAAGATCAGCCCTGTTCTTGCCCGATTCTGTGCGCTTGCAACCAGGCAGAGCCTCACGTCGACTCACTTTGCTTCTTTGCTTTATATCAGCAAAGCTTGACCACGACTTTAGTTCTGGCCTTAGTCCTCACCCCAGACCTCTGCTACAAGGTGTTATGTTTCAGGTTCTCTTCTTACTATGACAACTACCACTGCAAGGAGTCAAGGATCAATTGAGGAAGATGAACCAGTCTATCTAGAAGGTGAATAGTGGGATGACAAACTGTCCTACGCCACATCTGAAGGGGGAAAAGGTGCAACCTTGACATGTGGCCCAAAGCCTCAGGCAGGTCCAAACTGTCATGAAAGGCTGAGACTGCAGACAGAACCACAGGT
This sequence comes from Caretta caretta, assembly GCF_965140235.1. NCBI lineage: Eukaryota > Metazoa > Chordata > Testudines > Cheloniidae > Caretta > Caretta caretta. The sequence continues at coordinate 41,405,059 of NC_134213.1, forward strand.
GGTGAATTGTCTGAAAATGATAAGGCAGCAGAAATACTTTTGATGTAGTGGAATCGAGTCAGGTGCCAATTAACTCATTTTTCTGAATGGAAGACAAGGTTGACTTCCTGGTGTTTAGGATGAGACCTAGAGGGTTGAGTAAGCATAGTGTGGTTCTGACGTGAGTAAGAACTTCCTCCCTCAGTAACCAGTTGTCCAGATATGGGAATATGTTAATTCCCTTCTTCCTGAGATATGCCGTAACAACAACCATGTGTTTTTTTCAATGTTGATAAATGCAAAGTAATGAACATTGGAAAATATAATCCCAACTATATATATATATACAAAATGATGGAATCTAAATTAGCTGTTACCACTCAAGAAAGAGGTCTTGGAATCGTGGCTAGTTCTCTGAAAACATCCACTCAATGTGCAGCAGCAGTCAAAAAAGCTAACAGAATGTTAGAAACCATTAGGAAAGTAATAGATAATAAGAGAGAAAATATCATAATGCTGCTGTATAAATCCATGGTACGCCCACATCTTGACTACTGTGTGCAGTTCTGGTCACCTCATCTCAAAAAAGAGATATTGTACTTGGAAAAGGAACAGAGATGGGCAACAAAAATGACGAGGGATATGGAACAGCTTCGCTATGAGGAGAGATTAAAAAGAAAGGCACTTTTCAGCTTGGAGAAAAGATGCTAAAGGGGAGATATGCTAGAGGTCTATACAATCATCAGTGACATGGAGAAAGGGAATAAGAAAGTGTAAACTACTCCTTCACATAATACAAGAACCAGGGGTCACCCAAAGGAATTAATAGGCAGCAGGTTAAAATAAAGGAAGTATTTCTTCACACCAGGCACAGTCAATCTGAGGAACTCATTGCCAGGGGATGTTGTGAAGGCCACATGTATAACAGGGTTAAAACAAGAATGAGATAAATTCATGGAGGATAGGTCCATCAATGGACGTATTAGCCAAGATGATCAGGGATGCAACCTCATGCTCTGGATGTCTGTAGCCTCTGACTGCCAGAAGATGGGAGTGGCTGAAGCTGGGAGTGGCTGAAAGGGGATGAAACAACTCCTCCTTAACAGTAGAAAACCGTCCACCAGGATGGCCTATTCAGTGAAATAGAATCAATTTTTTGGTGTGGTCATTCGGTGTGGTCAATTTTTGGTGTGGCCATGGAATCCAACCAATGCTGGCCTTTAACCAGGATATTTTGGAGAACATGCTGTACCTCAGTCATTGGGGCTTGCAGTTATTTCATTAAAAGTGCATCTGACACCAATAACAGCATTGCACTCCTTTGCGCCCCCCCCCCTTCGGGGAAGAGCAGTCTTCTCCAATGCCATGATAGCAAGATTTTTTACAAGGCTTCTTTGTTTGATCCTCCAGTCTGAGGCCGTTCCTCAATGGGACCTTAATATGTTCCTAGTGGCCTTAATTGGACCTCCATTTAAGCCCATGGTATCTTGTCCCTTTCCACTTTTGTGTCAGAAAAACTGCATTCCTGGTAGCGATAACATCTGCAAGAAGAGTGTAAGATTTGCAGGCTCTGATGGAAGAGCCTCCTTACATTCAATTCTCCAAAGACAAAGTGACTTTGCAACTACTTCCAAAATTTTTGTCTAAAGTGATTTCTCAATTTTATTTGAACCAGGTGGTATACAGTAATTCCTCACTTAATGTTCCTGAAAAATGGGACTTTAAGCGAAACAATGTTAACTGAATCCAATTTCTCCATAAGAATTAATGTAAATGGGGAGGGAATAGGTTCCAGGGAAATCTTTTTTTTTGCCAAACAAAAGGCATTATATACATTTTAAACAAGCAATATAATACAGATACAAGTTTTAAACAATTTTAAAGAAACAATTTAACACTACAACCATTATTGCTGAGTCTGAAGCAATGGGAACATAATTGTTGAGTATGAAGCAATGGGAGGTGCCCCAGGAGGCAAGGAGGCTGAAAGTGCCATAGGCTAGGAGAAGCATGTTGTGCAGAAGCAACTGTAGCTTCCCCTACTGTGCAAGCACCGGTGTGGGGCTCAAGCCTCACCCCCTCCCCCTCCACCCCTTCCCCCAAGCCCCCACCATTAACCCTGCTCTTCTCCCCCCCACCTTCTCCCCCTTTACTCCGCATGCCGCATTCTCGCTCCTCCCCCCTCCTTCCCTTGCCTCCTGCCCACAGCAATCAGCTGGTTTGCAGAGTTCAGGAGGCAGGAGAGAGAAGCGAGGACTCAGCGCGCAGTCTTCCCCTCCTTCCCCTGCCTCCTGAAAGCAGAATTTGTTTTAGCTCCAAGGGCCTGCGACCACCTTTGGAGAAAGCACTACATCAGTAACAGTTCCAAGGAGGAGGAGGGACTGGCCGAGGGGAACCCTTTGGCCCAGCCCTTGATAGGTGTGCTGTAACCTAACCCCGAAACCGAAGCACTCGTGAGGAAGACCTATGAGCATGATGGCTTCTTGTTGTCCACCCCTGTGGAGGAAGGTGACTGAGGCTCATGGGAGTCTATGGTGGACAAGGTAAACGGAAAAGACATTGCACAGGAAAAGGAACGATTAAGAAGTGACATTCAAGGATGGGATGTAATGGGGTTAGAAACTGACCCAGACTCGAGTAAATCTAAAAACAAGCAGTGGGAGCATACAGTTGTTTCTTTTCTGAAAATCTCTCAACAGTTCAACAATGCCTTTCTTAGAGGCCTTTGAGAACTTGAACTTACTGTTGTAACAACCAGGCAAGGTACTAACAAACTTCAACAGGCCTTTATTCTTAAAGTGGAAACCTCTTTACCAAGCTGCTGCTGCACCCTCAGTAGCTGTCACTCAGCCTCCTCAACTCCCCCCATTTCCTGTTTCCTGCCCTTTCAGAAGGGGGTTGGATTACATGACCCGCCCCGCCCCCCGAGGTCCCTTCCAACTCTGATATTCTATGATTTTATGACGCCCAACAGCTAGTGCTCCCAGTTCTAATAATTACAAGCAGTATCTAAACACCACATTCCCTCCTCTCTTAAGAAACTCTCCCATTTAAAATAAACATTGTTGTTCTAACCACAGGAACAAATATGAAACAAAACACTATACCGTTGGCAGAAATATTACACTGAAAACACTTTAGATACTACATTACATAGTGAATTTTGGGTTCAGTAAAAGGCACTTCTTTAAAGTAATGCAACTAGATGGAATCAGGTAGTATAGATACTGCTGAGCCAGTGTCAAACATTAGCTGAATAGAGTGTAATTTGCCTGAGGGCATGGCAGAAATGTTTACAGTGCACTTTATTTGTTCTGGAATATATGCAGTAGTGATTTAGTCCATGCTGAGAACAGTAACAGTAACTGCATGCACCTGTTGATTGGACTGGCTGCTGCAACATACTTTAGCAAAATGTCCAATCCTTTTACAATGATTGGACTGAGCTACTTTTGCCGCATATCCTGTGTAGCTTGCAAGGAATTCTGGGGATCCACAGCGAAAGCATGCTTTTATTGTATTTTTAATTTGCTGTTTCGGTGGTTTTTCCTTTACTTTTCCTCTTGTAATTGTTTGTCTGCAGCGATAGTGAACTTTTCTGCAAAGTAGTCACAGCCTGGACTGTGCCTAATGTATTCATGCTCATTATTTTGGCTTCAGCTGTAGCTGACTCAATCTGAGTAGCAATGGTTATTGCTTTTTCCAGTGTATGTTGTGGTTCTAGAAGTAAGCATTCTCTTACAGGAAGCATGACTGTTTTCTAAGTTAGCTGGTCTCTAATAATCTCATCTGCCGTATTCCCAAAGTCACAAATTACAATCAGACTCCTCAGGGAACCAATATACTGCATTATAGTTTCCCCTGGTTTCTGCTCACGCTGTTGAAATCTGTAGCGATTAGCTACTACATTCACTTTTGGCACAAAAAAATTCTTTATTGCAGTGAGTGCACTCTCATATTTATCATCTTCAAGGGGAAAAGTGTAAACATTTACGCAGGTGGGTTCAGAGGCAGAAGATCCATCCCTGTGGCCAAAATGTTGTAACAACCAGGCAAGGTACTAACAAACTTCAAAAGACCTTTATTCTTAAAGCGGCAACCTCTTTACCAAGCTGCTGCTGCACCCTCGGTAGCACTCACTCAGCCGCCTCAACTTGCCCCCCTTCCTGTTTCCTGTCCTTTCAGACTCCCAACAGCCAGTGCTCCCAGTTCTCATAATTACAAGCAGCATGTAAACACCACACTTCCACGTTGGTACACCTGGAGGAGTAAATCTATCATGCATCAGGCTTTTGCTTGTGTCTGAGACACAGATCTTCAGAGGAAAATCTGAAAAAGATCAAAATGGAAGAATGAACCAGCTCAGACTCCCTAATGATAGTGGTCATTTCATCAATTTTCGCAGGTGGCTGTAAAAGGGTGTGTTAAACCAGGTGATTGATAAAACTTTGTAAAAATTGTCAATGTGAATGTGTCCCCTTCGTACTCATGTTAGTAAAAGATGGTACAAGTAGCAGTCATTTCTATGCAGATGGCTGTGTTAAGAAACTATATTACACCCCCAAGGGTAACTGGGAGCTTCTGCGGGGTGAACCGTCTTTTTCAAGTGGCCAAAAAGCATAGTAAAACTTTGAATAGCAAACAGGTAGCAGCTTGGCTTTCAGACGAGGACACTAACACTTCACACAAACCAGCTCAAATACATTTTAAAAGAAACAAAACCATTGTTTTAGATGCGGATGCGCAGTGGCAGGCAGATTTGGTGGATATGCAACAGTTCTCCAAAACCAACAGCGGTTTTAGGTACATCTTAACAGCGATAGTCTTTCTATTCAAATCTGCCTGGGCCTTAAGCTTAAAAGACAAGATGCGTGGTGTGGTATCCTAGGCCTTTAAAGCTATTTTCAGCAAAGGTCGAGTGTCTCAAAAATTACAGACTGATCAGGGAAATGACTTTTTAAACAAACCTTTAAGCAGATTGTTAAAGTGGCATCGCGTTCACCATTTTGTTTTTAATGTAGAGAAGGTACGACTCACCAGTGCGGCCCGTCCTGTTGGTTGTCTCGGGAATTAGCTCTTTCCAGCCTTTAGAGCACCCTCTGCAGGCTGGTGTCTTACCTGCCGCTGGCCCCTTGTCCCTCCCGGATGCTGGTTCCCCTTATCTCAGGGTTCTGCCCCAGCAGTACCCCCACACTCTGGGTCTCCCCTCCCTGGGGAATCCCCAACCCACTAAACCCACCTTGCCTCAGTGGCTACTGCCAGTCATCTAACCCTGCTCATTGGGGCAGACTGCAGTGTAATGGGCACTCATCATTGGCAATGGGCTAGGACCTGCTGCGTTTTCCTGTCCCTGGGCCACCCCTCTGTAGACCCAGTATCTTTTCATAGGCCTTCATCAACCTTGGGTGTCAAGGTTCCTCCCCCACTCTGAACTCTAGGGTACAGATGTGGGGACCTGCATGAAAAACCTCCTAAGCTTATCTTTACCAGCTTAGGTCAAAACTTCCCCAAGGTACAAAATATTCCACCCATTGTCCTTGGACTGGCCGCTACCACCACCAAACTAATACTGGTTACTGGGGAAGAGCTGTTTGGACGCGTCTTTCCCCCCAAAATACTTCCCAAAACCTTGCACCCCACTTCCTGGACAAGGTTTGGTAAAAGCCTCACCAATTTGCCTAGGTGACTACAGACCCAGACCCTTGGATCTTAAGAACAATGAACAATCCTCCCAACACTTGCACCCCCCTTTTCCTGGGAAATGTTGGATAAAAAGCCTCACCAATTTGCATAGGTGACCACAGACCCAAACCCTTGGATCTGAGAACAATGAAAAAGCATTCAGTTTCTTACAAGAAGACTTTTAATAAAAATAGAAGTAAATAGAAATGAAGAAATCCCCCCTGTAAAATCAGGATGGTAGATATCTTACAGGGTAATTAGATTCAAAAACATAGAGAACCCCTCTAGGCAAAACCTTAAGTTACAAAAAAGATACACAGACAGAAATAGTTATTCTATTCAGCACAATTCTTTTCTCAGCCATTTAAAGAAATCATAATCTAACACATACCTAGCTAGATTACTTACTAAAAGTTCTAAGACTCCATTCCTGGTCTATCCCAGACAAAGACAGACACACAGACCGACACAGACCCTTTGTTTCTCTCCCTCCTCCCAGCTTTTGAAAGTATCTTGTCTCCTCATTGGTCATTTTGGTCAGGTGCCAGCGAGGTTACCTTTAGCTTCTTAACTCTTTACAGGTGAGAGAAGCTTTCCCCTGGCCAGGAGGGATTTCAAAGGGGTTTACCCTTCCCTTTATATTTATGACATTGGGTTTTACCAGGCTGGAGCTCCCTACCACTGCTCCAGCTCAGGTACCTTGCTCCCAGGTAGCTAGCCCTTCCCACTCCAGGGCTAGAGTGAAACTCCTCTGCTTCTGGCCCACAACCTTCTTATAAAGGCCAGCTGGGCCCTGCCTGAGCTGGCCACAGCTCAGGTCAGCTACTCACTCAGCTTCCCACAGCTTTTCTCACTCATCTTCCCCCAGCCGTAGCCCTCTCCAGGGCTGCTTTTACTATTGGTTCCCAAGGGCAGCCCTCTCCCAGGGCGGTTTTAACCCTTTCAGGGCCAGAGGGGGGTGACCATCCCCCTACAGCTAATAATGAAGTCAAAGCATGGGTTGTAGAGTGGTTTAACAAAATTTAAAATCTAGGATGTAGAGATATTTTACAGCTCACAACACCTTTCATTACATCGACGTGTTACCAGAGTTTATAAAAAGTTACAACCGGAGCTTTTACAGAATTATCTGTACCAGACCCAGTGATGTTAAACCCTCAAATTCTCTGAAGCTACGTCAAACATTTTAAAGATGGTTTTAAAATAAAACTGTTGTTGGCCCTTTTAGAAAAGGCAACTATATGACACTTTCCATTGAAGTGAGCTGTAGCTCACAAAAGCGTATGCTCAAATAAATTTGTTTGTCTCTAAGGTGCCACAAGTACGCCTTTTCTTTTTTCTAAAACCAAAGGAGCTTTTGAAAAAGGTTGTGAACAAATGTTTACTGATGAGATATTCATAGTGGATGAAGCTTTAAACAGGGCCCAGAGACCTGTATACCGATTAAAAGATTACAAGGGTGAGACAGTTACTGGATCAGTTACTGGACCAGTTACTGGACCAGTTACTGAAGAATTACAAAAAGTAAATCCCAAATCAGGATTTACAGGATTGAAAAAGTTCTTATGGAGAAAGGAAAAGGGAGAAAAAAGCAGCTACTGATGAAATTGTTGTGGTGGCCCCATCAGTTTAACAGCTGGGTGGAAGCTTCTCAACTCTATGACATTTAGATGCAAACGAAAACAATTCTTCTTCCAAAGAGAGAGAGAGAGGAGTGAAATGAGCAACAGGGGGTTTTACATCACTTTGCCCAGCAACGCGAGATTTGGGGTTTCTCCCCAAACTTTATTATACAGCTAATTAAGCCCTTGGGTCTCTCTGGTACCTGGTAGCTAGGGTTAGTGGAAATACAATACCCACACAGCTTGAACAGTATCAATGAAGACACCCCTTTCGAAATCTCCTTTGGAGATAAGACATGGAATTTCTTCCTATAATGAATGTTATTACTTGTCCATACCAGAATTACTGGATCATATGAACAATACTCTGGCTCGTCATCCCTGACCGCCTGAGGTCATCATGAACTATAATCCTGTGAGCAGGTTTCAGAGTCGTGTTAGTCTGTATTCACAAAAAGAAAAGGAGTACTTGTGGCACCTTAGAGGCTAACCAATTTATTAAATCCGCTGATTTTACTTATACTTTTTCTATCAGAGGGGAACTAGCTAATATTCTGGGTTTGCTCCCCAAGCACACTATCCAAAAAAAATCCCCTTCTCGGCAGACATCACAGGGGGTTTCAACTCCTTGTATCCTTGTATCTTGTATCACTGATATCATAGAACACCAGTTTGTGGGGGACTTTTCTGTTCCTCTATTACGCTGCATCTCCATCCAAGGACGGAAACCTGAGTTTGTCACCATCACCTACGATAATCCCTATTACATCCCTGTCAGTAAACACCACATCAACACTGTTGTGCATTTGGTTGTTGTGGTAATAGAATCTTGTTGTTGCTATGGCAACTGACTTAGATTATTAAGGGGTAGTCCGGACAGTTTTGGCTGGTTTTTGGTTAGTTTAGTGTGTGGCAATAAATGGCTCCTTTAACGTTTACAGCTCTCTGTATCTCAGGCGATTTCTGCCTAAAATTGTTGCCCCCACGAATATAACACTGTGGCGATGAGGATGGAATTCCTGTGCTGCCCCAGCAACAGAAGAAATCAGAAGTCAAGGTACAAAAAAAAAACCTTTTTGCTATTAGAAGCGGATGAGAACTGACTTGTTTGCACTGACTGTGCAAACGGAAACTAAAACCTTAGTTACACTTCCCTGTCTTTTAACCAGTTCTCAGTCCATGAAAGGATCTTCCCTCTTATCCCATGACAACTTAATTTACGTAAGAGCCTTTGGTGGGCGACCTTGTCAAAGGCTTTCTGGAAATCTAAGTACACTATGTCCACTGGATTCCCCTTGTCCACATGTTTGTTGACCACTTCAAAGATCTCTAATAGATTAGTAAAACATGATTTCCCTTTACAGAAACCATGTTGAGTTTTGGGCAACACAAAGTCATTGCGGAGAAACTAAATGAATTCTTTGCTTCACTGACTTTATCATCTCTAAGTGCTCCTTTTGACAAATGGGATACACCAAATCATTTCAGCACCATATCATCCATCCACCAATGGATTAGCTGAAAGATTTATGCAGACAATGAAATAAGCTTTGAAATCAGCAAGGGGACAATTATCCATTCAAAAGCGTCTGGACACCTGCTTACTATCCTACAGAAGCATACCTCATGCATCCCTGGCCTTTCTAATAATGAGACAAAAGCTGCGCACTTTGCTTTGATCTGCTGAAACCTTCTGAATCCTGAGAAAGTGTGCAACATCAGCAGCAAGCTCAAGTCATCAGGTGCGCACGCAGAGCAAAAGACCGAACCTTTAGCCGGGGACAGCCGGTTTTGGGTTGAAATTATACTTCTGGAGCTAAATGGGTCCCTGCCAGTGTTATCACTCAAACAGGACCTGTTTCCTACAAGTCCAGACTGCAGAGGATTTCACCTGGTGGCGACATGTAGATTAGCTGTTGCTGGGTCATACAAGTCCTCAGGACACATATTCAGTACAGTTGCCTGACTTCTGGCGAGACACCGAATCAAGAATCATCTGTTCCTGACTTCCCCCTCCGTTACTGCCAGTGGCAAAGATATGGCTCCTGCCCAGAATGAGCTGATACCACATCCCATTCACGCTACAAACCCTGAGCCCATTGTCAAGCCTGCACCCAAGACACTTTTGGTGCAACAACACCACAAGTCGGCTGTAATCCTCCTAGAAGGCCTACTCAATGGCTGGATCTTTAGCTAGGGCAAACCCATGGTTACGGGGCAAAATAATCCCCGGGGTTTAGCTGGACACAGAGGCAGTCTACCCCCGTTCTCTAGCTTATGATTTGTTTTATTTAGGGGATGTTCTCATTAAGGGGGAAGGAATATGTTGTGTATTTGGTTGTCATGGTAATAGAATCTTGTTGTTGCTATGACAACTGAGGTAGATTATTAGGGGCTGGCCCAGCCAGTTTTGTCTGTTTTTTGGTTAGCTCAGTGTGTGGCAATAAATGCTTTTAAGGTTTACCGCTCTCTGTGTCTCAAGTGATTTCTTCCTAAAACTGTTGTCCCCAAAAATATAACAGATACCATCACCACTGTAATAAAGACAGATCTCACTTCACAAGGTGATCATTAAGCTGTACCTGCGTTCCCGGGGAGAGCATGTTATCTAAAAAGCAAAACGATATGGTTACCCTAAAAAATTACATCATTCTCACCGTCCACAGCAACTGTTACAAAGCCCAGGCTGGTTATGCCCTTCCTGGATATCATGGGCCCCCCATGATATACGGGCCTGGCGTGGGCAGAATATGCCTTAGCTTTTTTCGAAATGCCATACTACTTTTGGGAGGGGGCTAGAGATGACTAAACTCCATGTAAAAACCGCCACTCAAACATAGCTAGAGTCTCATGCTGTTCTGGAGAAGGTGGGGAATCCAGCTGTACAGGAGGGATCAGGGCTGCTGTACCTTAAAAGGAGGAACAGAAAGAAAAATGTGTCATACCTATGGTAGACGGGTCCCCCAAAATTCTTTAAAAGAAGGGTTTTGATGCCCAGGGCTGGCTATAAGAAGAAGTCCAATAGGAAGCATCTGCGAAATATGAGAGGCTCTCTACCTGGTGAAAGAGATATATTTTCATCAACATGGCTTTTGTTCACTGTGGGTCTGAAGAGTGCACCAAATCTGAACTAGACTTGTTCCCAATAACCCTTATGCAGAGCAGCATCAAGAAAAACATCTACATCAAAGTTCCACCTCTATCAGCCATTACGGAGGCTGACCCCATCGACTTTTTTATAGCAGAGAATGGCATGGATTATATGGATTTAAACAACACTCTGCGGTACCTTTGTTGCAAGATTGTAAAAGGAGATGAACTCGCCACAGACACAGAGGAGGGCCTGGTGAAATACACCGTGGGATCTATTTTCAGTCAGTTGGATGTCACACTGGGAGACAGCCTCTTAAACCAGTGCAACAGTTGTTACCCTTACAGGGCTTTTATAGAATCAGTATTCAATTACAGCAATGACACTTATGATAAATGGGGTGAGAGGGGCGGTAACTCCCAGCTAGCCAGTTAGCTGTAAATTCCCTATTGTTAGCTGTTCTTTACTTGCTTTACGTGTAAAGGGTTAAAAACTCCCCAGGTAAAGAAAAAAAAGTGAGCAACTAACCAAAAGAGCCAATGGGAAAGCTATAAGTTAAAAAATTGGAACAGAAACCTTCTCTTTCTCTGCTGTTCTCTGGGCTGCAGGGACACAGGGCAGCAATGCTATAAGCAGGAGTGCTGTTTAAGGTTTGAACCAGGTATGAAAAAGTATCTTCCATACCTAGAAGAAATTATTTGGATAGGAAACGTTTAGTTAGAGACAATCAGGTTTATTTCTTATTTTGGCTGCTGGATCTCCTCTGGGCTAATCCCTGATGCTTTTGTTTGCTTGTCATCTTTAAGCTAAACCCCAAAAAAAGTTAGTTTGGGTGCTTAATTTTTGTAATTGCTCTTTTAAAATGTAGCAAAAGCCTAAGTTCCAAATGTATTTTTTTCTTTTTGTGCTTAATAAAATTTACCGTTTTTAAGAACAGGATTGGATTTTTGGTGTGCTAAGGGGTTTGTGTCTATGCTGGTTGATTGGCTGGTGGTAACAGCTAATTCTCTTCCCCGGATGGGAGGGGTGGTGAAAGGGCTTGACAGTATCTCACAAGGAGGAATTTCCAAGTGTCCAGGTTCAAAGGGCTTGGGGGGGTTGCATTTAGATGGTGGCAGCATTTACCAAGCCAAGGTCAGAGAAAAGCTGTAATCTTGGGAGAGTAATACAAGCCTGGAGTGGCCAGTATTCATTTTTAAAATACTTGTGGGCCTCCACCTTCTGCACTCAAGTGCCAGAGAAGGGATTCAGCCCTGACATGGTGACACAGTGGTGGAATCATTTTGAACCAGAAGCACAGAGTCAGGATTTTGAAAGGACACAGTTTTCCTTTGGCTGCTTGAAAACCAGGGAGTGTTTCTTTTCTTTTCTTTTCTTTTCTTTTCTTTTCTTTTCTTTTCTTTTCTTCCTGAGGGGGAACAGGCAAGCCACAGAATTAGCCTGCGAAGCCAGGGAGTCCAACAAGCAGTTTCTTTTTTTTTCTAGCTTCATGGCAACAAAATAGTTAGGCTAGAGAAGGGCAGCCGGTGCATGAGGTTGCGGTTGGGCACCAGAACCCTAGAGCAACCAGTCTTCCCAAAGTGGCATTGTGACCTTATTGACTTGAACTGGGACTGTACAGAACATTGTCGCAACCAAGGTCCTGTAGTGGCACCAAATCTTGTATAAAGGGGTCAAATAAGGTGTCTAAGATGAGGTTATGGCTTGATGGTTAGGATTATGCTATCTGTTTGCATGTATCATTTTTGTATTTAATTATATAAGTACTGGCTCTATACTGTCTGTATTCCAAGTTTATGCTATGCTTCTGGGTGACACCCCAGCCAAGTTGGTGTCAGCTCTGCCTAGCCTGCTTGATGGCCCATTAAGGACCATCAGTTATACAAGTTGAGAGAAGGCCGATAGTCTCGAGACTCAGCAAGGTATGCAGGAACCTGCCTATGGACAGAACTGTTAGGGGGCTTATTCCTTCACCCACTTACTTCCCTGGTCCTTCTCGCATGAACAGAGAGCAACAATACCCGAAGTCCAAAGGTGCAAACAATTCGATGTTTATTGGGGTGAACTTCCAGCAAGCATGATTCCAGTTTCCTTCCTTAGTATCCTCCTTCCCAGCTCTGACACCACAGAGCCTTACACCTGTGTCCCTGTTCCCATTCCTGCCCTTAGCCAAACATGATTCCAACTTCCTTACTCCCATTCCCTGTTTCCATTTCCCCCTTTAGCAAAACATGATTCCAATTTTCTTACCCCCATTCCCTGTTCCCATCTCCCCCTTTAGCAAAACATGATTCCAATTTTCTTACCCCCATTCCCTGTTCTCACACACCCACATGCCCACCCACACCCACCCCCCTCACTTCCTCATTGACTACAGATTATATAGTAAAACTTGAGTTCTGCTTAGCTATACCTTAACCAATCATTTTCCTGAAATTTAACTAACCAATCCTAACATATTGTAACATGATTATGTAACCAATTATATCCCACCACCTCAATTAGTTTACACCCAGCAAAATTAATTATACAGCAGACAGGAACAATCACAGAACCAGACAGAGATTATACAGACAAACAACAGCAAAGTGGGAACTATAATGACAAAACAATACAGAAGTGAGGATTTCACATCCCAGCTATTGATAAGTGAGTTCTTGCCAGACAGGATGCTATCAAACTAAGTTTCCTTTTACATTTTCTAGGCACTTCCCTTTCTCTGGAGGTGATAGGAATACAATCCTGTCCTGATAGTGCCTAACAGCCCAATAGCACCTTATTTCAATGTGACTAGTTTGGAATGTGAGGATGTGACCGTTCGCTTCCCAGCTTATGGCTGCCTCTGCTGCTTAGCCAAAGGCCTGAGCCTAAGCACAGGGCCACAAACTGTCACAGTAAGAGAAGGCCCTTACACTGGCAGACAGTGGTTTTGATTCTTTCTTTCTTTTATACCTCTATCACTAGCCAAGTGATAAGAATACACCTAAATTCTTAGAGTATAGGCCTTTACAGACAGGCCTGAATATCTATATCCTAACAAGAACTCTGAGGTTTTTCCAGGCCATGTGATGGACAGCTTGTCCACATGGCAAGAGAGTATAAAAAGCTGCTGCAGCTCCTCCATCTTGTGTTCAATCCTGCTTCTTACCTCTGGAGGAACTTTGCTACACTGAAGCTTTGAACCAAGGACTGAATAACCCATCCCTCTGTGGATGAACTCCAGAGATTTGATTTGAATCTGCAGTTTTATTCCATCACTGCTGCAAGCCTGAACCAAGAACTTTGCCGTTACTGTGTGTAATTGACTCCATTTAACCAATTCAAGCGCTCATCTATATCTTTTTCCTTTTATGAATAAACCTTTAGATTTTAGATTCTAAAGGATTGGCAACAGCGTGATTTGTGGGTGAGTTCTGATTTATATATGGACCTGGGTCTGGGTCTTGGCCCTTTGGGATAGAGGGAACCTTTTTTCTTTTACTGGGGTATTGGTTTTCATAACCATTCATTCCCACAACGAGTGGCACTGGTGGTAATTCTGGACAACTGGAGCGTCTAAGGAAATTGCTTGTGTGACTTGTGGTTAGCCAGTGGGGTAAAACCAGAGTCTTCTCTGTTTTGCTGGTTTGGTTTGCCTTGGTGGGCATAGAAACAGCAGCCTTGGGCTGTAACTGCCCTGCTTTAAGCAGTTTGTCCTGAATTGGCACTTTCAGTTGGGTCCCGCCAAAACCAGCCTCGTTACATGCACGTAACGGAGAAGACAGACCCAGAGCAAGCCAAGACATCCAGCTCCACAACAGAAATGCAGGGAAAGGATGGGAGCCGGAAACGTCCCAGGAGACAAGGGTCAGCCCTCTCCAACCCAAGATCCAGGTGCCAGGATGTAGGGATGCCTTTAACTCAGGCCAAGTTCTAACTGAAGCAGAAAGGAATTTCTAACTAGAGATGAAACTCTTGGAAGTGGAGGACAAGTGCTTGGAGGCGGAAGAGGAGGCGAAATGCTTGGAGGCAGAAGTGGAGGAGAGGAGAGAAGAGAAGCACTTGAAAATGAAGTGCTTGGAGGTAGAAATGGAGCTGAAGGGGTTAAGAGTTTGAAAAGGCTAAGCTGGCTCAAGCAGGTAACCCTAACAGTCCTTCTCCAGGTACTGCTCCCCCTTCCAAGAAATTACCCACATACAAGATAGGTAATGATACAGAGGCCTGCTTAGAAAATTTGGAAAGGGACTGCCTTGGGTACACCTCTATAGACCAGTATATGGTGGAGCCAGAAGTGGCAGCTGAAATGCCTAAAGAACACATGAATAAGTATGCACTTTTTAAAGAAAAGTCCAGAATTAGGATGGGGCTAACACATGAGCAGGCCCGTCAGCGGTTCAGAGCCCTAAGGTGGAAACTAGACATGGCATTCTCCCGACACGCCAACCACATTGTAAAAAATTGGGATGCCTGGATATCAGGAGCAAGTGTTAAATCTTTGGAAGATCTGTCTCTCCTCATGCAAATGGAGCAGTTCATAGAGGGTGTTCCTGAGGAAATAGAAAGGTACATCCTAGATGGGAAACCCAAAACTGTAATCGAGGCTGGGGAGATCGGAACCATATGGGTGGAGGTGGCGGAGAAGAAGAAAGCTAGTAGTAGTTGGAGCGAATACCCGAGACAACACCCCACCATCAGGGTCAACCCAAAGCCCCACCTCTCATGGACGAGCCCTCCACACAGCCAGGGAGACCCCCCCAGATTCCCTCTGGTCCCACCACCCCACTCTCCAATCACCTACCTTGCCCCAGCCCACAGTCAGCTGTGTGATGCTTCAAATGTAATGAGCTGGCGCATGTGAAGGCCAACTGCCCCAAGAGCACCAACCCACTGGAACTCATCACCCCGGGAGACCACCGAGACCCTTCAGGCCCAGATACCTCGCAAATACGTCCAGAGCAAAGGGAAGACTGTGAGTCTGGGTGGCAGGAAGATTACTACATGGAGAGACACTGGTACACAGGTGTCAGCTTTCCACCAATCCCTGGAGGACCCGAAATTCATCAACCCAGAGTGTCAAGTGACAGTGCAACACTTTAAGACCAAATCTTTTAACTTGCCTTCTCAGGGTTCCCTCCCCACTCTGAACTCTAGGGTACAGATGTAGGGACCCGCATGAAAGTGCCCTAAGATTATTTTTACCATCTTAGGTTAAAAACTTTCCCAAGGCACAAATTTCTCCTTATCCTTGAACAATATGCTGCCACCACAAAGAACAGGGAAAGGACCACTTGGAGTCCTATTCCCCCAAAATATTCTGCCAACCCCTACATCGCCTTTCCTGGGGACGGCTTGATAATAATATCCTCATGAATTGGTACAGGTGAACACAGATCCAAACCCTTGGATCTTAAGAACAATGAAAAATCAGTCAGGTTCTTAAAAGAAGAATTGTAATTAAAGAAAAGGTAAAAGAATCACCTCTGTAAAATCAGGATGACAAATACTTTACAAGGTAATCTGATTCAAAACATAGAGAATCCCTCTAGGCGAAACCTTAAATTACAAAAAGACACAAAAACAGGAATACACATTCCCTCCAGCACAGCGAATTTCACAAGCCAAAACAAAGAAAATCTAACACATTTTCTAGCTAGATTACTTACTAACTTTACAGGAGTTGGAGGGTTTGCATCCTTGATCTGTTCCTGGCTAAGGTATCAGACAGACAGACAAAAGCCTCCACCCCTGGCCCCCAGATTTGAAAGTATCTTGTCCCATCATTGGTCATTTTGGGTCAGGTGCCAGTGAGATTACCTTAGTTTCTTAACCCTTTACAGGTGAAAGGGTTTGGCCTCTGCCAGGAGGGATTTTATAGCACTGTATACAGAAAGGTGGTTACCCTTCCCCTTACATTTGCCTACAGCCAAGTTGCCTGTCTAGTACAAGGGCTGGTCAGGAATATGGACTTTTTCAATCTATGACCATTATCCAATTCCCATACTGCTGGAAGAAGACTTAGCTAACCATGTAAGGCTAACAGAAAGGGTGGGGATGGTCATCCGCAGCCAGGCTAAACAGACATTCACACCTAACTCAGTATGGGGAGGAGGTAACCAGCCCTCTGTGGAGACAGAAGTGGTTCAGGACTATTTAGAAAAGCTGGATGAGCACAAGTCCATGGGGCTGGATGCATGGCATCCGAGGGTGCTAAAGGAGTTGGCGGATGTGATTGCAGAGCCATTGGCCATTATCTTTGAAAACTGATGGCGATTGGGGGAGGTCCTGGATGACTGAAAAAAGGCTAATGTAGTGCCCATCTTTTAAAAAGGGAAGAAGGCGGATCTGGAAAACTACAGACCAATTAGCCTTACCTCAGTCCCTGGAAAAATCATGGAGTAGGGCCACAAGGAATCAATTCTGAAGCACTTTGAGGAGAGGAAAGTGATCAGGAACAGTTAGTATGGATTCACCAAGTGCAAGTCATGCCTGACTAACCTAATTGCCTTCTATGATGAGATAACTGGCTCTGTGGATGAGGGGAAAGAAGTGGACATGTTATTCATTGACTTTAGCAAAGCTTTTGATACGGTCTCCCACAGTATTCTTGCCAGCAAGTTAAAGAAGTATGGGTTGGATGAATGGTGAATAAGGTGGTTAGAAAGTTGGCTAGATTGTCGGGCTCAACGAATAGTGATCAATGGCTCCATGTCTAGTTGGCAGCTGGTATCAAGCGGAGTGCCCCAGGGGTCATTCCTGGGGCTGGTTTTGTTCAACATCTTCATTAATGATCTGGATGATGGGATGGATTGCACCCTCAGGAACTTCGTGGATGACACTAAGCTAGGGGGAGAGGTAGATATGCTTGAGGGTAGGGATAGGGTCCAGAGTGACCTAGACAAATTGGAGGATTGGGCCAAAAGAAATCTGATGAGGTTTAACAAGGACAAGTGCAGAGTCCTGCACTTAGGACAGAAGACTCCCATGCACTGCTACAGACTAGGGCCCAAGTGGCTATGCAGCTGTTCTGCAGAAAAGGACCTAGGGGTTACAGTGAATGAGAACCTGGATATGAGTCAACAGTGTGCCCTTGTTGCCGCATTTTGGGCTCTATAAGTAGGAGCATTGCCAGCAGATTGAGGGACGTAATCATTCCCCTCTATTTGGCATTGGTGAGGCCTCATCTGGAGTACTGTGTCCAGTTTTGGGCCTCACACTACAAGAAGGATGTGGAAAAATTGGAAAAAGTCCAGTGGAGGGCAACATAAATGATTAGGAGGCTGGAGCACATGACTTATGAGGAGAGGCTGAGGGAACTGGGATTATTTAGTCTGAAGAAGAGAAGAATGAGGGGGGATTTGATAGCTGCTTTCAACTACCTGAAAAAAGGTTCCAAAGAGGATGGATCTATACTGTTCTCAGTGGTGGCAGATGACAGAACAAGGAGTAATTGTCTCAAGTTGCAGTGGGAGAGGTTTAGGTTGGATATTAGGAAACACTTTTCCAGTAGGAGCGTGGCAAAGCACTGGAAAGGCTTACCTAGGGACGTGGTGGACTCTCCTTCCTTAGAGGTTTTTAAGGTCAGGCTTGACAAAGCCTTGGCTGGGATGATTTAGTTGTGGATCAGTCCTGCTTTGAGCAGGGGTTTGGAGTAGATGACCTCCTGAGGTCCCTTCCAACCCTGATATTCTATGAGTCTATGATTCACCTCCTCCCCACACTGTGCTACCCAGTATATCAGTCTGGGAGCTGACCTTGGTATGAAGACTGAGGCAAAAAAAGCATTGAGTACTTCAGCTTTTTCCACATCATCTGTCACTAGATTGCCTCCCCCATTCAGTAAGGGTCTCATACTTTCCCTAATACCCACCTGCTGAAGCGAAAAAACAGCTTGAGAGAGCCAGAAGAAAACCCACAAGTCACCTGCTACAGGACAGGCCCAACAAAGGAAATAAGAGAACACCACTAGCTGTCACCTTCAGCTCCCAACTAAAACCACTCCAGCGCATCATCAAAGATCTACAACCTATCCTGAAAAATGATCCCTCACTCTCACAGATCTTGGGAGACAGACAGCCCCCAAACTGAAGCAAATACTCTCCAGCAATCACACACCACACAACAAAAACACTAACCCAGGAACCTAGCCTTGCAACAAAGCCCAGTGCCAGCTCTGGCCACATATTTATTCAAGTGACACCATCGTAGGACCTAGTTACATTAGCCACGCCATCAGGGGCTCTTTCACCTGCACATCTACCAATGTGATATATGCCATCATATGCCAGCAATGCCCCTCTGCCATGTACATTAGCCAAATCGGACAGTCTCTACGCAGAAGAATAAATGGACACAAATCTGACAATAGGAATTATTAACATTCAAAAGCGGTAGGAGAACACTTCAACCTCTCTGGCCACTCTGTAACAGATTTAAAGGTTGCAATTTTGCAACAGAAAAGCTTCAAAAACAGACTCCAATGAGAAACTGCTGAGCTTGAATTAATATGCAAACTAGATACTGTTAACTTGGGTTTGAATAAAGACTGGGAGTGACTGGGTCATTCCACATATTGAATCTATTTCCCCATATTAAGTATCCTTGCACCTTCTTATCAACTGTCTAAATGGGCCATCTTGATTATCACTATGAAAGTTTTTTTCTCCTGCTGATAATAGCTCATCTTAATTATTTAGCCTCTTACTCCACCTTTTCATATTCTCGGTATATATATCCGATGAAATAGGCTGTAGCCCATGAAAGCTTATGCTCAAATAAATTTGTTAGTCTCTAAGGTGCCACAAGTACTCCTGTTCTTTTTGTGGATACAGACTAACACGGCTGCTACTCTGAATACTTTCCCTGACCTTCTTCTTGTTCCTAACATACCTGTAGAAACCCTTCTTGTTACCCTCCACATCCCTTGCTAGCTGCAAATCCAACTGTGCTTTGACCTTCCTGATTACATTCCTGCATGCTCGAGCAATATTTTTTTACTCCTCCCTAGTCATCTGTCCAAGTTTTCACTTCTTGTAAGCTTCCTTTTTTGCGTTTAAACTCACTGAAGATTTCTCTGTTAAGCCAAGCTGGTCAGCTGCCATATTTGCTATTCTTTCTTCACATGGGGATGGTTTGTTCCAGTGCTTCTTTAAAATACAGCCAGCTCTCCTGGACTCCTTTCCCCCTCATATTAGCCTCCCAGGGGATCCTGCCCATCAGTTCCCTGAGGGAGTCAAAGTCTGTTTTTCTGAAGTCCAGGGCCTGTATTCTGCTGCTCTCCTTTCTTCCTTTTGTCAGGATCTTGAATTTGACCATCTCATGGTCATTGCTCCCCAGTTTGCCATCCACTTCTACTTCCCCTACCAATTTTTCCCTGTTTGTGAGCAGCAGGTCAAGAAGAGCTCTGTTCCTCCAGCACTTGCACCAGGAAATTGTCCCCTCCACTTTCCAAAAACTTTCTGGATTGTCTGAGCACTGTTATATTGCTCTCCCAGCAGATATCAAGGTGACTGAAGTCGCCCATGAGAACCAGGGCCTGCGATCTGGAAACTTCTGTTAGTCTACTTTTCTGAATTCCAGGGTCCGTATTCTGCTGCTCTCTTTTCTTCCTTTTGTCAGAATTTTAGCATCTCCTAACTGTTGAGTGCTTGACTTTTCATCTTCAGTAATGTTCTTCTAACATAGTTACCTGTGTGTAACATCTATATAAATAGGATTAGGCTATTCCTATCCCTGGCTGGATTAGGGTTCCTACAGTCACAATATTATGGAGCTTTCTGAATGTATTAAAACTGTGCTGCCTTAATGTCGTATCTGTGTACTTATGCATTCAGTATTGTTAGAACGAAGAAAATGTTTCTCCAATACTATTGTTTAGTATTTAGTGTTTAGTAAGAAAATTAAAAAATATGAGTCCTGATGGGAGCGAAGGCAGATTTAGGCCTGACAGAATCCTTCTGTGGATTTTAAGAGTTTGTTCTGATGTTTAACAGCGTACGCATAAGAACTGTGCATGTGTAAGAAATTGCACAGAGATCATGCTTAGTTTTGCACCTGTGTGAGAAACTGCAGGGTAATTGTGTTTGTGAGAAAAAGAAAAGATAAAGTAACTTAAAGGCTAGAAAAGACTGGTTTGAACTTACACTAACCCTGTACTGACAGGGGAAGAGAGCTAACATGGAAATGAGAGACTAATGGAAATGTATACAAAAAAAGATAACAAAAAGTTATAAATAAGTTTGTGTAACAAAGAGCGTTGAGGCTGTATGGTCTAGTGCTGGAGGAAACTGTGATGAGATCATCCCGATGAGCCTGTGAGTAACTGTGTTTTGCTGAGTGTTTGGCCTTAATAAAGATATGTTCGATCCATTTGCTGAATAAGAGAATCTCAATCCAACAATTCCCATACCAAAAATAGCTGCACGCAATTTTACAAAACTTCAAAAATTAATTCACTTTTAGGCTGAGAAGCAGCAAGGGGAATTTCTGCTCAAACAAAAAAATTCTGAAAGAAGATTTAAAATTAAAATGGACCCTGATACAGCTCTATATTTGCCACCGCAGTGCTGTAATATACATTGTATCTGTTTTAAACAGGATTAACATAAGTAGAGGTTTCCTTTGAGGTTGCCTTTAATTGCACATTAAGTATAGACCTTGCATGGAGGATGAAAGACATGATGCAGTAGCCAGAGAATCCAGCCTACTGCATATACCAGGGGTGGGCAAACTTTTTGGCTCAAGGACCATATCAGGGTTGCGAAACTGTATGGAGGGCCGGGTACGGAAAGCTGTGCCTCCCCATACAGTCTGGCCCCTGCCCCTATCTGCCCCCTCCCACTTCCCGCCCCCTGACTGCCCCACTCAGAACCTCCACCCATCCAACCCCCACTGCTCCTTGTTCCCTGACCACCCCCTCCCGGGACCCCCCCGCCCCTAACCACACACCCCCATGGGCCCCACCCCCTATCCAACCCCCCCTGCTCCCTGTCCCCTGACTGCCTCAACCCCTATCCACACCCCTGCCCCTTGACAGGCCCCCCGGGACTCCCACGCCTATCCAACCACCTCCTGCTCCCCTTCCCCTGACCACCCCCCCGAACCTCCGCCCCATCCAACCACCCCCTGCTCCCTGTACCCTGACTGCCCCCCAGGACCTCCTGCCCCTTATCTAACCCCACACACCTTACCATGCTGCTCAGAGCAGCAGGACTGGCTTATTGGAAAGCCTGGGAGGTGGGCAGGCGCAAGCTGTGCTGCCCACGCAGTGGCGTCACTGCGTGGGAGGGGGGACAGTGGAGGAGGGGCCGGGGCCTAGCCTCCCTGCTGGGAGCTCAAGGGCCAGGCAGGACGGTCCCGTGGGCCAGATGTGGCCCGCGGGCCGTAGTTTGCCCACCTCTGGCATATACTAACACATCGTAAGTTGGAGGAGCAAGTTCCTAGACATTGGACAGACCCTCCCTTCCTTGCTCCAGAATGTTCCATTTCTGAAAGTGTCTTTGTGAAAAGTGAAAGGAGACTGTTTTATTAAGTATTGATGAACACATGGTGGCTCGATTAGCTGGAGACTAAATATTAGCTATGTGTTTCAGTTGGTTAATGAATATGAGTCTCCATAGCCAAGGACTCATGATGTCTAGTTAACTTGCAAGAGCGCATACACAATGCCTGATGGAGCATGTGACCAGTTTCAGCAACAGATAGGCACAGCAGAATATGGAAGTTATCTGATGGTGCTGCAAGGACCTGCCTTGATGTCCTGATGAACATTTGTGTATTTCTTTGTATTGAATATTAACTCTACTAGAGCTGGTATAAAGCGAACCCACCCCACCCCGTCTTCTCTTTTCTGCTGTTACATACCTTTTAAAAGATACCTGTCTCAGTTCAGGGGGATCTAACCTAGAAAAGAGTGTATGACAGTCCTTTTCCCATTGTCACATCCAGAGAGGCCAGGATGAGAGGGCAGCAAGCTAGGATCCCTGAGCACAGCAGATACTGAAGAGGGTCATGGACCCCAGAGCTGAGCTGGGAATAGATGGCTAATGAGACTTCTCAATTAGTGTTTGCTTACTCCCTTGCCCGCTGAAATGCATGGGGGTCTATTGAAAAGCCTGGGGAGCAAAGGGAATGCTGGGGCTGTGGAAGAGCAATGGTAGAAATCACTGGGTGGAGGGGAAGCTTGTGGGGCTTGAAACCAACATCAAATTTTATTTAATTTTGTATTATAGTGATGTTAATATTATAATAATGCACCCATTTGTGTCACACCCATAGGACTGAACGTACAAGCCCAGGGTCCAAGAGCCTGCCAGCAGTAGGGTCTACCTGTTCTCCCCATGCCCATCCCTTGGACACCAGAAGGGGCCGGGACTCCTTGACCTGACAGCTATAAGACACTGTGAGGAAAGCACAGAAATCAGTGCCCTGTGAGGCCAGACTGACCTGACCAGGCAAAGCTTCACACTGGATTTCTCAACAGCAGCAGCAGAGGCTGATCCTGCCAAAGGTCAGGGGTGCCCTGGGAGCAACATTAATCCCTTCTGGTGTTTTTATATTTCACAGAGTTGCATCTCACACACACATTAAACTGATTCAGTGATCCATGGCATCCTTGGCACGTGTGCAGGTCAGACCTAAACTGAGGAGAAAAGACCTATGGTTGTGAAGCTGTGTCCTAAGTTCTCAGACCATCTACAGCCAGGGGAACACTGCCTGCCAAGTGCCCTCCCTCTGCACCAAGATTCAAGGCTTGGCACATTTATCCTCTCCCACATCGCTCAGCTCACCCTATCACACCCATGACCCTTGCCTGAATGCCATTCAGGATAAAGTGGAGACAGATATAGTGATGTGAGGCAGCGTGTTCACTCTCTTTGGGGTGGGGGTTGTCAGGGGACAGGGAGCAGGAGGTGGTTGGATAGCCATAAGCACGTTTCACACTGGACAAAATATAACTATGATATTTCCTTGGCATAGACGGTTGCAGGGTCCTTCACAATTGGGTAAGAAGACAAGAGCTTTGCCTGGAAGGGTTCTCAATCCAAGTACCCAGTGGAGATTTTGATGGGGGTTGGCCGAGAACAAAGCAGAGTGATATGAGGACTATCAATATCCTACCAATTCTTTACATCCAACTCTCCTTTTATTTGGACACGCTACTCTCTGGGGGTTTTGAAAAAGTGGTGTCTTTCACATGCCGGGCTTGGGAGATATGTAGGTGAATAGGGAACCGTCCTCTCACCTGTAAAGGGTTAAGAAGGTAGGATAACCTTGCTGGCACCTGACCAAAATGACCAATGAGGAGACAAGATACTTTCAAAAGCTGGGGGAAGGGAAAAGCAAAGGGTCTGTCTGTTATGCTTTTATCAGGGACAGAACAAGAAAGGAGTCTTAGAACTTAGTATGTAATCTAGATAGATATGCGTTAGATTATGATTTCTTTAAATGGCTGAGAAATGAAGTTGTGCTGAATAGAACGGATATTCCTGTCTGTGTGCCTTTTTGTAACTTAAGGTTTTGCCTAGAGGGATTCTCTATGTTTTGAATCTAATTACCCTGTAAGGTATTTACCATCCTGATTTTACAGAGGTGATTCTTTTTACTTCTATTAAAATCCTTCTTTTCAGAAACTGAATGTTTTTTTCATTTGTTCTTAAGATCCAAGGGTTTGGGTCTGTGGTCACCAATGCAAATTGGTGAGGATTTTTACCAAACCTTCCCCAGGAAGTGGGGTGCAAGGGTTGGGAGGATTTTGGGTGGAAAAATGTTTCCAAACAATGCTTTCCTAATAAATAAACCCAGATAAACGTTTGGTGGTGGCAGTGGAAGTCCAAGGGCAAAGGGTAAAATAGTTTGTACCTTGGGGAAGTTTTAACCTAAGCTGGTAAAAGTAAGATTAGGAGGTTTTCATGCAGGTCCCCACATCTGTACTCTAGAGTTCAGAGTGGGGAAGGAACCTTGATAGTGCTGCATAGACACATGGTGAGAGACAGGCCCTTTGTTCAGGAGCTTTCACTCACATCAGAAAAGACACACAAATGATGGGAGGGGACACAAGGGAAGGGACCTGCCGAAGTGAGTCAGTGACAGAGCCAAAAGTAGAATCCAGGTTGATTACTCACAGTCCCAAGTCCTAGCCCCTGCACCGTACATCTATTAATGCACTTTTTAATGAGGACCTTTAAAGGCTTGGGTCAGCAAAACCTTTCCTGTGATGTTAATAAACATATGCAATAGTCAATCGGTTTAAGGCATAGCCCCATATAGAGCACATCACATCAGTTCAAGCTGGTGTCTTGACTAAGGCTAAACATGGAGGAGGGGGTCAGAAGAACCATTTTCCTCTAATAATGAGATGTGGGACACTGTGGAAAGCAGGGACATGAATAAGAGCAGCAGGTGAAGGAGTCGTGGATATTTTTAATAAAAGTCATGGACAGGTCACGAGCAATAAACAAAAATTCACGGTCCGTGACCTGTCCATGACTTTTTTACTATAAATACCCACAATGACTAAATCTCTCTTCCTGTGACCCCACTGCTCTGGAGGCCCCTGCTCCAGTGGTGGGGGCTGACCGCCCGCAGCGGGCCACTGCTCCAAGGTCCCCAGGGCTACCTCCAGGACTGATGCTCAGGCACTCTCCAGGGTTGCTGCTCTGGCCATGCTTGGCACCGCTGATGCTCAGGCGGTCCCCAGAGCTGCCCCTGGGACAGATGCTCGGGCACTCCCTGGGGTCGCTGCTCTGGCCACCCCCAGACCAATGCTCAAGCGCTCCTCAGGGCCAGCCACATGGGCTGCTGCTTGGACGGGTGGCCCTGTGATCAGCTGCACTGGCTGCTGCAACTGCGCAAGTCACAGAGGTTGCCGAAAGTCACAGGATCCATGACCTCTGTGACAGAATCGCAGACTTAGTCATGACCTATGGTTCTCAAATCCAGGTCTGCAGGGTTCATGGGAGCAGCTGCACTCCACCCCTCCACCTGGCAGCCTGCGGATGATGGCTTACCTAGGTCCCATGAAGCTCAGCTCCAGAGTGAGGCTCATCCCCTGAAGTCTGACTGGCAGAGCCCCTGAATGGCAGATTGGCCCTGGCCTATTAAGCCAGGAACAGGAACAGGAAGCTGTCTGAACAACTGGGCTCCACCCTGCCTTGGATTGTGTGCTTCCTGCAACTGCTCCTTGATTTCCTGATACCTGATCCAGTTTAACTCCTGGCATCTGATTTGTATTTTCTGACCTCCAGTTTGTTTCCTGCTTCTTACCCCCTTGGTATCCTGAGCTGGCCTGACTTTGGTTCCCAACTCATAGTTCTGATCTCAAGTTTGTCTCCTGCTTCTGATCTCCTGGTATCCTGACCCAGCTGTCTCTTGACTCCTGTCTCGTGTCTGTGAACTCTGACTCTGACCACTAGGTCTGGCTGCCGAAAACCTGGCTGTGACAGCTGAAGGGGACAAATGCCTCACTATTGCATGAATATAAACTTTAATTAATAAGTAAACACATAATTTAGAGGATGTCTCTGTCTGTGTGCTACACCATGGCTTTCCTCAGGAGAGTGGGCATGTCTTGAAGTTATACGTTGTGCATATGTTTTTAATAGCTTCCTGGCATAATATCTGGTCTATTATTCTGGTCCCTGGTGACTTCTAAGCAAAGGAGAATAAAGCAGCTGCTGTCTCCTTCACCTGTTGCTCTTATTCATGTCCCTGCTTTCCACAGTGTCCAACATCTCATTATTAGAGGAAAATGGCTCTTCTGATCCCCTACTCCACGTTTAGTCTTCCACAAAAAGTAATAAAGGTTTCTGAGCACTGTTTCTTACAGCAGAAATGCCAGGACAGAATTGGAGGCCAAAGGAGGTAGGAGAATTACAATAAGAAAAGTCTGATATACAAAGAAAAGAATATTACAGTTCCTCTCTCATTTAATCTTCCTTCAAATACTTGTTGTTCAAAATGATGTCTAGTGACTGCTTCATTTTGTATTTTACACGCAGAGGAGCTGTCTGTGGGCTGATTTCAAAGACCTCAGAAAAAAGACCTGGGTCTTGAGGAGGTCTTGGTTCTTGAACTCCTGTCTTCCTTCTTCATTTGGGAGCAATTCTCTCATTCTTATGCTGTCTCCATGGCAGATGCTGCTGTGTAAGAATGGGACGCAGCCTTCAGAATTCCCCAAACCAAAACTTTCTTACCCTCTGGTAATGACAGGAGGCAGGAAGTTTGCTGAAAAATCACAAAACTCAGCAACATGCCTGGGCCTGAATGCTTAGGTGGCACAGAAACATGGGATGTACTATTTCTGTGCACATAGGAGCCCTGCTTCACAGATTACATTCATATCAAGGCAGATAGATGCAGAGATTGAGATAGTGAGATGTGGCACAAACGTGAGAGAATGTGCGCTGGGCACGTACCTGAGCAGGTGTGGGAACAGAGGTGGTTTTGTGTCACCTTAATGTTGCTGAATTCTAGTGTCAACCCCTAAGTGGCTCTAAGATGGCCAGTGGCCATAAAGGGTTGTCCAGCAGCCAGGGAAGCCCAGAGGGCAGTGGTGATTTGCCTAAGGCATCTTTTCTTTCTTGCAGCATGGGCTGGGATAGAGCTTAGTTTCCTAGGTATAAGCCAGCTGGGGATTCCCCCATCCTGGAAGACTCCTTAGCTGGTTGCATTTTCTGCTCTTTTGTATCTCTTTGGTGTGGGGCAAAGAATATGGCCCACAGCATCTCTCTTACCACGACCTGCTTGTGGTCTGCCCTGGCTGACTCCGGATCCTACAGCAGAGGGAGGATTTGTGGCACTTTGTGCCACCTCAACTGCTCCCTGGCAGACTTTGTACATCGCGGATCCTGGCAAACGCCCTCCATATCTCTTTGTTAAAAACCTTTCACTACAGTCATTATTTCTATATATGGCACAGTGCAATTTCCAAAGTGTACTCAGACTTCTTGGATTCCCTTCCTTAGGTACCGCACTGCCAGGCCATAATGATTAGCACATCCAGTGACCTTTTCATCTGTGAACACACGGCCGGGGAGGTGCACCTCACCTAGGGTAAAGGAGTCAGTAATCTGCAGGCACATGGAAGCATTTGCCTGGCACTGCAGTGGTCTGTACATGTAGTCGGATGCAGCGGTGATAAACCACTGAGTAGCGGATACTTGCACAGCAGCTTCAGCATCTATAAGAGGAAGGACATCCACAACAATGGAAGTGGATGGAGTTAAAGGACAGAGAGTAGAACAGGAGCACACAATATAACTATGCGTCTCTGGCAACAGTCCGATGTTGTCATTAGTATGGTATCCTGGGGGGATGGTGCCACGTATCCAGACAGTCCTACTTTGTACACTGTATTATGAGTTACATATCCAATAGACTTGAAACGGAAAGAAAAAGGAAACACATAAGTAGGAATAACAGAAGGCTGCACAAGGAGGAAATGAAAGGAGAAGGGTGAGTTTGGAGGAAGTAAAGTGGACACTATTAATTGAGTGGAGACGCTTGCAATATGGGCAAAGGTGGGGGAAGAAAGGGTATGGGAAGGGGGGAAACCCAGCCATACATCTAGCATGTCTTCTCTTGCAATGTTAAATAGGTCATGAGCCAGCATATCACAAGCAAGGCCTTTAGCTTGTGACTTGGCCAGGTTGACTGTAGCGTCTGAGGTTTTTTCAGTGATTTTGTAAAAATTCTCTATTGCTACACCAATTGCAGTAAGAGCATAGGATAAACCTGTGTTAGTATCTCTAAGGGCTTGGGTGGTTTGGCTTTTGACCCAAGAATTGTATGACCTCTCACAATTTAGGTTAAGTGTATTTAGTATAGAATTGGTGCTTCCAAAAATTTCTCCGATATCACCTAAAAGGCTACATTTTTGTCTTTTCGCTGTGCAGGCCCAAATAACATATTGGTGCATTAGAAACTCTAGCTCGTCCTGCAGACATTCCAGGGAGCTGGGGTGGTCTGAGCATACATTTTACAAGGGTGCTGAGAAATTGGACAAATTATATTTAACCTGAACAGAGATCATAAGAACATCATGCAAAAGTGTTTTGTTGGGGCCTATTTGAATAATGCCATCCAGTGGGGAAGGTTACATTGCCAGACAGATAGTAGGTGGGGAGCATCCACAAGTGGTCAGGTTATAACATCGTATACTAGTACAATGTAAATGTTTAACCAGGTGTACAGAGTGTTCCTGACAATAGTATCCCTCCATCCCATGTTGCCACAGCAGAGGAGGAAGGTCAGTCCATCCTGCATTTACAAACACTTTGGTTAATGAAAAGTTCCCAACCCTCCCACAAACATTCACACCGATACTCTCCCCACCCATTAGCGGCCTCATAAATGTAGTGAATCTCGACCAATCCATCTGAGGCCCTGGAAATAGAATGGTTTGTTTGTTCTAGGGGAGTATTCATAAACTGCCACTCTGTAATTTGGTTCTGTTCCCAACATTCTGTGGTCTTGTACCCCAAAATTGAGGGTCCTATATGAGTGGGCCCACATCCCATGAAGCTAAATACCCAGTTACAGTCCAGATCCAGTGAAATGCAGGGAGGGAGCCTAAGGCTGCTCCTGGGCTGTGGTAGTTGGATTGGGACCTTGGAGCCTGGATGTATTTGGAGGCAAGCTGTAACTACAATAAGTCCCAGGTGACTGGTCTGGGGGTAAGCCAAGTGTCTGGCTTTTTACCCATTTGCCGCTGCCTCCTGTAGGAAGTTGCACATACTAACCAGCTTTGAAGCAGGTATCTCGTGTGACATGTACCAAAGGCAGGTCCCAGGAGAATGCATCAGGTATATTTACCAAGAGGATTAATGTGCGGAGCCACATTTGTCACGGCCTCAGGTTTGAGAAGGTATTGCTTGGTAGTTGGAGGGAGATGACCGGTAACCTGGATGGGTGGGCAGAGATGAGCAAGCACCAAACCGCACGCCAGATTATTTTCTGGCCAAACAGAGGGGAACCTGGAAGATAACTCTTGAAAAGGGTTAGAGGTGTCCCAAGTGAGAGCCATGGATTTGGCAGTTGCAACAGAAGAGAGAAATTTATTATTATGGAGAGAAATGGTATGAGTACGCTTAAGTTTATCAGTAAACATGACTGTGCTTTGAGCAAGGTTAAGAGTCACTGCAAGATCGCAGAGGGCGTCCATGCCCAAAATAGTCCCCTCTGCATTTGGAGCTACATAAAAAGACTGAGTCCAGAAGAATAGGTTAGATTCTACAAGAACAGCTAACTCTTATAAGCCATGAGTTGTGCACCTCCTACCCCTGAAATAGTAATATACTATTTAGTAGTGGGAAGCAGGAGGCCAGTAATGGAAACAGACGCTCCCATGTCGACGAGAATTGTGCATGGCCGGCCCCTTATTTATGCTTGTAAGTGTGGCCTTGAGAGGTTTATGTCTGCATCAGCAGTACTGACGAGCAAGGGGGCCTAGCGGGTCATGGAGTTTAAAAGCCTGGCCATTTCCTCTTTGCTTAGATGTGAGTAAGGGTTGGCAGTTGGTTGAGATACTGGTTAGGGCCTGTTGTTCAGGGCTACTTAGCATGGGCATCCAGCATGTTGCCCTCGTGCGTCTGGTCTCCCAATATACAAAACACTGTAAGGTGGGGCAGGAGGCCGGGGGGACGGAACCAGGACCAGATTGAAAGAGCAGTGAAGCATTACAGGGATTCAACAGGCCATGATTTTGCACTGACAGGGCTTTTGGGCCTTGTGCCTGCAGTTTTTTGGGTATGCCAAGACACCCACAATTATAACAGGTTACGTTACTTTTTTCTGTTACCATAGAAACGTGAGTAGACTTGCATTTTATATCTTTAGCTTGCTGGCTTCGCATTCAGAGGCCCACATGCAGATGGATTCATAATTAGAACCTGGGTTTACTCCCAAGTTAAGGGCTGTTTGCAGTTTGGACTTAAAACCTTCCTTTAACATTTTTAGAAACGCCTGATCAGTTTTCTTTGCATTGGCAATTGTTACGAATTACACCTGGTAGGACACGCACACAACTGCTACGAATTACACCTGGTAGGACACGCACACAACTGCTGCGAATTATACCTTGTAGGACACGCACACAAATGCTGCGAATTACACCTGATAGGACCGCACACAAATGCTACGAATTACACCTGATAGGACACGCACACCAATGCTGCTAATTATACCTGATAGGACACGCACAGTTTGAATCTAGGCTGAGGCACAGAAGCAAAGTCCACAACTGCAGAGTTCCCAAAAGACACTAAGTTTATTACGCTCGAGCGTGGTGCCCCCCTGCTAGCCAGGGGGGACCCTGAATACCGATTATACAAAGGTTATATACTTTTTAGCAAAGCATGTTGCCCTCGTGCATCGGAAACCTTAGCCAATAAACAAACCCTTGTCTTATCTACCACCTATCCCTGCTTGGTGCATTCCTCGTGCTAAACCAGTATTTTAATTACACAGCATGGTCCTAAAGCCATGCATCAGTAACTTTTATTATCAGGATGGGAGGCCTCACATCAAGGCCAAGAGACAGGGAGTTAGAGACTGACAAAAAACAGATACTGGGAGTCAAGGCAGGCTGGAGACAAGGAGGAGGATTTTCACAGGGATTCAGTATCTAAGGATCACTCCTGCTGGTGTATGATGTGCTGGCATTTAAACAATGGTGGGCCCCAAACCAAAATGGAGTCACATGTGATAACTTTTCCTTAACACAATGCCTGCATTACTTGAATACATCTCCCATTTCCGCTCACAGTATTAGGCAGCAGGCTCATCCTTGCCTTGTACGCATCCCACTATTAGTCTCCAGTTACCGGCTCCATTCCCAAGGCGTTTTGGATGGCTTTCTTAAAATCAGTGCAGGCACGAGTCATATGATTTTCTGATTCAAATTTGACGGAGGCCCAAGTGCCATTTCGGTGTTCTTTTGAGAGGATCTTGACCCATGAAAGGTCAGGGCCTTTAGCCTTTAGGATATGAAGATCCTTGGGATGTAATGTATAGGTGATTATAGGAAATATCTGATTTATTTTCTTCCAGGATACCAAATTCAGGTGTTTGGGCTTTAGATCAGGGAGATCTTCCAGTAAGCCCCTCATTTCCTCTGTGCTAAGAGGAGTGTACTGATAAGTATTATGAGTCACTCTGTTATCTGCTGGCCCTGACCACAGTGTGACCACTTGGAAAGGGGCCAGGGGAGCACTGGCACTGAAGTCTGGGTTAAAAGAAGGGTGGGGGGGGGGAGGGTGCGGAGGCCAGTTACTCCAGTTTTCCCCTGGGTGTGTCAGGTTTCAATCCTGGATTTGTTTTTCAAGGTGTTTCCAACTGATCTAGTTTTGATCTTTATTCGTATTGCTGCCTGAACCAAAGTCAGTAAAATTACCCTTCTGTTGTATGCTAGCAGCAATATGGCGTGCAGAGGAGCTGCTTTCTTTTATTTTTGCTTTTAGAGTATTGTTCTCTGCTTGAAGCTCACTTAATTTGTGGTTTAAATCTGTCTTTTGGTTTAGGTCTGATGTAAGAGTCTTTTGGAGCGTTTCCAATTCCCGTAACTTCCTTTCATATTCACAGTACAGAATTACAATTCCTTTCTCTAACTTTCCTTTCTTCTGACCAGACGACCACAACACACTATCCTTCACACTGTAAGGGAAAATTGAGTCGGCCCAAACTTTGACCAAGATAACTTTGATTAAAATAACTGTGTACAAGTGGCAGGAGAAGAGAGAGAATGGAAAATTTAAGCAGAACAATTTGTAATAGTCAGTCTTATGAAATATAGCTGTGACTGCTACTGTTAGGAAAGCGTTAACCACAAAAGAACAAACTGAATAACAGGAAAAAGCTTGTTATGATGTATTCCTCATAAGGAAAATGTTAATAAGGAAGTGTGTGTAATTGATTGTGGTTTTAAGCTATATAAATTTTATATATATATTTTGTATTCCCTTTCGGGGGGGTCGGCAGCTTGGCTGTCGTTCCCCTGCATGCTTGTAATAAAGTGGGCCTCAGGCTGTTCTGATCCAAACACAATGCATGGTAATTTTTTCCACAACAACACTCATACCCTCATTCCATCCATCCTTTGCCATAGTCTTTTGAACCTTTCCATGTTTTCCTTTTATAAAATCAACAAGTCTCCCTCCCGTAGAGGGTATCATTGATACACTCTGTGGCAAGTCATAAGACATTGTTACCCAGCTTCCTGAAACCCACTCAAGTGGTGTTTCAGGGGAACCGACCGAGCACACCCTTGTACTTATCACTACTGAAACACGCTCTGATGCTCAGTACTTGGTGTTGCAGCCTTTGCCTACAGCGATCCCTTCAACCCGAAAACTCTGGCCACAAACACAGTCCCGTTCATTCCTTTTGTCTGTGCGTCCTATACGTGGTTTGTATTAAAAAAAAAAGGTGGGGGGAGGTGCGAAGGGGTGTCTTGGGGAGTCCCAAACCAAGGTGTGCAGTAGAGGTGGTAAGTAAAAGGGTACTCACCTCTATCCCTTGTTGTGAGAAACTGTCAGAGGATTCCCGATCACACCCTGCTTGCTGTGCCAAACTGCAAAGCAAGGAGATTGTCTTCCCCAAGAATCAGGCAGCAACAGACAATACTGAAGAGGTTTATTCACGGCACTAGGAAGACTGATAAACAGCTTCAAAACTATGGGCCTACAGTGACCAATTATATACCCTTTTTATCAGTTCATTTGCATTTACCTTGTACTTACAAAGACAAACATTGTTTCAGAGCGAGTGGGGAGGAATAGCTCAGTATTTTGAGCATTGGCCTGCTAAACCCAGGGTTGTGAGTTCAATCCTTGAGGGGGGTCTAGGGATCTGGGCCAAAAATTGGGGATTGGTCCTGCTTTGAGCAGGGGGTTGGACTAGATGACCTCCTGAGGTCCCTTTCAACCCTGATATTCTAGGATTCTATGAGAACACTTAACATGATAATAACAGGATCAGAACATATGCATAGAAACTATTCCGATTACATCAATTATCAATGTCTTCCCTTAGGGTGAAGAGGTGGCGTGGGGATGAGTGTTCACAGATATTCGGAGAGCAGTGGAGGGCTTATACTGTTCGTTCTTACTGAGAGGCCGATTTATTGGGCAGACATCTGACCATGTAAGTTATCAGGTGTTTACAGCTGTCATTGCCCTTGGGCCTCTGGTATTTCTGTTTCTGCCTCAGCTGCTAACTGAATTTTTTAACTCCTGCCTAACAGTAGTGTTCTCAGAAAAGAGCAAGCTGGTTTTTGGAAAGGGCGTGGATGCACAGACCAGATCTTTACGCTACGAAACATAATAGAACAGTGCTTAGAATGGCAATGGCAACTCTACATAAATTTCATAGACTTTGAGAAGGTTTTTGTTAGCATTCACAGGACCAGTCTTTGGTGCATTCTGCGGGCATATGGAATTCCTTTCCATAATCAACGTCATCAAAAGCTTTTATTTGAACTTTACATGCAGTATTGATCACAGCAAGCTCAGTTTTGAAGTCAAAACAGGAGTACATCAGGGGTGTGTCATGTCTGCAATCCTCTTCAACATTGCCATCGACTGGGTAATGTGGAATACAACAGAAGACATACCAAGAGGCATTAAATGGACACTCGTCTCATTCCTTGAAGACCTGGACTTTGCAGATGATGTTGCTTTCCTATCAGCAAAAAGAAAAGGAGTACTTGTGGCACCTTAGAGATTAACCAATTTATTTGAGCATAAGCTTTCGTGAGCTACAGCTCACTTCATCGGATGCATACTGTGGAAAGTATAGAAGATCTTTTATACACACAAAGCATGAAAAAATGGGTGTTTACCACTACAAAAGGTTTTCTCTCCCCCCACCCCACTCTCCTGCTGGTAATAGCCTATCTAAAGTGATCACTCTCCTTATGATGTGTATGATAATCAAGTTGGGCCAGCACAAATCCAGGTTCCCTCCCCCCCCCACCCACTCTCCTGTTGGTAATAGCTTATCTAAAGTGATCAATCTCCTTACAATATGTATGATAATCAAGGTGGGCCATTTCCAGCACAAATCCAGGGTTTAACAAGAACGTCTGGGGGTGGGGGGGGGGGTGTAGGAAAAAACAAGGGGAAATAGGTTACGTTGCATAATGACTTAGCCACTCCCAGTCTGTATTCAAGCCTAAGTTAATTGTATCCAATTTGCAAATGAATTCCAATTCAACAGTCTCTCGCTGGAGTCTGGTTTTGAAGTTTTTTTGTTGTAATATCGCAACTTTCATGTCTGTAATCGTGTGACCAGAGAGAGTGAAGTGTTCTCCGACTGGTTTATGAATGTTATAATTCTTGACATCTGATTTGTGTCCATTTATTCTTTTACGTAGAGACTGTCCAGTTTGACCAATGTACATGGCAGAGGGGCATTGCTGGCACATGATGGCATATATCACATTGGTGGATGTGAAGGTGAACGAGCCTCTGATAGTGTGGCTGATGTTATTAGGCCCTGTGATGGTGTCCCCTGAATAGATATGTGGGCACAGTTGGCAACAGGCTTTGTTGCAAGGATAGGTTCCTGGGTGAGTGGTTCTGTTGTGTGGTATTTGGTTGCTGGTGAATATTTGCTTCAGGTTGGGGGGCTGTCTGTAGGCAAGAACTTGCCTGTCTCCCAAGATTTGTGAGAGTGTTGGGTCATCCTTCAGGATAGATTGTAGATCCTTAATAATGCATTGGAGGGGTTTTAGTTGGGGGCTGAAGGTGACGGCTAGTGGCGTTCTGTTATTTTCTTTGTTGGGCCTGTCCTGTAGTAGGTCCTCACCTCCTGAAGTACGTGCTGGAGAGTACGAGGCCTGGAGAGCCCCATGTGCTGAGCGAGCATCAGGGGATCCAGCCAGTCTCCCCGGTCGTAGTCCAGGAGGTCTCCAACTCTGGTGACTGGTGCCAGGGTCAACCTCTGGCGCACCGAGGGGGACTCTGCCACCTGCACAAGGAGCTGGGGGTTGTGTAGCAGGGGCTCCGAGAGGAGATCCACCCTCTCGGGGGCCGCTGCAGATCTGGCGGCCGAAACCAGTTTCCAGGTCCAGAGGAGGCCCTGGCAGAAGACCAGCAGACTGAAGAGGTCTCACAGAAAACGCCTCGGATGAAGATAAAGGAGCTGCTGGTTGTGTCGGAGCCCTTGGAAGTGGTGCAGGAAGGCGTGCACTAGTACGCTCCATGCCAGACTACCTGCACCATAAAGGAGCCTCTGCAGGGCCTGGAGGTGGAAGACATGGACCTGAGCGCACAGGCACTTCAGGCCCTGTCGTCCCTCCTCCAGGAGCAGGTGGAGGACTCCTGCAGAGACCCAGTGCAGTCCTGTCCAGAAGAAATCCAGAACCAATGGAGGTTGGCCAGGAAGCCCGGGGCTGGGACCAGGGTGTTGAGCAGGTGCCAGAGCATGGACAGGACTAGCTGGTTCAGCACCAGTGCCCTCCCTCAGAGAGAGAGGCACCGGAGGAGTCCTGTCCATCTCTGGAGCTGCTCTGCCACCCTGTCCTCTAAACCTTGCCAGTTCTCTGGCGGAGATGGATGCGAGGCAGAAAGGTAAACACCAAGATAGAGCTCCACTGGATGGCATGAAGTGCGGGTGGGAGGGAGCTCACCTGCCACCAGTCCCTGACCAGCAGGCCAGAGCTCTTGACCCAGTTGATCTGGGTGGAAGAGGCTGCCGAGTAGAGGGTTTGGCAAGCCTCCACCCTCACCAAGTTGCCCAGGTCCTGGACCACGAGAAGCACATTGTCATCGTACGCCGACAGAATCAGCCGCAGCTCCGGCTCTCGCAGCACCAACCCTGTCAACCTCCAGCAGAGGAGACAGAGGAAGGGCTCGATCACCAGAGAATACAGCTGGCCCAAGTGGGGACACCCCTGCCATACTCCCCACCCAAAGCTGACCGGCTCGATCAGGGTCCAGTTGCGCCTGACCAGACACCCTGCCTCAGTGTACAGCACCTGGAGAAAACCCACAAACTGGGGTCTGAAGCTGAATGCTCGCAGAGTGCCCAGGAGATACCTGTGGTCCACCCTGTTGAATGCCTTCTCCTGATCCAAGAACAGAAGGGTGAATGACAAACCATCCCTACACCCAAGTTCCAAGAGATCCCGGACCAGATACAGATTGTCAAAGTGGTACAGACCGGGACGGTGTAGGTCTGGTCAGGGTGGACCACATCTGCCAGCACGGACCCGAGCCATAGCGAGATGGCCTTCACTACTATTTTGTAGTCCATGCTGAGGAGCGTGACGGGACACCAATTCTGAAGGTCGCAGGGGTCCCCTTTCTTTGGTAGCAAGGCTCACCTGCACGACAGGGTGAGAACCCCGCCTGCCAAGGACTTGGCCCAGACGGTGACGAGGTCCGGGCCAAGGACGTCCCCCAGAACAAGCGGTAGATCTCCACGGTCAGCCCGTCCATGCCTGGGGATTTATTGGTGGGCATGCAATGGAGGGCTTCCAAGAGCTTGGCCAGAGTGAGGGGCAGCTCTAGCCGGTCCCGGTCACCCATGCTGACTGTTGGGAGTCCGTCCCAGAGCACTCTACAAGTGTCAGGATCGGCCGGATCCAGGGAGAAAAGGCTCACGTAGAAGGCCCTGGCCCTCCCGCATATTTCCTCCAGATCCGTGAGGTGGGTGCTGTCCTCTGCCAGGAGGCAGGTGACATACTTCTTAGCCCCCGTCTTTTTCTCCAGGGTGTAGAAGAAGCGGAAGCCATGGTCCATCTCCTGAAAGAGGCGGATGTGGGATCGAACGAAGGCTCCCTGGGCCTGATGGTCCTTGAGGGCCCGGAGCTCCTCCCACTTCTCCCAGCACACTCTGCAGAGGGATGGATCCTCGGGGCTGGCAGCCAGATGCCTCTCTAGCCCCAAGACCTCCCGTTCCAACAGCTCTATAGCCGCATCCCTCCACCAGCTAGTGCGCCGGGTGCAGTCAAGGCAGAAGACCCAGGCATGCACCTTTGCCACATCCCACCACCGCCACACTGAGGGAAAGGCGTGCCGCTGCCATCACCAGGCCAGCCAGAACTCCTGGAAGGATGCCACAAAGCTCACATCCTCCAGCAAGGTGTTATTAAAATGCCAAAAGGCTAGCCCCTGCCTCTCCGCTCTGAGAGAGACCATCACAGTCACCAGACGGTGATCCAAGAATGGGGCTGGCCAGACGCTGGAGGACTGGGCCTGTGAAAGATGACAGCGTGACAAGTAAATGCGGTCCAGCCGGGAGTGGTGCGATCGATGGGCCTCCATCCAGATAAAGGTGAACATCGAGAAGTTGTCTGGGTGGTGGTTGCGCCAAATGTCCAGCGGGGAGTGACGGTCAACAATCTCCTGGAGGACTTCCGCGGTGGCCAGACACTGCTCAGCCCCTGAGCGGTCCCGTTCATTGAGGGTGGTGTTAAAGACCCCCCAGGACCAGACACTCATGAGAAGCTGAGGAAGGCAGACACCTGCTGAAAAAATCGCAGCCGCTCCAGGCCCAATGTCAGGGCATAGACATTGACGAGATTGACCACTAGCCCCTCCATGCGGACCTGGAGGTGCATCAGGCAGCCCGGCACAGCCTCAGCAACCCCCAGCACCTCGAGCCAGAGGTCAGGGAAGAACAGGGTAGCCATGCCAGCCGTACATGCTGAGAGGTGGCTGAAATAAACCCTGTCCCCCCACTCCAGCCGCCAACTGACTTCGGCAGCTGGATCCGTATGGATTTCCTGCAGGAAAACCACAGAGTACCCTCCATCCCGAAGGAAGAAGAGCACCTGACATCTGTGGAGACCCACCCTACAGCCCCGGGTGTTTAGTGCGGCAAAGGTGATGGGTGCCATAGGGAGGGCTCGGGGGGATCCTCACCAGCAAGGATGCTTGCAGCCACCGTTGAGCTGCACAACAATCAGTGACTGACTCCATAAGTAAGCAGGGAGTCACGGAAGTAGCAGGTCCGCTGGTAGGCTGAAGCGCCCAGCCTCCCAGTCCCTATACCCTCCCCCCAATTGGCCCTCAGGACCCGAAGGATCTCATGAAAGTCCCCCCAGAGCTGGAGAGCGAGCTGCACCTTGTTCTCCAGGGGCATCCTGGAGAAACTCTTGCAGCTTGTCTCACAGCCTATCGGGGAGTGGGGTCGCTGGCCGCTGGCCATCCTCCAGTGGGGCCCCTGTCGAAGCCTACTGAGATGGGCAGGCAGGGGACAGACCCCCGGTGTGGCACCCGATGTGCTGGCGCCACGCAGCCCACCTCAGACCCCAGCTCAGTGGGGGGCAGTGGAGGGAAAATAGCAGCCCCTAGGGGGACACAAACACAAAGGCCGCTCCCTGGGGGTCATCCTCCAGGAAGGGGAAGAAGATGGCCCCAGAAGTGGCAATAACAGCACCGGAGGTGGAAGGGAAGGGGGCAGGGAAGGCATCAGGGGCAGAGGCAGGGCAGGGGTCAGGAGCAGGGTTGGGTAGAGGCAGTGGTGAGCTAGAGCCGGTTCGCACCAGTTTGCGCGAACCGGTTGTTAAATTTTGAAGCAGTTTTAGAACCGGTTGTTAACCTGCTTCCCTGCAGGGGGCGCTGAGGCTTTGATGGGCTCCGGCTGGGAAGTGATGTAATTCCTCCTCCGGCCTCTGGGGGCGCTGCGCTGTGGGAGCGATGTGGGCTGCTGCCTGGCCGGGGGCACAAGCCCTGTTGCTGCTGCTGCTCCCCCAACCCCTGGCCCTGGGGCTCCTGCTGCTGCCTGGTGGGTCCCCGGCTGCTCTGCTGGGCCTGGGCTGCATCCTGCTGCTCAGGCTGCTCCGAGCCGCTCTCCCCTTGAGTACTCACAACCCTGCCCGCAGCCAGCCCCTGCCTCCAGCCACCCCCTGCACCCCCTGCCTGCAGCCAGCCCCTGCTGCACCCCCTGCCCTGCCTCAAGCCAGCCCCTGCACCCCCTGCCCCTGCCTCCAGCCACCACTGCACCCCCTGCCTGCAGCCAGTCTCTGCCGCACCCTCTGCCGCACCAGCCCCTGATGCACCCCCTGCCCTGCCCGCACCAGCCCGTCTCCATCCACCCCTGCACCCCCTGCCTGCAGCCAGCCCCTACCTCCAGCCAGCCCCACACCCACTTGCCTCCAGCCAACCCCGTACCCTCCTGTCTCCAGCCAGCTCCGCACCCCCTGCCCTGCCCGCAGCCAGCCCCGCACCCCTTGCTTCCAGCTAGCCCGGCCCCACGCCCCTGTCTGCAGCTGGCCCCATGTCCACTGGTGCCCTGCAGTTCCCAGGGCAGTAACCCTGCACACCTGCTTCAATGAGGGGGGCATGGAGCAGCTGGGACCCAAACATGTGCACACCTTAGAGTGACCAGACAGCAAGTGTGAAAAATCAGGATGGGGTGGGGGGGTAATAGGAGCCTATATAAGAAAAAGACCCCAAAATCGGGACTGTCCCTATAAAATCGGGACATCTGGTCACCCTAGCAAACCTCCAGGGAGTGGTGGGGACCCACACATGTGAAACGGAGCTCATTTCTAGTTCAGGCCCATCTTTTTAAAAAAGAACTTTAGGCAGGGCTAACAGGTCAGGCTTTTTGGTTCTTAAATCACCGTCCGGGAGGAATTTTTTAAAATTTAAAAATTCCTCCAGGAAAATACAGACAAATGGTAACCCTGCTGGTAAAAAAATACATACTGTGGCACATCCCTTAAATTAGAACTTTTTATAGGGAACCAGTTGTTAAGATTTTGGCAGGTCATCACTGGGTAGAGGTGTTGGCAAGGTCCCTTCCCCACTCTGAACTCGAGGGTACAGCCGTGGGAACCTGCATGAAAGACCCCCTAAGCTTATTCTTACTAGCTTAAGTTAAAAACTTCCCCAAGGTACAAACTTGGCCTTGTCCTTGAACCGTATGCTGCCACCACCAAGCGTTTTAAAAAAAGAACAGGGAAAGAGACCACTTGGAGATGTCTTCCCCAAAAATATCCCCTCAAGCCCTACACCCCCTTTCCTGGGGAAGGCTTGATAATTAATATCCTCACCAACTGGTACAGGTTAACCCAGACCCAAACCCTTGGATCTTAAGAACAATGAAAAATCAATCAGGTTCTTAAAAGAAGAATTTTAATTAAAGAAAAGGTAAAAGAATCACCTCTGTAAAAATCAGATTCAAAACATAGAGAATCCCTCTAGGCAAAACCTTAAGTTACAAAAAGACACAAAAAGAAGAATATACATTCCATCCAGCACAGCTTATTTTACCAGCCATTAAACAAAAGGAAATCTAATGCATTTCTAGATAGATTACTTGCTAACTTAACAGGAGTTGTAAGGCTGCATTCCTGATCTGTTCCCAGCAAAAGCATCACACAAACAGACAGACCCTTTGTTCCACCCCCCTCCAGATTTGAGAGTATCTTGTCCCCTCATTGGTCATTTTGGGTCAGGTGCCAGTGAGGTTACCTTAGCTTCTTAACCCTTTACAGGTGAAAGGGTTTGGCCTCTGGCCAGGAGGGATTTTATAGCACTGTATACAGAAAGGTGGTTACCCTTCCCTTTATATTTATGACAGGTGTGGAAGTGGGAACGTGGGCCCAACAGCCGAGCTAACAGGGGGTGGCACCTCTCAGTCAGGCTCAGGGGTCTGTGGAGCAGAAAGGGGGCCCTTGGTGATACCGGGCTCAGGCTCTATGGCGGGTGTTTCAGCAGCAGTGGGGCCCCCATCCAGGAAGGAGGTCGGCTGCCCTGCATCGGCGAGGGATACCCCATGTAACTCTGGTCCCAGATGTGTGGCACTGGCCGTCACCTCGAGTGGCTCGGCGGCCAGTAGCAGGGTGCCATCCATGGCCAGGTTGGTAGAAGAGTCCAGGGGTCCTTCAGAGGTGGGAGCAGAAGCAGTGGTTGGGGGGAGGGACCACGGGGAGAAGGGGGCCTGGGCGAGGTCGCTC
Organism: Caretta caretta; assembly: GCF_965140235.1. Lineage (NCBI taxonomy): Eukaryota > Metazoa > Chordata > Testudines > Cheloniidae > Caretta > Caretta caretta. The sequence goes on from NC_134213.1 coordinate 41,446,319, forward strand.
AGGTCGAGGTCCGCTGGCAGAGGGTCGTCCTCCCCCTGGGTGACTGAGGTCAGACCCAGGGCCTCGATCGCCTCGAAAATGGAGGGAAGATCACCACCCACCATCCAGAGGACCTCTTCGCTGGTGCCCAAAGCGACGCTCACCTCGGGGCTCGCAGGGGCCTTAGGTGGCAAGGAGTTAGGAGGGGCTCTATCAGAGGCCCCCTCGAGGAGGAACTCTGGAGGAGGAGCAGTGCTACACTCCATTGCTGCCACGTCATCCCCAGCCAGCTCTAGCAGATGGGATGCACCCAGGGGCAAGGCAGAAGGCTCGGTGTCAGTGGCCCCTTTCCTGGTCTTACGAGAGGCCTCTGCATCAGATGGGAGGAGTGGAGCTTGAGCCTTCCACTTGCCCCGTTTCCCCTGAATTTGGACCCAGACCTCCATGGTATCGTCAGTGGGCTGGTGAACAGGGGTCGGGCGGGGGGGCAGGGGTGGTGGCATAGGACCTAGGAGAGGTAGAGGCGGGGTGGCATAAGGGAGGGAAAACTTCCCCCGGGGTGGGTCCTCTTCCATGCCCAGCAGTAATCCCTCTGCACCCTCCTCTATTGGCCCCGCCAGACTGCATGCAGCGGAGGTGGTGCCCTCCTGCTCGTCTGGGCGCGCGCTGAGGGGGGTGTCCCAAGGGCCCGAGCTGGAGCAGTCGTGGGCTGGGGCAGAGGAGGGGCAGCTCCGGGCACCGGGCATCCAGGGGGGCTGGCAATGACATGGCTGGTGCCCTGCTGTCCCTCTGGACGTGTTCCAGTGCCCGGCAGAGGTAGCACCGGGCCTCCCGCATAGAATAATGCACCTGGTAGGGGACCAGAAAGGACCCCTCAAGTGCTTCTCTGTCGCATGCCGCCAGAGGCAGTTGAAGCTGCACCTGCCGGCAGAACTAGAGGACATGATGGAGGGCAGGGTCTTTGCAGCCCAGTGAGAGAGGACTGACTACAGAGAGGGGTTTCTCCAGGGTAGAGAGGCAAGGCAACAGGGCAGCATTAGGGAGGAATGGAGGGACGGAGGTCAAGACCAACCAGACTCCCAGGTCCTCCAGCGGCTCCAGGGGGACGAACACGCCCCCCACTGCCAGGCCCTTCTCCACCGCCTCCTGGGCGGCGGCCTCCGATGCCAGGAAGACTATCTTCCCATACATTTTGGAGGCCACCACTATGGCCGTGGGCCCCACCACCCTCACCAATGCCCGCATGTAGGTCTCCACGTGGGGCGAGGCAGACACCAGGAGGCAATGGATGCCGTGCTTCCTGGTCAAAGTGGGGAAGGGGCCCCGGCTGCCAAAGATGGTAGCAGAGGTGGTGGCTGGGAGAGATGACGTAGTGGCAGGCGAGAGAGCCGCCACCACCTGGGCATACGCCCTCGGGACCAGGAGAGGGTCACCTGCAGAGCTGGTGGAGGGAGCAGCGGGGAGTTACAGGGAACAGGTCAACCACTCCTCCCCACTAGGCTGCAGGCAGGGGAGGATGGCACCGGAAATGGGAGGGCTGGCTGGGTGGGGGGGCTATCAAGGACTTGGAGGGTCCAGTTACCAACAGAAGACGGAATTCCGGCTCCTCTAGTTGCACTAGGGGAGGGTGGCTAGAATAGCATGGGGGGGGGGTGCAGTGAGACAGGGGTCAACTAAAATGGGAGGGGTACAAGCACATGGGAGGGGGGCATGGGCACACAGAGCGAGGGGCTAATCAGAGCAGAGGGACCACGGTGCTGGGGGCGGGGGGAGAGAACAACCAGGCTGGAGACAGGACAGGGAAACCAAGCAAGCAAAACTGCAGAGGGAAAAGGGCGGGGCAGGCAAACAAACTAAAGCCTGAAGCTGCTGAGGGGCCGGGGCAAAACCAGGGAGCAAAGACTGCAAGGGACAGGCAGTAAAGGGAAAAGCTGGGGGCCTGCTGTGGGGGGTCAGTCCAAGGAGAGGGGTACGTGCACCCACGTGCTCTTGTAAAGAGGCAGTTTAGCCTGGCTGCTGCTTCAGGCCCAAATGGTGGCAAAAGGGTGTGGCAAGCGAGGCAAGCAGCTGAGTCCCAGAGGCAGGAGCTGAGGCATTTGGAAAGCGGCCAGTCCGGGTGGTGGAGGGGGGCAGTGGTGGTGGTGGGGGACACAGATGGATCAGGGGGCAGGTCCACACCACACCCCCAGTGTCCCCACAAACACAGTCAATACCTCCACCACAAGAGCACAGTTCAAAAATTACTCAGTCTTGGAGGCCCCCTCCACAGTGGTCCGCAGAGTCTCTGCGCGCTCCCCCAGTAGATGGCCCTCTTCTTCCTCCTCCTCGAGGCTCCAGCAGCTCCTAGGCAGCAAACACAGCAGCAGCTCCATTGGCAGTCCGGTGGCCAGCCAAGAAGGACCCCCTCAGGTGGTGGTGTCCACAGCAGCAGTAGCAATGGCTGGGGCTGGGGTCCCTCACTCCCCGCCTCTGGGGAGCAGGCCAGCAGGCCCCCACAAGGGGCTGCAGCAGGAGCAGCAGCAACCGAGGGTTGTTGGGGGTCTACCAGCCAGCGACCAGGTAGCAGAGAAGCGAGTGGGGCCTGGCCCAGACAAGGAAGTAGCTGGAGCAACAACAGCAGCAGCAAGGGCCCAGGGCCTAGCACTTACTGGAAAACCCGGAGGTGGGTGGGCACAAGCCTGCCCACTTCTAAAGGCCCCTCCCCCAGCCTAGCAGGAGGGACCACTGGACCCAGGAACTGAATGAATACGGGGGACAACTAATGAAAAACAGGGATCGGAGTGATGGTCACAGGTTCAAAACAAGGGTCCTGGATGGGGACACCGAGCAGAGGACCCCAGACAGCGCCCACTGCTCCTCAAAGGTATCTGTGGAGCCAGCAGATGCTGCCCAGTGGAACTCTGCCCGGAGACGTGAGACTAGGGAGGAATGGAAATAGGCGCCACAGTTGTAGAGCACCCCCTCATCCAACATCTTCCTCGTGGTGTTATAGATGGTGACTTTAGCTAGAGCCAGGAGGAGGTTGATGAGGAGGTCTCGCAACTTTGTGGGGCCTCAGATAGGGTGTGCGAAAATGAACAGGTGCGGGGAAAAGTGCAGTCGGAACCTCAACAAGAGGTTCTGGAGCAGCCGGAATAGGAGCTGCAACCTGGCTCATTCAAGGTAAACACTCCTCCAGCAGCAAACGATCCTCTCCTTCTCCACCTCGAGGTTCCAGCAGCTCCCAGGCAGCAAGCACAGCAGCAGTGGCTCCAGCAGGCAGCCCAGTGGCCAGTCAGGAAGGACCCTCCTCAGGGAGTAGTGTTGGTGGTGATGGTGTCCACAGCAACAGCTGGGGCAGGGGTCCCTCACTCCCCTCTCCTGGGGAGTGGGCCAGCAGGGCCCCCCAAGGGGCTGCAGCAACTGAGGGTCGAGGAAGGTCCCGCAACCATATAGCTAGAGAAGCAGCAACAGCAAGTGCCCAGGGCCTAGCAGCAGGAGCAGTAGCCCCCTGCCTCCCTCCAGGCCAGAGGGGAAGGCAGACAGAGCAGCTGCAGAAGGAGCAGGCCCTTGTTCCCTGGATAGCCAAACAAAGGCTACTCCACGCCAATTAAGACACCTGATGCCAATTAACCAGTTAAGGCTGTTAGGCTAATGGAGACAGCTGGAACCAATCAAGGTCCCACTTATACTGTTTAAAAGCTCTCCTTCCAGTACCCTCCAGGAGGCTGAGGTAAAAAGAGCTGGAGGAGAGGAAGCATTGCTGAATCCTGAGGTAAGGGTGACACTAGGAAAAGGGGACTATCTGGGAAGTGGCCCAGGGAATCAAAGCAGCATCAGTGGTGAAGGGTAAAGCCACCAACAGCTGCTACCATTAGGGTCCCTGGGCTGGAACCTGGAGTAGAGGGTGGGCCTGGGTTCCTCCCCCCATACTCTACAGAGATCCCCTGGAGAAGGAAAGCAGGACTAGGTCCAGGCAGGAGGCTGAACTGCGCCTACTGAGCTTTACAGAGCAACAGAGACTGGGGGGTATTCCCTCTTCCTATCTCCCATACTGGCCGGTGATGAAAGTAACTCAATAGGCTGTGACTCTTGCTGCTACACTGAGAAAGAGAGGTCACACTGGGGCCTTATTGAATTTCTGAGCCCACTGAATCCACCCAGAAGCACAGGACCCACTAATACAGGCTTGGGACTTTGTCACACCATCTAAGAATTACAGAAATTGTAAGTGAGGTAAGGAAATGCATTAGGTTATCTTTTGTTTTAGCTTGTAAATTTTCCCTATGCTAAGAGGTAGTTTTATTCCTGTTTTTTTGTAACAGTGAAGCTGAGTCCAGAGGAGAGTCCTCTGTGTTTTAAATCTTTTTATTACCCTGTAAAGTTACCTTCCATCCTGATTTGGCAGGTGTGATTCTTTTACTTTTTTCTTTATAATAAAGTTCTTTTAAGAACCTGGTTGATTTTAGTGTCCTAAAGATAAATGGTCTGGCCTGTACTTATATTAAAGGCAATTGGTTGGTATATTATTCTCAAGCCTCCCCAGGAAAGGGGGTGAAGGGGCTTGGGGGATATTTTGGGGGGATAGGGCTCCAAGTGACCTTTCCCTGAAATTTTGTTTAAATCCCTTGGTGGTGGCAGCAATACCCTCCAAGGACAAGGAAAGGAATTTGTGCCTTGGGGATGTTTTAACCTAAGCTGGTAGGATATAAGCTTAGGGGGTCTTTCATGAGGGTCCCCACATCTATACCCCACAGCTCAGAGTGAGGAGGGAACCCTGACATGGTGGCAGCACGGTGGGATCATTTTGAACCAGAAGCACAGACCTCAGGATTTTAAAAGGACACTTTTTTTTTTAGCTCAGAGCAGTTGGAGGGTTTTTTTCTTTGCCTGAGGGCAGAGTAGTTAAGCTATAGCAAGGGAATTCACAAGATGGGTTGGTTTTTTTTTTTTTTTCTAGGTCTCAGGCTAGGCTAGGGTAAGGGCAGGAAGGTTAGCAAAGCTGACGGAAAGTGAGGTCCAGAAGAAACTGGAATTAGCCAGATTGGAAGCTGAAGAAAAACAGAAGGAACATGAAAGACAAATGGACTTAAAGCACGTGGAGACAAAAATGGAGGCGAAATGCTTGGAGGCAGAGGCGAATTGCTTGGAGATGGAGTTAGAGCTGAAGCACTTTGAGCTGGAAAGGGCTAAGCTGGGTCTACCAGATAACCCTAACAGTCCTTCTCCAGGTACCGCTCCCTATTCCAAGAAATTCCCCACCTACAAGGTAGACGATGATACAGAGGCCTTCTTAAAAAACTTCGAAAGGGCCTGCCTTGGGTATAACATCTCTGCAAACCAGTATATGGTGGAGCTGAGGCCGCAGCTCAGTGGACCCTTAGCAGAGGTGGCAGCTAAAATGGCTAAAGAACACATGAACAACTATGAACTTTTTTTTAAAAAGGCCAGAATTAGAATGGGGCTAACATCCAAGCGTGCCCATCGGCGGTTCAGAGCCCTAAGGTGGAAACCAGACGTGGCATTTTCCTGACACGCCTACCACATTGTAAAAAATTGGGATGACTGGATATCAGGAGCAAGTGTTAAATTTCTGGAAGATCTGTCTCTCCTAATGCAAATGGAGCAGTTCTTAGAGGGTGTTCCTGAGAAATAAAAAGATACATCCTAGATGGGAAGCCCAAAACTGTAATCAAAGCGGGGGAGATCGGAACCAAATGGGTGGAGGTGGTGGAAAAGAAAAAAGCTAGTAGCAGTTGGAGCAGATATCAGAAGGGGCAACGCGAGATAACACCCTACCACTGGGGGAAACCCAAGGTCCCACCTACACCCCAAGGAAAACCCCAAACACCTTATCCTCCCACCACACCATTCTCCAGCAACCCACCTCGCCCCAGTGACCTGTTAGCTGGGCGATGTTTTAAGTGTAATGAGCTGGGGCATGTGAAGGCCAACTGCCCTAAGAACGCCAATAGATTGCAGTTAATTGCACTGGAATCACACCAAAGGTTCTCAGGCCCAGATGCCTCCCAAATACCCTCAGTGCGAAGGGAAACTGTGAGTGTGGGCGGGAAGAAGGTTATTGTGTGGAGGGACACTGGAGCACAGGTGTCAGCTATCCACCAATCCTTAGTGGACCCCCAAATTCATCAACCCAGAGGCCCAAGTGACGATTCAACTCTTCAAGTCAAATTCTTTAAACTTGCCTACAGCCAAGTTGCCTGTCCAGTACAAGGGCTGGTCAGGAATGTGAACTTTTGCACTCTATGATGATTATCCCATTCCCATGCTGCTGGGGGAAGATTTGGCCAACTATGTGAAGCTAGCCAAGAGGGTGGGAATGGGTCACCTGCAGCTAGGCTAAGCAAGCCTCCACACCTATCCCTGTCCCTGAGCTTTCTACAAGGGCCTCATCTGTGTTACCAGAGACCCAGACTGAGGTGGTGGAACTGGATCCCCTGCCAACGACTGCAACAGCAGTAGTGAATCCAGTGCCACAGACCCACCCAGCCCCAAAACCGAAATGGGCAAAGCAACCAGCACCAACAAAATTGCCAGCACTGAATCCAGCACTTGCTACCCCATCTACAACTCCAATGCCAGAGGGCACCACTGAGCCTGCACTGGCAGCAGCAGATAAACCTGTGCAAGACACTCAGCCAGTGCCTGAAATACAACATAGTGCACCAGCAGAAAGCGGTTCACAGTCAACGAAAACAGCCCCATCACCTGCATTGCTTCCAGAGGGACCACGCCCAAGTCCACAATCCAGTGAGGAACTGATGTCTCCAGCATCAAGGGAACAGTTCCAGGCTGAGAAGGAAGCAGATGAAAGCCTCCATGGAGCTTGGACAGCAGCACAAAGCAACCCACTGCCTCTCTCATCCCAGTTTGTTGTAGAAAGAGAACTTTTACACAAAAAAACTCTTTCTGGTGGGCACCAGGAGGACTGGCATCCTCAAAGACAGTTGGTAGTTCCCACTAAGTATTGGGTAAAGCTCTTAAGCTTAGCCCATAATCATCCTAGTGGCCATGCTGGAGTAAACCGGACCAAAGACCATTTTAAAAGGTCATTCCACTGGGAGGGAATGGGCAAGGATGTTTCTACTTATGTCTGGTCTTGTGAGGTGTGCCAAAAAAATAAAAAAAACCCAAGACCAGGTCAAAACCCCTCTCCAGCCACTCACCATAATTAAGGTTCCATTTCAGCAAGAAGCTGTGGATATGCTGGGTCCTTTCCCAAAAAAAGGCACCCAGAGGAAATCAGTACATACTGTGACAGGGTAAGGCCAGATGGCGACAGGAGAGTGGTGGGGTTTTTTTATGGGTTTTTTTTGGGTTTTTTTTAAGCAAAAAAGGTATTTTTTTTATTTGCATAACACACTTACAAAACAAAACAACAGCATATGCAATGTGTAACACAGCAACCAATCACAATTGTTTTCTCATTAGCTTCAGGGAAGGGAAGTGTTCAAGCTTGCCTGGGCCCAGAGCAGGGGGCTTCCTCAACTCTTGTGGTCTTCCAGCCTTCCAAGTTACCTGGTGGTCCAGAGCGAGGGGGCTTCATAGACTCTCAAGGTCTGCCACCCCCCTCGAGTTACCTGGCGCCACGCCCGAGTGTCACCAACAATTCCCTCCTCTGAAAGCGACCAACAAAAGGGGCAGGCTGTGGGGTGGACAACCCCGGGGGGGGGGCACATGCACCCATGTGTGAAAGGACCCCTCTAAGGTGGTGGTGTCCGCAGCAGCAATGGCTGGGGCTGGGGTCCCTTGCTCTCTCCCCCAATCAAAGGGTCAAAACAAAGGGAGCTGGACGGGGACACCGAGCAGAGAGCCTTAGACAGCGCCCACTGCTCCTCAAAATCATCAAGGGAGTCGGTGGACACCGCCCAGAAGAAATCTGCCCAGATACGTGAACGGAGCGAGGATCGGAAAACGGCCCCCACGATTGCAGGAAAGTCCATCGGCCAACCTCCTCTCTCTGGTTTTATAGATGGCCGTTTTAGCCAGGGCCAGGAAGAGGTTAACTAGGAGATCCCACGACTTTGTGAGGCCACGGATGGGGAGTGCATAAATAAAAAGGTGAGGGGAAAAATGCAACCAAAAACGTAATAAGATTTGTGAGGAGCCGGAACAGGGGCTGCAGCCTGGCACACTCCAAATATACGTGCGCCAGGATTTCCCTCACACCGCAAAAGGGACAAGTATCTGGGATGGGGTTGAACCGCACCAAGTACCTGCGACAGACCGTCTCTATGCCTGAGTTCCAAAAGGTCCCGAACCAGAAATAGGTTATCAAAGATACTGCGGTCTGGGACAGTGTAGGTCTGGTCTGGGTGGATCATGTCCGCCAGCACAGACCCTAGCCGCAGCGAGATTGCTTTCGCTATGATTTTGTAGTCTGTGCTGAGGAGTGAGACGGGACGCCAATTTTGTAAATCGTGGAGGTCCCCCTTCTTTGGCAGTAAGGCGAGCACAGCTTGCCTGCACGAAAGAGGGAGGACCCCGCTCTGCAGAGACTCAGCCCAGACGGTGACTAGGTCTGCGCCAAGGATGTCCCAAAACACGCGGTAGAACTCCACGGTCAGCCCATCCATGCCTGGAGACTTATTAGTGGGCATATGACGGAGGGCTTCCGAGAACTCAGCCAGAGTGAGAGGGAACTCTAGCCGGTCTTGGTCACTCGCGCTGACCATAGGGAGCTCCTCCCAGAGCACTCTGCAAGCGCCAGGGTCGGTCAGATCTGGGGAGAAAAGACTTGCATAGAAGGCTCGGGCCCTCCCGCACATCTCCACCGGTTCCGTGAGGGGGTGCTGTCTTCTGCCAAGAGGCAGGTGATGTGTTTCTTGGCCCCTCCCTTGTTTTCTCCAGGGCATAGAAGAAGCGGGAGCCGCGATCCATCTCCCGAAGGAGGCGGATGCAGGATCGAACCAAGGTGCCCCGGGCCCAATGGTTCTTGAGGGCCCGGAGCTCTTCCCGCTTCTCCTGGCACGCTCTGCAGAGGAGCAGGTCCTCGGGGCTGGCTGCCAGATGCCTCTCCAGCTCTAAGACCTTCCGTTCCAACTGCTCTATCGCTGCATTTCTCCGTCAGCTGGTGCCCCAGGTGTAGTCGTGGCAGAAAAGCCTGGCGCGCAGCTTCTCCAGGTCCCACCATCGCTGCACCGAGGGAAAGGCACGCCGGTGCCCTCGCCAGGCCAGCCAGAATTCCCGGAAGGATGTCACGAAGCCCTCATCCTCCAACAGGCTGTTGTTAAAATGCCAGTAGGTCAGCCCCGGCCTCTCCGCACAGAGGGAGGCTGTCATGGTGGCTAGATGATGGTCAGAAAATGGGGCCAGCCAAATGCTGGAGGAGTGGGCTTGTGAGAGATGGAAGCGTGATAAATAAATGCGGTCCAACCGGGAGTGGCTCGACCGATGGGCTTCCAGCTGGACAAAGGTGAATGTGGAAGTGTCATCCAGGTGATGGTCGTGCCAGATGTCCACTAGGGAGTGATGTTCGACTATCTCCCGGAGGGTGTCCGCGGCGGCCGGGCTCTGCTAGGTCCCCGAGCGGTCCTGTTCCTCGAGGGTGGTATTAAAGTCCCCTCCCAGGACCAGGAACTCATGGGAATCTAAGGTGCCGAGGAAGGTGGACGCCCGCTGGTAGAATTGCAGCCGCTCCGGGCCCGATGTCGGGGCATAGACGTTAACGAGGTTAACCACGAGCCCCTCCATACAGACCTGGAGATGCAGCAGGCGACCCGGCACGGCCTCGGTGACTCCTAGTACCTCGGGGCGTAGGTTGGGAGAGAACAGGGTCGCCACTCCAGCCTGTCGAACCGTGGCATGGCTAAAGTAGACCCTGTCCCCCCACTCCAGTCGTCAACTGTCTTCAGCAGTCGGGTCCGTATGGGTCTCCTGCAGGAAAACTATAGAGTACCCTCCCTCCCGAAGGAAGGAGAGGACCTGGGACCTGCGGAGAGCCATCCTACAATCCCGGGTGTTCAACGTTGCGATGCTGAGAGGTGTCATGGGGAGGGTGGGGGGTCCTCACTGGCAGGGAAGCTCGCATCTCCCAGCGGGCCGTGCAGCAGTCCGTGACCCATGAGTAATTGTTCACGGAAGACGTGGACCCGCCAGTAGGCCGTGGCATCCTGCTTCCCTGTCCCTTTACCTTCCCCCATGAGGGTCCTTGTGGCCCGGAGGATTTGAGAAAAGTCCCCCCATCACTGGAGAGCAAGTTGTACCTTGTTGCGGGAGCCACGGACATCCTCTAAAAGCTTCCGCAGCTCTCCTCAAGCTCTGGGACGATAAGGGGGTGGTGGAGGGAAAATAGCAGCTCCTAATGGGTCGGGGCAGGAGAACACAAAGGCCGCTCCCTGGGGGTCATCAGTTGGGAAAGGGAAGGAGACAGCCCCGGGGGCGGCAATGACATTGCAGGAGGTAAATTGGATAGGGGCGGGGCAGGGGCAGAGGCGAGTTTCTGGGTTTGGGGAGGCAAGCAGCTGGATGGTGGCGCCTCCTGATCAGGCTCAAGGGTTAAGGGGGGGGGAGGGAGCTCTCAGTGACACTGGGCGCGTGCTCTGTGGTGGATTTAGCGGCCACAGCATCAGGAGGTGGATTATCTTCTGTAGGGCCCCCGCCCTGGAAGGAAGTCGATTGCTCTGCACCAATGTGGGGTGCCCCTGGCAACTCGTGTCCCAGCTGCGTGGAGCCGGCTGTCACCTGAGCAGGCTCGGTGGTCGTCAGCAGGGTGCCATCGGCGGCTGGGTCGGTTGAGGAGCCCAGGGGCTCCTCGGAGGTGGGAGCAGAAGCAGCAGCAATTAAGGGGAGGGAGCATGGGGAAAAGAGGGGTGGAGTGAGGTCGCCCAGATCGAGATTTGCTGGCAAAAGGTCATCCTCCTCCTGCGCGACCGGGGTCAGATCTAAGGCCTCGATCTCCTCAAAGATGGAGGAGAGGACAGTTTCCGCCAGCCCCGGGTTCTCTTTGCCGGCACCCACCACGATGGTTGCCTCGGGGTTCACGGGGGCTTCGGGTAGTGTCAGGACAGAAGGGGCTTCCTCGAGGGGCTCGGAGGGGAGGGTCTCCCGTGGAGGGGAGACACTACCCTCCAGTGCTGCCACATCTTTCCCGGCTGACACCGGTGGATGGAATGCACTCGTGGGCAAAGCGGAAGGTTCGGCATTGGTGCCCCCCTTCCTGGTCTTCCGGGGGGCCTCCGCCTCGGGTAGATGAGACGGAGCTCGAGCCTTCCGCTTGCCTCGCTTCCCCTGGACTAGGGCCCAGCTCTCCATGGCATCATGTGGGGGCTGGTTAGCAGGGGTCATGTCGGGGGTAAAGGCGATGGCTCAGGGACTTGGGGGGGGGGAATGGTGGGGCAGCATAAGGGAGGGAGGATTCTCCCTGGGGCAGGCTTTCTCCCATGCCTGGTATCTCTGCCACACCCTCCTCCATGGGCCCCGCTAGATTGTCAGCAGCGAGGGTGGGACTCTCCCGCTCATCTGGGCATTGTAGGGGAGGTGCCCCTTGGGCCTGAGTGGGAGTAGTGGTGGTCCGAAGAGGAGGGGGGGCGGGTTCGGGTACCGGGCGGCCAGGGAAGGCAGCAATGACGGGGCCGATGTCCTGCCGGGTCTTGGGGATCCCAGGTGCCCCTCCTTGCCAGGCTAAGGGGCAGTCCCTCCGGACATGCCCCGACACCCGGCAGAGGTAGCACCAGGCCTTCCCCATGGAAAAGTACACCCCGTAACGGTCCCCCTGGTGGGGGACTAGGAAGGACCCTTCGCACGCCACTCCATCATTTACCGCCGACGGCAGTAAAAGTTGCACTTGCCAGCGGAAGGAAAAAATGTGACGGAGGGTGGGGTCCTTGCAGACCAACAGGAGAGGGCTGATAACAGAAACAGGTTTCCCCAGGGTGGAAAGGGTGGGTAGTAGGGCAGCACTGGGGAGAAAAGGAGGGACAGAGGTCAGGACCAGAGAGATGCCCAGGTCCTTTAGCGGCTCTAGGGGGACAAACACCCCCCCCCCCACCGCCAGGCTCCTCTCCACCGCTTCCTGGGCGGCAGTCTCTGATGCTAAGAAGAAAACTACCTTCCCGTACATTTTGAAGGCCGCCACAATGGCCGAGGGCCCCGCCACAATGGCCGAGGGCCCCACCACCCTCGCCAACGCCCGCACGTAGGTCTCCACGTGGGGCGAGGCAGACACCAGGAGGCATCGGACACCGTGCTTCCTTGTCATGGTGGGAAAGGGGCCCTGGCCGCTCTTGATGGTGGCGGAGGCGGTGGGCAGGAGAGATGACGAGGTGGCAGGTGGGGGGGGCTGCCACTGCCGGGCATACGTCCTGGGGGCTGAGGGAGGGACAGCTGCAGTGCTGGTGGAGGGGGCAGCGGGGGAGGGCTCCGTGGTCGGTGGCGGGGCCACAGCAGTGGGGGTGGCCCCTGATATGAAGGGCCCGGTGGTTTTAGCGGGACCCTTCCCCTTCTTCTTGCCCTGGCCTTTCCTTCCGGCTTGGGGGTCTTCCCACAGTCTGGGGAGGCGATGGGCATGGCAGCGACGGAGGTCACCCCGGTGCCCTCCATTGCCGATGCCCCAGCGGGGGCGGTGGCAGGTGATTAACAGGAGTTGGGGTCAGGTAGAAAGGGACAAGCTGTGGGGTGGACAATTCAGGGCAGGGGGGGCACATGAACCACTGCATGCTTGTCCAGAGAGTCCTGTTTGGTTGGTTGGTGCTTCTGGCTCATGCGTTGGAATCAGGGCGAGCAGCTGAGTCCAGAGGCAGATGTTAGACAGCCAGCAAAGATGGTGGAGTGGGGGGATGAAGATCATAGTGTGTGGGTTGGGAGGACACAGATGGATCGGGGGGCAGCTCTGTGCCACACCCTCTGTGTCCCGACAAACATAGTTAAGACACAGTCAAGGCCTCCCCCCACATGACAGCACAGTTCGAAAGTTACTCAGTCTTAGGCCCCCTCTACGGTGATTTGTAGATTCCCCAGGCGGTGTTCCTCCAGTGGACGGCTTTTTCTCTGTCTGTTCCAGGCTTTCTTTTTTTCAGCAGCAGCATTCCAGAAATGCTGGAGCGAGTGATAAGAGTCCTCTCAAACAGCAAGCGGCTGGGTCTGGGGGCTGGGTCCTTCCACTCCTCCCCTCTGGGGAAGCGGGCTGGCAGCCCCCCCCTCTCAGGGGGTGTGGGTTTCAGCTGGAGCGGTAGCAGCGTCCGAGGGCGGGCTGGCGGGGGGACACTAACAGCCGGCCGGCAGCCGGCCAGCACTCTAGCAACAGCACAGAAAGAAAAAAAAACAACAAAAGAAAAGAAAGGGGGGAGAGCGTCTGGCCCGGTCGGGGGGGAAGCCAAAAGCAGGGGCAAAAAGCAAGGAAAGCCCAGGCCAGAGGGCAGCAGCAGGAGAGCAGGCTAAGTAGGTCCCTTTTCCCTGGATAAGGTAACAGGGGCAGTTCCAGAACAAAAAAAAATTCCTGGAACAAATTCAGACAGGCAGGCTAATTAGGACACCTGGAGCCAATTAAGAAGCTGCTAGAATCTATTAGGGCAGGCTGGCTAATCAGGGCACCTGAGTTTAAAAAGGACCTCACTTCAGTTTGTGGTGTGCATGCGACAAGCTGGGAGCAAGAAGCACTAGGAGCTGAGAGTGAGAAGGCGTACTGTTGGAGGACTGAGGAGTACAAGCATTATCCGACACCAGGAGGAAGATCCTGTGGCGATAATAAAGAAGGTGTTGGGAGGAGGCTATGGGGAAGTAGACCAGGGAGTTGTAGCTGGCGCACAGCTGTTCCAGGAGGTACTCTAGACAGCTGCAGTCCGCAGGGCCCTGGGCTGGAACCTGGAGTAGAGGGTGGGCCTGGGTTCCCCCCCAAACCTCCCAACTCCTGATCAGACGCAGGAGGAGTTGACCTGGACTGTGGGTTCCACCAGAGGGGAAGGTCTCTGGGCTGTTCCCTGACCCACATGGTGGATCAGCAGAGACTGTGGGGATTGTTCTCCTTCCTTTTTTCCATGCTGGCCAGTGATGAGGTTAGCTGAGTGAACGGCAGGTTTAACCCACTAGCAAAAGTGGCCAAACTGAGGGCTGCTGTGAATCTCGGAGGCAAGCAAATCCACCAACAAGCTCAGGGCCCACCAAGGCAGAGGAGGAACTATGTCATAATACTGACTTTCACAGATTTTGCCACCCGATGGCCAGAAGCAGTAGCTCTAAGCAACACCAGGGCTAAAAGTGTGTGCCAGGCACTAACAGACATTTTTGCCAGGGTAGGTTGGCCCTCCAACATCCTTATGGATTCGGGAACTAATTTCCTGGCAGGGACTATGAAAAGCCTTTGGGAAGCTCATGGGGTGAACCACTTGGTTGCCACCCCTTACCACCATCAAACAAATGGCCTGTGAAAAAGTTTAATGGAACTTTGGGGGCCATGATACATAAATTCGTAAATGAGCACTCCAATGATTGGGACCTAGTGTTGCAGCAGTTGCTTTTTGCCTACAGGGATGTACCACATCCCAGTTTGGGCTTTTCACCATTTGAACTTGTGTATGGCTGTGAGGTTAAGGGGCCATTACAGTTGGTAAAGCAGCAATGGGAGGGATTTATGCCTTCTCCAGGAACTAACATTTTGGACTTTGTAAACAACCTACACAACACCCTCCGAGACTCTTTAGCCCTTGCTAAAAAAAATCTAAAAGATGCTCAGGAAGAGCAAAACACCTGGTATGATAAACATGCCAGAGAGCGTTCCTTCAAAGTAGGGGACCAGGCCATGGTCTTGAAGGCACTCCAGGCCCATAAGATGAAAGCATCGTGGAAAGGGCCATTTACGATCCAAGAGCACCTGGGAGCTGTTAACTATCCCGTAGCATCCCCCACCTCAAACCTAAAGCCTAAAGTGTACCATGTTAATTCTCTAAAGCCCTTTTATTCCAGAGAATATTTTATTTGTCAGTTTACAGCCCAGGGAGGAGATGATGCTGAGTGGCCTGAAGGTGTCTACTATGAAGGAAAAAGTGACGGTGGCATGGAAGAGGTGAACCTCTCCATGACCCTCGGACGTATGCAGCGACAGCAGATCAAGGAGCTATGCACTAGTTTCAAGCCAATGTTCTTAGCCACCCCAGGGCAGACCGAACGGGCGTACCACTCCATTGACACAGGTAATGCTCACCTAATTAGAGCTCAACCTTACCGGATGTCTCCTCAAGCCAAAACTGTGAGACTAAAATAACAAACAGTTGCCTTAACAACGTGAGCTCAACCAGACCCTTTGTCTTTAGGACACTGAAATCAATCAGGTTCTTAAAAGAAGAACTTTTATTATAAAGAAAAGAGTAAAAGAATCACACCTGCAAAATCAGGATGGAAGGTAACTTTACAGGGTAATAAAGATTTAAAGCATGACAGATGGATATAAACTGTTCAGGAAGGACAGGTGGGGGAGAAAAGGTGGAGGAGTACCACTATATGTAAGAGAGCAGTATGATTGTTCAGAGCTCGAGTATGAAACTGAAGAAAAGCCTGTTGCCAGTTTTTGGGTTAAGTTTAGAGGTGGCAGCAACAAGGGTGATATTGCGGTGGGCATCTACTATAGACCACCAAACCTGGAGGATGAGGTAGATGAGGCTTTCTTCAGACAACTAACAGAAGTTTCCAGATCACAGGTCCTGGTTCTCATGGGGGACTTCAATTACGCCAATATCTGCTGGGAGAGCAATACAGCAGTGCTCAGACAATCCAGAAAGTTTTTGGAAAGTGTAGGGGACAATTTCCTGGTGCAAGTGCTGGAGGAACCAACTAGGGGCAGAGCTCTTCTTGACCTCATGCTCACAAACAGGGAAGAATTGGTAGGGGAAGTAGAAGTGGGTGGGAACCCTGGGCTGCAGTGAACATGAGATGGTTGAGTTCATGATCCTGACAAAAGGAAGAAAGGAGAGCAGCAGAATATGGACCCTGGAATTCAGAAAAGCAGACTTTGACTCCCTCAGGGAATTGATGGGCAGGATCCCCTGGGAGGCTAATATGAGAGGGAAAGGAGCCCAGGAGAGCTGGCTGTATTTTAAAGAAGCCTTATTGAGGGCACAGGAACAAACCATCTCGATGTGCAGAAAGAATAGGAAATACACCAGGTGACCAGCTTGGCTTAACAGAGAAATCTTCAGTGAGCTTAAACACAAGAAGGAAGCTTACAAGAAGTGGAAACTTGGCAGATGTCTAGGGAGAAGTATAAAAACATCGCTCGAGGATGCAGGAGTTGAAGCAGGAAGGCCAAAGTACAATTGGAGTTGCACCTAGCAAGGGATATGAACGGTAACAAGAAGGGCTTTACAGGTATGTTAGCAACAAGAAGAAGGTCAGATAAAGTGTGGGACCCTTACTGAATGGGGGAGGCAACCTAGAGACACATGAAGTACTTCAGCTTTTTCCACATCATGTTTTTTTTGTTTTTTTTTTTTTGCCTTGGTCTTCATAGACAAGGTCAGCTCCCCGACTGCAGCACTGGGCTACACAGTAGGGGGAACAGGTGAGCAGCCCTCAGTGGTGAAAGAACAGGTTAAGGACTATTTAGAAAAGGTGGACATGCACAAGTCCATGGGGCCGGATGCACTGCATCCAAGGGTGCTGAGGGAGTTGGCTGATGTGATTGCAGAGCTATTGGCCATTATCTTTGAAAACTCGTGGCAATGGGGGGAGGTCCCAGATGAACCTGGAGAACTACAGCCTCACCTCAGTCCCCGGAAAAATCATGGAGCAGGTCTTCAAGGAAACCATTTTGAAGCAATGGGAAGAGAGGAAGGTGATCAGGAACAGTCAACATAGATTCACCAAGGGCAAGTCATGCCTGACCAACCTGATTGTCTTCTATGATGAAGTAACTGGTTCTGTGGACATGGGGAAAGAAGTGGATGTGATATACCTTGACTTTAGCAAAGCTTCTGATACGGTCTTCCATGGTATTCTTGCCAGCAAGTAAAAGAAGTATGGATTTGATGAATGGACTATAAGGTGGATAAAAAGCTGACTAGATTGTTAGACTCAACGGGTAATGATCAACTGCTTGATGTCTAGTTGGCAAACGGTATCAAGCGGAGTGCCCCAGGGGTCATTCCTGGGGCTGGTTTTGTTCAAAATCTTCATTAATGATCTGGATGATGGGATGGATTGCACCCTCAGGAACTTCGTGGATGACACTAAGCTAGGGGGAGAGGTAGATATGCTTGAGGGTAGGGATAGGGTCCAGAGTGACCTAGACAAATTGGAGGATTGGGCCAAAAGAAATCTGATGAGGTTCAACAAGGACAAGTGCAGAGTCCTGCACTTAGGACAGATGAATCCCAGGCACCGCTATAGGCTGAGGACTGACTGGCTAAGCGGCAGTTCTGCAGAAAAGTATCTGGGGATTACAGTGGACGAGAAGCTGGATATGAGTCAACAGCGTGCCCTTGTTGCCAAGAAGGCTAATGGCATATTGGGATGCATTAGTAGAAGCATTGCCAGCAGATGAGGGAAGTGATTATTCCCCTTTATTCAGCACTGGTGAGGTCACATCTGGAGTATTACATCCAGTTTTGGGCCTCCCACTACAGAAAGGATATGTACAAATTGGAGACAGTCCAGAGGAAAGCAACAAAAATGATTAGGGGGCTGGGGCACATGACTTAAGAGGAGAGGCTGAGGGAACTGGGGTTATTTAGTCTGCAGAAGAGAAGAGTGAGGGGGATTTGATAGCAGCCTTCAACTAACTGAAAGGGGGTTCCAAAGAGGATGGAGCTAGGCTGTCGTCAGTGGTGGCAGATGACAGAACAAGAAGCAATGGCCTCAAGTTGCAGTGGGGGAGATCTAGGTTGGATATTAGGGAACACTATTTTACTAGGAGGGTGGTGAAATACTGGAATGGGTTATCTATGAAGGTGGTGGAATCTCTGTCCTAAGAGGTTTTTAAAGCCTGGCTTGACAAAGCCTTGGCTGGGATGATTTAGTTGGTGTTGGTCCTTCTTTGAGCAGCGGATTGGATTAGATGACCTCCTGAGGTCTCTTCCAACCCTAATATTCTATGATTTCCATAATAAACATGATTTGTAATCATAATAATGAGCAGCTATTGAATCCTTTGTTTCCCCCTCATTTTTCAATGCGGGGCCCTAGGCATTATTTAAACCGTATTTGGAAGACAAAATTATTAATTTCCTCACTTGGTTTTTTTTAATAGAACCTCATCACTATAGTATCTGAGAACTTCACAAACATTAATTAACATATCTTCAGACCACTCTTGTGAGATGGCAGGGTATTATGATTCCATTATACAGATGGGGAACTAAGAGTCAGAAAGATTCAGGTCAAATATATCATTTGATTCTGGGCCCCAATTTGAGACACCAAGAACATAAGAATGGCCATAACGGGTCAGACCAAAGGTCCATCCAGACCAGTATCCTGTCTGCTGTCAGTGGCCAATGCCAGGTGCCCCAGAGGGAATGAACTTAACAGGTAATGATCAAGTGATCGCTCTCCTGCCATCCATCTCCACCCTCTGACAAACAGAGGCTACGGACACCATTCCTTACCCATCCTGGCTAATAGCCATTAATGAACTTAACCTCCATGAATTTATCCAGTTCTCTTTTAAACCCTGTTATAGTCCTAGCCTTCACTGCCTCCTCAGGCAAGGAGTTCCACAGGTTGACTGTGCGCTGAGTGAAGAACTTCCTTTTATTTGTTTTAAACATGCTACACCTTAATTTAATTTGGTGGCCCCTAGTTCTTATATTATGGGAACAAGAGAATCACTTTTCCTTATTCACTTTCTCCACACCACTCATGATTTTATATACCTCTATCATATCCCCCCTTAGTCTCCTCTTTTCCAAGCTGAAAAGTTTTAGTTCTAGTCTCTTAATCTCTCCTCATATGGGATCAGTTCCAAACCCCTAATCATTTTAGCTGCCCTTTTCTGAACCTTTTCTAATGCCAGAATATCTTTTTTGAGATGAGGGGACCACATCTGTATGCAGTATTCAAGATGTAGACGTATCATGGATTTATATAAGGGCAATAAGATATTCTCTATCCCTTTTTTAATGATTCCTAACATCCTGTTTGCCCTTTTGACTGCTGCTGCACACTGCATGGACGTCTTCAGAGAACTATCCAGCATGACTCCTAGATCTCTTTCCTGATTAGTCGTACCTAAATTAGCCCCCATCATATTGTATGTATAGTTGGGGTTATTTTTTCCAATGTGCATTACTTTACATGTATCCACATTAAATTTCATTTGCCATTTTGTTGCCCAATCACTTAGTTTTGTGAGATCTTTTTGAAGTTCTTCACAGTCTGCTTTGGTCTTAACTATCTTGAGCAGTTTAGTATCATCTGCAAACGTTGCCACCTCACTGTTTACCCCTTTCTCCAGATCATTTATGAAGAAGTTGAATAGGATTGGTCCTCGGACTGACCCTTGGGGAACACCACCAGTTACCCCTCTCCATTCTGAAAATTTACCATTCCTACCCTTTGTTCCCTGTCTTTTAACCAGTTCTCAATCCATGAAAGGATCTTCCCTCTTATCCCATGACAACTTAATTTACATAAAAGCCTTTGGTGAGGGACCTTGTCAAAGGCTTTCTGGAAATCTAAGTACACTGTGTCCCCTGGATCCCCCTTGTCCACATGTTTGTTTGACCCCCTCAGAGAACTCTAATAGATTAGTAAGACATGATCTCCCTTTACAGAAACCATGTTGACTTTTGGGCAAAAATTTATGTTCTTCTATGTGTCTGACAATTTTATTCTTTACTATTGTTTCAACTAATTTGCCCGGTACTGACGTTAGACTTACCTGTCCGTAATTGCCAGGATCACTTCTAGAGCCCTTCTTAAATATTGGCGTTACATTAGCTATCTTTCAGTCATTGGGTACAGTAGCTGATTTAAAGGACAGGTTACAAATTATAGTTAATAGTTCTGCAATTTCACATTTGAGTTCTTTGAGAACTCTTGGGTGAATGCCATCTGGTCCTAGTGACTTGTTACTTTTAAGTTTCTCAATTAATTCCAAAACCTAATAATAATAATGTAACCCTTCTGCCAGGAGTCAGCAGCAACCAGGGCTGGGTTAAATATCTAGGGGTTCCTCTTCAACAATACAACAAAAAACTGGCTTGACCCCCCCCCCCCCACCCAGTAACCTGGGAAAATTATACACCACCCCGGGCACTTCTGAGAGGCAATACTTCCTCACTCTAAAGCACAGAGTCTGAATGTAGAAAAGAAAATGTTAATGAAAGGAGGGAAGTCACCCGACATTACTTTGGGAAAATGTCACAAGCGGGATTCATAATCATAAAACTGTGAGCAGGACGCCCACCCCAACGTGCGTGGGGCAGTGCCTTCTGTCTCATGTTCTTGAGTTCTACAACCAAAAATTCCTTTACTGTGCCCCTCTCTGCTCCCTCACCATACCCCACTCACAGTCGTTGTGCTTTCTCAGTGAGGATCCAGGGTTCAGAGGTGCATCTGTGTGAGTTCACCTCCCACCCGGGGAAGAAGGCACCTTGCTTGCTCCACCATCTGTGCACTTGCTCTGGCTGGCCCTCCCACCAGCTGCCTGCTCACCAGTCACCTGCCTCTCTGCTGGGACCTCTGCAGGTCAGTCTCTTAAGGTTTCACCCAACTCTTAGCAATTTTCAGCTCTTAGTGGGGGAACTTGAGGCAGGCTGGGCAGAAATAGTGTCCTTCCACAAGTGATTTCAGCTCTAATGAGCACTTAACATAACAAAAAACTCCCAATAGTGTCTGTTTAGCTCTATCTTTGAACAAGGGAAAGGAACAGGTTAAGCCAGACCAGGGACTCTTAGGCAGAGACTACACCTCCTGGTTGGGACACCGGATCTCCTCTTACTTTCACAGGGATCTGGCATTCAAACCCCAGGTTTAGGGTATGTCTACACTACGAAATTAGGTCAATTTTATAGAAGTCAATCTTTAGAAATCGATTTTATACAGTTGATTGTGTATGTCCCCACTAAGCACATTAAGTTGGCAGAGTGCGTCCTAAATACCGTGGCTAGCGTCAACTCACGGAGCGGTGCACTGTGGATAGCTATTCCACAGTTCCCGCAGTCTCCGCTGCCCATTGGAATTCTGGGTTAAGCTCCCAATGCCTGATGGGGCAAAAACATTGTCACGGGTGGTTTTGGGTACATGTCATCAGTCTTCCCCCCCTCCCTCCATGAAAGCAACGGCAGACAATCGTTTTGCACCTTTTTTTCTGGGTTACCCATGCAGACGCCATAGCATGGCAAGCATGGAGCCCGCTTAGCTCATTGCTGCTGCTGTTAGCATTGTAAATACCTCGCACATTATCCTGCAGTATGTAAAGAACCTGGCTAAGAGATGCCAGCATGAGGACGATTGTGAGGAGGACATGGATACAGACATTCCTGAAACCACGGCCTGTAGCAATTGGGGCATCATGGCAGCAGTGGGGCTGGTTGATACAGTGGAATACCGATTCTGGGCCCGGCAAACAAGCACAGACCGGTGGGACCGCATAGTGTTGCAGGTATGGGATGATTCTCAGTGGCATGTGAAACTTTTGCATGTGTAAGGCCATTTTCCTTGAACTTTGTGAGTTGCTTTCCCCCACCCTGAAGTGCAGGAATACCAAGAAGAGAGCTGCCTTGACAGTTGAGAAGCAAGTGGTGATAGCCCTGTGGAAGCTTGCAATGCCTGACTACTACCAGTCAGTCGGGAATCAATTTGGAGTGGGCAAATCTACTGTGGGGACTGCTGTGATCCTAGTAGCCAATGCAATCACTGATGTTATGTTATCAAGGGTAGTGACTCTAGGAAATGTGCAGGTCATATTGGATGGCTTTGCTGCAATGGGGTTCCCTAACTGTGGTGGGGCGATAGGGATGTGCGTTCCGTCTATCTTGGCATCGGACCACCTTGCCAACCAGTACGTAAACCGCAAGGGGTACTTCTCAATGGTGCTGTAAGTACTGATGGATCACAAGGGATGTTTCACCGACACCAAAGTGGGACGGCTGGGAAAGGTGCATGATGCTCGCATCTTTAGGAACTCTGGGCTGTTCGAGCAGCTGCAAGAAGGGACTTACTTCCCAGGCCAGAAAATTACCATTGGGGATGTTGAAATGCCAATAGTTATCCTTGGAGACCCAGCCTACCCCTTGCTCCCATGGCTCATGAAGCTGTACACAGGCAGCCTGGACAGTAGTAAGGAGCAATTCAACTATAGGCTGAGCAAGTGCAGAATGGTGGTAGAATGTGCGTTTGGATGTTTAAAAGCTCGCTGGCACTGTTTGCTGACTAGGTTAGACCTCAGCGCAACAGATATTCCCATTGTTATCGCTGCTTGCTGTGTGCTCCATAATATCTGTGAGAGTAAGGGGGAGACGTTTATGGCAGGGTGGGATGTTGAGTCAAATCGCCTGGAGGCTGATTTTGAGCAGCCAGACACCAGGACGATTAGAAGAGCACAGCTAGGCACGCTGCGTATCAGAGAGGCTTTGAAAACCAGTTTCATGACTGGCCAGGCTACAGTGTGACAGTTGTGTGTGTTTCTCCTTGCTGCAAACCCGCCCCCTTTGCTGATTTTAATTCCCTGTAAGCCAACCACCCTCCCCACTTCAATCACAGCTGGCAAAGGAAATAAAGTAACTATTGTTTTGAAACCATGCATTCTTTTTTTATTAATTAAAAAAAAGTGAGATAACTGACAAGGTAGCCCAGGTGTGGTGGGGTTGGGGAGGAGGTAAGGACAAGACCACATGGCTTATTGTAGCCACACTATAAATCAAAACTGTTTGATGACAGCCTTCTGTTGCTTGGGCCATCCTCTGGAGTGGAGTGGCTGGGTGCCTGGAGCCTCCCCCCCCCAGCATTCTTGGGCATCTGGGTGAGGAGGATATGGAACTTGGGGAGGAGGGCAGGCAGTTATACAATGGCTGCAGCGGGGGTCTGTGCTCTTGTTGGCTTTCCTGTAGCTCCACCAGACATGTCATCATGTCCGTTTGCTCCCCCATTAGCCTCAACATCGCCTCCTGCCTCTGCTCATCGCGGTCACTTAATGCTTTCCTGGCCTCTGCCACTGAATGCCTCCATGCATTAAGCTGTGCCCTATCAGTGCGGGAGGACTGCATGAGCTCGGAAAACATATCATCGCAAGTGGTTTTTTTTTTGCCTTCTAATCTGCGATAACATCAGGGATGGAGATGATAGGGGGAGCATAGAAACATTTGCACCTGTGCGGGGATAAAAAGGAAGAGTAAAATTTAAGATGATACATTTCTGAGAACAAAAGGGAGACTCTTTCACAGTGAATCAAGCAATTCACAGCAGACAGCACATGTGCTTTAGGTACAAGGTCGCATTTTGCTTTTTATTTTGAGCGCCTGCCAGTATGGTGACACATCACACACGGCTGGACAACAGAATTCGGTCTCTAGGCAGCCATGGTAAGCCAATGGGCACGTGGGGTTGGCTTCTTACGCTTTCATAACTCATGGGAATAGTTACAAACTGCAGTGCCCTCCTTTCCCATAGCAAGCAATGCCAGTTGGGTTTCACATTTAAAAGGAGGGGCTGTGGTTTTCGGGTGGATGTGCAGCACACACCTCCCCCCACCCCACCACGTGGCTATTCTCCAAGATGATCCCTTTTCACCAGGTGCAAACAGCCCAGCATGAACAGGGTCCTTTTACTGTTCCCTTACAAAAATTCCACTATTTCAACCAGGTGGCCATGAATTATATCACTCTCCTGAGGCTAACACAGAAAGATATAGACCAAATGTTGCTTGAATGCGACCAAAACCCAGGACCATTCGCTGCCATGCTTTGTGCTGCAATGATTCCAGACTACTTGCTACTGGCTTGGCGTGGTAAAGTGTCCTACCATGGAGAACAAAATAAGGCAGCCCTCCCCAGAAACCTTCTGCAAAGGCTTTCAGAGTACCTCCAGGAGAGCTTCCTGGAGATGTCCCTGGAGGATTCCCGCTCCATCCCCAGACACGTTAACAGACTTTTCCAGTAGCTGTATTGGCCACGAATGCATCCCAATTCTTCAGGGCAAATCAAACATTAAACACTATTGCTTTTAAACCCTGTACTGTAGTTACAAATGTGCACCCACCAGAGATGCCTTCTCTGGCTTCAGGGTCAGGGATCCCGCCTTGGGAGAGTATTGGCTCCAGGGTGATGAAAAAGTCCTGGCTGCCGGGGAGAATGGGTTCATCGCTTGCCAGCTGCGCATTCTCCTCCTCCTCCTCTTCCACAAAATCCTCCTCCCTGTTGCGTGAGACTCCCCCCTTGCAGGTGTCTACGGACAGTGGTGGTGTAGTGGTAGGGTTCCCCCTAGAAGGCCATGCAGCTGATCATAGAAGTGGCATGTATGGGACTCTGACCTGGAGTGACCATTTGCCTCCTTTGTCTTTTGGTAGGCTTGCCTGAGCTCCTTTACTTTCATATGGCACTGCTGTGTGTCCCTATTGTAGCCTCTCTCCACCATGCCCTGTCCAATTTTGGCATATATATTAGCATTTCTTCTTTCTGATTGGAGTTCAGCCTGCACAGATTCTTCTCCCCATATCACAATCAGATCCTGTGTCTCCCATTCACTCCATGCTGGAGCTTGTTTACAATTCTGGGGGGACTGCATGGTCACCTGTGCTGCTGAGCTTGCCACGCTGACCAAACAGGAAATGAAATTCAAAATTTCCCAGGGCTTTTCCTGTGTACCTGGCTAGTGCATCGGAGTTCAAAGTGCTGTCCAGAGAAGTCACATTGGACCACCCTGGGATAGCTCCCGGAGACCAATATTGTCAAATTACATCTGTACTACCCTAAATTTGACCCAGCAAGGTCAATTTTAGCTCTACTCCCCTCACCGGAGAGAAGTACAGAAGTCAATTTTAAGAGCCCTTTAGGTCAACAGAACGGGATTAGTTGTGTAGACGCATTCATTTTAAAATTGACCTAACACGGCTAAATTCGACCTAACCCCATAGTGTAGACCAGGGCTTAGTGAATTTCTTTCCGCTGAGGGTTACACCTCAATCAGGACAGGCTCAGCACAGTTCTGCTCCCCTTTATCATACAGTAAAGACAATAACATTTCACTACCCCTGCATTCAGTACTAAAGTGTACCCAACACTAGCCAAAGTTGATCACTTCAAGGAACACAGCTTCTGTCTGCTAGATACCTATGCAGAGTAGGTGTCTTCATGTAAATAGAGTTTGCTCCTGAAGTCCTCCCAGGTAGCTGTCAGGGGAGAGCTCAGTCAGACCCTGCTTACAATAAATAAGTAAAAAAGTTCACCTAGAAACAGAAGGTGCAAACTGCAGCTGCATTTTGCTTCAGGTGCAGCATGAAGCAGCTAGTAAGAGAGGGGAAGTAGGCAGATAAAGATAGAACAAAGGAGAATGGTTCTGCAGTTACTGCCAGAGCTGTTCAAAAAAGCAGGGGAAGGGGGAGGAGCGAGAGAGAGAGAGCTTTAGCCTGTACTGAGGGTCTATAGCCAGCAGAGGGAGACTGAATACAGCCAAAGGAGTGATTTTGCATTCTGCAGTGTAAGCACGCAGCCAACAGAGGGGATTAACTGTAGACAGTGAACAGTAAATAGAAAAAAAAATTCCCTGTGGCGCTTGCCTTTCTGTGTTGCCTCCAAGGGCTCCGATACGACCGGCAGCTCTTTTTTCTTCACCCAAGGGGTCTTCTGCGAGACCTCTCAGAGCTGCCGGTCTTCTACCAGGACCTCCTTCAGACCTGGAAGCTCCTTTCGGCGACCAAGTCTGTTGTGGCCACCGAGGAGGCGGACTTCCTTGCGGAGCCCCAGCTACACAACCCCAATATACGTGTGCAGGTGGCGGAGTCTCCCTCGGTGCTCCAGAGGTTGGTCCTGGCAGAAATTACCAGGGTCGGAGACCTCCTGGACTACAACGGGGGGACTGGGTGGATTCCCATGCGCTTGGTAGGCACATGGGGCTCTCCGCCCTTCTGACCCCCCTGCACATACTCCAGGAGGTGGGCACTGCGTTGCTGCCCCCTTCTCTTGTCTTCCTACGGCGGGCCCTGCAAGAGGGCGCTCCCCGCCCACCCCTCACCCCGGGCCCTCCGGACCTTTTTATCAGGCCCCTGTTCCGTGAGCCCCCCTTCCACCCCGGCTTTCCCGCTCCCATACTCCAAGCCAGCTGCGCACCCTGCAGCCGGTTCGCTTCCAAACCATGCCCAGGGACCAACTCTACATGCTCGTGCTCCACACGTTGCATTTCCTCACCCTCTCATCCCGCCCCGACACCAAGTGGAGGGACTACTTACCACCTGTGGAAGGTGAGGAGCGCCGGTTGGCCAGCCTTTATTCCACCTTGGTCCCAAAGCCTGCCGGGGACATTGGTTGGCAACTCCTTCATGGAGCCGTGAGTACGTGCATGTATCTTCTGTGGTGTGAGGGAGAACCTGCCCCACGCTTACCTCGAATGAGCCAGGTTGCAGCTCCTATTCCGGTTCCTCCAGAACCTCTTGTTGAGGTTCTGACTGCACTTTTCCCCACACCTGTTCATTTTCGCACACCCTATCTGAGGCCCCACAAAGTTGCGAGAGATGCTCATCAGCCTCCTCCTGGGTCTAGTTAAAGTCACCATCTATAACACCACGAGGAAGATGTTGGATGAGGGGGTGCTCTGCGACTGTGGAGCCTATTTCCACTCCTCCCTAGTCTCATGTCTCCAGGCAGAGTTCCACTGGGCAGCATCTGCTGGCTCCACAGATACCTTTGAGGAGCAGTGGGCGCTGTCTGGGGTCCTCTGCTCGGTGTCCCCATCCAGGACCCTTGTTTTGAACCTGTGGCCATCACTCCGATCCCTGTTTTTCATTAGTTGTCCCCCGTATTCATTCAGTTCCTGGGTCCAGTGGTCCCTCCTGCTAGGCTGGGGGAGGGGCCTTTAGAAGTGGGCAGGCTTGTGCCCACCCACCTCCGGGTTTTCCAGTAAGTGCTAGGCCCTGGGCCCTTGCTGCTGCTGTTGTTGCTCCAGCTACTTCCTTGTCTGGGCCAGGCCCCACTCGCTTCTCTGCTACCTGGTCGCTGGCTGGTAGACCCCCAACAACCCTTGGTTGCTGCTGCTCCTGCTGCAGCCCCTTGTGGGGGCCTGCTGGCCTGCTCCCCAGAGGAGGGGAGTGAGGGACCCCAGCCCCAGCCATTGCTACTGCTGCTGTGGACACCACCACCTCAGAGGGGTCCTTCTTGGCTGGCCACCGGACTGCCAATGGAGCTGCTGGAGCCCCAAGGAGGAGGAAGAAGAGGGCCATCTACTGGGGGAGTGCGCAGAGACTCTGCAGACCACTGTGGAGGGGGCTTCCAAGACTGAGTGGCTTTCAAACTGTGCTCTTGTGGTGGGGGTCTTGACTGTATTTGTGAGGACATAGGTGGTGTGTCGTGGAGCCTGCCCCCTAGTCTATCTGTGTCCCCGCCCCTTTCCTCTCCACTACTGTCACTGCCCCCTCTACCACCCCCTCCACCACCGCCACTGGCTATTTACCATCTGCCTCAGCTCTTACCTCAAGGACTCAGCTGCTTGCCTCGCTTGCCACACCCTTTTGCCACCATTTGGGTCTCAAGCAGCAGCCAACACACACGCTGACCCTTGTACTGATACTCCCCCTTCCCTGCAGCAGTCTCCCCCTCTACCCTTGCAGCCCTTTGCTCCCCCCTTTTGCCCCAGCCCCCAGCTTTAGTTTTCCTGCCCCACCCTTTTCCCTCTGCAGTTTTTGTTTGCTTCAGAATTTTGTATTTTTTGGCACAGAATTTTGAATTTTTTGATGCAGAATTCCCCCAAGAATAGTGGTTACAACTTTTTCTCAAAACAAGAACACCCATGAAAAGTGATTTTCTCCTTTATTCAGTTTGGGCCTTTGACCATTAGAGACTGTGAATAGATAATCAGTCAGACAACTGGTTTCTCCTCAAGCTGTAGCTTCAAAATTTTGGCTCTGGAGGTGGGGAATTTGCATTCCCGCTCTCCCCATGTATTTCCTAGGAAACCCACTTAACTTTGTTTAGCCCCAGAATTCCTTCGTGTCTGGCCCATTACTTAAGAGTCCTTTGACGCGCATAACACTTCCCAGGGTTTACATTAGGCATGTCTCTCCGTAGAGAAACAGGAATTGCCTGCCACACCCATGATCTGGGACACTCCTAGGTAGAGTTTGGAGCCCTGGAAGATACAGTGCAAACAGCACTCATCTGTTTGCCTGTCTGGGTCACTATGTGACTGTGGTGCTGGCTCAGACTGAGAGGTGAATGCTCCGATGGAATATCACTCTATGCTGCAGCAGACTTGCAACAATAGTATCATAGAGGAGTAGGACCTCATAACATGGACTTGGGGGAGAGATAAAAAGCTGAAGATGGTTTAAACAGCCAAAAAATACCTAAATCTGCTTGGAGGAAATATCAACTGAGATCAATATATCTAGGCCCCTGAGATAAAGGCACCTGGGTCCCTGTTCTGTTCTAACATTTACGTTGTCCTCAGTGATGGCTATAACATCCCCAAGAGCCTCCAGATCCAGTTCTTCCCCAGCATAGGAGACTTCAATATCCATCTTCTCAGGCAGATCCAGGTCTTTCCCATCCATGCTGTGACCTTTGGAAGGCGCTGCAGCACTGCCAACCCCGGTACCCAGGCTCTCCTTGACAAGGTGATGGAGATTT